>NC_090949.1:14571176-15783676 GCF_040807025.1 Struthio camelus
TGCTCGGCCTGGCTCACGTGCGCCTTGGGGCTGAAGTGAGTGGTGTCTAGGTGTCAGCTAAGTGACATGCCTGGCTGATGAGTTTGTTTAAAATTTGAAGGGAAGTACGTTTCAGTTTCAGATATCTCTGTCACCAAAGTTAAAAGCTTTTGTAAGTCATTGTAGTGAATAATGACAAGATAATGTAGTTTGTCCAGTGGGCATTTAAAAGCACTTTCCTACATATCTTTTAAAATCATTTGTGGGTACCAGTACACTGTGTTCATGGTTAGGAGCTGATTTTACAAGATGCTCAGCAATTCACACCCACGTATCTGAAAGGAAGAGGAAGCCTTAAGTCACTTTTGGCTTACTAAAGCCATCAGAAACTGTTGAAACGACTTTTTTCTTAGAATTTCAAGGATCAAAGTCAGTGTTGCTTGATTTTACTGTTTTTAATATGTTAGACTCTCAAAATACCTTTAGGATTAAATAATTCCTCAACATACTAGTATTTTATTGATTAAAGTCAAATTTTTGTTCTGCACGGTAAGAGGCGCATGGTTTAAAAACATTTGCCAATCTTCGAATAAAAGATGGGCAGCATCCAGCAGCAAGTCTGATACCTGAAAGCACATTTAAATGCCAGGGCTTTATTTCATATTAATAAAAAAATAAATAAATAAATAAAAAAGAAATTCACTTGTACAGCCATTATAGGGGCCTTCTGAAAGACTAAACTGACGTGAATCGCTAACCTAATTACTGTAATGTCAGAGCACTGTTTAAATGCAGAGGAACACTTATTTTCTTTGTCTAGTTACATCTCTAATAATTACTGAGACTTGGCAACGCTGCTTGTGTAAGCCTTGACCATAAATTATACTTAGACCAAGCATCTTTGGAAGATAGGGGCAGCTTCCGCCTATGGCTTTTGTTGTGGCTAGGGTGGTGAGATGCGAGGAGGGTCAGGGCCAACCCCAGCCGCTGGCGTCCCTCGCCCAGCAGACAGCTGCCGGGAGCTGTGGCACGCGCTGGCCTGCCTGCACGGGGGCCACGTCGCGTGGCTGAGGCGCGGAGGGAGCCGCCGAGCCCCGCAGCACGCGGGGTGGCTGCCCACCTCTCTAGACGTCCTCATCAGACAGGTGGGACGTGCGCGGGCCTTTGCGCGGCGGAGCGGCAGGACGAGCAGCCTCCCTAGCAAATTGATGTCATTGCATAGGTGTCTGGCTGGGGCTACGAGCCCAGCTTCCTTGACCTTAATCTTTTCTTTTGCGTATATATTTTATATTATATCTATATTATGTCTATATTTGTATCTCTCGTCATGCCTGGCTTCATTTAGTCATCCAAATGAAAGCGTTCATTTTTGTTTTTAGATGTCTTCTGAGTGCGCTTACAGTGAAGCTACTACAAAAGTGTTGTGAGTGTGTATCCATGGGCTGAAATCTGCTGTCTGTGGAGCTGAATGTGCTCTGATCTTACAGGCTTGTTTTTCCCTTGAAGGAAAACGTCGGGTTAGTTCTGTTCTTCCAAGAAATAACCATGTTTCCATGCAGTTCAAGAGTATTATAAATCTCTATTGCATGCATCAGTACTTTCAAGATTACACTTTATCAATCTTCAGGTTGGCGTTGTCTAGCTTTTGGGACTTAAGGTTTAAAGGCTCTGTTACAGCAGTCACATGCTCCTCTCTTTTCATGTGTAACATTTTTACTTAGTTTTGAGTGCTCAATTGTCTATTAATTGTCAGTTAAATGCAGTTATATATAAAGCTTTTTAAGGGGGACTGGTTCAAATAACCAGCTGTAATCATGTTTTACACCAGTAATTTGGAATTGGTTTGATCTTCAATAATATATTTGTCCTTTGTCTGTAATGGTAGCTTTTTTTTTTTTTTTATAATACCCCCTTAGTAGGTGTTGATTCTCGCTGGTTAGAACCTTTCAAATACATTAATTTACAATTGATTGTTGCATTTAAACTGAACCGTTTCGTGGGGGGTTTTTTGTTTGTTTTTTGCTATTTCGGTGACTACACTGCTTTTGTTTTTGCCTCTTCAAGCAATTCTGCCTTTATGTATATATGTTTTAATTTCCTGCTGTTTACTGTTGATGAAATACTTCTTTAATTAACCTTTATTAGAGTTTGAATGGAAAATAAGATGGAATTACGGAATTATTTTGTGATTTGTCAGTTAAAAAACTTAGATGTATATGTAGAATTAAATTTAATAAAATTTAGCAAATTTTTACGGAGGTGGAGTTTCATGCTGGAGTTGCACTGCGCAATTAAAATGCTGAGTTACTCACGTCAGAGCTACAGAGCTAGTCAGAACTAGTAGATCTCATCCTCTGTGCCTCTCTATTTTAGTTTGAATGATTAGAAATGAGAAATACAGGCTTGCCTAATTTACTTTTTTAAGTCCCCTTTTCTTTTTCTTTGATTAGACTAGCTATTAATTGAATCAGCTTAAACTAAAGAAATGTACCATCTGTACCTTCAGAAGGGACAATTTTTAAAATCAAAACAGTCAGGTGTTGGAGGTGTCTGCAAGTTTCCGGTTCTCACCAATGTTGCTGAATTTAGGTATTTTTGAAGCCATGTGATTGTATCAGTGCCTCAGGGTTCTGGGGTCACAGAAATACATTTCTAGGAATCATGTTTGTGGAGAAAATACTAGAAAGTTTTCTATATACTCAGGAACCACAAGTAAACGAAAAGAAATCTAGATGGCATTGTTTGTAAAGTGTCACAATTTTATATTGTTTATATTTATGTTTGATTCTAATTTTAGGGAGCCTTATTCATTTTTTGAATGCATGATATTGACAGAACGATGAATAGATAGAAGGTGGTTCACGTTACAGCAGAAGATATGCTTTTTCTTTTTTATAACTACATGGAGTTATATAAAAATGCAAATATAATGTATTTGTGTTATTTTAACTACAATTTGGGGTGTGTTGTTTATAGCAAACTTGTGTTTAGAAAGACGCAGAACTAACGTTTGCAAAAAGATGTTAGTATCTAATATTTTTAGCCTGGAAGATGCAACTGAAAAAGCTAGAGATTTCAGATTTTTAGATATAACTATAATGACTTGCTGCTTTTCATTTTTGACATTATTATTGTCAGGTACTCGAGGAGGAGTCTGTTTTTTTGGGTGAGTCTAAGTCTCAAATGTCAGAATCTTTTTATAATGTATTTCAAAATGCTTGGGGTTTATGCATTTATATTCAGGAGAAAGTTGTTGACCTCACTACTTTTGTAACTATATATAACGCCTAGTAGCTACTGTTTGGTTGATTTGTTTGTTTGTATACAGTAATTACTTTCCAGTGTGCCTGTCACTCTCCACTTAAATGAACATTATAAATTCTTATAGTTCCATTCTGAGCAGTAAAAGCATACCCTTCTATATGAAGTTGAGGAACAACTACTTAAATATGGAAATAAGTAGTAATCTGTATTTGCTCATAAACTTGTCATCTAGGCATCCAGAGAAAAATGTATTTACAAAATCCAAGTGCCTTTGGAAATTAAGGATGCTTTCTTGCCTTCTTTTATCCTTTTAGGATAGGAATGTTTCTTTCTAACACTGAGAAAGCCTTACAATTTTTTATTCCTCTTTGTCTTCCACCTGGCTTCTCTCATTCCGTCTTCCATGTGGTCCTCCTAAAGGAGGAGGAGCACAGCTTGTCACTACGTTGCTCGTGGATTAAACCCACACTGCAAGTTGGTGAAGCTCTTCCATTTCTGGGGCTCATGGTCTCCAAATGCAGTTGCTTCATATATAAAAGTATCTTTGAGTCTCAGAAAATATGGAGGAATATAAAAGCAATCAAAAAGAGTAGAATTCTATTGCTCTCTTAGGATTCATAGGTTAATATAGCTTATCCACAACAGGAATAGTAGTCAGCCCCGTGTTTTGAGTTTCATCTCATTTCTGATCTACTCCAGCCTTCAGCCTGACTTATAAAGCTTATTAACATCTTCCATGCCTAATTTATCTCAGGAAAAAAAGAAAAAGAAGTGTTTTCCCTAAGTTGGGAATAAGTAATTGCATGGATTCAGTACATGCCTCACACGTATATGCTACCCTTTATGCTATTTAGGTTTATTATAAAGCTCTCCATGATCTCCCATGATCACCATAATATTCCTTCTTCATAAACCTCCATAAACTTGTTTTTTTTCCTCTTCAGTGGATTTTCATGTAATTTATATGAAGACAGATTTTTTCTTCCCTCCACGGCAATTTGTGCTATCTAATAAACGCATCTCTGTGGATTGTCTTTGCTAGATGTCCTAGCTTAACTTGCTACAACACGCTTTTGTCCAGTCTTCCCAGGGTAAAATCCCGATTGAAACCATGCATTATGAATGTGCTTTGAAAATAAGCCTTAGTTTAGAAAGCAAGTATCTTAATGTGTCTTAAAATGCACCATAGCTAAACAGGTTACTCAACAAACTGATATCTTCACAACCCCAGCTCCTATTTTTGTTAAAATGGGGCCACTCAAGTATAAAGAATTTGATTATGCAAAATATATAGTGTCTATATGGTCACTGCCATAAATAGGAAAGAGCGGAGGAGAAGCAGTGGTGTCTGTAACTTTTGCCCTTTGAAATAGGAACTGCATTTGTAATTCAGCAGGCAGCAGTATCCTTTCAGAGACATGGCAGAACCAACGACCTAACACAATATGCTGTTGGAAATGGCAGAGTCAAAGTGGTGTAGATCACCTGGAGCAGCTGAAAGGTGCAGGTTGTGTGTGTGTGTGTGTGCGCGCGCATATATATGTGTGTATATGTATGTGTGTGCGTGAATGTGTATATGTACCGATGTATATATTTGGGCAGGGGGGACAATGGACCACTCTGAAAACCTCCACCCTGGCATCTCAAAACCAGGCTAACTTTTTAAGTCTCCAACCAGCTCTGTTTCAGCTGTATGTCTTGACCTGTGAATCACAGCTGGCTTTACTTCACTCAGTTCATTCCCTAAACTCTGCTGGTGTCCTGGGGACGAGAGGAGGATGACGAAGGGAAGGAATTGTTTATTTTTGACTGGCTAACAACTGGTATCTATCCCAGAGGAAGGTGCAATCGCTTAAAAAATGAAGTTGAAGTGCCCCTGAAATATGCAGGCTAAGTAGTAGCGGCCAATACCTCATTAGAAAGGTTGCAACCAACATTATCAGGCCCTGATTTAGGGCCGTATATCTTTGATTAAGGAAATTATGTTAGCCAGAATATTGAAGGAAAGTGTGTTTGGAAAGACTCTGTCATCACTGTACTTTTTATTTTTGTAATAGGTAATTAGAGATTATCTCATTTAAATTTTTCACTTTTGCCTCTTATCGTTTAATCTTTTATCCTTCAAATTAACTTTTTAATTTTTGTGAATGCAAAAGTTTGTGTTTCCTTAAGAGAAACTACTATTTTTTACTGGAACTGAATCCTGCACCTCTTAGATTTCAGAAAAGTTGTGAATATAAATTGTTTTCTCTTAGACTAGTATGTCAAGAGCCACGTGAAAAGCGTGTGATTCACTGTTTCAACATCCACTTCATATTGACAGTGCTGCAGCTCTGAGTGCAGTGCCACGTCCGTGGATATCCACCACTCTGGGATGTGGTGTGGCAGCTGCAGTTGGCAAGCGTGTCGGTGGTATTTGGGAATCTCTGGAGAAAGTGGCCATAAGTATTATAATTGAGGTGGTTTACTATGAAAGCATCATATGCTTTGCAGTCACCCTTACTACTCACTTCTATTGCCTTAAGCATTGGGAAGCAGTCAAATCTGTGGCAATAGGTGGATGTTCCTCAGTAGCAGTATCTTGCTTGTGCAATGATGAGGTTTTTTGAATTCTCTTTGAATGTATAGTATGCAAAAGCACATGATACCGGCATCCTTTTAGTTTAGATTTCTAGTGCATGCTTTGCTGTTTCAGGTAAGCAGTTCTTTTTCAAAGTCAGGAAAAGACATAATGTATTACCTCGAATAGGACCCTGAGTGCAAAAATTGTAAAGTTGACTGTGATTAATCTT
Organism: Struthio camelus; assembly: GCF_040807025.1. NCBI lineage: Eukaryota > Metazoa > Chordata > Aves > Struthioniformes > Struthionidae > Struthio > Struthio camelus. Next base: position 14,577,212 of record NC_090949.1, read on the forward strand.
AATATATTTCATTTTTTTATATTAGCAGAAAGGAGTCTAGAATATCGCATCGATGTAATACCTGGGTAACCCCACTGGCCTCTGCCCAAATGCACTGCCATTGAGCAGAAGGTGTACTAATGTTGTCCTGGATCAGCAGGGAATTGTACTTACCCGTTCATTGTCCTTAGACTGCTTTCTTTGAGTCATTTCAGTCTATTTTACTGATATGAGAAAGCATATTTTTTTCTAAATGTTGCTGCCTATTCCACTAAGTATGAACTTTTTTTTTTAATGACCCTTTTCCTTTGAACTACTTCAGAGTCTGAGAAGATTTGTTATATCTCTGCCTTGATACAAACCAATTATTTTAAACTGAGCTGAATGTACGTACCTTTTCTTCAAGTCAAGATCAGGTAGCGAGTCACTCCTCAGAGCCCTCAGTGTTTGTGCCTCTGACTCTCTGAGTATTTAGTGTTCAGGACTCTCCTAGAAAGCCTGTGTTTCAGTGCTGAGTGTCTTCAAAAGCAAGCTTGGAAAATAGTATCTGTGCTGTGGTGGCTAGTGACTGAAAAAATCCAATCCAAAGAATGATGAATCTGCAATTTAATAAAAAATACACAGTATGCATTCCACTTTCTTTTGCTAGAGAAGTGTAAGCCAGGTGAGGTTCCCCTTGAGTTATATACTTGCTGCATGAATTTACTTCTCTTTTACTTCTTTGTGAAGGTAAGTTGAGGCATCTTTCAAACCAAGTTACATTTATGCAATACAGCTCTGACTGACAGTAGAATTTGTGCCGTCCTTCTTTGAATTAGGCTTCAGTTTAAAATGAAAGCACCTTGCTTGACCTCAAGTGCAGAATGTTTTGGTGAGCAAGACACCTTTCAGCCTACGTGAAGCGGTGAGGGAGCAGGGCAGATGCTCTTCATATAAAGGCATAACAGCACTGTCTCCCTATGAAAGCCTTTTTTCAGCAGTAACTTTACAATTTTAGCAGTGGATACTGTCTGCATCTCTTGCATTTTTTCAAAAAATGCTACCAGCAAACAACATGATGAAGAAATCGCAGTTGCTGAAGGCATCCTGCTGTTTCAGCAGTTCAGGGTCCTGGGGCCTGATTTTCTAGGACAGTTTTCTGAGGGAGACCCCAGGACGTTGTCTCTGTGGTGACTCTCTGATTTATTAATTTAGTGCTTGAGAAAGTGAGAAAATGGCAGGGTTTCCCCTCCCTCTCCCCGAGCAGACCTCATATAAAGACACTCACAAGCAAGTTTCCCTAGCTCAGTGACGCCTTTGGTGCAGCACCCTTACTCGCGTTTCTCTTGCAGTAACTCTTGCCTGGCTGCAGGCTGCTGGTAGGGCTTTTTCATAGGGGACAGTAATGACTGTCGGGATGCAAATATGACACTGGAACCACACAAACTAAGGAGAACTTCTCCTTTCGATCTTTGCAGATGTTTCAGTTCTCCCATCACTTAAGATGGGAGTGGCAAAAGACAGGAAGACACATTATTTGGTAAAGGCCAGGCCTATGGAGAAAGGAGACAGATTACACGGCCCGTTCTTGCATTGCTAATTTCAGTTTTGTCCAAGTGCAATTCACTGTATTTCTTGGTGCAGCTGGCCCTTGTGCACATACTCAAAAAAGGGCCTATCCCGAGGAGTCAGAGCTGTAAAACACAAGAATTTTGTCCCTCTGACACCCATTGGGACTTCTACTGCCAGATTTTTACAATCCTTCATCTTCCATCTTACTAGTTAGAGGTGGAGTAAAAATGAAGAAAAAGAATTTTCTGGGAATATAATTTGTTTACATTTGTGTCTTTCCATCTTTCCATTACTTGTCACTGGAATATTCTGGGCTCTAAAGGATGTAGGAAATGGTTCAACTTGAGATATAACTGGGATATAAGGCAGAACAGGTACTCAAAGGCAGATGCGTTGTATTTTGTTGCTTTAGACCAGGGATTACAGAAAGAGATGTTGACTAGTCTAGTCCATGGAAGAGAAATCCATTGAGGGACACAAAGATGTTACCCTGGCTTAGGAAATTTGAGACATGTTGCTAAAGGATAAGAGAATTTGAATGAAATACGCTGCATATTGGCCTTCTTCTTATAGCCTTTCCTTACAAGCCACTTCTGGCCACTGTCAGAGAAAGGATACAGGCTAAACTGGGCTTTTTTCTGACCCCGCACAGCTGGTCTTATGTTCTTATTTCATTTCATCCGATATGTTGTCAGTAAGCTTGTGGACCTTTTCAGAATTGTTCTCTGAAGAGCTCCTTGCAGGAAGATTTTCTTGTTTAAGAACTATTATCATATACAGATAGGGTCCTTTGTTCATTTTCAGGTCCTCAGGAATGTTAGTAAGCTATTAAAAATTGTAATCATAGTAGCATATTGATGATTTGTTTTAACGCCTGATAATTTAAATCTATCTTAATAAGGGATTCTCTGTGGTTAATTACATAGAAGAGGAATCAGATCGTGCTATGTATAGGAGCTCATCTGTGGATAATTCCCTAGCCTATTTGCTACAGCTGAGATTTAGGATTAGTCCTGTGTCTCAATCAGTTTACATAATAAAAATTTGAAGGAGAAAGGTGCGGCGCATGATAGAAGAGAAGCTATTCTATAGTGGATGAACAGAGCCTAAGCTACGTCTCTCTTAGCACACTATTATTTGCCAGCATAGTACTGTGTCATTTGTCACACCTACAGATTTTGGTTCACATAATAATAACACCAATAAGAAAGCACCAAAACAGTCATACAAATTTAGAATTTAATATGAACTTGTATTATAAATTTTTAGTACTCCCTTGAAAGTCAGATGTTCTTACTGAAAATTGACAGTATTATGTTTAACCTGCCTGAATTTGATCAGAACTCTTCCTTTCAAATATGGTCTATCTTTGGGAGAAAATCGTATATAGAATCGGCACCATGCAGATATTTTAAATACTCATTATTTTTATTAATGGCTTTGAAGGCATGGAGGTTTGCTTACTCAATTTCCAGACAGTACCAAGCTGGCAGAGGATCCCCGTACTTTGTAGGACAGAATTACAACACAACGCTTTCTTAAAAATTGAAGAAACTGTCTGATATAAAAAGCTATTGTTGAATAAAGACAATTCAAAGTACTACTTGTAGAGGACAAAACTGAAGTGTACAAGTTAGAGAATAACCTGTTAGATAGCAGTATTGCTGTCATAAATCTGGAGGTTTACAAATCCCTATTTGTGAATCAGTGGGCCTCATCCTGCCCTATGAAAACAGGAGCATATTCAGAAGTATGAAGTAATCCTTCTGCTCGCCTCAGCTGGAGTCCTTTTGCCGCTTTTGGACACCACGCTTCAAGAAAGATAGGAATGAACTGGGGGGAGTCAGGTGTAGCACAGGATGAAGGATCCAAAGTCTGAAAAATGTAACCTATAAGAAAAAGAAATTGAAGGTTATGGTGGGTGTTAAGAATAGAGAAAAGATGACTGGAAGCTGGGTAGTTCTTCAAATGCTTAAAAGAAAACTGTGAAGAGAGAGGTAAGAAACTTTTTTTCTCCAAGGACAGTTGAACTTCTGTTGCAGATAGTGAAATGTATATGAAGTATTATGTGGATAGTGGAAAATGCTGTCTAGTTCAGTGAAATCTCCATCACTGAGGGTTTTTACGAGCAGATATACAATCATCTGTCAGAAATGAGCTAGGTATTCTCAATCCTTTGTCGTGAGGAATCTGAGTAGAGGACTTCTTCAATTCTCTTTCAGCTGTGCTTTCTATTATTTTCTGCAGATGTTAGCCATACAATAACAAACCGTCTAAGACTAAACATTTTTCATTTTTGGAACACGTGTAGATTTCTTTTTTATAGACTTTTTTGGCAAAGATGAAAACCATAGGCTCTACTATATTTGACATACAGTTGGCAAAAGTAATGTAACTTGCTGAAGTACAATTCAGTTTAGGCTCTTAAACAATGAAAATGCTTTGGGGATTTTACCCTTAGTGCTTTATATTAAAAGCCACACAAAATATGAATAAATATGTTTAATTAGTTATCATAAAACCTTTTTGCCAGGGGAAGGGAGTCTCTTAGGTGCTTGTGTACAGTGCTACGAGTGTTGTTGTTGAGTTGGATGAAGACCAATAAGCAAGTTGGAAGGTTTCGTAATGCAGAGTGGAAGAACCGTCTTAGCATTGTTGACTGGTTTAAATAGTCTTAGAAATGGCAACTGCGACATGAAAAAAAATACTTCCTCAAATTGACAAATTCTTGAATGTCTGAGTTAGCAGTGTGATTTTCATCTTCTCGTATAAGGAAAGGGAGAAAAATCATTCCTCACGGGCTGAAATTCAGTGCAAATGTAAACCCCAGCAATACTGCAATATATGCTTTACAAGAACTAGAAACAGCGTTAAAATGTCTATTAAAAGTGTTAACATTCTTGTCATGAAACGAGTGTATGGCAGGTCACTGCCTGACATTCTTGCAAATGATATGCACTGGGCATAAATAGAAGATGTTACAGTCATGCTTTTCCATTGCAAATCATTTAAAAGTTTGATGAAAAGAGAAGAAAAGCCAAGTAGAAAATTTTACCAAATATTCTATCCATCCCCTCCAGCTGTTTACTAGGGTCCAAAGGAAGCTATCCAGTTGGAAAATATAGCTTCCAAATTATTGAATGTGAGATTTTCTGTGCAATCATTGTTTTAATGTGCATCACAAAGACCATGAAAAACATGCTCTCTCTTTTTGATGTCCCTCTGTCATTTTTGTGTCTTTTGGTTGGCATAAAGATTGGAATATATTTTCAGCCCTGCGTGCATGTGTGTGTATGCATATACAGAGGGATGAGAGCCTGTAGGGCACAATGCTTAGTACAGTGCATTTACCTGAACCTTCAATAGTTACAGCTTTTTATTCATTGAACTGTTTCCAGTGCTGGCGGAAGTTATTCTTTGGGGAAAAATCTAAGCATCAACAAAATGTGTTTCTGGTTAGATAATAAAACATTGGTGAAGTTGATCAGTTGGCTGTCTTCCAAATCAGCATCTGACATGCACCTGCTTCATTTATTTGTTTTATGCAGCTTCTCGTTTAACATACCATAATATTCAGGGAAAGCAATCAGGTTATACTAATCAAATTGCTAACGCTTTCTTCATTTAGTTCAAAAAATTCCAGACACTAATGCCAGTCTGCAGTTACAATACAAGGACTATCTCTGGAGTATTGGAATATAATTAGAAATATGCCAGATCTTTCAGTAGAAACGGAAGCCTGTAGGCGCTTATATTTCTGGTGGCTAAAATTGCTCCACAGGGATGAATATTAAAACATAGTAGGGCTTAGATATTGAAAGACAAACAGGCCCTCTATAACTAGAATTTAATCTTTCTTTTTATTCACATGGACTTTAAAAAATATTAAAAATACTTAAAAAAAAAAAAAAAAACCCTCACACAGCTAACTCAGGGCTAAAAAAAAGAACATGCTATTTAGACCAGCTTAAAAGATTGTTAAGATATCTTGTGAAATCTGCTATCACATGATGATCTTCCACCTAGACGTAACCTGGCATGTAGTTCGGATTCCAGAAGTCCTGCTATTTGCACCCATTATTATGTATGTTGTTACTTGGGATGACTTGAATCAAAAGACTTCTATTAAAAAAAAAAATCTAAGAAATACTGTAAAAGTTTGATTGATTGTACTCAGTGGAATAATGTAAGATATTTTATTTTATTTTAAAAAGCAATTTTAAGCAACAGAACGTCATAGGATGGCCAATGAATCCATGCAGCGTTTACTTCTACTTATCTGGCTCGTTTCAGATTTCTCAAATGAGTAATAGTAATGGAAACCGTGGTTGAATTTTAGTTCACTTACTGATTTTTTTTTTTCCTGGTAATAGCTTTTATGTAGGTAGGCAGGTATGTATATATGTACGTAAATATAGAAGTAACTGTATGTATGTATATATCATATTTCTAACTGTTATTATAATCTGGGTTTACTGCTGAAGAGGCCATTTGCTTAAATTTGTGATTTTTATAAGCTTGATTTGATTCTCTCTGATAGTAGCTGCAAAAGTATTCTGCCCTGCTTCAAATTCCAGTTGATTTTGTTATTCTAATTAATGCTAGCTGCTTCAAAGCCATAATGTCTAATTTTTTAATTCTTTATAAAGCTGTGACATTTTTGACTTAGCGTTCAACTGTGTCCCATATTCTGTTGTTGATTTTTGGGGCTCAGGGCAGGAATTAGAAAGGGCTTTTGGGGAGGTGCGGCGCTGTTTGAACTGCTGCTGACTGCCCCCGACAGGTACGGAAGTCTTGTCAACAAGATTTAAAGTTGCTGTCATGTTTACACAGCCACCTAGAGCAAGTTGAGTTTTTGTTCAAAATTAAGTACTGACAGTTACTGGACCATAGCAGTGTGTATTAGTTATGATTAACGTCTGACATTGCATCTTTTGGGAGATATTTAAGCCACTTTTTATGTCAGATGTAGCACACTACAATGTGTTTCTGATCGTTTTTTTTCTAAGATTACTGCCCTGAAATTCCTAGCTTTCAGACTAAACTATTAAAGTCATTTAAGTACTTAATTCTGAGCCCCCAGAAGGATTTTCAAATACACCTGGGCAGCCTGGAGTTACTTATGTTTGGGTGCTAAAAAAAATGCTACTAATATAAACAAATTTTTAAGCTACTAAATACACGAATTCACTGGATCAGGTTGCCCAGAGCGGCTGGGGAGTCTGCGTCCTTGGAGGTACTCAAACAGCGTCTGGACGCAGTCCTGGGCAGCCCGCTTGAGCGGGGGGACTGGGCCAGCTGGTCGCCAGGGGTGTCTTCCAGCCCCAACCTCTCCATAATGTCTGAGCAGACGAATTACCTGGACCTCAGCCTGGCAACTTTTCCTTTCTCGAGGCCTCAGCTGATATCAAGAGGAGGAAAGAAGCTCCTCCTCACAAGTGAGCTGTGCAGAGTGCCATTTTCAGCCTTTTGTAAACTGCTGAGATTTTATAAGCAGGAAATTTGTTTTACAGCAAGTACTTATAGCTTATATGAAAATGCTATTACCAGTATCTAATGAAAGGAGTAATTGCTTGTTCCTCCTGGCAAAATCATCTTTTTAGGGCTGCCTGAAGACTTTAAAAGCTTAAGATTCTGGCATGTGGAAGTACATGCCTAGAGTTTACGCTGTGTATCTAAAGTTGAACTTGAACTACATGGAATGACTTATTTACCACTACTAATTTAATTGCTTTAATGCCTGTAAGCATGCAGCAGATGTTTCTTAAAGTAGTCACCAGAAGACTTCCTTTGATACTGTTTAAATCCTCCTCCTACAGCTAAGCTAGTAATAACAACAGGAAATTAGGACCACAACCCTTCGTTATATACCAGTGAGAAGCAGATAAATCTTGCACTCCATTTTAGGGATTTCCTATAGAAATAAACTACACTGAACGTTTGTGAGATGATCACAGTTCTTTCGCCAAGTTTTTCAAATATCTAGAATTTGGGTAAGAATCCAACCTAAATATATTCTAGATCATTCACAACTGGATCTATCAAGATTATGTTATATCTTTCATCTTGAAAGTAGTGATAGAAGCAGTTACTGTTTTCGTTTCCTTAAATTGTTCAAGAAAATAAGTGGGGGCCATCAGAAAGCAAGCAGAGGTTTGACGGTCACCATCAGTCTGTTCCTTTTGTACTAAAAATTTGAGAAGTTGTTGTAGCCAAAGTTATATCTTTTTAGCTCCTTGATAATATCTCCTTCTCTGGAGAAGATTATGAGCCCAGGTATCTCCAGGGGAGTTTGCTAAGCTGTGTATGCAGTGCACGGAGTATTTCAAAATCTATCCCTTTCAAACAGCAAAGAAAGTACAATCTTTGATAAGAGGAAGAGAAGCTGTTCAGTGAGGTAGTTACCATCACTCACAATATAGTAATGCCAGTAGGTACTTTACTGGCATTTACTTTAGAGGATATAAAGAAAATATTTTCCATGCAATATATTTTATCACTTTCCTATTTCATGATTTATTTGTGTTTCCTTCAGTCATTGAGCAAAATGTCGAGAAATTTGTGCACCAGTCTGATGTAGGTTCTGTGTAGTACAGACACAGAGGCGGATTCAACTATATGTTGAATTAAACAGTGCTGGTATTGCAACAGCTTTTCATTGCTGTTTCCTGCTTATAAGATGTTTGTTTACTAGGTACATATTTATGTAATGCTAATTGTGTTTGGTTGCTGTCACATTCATTGGAGTGGGGTTAGGCATACCACACTACAATAGCAAGAGTTCACGTTCATTTTGCTATGCTTTGACTTGGTCAGAAAGGGGTGTAGAATATCTTATTCCTGTTGCACCATCATATTTCGAAATACAAGTGGATGTTGTAGGCTGTGCTGCAAATCATGTTGCAGGGCTGCGCACTTTAAAACAGCATATTTTGTTTCCCCATGTTTTCAGCAGGCACTAAGATGACTCTAAATCAAAACGCCTGTATCTAAGTCCCTAGGATGTGTTGATAGACTGAATTCCATGCCCACGTTTTGGAGTTTGTGACTGAGACTGAGATTTTTATCCAACCCTTCCTGAGCCTTAACAGAGGCCCAGTTTGAACTTGCTGCTTTGCCAGGCCTATCCCGTTACTTTTCTGTGGGTTTTCTCCTGTGGTAAATATAGAACAAAATTAGTAGTAACCCAGAAAGTGCTCTCTGTGCACAGCGCTCTGCTGGATTTTTGAACAGCTCTAATAAATATTCCCATTTTGGTCATCTAGTACATGTGAAATTTACTTTTGTGCTTTACTAGGTGTCATAATCACTTACCAGGTTAATCATCTGCAGTGATATCACTGCCAATGAGTAACACTTTAAGGCTATCTCTGGAGTTGATGACCTTGCAGTCACGGCATGCTCAGGAGATGCATTCTGGCAGGGGGAGAATTTGTCTCCTTTACTGTTTCTGTGGTTTTGCTGCTGCTTTTTCTATTTAGCATTAATATTGATTTATATTTCCCTCACCTGTATGTGATATGATATGCTGAAAGACAAAACTTACCTTTTAACGCTAGGTCACAAAGGATTCTTTCTTAAATGCCTGGAAAAATATAAATTATTTTTAATATTTACTTTCATAATGAAGTAATTATAGCCCATCCTTCTTTTATCTATCAATGAAAATGATGCACATTAGTTACAAAAGTATTAACAGTGCTTTGTTTACAAGGCTTTTTTCCTACAATATAATTTACATGTGTGATATGCTGAGGGAGATGTAATCTGAAGGTATGTTGTTTGCACACTAATGTTATGCAAAGCATTGAAAATTAAATTAGTAATGTGCTTCAGCATTATTGCCCATAACTTTATGACACAGACGAAAAAAAATTGTCAGCATGCAAAATAGTTAGAAGGGCTAGAGGATGCTCAAATAGGTAAAATGTGAAAACTGATAAAACAGTTGTGAACTAGCTTTGTGTCTTGGGATACAGACATCAGGGAGCAATGTTATCCACTTCATCATTCTTGCCCTCCAGTGTCTGATGTTTCTGATTTCTTCTTTATTGATTTCAACTAAAGAAAATATAGAAGAGTATAGAGGTGACCCATTTTGTTGACAGATACACGTGTTAGTCTTGTACTCCCAGCAAATAGTTTAGACATCAGGAATAATGGCTCATAGGCAAGAGATAAACACAATTTCCTGTGATTTCTAAACCCTTTTTAGTGGATCAGCAGGCAGAAGTTAAAGATACAGTCTGCTTTCATGGTTTCCATTGTTTGTTTATGATTAAATAGACTGAAAATTTAACAGGATATCAGCAATTACAAAAAAATTACTAAAATGACTGAGTTCTTGTTGCTTCAGGGACATGTGTCTGCAATGTTAACAAAACTCAGTGACAAACTAACTACCCTTCTTCACCACTGTGTGATTTTGGAAGCATGGTTGGTTTATGATAGGTTTGAGGTAAGTGCTGTCCTGAACAATGAGTAATTTCTTTATAGCAATGAAAAATGAATGTAAAATTTTGCTATTTAGATATGCTGGTATACTACAGCATCTACTTTCCATTGGGCTGGATGACTGATTCCAGGGTTACAGTCAATTTCGGCCGTGAGCACTAGTAAAGCACTTTTTGTTACATTCAAACGGAATCGGTAGCGCGTCTTTCCAAATCACAGTTATAAAATGCCAGTTGCTGTAATTGTGAGTCTATATGTAATATTTACCATCAAGGAAATAATTCTTACATTTGTTTCACACAGTGAGAAAGGTGATGAAAATAGTGAAGTCAAAATACTGAAACAGTCTGAAACAGTGAAGAACTGTTGCACAGTGGTGGTGGCATCATTCAGTTCAATTCATAAAACAATCATGCCCTCCTTTCATACCGCTTCCACTGTTTGCTTAGAAAAATGCTCTTTTCAGGTTAAGTTACAGCTTGGGAGATGCATGAAATCCCTTTTCCTTTATGCTCAGCTAGTCAATTCTCAAGCTAGTTACCGTGAAGCTGTGAATTATAAAACAAAAGGGAATTCCCAGCTTCAGGGAAAACAATCATGCTTTTTTCTTAGGAGAGAATGTGTGAGAGGTGTTGAGGGTATTTTCAGTGTGACATACTTCCAGGGCATGAAAATGTTGTATTTTGTTTTATTCCAGATTAGGACTGATGCTGATATATTCAAACTCATTGTCTTTTGTGACTGAAAGATCCTAATGGTTTACGGCTGGGATTTAGATTTATGCAGCAGGGTTGAGGCTATAAAGTCTCTGAGATGGCAGATAGGCCTGTCGTTCTCAGGCGATAGGTGGCAGGTAATGTGATGTCCAAACCCTTTCTACATGTCACTCCACAGCCTGCGCCAGTTCTAGTTCTGATCCTGGAAGACTTGCGTGGGTTGTGGGAAGTAAAGCTACTCTGATTATAAAAAGCTGTAAACACACAAGGGATTTATTAAAGATGAGCTGGATTTTCATATACTCATGTGCTTTTCAATGCACACTTATTTCTTACTCTTTCAGGTGGGCAATCTGCCTGTTTGTGTGCGTCTCCCACAATTTATTTTGCTTCGGGCTTATGGCTTGACTTTTGCCTTTTAACGCCAGTGGAAGACATTTACTATTCCTGCAAGGAAAGGCTATTCTCTTTGGAAAACAAACAACCTTGGCAAATCCAGCAGCTACCTGCCAAGTAGCTGAGATAGGATGCCAGTTGCTCCAGGGAAATTTCTAGTACCTTTTATTTGGAGAATTGGAAACAGATCCCTAAATGCAAGATAAAGGTAAGATTGAAACCTTTATAGCTTCACCTTAGCTTCTTCAGCTAAGGGCCTAACAAGGAACCAGCTACAAATCTTAGTCTTCAAATCTCCACAAACTTTTGTAAACCTTAAGCAGTAGATTTTCTATTGATACAGCACTCTTTCGTTGTTTTCATTAAAACGTGTTGCCCTCTGATTTGCCTATGTCAAAGTAAACCATATCTGGGAAATTAATTCATGATCTGTAAGAATGTGTTTTTCAGTCTCTAAAAATTTCCTTTGCCCTCTTATATAGAGGTTGAAAAGAAAAATATTATATGCAGAGATATAATACTAGAATTACAATGATCTATCTATCTGCTTAAGAGAAAAAAATCCATTAGAAAATATTTTAATTTTCTCTGTGAATGCAAGCGCAGTGTTAGCCTGGATGCACTAAGTCAAAGTTATATTTAAAAAAAATTAAAAAGAAAATTTTCACTAAAATGCAAAGTTCACCAAGGAAGCTTAATGAGGACCCTCTTTCCATTTGATTCTTTGACTGAGATACTTGCCCCCCCTTTTTTTTGTGAAATAAGGAAGGCTTTTGTGAAATAGGGATGTGTTGTTTTTTTTTTTTTTTTAAATAAAGACTAAGCATTTTCCAGTTCTCAAACTGGAGAAAAACAAGGAAAGCTTAGTTTTGCTACACATAAATAAATCCTGTAACAATCTTTATTTCCCATGGATAAGTTACTTAATTATCAGTACCTTCTGGGAAAAGACTGGAAGCCCACATTAAAATAGTGAATGAAGATGCAGGTTAAAATTAAGTTTATTTCTGTAAGTTTTTAAATGATCCTGCAAAAAGACAGTCTACAAGCCCTGATGATTAAGAGCTTGAACGGTATTTCAGTACCTTTACATCACACTCCTACCATCAAACCAAAGTGTTAATTTTTTTTCCATGTACGATTGTTTCTCTTGAACCAGAACTGATACCTGTCATTATGTATTTCAATTGCTAGTAGGTTTCTGTCTATAAATAGGAACCCTGAACACATTAATTTAGACACCTATTCTTGGTCTGGTTTTGAGACTGTGTACAACAAAGTTGGCTTTAAATGATTAACAAGTAGAGCAGCTTTAAAAGCATTTAATATACTTCTAATAATTATTATTTGTACTATTGTAGCTCAGTTAGATCTGAGAGCATTAACATAAGGATGCAAGCCATGTTGACTCATTAGTATATGATAGAACATTCATGGTACGTAGTCCTGCTGCAGCGAGAGCAGCGTTTAGTAGTGACTGGCAGCTAAAATGTCCAATGCTAGAACGCTCTTAGGGACTAGGTCTTTCTTATGAACCATTAGCTCCCCGGAAAAGAGATTTAAACTGAGAGGAGCAAAAGTGAAATTGTGTGTTTAATTGGGCTTTGGAATAATATATCTTCACCTTAGAAACCTTGAGGTGTATGACAAAAGCTTAAGTGAAGCTGAGATTTTGTTTTTGGTTCTTAATAGCTTATGTGTCACTTGCCTGACTTATTTTTCATTTCTGTTTTGTTTTGTTTTTTTTTTTTTGATCATTGTTCTTTTCCTATGCAGTAAGTGACTCTGGGCACTGTTTTTGTATTTTCTTTCTGTTTTCTCGCAAGTGCCTTTTAGCCCTAATCTTTTTATTTATATATGGCATAGCTGCTCTTTTATTTCTCTAGCCTTCCATTATAAGCATAGAAGGTCATTTATAAGGTATGATATATAGTTCAATTATAAGAGAATAAAAATTGTAGGAGTGAAATATATGAAAGAACATATCCCTTCATACTTCATGTAGTATTCATCAGTTTCTTGCAAAGAGTGAACTCTACTAGGTTTTGAAGAGCTGGGCAGAAATTTCCCAAAACTTTTGTGTCTCCTGTTGGCTATAGATCAAACTGCTATGCCCAAAATTAGGTTTATAACCCTAAATATTTTACAACTTCAATAACATGAAAACAAGTAGAAAACTTTTTTCCGTGCATATTTTTCTGTAACTTTCTTATTAAAGGATATGTTTCACACATAAGAGTTAAATCACCTGGACAAAATCACACTTCAGCTGAAAACTTTTCCTAAGAAATAGTTGCTTGGTTTAGGTCTTGAATGGGCAGTGTGTTCTATCTCACTAAGAATTTTGGAGGCACAAATTATTTGGATGTATTTTCTAAGATGGCTACTTCTAAGATGGCTTTGTGTGTACCCTTTGAGACACCAAGACATCTGTGAGTTGTTTTTTGTTTTGGTTTGGTTTTTTTCCAGAATTCAGTTTCAAGTACCTTTCAGAGAAACAGATGTAAAACACAAGGCTGATACTAAGTAAATTGTTAAAGCAAATCTTGTCATTTATTGGCTAAGGCTAGTATTTTTACCCTAGAAGGTCTGTAGCAATGGAACCCCCCAAAAATTCTTCAGATTCAGCTTCTTTATGACCTTTAGTAAATGCTTAAAACTATTAGTGAGTTCTGTGGGTTTTTCTGTCCCAGACTGTTTGGCTATGTCTGCGTTAGCAAGGAACGTGACCTCGTTGGAGCAGGTCTGTGAAACTCCTTTGCTGCTTTGTAGAGCTCATTGGGCCATGCAGAGAACCTGACATCCACACAAGGTGTGTGCATTCGGGATAGTTTTACTTTGGACTTGCTTAGTCTGTTCCCATGGGCTGAACACTCATTAGCAGTTGGAGCACTTTTTCCACTTCAGTTTCATCTGAAAGGAGTCTGGTTCATGGGTTGTGAGCCCTCTTCACAGGGCAAGACAAAGCATAGCAAGCAGGGATAATTCAGAGACGCACTTCAAAAACACACTTTAGGATAGGAGGTCCTGTGCCATGAAGCGGTGGAGTACGGTTCTCCTGTGCTGCTGCAGACTTATCCTTCTATCTGCATAATGGAGAAAATTAGGTTGAGAGTTCCAGCGTGAACATAATGTCGTGGCTCCGTCCCTAACCCAGTCTAGTCCTGAAGTTAAATTTGATTGGAGTGTGCATTGCATCTAATGATAAACCGATAAAAATTGCAAAAGTGAATACTATGAAACTGTAGGAGTACCTAAGTCATAGTACTTTCAGGAACTCACCATAGACCAGTTCAATTACATGCCATAATTTCAGTAGCTCTGCAAATAAACTAAAATTCAAGACCTTAGAGAATAAAGCTGATTACTTTCTCGTGATCATTTACATGAAAGTGTTAGTTTCCAAATATCTCTGATCGCACTGTTTCTCATTATTGCTGCATGCAAAGTGTACTGTGCCACTTACCCAGCAGGGTCATAGTCATAATATCCTTGCCGTGACTGGTGACATCTCTACCCAACAAATACAGTATTCCAATTCTTTTCATGCCTTTTTTGCTCTATTTTCTTCAGTGGTTATTTCTGGAATAAAAGTGATTGCCAGTCTCTGAGTGCTGTCAGAGTTCTGCTGGAAAATATATGTGTTCCTTCAATAAGTGATGCTTAGTAATGCATCTCTGCGTTCAGATAATTCTTTTATGTATTTTACATATATTTGCAATTTTATCTTTGAAGTCTAAGGAATGCTGTTCATTGAATTTTGGGTGCCACTGTAGATCAAAGTAATTTCTTTATGAACAAGCTTTTAATTTGGCAGTGAGTGAATGACTGACAGTGAACAAAAGAACATCTGAAAGTGTATTTGCAAAAGAGTTGTAAAAGTGAATAATTGAGAAGCTACAAAATTATCATATAGAAAATTATTAAAGGGCTTTTCCCACTCTTTTTCTGTCCTTGTAGTACTCTATAACCATCTATTAGATTTTAGCATATGCTTAGCTGTTATGATTAAAAGTATGAATGAGAATTTCAGAAGTGAGTATTCACTATTGCTGTAATTGTTCCTCTCGCAAACACTTTAAGAATTCCTACGCAGTGTGAACATATTAATAACAGTATAGAGAACGTTTGGAAAACCCAGTCTTTTATTTATTTAAATGTTGTTACTGAGTTGTGGAAGCTATTGTTTTGGGATAAGGATATAAGATATAAGGCATACAGGAAATAAGAAGCTTGTCCCTTCTTGCATTGCCAGCCAATGGATCAAGTAGAACTTCAGCAGCTGAGCCTGTGAAAAGGGTGAACCTGAGTATCTTATGGATACTCAAGCTGAGCTCTGCATACCCACTTGGGAACAGAAATTAGCAACCTGCTCTTACAGGGTTTAAGCTGCATGACTCTGAATAGTGCAGTGGTATATAGACACTGCAGGCTTGAGGAAGTGTGGACAGCACTGTCTTTCAAACAGAGTGCTTCTTCATGGCATACCAGCATAAACCTGTTGTTCATGCCTAAATGTCGCAATCAAGATTTCTGTGATTGTACGAAGATTCTTCAAATACTCGTGAGGTGTATTTCCATATCCTGCATTCTGGATTCACAGAAAGGAAGAGACTATGAGCAGTCACTTGGTGCTTCACCCTGTTCATCATGATGCAGAATCAGCTACAGCTGATCTTGGGAGAATTGATTCAGGGTGCTGATCTAGGGAGAGCTTGCTGGGGATGTGATGATTGGTGGCAGCCCTGGTGTAGTGACCCGGAAAGAGTGGAGCTCAGCATCCCAAGGGGAGTGAGTTAGGCAGCTATCAGAGGACTGAGCCTGGACTGCAGGTGAGCAGACTTCAGCTTAGTTAGAGGAGTAATACATGGGACCCCTTGAGAGGCAGCTCTGAAAGGTGAAGGAGCTCGGAAAAGCTGGCAGGACTTTAAGGACAACAGCCTCCAAGAGCAAGAATGGGCCAACTCAATACTCAGGAAAAGAAAGCAACCTGTAAGGAGACTGGCTGGGCTGAACAGGGGAACGCCTAGGTGAGCTCCAATGCAAAAAGGCAGTACACAGGAAGGAGAAGAGGCTTCTTGCAAGATTCAGGACTACCATTCCTTAATCCTCAACTTTTGAGGTGAATTCTACTAATTTGTGTTTCTGTATTATTCTGCTTTTAGACGTCCCTTGACTTATGTCACAACATAGCATTTTTCTTACTTAAACAATCCATTTCAATCTCTCTCTCTTTTTTAGTAGGTGACCTAAACTGTCACTCCTGATCTTGTGTTTGTACAGCTAATGTCCCTCCTCGTGTATTGTATTTTATATGTACCCAATTTTTCCCTCCAGTTTATGCAAATCCTCAGTTTGCAAAGATAATTTTGAATTCATATACTTGCAGCCCTTCCCAAGCTAATGGAGTCCTTAACTTTGGCAAGTACACGCTTAGTTCAGTCATTAGTATCGTTATTGAAAATGCTGGACAGATCCAGAGCCAGGAGAGCTTCAGCCGTTTGAGCCTCACTTGCCAGTAGCAAACTATTGAAAATTAGTTTGGGGGTATGGTTTTTCAGTCAGATTTTGCACTTAACTTTTTGCTATTTCACCTGGGCAGTGTGCTTGTGAAATGCTTATGATAATGTCAAGTGAGACAGTGTCAAAGCTTTCCTAAAATTAGAATATAAGATCTTTTTTTTCTCTCTCTTAAGCCTAGAAGATCCACTAGCCTGTTGAAGAGAGAAATCACACTGGTTTGACTTTTTTTGGTCTTGACAAATATACACTGTCTATAATTTTTGTCTATCATCTTCTACATGGTAACAAGTAGCTTGGTAAGTTATTGCAGAAATTTTGGGTGCATTGAAGTCAACTAACTGTTCCATTTCTCCTTCTCTCTCTCTCTCTGTCTTTTTTTCCAAGATAGGTATAATGTTCACCCATTTCCCATCTTCTGGCAACATTGCAAGTCCTCAGAAATAACTGTAAAGAACGTGAAAATTGCTTTTGCCAATTCTTTAAGTATCCTAGAACAAAACGGAGCATATCTCGATAATTTGGAAATAGCCCATTTATCAAAATACTACCTCACCTATTTTTTTCCCCATTCTAGACAGAATTCTTGCTCCATTGTGACGGGAATTTATAGTGAGATGTACCAGTTTGCAGCTGATAGCCTCAAAAGAAACACTAAACACTTTAGCTTTCCTGGCATTACCTGACAGATTTCCTTTTCTCTGAAAAGCAGAGCACTCTTAACCACTACTAATGTGATGACTTCTTGTCACATTTTTTGGTTGCATCTCATTTTGTGCCTTAACCTTTTGATTTTCTCCCAGCATGCTCATTTTATTCTTTTATATTCTTCCTTAGTTATCAGACATTTTCAATTTCTGTGTGTTTTCTCCTTGTATCTTCTGCATTTGTGGTCAGGTATATAAAGTGTATATTCATACTGGAGATTATGCCTCCAGTCTTTTTATCTCTGCCTGTCCTTTCTGAAAGAACTATATACCCTTTATATAAACATCCCAAATAAATGAACTATCTTTAAATTGTCTCTTATCCCCTTTAAATTATAATCTAGATCATCTCCATCTCTCTTGTTTATTCTGCATATTTCTTGGGGTAGCAATTAGCTGAGATATTCAGCAAATAAACTGCTCCCCCTTTTTTTTCTTATTCCTGCTCTACCTTCATTTTAAATAAATTTTTTAGATGCTACTCAGGTTATTATTTATGCCAAGACATCAGCTTTTGTCTCCCACCCTCCTTGATCCTAATTTAAAGCCCTTGCTCATGAAGTTAGCAAATGATTACTCAGTAATGTCTTATTTTTTTAAGTAGAAACAAATTTCATCCTTTGCTTATCATCATGCCATGCACCGAGTAGGTTTTGGCTTCTTCAGCCATCTACACAGCATTTGCTAATCTTCCAAATTCATCTATTCCCACCTTGAATTGTGAGGGACAGGGCTGACTCTAACCTGAGCCATTGATTTTTACCTCTCTCCACAGCCCCAATATTTGACATGATTCTGGTTCTTTCTAACAGTGTCACAGATCATCAGAAACAGGCGAATGTTGGGGCAACTAATTCTTGAAATTTTTTTCCTTTTCTTTTCTGTATCATTCTAGGCTTGGGCTTTTAGGAGCCAGCATCTTTCCCAAGATGTAACAACCATTTGGAATGCAATGTTCTCCATTAAATCCTGACGGAATTTGCAAGGCAGAAGCCCTTGGGTCTTGCACCCTTTGGACCATGCATCTTTCTTCCCCATGGTGGGGTACAGTCCTTGCTGTGGCCTGAACCAGAATCGTCAGCCTCATCACAAGTGCTGAGGACAGACCACTGCGGATTTAGAAGAAGTTCTGTATCTGTAGTTGTTATCAAGTTTCATTCATGTTTACAAGTCCATAGGAATAGAGCATATCATGTAATATGTCTTCATGTGACACTGTAAGGAGTAAATAGTCTTCCAATAGACTGTAGTAATTTGGAGTTTAGAGTTTTTCTGGATGCTCTAGGAATTAAAAGTTGGATTTCACTATTAGGCTTTCACCCCTTTTTTCTATTTGTTTTAGTATGCTGATTTGATTTCCTCAAAGCTACTTATAATAAGACTAATTCTAGAAGTAGTTTGTGGGTAGATAACTAGTATATTTAGAACTGCTTTATTTTCTTCTCACAATAATTACTAAATTCTTCTTTGCATCCTGTAGCAGTACTTGCAAAAGTTTGATTCATCAGACTTTGGAAGCTATTTTTGAAAAAGCTTTCTACCCTGTTTACTTTTCAGGATACCCACCGTTTTTCAGATTTCATTTCAGCTAACTTTTTATTCAAGTACTTAATATTCAGAAAAGGCACAGCTAAGGAGCCTGAGGCACTCCTTAGTAGGTTTAGTTTTACCGGTAAGTATGTATGATTAAATGACCCATAAGAAGGAAGCCAAAGATGCATAAACAAGTTTCCATTGAAAGAGTCAGGAGAGAATGAGACTAAGAAGTCAGCACTGCATTTTATACAGCTGCAGGAAATTTTTTTAAGTAGGCAAATGTATACACTACTTCTAGCTTCTTTTATTGATTATTGTTTTTATTTAGTATTTAAACAGCATGTTTGCCATTCATAAGGTTTATCTGGTCATTAATGTGTACCTCTTGACATCTGCAGGACACTTTAATGGAAAGCATCATTGACGCAACTGTTTCCTCAAGGTGTAAAATCTAGAGAAGGAGGAAAATGATTAGTCACAGTGACAGAGTGAACATATGGGAATTACTTTTTTGTGCATATCATTAAAAAAATCAATAAGATGAATATGTAGAGGTCAATACTATTTACTGTAGAAGAGCAAGGGAAAATAGAATGGCCATACTTTGCATTGCTTAGGTTTTTCTCTGTGATCTGATACTCTTGTGTGATGAAATGTTGAAAGGTCACCTTTACTGTTTAGTGTCTGTTCTCTTCCTTGTCCTAGCATGCCTCCACGCCTGGTACAGAATAATAGTCAGATGGCTTAGTTTTAAAATCACAAATTTAGCTTTATAAATTATATTCAGAAAGTGATTTTTTTTTTTGTCTGCAGTCTCTTTATCACCTTTAACATCTCCAAATGAAACTACATTTCTTGCACTTTACTTTGGATGATTCTAAGAATATAATTTTCCTGATCAGGGTTGTTGTCTAACTTAGCGTTATGAATAAAATCAAAAAAAATTTATTTCCAAATCTATTAACTATACAGCCTGGGCTGCATATAGAATCAGTAGTTCCTCTCTGAAGAAGACACTACCATAGAATCTAATACGTCCATGGCTAGCGTTACACTTAAGACATATTACAAAAGCAAGGAGATTAAATGTACCTGCTTATGTCCAGGTATTTCTATGTTTTGACAAGTACTTCCCATGTACCCAGCTGGCCATATACGTACAGGAATATCAGAGGCAAATATGCATGTCCATTGGCATGTGATTTGATTATGTGTATAGTTTCAGTAGGCTTTGATGGAAGATGGAAAGATGATCCCTTTAACCCTACTGGTAGTGACTGGTCCCATAAACCAATTGCCGTAAAGGTTGTAGGCTAATCTGCAGTTAATAACTGTAGCTATAGCTTTTTTTTTTTTTTTTGGGGGGGGGGGAACTTGTTGATTTAACATGAGAATACAAGCACTGATTTTGATACTGTCATAAGCAGTAAAACAGCTGGTATCTTGATATGCGAAAACAGTGAATACACATAATAAGAACAGAATATGATAAAGATAATCCAATAATCCACAAAAAATATTTTTAAATCCAGCTTTAAAGGTGAAGATTGTTTGTTGACTAGTAATAATCAAATGTTTTCATAATATATCTCTTGTAAAACCTTTCTCGAACTCGGAACTATGTGACAAGATCTTTTATGTCTGCAGAAGAATGAGATGCATATGCCATCGTGCAGGATGCTGAGATCTATTGATATTCTCACTACGTACGCTATTAGTTCAAAGGCATCTCTGTGACAGTGCTACAGGCACTGTAGGACTAGGCCCAAGAGTGACACGCCACTAGAGGGGCGTTCGGGATTCTTTCGGATTGTGCGGTTTGTTGCACTGAACTCGAGAGATCGTCGTTTGTCAGATCTAAGAATTTATTAAATCTAAGCAGTTCTACACATATGACGGACACTGGACAACACTAAACAATTAACAGCAGACAATCTACAAGTATAACAAAGCTAAGAAGTATAGTAAAGAATTAAAAAAACAGACTACACATATCACAGCTCTACGGTTAAGCCACAGAAGCACAGTACAATGACTGTTCTCTGATGCGCAGTATAATTGACTGCTCTTACCCTTTCCTTGTCCTTATGGGCCAGCCCTCCGGTATAGTTTTCCCCGATTATTCTTACCACACTTGAGCTGCACCAAGAGGATTCAGGTTCTCTCTGGCAGTTGGCATCAGGGGCGTCCCCGCTGATGGGTGGGCTGTCGGGTCAGCAGGCCAGTGAGCTCGAGTCCACACAGAGGTATGTGCCTTACTTCCTTTTATTCTTCCTGGACTTAGTTCATTATTCAGTCAATCAGTGCCAGATCATAGTTGGACAATGGAGCAGATGGCCTTAGGTGATAACAGTATGGATGCCAACAGGATGGTCAGTACGTTTAGCAGCTGTCACTGCACACGTTCCACAGCTATCAGTACGCACATTCACAGCTATCAGTACGAAATTCCAAGGTACCTAGATGTTTACAGTGTGAGTCTGTGGTGTCACTTCTCCTTTGCTGACTAGGTTTGCTCTGCACCTATGAGGCTATGGCAGCCCCACACTGTGGTGTCTCTGGCCGTGGTGCACCCATGGTTCCTCAACTCTTGGGGAGCACCCCAGAGCAAACCCCTCTTCTATGGGCTGCACCATCCTGAGCCCCACGCTTGCCTGTGTGGCGCCTATCACCAAGTTAATTAGCAAATCTTATTTCTGTATGTGATTTAGCATATATATGAATTACTTACACTATACATCCCGTTTTCTTCTCTCTGCAGAACATTAATGTAAAGTTTGGTGTTTTTTTTAACTCCTGCAGTATTTTTGCTACAGCAATGTGGGAAGAAAGTTCTACCCAGGCTCTTCTCCATCCCAGATGAGCTACAAATGGGTTCTAAAGGCAGTATTTTTTTATGGATTGTTCGTCTGCAATGCTGTAATGATATACACTGATAACTTGGGTTTGCTTGGCCAACTGTAGAGAGCAGGAGGGAGAGAGGTTAATACTGCATCCTGGTGCCCTCTCTGCTTCTCACTAGCCTTTGGCCACCTGCTTTGAGCTCAGCCAGATTGTAACAACCTAGCTTTCAAGCTCTTGCTCCTCTCCACTGTGTTTTGGCTGCAAGCACTATTATAAAGGTTGCCGTGCTGTCTAAATTTGAGATTTTGAGGTGTACTGTGATTTAGTTTTCTGTGATTTTTTTCCCCCCTCCCTTGAGCTATATGGTTTTTCCTCCTCTTTTCCCTTTTACTGCTTTCATGTTTCTTGAAGGATCCATAACAATACTTAGATTTTGTCTTCATGAGGCCTCTAGCTTCCCGTATGGAGTCTACTGCTTTAATTTGTTATGTTTATGGCACCTTTTCCTATACAGTGACTAGGAAGAGTTACAGTTCTTCATCCCATCAAGTAACAATGCATCAGCTGAGCCAGAGTAACTGTCTTTGTGTGTGAGCATTATGAACTGAAGCATGAAATAAAAAGAAGGCAGGCTGGGACCAGGAAAAAGCTTACAGTCGATTACTGAAGCTCAGCTCACTATTAACTTCTTAAGCTGCAGCCACTTTACTGTGTGTCTGAGCTTTCATTTGCCTTCAGGAGGGAATTCACAGCAGGGGTTCACACTGCCATGGTAGGTGCAAGCGCTGGCGGTGGAGGTGGGTGTTAATATTGGGAATGGCAGCTCCTAGCTCTGTGGTAGACCATTCCGCAGCTCTGAAGTGGCTTGCAAACAGCTCTGTGGGACGAGATGCTCCCAAGCCCGACAGAGACATTGCGGACAAGAGCATGCTTTAATTTCCGGTCCTCTCACAGATTCAAAGGCCTGACTCTAGGCAGCCAGAAGGTGTCTACATTAAGATTACAGTTCACAGCATTGACTTCTCTCCCGAAGTAGGTGCCTTTTGGAAATGGAGCATAGCACTTTTTTTTATTTTAAAGATGCTAAAATTCTATTGTGGATCTGGGTCAACAGTAGAACAGCAATGTTGTACAGATAAAGGAAATATTTACAGTGCAAATAAAACATATACAGACAAATATTTCCATGATCTTTAAGATATCAAATTCCCTTCATGTAGCCATCCTTCGTTAATAGGAACTAATAGGGAAAGCCTCACTTTTTATGACTAATTTACAAACTTACAGACACAGCAGACCTCTTTAGCCTTGAAGTCACAGAAAATGTATTATAAAAGTGACAGAGGTTCAGACCAAATTCTGAATCCTTCATAAATGCAATGTAAAGCTTTGAAAGTCTGGATTTCTTTTTTGTCTCTAATGAGAACTCATCTTGTTAAAAATTAACACCTTTTTATTATATCTAATTTACTTATAAATCTTATTGCCACTCATTATCAACTTTCACGGACATCTCGATCAACCTGATGATTAGCTCTATTTTATGCAGGCTATTCTTTTCCCACTGATTTTAATTCTACCTTAATGACTTTCTTTTTTTCTTTGAAAATTCGTTCAAATTTTGATACTTTCTCATTGTTTCATGCGTCATTGTTTAATACCTTTAAACTTTACTACTTTTGTAGGTTTCACATAGGTGTGTTTATTACATCTATGCTGTGTTTATTGAAAGCAAAATCTTCTAAACTGTACAAACAGTTTAGCATCCAAGAATGTTTTTTGTAAAAGGTTTTTTATTACCTTCCACATGGGTTTAAATATAAATAGCTAGAGCTGCATTTTACACCTCACTATCATCCTTCTGCCAAGCAAAGGGGGCCTTAACAGTGACAGAGTAATCAATGGAGGTCAACCCTATCATGTGACTGGATATTAAACTCGATAATCCTGACCAGGTGAAATGACTAAAGGCAAGCGGTAAAGTCCATCTATTCCGCAGCATTCTTGTGTGTCAAAAATTATTAGAAATATGTGCTGGGAAGATTTTCCATAGAGTCTGAAAATGAAGTCATTATTTTACCTCATTATCTATTGCTTGAAGGGATGATGTTACTCTCTGACACATCATGTGCACTGAAGACTAATAATGAAATATATTAAAAAAAAAAGAGAGAGAGATCTTTTAGTAAATGTTACGTTATCTTGCAAATAGAATTCATTCTTATTCTGCACAGGTTCTTCCCATACCGCTATATGGCATGCCATGTCTCAGTCCTTCCTATCATAAGGTGTTTCTGACTGTCAGGCAAATAATCGGGTAGGGGTTTCCCCTTCTTCCTGTTTATATATTGCACTCTACTTTGTCATGTTCTTAAAAGTGCAAATTTCAACCTATTTAAAGCGAGTTGAGCACTGTTTCCTGTCATAGATTGTGCAGATTCTTTCTTTTTGCTGCAGTGGTATCAAACAAAAAGTAGCACCATCTCTCTCCATGCATTTGTTCTTAATGAATGGCAATTCAGTGAGGAACAGCGTTTGCCCCACTGAGCCGAGCTGCAGCAATGTGAAGCGCTACTGCTATTGGCAAGACAAAATCTCCGTGAGGGCAAACATCTTGCTTGTTTTTCACAGATGTGTGCTCTGAGAAAGGAACCTCACCTGGTTCACAAAGCACTACAAACAAAATAAAGCAATCTAGAGATTGTGTTTGTGAACAGGTTAAAGAAGCAATAGCAAAATGTGTTGCTCTTCTTAATTCATTTTAATAAATCTATGCTTAATGAGATTTTTATCTTAATTTGCCATAGGTCAACTTAGTCTTAGGGACATTTCAAGTAAGCTATTTTAACGACAGGTAGGCATTTAACATGTACATTCGTTCAGGCACTCTCCAGAATGCCCTTGCTTTGAAATGCAGCCAGCTTGTTTTATCCAGTAGTGGCTTGTTTTAGCATGTGCATCTTCCAAACTCCTGTCAGTTATAACAAATGGTACAGTTACTTGTTTGTTTAATTTTGTTATTGTTTTTGTACTGTACAGAATCAGCGGTAGACAATTATTTTAAGGGAAAACAGAAGTCATTCATTCTCACTGCTCCCATGGCATGATAGGGTTCCTTTATGCACTGTTGTTGTTATTGTACTTGGATGGGATAGTAATCAAATAATAATCATAATACAAGCTTTCTGTAGAAAACCTAGAAACCTTGAAGACCCTATTCTCTGTTAGCTAAGGAAATAGTTCTAATATTTATTCCTCTCTCAGCTTGCACGAGCAATATGATGTTGAAATTGTCTCCTATGATGGATCCCCACAGGCAAGGACACTCTGCAGCTTCAAAATGCTTTTTGTCCCTGTTGCCACAGGTAGATTTTGCTCCAGGAGCTTGCCAAGCATGTGAAAGCATGGAAAGTGTTGGTTGGTCTGGTCTCCAAAAAGCACTTTCTGACTGCTCCCTTACTCCTCCTGACCTTCTTTTCAGACAGAGGGTGGCAGAGTCCTGGGCTTATGGATTCCCCCAATTGAATAAAAGTGAGATATCTAGATGTCTTTACTACCTATGTGACATGAAAGGATATGCTTCTATTACCGTTTTCACTTGGAAGTGAAGTAAAAGTCAAATGTTTTGAATTTAACAAACATCCCTGCTGAAAATACTTACCATTCACTGACCTGTGGGTCATTGCTGTCTAGACTGCTTCAGGCACCAGGCTCTCTGAAGGCATCCCTGGCTGATGCTGCCATTTAAACTGTAGACCTTTCTGAGAGTTGTCTCTTTCTCCCCCCCCCCCCTTTTTTTTAATTGAAGAAATTTTGTTATTCTGTGGGAGGAATTGGAATTATTAGTTTAATACTCCCTGCTTTTAGATAAATGGTCTCTAGTTGATCATTCTGTTTTCCTTTGGATGAGTCTTCCACTCGAATGAGACTTTATAAAATTTCATGGTAGCCTTCTTGAGCACTACTTTTCACCAGTGTTTACATGAATAATAATAGCAAATAAAATCACTTTTTGAAATCAGATCACTGATTACACCCATGATAGCACCCTGTAGTGAAGCACACTTGAATACCAGTGATTTCTTACTGAGCGCTCTGGCTAGCCAACAAAACAATATAAACTGTTGGGCCACTGTATGGGGATACATTGATGGATTGAATATAGTGGCACCACTTTGCCTTTAAATGCTACACAAGCTCAGTTATAAAAAACTGCAGTGTTTTAGAAATGATATCTTATTGTCTAACAGAAAATAGACTGCAAGATTTGCAAATCCTATCCTACTAGGACCACACATTAAACAATATTTAAAATAAGGTTTGAATATATAGAGAGTTTTTGAGCAAAGTGAGTGTCATAATTTAAGCATGTTATCTTGAGGCAATTATACGATGCTTAATTTGATAATGATGTACAGTATGTACAGTATGACTAGCAGTTATATAAAAGATCAGCTGAAATTAAAACTTAGTTGTATGCATAATAAAGCCATGACATTGGCATTAAATAAGCTCACCATCATGTTCTGATCATGTAATTGGCATTTATTCAGAAATGTAATTCTCTGAAATGACTTGACTGTATTCATTATTGCCAGTTAGACACTTCTCAATGTTTTTATCAGCCAGATTTAGAACGCTAAATGGGAGTACAGGTGTTGGAATTTACTCCTAAATCAGCTTGCACTTTAGTATTTTCATACTTCGAGCGTTCCTGAACTTAGGTTCTCTCCTGAACCTTGTTTTCAAAACCCGTTGCCCCCTGAAGTTAACTGTGTGTCAGCAAAGCTAGACAAGCTTGTTCTTATCTATTCATACAATTAAAATGAACTAATCTAAAGCTGCCTTATTTAAAATACTGTTGTTCTCAGGTCATTTCAAGTGGGTTTTAACTATGAATTGCTTTACTGCTGTGCATATTTGTCTCGAGACAGCACCTATCTCTGAACTTACAACTTCAGAAATTGGCTAATGACTACTCAAGCCCTTAAAAAACCTCGTTGGCAGAATTCTAAATTAAATGTTCATAGGTAGCTGAAAATTAGCAGCATACGCCTCCCCACGGCCATGCAAAGGACGATGAAATTTAGTACTTCACTGTGGACTAAGAAAAAGTGACTGAAAAGTTTGCTCTTAGTTCTTCCAGGCAGAGCATCTCTGTGCTGCTAGCTAAATATCCATTTACCCTTTGAACTCTGAAGTAAATAATCATTCGCCCTCTGAGACATCCCTGACAAACACCAACTGCTTTATAACGCTGCAGAATGACATTTATCAAGCAGTTGTGGATTATTAGCTGTGCCTCTCCTTATTGGAAAAGGAAAGGCAACTGTCTGTTTTCTATCTGGTGATGGTAAGGTTTTGAAACATTGTGCAAGTTTTGGGGACAAAAGGAACAATGTAAGAAAAACTGTGTGACTGATTTCAGATGTGGGTCTCAGAAGTGCATTAGTCTTATTGGCCTTGGCAGAAAGTGCACTTTATTCATTATTGGTATGTTCCCAGTGGTGAGATCAGTAGAGGAGGTTGTAAGGTAAGATAACCCAGATGTTCAAAAACCTGAAAGGATCTCAGCCCAGTCCACACTGGGGATACTGCTGTTACTAGGAAATCTGTGACAGGTGACTTCTGTTGTTCCAATTTTGCCTTGTTTCAGTTCAGCCTGGGTTTTACCTTTCAGGAGACACTGGGATCCCTTCCTATGATGCTAAGAGAACTGCAGTTTGGCAGCACAGAGGAAGTTCTGAAGATCCGGAAGCAGAAGCATGCCAGTGTTGCTCTCAGTTCTGCAAGGGAGAAAGCCACGCATCTCCTGTTTGGTGCAACTAGCGGTGAGGAGGAGCTGTGAAAGCAGCAAAGTCTGGGATTAATGCACTAGAGGGAAGAGAAAATAAATCCAAGTCAAAGCTATTTACGCCCTAGAATCAATTAACTTCAGGTAACATGCATGTGTCACACCATCTCATAAATTGTTAGAGACAAAGGCTATCTACTCTTCCAGGGTTTATGCAATGCTTGTTACAGGTCCACGTTCTGGGTTAGTCCTTGGAGAAAACCATAACAAATTGTATCATCAGAGAATAGATGTGGAAGTGCATGCCATGCAAATGGAAGTCCATTTTCAGGAGTGAGGCACCAAAATTACTATACCTTGGAAGAAAAATAGATGTTCTTGTGTGAATATGTAATGCTAATATTGCTAAATAGTAGCAGAAAGTCAAAATACCTATAAGGCTCCAATAAGGTTCAGTGCTTGAGCAGAAGATGACCTAGGCATTATTAATTTCATTCATCTGCTATGGTTTTTCTTCCCTGCTTATAAAAGAAAAATCTAGGAGTAAAATTTCCACAGTGGCAACCTCATTTAGAGTGTTGTGGTGCATGTATTCCTCCCCGATTGAACTCAAGTAGAATCAAGTAGGAAAAAGGGGGCCAATTTGCTTGTGTTCAGTTTAAAGAGGATGCTCTGGCTGCATTTTGCTGCATCCTTGCATGAGCCTCCCTTTGGTATATATCGGTCTTTCTGTTACGAAATTGAACTATAGTCAGTGTGTCGGTACCAAACGTTATTGCAACCCATTGAAGTTCAATGGAAATGTAAAATAGAGACTGCAAATCATGTCATTTAAGAAAACTTTCCATAAGTGTACTATGGGTGAGGTGGTAGTTCTGCATGGTACTAAGGAGTCAGAATTGGAGCCGTCATCATCTTGTTTAATATCTCAAGCTGTTGTTATCTGTAGTCCGTTTGGTAGTCACACAGGCATACTTGCTTTAAGGAAAGTGGCCAAGTGAAAGTATTGCTTTGCCATACTTCCGTTCTGACAATATTTTCTTTGAAGAGTTTTAGGTCCATCATGCATGGATGCTTAAAATTCATTCTCTGCGCCGGTGATATGTGCCTTTCACCGTTTCTATAATAATCCACCTGAACATAGCTTTAAATGTTCTAAAATTTGAATTTAAAAAAAAATTCAATGCTCATATGCCTAAGAAGAATAACCAGATTTAAAAATTGAGTTCCTAGAATATTCCCTGCATTGAACATGTTCCAGCACTGTGCAAGTCCTGCACAGGACTTGTCTTGTCAGCAAAGCTCACTCTTGTTGCAAACTGCCTGGGGTCTGAGCTGCTGTCGTGTGAGCACAGGAGTTTATTTTTCTCAGAACCACGTGGCGGTGATGCCGATTTCCAGGTACCAGAAAAAGAAGTTGTATGAGGCAGTTGCTGAGGAGGCAAAGACATGATGTCTGCCTCTGAGAAAGGGACCTGGGGAGAGACTGGGACTGCGCTCGCTGAGAGCCGGGGTGGCAGTACTGTGGTGTGGAGACAGGCAGGGCTGGGGACTGAGAGCTGCGGGAAGGCAGAAGGTGAGAGCCGTGAAGGCAGCAGGTGGCATCCTGAGCCAGGAGAGTACAGCTAGCAGGTTTGCCCTGATCTTGCTATTACAACCTTACTCATAACGTGTCCGGGCAAGGAGGCTTATCAAGGTTTCATTGCCAGCCTTAATATGTCTAACTTCTTTAATGTTGTAACTTTAATAATCATCTTTTAAATATAAGCCAATGTAATGTGGACCAATGCTTTATATACATTTCCAGAAGTAATATTGCAGAATAAGCAAATGAACTGATATGCACCAGTGTTGTTCTCTTGAAAGATAATTTATGTATCTAGTGATTCCCTTATGAATTCCTATCTGCAGATTAAACACAAGGGTTTAAGGTATTAATTAATTTTAAGTATTCGACTCCATCTATTTAATTAGAGGGTAACCTAGTACCTGTCTTCTCTTCGTGCCAAAGCTTGCGTATTATTCTTGATTAAAATCTGCCATTTAGAAATCATTGCTGTGCTTAGAGATCCTGTGTCAGCGCTGCTGGTGTTCTGAGACTCGGCGCATCCCAAGCGGATATGTCTCAGTGCACGCCGTCTCATTTTGTTTTCCTGTCAGGAGTATTGCCTCTCAAAACCAGCATTTCTGAGAACAGCATTGCAGTTTGACTGCTGCCATCTAATTAGTGGAGCTGCAGCACCTGTATTAAAAAATAACTGCTCAAAACTGCTCGCTGAAGTATTGCGATGAGGTCACTGGGTGAAATCATGGCCATACTAAGGTCAGAAAGACTTTTACATTTCAGTTCTGCAGGAACTGGATTTCCTTCAGTGGAGAAATTGCGGGGGCCGGGACCTTGGAGCTTGTTCCCACAGAGGACAGAAATGAGCAGATGACTTTTGCCTTGCTGCCAGGCACTGCATGCCAAGAACCTGCTTGCCGTTGCGTTTTGAAGCAGTTTTTGAATCTGTGGCTTTATTGTCTTAGGAAATAACTGGAATATGGAGAATTTGGGGCTGGATTCTTGAGAGAGACACTTGTCTTTACCACAGTGCCCATATGGGACTTGGTTTCTGGTGCTGTTTGTGCTTCAGGTTCGTATTTGTCAAATAGATGCACCAATGGTCATCTGTCAGAGGTACTGCAAGCCTTAAGCAGTTTCTGGTAATTGGGAAAAATGCAGTGTGCAGGAGAAACCATGAGATAACACACAGATGATATCCTCTCAGGCACCTGCCTAGTAAAGAACTTAACTGTGGATTTAAATGCAACTAACTCACATCTGTTTGTGAACTTGAATCATGAATATTTAGTGTATACAAAAAGTTAAGGCAATTCTAAAGTGCTTTGCTACTTTTTTTCCCTCAGAATGTTTACTTTTAGAGGTGAAGGTAAAATTATTTTAGGTTAAATACCTGAGTAAACAAATTAAGTAATGAGCTACAAATAGGTACCCAACAGGTACCATTTTTATTCTGCCATGTTTTGTCCTGGATTATAAAATAATTTAAAAGAACATAAAACATACCAAATAAAAACTTCTTTATGTCCTTCTGTTCAATATAAATGGAACCATTTCACAAAACATGGGAGAAGTTGTTCCCAAACTGTGCAGGTTTGGAGCTAGAGTATGACTGGCTTTGTTCTACACAAGCAAGTTATGTGGACCAGCATCTGTAGAGTGAAACCAGTATCTGCCCTGTACGTGTTCCAGGCAAATTCACTTCAGACTCCATCCAGTGTGGTCCTGTGAACTGAATGCGAATTAGCTGTCAGAGTGAATTAAAAAAAGCAAGCAGAATATGTGGGGGTAACTGAAAGAGCGCACTTGGACTGAACTAAAGTACTATCTTGTCTACCTTTAAGTAGAGTCCATCCATGTAAGGATTCTGCAGCTGATTTTTGTTGCTCATGGTCTCAATAGCTTTTTCCTGTATTCTTCAAGGGAGAGGAAAATGTGAAACTGTGAAAAATTAAGAGAATGGCTGATATTTTTCCCTTCAGAAAGAACGTTGCTGTTTTCTGTACGTCAAATGTTTCCTTTACCTTTTTTATTTTTATTTTTAAACCTTCAAATACAGTTTTAATGGAAACATTTTGAGAGGTACAACATTTAGGTTGATTCCTCCCATTTTTTCTTATGGGGGAGATGGTAGTTTGGACATATGACTAGGCACTGAGCTGCAACTACTGATGTCATTCAATAATATCAGAAGCACGCTTTTTTGATCTTCTCTTTCAATTTTCTTGTTTCAAATTCTCATGGTTACAGATCTTCAAGACTTTGAACAGTGATTGCTGGAATATAGTTTATAATAATCAAAGACTGAAAGATCTACTATGGTTTTCAGTGAAACCCTAGTACTTACTGAAAAGTATGACTTTAGTATCAGTAAATGAGTGGGGGTTTTGTAGTTTGGATTTTGTATTATTAGGGAACGTTCTGCTCCCGATTTAAAAAGAAATCGAAAAAAAAGGACATGCCCGCCTCGTAAAATATAGTAGAATATAAGTAAGCATTCAGTTAAAAAGAATACAAATATCCAAAATGAGCATAAGAATTAGCCTTTTTATTCTTGGAAATACTGATTATATGCTCACTGGGGGCTTATTCATTAAAATAGTAATAGCTATCATTTACTCTTTCCACAGTGAGAACAAAGTGACCGTGCAAAAAGGAACTGCCGGAATGATAATCCAGCTGTTTCTTGTTGCTTTTACCTTGAACATTGCAAAATTCATAGCTACATTAAACAGCAGGAAAATATTTAGAAAGAGAGGATTGTATCTTGGGGACAGAGGGAAACATGAGTAAGACCGTAAATAAGTGGCTTTGTAAGCCCAGGGAAAATGCAGTTGAGCTCTGCCAGCACCAGGGGTGGGAAGGGGCCAGCAGCCCCATGGGGTCGGCAAGGGGCGTCCCGCTCCCCCCAGGGGGTCATGCCGCAGCCCTGGGCTCGGCCGAGCGGAGCCGCGAGCCGGCGGGCAGGGAGCAGGTGACGGAGGCGGCCAGGAGCTGCCAGCCTTGGGGCCCTGGAGGACACCAGGTGGGTGAGTGAAACCCCAGAGAAAAGAGTAGGTACTGGAGATTTTTTGTGAAAGAGTTTTACCTATATTAGTAATTAGACTTTTCTATGTTAATTACATGATTTGGAGCAATAAACTAAAAAAAAGAAAAATTGGTGTAACAGCAGATTCTTGGCTCCATAGGTAATTGTGTTTCCTTTTGAATACAAGATTTGTGTAACATAAGGAAACACTGAGTATAACATTAGATTAGGTGGGGCAAAAGAAGATGGAAACTAGATTTCTCAAACGCAGGTGAATCGCTAACCAGCTGTGAGAGAATTAAAACCAAGACAGCAGTGGTCAGAATTAAAAATGAGAATGAAAGTGATCGAACAGTTAAGGCAGAAGATTGATAATAGGAAGTGTATTGGATTAAAAGTGTGTATTTTGTGTGGAAGATGCTAAAAGTATCTTATTGCAAGACATACATTTATGATGCATTAACAGTTTTAATATATGTGTTGCATGGAAGATCATTATAGTTTCAGGATGTACTAATGTTGGCAGGTGTAAGACTGAGGTATCTATTCATGACTAAGAAATATGCTTTTTAATGGGAGGTAAGTAATGATTTTAAGCTAAGATGCAAGGGTTTTTGATGACGTATGTAGGCCAGGTACCTGTATCTATCCCATCCAGATTTAACCTCCCTGCATGGCAGTAAAGCTACCTTTAACTTCTCTGTGAGTACCATTTCATTGCATGGAATGGGATTCCTTTAATATATAGGTTTATTGATACTGTTCTGTTTCAGCAAATATTCACATATAGCGAATCTGAAATACTGTGTCCCAAGTGCAGAGGCCTGGGGAACCCGTGGAGCGCAGTGGACGCCTGGAAATGAGCATGTGCTTTTGACATTTTGTTTGGATGACACAAAAGAGAAAGACAAAAGGGCTGAGAGACTATCTGAAAAAAAAAGAGAAAAGTCACTTGGCTGTTTCAGTGATGCTTTCCCAGGGGAAGGGTGCGTGTGTGTAAGGCTGTGGTTTTGCGTCTGCTGGAGGAGCTGCCTGAAGTGCCCCTCTTCCCGCTTCCCAGGTAAGGCTCTCTGTATTACTAGCACAGCCGTTTCTGTGCAAGCAGAGCCGCCCAGGTCAGTGAATCCATCCAGCCGCAGATTAGTCCGGGCCATCTCAGGCACCACAGAGCGTCGGCCGTGGTGAGGTTCGGGGGGTTAAGGAGAATTGGTAGGCTGCAGTATGGGGTACTGCGTATGCACTACAGGTAACAAGGGAAGCAGTAATTCTTTAGGCGTGCACAAGTCCAGATTGCCGCCTATGTGGTGCAAGTCTAAGGGTTGTGACCTGCTGTTCCTCATGGGTCCTGCACACCAAGTGTTTTGGCAGCTGGAATAATTGATGGGTCGGCGTGCTCCTGTCTCCTCACCAGTCTTCCACTGTTTACCCACTGCAGCGCGGAGGTGAGGAGAACGAAGTAGACCCTTAGCTGGTGGCAAACAGCGTAGTTCCAACTAGCCCTTTTTCCACTGACAAGAAATGTAACTTACCAATGTAAAGAAACTATGGGAAAGGACCCTCTTCAGAATCTGTATTTCTGAAAATTAGTTTAATTTTTCTTTTAGAAAAATTAGCATTAGTGTTGTTCGAGGCCATCCCCCATGGATGCCTGTGGGAGCACCCCTTGTTCTTGAGTTAACGCTGCTCTTGAGTTAACGTTTCCATCTACAAGCAGGAAAGGAGGCTTAGCTACATGCAGAGTGAGCTGAGGTTTGTGGGCTTTTTCAAAGCCAACTTTGTGGTTAATCTGTATATACTGTGTACTACTGGTGTATGTAAAAAGTTGATCTTTTTAAATTTAGGCTGTTATTTTTCTAACTATCTGACAACCCACATAAATTCACAACTGCTTTTATGGTGTTTTTCCATTATTTTTTGTTGCTTGCTAATTACTTTGCTTGCCCAATTTCATTTGCAGTTTGAATAAATAAACTGTTTGGTTCTGCCTTCAGGTTATTGTAGGAATAGTCAATATGCAGCTATAATAAAATCATAAATTTCTTTGAACAGGCAATTTCGAACATATCCTTCCACAGGGTTTTTAAAGTTCTATTATCGTAGAAGAAACTTGCTTAGGAGCTGGAAAGTTTCAATGCTAATTTCTGAAGTTTGGAAGAAATTAAAACAAAATGATGCATAGCTCTATATACTGTACGGGTAGTTTAAATATTTGTGGGCAAGCTAGGTGAAAATGACTCTGTAGTACACTGGAGTGCAGAATACTGAACAATGTTATTGCCTTTTTATCTAAAGTCAGGGAAGTTTTAGGCCTCAATCAATACACTGGGAAGGATCGTTAGTAACAGAACTACAGAGTTGACTCCGTGCTTACTCCATAACAAGTCAGATTTCACCATTTTTATCTTGGGTAGAAGTTTATAACCTGAACGCTAGCATTCTTTTTGATGATGCTACTTTTGGAATAAAGTGCTACTCTTTATGATTATGTAAAATGGCTTTATTCCTTTTTTTCCTGCCCGCCTTCAAGCCACATAAGATTATCTTTATGGTTTGGATGGAACTTGTCTCCAGGCATGCTTAAAAATATGCAAAATAAATAAATGAAAAGGAGAGCCATTAACTTCTAGTAAAGTTTCTCAGAAATTGCACATAAACATTAAGGATGGGAGAATTCATTAGAAGCAGGAATCATTTTCCTGCTTTTGTCAGTGGGGCAGCAAAGGGAGTAGTAAGGTGGCACTCTACCTTCACTCTCTATTCTGTTAACATACATAAAATAACTTTCCTACACAGGTTCAGTTACATGGCAGTTACATTGCTCTCCTGGGATGCTTTTTTCATTTGTAATTAGGTATTTATTATCATTGCTATACTTTCTAGTGACTTTTCACCTGGCTGTTTGAGACTTGATGGCACTTGGTGTTGCAGACTGGCAAACTCATAACTAACCTTAGAGCCTGTATATCCCTTTACTTGAGCACTTCTTTCCCTCTACATTTCCCTCAAGGCTTTGTAATTAGATCATAGAAAAGAGAATGAGAGCTTCAAGTAGCTTTGCAAGTATAAACTCAAAAATAATAAGGCATTAATTTCATTTTGTCTAATATTTATATCAAAACAAACATATTTGCATTTGTAGCACAAAGCAGTGGGCATAGATTAGCCATGATCTGGTACAGCAAAGCACCAAGAGGGATCATTACCTGCACTATAAACGCTAAAAATTACTTAGGTATATCTAAATAGTCGCAGAGATAATTGCTTCTTAGCTGCCATGCAGCTATTTAATATTCTTTAGAGGTCAGTTTCCTAAGCCATATGTATTACTACAATACGCAATGGCAGTTTGTAGGAGCTGTGAATAACAGCAATGTATGAAAGACCTTATAATATATAATTGTTAATAGGCCACTAGAGGCTACCGCCTCAAGAATGAAAATTAGGATGTCTCATGAAGAGTAATACACAGCTGGTCGATGTTCTGCTGATGTAACATGACCTTGATCTCTGCACTAGAAAAAGAGAGATCATGGTAGGAAAGAAATTAATTCAGCTTGGTTAGCCTATGTTAGTGGCAATGGATGAGGTAATTTGTCAGGCCACAGCAAAGTTCACTGACTAAAATTTCCTTTCTTCCTCTTCTTTCCTCGTAATAACAGAGGACTAGTAGGCTCTTTAGCTGTTGCATCTAGAGGAGATTTATAATCGTTGTTCTGTGCTGCTTGCATAATGTATAAACTTTGGGAATATTCCAGTTACGTACTTTCATACCTGCCGTAAGTTCGATATTTGGAAAACGCTGAATTAATGGACGTTTAACCAGCTTGGGAGGGGATTTTAAGGTCAGAGTCACACCTGAACTTTGCATTCTGCCACAAAATTCTTTTTGGTCCCTTTGTTTTAAGGCAAACACTTAAACTGGTGTTTCTGTTACTTCAGTAGAAGGTATGTCAAATAACCAGCCTCCTACAACATGATGGGCCAAAGCTCTTGAAAGTTGAAAGCTTGAACTTGTGAACCCAACGAATGGTGCTGCAGTCTGCAATACTGAGAGTCCTAAACCTCTGAATGCTGATGTTTTCCATGCTGCTGCCACATGAATGCTGAGAGGAAGTAAAATGTATATCAGTATTTTAAACCTCTCTAGAGGTTAAAGGGAGAAGTAGAAAGATGAATAGCCTACAGCATGCTTGTAAATTTTATATGTAAATGACTCTTCTGATGCTGTTACATGGCACATCTGGAGACTGGGGATCCTTATGGCTGCCCATATGATCACAAAAGATAGTATTTCTCCCAGTTAATGTGTGTCAACGTGTATCGTAGTTAGTTTTCCATGAATGGATTATCTAGGCGTTGGAGGATGCAGCTGATTACTGCCCTCATTTGCTCTGTTACAACGTGTAGTTGTTTTTGGCCACAAAAGCTGCAGTACACTGCTTAAGCCTTGTCACGCAGAGGGTAGTCAAAATGCCCTGGTAGTGCTTTCCTTCCTTTTCTTCCAGCTGACCATTATAAAATCAATGAAAGGACCAAAGACAAACTGAGGGAAGGGATGAAGGAATGGTCACACTTTGTTTCCATACTAAGGTGTATTATGCAACCGCTCCTCCGATATGTTAGTAAGTGTCCAAAGTGCACATGAAGGATGCAGAATGCAAAGAATGCTGAAGGGCCCGGTTGCTGGACTAAAATTACTCGCATAGAAGTCACTGAGGGCTCTAACAAGCAGTCTCTAGGACACCTGCTTGGGGCAGATAAAGATGTTACAGCCCCCACCAGTCCATCCTTGCCTTCTTGCACCCCCCATCGCAAATATGTCAGAAAAAAACACATGCTTCTCTCTGAGCTGCTGCTGTTCAGACCTAAGGATTATTGCAAACCAGTTTTCAGTGGTCTTTTAAGCTAATAAGCTAAGGTCTAAAGGTCAGTGGCCGAAATGAGGGGATAAATTTGCTTACAGTGGTGAGGCCTTCAGCAGAGGTAAGTCGCATAGTCCAGAGCACTAACAATGTAAGCTGCTGCTGCTGTTGAGTGCTTACAATGAATCATACCAATATGTAGATACTAGGTGTTCTGGTTGCTGACAGGCAGTCAACCAGTAAAGAAATTAGGACAATGGGAAAATGGTGGCACATCAGCGTGATGTTATGGAAAACAGGCTTTGTCATACTACTATATATTGTATGTGTGGTAGTGGGGAGAGGGGGACTTAAATGAAATTACATATTGGCTGGTGAAGGTCCATGCAAAAATAATTTAGTGTTCCTGCATGGCATTTGACTGAGTACTGCAAAGCATTTAAGGAAGACATGTATTATAGAAAAATCAATGCACTCTCTACTAAATGGATTTAAACTAATTTATTATGGATTATTATGTTGTTATGGGTTAAAACTATCCATATCAAATGGATGAAAACTACTGATAACCTCCAGAAGTGATTCAAAAGGGTGATTGCGATAGTAGAGATGTTTCCAGTCTAATGGGACAAGTCAGTATTACTTAGTATTGCAGTATCTCCTTCAGTGATCTAAAAGAAAATATAAAATCTGTAAAATTTACATGTAGTAGAATTCATAGATTAGTAAACAGCTACAATTCTCACCTTCTTCTCTGCCACAAATGTGGAAGTATCATGTCTGCAGTAGGCCAACCCAGGCTCCTGATTTTCTTGCGTAATTCTCACTGCTCTCTTTCTATATCCATATTTTTTCTTTCCCTTATTTTTACCATTTATCAACGCAAACATACCTTAATTGCTTCTACACATATATAATATACACTCAGAAATACACATACGTATGTATTCCTGAAAGAATTCTGCAGGGAAACAATAGATTTTTAAAAAATAGCTATAGTAATAATAACACATAAGTGCTTGTCATCCATAAATCTCAAAGGGCTCCTCAAGAGAAGGTCATTATTATATAGAACCTTCAAATCAATAAAAAACATGAAAAGCCAGAGAAGTGAAAGTAACTGTCCATTATCACTCAGTAAAATGGTGCAGTAGCTGGAAATACAACCCAAATGCCGTGAGGCAGTGATTAGGGAGGCACATTGATCCGTAATAAACCTGTGCTGTTGCTGAAAGGAGGAGGGTGAGGGCCTGCTGCCTTTCCTATGCCTGAGTGCGTCTTCGTGCTGCTTATTTGGGAGACATTTATTCTTGTGTGAATTAATTACCAGCCAGATGGGGTCCTGAGGCAGGTTTGCCATGCCATACCTTCATGCTGCCACAGTAGAGAAGGCAGAAAGGAAGCCAGGATTGTCCATTTTTGGCGGCAGCACAGACACGTGCCAGATTGAAGTGCCCATCTAACTCTAGCCAGCAGCATGATCCAGGCTTCTGTCCACTGAATGACAACATCTTCCTGACAGTCTGCACATAATCAGAGAGCATATTATTCAGAGAATAAAAGGAAATGGCTTTTTTGTAGCTTTTTAGAAAGTACTGCTAAGACTTCTGCATTTAAACTGATTCATTTGCTAATCAAGTATGATATTACGAAACCACCAGGAGTAATCTTACCTAAATAACTGTTGAAACTTCCTTAATGGTTCACACAAATCTCTCAGAAGTATAGGGGGTTAAAATAATATAATCCGCTCAACACTCAGTTATTTCTACCAAAGTCTAGACTAAGAAAACCAAACAAACTCAAAGCTATAATAAAACTATTTGAAAGGTTTTCAAGCATCAAAACTCCATAAATTAATGAAAGAAGAAATTAACCTGACAAATAAAAGTGCTTCAGCCAACTGTTATTCCGATTAGAAGAATTCTGGAAAAAAAGAGTAGTCTTAGAGACTTTGTAAGTTTAAAAATACTTTTTTTTATGAAGGTGGTAGGAGATATGGCAGGACTGATAACGAAGGAGCATACATGGTGGTTGAATTATCCCTTACAGAAAAATACTGAGGACCTTAACTAGCCTTCAGTAATTGTTAATGTAACAAAATTACAAAATATTGGGTAATAAAATGTAAAGTAATTAACACAAATTTAATTGCAAGTTACTGGAAATTTGGGAGCATTAATATCATTGTGATTGGTGTGGAATGGTGCAAACTGGAGCAGAACTCCAGAACGTGCTCCAGGCAGCTGGGGAGAAAGGCATTTCCAAGCAGGGCGGGGGGCCAACATGCAAAGGGCAGGGGAGCGCTTCCGCTCCATGGCCCTCCCTTCAAGCCTGTCATTTTGCCAAACTTGAGCCATACAAGCTTTTCTAAGGTCAGCCTTCTACTCGACGCAGGGGAAGGATGTTTCATCCAAATGGGTTCAGACATGCCGATGAGGGTAGGGCAAACGTGTTATTTACTCATCTCAAGAAATGGCAGCCATTTCCTGGAGAGTTTTGCCATCTTCCTTCTTCAGAGAACAGCCCTGTTTTTTTTTGTTTTTTTGTTTGTTTTTTTTCCTAAGAGAACTCTTCTTGCTGTTGTGGTTATGCGCTTTGGCTGTTCTCGTAGAGATCTGGCTAGGATTTAAAGCTTCTTCTGTGTTCTCAGTTGTTCAGCAGACACTTGTAAAATGGCATTAAGTAGGCAAGCCAAGCAATTTCTTTTTCTGGCATTGTCTAATTTTTCAATATTTGGCTTTGCGAGGATTTTTTTTTTTTTACATTATCATTTGAATATGTAATATGCAAAAAAGATATATTAAGGCATAAGAATGCTAATCTGTATTTTTGCTGAATAGACCATTAGTTTCTTTCTTATTGCATCTACCTTTGTAGGAAATAAAAAATAAAGGCAAATCTCATCTCTTAGTAACTTCATTCATATGTGGTTAGTCTCGTTGCCAAGAGGCAGTGTTAGTAACTTACCAGCAATCCCAAAGACTGTGATTTGGTTGTGTACTCAGATTTTTAAATGCACATAGAAAGGTACATGCCTTACTTTTGTAATTACTTTTGTTCTTTAGCTGGAGTATTTAAAATGATTATGTAACTATTTCCCATGTGGCATAGTTGATACAAAACTTAGTAGTTAGGTTACTCATACACACACTTGAATGTTCACGTGCAAGCATCCGAGCATGCAGAGAGTTTCCAGGATTTTTGCCCCAGGGATCTTTTCAAAACCTATAGCAAGTGCTGCCTTTCTTGTTTGCATGATCATATTCCAAAGGAATAAAGCTCCCTCCTAACCTCCCAAGTAAATTCTTTATTTTATACAGAATAGCTGCAGGAGCAAAGCTAGGTACATGGTTGATGTTTGCAAGGTCAGGATTTTAGACATCTGCAATTAGTCATGCGTTATCTGGAATTAATCAGCCTTTAGTTTCTTTTTTTTTTTAACTTTTATTGAAATAAGAACTTTTAGAAATAGAAATAAAAATACTACTGTTGATTCCAGAAACTCTTAGATGTATGTATAACTCCAGCTGTGATAATAGGAGACAGACAAGGCCACACAAATTATTATTCTATAAAAAGCTTATCAGTAGCTTATGGGTTTTTTTTACCCTTATGGTTGCATTCTATAAATTGATATACTCTGACCCTCCTGGGCTTATATTTTAAAAATGCCATCATGAACAAAGCCTGATGAACAGTGTTTAAATAAAAAGTGAAGCCATGAGTACTGCTTTAACTTTACAATCTAATAATATTTTATGGGTCTACTAGCAGCATTCCATGCAAATGTCTGAAGTTCTAATGAACTATAATTCTGACACCCAGAGAAACAACAAAGCAGTAGAAGACTTTAACATTTCCTATTTGAAATGCTAGTTCTTGAGAGAGCACGTGAATGTCTAGCTGTGATGAATACAGGGATTGCTGAATCGAGGAAAGAACACTGGCTCACAAGACAAAAGTTGGTCACTATGGGAGTGAGCGTGCTACACCTGAAAAGTAGACTGAAGCCTTTGTTGGTGGGACTCAGGATCTTTTTCTTTTAGGTCATGACTCAGTAAAACGTTCAAACACAAGATTGGATCCACAGGAGTAAACTTTTATTAGGTGCCAGTAGCCTTTGTGGTTTGAAAGGAGTGTAAGTAAATAGATATAAAACCCTGTTAATGCTAAGTAACTTAATACAGCTCATTTGATCACATGTAAATCTGTATAAAGGCAGGAAGTGGAATGTCTCTCCCCCTCCTCCTGGAAAGGGAAACTTATCTAGGGAAGATGCAGAGGTAGGAACTCACTTCTGTTTTGAGTTTCAAATCTTGCACATAGAACTCAGTCGTAACTTTTGTGACTCTTAGTGAGTTGCTAAAGTTGCATTTTGGCACAGCCAGACTAAACTAGACTGAACTTATTAAGAGTTATGATGGAATTATATTATTCTACTGGATATTGAGGTTCATCTTGCTGCCTTGCATCAGTTATGTTTTAATAAGACCCACAGGTTTTGGTCCATTCTTTATTAATGTGGTAAAGCTAGTTAAAATATTTCTGTATATTTCACAATGTTATATGAAGTGCTGCACTCTGTTATATATTAGAGCTACTGTTTTCCAGGAATAATTATTCATTATCAGATGTTTAATATTTAGCATTTCAAATGCAGTAATGCATATTAAATGTATAATAAGAAGTATAACCAAACACTGTAACCAGTCTGGGCCATTAGAATACAATTATGTAATAATGAAATCAGGCAGTAATTTATATTCCACAATTTGCTACAGTTTCTTTACTGGAATTAGCAGTTATAAATATAAAAGGACTTCATCATGTGAATAGATTTATGCCTCTGCTTCAGTGCGTGCAGAACCGAAGAACGGTAGATTTTGGATAAAAATGTGAGGAAAAATTGTCATTAGTTCTAGGAAAAAATATTTGGTTCAATGACTTCATACCTTTTCGCTCAAGTGTTCTCCCATAAGGATCTCTCGTGTTATATACATCTATCCTTAAGAAACACTGAATGTCTGTTCTAACATATTAAAATATTTTAAAAAGCCCCAATAAAAGTCATGAGAATAATATCCCTTATTTAAAAGGAATCATAATTTCACGCCATATTAAGATACTTGGTCAGTTGGATCCTAGGCTTTATTAATATCGTTAACAGCTATCGTTCATAAGGGCCCTCTAAACAATTTTTCCCTGTTCTTATCTTTGTCTGTATGACCAATCCCATTATGTTGATTATGACTGAAAATGAAATGTTGGAACTGAGCAGTTGTTTTATGAATAGTCCCAATTTTAGTTTCTCTAAACATGAAAGTTTCCCTCACGTCACGCTTTCCTTTAGTGATTAATACTTGAGTTGCTTCACCTTCCCACAGGAACATTTTCAATCCTGATAGACTTTGACATTTAAAGTGTAAGTCTTCTAGCAACAACATAGGACAAAAACTCTAGGAGACAGATTTTTTTAAAAAATTATTAAAAGAAGATGTCACTGAAAGTATAAAATGGTAAAATTGCTCCTGCTTGCGAACTGTGACTAACCCAAGTGGAGGCAGTTTTTCCAGTAGTTGGACTTGAAAATTATTTTGTAATTTAACACTCTCAGGTGTCACTGTTAGATAAAGAATCCTATTCAGCAGGCTACAGCGTGTCCCTTGCCGCTGTGAAAACCTGAGCCTGATGCAATTCTGATAGGTTAAAATTCCAAGGCAGAAGTCTGATTCTAATTTTTTTCCCCTTTGGCTACAAGGTATAATAATAATTTAAGATTTTACAAAACGGCTACTACCTTGGAGGCATATACATTAAAAAATGCAGAAGTCAACTATAAACTAGTTTACAGGTAAAAGTTTAAACCCTCTTGGTTCTGATGGAACTTGGTCTCTCCAGAGCAATGTAGCTGGCAATATATAAAAAAATAGGGATATGTTTTAGAGATTTCTGAAATCACAAGTTCTCTTTACTGTCTACTTCTCAAATGAAGAAAAAAGTCTGAGTATATGCATTTACTTCCTAGAGAAGCCCATCATATCCTGTGAGGCTGACAGAAAGTCATGGGAGATGGTGGTGGGTTTAAGCTCCCTTTACAGTAACCCGCCAGGGCTTGGTGTATGTCCCAGGCAGGTGTTGTCGAAGTTTTGCGTGATTAAGAATCGGTACCTTCATATCTTACCATTCTGCTGAGGTAAATCCAGCAGCACTCGTTCACTCTCCCTGTTAAGTGTGTGGAGCGAGGGGGTAGAAGAAGCAAATGAGAAGATCCCTGTAAATCAAAGAGAGCACAGCAATTTCCACAGTCGCAACTTTCTGCCCAAACATTGGCGTTTAACCCAGCGAAGGCTCCCAGCTGCCGCCTGGTGCCTGGGCAGGAGCGGCGCTTGCAGAGCTCAGCATCGCTGTGTGCTTTTCTTGGGGCCATAGGCGCAAGGGCCACCGCCACGTCCGCCTGGTCACGGGCCAGGAAAACAGTTTCATGTTTTATTGGAAGTGGCTACATCCACCATAAAAGTGAGAGATTGCAAAATTTGGAATAAAGTTAAGCCTTCCATAAAGCAAGAGGGCTATAATAGCTTACTGTGTCTATATGGCTTTTTTTTTTTTTCCTCTGATTCCCTTTCTCTTCCTTTTTTTTATGTCTTTTATAGTAGCTACGTTTTCCTCAGGGCAGTTTCTTTCTGTAATTTTCAAACTTCTTTAATTACTTCCAGTTTTTCCCTCTAAAACACTCTCTCAATCTTCAACACATTTTTCCTTTCCCTAATTCAGCTTTTTCTTATCAATCCATCTATTTAGCTTTTTATAAGGATGCCCTTTATTTTAGTATTGAGTGCCATTCTTCAGAACTGAACATAAAATCTGCTTCTGACAACAGAAGTTTTTAGATTTTTTGCTAAGTTTATTATTATCATTTTTAATTAAGCAAATATATAAAAGGAGGGTACTGCTGTGATCATAAGGGTTATTTCAGGAAATCCAAATTAGTCTTGGATTTTGAATTAACTTCCTGACCCTACCATTAGTCTTTTGTATTTATCATGTAGACAAACTGTTCTGTCTTTCTATAGGATGCTGTGCAGAGATAGGACTTTTTGTATTTCTGCTGCATCAGTGACTTGTCAGTATGGCATATCAAGAGATAA
Organism: Struthio camelus; assembly: GCF_040807025.1. NCBI lineage: Eukaryota > Metazoa > Chordata > Aves > Struthioniformes > Struthionidae > Struthio > Struthio camelus. Next base: position 14,621,314 of record NC_090949.1, read on the forward strand.
CTCTGTCCTCTAATTCCATTTTCAGTATGTATTTGTTCATATACTTTTTCACTCTCCTCCTCTGCCTGTTTTTATTCCTCTGTCTTTCTCCTCGCTTGTACCTGATTCTATCCTCTTTACAATTTGAGAGTATGGAGCCTTGAACTTAACTCTTCACTGTGCTGGTACATCACTAGGTAATAAAATAAAAATGAAAGGTAGTTCTAGATTTATACCATCGCAGCTGAGAGTGAGCTTGGTCCTCTGTGTCTTTATAGAAGAAAAATTGCTAGGAAACTGTAGTAAATGGTAAAAATTAGTTTTCTGTAACTCTTTATTTTGGTCATCGTTGCTAACTAAATGGTAGGGGGAAGGACTCCTGAAATGTAAAAAATGATTGTTCATATACAAATTTCTCATTCATCTATGAAAAAGCGAAAGAAAAACCTCCAAAAACAGTATAAGTGAAAGATAAGTTGGAAGGATAGGTTACTAGTGGAAACAGGATGTGTTCGGTCTTGGCCATCCAGGAGGGCCCGTCATAATTCTCTGTGATGAGTCAGATTTCTTTCTGTGTTATGGAAGAGGTGAGATTTTTGAGAGGTCATGAAAGAAGAAAAAATAGGTAAAGTCTCCTCTTTTGCAAAGCTGTAAACTATTGAGAGAATTTTGAAGACACGTCTCAGCAAAGTGGAAAATCACGGATTGCATTTTCATATCACTGCATTGAGAGTTGCTCTAGAAACAACTCAGTAGGCTGACGGAGGTGAGCTTTGAGAGGTGTTGCAATAATGGCCAGAAGCGTTTATTTCACATGGTGAAAAAAAAAAAAAAAGATTGAGAATGAGGTAAACTGAGTTATCTAGTCCAATAAGCAAGCAAGAAAATGATCTTTAGAATAGCATCTAGAGTAGATTTTAAAGGATGAGGTTGCCGGTGTCAGGTTCAGAGACTAGGAGATAACAGTGGTTACAGTTTGAGAGGGGAAGGGGTGGACATGCCTGTTAATAGTCTGGGCAGGGTGGAAAGGTTAATTCCAGAGGGCTTTGCAAAAAAAGTCCTCGTGACTTTTATTCAGCCCATGCAGATGAGTCAAAAACAACAGAAGGTTAAAGTTGAAAGTAAAATTAAAAAGCAACGCAAAGAGTCAGTGGTGATGTTGTTTATAATGATTAATGGGGGGAGCTTAAAGGACATAGATTTGTATTTGACAGGAAAAAAAATCAGTGAACATAAGGCGAGTGTATTCTAAATGCCAGGCAACAGCTATATTTATGTATATAACAGTAATTGAACCATACTCTGATGACAGAGTAGCATTCAAATAAAATTAGCCAGCGATTGTAGCGATAGACCAATATATACTAGAATTTGCAATATTGATATGTTCTTTGGCATAATATTTATTTAGAAAACAGAGGTAATATAGATGTATAGATATAAATATACCATTTAATTTTATACTAAATTTTAAAGAAAAATATATATTTATGCTTCTAAACTCTGTTTCTGCTGTGGGCAAATTTAATTTCTTTCTTATCTTCATCATCTATAACGTATGTAGGTAATATTAAGGATGTCTGTGCATGATAAAATTTTCAGTATGGAAAGCTAATGGCTCTGTGTGTAAAAGCTCAGAAAATAGCATATATATTTTCCTCATTTTACCTCTTTTTTTTTCCATTTTCCTGCTTGTCAGCTGTTCTCTAGATTGATTTTGTTATGACCAGATAAAAACTCTAACCTAATGTTAAACCATTTGCTCCAGGGCTAATTACTACAAAACAAAGTCATAGTCCAGGCTCCTGACAATGCAAACCTCTCCCTTTCCTTATGTCTTCACTGGCCTATAGTCACTCACTGGGCTTTTAATCAAACTGCCAAAGTCCAAATCATAACATTTTATGAAATACATTTAAAACCAGCGTAAACATAACTGAACATGTCATGTGCATTATTTTTAGCATAAAAAATGAAGAGAGATTATTCTACTGTAAAATTAACGTTTTGATGTGATATTATACAAGGGATTGTGTTCCTTGGGTGAAACAACTGTTATGTAATTAGGCCTAGAGCATAATGTCTAACACAATGCAATTCATCACCGAATAGAGAGAGATTTGTATTCAAAATAACAAAAAAACATTGAAATAAAAGAATGTAAAGAAACGACGAAAGCTAAAAGGCTACAGTATCCCTGCTCTGCCTCCAGGGATAGCATTTTTACATCTCAGTTCCAGAGTGCTGGTTTATATTTCATTACGGGCTTCCACTCTGAAGACTGTTCAGGGGAGTGAAGGTATTTCTCCTTTGTGCTGGTGTCACTCCTATCCAGGAGGGCACATAAAATTTACGAATCTTTCAGCCCTGTTAACACAAGGGGGGGACTTGTCAGCTACCTAAAACTGCACATGTTGCTTACGCACATTGCTAGATTGAAACATGGAGGAGAAAGGAATCAAATTCTGATAGTTCCTTCTTTGAGAGTCTACCACTTGAATGCAGAAAAGGCATGATGACATGCCTGGACTCAATGAAATTTGCTATTGCTTTTGAGTTAAAATTCCACAAAGCTTCTGCTTTTATTATGAAAAAACGCCAGTGTCTGAACTAAAAAGTATCTTAACAGAGAATAGACTAGTACTGGTGGAAATCTAATTTTTCACCATTGTTCTATGTTCCTTTCACTCTTCTCTTTTTCCATCCCTTTTTTGGGCCCAGGTGTTTTCTTTCCTAACATAGCTCAGCTTTACCACCATCTGTGAGTGTCATGATACTCAAAAACATAACTGATGCTGTCTTTTACCTAACATCGGTAGCCTAAGATACTTTTGATAGTTCAGGTTCTTCAGCAATTTTGCTTCCATTTCCTGTCCCTGATGTGATGTAAGGGAGACAGTCCTTCAAGAAAGAAGTCAGAGATGAGATAATAGAAAGTGAAAATCAGCTGAGAGCAGGAACGAGAGTTTTCCACATTCATGCAATTGTAAAAGAAAAAAAATAGTTTCACAGCTGGCTAAGTAGAAAGCATGACATAGGGGGAATTGTCCATGAGAGAGCTGTATAGCACAATGTATAAAATTTTGACTCATAGAGCCTCTTTTCTTAATTTAGAGCCAAAACTTGCATTCATCTCATGAGTGGAAGAAGAGAACAGAGGCAAAATTACTCTCAGCACCCAGACGTGATTCTGTCCCAGCATTTATTCATGGGGTTACAGGAGGCAATATCTATTTTTTCAACTAGCCATTGATTAAACTTGTGGTCTGCCAGCAAAGCTCCGTAAGGAGACTCCTGACTGCCTTCAGTCTGCCGAATCGTGTAGTCTACTACATGCAGAGGTGCGTATTGCTTCTTTTCAAAGACCTGGTACTCTGTCCTCCAGTGCCTTCTGCAAGTCTCCTCTGCCAGCAGGGTGGATCTTATCACTGGCACATCAAACTTCCTTCAGTTCAAAGGAAGTTTTTCATTTGTTTTGTGAATGTATTGTGAATGTTTTATGAATGTGTATCCCGTTCAGGTTGCATTATGGTCTACTGTCAAAATATACACTGGAAGTGTTCTGTAATTTCTTACATCTAGTCCAAACTCGTTAGACTTGTCAGCAGTCCGTGTAAATGAGTAAGTAGAAATCCAACTGATCATTTTATCTCCAGTGGTGTTGGGGCTATCTGAGTGAGTTTTGTTGCTGCTGAGCAGGAAGGAGATAAAGTGTGTGAGTGCCTTTGAAGATATTCTCTCTGAAGTCATGAGCAGTTATGGACAAGCATTTAGAAAGTTTATGCTGATATTTACTGTTTGATTTGGAAATTCTGCTTCTTTCTTCTGCTGTAGAGACCTGTTTTTCAGAATTGCAGAAAGCTGGGCTGACTGGGCTCTGCCTGGAAGCTGTGCTCAAAATGTCACATGGCCAAGAGTCACGCCATCCCCTAACTTTCCACTTTACTCTCTACACCTTTGCAAAGCAGGGCTTTGACATTATCACTGTCTTCTAACTTTCCAAGTCTGGCCCGCCTCTGCACGTGCAGACCGCACCCATCTGTGGAACAGAGAAGCCCTGTACACCCTGCACTCCCCTGACCCAGTCGAGACATAATAATCCATGCAGGCTCCATATTAGCAGCATGAGGGCTCAGATCCAAGACCTTGCAGTAGTAGGGAATGTAGTACTTAAAACTTGCAAAACCGCAGCTTATTGCTTGCTCTTTGATCCCGTGTGTCACATATTGGGGACTGACATGGTCTGTGCTCCATAATGTAGTGAAGACGAGAGACCAGTGGACTCTGTTAACCCTTTGTTCCACACCTTTTAGATGTATGAGGGTGTTCACATGCTCAGCACCTGAAACTAGCTGTGTGATAAATATTTTACCATAGATTGTGGAGAATTGTTCATTAGTTTTAAAAGATAATATATATGTTTAAGATCACACCTGATATTGGTTACTTTGGAAAAGTATATTTGCCCTATAAATAACTGAGATTAGTGAACCATATCTTACAGTCTTCTGCAATAAAGATAAGTCAAAAAGAACAAAGTAAGAAAATGAAAATCATTCCCCAGTGCTCGGCATTATTTGATATTTGATGAAAATGTACTATCTAGATACGGTGTATCCAGTCCAGTTCTGTTGGCCTGATCTAGCAGAACTGCCTATAACTTCATCTGTTGATTTCAGGCATACCAGTGTAATCCCAAAAGGTAATATTAACCAAGAAATGGAGGACACCACTGATCTCAGGGAATATACTAAATCATTCACATTCCAAAGGCTACATGCAATGCTGCCTAAGACCTTTTACAATTATTTTAATTAAAAGTACTTTCTCTTTTGGTGGTAACCTTTACTTTCTGGTGAATCTCATTCTGTGTACATAAAAGGACAAAGTACATAAGAGTGCATAGCGGTGATCAAAATTAGATGCATTTATTCAAAATATCCATACACTCATGCACACTCAGATACAGAATATCTGTGCGTGCTAGCAAAACTATAAGGAACTCTAAACGTTTCCAAAGCAGGAATAAAGTGATAAAATGCGATGCGATTGTAATTTGGTGAAACATAACTCTAATATCACTGTAAAATACAAGAACCTAAAACTATCAAATACTCTCTACAGCTTATCTGAAAAGCAGAAAGTCGAGTTTATTGTCTTATTTATTTTAATCTTCTAACCTGTCAGGATATCATGATGGCCTTTGGAAGATGTAGTTTTTGAATAAGAGTCAATATAACCAAACTATGTGGGATTATATATCTGTAGTTAAATGGATGCAATATTATACAGATCATTAAACACCTCATCCATTCATCTTTACAACATACATATTGAGGTTGCTGGGTGAGAAATGTTATTGATGGTACAGGCTATTTTTAAGAGTGATAGAAAACAATAACAAATAAGGTTCCTTTGAATTCTATGTGAATTATTTTTTAGTTTAAATAATAATTGCTACATATACCCCTTCCCACAAATGATTAATATACATCACCCTGAAATATGAAATAAGGTACATTTACTTTGAAATGCTAGAAAAACTCAGAGTCTCTTTTCCTGATATGTTATACCTTATGTTGTTCTTTTTATCTTCACAGAAAGAGGACTCGTGTAATACAAGGAAGCAATTTTCTGGCATATTACTAACTTTGCCTAATCATGGTAAATTACAGTATGTCTTTGCTGCTTACCAACAATTCATATTAAGATAAATCTCATAACCTTCCAAGGCAAAGAGAGCCCATATTTATGGGCTTCCAAAGCCATATTTCTATTCCACAGATAAAAATCTATTTGGTAACAGGAAACATCCCAGGTACTTTAAAATATAGATTTGCAACTGTGGTGTACTGTTAAAATTTAGTACAGCTTTTAGGTGTAAGTACTTCATAGTGATGTTTTATAATAGAAAGCATAATCTACACTTACAGATTACCCTGTGGACTTTACACTTACTGCACCAATTTATTCAGACTTCTCGCCTGAACCATAAAAGCATTTGTTCCTCTCAAGTTAAGGTTAAATAAATGCAGCATTAAATAAACGAAAGGGAAAAGTCTGCTATTAAGGGCAATGAAATAATGTGAAATATTAGACTAAATGAAAGCAAGAAGGGAAGAAGCTGTAAGTTGTGTTCTTTTTAATAATAATAATAATCCACTGTGAGATGCAATCACAAAAAGATCATGATCAAAATATGATTCATGGAGCAAAGATAATGGCCTATGCACTATGTTAAGAGTTTACTGGAAAACTAACTATTGGATTTGAAATCAACGTTATCATCATATCGTTTGACTGAGGTTACATTCTAAGGATCATATTCAGCAATGGAACTGACAGTTTCTCAGCAGTACTGGAGAGAACAATGATTGTTCCAAAACGTATACAATTACTGACTTTCCAACTGTTCAAAACAAAATATTGGCTAAAAGCGTGTGGAGAATTCCTCTGAAACCCTTTGAATACTATAGGTTTTTAGGGGGTACTTGGTAGTGCAGATGCTGGTAACTCCATTTCAGATGTCATGTTGATGACATTTGTTAACGTAATATTTAAATAATATGCTTACCTCCTAATGATAGTTGAGTTTTAAGATTTTAAAATACGTTAATGCTTTTATTGTACTTCATTTATATTTGTTTTATATTCCTACATTTTTTGGCAAGATAAAGATTGAAAATCTAGCTCCTCCTGTTACAGAGTTTAGGTAGCTACAAAAAGCTGTCTCCATTTGCCCCATACCAGTAACACCTGCCAAATCCTGACCTGTCAGTATAAGATTTAGCCATTTAGCCTTTGTCCTCCTCTTGTTCCCTTGATGTGATACCAGTATTCTGTGTGTTCGGTGAGAAGCATTTCAGCACCTTCTTTTGCTTTTGGTTTTGCTGAAGACTCACAGGAACTTATTTTCTCACATATATTCCCTATACTTTACTGCAGATCATATTGAATTTCCTGAACATCAGGAGAAAGGTGGGTTAATAGACCCAATGGACTTGGCCCAGCTCCTGCCTGTAAGTGTTCTGTCAATAGTCCATATGGAGGTGGGAATAAGGTCAAGAAAGAAGTGGAAGATGGGTGTGAGGAGAAGGATAGGGGAGTGGAAAGATTTATTTTTAATCTAGGTAATTTAAGATTTATTTCTGATCCTTGTATATCGTTGCTTCACAAACAGCCAAATCAAATCATCTGAAGGGGCAGTGAATACTGGCATAGTGGTGGACGCAAATATTCAAGGGAGGGAAATAAGGGTCTTTTTAAGCCACCCTTGCTACCAAACCCTGTGTGTCTTGGAACTATAGCCCATATTGCCATCTGGGGCCAGGATTAATGAAATTCAAAGCTACGCATAAAGATGGCATAATGCACAGCACCAAATAAATGTAGAATGTCATCTCTTTGAGAATAATGAATAACTGTGTAAACTCTGTTTGTTTGTCTTTGAACTGCACTCTGCAGGATTTAACTGCAGTTTATTGTTTCGATTATTGTCCATAAAGCATACAGTAAAAGGAAAAGCAATATATATGTCTTAAACTGTAATAGAAATGCTGAAAGATACCCAAAACAGCATAAGTAGATTTTGCAATTTTTGTCCAGGTGCTTGGATCCCTCTCTTGTCCATCATTATCTTGCCCATATTAAACAATGTTGAGGCTCATCAGAGTAAGTTTTGCTATGCTTGCACAATCACTAGATAACAGCTCTTGAGCATGTATTCCCACAACAGACAAGCACTGAGTTTGTCTCTTTCGTACAAAACCTCTAAAAGTTTCTTGAAAATCCAGAAGAGCAGTAATTAAAATAACTGATTGATTTTTGTTTTCGGTATTGCTGTATATTTTATTGCATTACTTACCTTTTGTTTCTTATGTTTACAGACTGCACATCTACAAAGTTAAAACCCTCTTTAATATAGTCTTTGCTTTTCAAAGAACCTATTAGTTTGTCCTTGTGCAAGGGTTAATAACAAGAGTGATGGTTAGGATTACAAAAAAGGCCTTTTTCCCCCCTCAAAGCATCTCTTCCAAATGACAGATAGCAGAAAATAATCATTGCACCTAATGGCAGAAAGCAGGTAAATTTTCAAGCCTTGCGGATCTATTGTACACTGCCTCCTGTAATCCCCTACTAATATTCAGTTCTTTCAAAAATCTTTTGACTGGCCCTCTTTCCTCCTCTGAGCTTTATTTTCCTAACTCTTTCTAGTCCTTTTGATACAATTAGGAAGCTTAAACAGACTTTAGAAGCAAAGTCCCCCCCCCCCCTTTTTTTTTTACACAGAAAGTTCTGTAGTCCTCAGGTTGTGTCTTAAGAACAAGTTTTTTTCTGAGATTACAGTGATTATGTCACCAATCAGGACAACCACATGGCACTTAGCACCTAATGCAAAGCCCATTTTATCAGAGCCATTCTCTTGACTTCAGTGGGGTTGGGATCAGGCCCTTATCATCCATCACTCCCCATATTTCAGCATTTCTTAATTAAATGGAAGAGAAGGGGCCCAAGTGCCAATGCCGTGAAATATTTACTTTCATGCAAAGATATGTAAAAAGAACCTCTGGTCAATTCCTCATGACATCTGAGGCTCCCAACAGTGGTATTTGTACCACAAATGGATGTGCTAATGTTTTCACAGAGGGAATTACTACCACCTGGTCACCATCTGAGGCTTTGAGGTGGCCCAGGTGGATGGCACAGAGGAGAGCTGCTCCCAAAGTAGCCACTGGATCCATTTTCACCCTATATGGAAGAGTGACCGGGCAACAGCAACAAGAAAAAAAGAAGAGCTTAAAAACCTTAATTCCCTCGATTTTGCCTGTAGGCTACAACAGCTTGGGCAATGAGTGCTGCCGTCCTCTATACCTGCGTTTAGCACAGAGTTGTGTCTGGTGGGACTGCAGCAAGCTGCGTTTAGGAATCTCTGCATTACCTTGTTGTAGCTTCTAAAAACTGCTCTTCCCTCATGTGCAATGCATGTTCTGTGGAATCATACAGTGGTCCATATGCTCTGTGACACAAGAAAGCAAGTTCAATATGACATCAAAAAATGTTCAGGTTTATACCTTAGAATGCTGGAAGAATTACTGTTGATAGGCAACTGCCCTGTCATTTCAGGATTTCACTTTGCAATTCAGCCCAAGTTTCTATCTGACGTTGGCCAAACCCCGTACCTCTTTTTTTTTTTTGTCTTCAAAGAATAAAAAATCCCAGAGGTAGTCTGCAGAAAGAGTCTATTAATGAGTATGAGATATTCTTATTATGCAAATGAAAGCCACAAAAGTGACTAGCTAGATGATATTCGTCCAAAAAATATTAATGGAAATGATTTCTTTTATTTCTTATTATGGTTGATCCATAATCAGACTCCAAAGTGCAGAGAAAGCAGCTGCCTGCCTGCTCACAATTTTTTTGTTCTTGTTGCCTATTATAGTTTCAAAGGCTCCAGAGAAGGTTTGAGATAAGGTTTATGTGTAAGTGGTTCTGTAGGATAGTAATGCTTATTAAATTGTCTTGCGTTTACAGATTAATCCTGATGAGGCAAATATGAGTCTATTGCTTGAAATTTCTAAGTGATACAGAGGACCTAGCCACCTGAAGTAAGGTGATTTAAACCGTAATTGGGCTCCTTATCAAATATGGTTGGATTTTCAGTATGTTTAGCACCCGCAGCTCTTACTAAATTAAACTTCATTAACTTATCAAAAGCCACAGTGGGAGCATCAGTACCAGTAATAGAACTGAAGGATCCCTACCAGCCACTCTTGTGTTCAGACCACTGGTCGCTATTATAGTGAAGCCTGTTATAAGGAGGAGAAGTTCAGCAGATGCAACAAAGATCTTAAGCATAAATAATGGAGAGAAAATGAAATTCTGGTTTGACTGAAGTCAGTGGCCATATTGTTGCTAAATTCAACTGGAACTTAATTTGACCCCTTGGGCCTGCTTCCCATTTGCAGTAAGCATTTACATCTCTTTGGTAGTAAAAAGGGGTTACAAAGTATAAAAACACTCTACTCTAATTTGCTAGAAAGATGTGAAGTAACCTTAGAAGGGTGTGAGGTCCTTTTAAGGAAGACTGAATAGGATAAAGCAATAGTATTATTATTCCATATGGAAAGTTACTGGTTAAAGTAATTATATGCATACTACAGGAAAGCATTCCTGCACCAGAAAAAAAGATGTAGCAGCCGCAAAATGAGAGAGAGTGCGGGATACTGAGGAATAATGTACGATAGTAACCGGAAAATAAATTTGCAATATTGCAGTCGGAGATGGCAATCAAAGTTTTAAAAGATCAACTTAAAGTATTTTTATCTTCTTGGGAAACAAAAAGTGAGAAATTAAATTAGGATGACCTGAACATATTTTGTAAAGGGCAATGGTAATTGAATGAAATACTGATGATTCATGAATGTTACCCTTATTTGTAATATTCAAGGTGATGAGAAATCATCTAAAGTATACACACACTATTGGAATATCATTAGTATCAGAGGTAGAATATTCTAAGATTATATTTATAGAATGTTCATACATTGAGCTTTTCTTTTAATATCGCTGATCATAGATCTTTTAAACAAATGTGATTAGACTATATGTTACATATTTAAATCACCACAACTCCTCTAATTCACAGTAACTAAGAGCTCTGAGCAATAATAAAATGTGAGTAATGACCCTTTTCATTTCAGCACTGTAAGAAAGAGTTAGAAATACTCACTATTTATGAGAAAATTGTGATTGGTGGAATGAATAAGTGGGAATTGCTCTGCATTAAGTAAACATAGGAAACTATCATATATTAATGCACTCTCAGTTTTATTACAGCTCAGTCAGATATTCTAATCAACTGTGACAGGAACTGAATGAATTGGCTGCACCCAAAGGTGCTATTTATTAATTTGTCTTAACAAATAATGATGATGTGTCAAAGTAAATTATGTTGCTTCATATGTTGCATGTCTTTATATTGAAACACCAGCAGTGAAAGAGATTTCTTCACTTGCCCTTTTCAAAATCAGAAGTGTTAAGCTATCCATGTGTTGTTGGGTTTTATGTTTCACTCCTCTTTCCCTAGAATTCAGATTAATCATAGGGTAACTAAGTATGCAGACAGAAATGCACACCCACACATGTGCACATGTTTTCCCAGTCACCCTCCCACACTCATGTTTCCATATCCCTTTGCTTCTGCACTGGGGCATTAAATACTGTGAAGGTTATTTATTATCTATTTTATATAGCATTATTGCTTAGAATCAACAGTAGAGATCCTCCACTTTCAAGTGAAGATTACACATATGTGTATTTGTCTAGATTAGCTCTAAATATATATACATGTTTGTATATATATACATATATGTTTATATATATGTATATATGTGCATATATATGCATGCACACATATATTCATAAATGAAGAAACATTTATTGAAGCTAAGGGGTGGCTGTCTATAAGGGTAGGCAGAAAGGACTGATATCTTCTCATTGCTGGGGACTGAAATATGAGGCCTTAGGTGATTTGCCCAGGGCTTGAAAGAAATTTAGTGGCGCAAACAGGAGCGTAACCTCGATCTCTTCACTCAGGGCCTCAACCATTTCAGCCGTTTTTCCTCTCCAATAATATTTCTCAGACTGATTCATCCAGCCTCATATACCGTTGGTACTTCACTTTTATAAAATGTCCTTTGGAAATCAAATAGCTACTTCAAAGTTGATGAATGGAAAAACAATTCCATTGTGTTTGACTTTATCGATCTCCTTATAATGGAACTGATACCAGTTCCCTGATTAAAAGTTATCGGACTGGATGACCACTTCCTTGCCTACTTTTTATAATTTGGTAGTGTAAACTTTGAATTATTTCATTCACATTAAATGGGAATGAAATTTCATCATGAATAGACAAGATCTTTCTGGCAGATGAAATGAGGGGAAAAAATATTTGTGTGTGTGTGTAATGTGACATATTATTGCCTTCAATTTTCCAAACAAAATCCAATTTACTGGCCAATGCAAAAATTGGTTTGTAATACTATCCTGACAGCAAATCAGAAAAATTGTTTTATCAACTGGTTTGTAATTCATAGAGTGTGTTATAGGGCATTTCTGCAATGCATACAAATAAAAGGTAGTTGGGAAAGGACTCCTTTGAATATCTTTTTTCAGTTTACAAATGTATTAATATTAAATGTATTAATGTTAAATGTTTACTGTAATAGCAGTTACAAATTTAAAAATAAGCAGAGTACTCAACAATATTTACAAACCAAATGCGCAGTCTGCAAATTTGGAAAAGAAAATGCCAAGGGATCGTGTCAGCAAGCCCAGCTCTTCTGCTGTCTAGCAGCTAGCAATATGATCTGCAGAATTTTTGCACTGCCATCAAAATCGGGCTGCAGATCCTGAATTCCCCGTCCCTAGCCGTCAGAGAGACTACTTTTCTCCAAATAAATCTACAGATCTTATTTGGAGTCAAGACCTATTTCTCATCCCCTGCCATGTGTTAGGGTCGCTGCCATCATGGCCTGGACCCCACCTTTTTCCCAAACTGAGCTTCTGCTTTCTGCTCTATTTGCAGTAGAAAGCAGCGATATCTCCTGGGCAGGTGATCCTAGTCAGACAACTATAATACTTTTATTTTCAGATGAGGGTTACTTCAATTGAAAATAAACAATATGACTTGTAACTAAACATGTTTTCCACTCAAAATATACAAAATAAAATGACCATTGCCAAGATATATGAGTATTATTATGCTGCTATACATGCATGATTAAGGAAAACTAATCCAGTGACTTACACGGCAAAATATGCTCCTAGAACACCTGGCTACTTTTGAAAATTCCATGTTTAATATACAAACTGCTACGTGTACATTCATCAAAAACATCATCGATATACCTTCATGCCAAAATCCTAAAACTAGCATTAAACAGCTCAGTTTGGAGTTACTTTGCTTTTTATTTATCGTTTAAATATTCCATTATTAGAATTTCTCATTATATTATCTGTAAAAGGGAACACGACTGCTTCAACAAAAAACGGAGTATGCTTAGTTACTGTAGCCTTTTTTCTGAAAAAAAATAATTTTTTTTAGCTCACAATAGTACGGGGAAAACTGTTGGTGCAGAAGTGTTTCATTTTTGGTAATGTACTGCTGAGTGATTTTCATAATGAGCTTCGAGAATTTTGTCAGAGATACATCATTTACGAAATGTATCTAAGAACTATTAAGAGAGTCTAATCAGAACAGGCTGGTACTTTATAACTTTATAAAAACTTCCTTTTCTTGACTGTGGAAGCTCTACAACCAGCAGAAAGAACTGTGACTATATTTTTTTCTTTCAGCCAGCATGTATATAACTTACAGTGCTTGGAAAATTATTCTGCTTAGAACTGCACTTCTCAGAAGAAAAAGTTTCAACTTTCACTGAATTGTAAAGTGTGTAGAAAATCATGATGATGGCAGAGACTACAGAGAGAGGAAAGCAGTGGAGAACAATAATACAGTTGTTTGAACTGCCTTAATAGGTTTGGATTATCTCTTTTCCCTGTTTAATATTTCAGATATATTATTTAGTGTTCCAGTCAGTGGACATAACAACAGAATTTCCCTAAAGAATCAGTAGGAACTCCATCCACATGTAAGGCCAAAAAATTTCAGTGCAATTCTTTTTGTTTCCGATTACTAACTAAAATGTAGCTGTAAGATTGGGCTGTAACAGCAGGAGATTGGAACCACTAGGAAAATCAGAAGTGCTGATGAAAAATGACAAAAAAAACCCTGTTTACTGTGCTTTCATGTCTACCTTTGTACTGACCCAGTTTAAAGGATAGCTGCTCCAGATAGCACGGTATGTCTAAAGTCACCCAGTCTTGAAAGTTCCCATTCTTTTCTTTACAGTTTAGGATTAGGGATATGAATACAAACTGTCTGAGGTAAACTGTTCTGGTGTGATGAGAGAGAAAATTCTTTAATTACAGTTTAATTAATTGCATTTATGCTTTTAGATGTGGAAATTATTGATGCTTAAGATGAAACCTGAGAATTAATAGTACCTGAAGTATTTTGCTGCATCTGTTCTTTCTGACAATTCATCACTTCAGCAGTGATGAGTTGAGTTTACTGCCATAAATCCTCATCTTTCTAACTAGATCATAAATCTTTCAGGACTTATAAACTTGTGTTACACATTGTGGTCACCGTGAAAATATGTTTTATTTCTGTGAATCTATTTATATTCCTTAAAAATTAAATGCATATTATAAGATTTTTACCAAAATTAGGTGAAACTTCTTGCATCTACAAAATAGAGCCTAGTTTTCTGGCGGGGTTTTGCCCAAAAAGACTTGGGCAAACAATTTTCAGACTTTCTCAAAGCCTACAAGAAAATTTAGTCTATTTTGCTTTTGTAGGAAATCTAAGGTGATGAAAACAAAACCTACAGCATGAGGTTTTGGCTTAGAAGTTACAATGATGTTCTCAGTTTCTCACTCTTTTGGCTGTTCTGGCCAGCTTATCACTACTAACTTGTTTTTCCAAAAAAAAAAAAAAGTGTAAATATGTTTATAATGTATTTGAACCAAGTCTATTCATTGTCCAGCTCTAGAGTTGGAATGTTGCTGCTTAAAATCTCTGACAGGTCAACTGAAAAAAGCTCATCAGTGGTACGTGCTCAAATTCATGTACTCTAGATGAGATTAGACTAAATGATGACTCTTTCCACTTAAAATTCCTCTGTGCAAGGATCTCATCCAATGAACTGTTGAGAGTACTGGAAGGAACATATGGATGGCTTACTTGTCTTTAACTCTTCCAGGCTCCTAGGCCATCTGTATTATACAAGTAATGTTACATACCGTCCCCTGAAAGCGTAATTAAGAAAGAGAATAGGCCAAGGTTTCACTGCCATTCTGCTCCACCCACTCCTCTTTAGACGCAGAGCGCACACATGGTCACGTACCTGTAAGCCAGCAGCGCAGCCTAAGAGAACACTTGCAGAGGTGCCTAAGAGAGCTTCAGCCCTGGTAGCTCAGGTGCTGCACGGTCACAGTGACAAGGCCTGCAGTCACCGAGTCCCTAATGATCACCTGAGTTGATATTGAGTAATTGTAGTTAAATATTGTTAGTTACCAAAAATAGCTGGTTTAAGGCTATCTAGGGCTTGAGCAGCAGTTGGAATGGTGGCTTTGGAGTCTAGTGCACAGGAACGTCTGGGGCAAAGAGTGGGGCCAGCCACCGTGCAGGGGTGCGGTGCAGAAAGCTCAACCCTTTACCCTGCAGGTGTTGCCAGTTCAGATGTGATACAAAAAGAACAGACCTTGCCAGGATATAACCAAAATCAAAATGACCCCAGAAGCAAAAAGCACCATCTGATTGCTTCAAAATAATACTGTTATTTTGAGGAGCTGAATGCTGATTAATTGAAGGAATTAGAAAGAGAAAAGAGGACAACAACATGGCCTGTGATTTTCTGGTTTTTAGACTCTTTTCCCTTACAGGGAAAGCTTTAACGCTTATGAATAAGTTCAAAGATCAAAACCTCTTTAGCAGTTCCTGGGATGAACTTAGCATAGGCACTCTAACTTGTCTTCTATATAGGCTTGAACTGCTTTTGTAGATACTGCTTAGGGGATCAAAGGACATAGTCATGTTTTATCCTTGGCTTTCTACAAACTGTACAAAAAGAATACTGTTTGCTACCAGTGCAATAGTTAGCATCTGAGTCCTGTGAATACAACCGAATATAAGAAAACTACTAGGAATAACAAAATCATTTTCTATATCATAGTTCAAGATTCAGCAATACTGATGAATTTTGAGTTATCATAAAGATCATATCCGGTTGATGGCCCACGTTTTTTTTTTTTTCCAGAGAGGTTCAGTGTCCCAGGAAGGAGGATGCTTTTCTCAAGATGTTTGGCTCTGTGTCCCCTGCTGACAGCCATTTAAAGGCTCTGTGGGTGCTGTCTTTGGCACCCGCTCTGTAGGTCACCAGCTCATGCTATAGACCATGTACAGCTGTTATTAATGTGTGGTATTTTTAAACCAAATGCTGTAATAAATTCAGGTTTAGGGTTGAAAGAAAAAAAAAAACACAAAAAAGCTCTTTCACTCTGAAATATTTGGTGACATACCGCATCTGCTTTGCCTAGATAAATCTATATTGCATGTTATTTTCCTGTCATTTCTAGGAGTTTACTAACTTTCTAATTCTTAGGTATTTTACCAGACAATCATCAGCATCTGAATGTGAATGGAAAAATAGCTTCAATTGAGAATCTAAGTAATCAAGGCCTCAAGTGATTTGCCAAATTAGCACCAGTAGCTTCCATTATGTATATTAAAATATATCAGTACTTTTCAGACTGCTTTAATCTTCAGATCTGTTGTCTTCAAATCTTAGGCTAGGGCAAAGTCCTTTTTCAGAATTTTTACAATAGACCTTGTTTAGGACTTTCAAGTACTGCAGAAAAAACTGAGGTAAACAGAAATTAGGTGAACAAAAACACATACATTTACGTGCGTATATTGCATTTACTGGCACATTTTGATTCACGTATATTTTCTTTTTGCATGCTCACACAAATGTGTATACACACACATACACACACACACACATACAAAATATACAGAAGTTTGTAGCTTTTACGGAAGTAACACTGTCTGTACATCAGGTACTTAGAACTGTACCAACAGTGAGTAGCTGAAATGGAAATTAGGCAAAAGAAAGAACAGCTTAAGAATAAAAAGGTGAATTGTTCAGGGTCAGCATCTGGTGTGGTAGGTGTTAGGTTTAACTGTGTGAGACAGCACAACTGTATTAAGACTAGAAGACTGCTTTTATATTTCAGTTTTAATTGAGCTTTCAATGTATGAATTCTATGGACATGTATCTGAGTCTAATAACTATCAAATACATGTTCAGACTGAATGACCAAGTCAATTATTTTCTCAAAAGTACTTATTAGGATTGTGTTGGAGCATACAAATAGCAAAGGGAACTTACTCATGAATATGCCACTTGTTTCCAAATTAATTTCTCTCAACCTTAGCAGCATGCTTTTTGTTAAATAAGTATTCCTATTTTTGAGGCATTCTTGTAGTACCACAGCTAATGAAAGTTACAGCACTCTATGTATTTGCTGAATAAATGAGCTTACAATTACAATGTCATCTGAGTCAGTGCTGTGTTCTCAAACAGTGAGAATATGGCTTAATTAGGTAGTGAACAATGGAGCCTTCCTGTAATAGTTGGTGTTCAGTGACTCAGTACGTAGTGTTTTCTCCCAGACAGTATTTACCAGTACCAGCTAGGTAATTCTGGTATGTATTTGTGAGTGTGTGTATAGCGTTTACGTATTGCTGGACAGCCACTGTCATAACACGGAAGGCTTTTTTGGAACACTGTGCAAAAGCAACTAACACATTTATCTTTTTTCACAAGTATTGAACAATCTTGGTTCCCATTACATGGAAGTTAGAAATACACTGCTGTTTAAATGGTTTAGTTTTCACTCACCTTTTTAATGAGCTACAAGCTAAGACACTTTGGGAAAAAAAAATTTCCTATTAATACGTGTTCCTTTGCCAGTTAAATGAAAGCAAATTATGCTATGTTCAGAAACACCATTTCTTGCATCGAGTAATTTAACAAATTTTGTTTCATTGGGAAAGGCATATTTTGATGATAATATGTTTTCTTAATGCCCTTAATCTGCATGTTATCAGAACACTTGCCTTTTGCCCCTTCTTTCCACTCTATTAATCTTCTAGACCTTTTATCTCAGCCCTTGCGCTGAATAATGCCATAAACTAAAAAACCAAATGATGACACCAAAGAGAAGCAGAGAACTATTACTGAATAAGATAAATGTAGTGCCACTTCTGCTAATCCTAATTTACTTGGAATTTAGTGAGGATTCTTCTGTCACATCATCCGTCACAGACAGACATTAGAGTGGGAGAGAAGTAAGCAATTAAAAACATGTTCTTCATTTCAGGTATTTTGTGATTTCTTATTCAGTTGGGCTCCATTGACTCTTTCGCTCTTCTTGCCAACCATAAAATCATTTGTCAATTTCTAAAGTTAAAATTAGTGTCCCTGAAAGGACGAGCGTTGACAGCCACCGAGAATGGTGGCTTATTTATAGGACAGGTGCTGCATTAACAATGATAGCTGAAGCTTCCCTAGGCTGCCCCGTTATGTGCTTCCACCTTGGCCTATGGGGTAAAGTTTTAGTGATGATATCTGACTTTTGGGTCAGCGGACTTTCACCGAGCACAGCCCGCCTGCAGAATTCCCTGCCCAAGGAAGCCACCACCTCAAATACTGTGGCAGGATTTCTAAAAGGATTGAAGTATTTTATATGCATTAAGGATAGTCAGAGTTATGCAAGCTAAGATAGTAAGTGCAATCAAATTTCATACTCCAAGGAATACAGCGATTGCCTCGAGGATCAGGAATAGTTTAACTCCATGTCCTCACCTTTTGTGCTGCTTCCTACAAATAGAACAGATGTAACAGGGCAGAGATTCCTTCCTCTAAAGCATCAGTTGTCATCCACCTTTTCTGGAAGGGTAACATATTAACTAGGCCATATATCAGATCCTATGGATGAAAGA
This sequence comes from Struthio camelus, assembly GCF_040807025.1. Lineage (NCBI taxonomy): Eukaryota > Metazoa > Chordata > Aves > Struthioniformes > Struthionidae > Struthio > Struthio camelus. The sequence goes on from NC_090949.1 coordinate 14,639,930, forward strand.
AAAATTTTGGTACTGTTTAAAAGGTGACAATTTGAGGTGGGGGAGAAATACTTTCTGCACTGGAGCAGCTTAAGCTTTAGATTCCTGTTTGTCTCTGACTTATATAAATCATAATCGTAAATACTGCTGTTCCAATCCCCTAGGTAATATTTTTTTTACATATAAATACTCCCATAAACCTGTCAGCAGCAACCAAATACTCCCTGGGCCAGATCCTTGCTCATGCAAGTTGGCCTCACACCAATGAAATCAAGGAGCTGAACCAATTTACACTGGCTTAACACCTTGCCCTGAATTTTTGAATTCCTTTGTATCTGGACTCATGTGACAGAAAAACTACAGATACTTTTGAGCAGGCTAACGATTCCTTTGCGAGCCAAAGCTAAAGCTGCCTGCGCGTTTTCCCGTTACTGCAAGAGTGCTCATTCACCCCGGGGTGGGGGGGAGCCCATTCCCCTCACTGAAGAAAAGCTATTTCAATCTTAGTGGTGTACAGATGTACTTTAGAATATGCAATTTGTAAGTAAAGTCTTTAGTGTGTGTTTTGGACCAAGAATGGGGTTTACTTTAGGGATGCCCCAGTTCTGAGGGCTTTTTCTCTATAAATAAAAACGAAGTGGTAAGATGGCAAGCGCTTTGGTTAGGAATGCTGGGTTTTTGTTGTTGCTGTTGGTTTTGTTTTTTTTAATGTAGGATTTTGTGCTTTGAAATGTGAAGAGGCATTACTGAAGTCATCCTGCTGCAGTTTTTACCACAGGTTTAACCCCGCTTGGTGAAACGAGCCACAGATGTGGTGAGTTTGTTTTCTGCAGGCCCAGGTGCCCTTGAGGGCCCTGAGCAGCTGGTGCTGGTGCTGGTGCTGGTGCTGGTGCTGGTGCTGGTGCTGGTGCTGGTGCTGGTGCTGGTGCTGGTGCTGGTGCTGGTGCTGGTGCTGGTGCTGGTGCTGGTGCTGTGGGGGCCTCCGGCTGGGCTGAAGGTGAGCTGCCTCCAGGTTGCTCCTGGGTCGCCGTCCGGGTTTCCAGGATCAACGTCAGGCTGATGGCCGTCGTGCTGGGCCAGGTATGGTACTGTGGGAGTCCCCGCGTGAGGAGTGTCCCCCGGTCTGCCGTTCCTGCCCTTGTGTCGCCTCTGGGGCCAAAGGGTAGAAACGGTAAAATAAGCCAGTCACCGCTGGTTTTGGTAACTTGCAGATTTGTAATGCTGTGAACGGTGGCCTAAGGTCTTGAGAAGCTATGAGGGATGACCCCTCGTGGTGCCCTGGTGGTCCCACTTGGCGTAGTGTCGTGTGGCATTGCTTCATGGAGCTGCACTGGTTGATTCGTTTTGAGCTGATGTCCTGAGGCACCACGTTAGCCAGTTGGATTTTCCAAAGTGCTTCCCAGTCCGCTTCTTTCGCGGCCTTGCTGTGTTAAATTGCGGCTATCCACAGCTTCCTTCTTGCTCTGGTTTATGGTTTCTCATCCGGCTGTTTTCTCACAGACTGGTACATGTGCATATATATTCATTTTGTGCCTCTTTGTTGATCTAGAAATGAGTTGTGGATAGGGAATAACTTTGGATTAAAAACACCTGGTGGCTTGGAATTGCTCCCTGGGTTCCTCCACCCTTTCACTGGGGGGGGGGGGGGTTCAGTAAGCTTGGGGGGGTACAAAAAAAGTTTCGTCTCCAGCAGTGGGTCCCTGCTCAGCCGAGCCCTCGTCTTGGGAACCGGCCTCTCCACGCGGCACACGCTGGTGCTGCACGCACGGGGGCCAGCGAGCTGCCCTCCCACCCGCTTCCCAGATTGTGCGGCTGAGCAAAACCCCTGTTAATGGCAGGTTGTGCACAACTCAGGAGCTTTTAGGGCAGTTCTGGTAAGGTCTGAGTAGCTCACAGGGCTCTGGGTGGTACCAAGAGCCTACCAAGAGAGCCTTGGGTCTACCAAGAGCCTGGGAGAAGGAGCAGTGTTTCTGCATCTGGGGAGAGGAAAGAGAAATGTGGGTAGCATACATTAAGTATTTGGGAGGCTCAGTGGGGCTTCTAAGTGATGCTGTGGACCTAAAATGATATAAAATTGGACTTTTGAGGATAAAAAGCTTAAATTCCTGGATGAAGCCAGCACTTCATACAATTGTATGGTGGAAGCCTCACTGATTTTTCACCTATTAGAGTCTCTGTAAGAGAATGTGGCTTATCTAGGTGCTACGTTCTGGATGAGGGGTGAATCTTTTAAACATATTAAGTGAAATATTGGGTAAGGGTATCTTTGGCCTTGAATACTGTTAAATCAAGGAAAACTTGACTAAGTCAGTGATTCTGTACTGGTACAAAAATAAACTTTAATCAGGGAGCAGTTGGAAAACAGTGTCATATCTATATAACGTGTGTATGTACATATTTGTGTGTATTTTATATAGGAATGTATGTATATATATAAAATATAAAAAGTGGGTTATATATACATATATGTGTGTATATACATATACAATGTTGTGTGAGAGGCCCTCTTTGAGGTTCAATGAGTTAAAAGAAAGTACCAAAATACATCCTAGGTTTTATTAAATTCACCACAGGGCTGAAGGATGTGTCATTAAAAACATACAGAGACAGCAAATTAGCCACAAAGTATTAACACTTTCATTAAGAATAAATAAATCCTGCAGATCTTGTATCACAGTCTCATAACTTTTACATAAAGCTAAGCATACATATTAGCTCTGTGTTTTACTGTGACTGAACTCTTCAGTTAAATGGTAAAATTGTGAGCCAAACTACCTATATAGTATAATGGCTTCAAAGAGAAAATTATGTCCTCTTATATTAGCTTTGATATGTCCTGCCTGACGTTCTGGACTTTGTTTAGTTAATTATAAAAGTTAATTTTGAAAAATATTTAAAAATCTAGGCTAAATGTTTATTTGTAGCATCTTTTTCTACCTTTTGTTTTTGAAAGTGCATTTTTCATCTTCCTCATATATTCTGAATGGTTTCCTTTGTGTTCAGGACCTATATGTTTAGAGTGTTAAGAAAGTAGAACGTTTCTGAGTAGGTCTCAGGAATATAAATGTTTAAAGCCATGAAGTGTTATTGCTGATGGCCTAATTCAGACACACTGAACTTAGTGGAAGGGACTCTTCCCACTGTTTCATTGGCTTTGGTTTAGGCTTCTTGTATCACTTGTGACGTTCACTGCAGGTTATCGGGTTATGCCTTGAGAAAGGAAAACAAAACACTGACAAAAGAAGCAGATTTGCATGCCCTTGCATGAGCATCTGCTGCAAGTTCAGGCAGGGTCTTCAAAAACTGAGGTAATTGAAAGCTGAGTGGACAACAGCTGTGGATGGTTCAAAACAGCAGGTGATATTTAGTGCCCAAGGAGGAGCTGGAGCAAGGTGTGGGCAGCAGTGGAGGAAGGAAGGGGCTGGGGCTGGAGGCCTGTCACTGCTGTCTCGCGGGCTGCGGTGGAGGTGGAAGCGCCCTAACTCCATACTTGGTGGGAATGCCACAGCAGCTTACATTGAGGAAAGTGTCCTGATAATGGAAATGAATTGTGGGCTGCATGTTTGCGGAGGAAAACACAGTGATGGAAAGGCAGAGAATAAGACATTAACTGCATTGGACTTCGAACTGTGAGTTGGATATTGAGCTGAAGTGAAAAAGGCAGAAGTGAAATTAGCTGACTTAAAAAGGGAGACGTGTGATGTTGAAAAGATGAAACAAGCAGATTGTCGGTCTATAGAATATGGTGGCTTAAAGGAAATGCAGCTTTTCTGGCCATCACCCTGTTGCTAACCAATGAATACCTAAAGAGTAATGCATTATCAGGAAAATATAGCTCTTCCTTAGCCTTTGCTAGGGGAGGTACTACAGGTGTGAAAGCACTATCCAAAAGATAAATAAGATTGAACCATTTTAAACATTAATATTCATAATGCTCTCACAGTGACAAGGGCAGCTTGTCACCAGTTTTATCGGAGTACAGAACGGGAACAAGCTCAATGTCTGATCCCAGTGCTTTTTCTCAGGGTGCCCTGTGTCTCATGTGAGCCACCTCGTAGGTCTGGGATATGTTATCTGCCACAATTACATTTGTCTCTCAGATTGTTCAGGTGTGACTGGCGGAAACAAAGAAGAGTTTGCTGGTACAGCTTCTTTCAGAGGGGTTGCGGCATGTCCTGGCTGGGTTGCCTTAGATTTGCTATTAAAACTTGCATCATCTTATTCTTCATACTGCACAGCTTTTGTACAGAGAATCAAATCACCTGTGAGGCTGCCAGTTTAATAGGGTAATTGGGTAGTCTATGCAGCATCTCAGCAGCTGCTCCAAGAGGCTTTAACCTCCCTGTATACACGTTTTCTAGGATTTTGTCTTACAAAGAGGGGGATTATTGTCATATTCATTGTAATCACTCTGCTAAGTGCTGCAGGCCTGATTCCTGTCTGCCTTGTACCTACTGTGGTCCTTTACAGCTGTCTAAAAGGACTGTGAAATGCTATGACACCAGGATCACTGAGATCTTATTGCAGGTGCAGAGAGATAAATGATTGTATGTTGTATGTGGCTGTGGAGAACGAGGGCATGTGCTGAGTAGCAAGTAGGTAGAAGTATTAAGTCATCACAGAGGTTTAAGTGAGAACATGGCAGAAAAAGGCAGTGGAGAGGGAAAAAAAAAGTGGTGGAGACTTCAGATTATAATTTTGATTTAACTTTTACTCAAATCTATCTTCACGTCTGCTGTGGTGTTCAGGCTTGCTGGGAGTTGTATCAATCCTCTATACACTAATCTCAAGACAGTTCTTAGACTGGACAGTGGTGGGTGTTTTTTTCCCAGACAGTGGGAAAATGGGAGTAGTTTGGGTTTTTTTTCTCCCATACCAGGAATGGGGCAGGTTGGACTAGCTGTAGGTAGTACTGTTTTTAGGTAAAAATAAAGGAGATGCTGAAACTGGAGTTGTAATTAAAATGTGTCTTAAGTAGGTGAGCTGGCAAACAATGAAGGAGAAGAGCAAAGGGAGGGGGGACTGTTTCTGAACAGACTTGTGGCAGTTGTGCCCACGTTTAAATTAAGAACGGGTTAGGAACAGAACCAGAGGGTTTGAGCCAGTTGTATCTGTACTGCTGCAGAGACAAAGCTCGAGTACCACGATGCCTCTGCCCTGGTGCTCTGCAGGCAGCAGAGCAGCTGCAGAGAGCACAGGCACCTCGAGGTTTAGGCTGCAATATGAGCCTGAGCTGACAAGATAACCGTTGTCTATCTGATTAAGACAAATCTTCCTCTACCCATGTATACCTGGTTCAACCTGAATGCTCATTGTATTGTGTTTCTACCCAAGCTGTAAATGTCTAGGTATCCTTACAAGAGCCAGGGAAAAAAAAAAAATTGAGTCACCTCTTAGGGACAGCTTGCACATCACTGTCCATGACTCCAGTAGCACAAAATGTCTCGATCATAAAATGCCAGACTTCCAAAGTCTGATAAGTAATCCTAAATTATATTAACATTTTGTTAAATGGAAGATGGAGAATGCTTCAAAGATTTACTAGGAGATTTACTAAATTTCCATGTGAAGAAGTCACTCCATTATTTGGAAGTGCCACATTTCCAAGGTTATGCTGTTGTCAAGGCAAAAGGTTCCATATTGCTTTTCTAACCAAGCCTGACTGATTAAAAGTGTTGGAAGGAATATGTTTTCCTTCTAGAATCTTAATTAGGTTGACTTTAACTCACGACAGGAGAGTCTGCCAGCTGTCAGCTACTGCTTGGATCTCTTACTAATTAAAACTCTGAGGAAGCCTATAAAAGGTGTTCAAAAAGCCACATCTCTCTTTAAAACATCTCTGGCACTGCAACAAAGAGTATGACAGTGATATTGCAGCTTAGATAACTTGTCTTTTGCCTTTCTCCTAGGCAACATGCCAGTTATGTTACCCGAATTTATAGGCTCTTCATTCGAAGCCCTTTCCTGTCATCTTCTTGTGAATGAACTAAAAGAAATCCTAGGTAAAATTTTGCTGGTATTCAATTTTAATACACATCTGACATTCAGACTTTTTAAAGCAATGAATATAGTTGATACTGGAATATTTCCTTTGAGGTTTAGTTTCTGAGGTAGCACCATCCTGTAATTTGTAAATACTTTGAGTGTTGAAATGAATGACAATGTAGCTCATGATTAACAGCAGTATTGTGTCACTCTTCATTCTGTTAATTAGATGCTGCAACTGGGCTATACTGGTACTTCAAATTTTTTCTGGTGTGTGTATATACACACATTCAGTTTGCATACCTAGTCAATTTTCTCGGCCAACAAAAATCCTAAGCAAGTACAGATATACTGCCAAAAAGGACTTTTTCGCAGTATCTTTTTCCATTGGGGATGTGCAAAATAACTCTTACTTTTGTCTGCAAAGGCAAAAATCTGCTACTATAGCTATATTGCATCTTTCTGAGTGTTGAAAAGTGAAAACAATTAACAAGGTTTTGCAGAAAGAAGCATTACTGACTGGAATGGTGAGAGATTTCAGATAGGAGAGGGACTGAATAGGTAGGAAATAATGTTTAGTTTTCCAGGAGGTCATTGATTTTCTTTTTTTTTTTTTTTTTTTTTGAAACTTTACTCAAATTGTTGTAACTCAGTTCGGACACAGGTTTTGTAGCAGGTGACTGGCTTCTTAGTAAGAAGTCAGCGCTTTGAGAAACACTTCTGTGAAAAATGAGAAAGCCTGTGGGTGAAGCCCTTCTTGTCAGGTGTCTGCTAAAAAAAAATAACTACCTGTAATAAGTTCTCCCTACATGTTCTAGAAGGTGACATGTGGCAAGATTTCTGATTTGTTGAAGAAAGAGCTTAGACCTGTTGCCAAGATTTAAGGTAGCCTGGGGTTACTCAGAAGTGAGATGTGGGATTTTTCAGGAAGCGAAGTCAAAGGAGCCCTGTTGCAGATGAGTGTGGAAAGCGATGCGCTTCCTTCACAGGAGAGAAGTGGCAATATGTTTATTGGTATAAGACAGTGGTTTAACAAAGATCAAAGGTAAATAAGACAGTGGTTTATTTAGATTCAATGGCAAGGTTCACTTGGTTATTTACAACATAGAGGATGGAGTCAGACGAAATTGTCAAGGAGACCCTCCCGTTGAGTTGTGGGGTTCAGGGTGCAATCCCTTGCTTTCTGAACACCTACCCAGTCCCAGTCTTTGTCAACAGTTCACAACCTATCCTAGATACACTTAGCAAAGCTTACAAAATCTCAGCATGCTATTAGTCACTTACTGAGGATCTGTTGCAGGTATAGAGTCTCTCGACCTCGAGGAGTCACCTTGAGTGGTGTCCCAACTCAAGGGGAAACTCACCACCGTGCAGCTAGCTGCCGTGCAGGAGAGCTCAATGGGCTCTAGGCTGCAGTGCTATTCGTGGGCACAGTTTGACTCATGGTCATACAATATTTGCTGTGGAGGTATACTTTTTTGCTGATCTCATGCCAGGTGAGGGGAAAGATACCTTTTTACTGATCTCATGCCACATAGGGGAAAATATACCCCCTTTTGCTGTTCTCATGCCTGTTTCTGGCCTCAGCATTTGCAACCAGTATTGTCTAGTTCCTCCTGGTCAGCCCTGAGTGCTGTCAGCTATTAGCAGTCAGTTGGAGCCTGAGATAAGGGAGTTGTGATTCTCTGTGCCTTCGGCTTGAAATTGGGGGAGAGAGGGAGTAGTTGTGCTCCGTCATGCTTTGGGTTTGAGACTGGAGATGGGAGAGTAGGGTAGCTGCACTCTGCCACAAGCCTGTCCATCTCCAGGTGCTGCTGCTGCTCCTCTTGTCCTGCCATCTGCCCAAGGCTGCTCTTCAAGGCTTAAAGCTCCCTATGTTCCTTTTAGGCATTCAGTCTGACTCCCATGTGATCACTTTGTGTTCAGGCCCTGCTGCCTCCTGGTGCTCCTTTTCTCCAGCCAGAGAAGCATCTAAGCACAGCCTGTCGAGATCGATGGATGTATGGTGGCTGGTCCCTTTCAAGGACACCCTATTTGGTTTCAGTGAACTAACTCCTAGTCTGATGACTGTGTTTTCCTGTTAAATCATGGTTCAGAAGCAGCACAGGTAGCTGTTCTCCACTCTTGCTATTGCTCTCCAGATTTTTCCAGTTTGTCTGCGTCTGGCCTGAACATGAACACAGCTCTCTGGTTGAAGCCATACCTGTACTGAACGGAGCAAAATAATTGCTTATTTCTTCTTACAGGCTATCTATTCCCCTTCCCATGTCTGCCGTGAAGCATTTGCCTTTTTGCAAATCATTAACTAATGTTCATACTGTCATCCTCTATAGTCTCTGGATACTTATTTGCAGGATTGCTGCGTGTCATTTTTTTCCCAATGCTGTATTTGTTCATTTAGTTGTTCCTATGGGGTGATAAACTTGTTTGACTTGGTGTTGTATTGATTATATTTTTCCCAGTTATTTCTTCAATTAAACGTGATGTCATGCAGACAACATATATTCTGTATTGCATAAACCAGTTATTACAAGGTACTAAAGCAATTTGAAGGAAGTGTACAGAATGTGGGAAAGGGGACAGGCCACTTGGGAGGAATACAGGGACGTTGTCAGAGCGTGCAGGGATGCAACAAGGAAGGCTAAGGCCCACTTGGAATTAAATCTGGCAAGGGATGTCAAGGACAACAAGAAGGCCTTCTTCAAATACATCCATAGCAAAAGGAAGACTAGGGAAAATGTGGGCCCACTGCTGAATGGGGCAGGTGCCCTGGTGACAAAGGATACAGAGAAGGCAGAGTTATTGAATGCTGCCTTTGCTTCAGTCTTCACTGCTAAGGCCAGTCCTGAGGAATTCCAGACCTTGGGGACAAGAGAGGAAGTCTGGAGAAAGGAAGACTCTCCCTTGGTGGAGGAGGATCAGGTTAAAGATCTTTTGTCCAAACTTGACATCCATAAATCCATGGGCCCTGACGGGATGCACCCACGAGTGCTGAGGGAGCTGGCGGATGTTATCGCTAGGCCACTCTCCATCCTCTTTGAAAGGTCCTGGAGATCAGGAGAGGTGCCTGAGGACTGGAAGAAAGCCAATGTCACCCCACTCTTCAAAAAGGGCAAGAAGGAGGAACCAGGAAACTACAGGCCTGTCAGCCTCCCCTCCATCCCGGGAAAGGTGATGGAACAGCTCCTCCTGGAGGTCCTCACTAAGCATGTGGAGGACAAGAAGGTGATCGGGAGTAGTCAGCATGGATTCACCAAAGGGAAATCATGCTTGACCAATCTGATAGCCTTCTATGACGGAATGACTGGCTGGGTAGATGAGGGCAGAGCAGTGGATGTTGTCTCCCTGGACTTCAGCAAGGCTTTTGATACTGTCTCCCATCACATCCTCCTAGGTAAGCTCAGGAAGTGTGGGCTAGATGAGTGGACGGTGAGGTGGCTGGAGAACTGGCTGGATGGTAGAGCTCAGAGGGTTGTGGTGAATGGCGCAGAGTCAAGTTGGAGGCCTGTGGCTAGTGGTGTCCCCTAGGGGTCAGTCCTGGGTCCAGTCTTGTTCAATATATTCATCAATGACCTGGAGGAAGGGACAGAGTGCACCCTCAGCAAGTTGGCTGATGATACTAAACTGGGGGGAGAGGCTAACACACCAGAAGACTGTGCTGCCATTCAGAGGGACCTGGACAGGCTGGAGAGGTGGGCGGAGAGGAACCTCCTGAAGTTGAACAAAGGCAAGTGCAGGGTCCTGCACCTAGGCAGGAATAATCCCATGCAGCAGTACAGGCTGGGGGTTGACCTGCTGGAAAGTAGCTCTGCCGAGAAGGACCTGGGAGTGCTGGTGGACAACAAGTTAAACATGAGGCAGCAGTGTGCCCTTGTGGCCAAGAAGGCCAAAGGTATCCTGGGGTGCATTAGGCAGAGTGTTGTCAGCAGGTGGAGGGAGGTGATCCTGCCCCTCTCCTCAGCCCTGGTGAGGCCTCACCTGGAGTACTGGGTCCAGTTCTGGGCTCCCCAGTCCAAGAGAGACATGGCACTCCTGGAGAGAGTCCAGCGGAGGGCTACCAAGATGATTAGAGGGCTGGAGCATCTCTCCTCTGAAGAAAGACTGCAAGAGCTGGGCCTGTTCAGCCTGGAGAAGAGAAGACTGAGAGGTGATCTGATCAATGTGTACAAGTATCTGAAGGGGGAGTGTCAAGAGGATGAGGCCAGCCTCTTCTCCGTGGTGCCCAGTGACAGGACAAGAGGCAACGGGCAGAAACTGAAGCACAGGAAGTTCCATCTGAACCTGAGAAAAAACTTCTTGACTGTGAGGGTGACAGAGCATTGGAACAGGTTGCCCAGAGAGGTGGTGGAGTCTCCTTCGCTGGAGATATTCAAAAGCCGTCTGGATGTGATCCTGGGCAATATGCTCTAGGTGACCCTGCTTGAGCAGGGAGGTTGGACTAGATGATCTCCAGAGGTCCCTTCCAACCTAAACGATTCTGTGATTCTTCAAGCATTTAACAACTTAATAAATTAAAGGGTAGGATTTTAATAATTGAATTTCAGACAGTGAGCTTCATCAAATACTTTGTCTTTGTTGGAAAAGATAACATGATTGTTGAAATCCTAGTAGTTAAATTGCTTGATTGTGCTATTGGTAGAAAGAAGAATGGAAGTCTTTAGGGAAAAATAGCCAGCGTAGGCTTATTTGGGCACTCCTAAAAGGACAAATTAAAAAGTCATGCTTTCTTAGACAATACTTAAGTTTTAAGATATACTAATCTTTGATTTAGTCTCATTTTTAGATTATTTCTATTATTATAGGAAAATTTGCCCTATACTTGCTATTTTGGAACACAAGCATAATATAACCTGCTTAGTGTATGTTTCTGTATGTTTACATAACAAGTTTTTTTTTTTTTGGCAGAAGAATTCCCCTGTCCTCCATTAAAAAAGATTCTAGTTTTTATCCTTGCTGTAATGGTTTATCTAGTTTTTTGGAATAAAAGATACACATTTATTTCATAGGCAGTATTATAGCTTGATGGAGAGTTAGTGTTATCATATGGGAATCTGGTAACATATCTGCTTATAAGAAGCAAAAGATATCATAAAATTATCTGTGCAACCATACAAGTTTCATAGAAGTGTAACACTTAAAATACTTGATGATACAGTTGATAGCTCCAGATAGGTATGTTTACTTTACATGATTTTGATCTAATTGAAGCAGTGTTTAGAACTTCAAAGTGACCAAATATGGTGTCATTAAATCTTGCATATTGCCTTAGAACTGCCAGTAGCAAGTCTGCAATCAGATTGGGGGTGTGTTTATGTAGATATGTATATGGAAACATGTGAAATCTGTGGTGTTACATAAATCAATGTGAAAACTGAAGTTGTTAACAGACTCCTTCCCACATCCAGCTATAGCTATGTGCTACTTGTTATTCCCTTCTGGCAGCATATTTCCCAGTTTCACATCAGCCTAGTTTTCCCAGTTTTCACATCATAATTCCCAGTTCTTCACATCAGTGCTGATTTATCTCAAAGAAAGAGAAGTTACAGCAAGGAGAATTTACCTTTTGACCTATGTTAACACCAGGTGATACAAAAATAGAAGTTGTAAAACTTACCAAGGTGCTCTGATAAGGTATAAACTGTTTTTTTTCTCTTTGAGCAATGTGAAGAAAAACAAATACAGACAAAATCCAGGAGGTATTGATATCTCTCTCACTCTGAAGTAGGTAAACTACTTAAAGTCTAGAAATTAAACTATTTAAATCACTGTTTTACATAGGTCTGCTCTGAAGTGTTACCATTTTGAACTAGCAGGAGACTATGAATGTTTGAAGGATGTCAACTCTGTTCTATTTCAAAACACAGCACTTGTATTTTAAATGAAGAACGTGCTGCCTTAGCAGAAGGATGGCTGTGCGGCCCTGGCGGGTCAGGCTAGCGGCGCTCCCGAGGAGGGCGGCACGTGGAGCCAGCAGCCCCATCAGCGCAGAGGCTCTCCGCATCCCAAACTTGCCTCCCAGGGCTGCCGTCCCCCATCTCGGTCCCGGTCTGGGAGCCCGCTGCCACCTCCCTGCCAGGGTCAGCCTGCCTGTGCTCTTGCTGCTCCCCAGCCAAGGCGCTCGCAAGGATTTTCTTCTCAATGCCCCTGTGAAGGAAGGAAATTGTCTTTAATGCAAAGTGCAGAGGCACAAGTCAGCAGGATGTGGGTTTTAGTTACTCGTTGTTTTGCCTGGAGCAAGTAAAAGCATGTCTCAGGTTTGTCACTCTTGAGATCCTAACAGACACAGGACCACTGTTCCTTGCTGTGCTGTACTGAAACCTCCTTGCTCTTGTCTTCAAGAGTAACACTTCAAAGCTCAATTAAGGCTGTAGTGGTAGGAAGCCTTTTCTAGCTTTTGGTGTCAGGGGCATTAAGTAAAATATATCAATAGTGGGAGAAGCCTTGAGAGTCACACCTGGCCACATTGTTATGTGGAGTTATGTTCACCTGAACTTTGCTGTTTTCTGATCTGTTAGGAGGGATAATCATTCCTCCTACTCTATGCTCTTTGGCAGGTGGGTGTTTACAGATTCTGCACAAGAACGCTTTTCTGGCTGCTAAACTCGGTTACTTTATTGCGCATGGAAGATGCACTGAAGTGCCAGCAAAGGGGACCATGGGAACATTTACAGAAAGAGATTAATTTGGGCACTTTCAAAATGTAGTATTTGAAATACAGAAACATTAAGTGTATAATTGATCTTGACTCAACACTTCAGGTACAACTCGACCCTTCAGGTAGTTCACCTTGTGTTGGACAAAAAATAAAACCAATTCTAGTCTTAAGAAAACAACCTTTAGGTCAAATAGGAGTAATGAAAGCCAGAGATTATCACACAATGTTGGTATGTTATATTGTCTCCTATCCTGATAAAGACTGCCATAAGAACACAATTTCATTGTATGCCAATTTTAAAGGAATCTCTGTGGAGAATTTACCGCTTGGACCTTTTCAGTAACATTTTAGCAAAACTATTTACAAGAAAAGTTGAGGCCTTTTGTTCCCTTTTTTATGCCTTCCTCTGTTTTCCTGCTCTAGAGTCCCTGGTTTAAACTAGTCAATTTTTAGACTCATTAAAAAGAAATACACAAAATGCCTAAGTATAAATAGGTTGGTTTTCATCTCTTCCCGCTAGCCAGTGTCTCCCTTTGCCAATGGGCAGGACAAAATCACTTGTTACAAGTGCGCAGCCTTTTCGGTATGTTCTAGAGCTCAAACCAGCCACTACAGGTAACTCTAATAATTCATCTGTCGGGGGCTGCTAGGATGCTGCATGGCTGAGCAAACAAGTTTGTGGACCCCAGGGAATGTGGATTTTTATTTTTATATTAGGGAAAAAAAAAATGTCTCTTCAAAGAGCTGCTTTAGGAAAAGGCTTCACTGAATACAATAGGACTACAAATTGTGTATACAGTATTTGAAGACACTTCTAATTAACCTCCACACTTAATATGCTATTCAATTAACCTAATTATTGATGTTATTACAGAGATAAAGTACCCTGATTTTATAAAAGCTGTAATAAACACTGTTCTTCCATTGAATTATTGTCCAGATGCATACTGTGTTTTCATTTGGAAGAATTGTGCTAAAGGAAGAAAAAATGAAAGATAGACTAAAATAATACAGATTAAATTAATAACAAGTAAAATCCTCCAGCGTAAACTTGCTATAATTTGTTTGCTGTTTATTACGTGACTACCGAAAGCTTTTTTTCTGAATATTTGTTGTTGTAGTTCAGTATTTCTTCATATTTAGTGTGACTGATTTCTGCAATAATTTTTTTAAATCAAACTAAAGCATAACATTCTTGGGAGCTAAGAGGCAAAACATAAAATATTGATGTTAATGAGCATACATGGGCTTGACAAAGAGTAGGTTGCCACTTTAAACTTGCTACCTAGAGGTTCAAGGTACCTATCTGTTAATACCACTTCTCATTATAAATGCACATTTAAGTTGCCAAGTGTGAAAAAGATGTAGTACTTGTTTATGCATTCTGTTTAGATGTTACATATAAGGTCTTCAAATAGTACTTCACATGCTGGTGTATACTAGAACCTGCCTCTTTAAGGATGAGACTCACAGGATAAATGTCAAGATCTTGCATGTTTTCCCTATTTCAATTCCTTCCTCGAACACCTTTGTTCAGCCAAGACCTAGTTAAGCTCTGCTTCAAACTTATTTCACTATTGTATTGTCCTGAAACCAAAGCAAAATACTTTAGTGAATCAAGAATACTTTTCTTGAGAAAATCCTGTTTTGTGAGAAATTGCCAAGTTCACAATTGTACTCTATTTTGGGATGGACATACCCTGAATTTGCAGGACTTCTTGCAGCAATAGAGAAGCACATGCTTCTGTGTCACTCATGCTTTGAGAAGGTGTGATGTGTTTCACAGCACTGCTGCTTGGTTTTGCAGATATTTGGAGCTATGTTAAAACATTGCAAGATGTGCAAAGAACTGTTGCAGCTTTCTACCATATCCTTTCTTCCTGACTCATCCCATTAGCTAGCTTTTGAGGTCTCTGTCTTCTGAGAAGTCAGACAAACATCCCTGATGAAAATTTTAGCCTCTCAGCGGAGTTTTCCCACATTTACCAACTCTGCTGCTGCCGCCCCTTGTTTTCTCTATGCTTTTGCTGACAGCAGGATATATTGAACGTAATATTAAATGTATGGTCACTTTCAAAATTAGGAGTTAATGCGGTAACCCTGCATATGCTGGATGGTGGAGGAATTGCACCTAGGACTTCTGGTCCATTTCTGCCCAAGAAAGGAGATGCCAGGTTGCTGGTTTAAAGGTTGCAGACTAAAGGTTTGTAATCTTTTCTGTGGATCAGTCAAGGGAAAGGGACAGAGCACCATGGTCTACCAGTCTTGGTCATTTAAAACTCATATAAAACATTAGTAGAAGCATCACAAAAGTGATATGCATTGAGAGGTCAGAAAGCCAGAAAAGAGATGTGGTAGGGTGATTAGAGGTTTGTCTCCAAATTTTTCGCATTCAGAATTGATTTGGAGAAATGGAAAGAAACTTTTAAATTGAGTCAAAAAAATTAAGCAAGGAAAACATTATAAATAGTCATGATTATGTTAAATCGGTAACATATTCTCATGTTTACAGTCTTGTATGCTATGAAAATGGTAAGCAGGGAAGGCTGAGGGTGTTTCGATGTCTGCTGGTGCAGGATCACATGTTAGTGCTCGCTTAATCTGAATCAGGCATGTGCACGTGTTACTTCTGCTGAAGTAGCCTGGGGGGACACAATATGGGCTTTATGCTGGTTGCATGCTTTTTAAATAGTTGACTGTGGTGGAAGATGATACATGGTGCATGATAAGTTTTAGGGTGGCATAGATGATACGGGATTAATTCTAAAATTTTCTGAGACAAAATTTCCTCTTTAAATGTATTTCATTGAATTGGAAACTACTATAACAATATTTTTACTTGTATTTTGTAGCTATAAACACAGGTTGTGTGTACATTGGCATGGGCGATCTTCTGAGAAGAGAACATGAACCTGTGCCCTGGCATGTGCCAGGAGCCATGGGCCTATTATACACACTAAAGTAAAAAGCAGAGTAGATAACTGTAACGATATGTCAGCACAGAAACATTTTCAGGAGGAAAGATCAATGCCTGGCAGTTCCTCTCTCTAAAGAGAAGAATATAAGTGCTGGGTATTTCTACAGACACAATTTACAATTTACTATTGTTTATACAGGTATTAGTTACAAAAAGTGTTATTGAGCAGCTGCAATTTGAAGAGTCTTAATAGTCGCATGTGTGATAACATGCATGTAGAAGAGCCCTAAGGCCACTGACTGCTCCAGTTACAGCTCCATCTGCTAGCAGTTGTTGTTTCGCATCCACTGCTGCATTTGTGTATTCTGCATAGTGTCTTTCTGGAGCACCGTGGTTCAGAAATGTGTGTGTCAGTCCTTTGGAAAGAAGGATCCTAATCAAGATCCTTGGTTACCACCACAATAGAAAGATGAATTAATTTTTGCTGCCCTGAGAGCTTCTATTAAATAACACGTGTTTAGGAATTTTTGGATAACACGGTCAGTGTTACTCAGATTTCTCACTGGATTTGGGAACAGAAAAAGGAAAGGTTTCATATAGCGAACAATTTTGAATGAGAAACTTTGCGTTTCAAGCTGTTCTATATGCTATCCCTACAACTGGTATATGTCTAATATTGCGAATATGTTTTTGAGGGAGCAAATGGTAGCATAAATGAAACTTCCATAATTATGGCCAAAAAAAGTTCTTATTCTGAGCATAATGCAGTGCAATCTTTAGATGAGCCTGCGAGATGAGAGAAAGGAATATGCTTTTGCATTAGGAATGCTATAAGGTAAGATGTTACTTAACACAGTGAGAGCTCAGTATTGTATTAGACCCTCTCAATGGAAAATCAAAATCAGTCATATCTGATTAGCACATTAGTCTGTTAGTTTCTTTTAGCTAGTTAAACCTTCTCTTTAGCGCGATCCCTGGCACTGGTGTAAACCTTCCCTTTCCCCCGGCATTCCTAACATTAGGCAGCATTAAGGTCTAATAGCGCACACTGTCTTGTGCTCAGCAAGAGCACAGTAACAATGTTTTTATTATGTTAACATCTATTTGACTTGCAGAGACTTTTTGCTGTTATAAGTGAGCACTGAGAATATTATTATTCTCAACGTAACACGCATTGCAGGAGTCGCACATAGGACGCAGGTCACGCGCAGCCCTGGCGCTGCTCTGCGGCTATGGCTGGGCAGAGTTTGAGCCCTAACGAGTGCTCACAAAAGGCCTTTAGGACTCGGGAGTGCTCCCTGTTGTTCTAAACCACTAAGAACTAACAAGGGAAAATAAACAGTTCAGTTTATTTCAGTGTTCAATGAAACAGAGCTTGGGTTATTTTTGCTAAATTTTTATTCTCCTCCTTTCCCCCACCACAGTCAACGTGAAAAGCTAATGAGGGTTTGTACATTGCTGACTACAATTAAAGCTTTTCAAATGTCTCCTGTAAACTGTGCCTGCTGCTGCAGAAGTTAATACTGCACAGATTTCCTTTCAAATAATCCTTTTCTGACCACTTTCATTTTTATTCACGCAATGCTGAAGCTGGAGAATTGTACTTTCTCTACCAGTCTCCTATACTGTTTATCCTAATGCTTTTTGTTCTGCTTACTAAATAAAGGCAAATCCAGCATGGCTCTTCTAATGTTTTTTGCTCACCTGTGTGTCACTGGTGAAATGACCGCAGAAGGGGAATTATGCTTAAATGATGCAACAAAGCCACCATGTTCCTTAGTGTTTTAAAAGCATGTTGTGACTTGTTTTTTTCCTCTGGGGTAAATGACTGAGTGTAGGCATCTGCTGAAACTGTGTCCATGATGCATTGTACTCTTAAGCCAGCAACTTGAATGCTTGTTCTCTGGTGAATGAGTTTAAGATTTATTATTCTTATTACCTTATTTTTGCCGTGGATTAAAAGTGCACACCTGGATAGTTACCCAGGTCAGCCATCAGGTTGTATCCTACAAAGCTGCAGGTAAAGTGATGTGTGTCTAAGCCTGTAGGGTAGGGTAATTTAGACTATGTCTCTGCTGTATTTGCTGTGGCTGAAAATTCTTTTTGTGCAAAGCAATGCCATAAAGACTGAATACTTCAGTCTCATATCATTAGCAGCTGAACAAACCTTATGTTGGCCCTTTGCACAGGGATGAACTTTGTCTAAGGAAAACAAAAAGGTAGTAAAATGTCACTGGGAAGTGGCAGATATTCTGTCTACGTTAACTTCACATGGAGTGTAGAAATAGAATATGTTCAATCTGTGCTCTGAGGAGGAGGAGGAAAGGCAAAGGGGCTGAGAGAAAGGAGGGAGACTAAAAAACATAGATACTAGTGCTAAAATGGGAGTGTGACCCATATTCATTTGTCTACAGCTGCATGCAAACATTAAGCAGCAAATGGGGATAAAGTGCTCACTTCTGTTTTGTGCAGGCACAATATTTGATAATTAAAAAGTGCAAGGAAGGCAAAATGGATGGTGAATTTTTTTGAAAATGAGGCAGTGCTGACAAAATCCAGTGCTTGCTCCCAGCGACGTGATATTATATGAGATAAAAATAATATTTAAGCCAGACAGCAAATAGACATGACTATATTGTACATGTGATTCTTGCTGCTACCCTGAATTTCTGTAGTAGTTTTGGTACTTGCAAATTGTTTAGTCTTAGTCTGCCCTCTTTTCCCAGCAGCCTCCATCTCATCCCCGTTATCCATGCAGCATACCCATATAGAGATTAAAAAACCAAAACAAATTATAGTAATAAAAAAAAAATCATGAGACTGACTTTGAAATTAGGTTTGTTTTAATTGTTTTGTTGGCCTGAAAAAATCTATTCAACCAGGAATGCCCAACCTCGCATAAAAGCTTACAAGAACTCATTAATCCTTTCAGTTATTTTTAATGCAAGCACTAGAAGAAACTGCAATCAATAGCAAAGGTCGCTCCACATTAGAAGTATTCCAATGGGCTTAAAAATTCAGGCATTTATCTATTGTGCAGTTATTGCTGATGAAACATAGGACAGAAGCCCATACATAAATTTGCATGAGCAGCTTGCAGGGCTCCTCTGATACTGATAGGATGTTCAAGATGCACAAATTATTAGACAGATACCAACAGAATGTAACAAATTGGTAGTTAGCAGTGCTCATTAATACTCTTCTAATGTATAGTGCTATTGAAATAAACCTCTGCAGATCAATACTATTACTGTTCAGTACAGACATCTTTGTGAAACAAGTAATTAAGCATTGTCAGTGGCATAAATAATAATAAAAAAGATGCTGCAGACAAATAGAAAGTGATTGGATGAGGGGAAGGTGCTGCCAGGTGCTCCCAGGCTGCAGCAGCATTAAATGTCTCCTTTCTTTCGAGAACTGTAAACTAAGAGCGTTATATAACATGTGAAATTGCTGACATCCTAACCTGCCTCCTTTTCCCCACACACAGTGCAAATGAAATGCTTTTCCCGATAGGACTAAATGTAACAGGAGCTTTCAGGAAGAAGGGAGAGATAATGAATGAAAAGTATGATTTAAGCATTTTTTATTTTAAAATAAATAATGGGCCTGATCTTGTCTTCCTCCGCTTCATGTTGCGCTTGTGCTGGTTTCATTCCAGTTACGCATCACAGGTGCAGATCCCAGGCTTATCCATTGCCTTGCATAGCACCAGCAGTGTCAGAGATCAAACTCACAACCTTTGGCTAGAAAAAGTATAAGCTTCTATCACTCATGCTTAAGAAAAAATTCTTCGCTAGTAGCAATCCCAATGGTAGCATGATTTACAGTCATCCAAGCCTCTGGGAGAAGAATAGTTACTAACTGAACATTGAATCAGTATCAAGTAAAAATCCATTAGAGATGAGTTTTGTCTACTTAATAGCTGTATTCATTTTTCAAAATGTTCATCTTGATAATTTTATAACCTATATCTTTCTCTCTGGAGATGTTTCACAAGAGGGTTGACTATAACAGGCTGGGATCTTAGGTTGTTAAGGAACAAGGATTGTGGGAGCATTAGCCTTTTTCCTTGCACTCAGATGCAGCAGATGTTTAATGCAGTTTCTGCAGATAATTTACTTTTTTGCTATCAAAACTTCCAAAAAATGGAAATTCTAGGCAGGCTTCAGGAAAGTTCCTATAGAGTAGGTATTTCCCTCTGCAATTTTACCTGTGTTTGGGAAGTGAAAAGAATATGATGCCTTTTATCATATGCATTTGAGTTCCCCAAATGACTGGTGTTTGAGCCACTATTTGTTTTTTTTTTTAACCTGTTTTTGCTGGATAAAATATTAATCCTCCCCCACCTAGGTCAAGCATTAACATCCTGTTTATGCAACTGGTTCACTTAATAAAATATATATATTTTTTAACCTCAGGGTAGCTATTGCACATGAGCTAATCCAAGATAAAGCTCAGCGAGGACATTGCACATTACTTCCACCACAGCATAAATAGACAAGGTCATGGACAGGCAGAGAGCACAGTGAAGACGAGGGCTGTAACCAGTGTTGTGACCGGGGGCAGTGATGCACGCAGTGAAGGTGGCACGCCGGGAGCAGAAACACAGCGACGTTAATAGAGGCTGGTACACTTCTGGGGTTCAGGCAACAGTAAGTGCGGTGAAAGCGAAGACTTCAGGTTATACTGATTAGCCGTGCAGGTGAATTAAAAGGTTGCTAAGTGATCCACCTATTTCCAAAGGTCCAGGAAGATCCAGGCCATCAGAGTAAGGGAAACTCTCAGCTGCCATAAGAGAAGAACAAGGTAGTTATCCTCTCAGTACCTCTTCCTTTCTCCGGGTGATGAAAACATATACTGGTGAATAACGGCCTTACTCTGTACCTAATTTGGATATATTATATCAATCATAAGATTTAATTCAAAAACTCCATTTAGTGCTTAGGCTGCGACCAGGAAATTGCTCCGATTTCTGCTGGTGACTGGACACTTGGAATGTGAGAGTAAAACTGCAGGTCACCACGAATCCTTTTGTTCCCTAATTCAGAGCACTGCTAAAGGCTGTAGAGAAAGTGAGAAACCCATGCCGCCCTTCAGCCTGGAAGGAAAGGGATTCCTCACCTGGCTGGTGAGCAGGGACTCACGCAGGTATGGCCAAACAGGCAGTTGTTACTGCCCCTCCTGGGGCCTCTTGAACCCTTGAGCCCCTGGTCTCACTGGTACCAGCTGCCTAAGCTTGCACCGAGCTGGGCCCATCTGCTGCGGGTCTGGCACAGTGAGGGTGCAGGTGAGCACTCCTGCTTCAAAAGAGCTTTGGCAAATGTGGTTGTGACGGTGGAGCTCCAGCAACATTGCCTGAGACCAGCTTAAATAGTCGAGAGGACGCAGACACTGAGGTGATTTGCATGTCGGCAGAGCAAAGAGAAAATGCTGGTCGGACGTGGCAGCTTGCAAGCAACTGCCCTACGCCGAACCTCATGTGGCCTTTGAGGTGATCACTATTTTTTTTGAAAAAAGCCAAAGTGTATCATCTATAAACAGATAAATCATTATTTCAACATGCTTTGCTGAATATCTGCATGTGTGTATAGGTTTCTTAAGATGAGGTGCTTGCCATAAAATGTAGTTGTGGCTGGAGAGCAGGGGAAGACCTTTCACTTTTAAGGAGTTTCTGATGGCCAAGGAGAGCTTAAAACCAGACCTGAATTCATCCAAAAAGCAGAATCTCTGTATTTACTGACATATGAGGAGTTAAAGGCCTCTCTTTCGAGAGAGGGGGGTGAGGGTGTGGAAATCTTCACGAACTTTAAACTGATTTCAGAACCGTAGGGCTGGAGATGGTGATTCGCAGTTTGGCATACCTGCAGTTGCTTGTTGCATTTCTGCACAAAAAAGGATGCTAATAAGTTTTACTGCAGTTTCTGCTGGCAGTTCAGTTTGGAGATGTTCGACTGAGCCTATATACTTGAGCATATTATCCTTTCAGTGTGTTAATACCTGCAAGCAGGTAGAAAGAAAGGCAGTCACACAGTGATGTGAGAGCCCTGCAGTGTAGGGCAGCATCGGATATCTTAAACCCAGCCCTGCAGACTCTTTTGCATCCCTGCTGTGTATCAGTGTCCCAGTTCTTATGTGAGCTTGAGAAAGAAAATCTCAAGAAAAAAACTGACTGTGCATTAATCTCAGCAGCCTTTATAAATTCTGCTTTTCCTACACAGCGGAAGTTTTCAAACAAAGCTCATATCTTTTCCTACTTCTCCCTTTCAGAATGTCCCTTTTAAAAAGTATGTCATTTTTACTTGTTTCCTAATTTTGCCACAGTCAGCAACTGCAAATAGTGTTACTCACTGTTAACTCCTGTAACAAAACAAAAAAATGATTACACAAACTGGATTTTGGGTTTAATTAGGAGAACAGGCTTTTGCAGCCCTGAGCAGTACAGAAGCTGGCCTAGGGCCAGTTTCAGGCTTAGACCATACAATCCCCAAGCTCTGGAAACATTTAATTATTTTAAAATCTTAGCTTTTTTTTATTTAGTCCTGGTTGTGAAAAACCTTTGCAAATATCACATAACTGTGTAATATCACATATATGTGCAGTGGTGAAATCTCTGTGGGTTTTGAAGGCAACATGACAACGTACAAAAAAAGATATTGATGTCTGAATTGCTATATGTCTCTGATTGCAGGCCACCCCAGCCATTGGCACTGGTTAGCACAGCTGGTGTCTCATACGCTCAGCTGTATTTTTATAGCAATTAGGGGCTGGATATATGTCAGCCTCTGCTTGTCTGGATTTGTTCTGCACAGTAATGTGCAAGCCACCAGGTCTGTTTGCTGCATTTGTGATGTGTTTGTGCCAATACTCCCTGCTGTGGGGACTCTACGTGCTACCACAGGCAGCTCCTTATGAGAAACCATGTTCTCCTGGCTGGCTGCGTTCCCCTGGAGGAGGCAGGAGAGCACCCAGCACACCACCATCAGGCACTTCTGCCTTCTTGTGAGGGAAAGACATAGCATCATTGGTGGAGCTGCTCCGAGAGGTGTGCGAAGGAGGTATGATTTGGCAGGCCTGTTGCTCCGCTTTGCTTTAATCCTGATCTGGCGAAGTTTGGTTTCTGACTTGGAGAGCAAGCTGTGGCGCAGACTGGAATTACACCCTGTGAAAAGCTTCCTACCAAGCTGCATGTTCTGCTAGGCTATCTGTTGTCCTACACAGAGCAGGGCGCCCTGCCTTGGAAACAGGGTGAGTGAGACGGCATCTGAACACAGCTGTATTTTCTCCTGGCGTTAAAGGTAGTTTGTTCAGGCATCTCTCCATGGTACTGTCTGCGGCATTGTACCTGTTTGACATGATCGAGTAAAGCGCTTTACTTCCTAGCTTATTCCTCTGTCCAAGACATTGTGAGAATCATATAAAGCTCTTCCTTTTTAGTTTCTGTTTACTTACCACATACTAAATACAGGTGAATGATTAGTCTTACTAGTCTCAAAATGGTTTTTGCATCTTCCCTATCCTAAAAATAGACCATAGTGTAAAAAGCAACATCCTCAATTCTGCTAGGACTTCAGGGCAGCTTCAGTGGTGTTTAATAGTACGAAATGAAAGCATGTTTTACCTAACGTGGATAGTCACTTGCTATGGGGACTGGAGAGAAATCAGTATCTTGAGGTTTACTCATTTTTCCTATCATAGTGATTTTTGAGAGAAGTTCCTGTCTGCTGACAATAGCAAGGGTGACAGTGACTGGATTAGATTAAATTGGATGTCTCACTTTTAAATGGCTAAAGTTACATGAGCTGTATCTTACCTCAGGTACCCAACTTGTTCATTGCAGGTTTGAGCAGGCACTTTCCTTTAAATGCTGAATTTGCAAATGAAGGCTTGAGCTTCCAAGTTACTGGGGAACTTTTGAAAATGTTCTGTCGTTAATATTAAATGCAAATCATCCCAAATTAGCCTTCTGAGCCTGTTCTTACCAAGCACTGCAGACCTACTTCTAATTTTTTGTTTCTTCAGCATGTTTTTATTTCTCCCCTCACAGGACATTCATTATGTGAATTTTTGACATATTATACTTGCTTTTGGAGAGAAACAGGATTTGCACAGATACTACTCTTTTTCTGGTAGAGCAAGTATATGTACTTTTAACTAATAATCAAAGTTTCTCTGCTCTGGTGCACATTATTTAACAATTCTTGGAAAGTAATTACATAGAACCAGTTAAAGTATGGTTGAATTTCTTTTTCTTTCACAAATCCTTTTCTGTGTAGCATATCTTGCTTAACTGGTAAGTATTTAATCAGGATGGCTGCTTTATTGGGACATCTCCCAGGAAACCAATTTAGCCTAATGATAGTGAATGGCAATGACTGCTGTTTAATTGGGACGTTATTAGCCAAAATTCAACTTATATGAAAAGTGGTTGGCCAGTGCAGTGAGGTTAAGTACTGTTTAACCAGGTGTTAAATAGGCATACAGTCCTAAGCTCTCCTTTCTGAAGAATATAGCTGAATTATTTTTGTATATATAATATGTAATATATAAAAACTGAAGTAGATATTATTCCTAATGCTATATTGTTAATACACTACAGTAGTATGATTTTTTTAATAGATCTTAATTGGGGCAGCTGTACATATTCAGGACTACACATAAAAATGGTCTGCTCTGAACAATGATTGAGAGTCACTTGTCGACTCTCCCTCTCGGTATAGAGTAGGGAGGACACATGTTAATACGTTCTTTGCACTTTAGGGAAAATGCAGCTGAGAAGTGGTAGCAAGTGGTGTTATCTGAGTATGATTAAACAGAAAAAATATACAAACTCAAAGAAAGGAAGTTCAGACTGGAACTGGGTGATTAAGCAAGTGGTACTCTTTTAAACAGTATCTCTGTTGCTAAAGACACTTCACTAAAAGCATAGTCTCTGAGAAAGGACACAGATTTTAGTGTCTAATAATTTAGTAGTTATTAACAAGTGCAGAAGAATTGGATGAAATGTGCTATTTTCCGGCTGAATATGTTCCATGTTGGTTTAACCCTGTTAAATAGGTTGGAGCCCACTACCTTGCCTCCAGTGGCTCTGTAGCATAAAAATCTCTGGGCCTCTTTGAGCTGGCTGCTGCCTGGAGTTCTTGGTGCCCACCTCCTGTAGTCTCAGATAATCAGTCTTTTCTTTGTTCTAGTTTTCCAAACATAATTTTCTATCACAGTTCAATTTTCACCTTTTGGCTTATTTTCCTTGTGAATTCTTAGGCTTTTCCCTCAATGGAGAAATAAAGACGTTTCTTTTGCTTGAATCAAATTTTGGACCCAAGGTCTTTAATTCTTAAATTCAGTTTCTGAAGGAATTTTTATTTAAATGTTAACATGATAGCATATTAATGCTGCTGCCCCATTAAATAAAGCACTCTTGTTAATAGAATATGTCATTGATTAGTACAGTATTTGTTTCATATCCTCTTCCCCTGTTGGTCCCTAGGATAGAGGGACCCTTTCCCAGTGTCCTCCTTTGCTCGCTCTTGTCTTAGGTGTGCGGCTCACCGCATCCCTCGGGTCAGTTCCCCTGGGGACAGGGAAAGGGTGCGTGGCCGCCTTCGGAAAGAGCTTACCACATTAGAATAATAATATCTCAGGGTACTGCTCACCAGTGTGATGACGTGTCTGTGATGCGCTATTACTAATGTCCAGGGTCTCCCACAGAAAACGTGTTCTGTGGATCCCTCTGAACAACACGTTAATTCAATAGTAGCAGCAGGTGTAACAGGGTAAGAATCTGACCCTGAAGTACTCTAATGTTTGAGAAAGGGAGGCATAAACGTTAAGCTTTAGAAATTCATATCTACAATGGTTATTAGACTAAGTGCTTAAACAGAAGATCACTTCATGATGTCTGTACAGAACCTCAGTACTTGTTTAAAATGAGCTAAGTCCTAAAGTTCTGTTCTCTACTATTGTAATTCTTCCAATTTTTTTGGAAAGGAATTAAACACTTATTGGACTAACAGCAGGATAAAAGGTCTACTTATTAGGGCATTCCCCTGAGCCAAAGGGATGGCCAGGACCCTGCTGCAAATATTACTTATGTGGATGCATCCCAAGGCAAAGGTGGATGAAAATATCATAAAAGAACTGGATGAACTTGAGGACTGTAATAATGGCAATGAGACTGTAATTCAGTTGTATAAAATGCAAATTCATGCCTTTAAGAACTAACAATAGGAACTTCTGCTGTAAGTGTGGAGCTCATCAGCTGGAAGTGACTGAGGGGAGGGAAGGACTTCTGGGTACTCCTCTATTACAGAAGGACTATGAAGCACTAATGAGACAGAGTCGTAAGAGACAAACATGATCATTGAGGATACGTGAGAAGATGGTTTTTTTTCCCCCCAACTGAGTAAAGAAAATATTAGTGCTATTGTGCGAAGTACTGTAGTGACGCTCCTCAGGAAAGCTGTCGGCAATTCTTGTTACCCAGAATTATTTCAGAAGATGAGTTCAAATGGGAACAGATAAAGAAAAGGTCTAGTAGCATGAATAGAGGGCTTGTCATGGAAAAAGAGACTAAGCATGTGTGACTGTAATACCTTGGATGTACTTACAGAAAGTGATTGCTTTTTTAGCTTTTCTTTTTCTGTACTGGGAAGAAAACTATTTAAATTCAGAACAAATGGGTGTTCTGGTAAAGAATAAATGTTTGACTGAAAAGTAACATAAGAGGTTCTTCAACAGCTTTCCAGTAGGTGCAACAGAGATCTACAGAATCTAATTGGTTTAAAGAAATGAAGGTTGATCGGTTGTAGTGGAGCTGCGCGAGGCGGCTGTGGAGGCGAGGCGGTGGCAGAGCCACACGGTGCCTCGGCAGAAGCAGCTATTTAGCAGGTACCAAAGCCCTCGAGGGTGGGGACCCCACGAGGAAAGGGAGCGGCATGCTCATGCATCCATGTGCAATCCTCAACCCGTGGAGCTGGGGCTCCTCATCCCTCCACAGGCATACTACCAACTCCCAGCCACTGGAAGAGGCAATCCTGCTCCCATCCTCCTGCTGTCTCCCTTATGGTGGAGGTGGAGCTGCTTGTCTAATCCCACAGTGAACCCAATTTAAGGTGCTCAAATAGAAGATGGTTACACCTTTTAAAAAAAAAGTGTGTGGGGAGGGGGGCAGTATTTTCTGCATGGATGATCTATGTTCACGAGCCCTCCAGTAACAGAGGAAAGGTGCGACGCAAAAGGTGCATGCAAGAGCATGTAGCTGAAAAGGGAGAAAGGCCTGAGCCATTACACTGTATTATTTCAAAATTTTCAGGTAAAAAGAGGCTAAATTTTCAGCTAAATTTTTTTTTTAATTTTTTTACAGTAGCTTACAGTAGCTGAAGCCTAAAACTCAAGGATAGCGCTCTTAAGCTCAATGCAAGCCTTGGAGAGGGATGTAGTTTGCTCAGGCTCCTGCGTTTCATAGCGGTTATTCATTCATTTGCAACACTTGACCGCAGTAAATCCAACTCTGCACAAGTACTCTTTGTACACACTCATTTCTAACCAGTTCTGCTTAATGTAATAGTTGATATTGGAAAAATGATTTTTTACAATGTTTTAAAAATAAACTTTTTTTATCTGTAGTGGTGATCACACAAATGAGGCTAGATTTTGTGGACACTGATGCGGCTTGTACTGGTTGAGAAGAAGTGCCAGTGATGTAACTTGCAAGAACAGCAATAAAGAAGCCTGTTAGTACATCCTCATGTATTAGGGTATGGGTGCCAGGTCCTGAGCAACAAAAAATAAATGCAAGCTGTGGCCTTGATTTTTTAAAAGATACTGAATTCCTCCTGAGAGACAATCATTCACCGTTTCTCAGGAGAATGTTGGCACCTTATGGGAGTACAGAGACAGAGTTATTTGGTGGTCAACAATAATGGTGTGTTCCTTCATAATTAGAGGAAGATATAGAAATGGACTCAACAGCGGGAAAAACATGCATGAGGATGCTAAATGAAAGGAACTATTTTAGTAACTATTTATTGAACAGTGTAACAGATTAAAGACTTAGTTCAAATTAATTTGGCTCAGGGTAGTCTATGGATTAGGCAATGTTTCAGATTTTACTTGAAAAATATTTGAGACTAATTTTTGTATTGCTTATCTCTTGGAAAGTATTCTTTCTCTTGCTGTATAAGTATGTTCAGGTGTATAATGTGTGTATATATTTGCATAAAATTATGTGTAATTTCATACATATATACACACAAAATAACCAGAGAACTACATACTTATAAACATTGTTATAGGTATTGGTCTCAGCTTCAGAGCAGAACTTCCACATCATGCTGTCCATTTACTAACACCTCCTTATAGCTGTTTCCCTTGCACAGGCAGGTAACACACGCATACTACTTTCTAGCCATGCCTCCACGTTTTTGTGGTTGTGAGACCCCTGATAACGCCACTACTGTAATTCCTACAGAGTCCGTGGGTACCTTCTACCCAACCTTCAGCTACCTTCTAGCAAGGCGTCCAATTGCAAAGCTGAAGCTTGAATAATGAAATATGCTGGGGAATACGGATGTTGATTTTCAAACAACCTATAATTGAGATGAAAGCTGGCCTCACCGAGAGCAGCACTATGGCAAATGGCACATCCTGTGCTCTTGCCTCTGTTCCCTGGACAACGGTGACTCAGGAGGTATTACTGGGGGAGGTTTGCAGTATTAAAATATGTATCTTTATCACTCCAAATGAAGCCCTTTAGTAGAAAACTTACAAGCTGGGACCAACCACTAGATGGAGACATGTGCATATAGACTGTATGCATATACTATATTTCTATTTTTTCCAAATTGTTCCATTAGGACTGATATATAAAGTTCTGGTTATAACAGAGAGCATGAGAAAATACATAAACATATTCATGTGCTTGGATGCCCTTTTAAGTTTGCTTTGGTCTTGCCTTTTGAATGATAAAGTTCAGTAATTTAAGCTCACTAGTATGTGTATTGTGCAATACAGGAGTTGGCACAGTGATAAGTACTCTGATTTATTAAGCCAAATATAATAAAAAGCCTGAGGCAGGTAAGTAATGCAGTGTCATTCTGGTAAATGTTGTCCTTCTAATAACAGAAGTGCTAGGTGTGGGTTTTTTTTTTTTTAGAGATGTGAGCAAGGGCGGCTTTATTTACAGTACAATTAACTGTATGGCTTACGACTATAACTTAACACTATGTAGACTTTGTACACAAAAATTATGTTATGAGAACACTTAATGTAGCAAAGTTATGCACCTGAAACTTAGGAAGTTAAGCTTCTGTTACAGACTCGTTTGTTGTAACCTGTGTCTAACTGGAGTGCAGTCATTTGTCTGCAGCATCTCTCCCCCGTTCGGAGCACTACTGGGAAACACTCACATAGTGCGCACTCTTCAGTATTTTATCTCACCCTTATTGTACAGCGTGGCTCCAGCCCTATTTACTGAAAAACAATTGCGTGAAAACTTCAGAAGTCTTTCTACCTTCACAAAACCTCTGTGAAATGAATGGATGGCTTATCCCCGTTTTGTAGACAGAGCAGAAACTTGAGGAGGAGAAGTAACCACTGAACAGTGGTACCCAGTATGTTTTTATTTTCCAGACTAATAAGAACACAGTGGCGTGGAGAGGTTCTTGTCTATGACCGCGTTCGCATGTCAGTCATGGGTCATCTCTGCAGTGCCCTGGCTTGTTCGTGCCACAAGTTTCAAGCACTATAACAAATAAGGTAGAAGTTCTGTAAAATACATACTCCCTCATCACGCAACTTTTGACTTATCCCACCTGCTGCTCAAGTTAATCTTCTATTTTTCCCATTTGCCTTTATGACAGCCTGATTCTCATGAAAGTTATACCATCTTATCTTTCAAAGGATTTTGTTTCAAGCTGGTTAACTCTGTTGAGCTAGCTCAAGTTAAGGAGTTGTCTTTTTTTAGAGGACAAATCATTATTGAATGATCTCATATCTGCTCACAAACTGCTTGATGTGACCCCAAACTGATGTTAACTGATTTGAAGTAAGGAAGGTTAAAAAGCCTTGTGTTGCTCTCTGAAATGCAAATATCAGCTTTAAAGGGAGGCAGCCTAGAGGTAACTGCCTGCTCCAAGGAGAAATTAGAGGACAGCAAAAATTTTCTCAAATGTGTCTGTCACCTACTAGTAATAAGTGTTACCTGGAAAAATTGGAATTTGCTGAGGGAGAATAACTTAGTTGTTGGGGTATTAATAGGGAGTTTGGAAAGTAATACTGGAAAGAGAAAAAAGGAAAAAAAAATCCAGAATTACTTTTTAAAATAGAGTAAAATGAGCTAATGTAAGGCTTTGGGTTGAAAATGAAGTGTTAGCAAATTACTGAATCTAACATGGTCTTGGTGTCTCATATTATAAAGATAATAGAAACATATGCCCATTATCAGAATTTGCACAGTGTCTTTGTAATTGCATGTGCTTCAAAAAAAGTACATTTTGCACAAAGCAATTGCCTGCTTTAGATAGCTAACTCTGACACCCTACCTCTATATTTCCTTTTCTGCTCTCTAATTTTGTGTGATAGAAGAGTCATTCAGAGTCTGATTCCACAGGTCGTTCTTACTGTTGTTGTTCAGACACTCCTCTGCTGCACTACTTTTGCCCAGCTGGAGGAGTTACTGGAGAAAGGTGCAAAGTTTTGATGAGTAGCTTTTGTGTGCTCCTTCCTTCCCGCCTTTCTCTTCACAAAGTTTTTGCATCAATGAGGTTGCTTCTAAAATAAGTTTTCTTCCTGTCACTGTGACAAATGTATTGTAACAGGTTTTGATTTCTTTGATTTGACTATCATTCTCTAGTTATTTGAGGGATAAACCTCTCTCTTGAAGAAATAATACCTTCTTGAAAGAGGTGTTTCCTCTTATTATGGTTCACTAATTGACTTTTCTTCTCTTGCTGCTTGCAGTCCAGTTGACTGCAGTCTTTTGCAATTCCCAGCTAATTTATATGGCTTCTTCTATACAGTATATTGCAAAATGTTTTACTACCATTTATACAAAACAGTTTGTTTATTCACAGACAGGTGGAGTTTATGCAAAGCAATTGTATACTTTCTTTCAAATGGAGCACCTGAACACAGCAAAACAAATGAGGTTGGTAGAGAGTTTGCAGTAGATTGAGTTTGAGGGATTTCATAGTGTAGGGATTACAATTTTGGAGTGAATGTTAAAGTTCAAGACAGCCTGAAGCTTATGCTGTGTTTAATTGTGGAAATGATCACAAGACTGTATATATAGCTAAAACTTGTGGCCTTAGTAACAGGACCAAAATGTTTGGAGATGTTAGAAAAAAGGAACGTTTATTTCCTTATGCTATTCAGTATATGGACCTTACATCTAAGGATCTTGACCCTTTTTCAAAGGAGACTGTTTTAAAAGTATAGTTCTCTCCATCTGTACAAAAAAACCCTGCATGCACTCGGCACGTCCTAGCATGAATCTGTAGCTTCCAGGAAACTGTTTAGTTATCATCCCAAAATAGTAGGCCATTCTTCCAGGAAAACCAAGTGTATTTTGAAGTTTACAGTGTTATCAAATAGATTTGCTAATAGCACTTATTACTTTCTGTAGGCAGGATAACCAGCAGGTGTGTTGTCCCTGCCAAAGGGTAATAGACAGGTAAAGCATCTAACGGAAATGCAACAGTTAAAATAAGCTGCAGAGTCTAGTGGTTATGAACAAACTTTGCAAGATCCTGAGTTTTGGTCTACCTGTGCCAAAAAAAGTGGCTTTTGGTTTTGTTTCCCCCCCCCCACCCCCAAATGTCTTCACTATCAAGCGTAAAATCCCAGGGAATTACTTTCCTATCTGGACACTGATAAAATGCTGCCATCTACAGGTGATGCGCTCTCTCCTGAACTTTTACCATTAACAAAAACTATCTTTAGAACTGCTGTCGCATATATCTCTGTATTTCAGACTTTTTTGAACTCTCGGGAAAATATACAGAAATTTCATGGGGAGAGCACGTAGTTTCAGGAATTCACGCAGTATGCAGCAAAACTCTGTTTGTACAATGTGTAGGTACAGCCATTTTGAAAGGAATTGAGAATTTAAGCTCATGTCTGAAAATATTTATGCATGTGAAAATCTTTATGCCCTGAAAACTTCCTCTGAAGTCAAGAAGGCTGTTGAGGAGCAGAAAAGCTAGTCATGTGCGTTCCTCAAGGCCTTAGGTTATTACCAGCTTCTCCAACCCACTGCTCTCCCCTCGCCCCTCCGTTAGGCTCATATGACAAGAAAGAAAAATTCTGATGCCTTTTTGTGAGTATTAAGATTGCACATATGACAGGCATGTTTCAACAATAGCTTAAAATAAACTATCACAGTGAATGCCTCTAAAATTTTTATAATTCATCTGAGGAACAAAAAACTAAGATATTAGAATAGCAGTACAGCTTACATTAGCATTAGCCTGAAGATTTTTTTATAAGCCATTTTAATGTTATCACTTCCAGGGTTTTTCAAATGTCCTCATTGTATGAAATAGTTTTAAGGTACTCGATCACTCAAAGGATTTGAGGAAAGATTTGGAGCCATTAACTTCCTATTAGACTTTGTTTCAGGCTTAATTGATTGTTAAGGGATATTACAGAACTGTCATACTCTAGCAAGCAACGTGCTAGAAATAATCCTCTCTGAAGAACTGTACAGTTTGTACACTGCTGAAGCAGGAAATGTGGACCCTTATTAAACAGATAAAAAGCCTGAAAAAGAAGTTTATCTTGTATAGATTTATTTTAGAAGCAGGATCAAGTACCAGCAGAGAAACTACGTTTGGACTTGTATCTCAAGTGCAGAACAACTTCTTATTTATTGTTAGTATTGTTAAAATAAATCAGAAGAGATCTGAACATTAGCTGAGTAGGCAAGGGATGTGATATTGAGAGTATTGGGGTCCCAGTTCAGCAAAGCACTTAAGTTCTTACCTGTAAGTAGGTACTTATGTTTGAGTTTAGCAAAACACTTTCCTGAATTGTGGTATGGGTGGACAATACTTTTCATTGCATAGATAAATCTACTGGAGTAGTACACAGGTCATCCTAAACATATGCCAATTAATGCATTGCTGAAGTACACCATCGTATATTCCATGAACACAGCGTTTTGCAGAAATGCCACTCTAAGAGAACATTTGAATAGTTCTTAGCTCTGACTTGCATATCTCTGTATCAGCAAAGCGATGCTTGCTTGTGCCTTTCAGTATAGCTGTACAGGGAAAGGTAACTAAAATATGCAGCTAAAAATGTTTTAAAACCCAAGGAATAATTCTGTATCTCTTTGCACGCTGGACACTTCTAAAATTTTGTTATCTTGTAATCTATCTTTAAGAGAATTATTTGGTTTTAATGGAATCGACAGCACATTTCTAGTCTTAATTGCTCATGATATGTTTTGAAATATTCACCACTTGAGGTGGGCTTCTGCCTCCTGGTGAAGCCTATTTTAGTGAAATTCTGCCTATGAGAAGAAGGCTGGAGGAGGCATTTCTCTTCTCACTTGTTTCAAAACAAGCAATAGACTTGCTGGAAGCTTATCAGGGACCATGAATACAGTATTGGAAACAGCAGCAGCAAAACTAGAACGCTAAGCAGAAAGCCAACACTCAGTCTGTCACTCCTCACCTATGTCACTTTTCACTGTTTTCTCTGCTAGCTACTCTTATATCTGTGGAAACTTTTTCCTTCTCTTTAACACACTGATCTTTTTCTTCCTGTTTCACACCACACTTAGCCAGCCCTTCCCTCCCTCCCTCCCTCCCTCCCTCTCTCTCTCTCCCTCCCTCTCTCTCTTTCTCTCTTTCATTTTATCATAGTGGTCACTGTTTTCCTGCCTCTTTCTTCTGAGCAGCTCAGGGCTGCTTAGAAAAGTTAATTTGATGTTAGGGGTTTTCTTGACCAGGAATGCTATTGTTTTTTGCCTCATTAGACTTTTTATTGGTTCATCACCAGTTGCTTGAATTCTGGACTTTGAAGCAGGGGACTGTGCAAAGAAGCTTATTGTTCCTGATTTCAGCATTATTAATGTCCCATGCAACTACAGCATCTTTTTAGGGCAACTCCAGTTCACATTCAGCCAGTAACTCTGCTTTCTTCTTATGAAAGTTTTGTGCTCTTCTGGATGTTTTACATGAACTGAATTCGTTGCTGGGACCGTTTCATAACATGCAGTCAAATGCTCCCCATCAGGGTTTCACACTTGCAAAATCCTGAGCACTTGAGTTCTGCTCAGGCCGGCCGGCTGCCCCGCAGCAAGGTGCACGTCGCTAGCCTGGCGCGCCAACGCGGACCCTGGCGTGAGGAAGGCAGGGCAGGCAGAGGCACAGCCGCGGGTGCTGGTGGGAGAGGCCAGGGAGGAGAGATGACAGGATTTGTCTGTAAGCAGAAGGGAGCAGCAGTTTAGCAAGGAGGAGGGGAAGGATGGAGAAATGAGGGTCTGGGGATGGTGCAAGGAGGGGGAGGCATGTCAGAGGGAGCGGGAGGTAGCTGTGAGGCCTCAGCAAAATAGATTACCAAGTGCTGATCCAGCATGTTATACATGCTCTTAACGTCGAACATATGAAGTCAATGCACTTACTCTAAGTGCATTCCAAGTACCTTATTGAATCAGAGGCAAAGTGCACAACTACGTGTGTTAACTGAGCCCTTATATGTGCATTAGCTTTTCAGTGGGATCTCTATGAGCTATCTGCAAGCTTTGAAGAAAATTCATCTACTGTGATTTCATTGGCAGCACAAATCTCCATCATATCTGTTTGTAGATTTGTGCATTTATCTCTTTGGCTGTTTCACTTTGCTTAATCACTCACTTGTTACTCTTTGTCCAGACTACCTGCTCAGTGTTGCTTCGTAAGGTGATTATGTATGGTCTGATCCAAGCCTACTGAAGCTGGTGAAAAGAGTCATTACTTCAGTAGCTTTTAGATCAAACCTGTAATATACACAGAGGTCCAGATGAAAAAGAGTTACTTTTGAACATCTGCAGCAAGAGAGGCACATTATGCAGCTTTAACACCAGAGCATCATAAAACTCCAAGAACTCGCTTCCATCTTTTTTCTAAATTAGAGCTATTTTTATTGCACCTATAGATTTGTAAAGAGTGGAGTTATTCTTTCCGCTCTTAAAGAAAGAGGTCAATGCTCTCTGAAGTTAACAAGATCACTGTGCTAATTATTCCTTCTGTTATTTCCATTTATAAAGGTCTACATCTTTTTATTGCTACTGCTGCCTCTAGGGTCATTTTCAGGAACTTGTGCTGACTCAGTCTACGGATGTGTTATTGAAATGCATATAAAATGGGCCTGCTCGGACAGTAAGTGCCATGCTAGGATGACGGGATTGGATCTGGTTAAGTTTGCTCTGCAAACTTATGACATTTCCTAAATGACATTTCCAGATCATTGCTCTCCATCAAATGTGAAAGGAAATTTTCCGAGAGAGAACTTACTTGAACAATCTTACCCTTCATTGCTGAGATAAGCAGCAGTGAACATGGAGCTGGAAGCCAGAAACTGTCCGTATGGTTCAGGGAGTTGGGCAAGCCCAGTACAGACAACTGGGAGACTTGTGCCTGCGCTCCTGAGTCAGTGTTCAGTCACAGAAATCAGTGGGTTGATTTCCAGAGTTGCAGAGCAGTAAATTTTCCATTTTCATCATGGAATTAAAAATACCATATGAGCAAAGCGCTTGAGATTTGGAGCAAGATTCTGAAAGAGAAAAACATAAAAATGAAGCAGGAAAATATAGTGATCAGTACTGGAGCCTCTCAAAGCCTCTGTGAGGAGAGTAACCCTGTAATAGCTTGACACCAAACCTGAAATACGCTAAATCTTTTAACAGTGAAGGTAAGTTTTTTGTTGGTGGTGGTTTTTTTTTTTTTTTTTTTTTTTTAATCATGCATCTTTTTTGACCCAGGACACATTCCTCTTAGATCAGTGGGAGTATGAAGGCTAAAAAAAGATGGAAAACTTGGTTTTGAGGTAGCGTAGTGAGAAAACTTGTGCTGACCATTTTGATGGGCACAAGGTTTTTGGGCCAGTAGCATCCTATTGTTGCTACTCAAGGCCACCTTCTTGGGGCTGTTCCACATCTGTTTTCTGAGGTCACTTCACAAAACTTTGATGTGATTAAGAGGCTGTTTGGAAAAAGCTTTTGGGTCTCAAACATGAGCCCTTGCAGACCAGCTGAACCTATGCAAGCTTTCAATTACTTGGGCATACATAAACTTAAGAAATAGGTGGTAAGTCCCTTCAGCCTATTCCTTTTATACAGTTTCAGCAAATGTAAAGCAGCCTTTTCCAAGAGCCCAGTATTATTCATTTTTGTTTCTTTGTAATAATTACTAGATTTGTTAAGGGTTAGTATGATTTGTGTCCTCTGCCGTGACTTTATTAGTGAGCCTGTGAATGGATATCATGCAGCAGGTACTTCTGTTATCTGGTAGCCTACTTAGTCATAATGACTTCACAGCTTAAGTGTCAGCTGACTCATTTACTGTCTTTTCCCTTCTAATCTGAGCTGTTTCTGCAGTTCCGGTTTGTATTCGTATTTCAAAAGTCTTACTTCCACATCTATATGGCGAGGCTAGCAGGTCACCTCTGCAGAACCTGTAAAAGGAAGTTTGTATTAGAGGCTTTTTAGCCATTCTTAGCAGGTCACTTTGCTTACTTCAATTTTTTGCAGAGTAATTCTTTTAAGTATATCAGAAAACATGGTATTTCAACGTCTTGAGTGCAGCTCTGGAAGGATTAGGTTCATGCTTGATCCCTAACACTGGTTAGAGTACATAACTATTTACCTGTTGAAGATGTGGTATGGTTTCTCCTTATCATGCTTATAGTATTAAAAAAATGCACCTCGGAAGTTATCACTGTCACTTCTTTTCTCATTCCTAGACACACTCGGTTTTTCTTTTCTGCTGTAAACGGTACAGTATACCCCGTCAAAATAGCAATTTACTTTGAGACAGACTTCATTCTCATAAAAACCTCTGTCAGAGAGAGTTGGTGGCTGCTGTGCTGACTGTTCAGTATCTCCAAGTAACTGAGCTAACCTTTATTGTAGAGTCAGGATACCTATATTTGTAAACCATCTACGACAGGCAGCTCTGATATACGTTCTTTAATAGGATTTCATCGTGTTTCTATGAGTAGCTGAAATAAATCGTTTAAAAAGTGCCATATCACATTAAATGGGGTTATGTGCAGTTATCCTCTGTTCATGTGAAATAATTCACTCTTGCAAAATGACAAAATGCAAGCTGGGAAGCCACCCCCAGGCATTTTAAGATTCCTTATTTTTTCTTTCCCTAACCTTGCAAATAGCGATTCAAACAGAATCCATAGCCCTCAGCTGCAGTAGTCTGGTACAGATTTTCTCCTTAAGCCACCCTTATTAATATCAGAAAAAAATAACTTGGAAGAAGTTTCAGTAAATTCTTTTCAAGCTGTTTTTTTATGACAATACCTGAACATTTCTTAGCTTATAATAGATTATTTTTGTTGCAGAAAATATATTTTTGGATAAGCAGTTTAACTGAAGCTTTTAGCAAGCATCAGGATTGAATAGAAGAATTAATGCTATTGATAAGTCTTGTTTTATGGACACACAAAATTAGCACAGTAAGTCTCAGTTTTTATTATGGACTATTAGATATTCTCTTCCAACTTTCTCGTTGAGGTGTCAGTATACCTCAAGAGGTGTTCAAGAAGATTAAATGTAAATGTTTTATTTTTAAAAAAAAAAAACTTTGAGCAAAAATATATGCAACTAAAAATCTTTCTGAGCATTTTTGACTATTGAAAGCACAGAAAATATCCTAGAATGAAGGATGCGCATTCCCTTTTTTCCCCCCGCTCCCATCATCCTCAAAACCTGCAGGTTTTGAACGTAGTAATTTGACTCCTGCTCTTGAAGGAAGTTCTTAATCTTTATTTATCCAAACAACAGAGTCATTCCTAGCTTTGCCAGCTGTCTTCTTGAAATACTTTAAAAATACTTGTATTTTTGAATAAAATATCTGATTTGAGAGCATCTCTCTTACGTAAGTGTGCACGTGGAGTGTGTTTCAGCATGACTAAGTACTTATGGTACGCTACTGGTCTTTGACAAAAAGTCCAGATGAGAGTTGTTGCTCTTGAACTATTAAGATCCTTTTGTGGAGAAAAGTAGACCTGGCTAGCACCCGCAGAGCCAGGCTGTGCCTGCCCTGGGGGCTGCGGTGGAAACAGAGGGGGAAATAGAGGAAAATAATATTTGTTCAAAATGAGAACTTGAAATGGTGTTTACTGCTGTTCTCTGATTTCAAATTTTTCAGTTAGATGAGTGATGTAGCTCAATTTTGATAGGTGAGGAATTGCATACCATAAACAGCAAAATGAACACCTCAGTTCATTTCCGACTGCCTGAAAGTGTTTTTCTTAAATTATTTTCCAAGTACTTAATATGCTTTAAGAAATCTAATTGGTCTTCTGAACCATTCACAAATCATAAAATAGTGTGTTGTAATGAACGTTTTGATTAATTCTATGCAGAAGCTTTTGAAAAGGTCAGCAGTTTAGATCATATCTAAAATAGGTTGTGGCTGGTCTGAGGATAAACTGCTTCTGGGTCTTCTAGAAAGAGGCTCTGTCTCATGGCTTCTCCGATTCTTACTTATTACTATACAGGAATTACCATAAGAAGAGACAGGAAACAAGGCTATATAAAAATAAGTATGTATGTAAGTGTATTTTATGTTAGACAGAAGTGTAATCTTGTTTTCTACATATATAGTTAGCTATTAAAATGTCTTTCTCTGTATGCACATCCTGTACCTCTATTGTAGGTTTAAATAATACATATAGCTGCTATATAGTTTTAAAACTTTACATGGCCATATGCATGAATATATGTAAAAGCAGCAGCAAAACTATTTTCAAAGTTTCCTTAGAAGCTTAGTTTGATACTCTCAAGCACTGACTTCCTTAATGTCTCCCAGACTGAATAAATCTGAAGCCAGTAAATCTATCAGTTCTAGCATGAGTGGTTAAAAGGCTAAAAAGGTAAGAAAAACATATACCCAAATTAAAAGATGTAGAAAGCGTATGCTATTTTTGCATCTAATTGATTGAAAATGGAATATCAAAAAAGTACTATAAGATAGAGGGACCAATAATTTAAATGAAAGCTTAACCATGAAATAAGTGATTTCAAATAAATCTTTAAAATAAGAATAAATCACTCTGAAGTTTTATGGCTTTACTAAGACAGCATTTTTGTTTTTAAGTTTGACATAGGCGGTCATTAACTGTGCAGATAGTTCTACCTTGTTTAATAGGATAGTAACCCTATAGTAAGCTATGCAACATTTTGTGGAAACTGCAGCGTCCAAAGGATAGGGCCAGTCTTTTTTTACAAAACCTTATTATGGAGACAATGCTTGCACAGTTAGCAGTTTAAAAAAAAAAAAAATCACTGAATTATTTCATGTTTTGTAGTTTAAGCTGGTGTATCACGCTACCTCAGCAGTAGCAGTCCTCACGTTCACAAAAACAGACTGTCCTTCAGACATCTGAGGCCCATTTCAAAAGCATTTTGCTTTGCTATTTCACCAACAGAAATTACTGAAGGACACACATCTATCTGCTTTCCCCTGTATACATAAAAAGGCTCCCAGGCAGAGGTTTCAGTTCAGCACATTCATTACCTTTTAATTGCTTCTAAATTGCATTGTGACCTGTCGCATCAATAGCTGAATCTAACAGAAACTAGCACAATTTGAGCATGTGTGTTATTAAAAGCTTTACTGGCAGTTGTTTTGTTACTGGACTGCAAAAAGGACACTGCATGAAGGACAATATCATTTTGGGATGTCTTTCAATAATGTATCATTAACATTGTTTGGAAGCGGCTTTAAATATTGGCTTGTTTATATGCAGAGAACATGTTTCTTTGGGGCAATGAGCAGCACGGAAGCTTGTTATATCACTAACCTAAATATATATAT
Organism: Struthio camelus; assembly: GCF_040807025.1. Classification (NCBI taxonomy): domain Eukaryota; kingdom Metazoa; phylum Chordata; class Aves; order Struthioniformes; family Struthionidae; genus Struthio; species Struthio camelus. Next base: position 14,679,504 of record NC_090949.1, read on the forward strand.
CTTAGGTTTTGCTTCTCACTGACTAAATATAGAAGTTTCAATGTCAGCTGTGGCATGCAAGGGCCATAGAAAATGTACTTGCATGCAAAGTCACAACTGAATAAAGCATTTAATTTAAGATTCTAAGCCATGGTATAAAAATCACCCTTGGAGAAAAGATAAGCTTGAATACTTTTTAGGCTGAGCCACAGCAGGCACAATGCCATAAAAGGTAAGCTATCATACCAACCACTGTGAAAGCTAAGGTATAAAAATCATTGCTCCCCTGGAAGACTTATTCAAAGCTATTTTGCAATCACTTACGGAATGTACCCACACCATCCTACCTTCTAATAATTTCCGGCAGCTAACGTGTTTTATTCCTTTGTTTTACTTCTCACAAGCAAAAAGTGCAATTACCCTGAGCCTAAGTATTGTGTTCGCTCTGTGTCGCAAGCGCACGTTTCTATTCCATCACCCCTTACGTTTAGTAATGAATGTGTATAGGGTAAGTGCTGTCATTTCTTCTTTTGGTTTTTTGGAGGAAGCTCTTTGTGTCCAAGTGAACCTCTTATCTGAGGAGTGTTTGGTTTACATTGAAGAAGAGAAACACTCTTTTTACATGGCAGCTTCCTTTGAAATTGCCCCACTTTAAGATAGTATCTGATACAATAGCTTAACACCAATGATCTTTTTCCCATTGTGAAGACTGCTATGGCTTCATTCTGCAAGACATTTTCTAGTTTTAAGGTAGACATCGTTCAGTTAGCTCAACAGGCTGTATCCGTCTCCCCAGCGTGGGACGCTAGGCTGAGACTTATTGGGTGGTTTGACTCATTGCAAGGATGGCTTGTCTATTGGTTATTACATATTAACATATGCAAAGCATTTAGATCATTTTTTGTGCTATTTTCATGTTTTTAGGTCACTCTGTTCAACTCTTTAGTCAGAACAGGCTATTTACAAGCATGTTGGGAATACTGGGAATACCAGAAATCCTAGATGTCACTTGAACTGCAAGAGCATTAATGGGCTCACCCAAGTTATTAGATGTTTTCTCAAGCACCATAATACAAGAGAGATCCCTAGAGGCAACCAAGTGCTGGAAGTTGCATGTGTAGTCAATGGCAGAGGTTAAAAGTGAGAAGAAAAAACAACAAATTTCTGTTTGATTCTTGCTGGGTGGACCCACCAGAGACTGAAGAGGCACAGCATTAAACGCTTACTGCAGGATAGGTGGCTTCCACATACAGATAGAGGTAAACTAGTTATGTTCCAGTTTGGCAGCACCACTTTTAGGTTGTATCCTTAATTATACCTGTTCATTTATATGAAATTAGATGCCCATTAGGATGCCGAAGGACTAGCACTGCAGACGCTACAGCTGCAAATGAGTTTTGCTTTCTTTTGAACTAGATCTACCTCAGCTATTAGAGTCCTGACTGTCTGCAAAAACATTCAGGAAATGTTGCAGAATAAAATGAAATGTTTGGCTGGAAATTGTAAAATGTTTATAGGGGATCATTACTGCTTTTTGCCTTGTTAGAGGTATTAATGGTATTAAGTTAATTAGATTTTCATTACTTGTAAAGAAAAATGCTGACTGAAAATCTATAGCCAGAGTTGCATAAGTAATCAGACTACATAGTTATGGTTTTCAATTCTGACCTTAAAAGCACAAAATTGACCAAATATAAACAAAAACTGTTTCAAAGCTACTTTCAAAAATATCTTATAAAGATGATTAAATAGATTATTCATATAATGCTATTTCTAATAGCATTAGAAATATTAACTGTGTCTATAGTTGTCAACTGCTGCTGTTTAGAAAGCATTTTGCTTCTACTGCATTAAAAAAAACAACAAAAACTGTGTTTCACTCTGTGCCCCAGATATCTCTCCTAAGTACAAAAGATCTTAGATCATTGAACTCTACTGAAATGCATTAGAGTATTTCAGTGGAAGGTCCAGCTCTATTTTTCTGCCTATATGTTAACTTTCAAATGTTGCCAGATGTGATCTACTGCAATGCTCCAAAGCTGTCCAATTGAAATAAAAGATAAGGGTTTTGCTGTCCTTCAGCTGAGCAAAAGTTGTTTGACCTCACTAAATAAAAAAGCTAAATTCAGATGCTTTTTTAAAAAATACTAGTGTCTTATTTTCAAAAGCTGGGTGAATCACTCTGACTCAGCCTTTCAAGGGGATTAGTCATTGCACTGCTCAGTGCAGCAGGTCCCCGCTGTTCTAGGTAGCTGCATGTGAAGTATGAAGCAGCGATGCAGGTGAGTTACTGTCATCACTCACTCTGCCTACAAGAAGCCAGTTGGACGCAACTGTGCTGTGACTTGATCATGTCTCTCTGCGCTGCCATTCATGGGCAGCAGGAATATTTGATTGTCTCCACCCTTTCATGTACACTCTGGGACTTCTTAGACCTGAGACCTATTGATTTTTTTCAATGAAGCTTGGGTCATTAAAGGCAAGGTTTGCAAAGGAGAGTTTAGGCATAGCACCTAGTACTAGTGATGTTCACTTATGCCTTCTCTCAGCCTAGAGGTCTGCAGAGCCTGAGAGCCAGCAGGCTTTGGCTGGTAAGACCCACAGCCCCCCCTAACGGTCTCCATCAGGGAATATGCACACAACTCCACAACCAACACCTGAGTAATGCACGTATTCAGACTAGGGTTTCCTCTGCCTGTTTGACTTCTTGAGTCCAGCCTAACTGGCATCCATTGAAACTTGGACTCCAAAACTCTAAATGAGTTAACTGACATCACTACTTACCTTTCGTAGTTTGGGAAAATTGTTTTTTGGGGTCCTCTTGTTCTTATCCATACCACGGGGATGAATTTTTACATCCATACTAGGCGATTTCTTTATTGGGAGAAAAATTACTATATATTGTAAGGTTCATCTACTTGCTGACAAGGGAGAGCATGAACACTATTTAACAAGCCTATTAGATGTCAAAAGCACTGCATAGCTTATAACTTAAAACTGTGATATAAAAGTACTCCAGGAAAAAAGTGTTCAGACCTTCTTCTATCCAAATGTGTCTTATGCAGAAGAGGCTATTCCTAGTGTGTTTCCAAGTGCTGTTTCTACTCTAGATCTATTCGGCCTTTTGTATATTGGAAACTGTTCTCAGTTGCTGTGCTCTGCCTGAGGTCCTCTACCTCTTTCATAATTGCCACTGCATGAACTGAACAAGTGGCTCAGGCTGACTGTCGGTATGTGTTAGCCATTGGTTAGCATCACAACCCACGTGCAAGCCCCTTCATACCAGTCTCATGGTGTAAAGCACAAAACTGCCCAGTAGAAAACTCCATTGAAGAGAACTCCTTGCTGGTGCATCTGGCTTGCAGCTAATCCACACTAGTTTAATCCCACTTCTTGGCCAAGGGGTGTGGAAGAATGAAACTGCCCAGCAGCAAGCAAATGTGAGAGAGTGTTGGGTGCCCTCATGCAAGGATAGACCTCTAAGCCCTTTGGTAAGGGCTCTGAGGGCCCATAAGCAGTGCAACACCACTGCCTTGCTGATGCTTCAAGTTCTTTCTTCAAACAGAGGCTCAAAGGTGCTTTCACTTAGCTGTGAATTAGGCTTGTTTTTGCCTTTTGACAACTAGAGAGGTGACGTGCTTTTTTCCAAGGTCACTCCAGAAGATAAAGGGAGTCTGGGAATAGAACCCAGGTGTCCTGGCTCTCATCCCTCTATATTAGTCTCAAAACATCTTTCCCTCCTTTGCCCCTACACATTTATCACTTTTGCTTCCACACTACTGATGTTTTTTTCTATACCACGCAAACTGCTTAGCTGTGAAAACCCAGCACTGTAGGGAAGGAACAGTATAAATTTTCCTGCAAGTACTGGGTATACATAGTATAACCATATTAACAAGCTGACAAGACAGCTTTTTATGATAGGGAAATAAATTCTGGAGGCTAGTTCCTAAGTAAACTTATTATCTGTCACAGATATTAACCAAGGGAATAAACTGCTCTTGTTAAAACATTTTTGGTCTGTGTAGAACTGTGACTATTTAATTTACCACATAATAGATTGTCAGGTAGAATATTTACTGAAATGCTTGGAATATTAAAACAGACTAAGCTTTCTATATTTTTCTTTCCAATTAAGGTATTGAAATCAAATTTGTTTGGGTTTTTGCTAAAATTTAAAACGAGAGCAATCGGACAGTAAGTAGACAAGTTTTGCATATTGAAATAACCACATGGCCAATAAAATAGATAACTTCACTGTGGAATCCTTCCATTCTCCTCAAATTTATATGAAAAGATTTTGTTTAATGCTTCAGATAAAATGTGACTTAATGAAGATATCGTACAATTTGAGATCTAGGTTCTGTTGTGTCAATGTTTACTGTGGGAAGGATGAGAAATTACTGCACATGTTAAGTAAACACAAACAATGCCAAAATAGAGCAGAAAGAAAATTCTAAATTATAGCAGTCACTGAATCAACTCTGCTTCATAAGGTTTATGTGTTACAGTAGATAATAAATATTGCACACTGCTGTGAGCCTGCCTAAAAAGAGCTCTATAAAACCACCTGAGATGGTCTTCAATTCTAGTAGCTGCAAAGTAAGTGGAGTTGATTATGTCAGTAGCTGAATTAAGCCCCTTTAATTCTAGGGGTAGCAGGCATCAGGGTGGATCCCACATCTTTCTTAGAGTTGCCTCTAGGCTGCTCCATTTTATGCTCAGCTGCCTGTGTTCTCAAGAGCCCGCTTGGAAAGTGGGGTATTCAGGGGCATAGAGAAGTGTAATTACACCTGCGAAGGGAACGGATGTAGCATATGCAGCAATGTTTTGTTGCTCAAGGACCATCCTGTCCAGGGAAAATGTATTAGATTTTGGTGGAACTAGAAGACAAGAACTGTCATTCTATGTCAATTCTGAGAATTAAAATATCCACTAATGACTGAACATCTCTCTACCCTGTGTGGCCCACACAGGCATATAAGAAATGAAGAGGAAAGCTGGAAAGTCCACTCGTCACTCTGGGGCAATGCTTTAATCTGCTCCAATGTCTGAACGAGGACACAAAAGTCAGCCAGTTTTACACAGAGTCATTTAGGGGTGAACCAGGGATTTTCAACAATAGCTCCATAGCTCTAGATAAGGAATTCACAAAACTGACCAAGATTACCTTAGGTAGGTTGTATACGAAGTTGCTCTGTCTCTTAAGGAGATCCTAGATCTTTCCAAGTCTGCCTTGGTCCTGACCCCCTTAGTCATTGGAAGTATTGCTCGTGTTTTCTCTATTCTGGAAATATAGCAAGCGAGCCATTGTAGTGGGCAGGTCACAGCTAAAATGGCCATAATACAGTTGTGTATAGACAGCTATAGGTCCAGCAGTTTGAGTCTAAACACAATCAGCTTTGTTTGCCCTCTCATACAATGCACGTCTTGATGCACCATAACACATCTGCTAATTGGTTTCATAGCTTATTCACCTACTGCACATACCAATCATTATTCTTACCATGCTCCAGGCTGTATTTCCTGATTTCATGTGTCTTGCTGTGTAACCTTGGAAAGGGCATAAACACTGTAAATTTTTAAATTAGATTTGAAATTAGTTTTCTCCCCCTGCCCTCCCCCCACTATAGTCTTCAAGAGAATCACCTTTGGGCTTTTGCTAAAATAATTTGGCTTCTGAAGTATTGGATAATAAATTGTATGTACTAATGTTATTTCTTTATGGTTGCAACAAATTTGTAAATATGGGAACAATTTTCCTGTGATCTCTTTAGAGTTACAAGGATAAAGAGTATGGTTTGGCTGGCACACCAGCACAGTTTTATCTTTTCTATAAAAATGCTAGTGCTTCACTTGAATGCATGTTTGCAGGCAAGTAAGAGGTTGTTGGAGAGCTGGAACTGACCTTGAGTCTCGCGGGAAAGCGCACTTGAGGGAGAGTCCTGGACACTAGGATCTGTTCTTGCCAGTGTAATTTGTAGGTGACTATGCTTTTTAGTCTAAGATAGTTGTCTGGGTTCTCTCTGTGCGCACTTGATACCCAGCGTGTTTTCAAGTAAGGCTAGTGAGATAAATTACTGCACGGGGATATGCGTTCTTCTGTACATGTGCTAATGTGAGAGCCTACGTAGCTATAGTACATGATTATGCTGAGATAGCTAAAGATAGGTGAGGTGAATCCCATTTCTGGAAAAAAAGGGGGAAAAAGTGTCTAGAGAGGAGTTTTAAAATGTGTTTGGAAGAAATACTTATGAAATAAGAATATGCTAACAGGTTACGTTTTTCTCCTTCAGTGTAAAACTCTCCCAGACTTAAGTCCTGTCTGTGGCATTAGCAAAAACTAATCTCCAGAGTGGAATATTTGGAAATTCCACTACTTGGATGTTTACAGTGAGCTTGGACAAAACGCTCACTGTCTTCAGTTGCTCTACACAGACTTTCACTAGAAGAAAAACTGGACAAGATGGTCTGAGAGTACTTACCTGACTTTTATGTTTATAATTCTTCACTTATGAATTGGTACGACTTATTTGTGTATCCTTCTGAAGCCCTGAAGTGTTAAATTTTTCTAGCCTATTTTCCAGCCATTTTTTCTTCTCCATGCGTTATGAATCTAGGGAATGAAACTGTATCAGTTGTTGCTCAGGAAATTCCTTCTTGTCAGTCAGATCATGCTCCCCCTCCCCCCCCCCCAACCTTTATAACAGATGAGACTCATCACTGTTCCTGTAGTCCTTGTTGTTGATTAAGTGGTGAGACTCATAAATTGCAGCCTGTGAACTGTGCTGGAGCTGTATCTTTGAATGAATCCTTATCAGCCAAATAGAATATGCTTTTCTTTTGCCTAAGCTATGGCGTCTCCAAAAATCAAAGAGCAGTCCTGCGTGTCCAGAGAAGTGAAGGACAGTGTGTATTAGTTGGCTTTCATATTGTTTTATTAATATCCTACCTATTAAGTTTTTACACAGATAGAAGACTACTTTATGTTTTTAGGCAGATAGGTTTTTTAATTTTAGAACTGTTTGGGAATTTTATTGTGTAATAAAACTTTGCCTATGTCCATATTTGCTGAGAATTAGAATCCAAATAGAAAAAGGTTATCAAAACTTAAGTAATTCAAGCCTATCATCTTGTGCTTATAACCCTGTAACATCTCAGAAAAGGTACTCATTATTGATTGCGCCTAAGGCTTAGGATAAAGTATGCCTCTGTATAGTTAATTGTCCCCCATAGTACTGCATCATTTCTGCAGCAGCAAGGTCAATTTAGTTTTGTTAAAGTATTACCCAGTAAGATTTGCAGATGGGTCTAATAGCCACCCATTAATTAGGTGACCACAGGAAATGTGGAGCTGTCCAGTTGGGAAATGGTGCATTGTAATGAATGATGTTTAGATGTGCTAGCATTAATGGTATCTCAGCATTCCTTGATACATACCCAGGAAAGTGTAAATCAAAGAACTATTTAAATAAAACAATAAGTTTAGCTGAATTTGTGTTTTACATTACAGATAGATTAAAGCTAGCTCATTTAGGTTCTGCTCCTAATCTGGTTAAAGTCATTCCAACATTAAGCTCACAAGCAATTTGAGATAGCGTCTTATTTATTTGTATGTCTAGTCATGTACAGTAGTAGAATGAAAAATAAAATCAGTATTCAAAAATAGCAAAGACTTGCCAGCCTATATCTTTCTCATTGCAACGATAAAATTGGTTACCTAGTTGTGTCCAGTTGTCTGGGTGAGTTCTGCCCATATGCTCTTGTAAAGAGATGGGAAGCACAGCGTTTTACAGGAGCCTCACAGCTTCCACTTGGTAGCTTTTGCCTATCATGGAAATATTTTCATTTTAAGAATCATTTTAGCAAGAAATCCTTATTTCTGCTGTTCTTCCTCCAAGGCAGCCTGAAACCAAAAGGAGCATCTCTCACACCAGAGCAGGGTAGAGAAGTGCCTAGATTTCCTAAGTGTTTGGCCGCCAAGGAGATGCCAAGGTCGTCTTATGCCTTAGAATAAGTCTTCGAAAACCACAGTGTGCAGACTGATTGCACTGTTACTGTCTTGGATGACACACCGCTCACAACGTGACTCTGCCCATCCAGCCAGGCTTCCTTGTTTCTCCTAACTCCCTCTTGACTGTGAACTCTCATTTTTAACAGGGCAGTGATTGTTCAGGACAAACAGTCTGAGATTAGAATTGTAATATCAGATTTTAAAATCACAATTCTCTTGACATACGCACTTCTGTGGCACTGTGGAAAACGAGTACAAAACAGTTCCGTCCTAAATGGCTAATGCCTCACAAAATAGTATTTCTCTAGTAACTATTCACCATATATAATTAAAGTGTCTTGCTTAAAATGACCATGAAAAATATGGACTGCCTTGAACAAATCACCGTTTTGCTGCTAAGATTATTTTTTAAGCATAATTAGAATAAATAAAATTGAAACACAATAAAGGTCTATAGTAAGAGTCCAAACTGCTCTTTGAAATAAGCAAGCTATTGTATCTCAGTCTTCAAGCACGAGACTGATAAACTTAGCTATTTAACACTTCAGATGACTTTTGTAGACTTTCTCCTCCTCAGAATTTTCAAGGCTGTTCTATGGAACTGTCTCTTACTATGAACAAAATAAGTTATATAACAACAAATATTGCCAAGAAAATGGTTGTTCTCAAAATGTAGCAAATACTATTTGATATTACAGCTAGTCTTCTTCAGCATGTTAAATTACTTTTTGGACTCTCAGGCTAATTAGTGCCATATCAACTTATTTGGAATAACATTAAAGTGTGTGGAATTTGAAGGCTGTATTTTTTTTTACTCAGTGGAAAGTTTCCATGGAAAGCCCACGCTATAGCGCAAGTTTCTCTCCTCCTCATGTGTGCGTGTGGCATCATTTGAGGGGGGAAAAATACTACGTGAAAACACATTTTCAGATTTATAGATAAAAAACTAAAGCTCAACTTTGCTACAAGCATCTGTTAAAGGCTCTCAATTTCTAATTCATGTAACACACAGGTGGCAAAAATGTATTTTGGTCAGAATCAAATATTATCTTTATCCACGTCAATACCTACAGCATATATATCATTTCACTGAACTGAGTGATTTATGGCCCATGTTGTGTTATTTTCCAGGATGATTAAACAATGAAATAGGAAAATGGAATAATGAAGAAATTAAATTGGCAGGTTTTAGCAACAATTGTTATGACAAAATTGTTGAATGGAAATGTAATGAGGTTTATATATTCTTAATTGGAGGAAACTGTAAGCTGGAAAGATAATTTAGTTCTTTAGCTTGCTGAGTAATTTCTGTGTTCAGTCCATGTGTGTGAAATTTTAGAATAGCTTATTGATTATCTGGCTGATAAATCTACCATATGGACTGCTAATTTTTGTCCAAGTGAAAATTAAAAAATTTTCAAAAGCTTAAATGAAAATCTTATAGAAATCTTGTTAAGGCAGTATATTCATTTTTTAGTGTGCTTAGTTTAATGAGCCTCCTACTGCTCATTTAACTTTATCATCTTTCACTTTAAGTTCGGTATTGCAGTATTAATTCTTCACGAATTCTGCATTTAAACAAACGTAGCCACACTTACAGACTACCTAGATAACCATTAGAAATGAATTTCCTAATGCAGCAAGAAGCAAGCGTGTTCTTGTAGACCAGTGAGAAAAAGAATATCTTATAATCTGTTTATAACAGCTTTGAATTAGAATTCTGCAGAAGAAAGGTATTGCTTGTTTGCAGGTGCAAACACCTGCCTGTATAGACTGAGAGGACAGAGATATAAAACGTGACTGTTGCCTCAGTGGTCCTTAAAGCAAACTCTAGCGCTGCGGTTTGCGGAAGGCAGTGAGAGGCCAAGCGCAGGCTCCCTTCTCTCCATCCTCCAGCGACCTGCAGCGTCAGGAGAGGGTGACCATGTCTTGTGAGTTAGGTGTCACCTGCCTGAAGGTGATTTAATGTTTCAGTCAATGCTTTGGGGCGTTAGTTACTATTCGTTCAGAGGGTAAAAGTATGTTCTTCCTGTGGTACCTTGACAGCGTTTGCGAGTTTGTTGTCACGTACGTTATGATCTTTCATCGGTGAAGAAAGCATGCCTCCATCTGTTAGACTCTGCATGCTAGAGAACACAAAACGGAGCAGCTTGTCACATACGCCATCAAAGCAACAACTGCAAGAGAAACTGTAAGGAAATGCAGTAATCAAAACATTCAAATACTTCTTTGCATAACTGAAAGTTTATAAATGGGATCTTTAATTTCAATGACGTGATTTTAACTAAGTTAGTGGACTAGAGCGCAACAGACTCCTCATTATGTAAAACCAAAGAAGAGAGTTCAAAGAAACTGGCATACACAAACTCAAATACTTGTACAAGATATCTCATTTTTAGGGGAAAGGAGTCACTGAAATGTATTTAATTTTAAACTTATTTACTGGAATACAGATATATTTCTGTCAAATTCAAATAGCATTTTAGGGGCAGTTAAATTAGATGCCTATTGATCACTGTCAGTATTTTTTATATGGCTGAAATGGAGAGGTTCCTGTTGACTTCTGAAGACCGTTTCAGCACAGTACTGGCATCGCAGCACCCCCCCCCCACCCCCGGCCATATGCTTGGGGGATACTATCTGTCTCTACTGCATAAAATCCAGTGGAGAATGCATCAGCTGAGAAAGTCTGATACTTTTCCCACCTGGGTGACATTAATTTCCATTTTTATCAATGGAACAGATATCAAGGTCAGAATGTAGTTGACTGTTCAATACCTGTGCAACCCTCATAGAATCCTGCAGTAACGATCTGGAAGTGTAAGATGCTCAAAAAAGTTAGTAATAAGACGTCTGATTACGAAATTGACTAAACTTTTTTATTAGCAGAATTACAGTCCGTGAAACATTTACTTTGTCAATAAAATGCATAATACACAAATATGTTTGTGAGATCTTCACCAAATAAGGCTGAATAAAGGGTGGCTGGTTGTGATGCTGTCCATGGGGAGGGGGGGAGAAAATGAAATAATCAGGAAGCAAAACACTGTGCCAACACACTCACTGATGGTGATGGTGGTATGCTCTGTGGTATCCTCTTTATTGTCGTACTTTCACAAATACATGATTAAGCATTAAAATATAATTATATTAACAAAACTAGCATTTAGATAAGCCAGGGAGTGTTTACAGTTGCCAAAAGCATAGCTGAAGCCGTTTAAAAAAAAAAAAAATCAACCAGCTGAAAAAAAATGCTTTCTATTGAAAAAGCAGCTCAAGTGAGGTACAATACACTATATACGCACACACACACACACACACACACATATATATAAATCTATTTTGGTCAACATAACTTCACAGAATAAATACATATTGTGCTGTGTGGAGTTTTGGAAACATATTCATGCATTCACTCCTATGCTTCTATCTCCACTGTACCTCAGTCACTTTGCAGATTAAAGCTGGACTCGTAACTGACAAGCTGACTGGCAACTTTGAATATAAACCTATTGACAAAATCTGGAGAGAACTGTGCTGTGCAGATGAAGTGCACAGTATCGGCAACTGCGACAACCATGCATGTTTTTACTACTGGTTTTGTGAATGTCTCTAAAATGAGGTGAAAATTTCAGATGGTGCTGCAGATAGTCAAATCATAGCTCTTTGCATTTCCATAGTAACATGGTAATACTAAGTGGCATATTGTTGCATCTGAATTGTCCATCTGACACAGTATCTTGCTTAGTATTTCTTTCCTCGGTATGTCATCCTGTTATTATAGAACAGACTGCTTAACCAGTGCTTCTCTTATTAGAACAACAACCTGGTCTGCCATTTCTCTGTCCTCTTCTTTCCAGTATCTTCCCATGCTACCCAGTTCAGTCCAGACTTTGAGCTGCACGCGCAGCTATGAGAGGGAATGGGAGGGGAAGGCCAGAGAAGGCAGATGGTGGTTTACTTCATAGGCATCCTCTGATTCTTCTGGAGGGTGTTGATTTCCTGATGATCCTTGACTACAGCACTCAATGTCAAGTGACATTTGCAAATGGCAGTTTCTCCCTACTAGCTTTGCCTTACACGTCCTGATTTTCTCATAAGTATGCATGGCTTCCTTGGTCTGCTCTAACGCAAACTATGATTCTGGATAACTGTGATGAAAGTCCAGCAAAGTGTGTATATCTGCTCATATCATCCTCAACATAGACTGCAATTTCTTTTTCCAGAAATAGTGCTGACTAATTATAGCGGGCAGTATTATCAGAGCAGAGGCCAAGAGAGCAAAGGGAGTTCTAGAAGTCCTTAACTGTCTTGAAAACATTTCTCTTGCGTTCAGACCTGCATTGCACACCTGCATTTTCTGAAACAGAAAAGAAACTACACTCATGCACTGGCAAGTTGATTCCATGTCTCATCTTTTCCTCCAGTTCTGTCAAGTGATACAATTTGTGGGGACTGCCTTCCACAAGTCCCTTTCATACCTTCCTTCGGTCTCTCTATATCCAAGATTGTTGAATGTTGCTCACTGTAGCTTATAGCAAATATTTGCACAATTCAGAATAAATTCTGTCTCACATCTTGTCAGTTAGAATACCAGCTTGTTCTCATCTTCAAGTTTCATTGAGTTGTTAGACTAATATGCCAAAACAGTCCCTCGTCGGATATGTTTTTTGCATGTAGTGGGTAAAGCTCTTGCTAAAACCAGAGAAATTCACTTGATGATAAAAACCTGGAGATGTGACATCACCATCCACTTGCATCATGTTAATTCAGGACAGTTGTTCTTGTCATGTACCTATAAAGCCCCCTGGCTCTTAAGTTTTGCAGTGAATCCGTAAATGCTGCTATATGTGGAACCTATATGACCAAGCTCTTAGTCTAAATTCTGTCAATAGCCAATGTATAGTGCACAGAAAGAAACATTTTAATTGAAGAGATATGATCTAATAACATTCAGTAAGAGCTAGATCAAACCCAAGAGGCTTTTTATCTATTAGGCATAATGTATAACCACTTTATCACAAGACAGCATATGGAAGGAAAACTAAATAAGATGAATATTACATTAATTCTCTGTTCTCCCTTTATGGAGGGAGGAGATAAAGTAATGTCTCCTTTGAAAAAGTTTTTCTGCAGAACTGGATAACACAGCAGATTTTTCTTCAGTGCTCTTGCTGGATTTTGATGGGCTGGATGAAATCTGGAAGAATCATGTTGATGATTTTTGTTGAATAAAATGAGAACTTAATCTAAGCTGAAAAGATCAATAGTAAAGGAACTTAAACTCCCAGCTATATGCCAGTAAAACATATTCTGTAGTGCATTCTACGGCATCTTTGCTATACCCTTACAGGTTTTACTGAGGAAGCTTATTAATTGTGATTATAATAAGGCATCAGATTTCCACAGCAGGAAAAATATAAGTATAGCAAAACCATGGGAGAATAATTATTTTTATAATTCTTGCTTTGCTTCCTAGGAGGAAAAAAAAAAGCCAATAAAGCGTTTCCCATCTGTCCAACTTACTTTTGAATTTGATTAACAGCTGGATTTATGTTAAACTCAACAAAATAGGCCCATTTATTTAGTATCTATCATTCTAAATACTGTATTTAATTTCTTTCTACCCAATTAAAATTCTAATAGGAAATTCTGTCTTACAGAGTAGATCTACATCCAACACAGTATACGATGGCACTAAATTTAGGATTTTTGTTTTTTCTAATTTGTAGGTTGATATCTTCAAGTTGGGTCATAATACGCATTTTGAAATTACCCATCTACCCAAAAGATCTGTTTTTCTAACTCACCACCAGCATGTAGGAATTCATTAGTCTGGAAGAGGCCAGGTTTTCAGTATAGTATGTTCCTTGAACCTGCTGTCACTGTGATCATAATATACATAAAAGGCAAATGCTCTTTCTCTGTAATATACTGACAAAAGCTAGAGGGAAAATGGTATATTTTATCGAATGACAGTAACATTTTTCTAGATTGGAAGGCTGTTAGCAGCTTTACTGCCTTCTAGGAACCTTCTGAAATGCATAAGAACAAATTTTTTGATTCCTTACAGACATCAGTCTCTGAGCACGTACCTACTCTTGGGTGCAGGAATCATTTTCTAAGCATGTATTTTTCCACTAACCCTAAGATGTGCTAAAGCATTAAAAACTTACTTATGGTTACTTATCCAAGTACGGCATAGTTCATTCAGATTCTGCTGCCTTCTTTGGATGAAGATAGTTCTTTTATCAGAGTGCTAGTCTTATCGTAAGGACAGTTTCACAAGAGAGAACAAAATTAAGGAAAGCATAAATAGCTGTAACCCCCGACACATGCCCATGTTCATAGAGAAGATTACAAGAGGCATAATAACTATGTTATTAGCAGTGGGAGTAGAGCTTTTGTGGCAAATAGGGTCCTACAGTAATCCTTCCTTATTTTTATGACTTGTATTTAAATCATTTTCAGCAAGTATTGTTATAAATTAGAGAAAGTAGGAAGCAATTAAACAGCTTCACTTTTTCCCTTTCTGCTTACATTGCAATATTTTATTTCTAAGGTGATACTTTGTTGTAGAGAAATATGATTGACTCACTGTCTCACTAATTGACCGACATCTCCTGTATTTTATGTTGGAATTAGCTAAACTGTATATTCTGTATTCTCTTAGTAACGCTAAAGAGTGGTAGAAGACCTGAGGAGAAAAAGATAAAAACAAAACAAAAAAACCCTAACAACATGGATTCTTACAGCATTAAGCACTGTAAATATTTGTGAATGCTTAGAAATACTGCAGTGATGACAATAGTGGCAGAATCAGAAGACTTTCTCAGAGTAACTCTTTGGAATAGAATTTTATGCAAGAGTCAACGACAATGAACTACAAATTACAATGAACTGCCATTATTTCTTCTATAAATGGGTCTGGTTACAGTTCTGTGAGATTGTCTCACTAGCTGTGACCTCACTGCCTCACAGCATGTTTCCCTGTAGAAGAAGTGAAATAACCTGAATTTGTTGGACTCGTTTGTTCTTGAGGTGTGTAAGGACTCAGTTGGCAGGAGCAGGTACCAAGGGGGAGCCCTGCTGGAGGCACTTTGGTTCTGTTGCTGTGCTGAATTCCAGAAAGATGCAACAAAAAATTTGGCAGAGGCTTCCATAAGGAGCATGTGTTTTGGCTTCAAATATCAAAATCATCAAGCTTTCCAGTCTCTAAAATATAGGGTTCCTTTCAAAATCAGGACTTTGCTAAGTTCACAGAAGTAAATTTAGGAGCTAAACTGTAATCGCATCTTAGCAGCCCACAGTCAGAAAAAGATCTTTAAAAAATTGATTTGTATGAGACGCCTATTAAAGGGAAACCTAAGCAGTTTATCTGATTGTGGCTAATGCAGAATAAGCCACCCATACACAAGTGAAGGTGTTGCTGAAAGTGCTACTGTGCCTGAATATGAGAAGGAAAAGAACTTTATACTGATGCACATGCGACTAATTCTGTATGCACGCTTTTTTATTCACAGCTGGCTGAAAAACAGAAGCGATTTTAAATAAGCTTGATGCAGTTTTCATGCCACTAACATATGATACTTTTCAACCAGCAGGTAGGGAAAACTGGAATCTACTTTTCAGTTTATGTCTGTGACTGCCACAGGGAGTCAGGAACTGGCTTCTTGTTCCTGTAAGCAGCTGCGTGCAGACGAAGGCCCTGCATTTATGTTATACCCAACCAGTAGGACTGACTCTAATTAAGGAGCACAGAGCTGGAGATAGATGTGCCATACTGTAGGGAAAAGCAGCCAAGAGGTGGTTGAATATCTGCTTGCTAGGATCAGGAATGGCTGGGTAAGGCTCCTCTCTTGGGGAGAGCATAAGGATGTGTGTTTGGAGGGTACAGCTGGAAAGGGTGGAAGCATGCCCGATTTCTCTGCATGTCGCCTGGCACAGGGTTGGTATGTGTAGTTGCCACTGAGGGTATATGCAGCAACCACCACTGCCTCCTCTAGCAGCACCCACGGCTGGTCATTGCCAGGACTTGAGCAAAGCAGATTTGCAAATCCCTGAGACAGGCAATATCCAACCTTGGCTCTAAGTGGTCTCCACTGGAAAAAAAAAAATTGACGTTAAGTCAGGTATTCCTTGTTTCTTTATAAAGTGTCTTCCCTGAACACAGAAGACAATTTCCTCGGTACAGTTTCTAGGCAGACCAGTGGCCATAAGGAAGAACTGTTTCTTCCTTCCCAGGTTCATCCTTTTTATTTTTCCTCCCAGTGTTTGGAGCCATCCCCTTGAGTTCCTGTTCTTCCCTGATGCTTTCTGTTCCAACCTATCAGTGTGCCCACTCCTGTGTGTAGGAGTCACTTGGGAAGGGCCACTTTTCTCTCCAAGTTAATTCTTGCTCAGTTATTCTCATGTTGCTCAATATCTTGAATGGTGGCATCTTTTATTTTCTTTATCTTGTTCCATAAAGAAGCTTAATCGTTTTGTTTCAGGCTTTTTATTTAGCCTGAATGATGAGCATACTAACTGCACTACAACTTCGAGGTCTGTGATTGCCTATAGATCAAAGACACTTATGATGCCAGGCACTAACGCTTTCCAGAAGACGTTGTTTAGCTAGCTGTATATTAATGCTGCTTCGCAGATGGGTATGAAGCAAGCCAGCACGATCAGAGAGCTGGCTTTACAGACCCCCCCGCCCCACAGCGTGCCACAAACCACGGAGTTTGAGAACAATTTAGCTGCGTTTGCTGAGCGCTCTGCCTGTTTGTATTTAATATTGCTTCTACAGAGGCACAAGGCTGGCTGTAGTGTCCTTTTAGGTAATTTGTCAAAATTGCAATGGAAGTAACCTTCTGGCCTTGTTATAACTGGAAATAAATTATGTTGTATTTTCTGGAGTATTTTACATAAGAAGATGCTTCCTATGTATCAATGATTCCTATGCTTTTTTCTGTCATTTCCGTTTGTGAAAAGTTATCTAGATCACTTCTAAGTTGGGCAGAAATTGCAGGGAGTTAGCCTATTAGGGAAAAAAAGGGGAAACATCACTTAATACATATAAATCAGTATTTTGATTTTGCTAAGTATGATTTTTTGCTGTGGCTAAGATGACACTGAGGCCTCTGCCCAAATTTAAACACAATAATGAAGCTATAACTTCACTGCAGCTATCTAGGATCTGTTTAAAAACAAAAAAAATGTTTTCTGAAATAAATGATGGCTGAAAAGCTAAGATTTCCTTTAAAATGGTTTTAAAACAATTTTTTTTCCAGCAACTTTTAAAGTCAAGTAGTGCAACTTGCGTAAGTACTAACCTCATGGTTAGTATTTTTAACTTATGCATTAGAAGTGTTCAGTGCAATATCATGTCACTGTAACTGAAAGTGTGGTGATGGTGGTTGTTGTTGTTTTTCAAGAAAAATATACATGGCCACAGCTGAGTTACAGAATGAGCAAGCTGCAGCCATTTGATAACAGAAAACTGAGTGTTTTGTTTTAAACAAGGTTTTGTGCATGTATCCAAAATGGAACTCCCATATAGAAAGAAAATAGAATTAGACACTGAGTCCTTCCTGGACCGACCCTGTGCCAGGATGTAGCACAAGAACTGAAATTCCAGTGCTGATACCACAAATGATAGTGTAGAAGTTCTTTCTCTAGCCACTGTAGTATAAATGGCTTAGTTAATTCAAAACAAATCATTAAATCCTTCCTGGTTTGCATGGTATGGTTATTTTTGCTCTCTTCCTTCCTTTCTGCCATCTGTCTGTAAACCTATTGATTTTCCCAGTATTCTCAGTTTTTTGCTGTTGATGCAGTATATCAGTTTCCTTTTTATTACAGGGTGGTTTTTTTTTTTTTTCCTGATCTTTGGAGGACATTTATGTAAACTGAAACAAAGATTAGTTATAATGATGATGTAAGCTTGGGGATAAAGCTGCATTGATCCAACATTGACTACAGTAAGGAGGAATAAATCACACCCTAGAAGAAAAGGATAATCAATAGTTTTGAAGCACTTGCTAATTTCATATAATTTTGACGTATTATAAGGCTTTTTTTCCCCCATACTATTGTTATTTTATTTGCCAGAAATAATATTGGCAGGATTAAAAGAATATTGTCAAAGGCCTATTGTTCTGATGAGTATTTTCAGGCAAGTACCTTACATATTGCAGAATGTAGGTTGTTGCAGTGATCGGGATACGCTGTGCAACTCTGTCAAATGCTTAAACAGAAACGATTGGTCAGACTCTGCATAGCAGAGTAGCCTTATAATTTTAAGTACATAAATACAGAGATAAAGCAACTACTTCTTGTGAGATTTGCTTGCAAATTGCTTTTGAAGTTACCTAGTAAGCTCTGTTCATTTAAGACCAAGGCAAGCAGGATTTGATCCTAAGTATCAAGGTTCAAATTAGAATGAATTCAATAAATCATGTGTCTTTGATTTGAAGTCCATAGAAAGCCTTTTCAAAAACTGTATTCGATACATTAATCCTTCTGAAGACTACATAGAGATTAAACCAAGCAGTATAATTCTGCAAAATCACAGTCTGTAAACAATGTTTCTTATGCTTCTTGAAAGTGCCTTGCTTAGGTGGAAGATATCATTCTATACTGCTTGGTCAAATTTTCTCCCTTGTAAATATCAAATAATGGGAATATTCTTATATGAGTGCCCCTATTATCCTAGGGGAAGAAAGCCTGGAATAATAACTCATAAGGAATGTTATAAATTGCATTCATAAGTGCCCCCTCTTCTGTATTTTCAAATTACATCTTTCTTAGCACTTAATAGGTTGGCTTCTTCTTGATGACAGAAATCTGACCTTTTCTCTTTGTAGTATTTTGTTGGAACTCAGATATAACTGCATGTTTCTAACAAAGGATGTATGATGATCTTAAGGTATGCTGAATGAGTCTACTGTGTTTTAGTTTGTGGCAAACAGTGTCTTCCAGGGCATGACGTTGTTGTGGAGGTCCACGCTCCAGCGGCGGAGCGAATCCTGTGGCACAGGGAGGCAAAAACTGTAAATGGGTTCAAAAAAAGAATCTGACAAATTTGTATAAGATGGGCAGCTATTGATATGGTAGTTTAGATGTAACCTCAAACTCAAGAAGTGCCTAAACGGCTTGTTGAAAGCTGGAAAGGTACACCAGGCAAGGATCTTCTTATATATCTTATAATCATTCCCTTAGTGTCTGATATCGGATTCTTTCTGGAACAGTGCTGAAATAAAACTGTCTGTTACTGTGTGGCCATTCATTTTTCTGTTCTGTATTATGGTTCAAGATCTGGGATTTACTGATTTTTAAATTAATATAGCTGCAACTAGGAAGGAAAAAAGTCTTGGCAATCACGAGAAATAATAAAGCTATTGCACACTTTTCTTGATTGAAGCTCTGAGCATTTTTTCTCAGAAATGCTGATTTGCTAAAATCAGGTCTTCTTTGCAGGGATTTATATAATAGCTTTGATAAGGACAGAGTTCTGAACCCTCAATCTCAACAGAAGAGCTGATAGGTACAAATGAGGCTGCATCTACCCAAGGAGAGTGCCTCAGGGACTTTCCTTCTTTCATGCCTCAGCTCTACTTGAAATGGTCCTGAGTTCATCCTGATTTAAATGAGATATGAGAAAACTTTCTAAGACTGCAAAACAGTTTCACATCCAGATTTTTCTTGGTGATATTCATTACATACTGTTTGCTTTGTTAAAACCTTGCTGAATAGTCTTACTCCACTGACTCTAAAGAAGTCAGAAAGCTTGCTTTTTACCTTCCTCGTATAATTGTAGAAGGCTTCCCCAAACAAAAATGTAACAAATCATCTTAAGAAAAATGAGTATGCATTCACAGACTGTGATGAAGGGGAATATATGTGTAAAAAGTATTAATTAGTTCTTCTCAAAAATGGATATGGAGAATTCTGGCAAATTGAACATCTCTGCAGAGAAACTTAATAGCCCCATTATCCTTTTAAGTCCTACATTTTTGGAGGACTCAACAGCTTAATCTAAACCAAAGTTCTGCAACAGAACTGTGGAATTGAATAATTTGCTCCCTTAAGACTTTACTTAACAATGTGTTTAATTAGGTCAGTGGAATTACACTTCAGACTGGGGTTTTCCAGAGGAATCTAAGAAAGTTTAAGCAGACCAATCTATTTACTGAGCTTTTCAAGCTAGGATTCTCAGAAAAACATGAAGATTAGATCCATTAGGAAAGCTCTGGCTCCTACAGATTGGGCAGCCTGTCCCCAGGCTGGAATCCTGTGTGCAGAGTTGCCCCTCGCTGCTGGGGTGCAGTACGTCTCCAGGTCAGGTCCAGGTGGGGCATTAGGTACTGACCTGTAGCCCAGAGTCAGGCCCTGGAGGTGCTTGCATCCCGTTCCCTGAATCTCCGAAGTGTCTTTATCCTCTCCTTGAAAGAAGAAAGTCATTTATGCAGTAGTAGCATACTTCCCTTGCTGCGCAAGAGTCTACTGGATAAAGTACCTACTGAAGAGCAGGATATTTGAATCTAATTCTCTGTCTGCAAAAGACATAAATCCACTTTCCAAGAAACCCAGAAGAGTTCTCTAAGGAGCGGGCTACAAATCAGTCAATGTGGGGATACTCTCTGGGGAGATGGTTCGACCACCTGAAGTTGAAGAGGAATTGGTTTCTAATGGCCATTCATCTTTTCTTTTACACCTAGTTTGAGGAGACCAAGGAGAAAAGAGCTTTTGAAAGTTATTTAATCATACAAATTTTTGCAGCACAGACACCTAGTTCAGTAAAATACTTCTTATGCAGTATAAGAAGTGATGTGTTCATTCTTTTGGGATAAGTGTCTCTATCACTGTAGTCAATCCTCAGTGAAGCTAGAGGTCACTTCAGCCTGACTGAGCAGCTGCACTTGACTCCGTTTGTTAAAGATAAGCCCAGATGGTCAGTTACTGAGACATTTCCACACTAACACTTGGTAGCTGATGCTTAAGCAGTTTGCAGATAACATGGACACTTTGGAGGCTGGCCAGGATGTCCATGGGAGCAATTCAGTTTTATAGAAAGAAACTCTTGTGTTTTGTGTGGAAAAGGTTCAAGGACACAGGACTACTGCAAGAACTTAGCAGAGCTTTGAGATTCGAATCTCCGTGGCTTACCTGGGCACAGAGCCAAAGAGCTTTCTGAACGGAGGCAGGGGCTTGCCACCATTCAGATCTCTGGTAATCCTTAATGTGCTGCTAGATTTTAGGATCAAACATGGGCAACTGCTTCTGTCTCTGTAGAAATTAGGAAGAGATGCACTTAAAAGCATGGCTCAAAATAGTGTTTAACCTTCTGTTGTGTTGCTCTTTGAAATAATGAGCCTGACAATGCTGAAAATGTCTCTATTATGATAAGCCTGTTTTTCAGAAGGTAAAGGTTGCTCAGGAAAAGATCCAGGGCTAATATTCTTCAATATATCAGTGGAGACAGGCTGGTAGAAAGAAGCTTCCACGACAATTCATCTTTATCCTTATTTGTAGTTGCTCTAAAGCCTAGGGAGTTCGGCTAAGACTGGTGTCACGTTGTGCTCGGCACTGTCTATAAACACCTAGTAAGCTGCTTCCTGAAAGGCCTTGCCTCTAGGCAAGGGATAAGACAGGTGAAGGGGCGAGTGGGGGAAACTGTGCTGTTTCTCCTTAGGAGAACTGAGGCATGGAACATTTAAGTGACTGGAAGTGTGTTCTTTACTGAGAGCTCATTTAACGTGTACTATTTCCATATCCGTGTGGACCATATTTATAAATATTTTTAATTGTTAACAGTTCAGTATTAAGCTTTTCAGCTGATGATTTCAGGAGGGATGCTAGATAAGAGGGCTAGATAATTTAACCTAGTACTGGTCAAACAATTTTTTGAAGAATTTTTTTTTAATAAATGACAGGTGAAACACATCTTATTAATTTTAATTCGAATCACTAGAAATTTTTTGAGTTCCAAGCCAGAGTTAACAATGGACTCGAGAGACACTTTAGACTAGTTAGATAGCTGGTGGCTGGAGCAGTTACCCACAGATGCCTGATTTGCCATAGGGAGTGGAGTAGGATTTGTTTATCCCAATTTGCTGCCTCAGCTACCAGACAATAAATTATTCCAGGGCAGGTGTCCTTGATCTGATATGTTTTGAAAGATCCTATTCTGTTATTGAATAAAAACAAATACCAAAAATATATTTTCATTAAACATAATTCTTGTTATCTCAGTCTATCCCAATTATTTCTCAGGTTACTCACCCTAGTCCGATGGAATCTTCCTCTGTCTTGGGTCTAGGATAATGTAGAAAAATATGAGGGAAAATAAATAACAGAAGAGGTCCTAACATGCTTGTATTTATTTTTTTCTGGATGAGACACCTATCGTCGTAACTGATTTAGATAATTCAGACATGTTTTAAATTCTCTTGGGAATGTGGGATGCACTCACAGTTAGCAAAAAATATAATACTTACACAAGCATTAGTTATTGTTTCACAAAAACTGAGCACATAGAATGTGAATGTTTAATTTAAAATAACAGTGGAACATCCTGAAAAAGATCCTTTGAGAATATAAGCACCACTTGTCCATCTTAAATAGGAAAATGTACCTCCGCACTAAAATGTTACATCATAACAAAAAAAAAATTTCTTGGAAAACTCCTACTTTGGGTTGTTGCTGATGAAAGAAATAATGTTGTGATGATGATAATTTAGAAAGTGATTACAGTAAAAATCACTTAAGGCTGGCGTCAGCATTTTCTCCTTTCTAGAATTTTCCGTGTCAGAACAAATACGACTGAAATGGAGGGCTGCGTCAAAGACAGATTTTTAAGCAACTACAGTTCTCCTCTTGGAATGAGGGTTAATTTGCAAAGTAGCTTTTGGAGAAACCTCTTACTTTTAGTTTTGTTTTTTAGCTCAGGAAATCAGTGGCTCTTGAAATATGAATGTTTGGAATATTCTGTCGCCTAATCTTGCTTGCTTCTTGCTCTGTTGTAATAATGAAATCATTTTTTGTGGGATTTCAAAATCATTCACCAGCCAGCCGGTGCAAGTACAAATCATTCTGGGGAAAAGCTGGGCATATTATGTTTCTGCTCTTAATAGTTGCTTTGCATTCTGATTTAAAGGGTGGAAACACAAACTTTGGTGTTTCGACCTGACTTTTCCTTGATAATGAATTATCCTCAAGAGAAGGGAGGAGTTCTGCTTGCCAACTGAGGAAAAACAAGAAGGTCATCTTACAAAAAGTGTTTTCCTCTGTAGTTGCTGCTGTTTTAACCTCTGGAGGGGAGTTTCTCTGCAGATAGCTGGTTATCTGGAGCGGGGTGTCAGCTGCTGTTTGCCTCCTTGAGCACGAGCATAAGGAGCGCGTGTGGAAGTGCGTTTTCCCCCGGTTGTCACCCTGTGCTCTGAGTGGTACCCGCAAAGGAGGAGGAAGCCTTGGGCAATGGAGGGGAGAGCTCTGTAGCTTCCCTTTGGGGACGCTTGGGCGGAGAAACCTTCTGTGCTTCTGTTTGAGTATGTTTTCCTGTGGAAAAAATAGAAGAATTGTGTTGGTAAGAAGACTCAAGGAACAGATAGGGAAAAACAAAAAGTGTAGAAGAATACACTTACCGGATAGGATAATAAAAACTAAAGGAGAATTAAGAATAAAACAGAAGGAAACAATAGTGAAAATACAGTGGAAGTATAATCAATTCTTGAAAAGAATTTTAGGTTCAGGTGATTCCTGAATTTGATCCTTTATTTTTGCCATGGAGAAGTGGAATGAAAGAAAATAGAATGAAGATAGTAAGAAGAAGAAATATAAAAGGAGAAGTTTCTTAGATTAAATGTGTTATGAAAGAAATAATGTTGAGAATATTAAAACAAGTGACCATGTAATTTTTATTAATTTTAAAAGGACATACATAAGGATAAAAATTCACCTAGTGTACAAAAACAGTAAAGACAATCTTGGTTGCTATGTTGGTATTTCTCTTCCTAGATTGTATTTCATTTTTTGTAGTACTGTTCAGACTTATTCACCCTTTCTTAAGTTTTTGGAGAGCTATTTTATGAAATGCAGAAAATAATAAAATGTACCTTATTTTCCATCTGTAAACCTGGCATTGTGTTTAATATTTAGGAGATCAGTAAGATCCATGCCAGTCCTTAGGAAACGAATTTAATTTTGTTAACACACAGACTACCCACTAGTATTCCAAAATTATATTATGGAGTTTCATTCAACAAAGTTGTAATATACTCTATCCTTATTAACATATCACATCTCTCCTCATTCATATCATGTCCTCAGTAGTAGTTTGTATGTTGAGCACATACTGTGAAATCGCGTGCTATGTTCAGTGGATGAAAACTCTTTGGAAAGCTGGCTTTCTGTACCTCCAGTCAACATAGATTTAATGTAGACTACTATCTACGGCTCTGGTAATTACCTGAACCTTGGGCGCAATACGTTCCTGCCAAAAGGTCAAGACAGTGAATGACTAGTCTGTTTCTGTTCCCCTTATGACTTGGCATTATTTAATCTTTTTTCATTTCTCTCTTAAAAAAAAAAAAAAAGAAGAAGAAAAGAAAGAAAAAACAGAGAGAAAGAAAGGAGAAACTAATTGCGGAAGGCAGTAGTAGCACACTTGTTAATAAGGCGAAGCTGCCTGCTGTAGCATTCCGAGAATAATTCCTAAAAATATAGCAAGATGGTATGTGTAAAAACAAAATGCATCCAATTTCCTTTTGGCTAGAGGTTGTTTTAATGAAGATGTGAACGAGCTTGCCTTTGCTTTGTATTCATAATTTTAAATATGTATTTCTGTTTGTTTTGTAACTTTTTGTGAGAAACTGATGCTTGCAGCTGTTTTTTTTTTTAATATAATAATCCATGTAAACTTTTCCAAAATGATTTAAGATCAGTATGCAGAAGATATTAGAGAGGTTATATCTGAAGGCTTTATTGCCTATAATAAGGCTTTTTAAGGCTTTTAAAAATATAGGAAATTAGATAAGTTCAGTCATTTACGTAATTTTTTCTAGAATACTATTCATCAAAATATAAAATATAGCTCAATAAAGATCTGGTTGATGGTTATGGAGACCTGAATGCCCCTGATTCTAATTCAAACAAGTAATCATATTCCATAACCGGTTAAAAGCGACAAATTTGTTAGCAGGAGACAAGAATTGCTAGTGAATGACATTACAGACAGCTTTGCATGGTCACACTTCAGTGATTTTTGATTTGGTAAACAACACAGTGGTATCAGATTGAATTATTTAGTCATTAAATAAAAAAGTGACCTACACAAGGTAAATGTGATTAAAAACTGCGGTTTCCAGTACACTGAAATTGTTTGCAACCTTTGCTTTCAAAACTAATTAGTGTGATACAAAGTGAATGTGTTCAGATTTCAAGGCCTTCATATTCATAAGTTTCTGCTACCAAATACCTGTTCCATCCTCATGTCTCGTTTAATTTCTCCTCGCACAGTAATTGTGCTGTGTGGCCTGCTGTCCTCCTCTACCCACAACTTAATGCTCACTTTCCCTTTGCGCACCATATTTCTGCCGTCCTCAATTCCATTGAAAATTCCATTGAAAATTCCCTGGAAGTATGATATTTCTTTAGCAAAAGGGGATTGCCTTTTGGAAATGGTAATTTTTATTCTCTGGGTTGCATACATTATAAATGCTGCCTGCCCCATTTGCCTTGCTAAACTGTAGGCAGGGAGGGAGCTAAACTGACAGTAATTTCCAGTATTAGCCTGATTTTTTTATTTCTGTGCATTCCATTCTCCTTATTTTACAACTGTTAAAGGTTTTAAGCATTATTGTATGCCTCTGTCCTATTACACAAGTAAATAAAGGCGGTAGCTTTGTAAGGTCATTTAGGACAAAACTTGTTTGGGTACGTTTTATTTGCTTGTTGGAGAATACGTGACAGCACTTACAGCTAACCCTGTGTTTAAGAAGAAACTTCACCTATTACTGCTTAGACTCTGTCCATGAGGGCATTCTATATCTTGTGAAGCATATGTCCATGGTCCCTGCTGGAGGTAGGACACGGCACTAGATGGATTAATGATATGATCCGTAATGGCAATTCCTATTTTTTTCTGTGCTTGTAGCTCAGTTGTAGTTATTGGGTTAGCCAAGAGACAGCAGAACTTGGGCAGGGTATGGCACAATCTGGATGCCCAGTTCTGCAAGCAGCTGGACTTCTAAAAAATGGCATTTGAACAATCCCTAATATTTATTTGGGCTTATCAGATTGCAAATGAAATTTTCAGTAGAGTATTTCTTGGAATGCTCCTGTTTTGATGCATTTGCAGGATAAGACATAAAATTATTCTTATTTCAGCGTTCATGATGCAGTATGTCATATAAAATGAGAAATGAAAAGACGGAGCTTTTTAAATGCCTCTACTGTGTTTAAAGCCTGTTACAGTGACACTCAGAGAGGTAGCATGTTCCATCATGCACTATAGCGTTCTGCACATTTCAAATACTCTCCACAACTTCTATTTAATTCATCATGTTTTTGAACGATGTGGTCGATAGCAAAGGTGGACTTTCAAACTACCCAGCTGTTTGCCATTGAGTATGATAACTACAGTCAAATATCCACTATGGAGATTGAACTAAAGCATTCACGGGCTATATGAAGTGTTTTTGCACTGAAGTTTACATAGGTTTTTGTAGCAGATAAAAGAATATTTGCAATGTGAATATATTAGTAAAATAATTATGAAATGGTTTATGATAAGCTAAGAAATATCACAGAATCACAGAATGGTTGAGGTTGGAAGGGACCTCTGGAGATCATCTAGTCCAACCTCCCTGCTCAAGCAGGGTCCTCTAGAGCACATTGCCCAGGATCACATCCAGACGGGTTTTGAATATCTCCGGGGAAGGAGACTCCACTACCTCTCTGGGCAACCTGTTCCAGTGCTCAGTCACCCTCACAGGAAAGAAGATTTCTCAGGTTCAGATGGAACTTCCTGTGGTTCAGTTTCTGCCCATTGCCTCTTGTCCTGTTGCTGGGCACCACGGAGAAGAGACTGGCCTCATCCTCTTGACACTCCCCCTTCAGATACTTGTACACGTTGATGAGATCCCCCCCTCAGTCTTCTCTTCCCCAGGCTGAACAGGCCCAGCTCTTGCAGTCTTTCTTCATAGGAGAGGTGCTCCAGTCCCCTCATCATCATCGTAGCCCTCCGCTGGACTCTCTCCAGGAGTGCCATGTCTCTCTTGTACTGGGGAGCCCAGAATTGGACTCCCCAGTATATCATAATCTTATCCTGTTAATGGAATAATAACAGCTGATCTTGTTTATCATGTGTTTGCTTTGAAATGTTTGCAAACTGGATAATGAAGATGTTGAAGCATCAGCTGTTCTTAGAGGACATTATTGCAGTCATGGTGTGTTTTCAGAAGTCTTCATAGGCCAGTGTTTGACAAGCCTGTCTGTCCAGGGCTGTAAGAATATTTAAATGCTCTGAGGGAAATGTTTAACAGTAAAATAAAACATACTGTATGTGGTGTGCAATGCATGGCCAATGAATACAGTTTGCAAGTGCGTATGCTGATTGCTGGGTTTAAGAATAGAACAGCAAATTTCAGGATTTAATTTAGAGAAACAAGAGGCATTTTTCCTGGAGAGAAATCTGTGATACCTGTTGTTCATTTTACCTTTATTAAGCCAGGTGAATTGTGAGTAGAATAACCAATTGTTAAGATTTGCTTTTTAAAACGCCTCCTGGAAGTTACTAACGGGGTGTTCATTTATATTTCATTGGTTTTACCTGGTAGAAATGGAACATTTTCCCCATTTAAGCCTTTTTGCTTATATACCGCTGTCAGGCCACCACCCATGGCAGAATCTTCTGGGGAACATTCTACGGTTCTTGTTTGAATCCTCAAGAATGCAAGAAATGAGGAAGGATTTCTTGCCTCGTGTATATCCTGACTAGTGTCCATCCAGACTAGAAACTCTGTTCCAGCTTTGGTCTATGAGGGTATGATATACTTAATGACTTGTTCAGATACAGATCCTTAAGCTAGGAAAACAAAAAGTAGAGGTAGAACATATCAGGATTTTGTTTTGGGCGATTAGAGTAGGATTTTAAAGGATGCAAAATATAGGTACCAGATACAGCTATCAGAGAATGAAGTTGGCTAGTGGCTGTGAGGAACTTCTGACAGTTTCTGCTATAGTCAGAGAAATAGAAATGCCTCTGTTTTTTTAGCAGAATTAACAGATGGAACAGTATCTGGAAAAAAAAAGGTGTAAAAGAAGCAGAAGAGAATTTTTCATTTTCAGCTTCTTAACGTAGTTTACTGTAGATAATTTGGCTGTTATAATGCCAGGACATTTTCTTCACTACATATGAAAAATGCAATGCCACTGTAGCATCTGAAGACCAGCATTAGCCTCTTTATTTTAACATTCCGTATTTTCCCTTCATTTTTCCCCCAAAAGTGGTTTCTCTAATTTGTTAAAGCATGCATTTGCGACTCAGGAATTATGAGGGTATTTAACAATGCCATCAACATTTTGCTAAGAAAGTACCTAATATGACAATGGCCTCAGCAATCACAGTTAATTTCAAGTGTGGTGATATAGTCTGACAAAAATAATTTGTTGCTTCAGTGTCAATCTGATTCGGGACAAATTAAATTTGCTTTAAACAGATTTTTTTTTTTTTGGATAGTGTGGCATCCTTTGTATCAAGTATGCCCCTTTGATAAATGAAGAAGTCGAATAAGGGCGAAATGGGGAAAAATAGAAAGATATACAAAGATAAATAAAAATATAAAAATCTTACATATCTTTATAGACAGATATAAATATAGAATTCTTCCTGTGTGTAGTAGGTAAAAATTGATATTTCTTTAGTCAGATAATTTGTTGATGTTTTTGGTTTTGATTTTAAGGAGTGGTAATTAAAAAAGTCAACATTTCTTCCCAGAGATGAGATCTTTTAGTCCAGGTTCACCTCTACCTAAGCATAGCTGGAAGGCAAGATTTTCAAAGCACTTGACATATAACATTATCTTTGCTTTCACTAAAAACAGTAAGTCATTTGAAAAGAATATGCTAATATACGTAATGACCCCAAAAAGAATAACTTTTGATATATAGATCCGCCCTTTAAGATGCATGTAGTGGTCATTTTTAACTTTAACTGGAAATAAATCACAATGGTGATATGATTTTATTCTACAAGTTTTGCAGTCTCCAAGGAGTTTCTGTGATTAAGGTTGATTATTTTGTGTGCTTTTGAGGTAAATTCATTCTGCAGTTCTTTTTCTTTGTAGGATTTGATGTAAAAATCTGTTTTCGTATTTCCTTCATTGTTCTTGGTGCCCTAAAAGGATAAACAATAGGTATCTTCTGGAAATCCAACTCTGTTAGATTTCACTGTTAGAAAACAGCAGTGCTAGTGGCAAGTAGTAAGATTTAGCATAGAGTTGAATTTCCAGTGCTTGTTCCTCTAGTTTTTCTGAAGCAGGACTTGAACTCTGAGGTTATAAGATACTACCAAATTATTTCTGGTGTCATTCTATTTATTAATACATTTCAATTCTACTGACTTTCTCTCATCCTACTTTTAATGTATTAGATCAACATCATATTTCATTCTGTCAAACAATACTGGAATACAATTATGATTTAAAATGCAGTTGAATTGTATATGCTGGTTTTCCTTTTTTGTTTTTTAAGAAGTAAAAAGTACAGTATGCTTAAAATAGATTAAAATGGAAGATTGGCTGATTTTTAAGGTATTTTTGTCCTAGAACAAGACTCCTGACTATTCCTTAATCATGAGGAGATGCTGCTTATTCAAACTGTTGGATATAAATCCATGTAGATTGCTCGTAAAAATATGAGCATAGACATTTAATGGTTGTAGCACAGGGTAATTTCTGATCAGAGTGAAATGATGCTCAAAATACAGAACTCAGTGTAGTATTCTGAAAGCTGGGGAAAAAAACGTGTTGTATAGCCTAATTCAGCTCATTTTTGATTTCTACCAAGTTCATGGATTTTTTCTTTCAAATTTGTGATTTATGATATCTTTAGATGTGTTTCAAATTTGTAAGAATTAACAGATTTCTATGTCAGTTTGATATTTCTGAGAATCTTAGTATAACAATGGAAGGACCTTCTGGGTACTTAATCCCAATTCTCCTCATGTCATAGATGACCATGTCATATAATCTGTTACATGAGCAAATGGATATGCAGATGTCTTCAGTTTTGGAGCCAAACCTTGATTAGCTTTAAGCACTACTCATTCCCCCTGCAAAGTGACCTCAATGTATTCTTTTTTTTCCTCTGCTTTCAAGAAGGAAAAAACTTTTTGCAACCCATCAAGCAATGATCTACACACAAAGGTGTTTATTTACCTTCAAAGGACTCTTCATCTGATAACACAATGTTCCTCCAAACTAGAAAAAAAAAACTTTTTTTTTTATTGCTCTCAGATCACTGGATCTAATCCTTTCTTTTGTTTGTAATGAAATATCTTATTAGGTTGATAGGAGCTTTGCCCTTTGCTGAAACAGCCTAGAATTTCAAAGCTATTCATTAATGCAGAGCTTTGGAGAAAATGAGGATGAAAGGGGTGTAAGTATTATAAAATTATATAAGTGAAGAACAACAGAAGCTATCTAAATCAATTCCAAACCTTAATAAATAATAAAATGTATGAAAAATAACACTGAGATCAATAAATATATTAAATATCATAAAGCACATTAAGGAGCATTTTGTGAACCACAATTAAACTTGGTATTCAATGTTCCTTGTTGAGGGAGAAATGGCTGAGGATGTTAGCATCTTGAGAAGCATGAGGGATACAGAAGCGTCACCAATGGTTCTTTAAATTTTAACATACCCCTGAAAGGAAGAAGCATAAAACATCAGAAATTAAATGAACCTTACTAGGAAGGTGAATTTGATACTTTCTATGAACAGACATCTTATTTGATTGGAAATGATCTTGCCTCCAATTTCTTGGCAAACATCTTGGTTTCTTGCTGTCAGAAAATGCTGTTCCATTTCTAGTATTTCAGCACCCGTCTTTTGCTATTACACAGCTGATGCCGTTGGCTGTCAGGCTTGCACCATCTCAATTGGCAGACTTATCTGTCTTCAGCAGTATTAGACAGAAATATGTCTCATTCGGATGATGCTCCAGCCCTTAGGCTGCACCAGCCCCAGGAAACCTGAGTACGTTAGCTTCAAAGAATCTGCCTGCAAGCCCTCCTGACAGCCTGCTCCGCAGAGCACCCTCCAGTCTAGTCCTCAGACTGCTTTCCCTGTGTCTTAAATATTTACTTTCTGCATTACATAAAGAGCTTTACTACTTGTCTAGCTCTGACTAGCAGTTAAGTTTTGTACTGTAAAGTGTTAGATCATTCTTTTTTACGCAGAGTTTACCTTAGTTTTGTGCTTATATATTTCAAGAGATAATGAAAAAATAGCAACTGGCCCAGTATAAATAGTCCTATACTTGGATACAGAAGGTACATGTATGGCATGACAAGACAGTGCTTGTTAAGTAAAGAGCAAAATTCACCAAAATTGCCGCTGTATCCTGACATGAACAGTTTTCTTCAAGCAATGGACATGCCCTGTGGCATTATTTGGTCATCTGTCAGGCTCTTGAAAGCAACTTATTTAGGCATCACTTCTATTGTTGTAGTCTTGAGATAAAATAGCAAAGCATAGCTTCCAAACCCGGTTGTCTTCACTAGTGCGTATACGTGAAGTCATGCTTGTGTATTTACGAATACATGGACACACAACTGCACATACATAGTGCTGAAGGAATGCTCTATACGTTAGGAAATAGCATTTCTCAGAGTAGTCCTAGCTTTCACAAAACATATTAGGCCATACATTGTTTTTGTTTCTTTGCGCTAAACTGCGTCATTCTTCAAATAGCCTAGTGTTACATGGTGTAGCATTTTAGCGCCTGTATATGCTACTTATTATTAGCGATTGTATTGCTTAAAATCTACGTTTTCCTAATCGTAAAATGCTCTGCCTTGTATTTATGTCATTTCAAATTGTACATAGCTCAACAACAGCATATCTCAGCTAAGCCATGACAACTAAATAAAACTGAAAAACTTGAAGTCAGTAATTTGACCAAAAACTTGGTAGTTAGGGTACAATATGAGGTTTCCGGCTGTACTGATACTCAGCAGAAATGAGATCTGCGCTTCACTGTGGGTGAAAGCCTTAGCTGTTTTATTGCTCCAACTACATCCAGCTGGCAGGGGTACAGGGACTATGACCTCAAATACATCTTGAGAACATGATGCCTTAAAATTCCCAGTTCTAACTTCAACTGTCTTCACAGCGTAAGAGCCATTGTCCAGGCAGACACGAGTGGCTGCAGTGTGCCTGTCTGTCTCTCCGGTAAATACTTCAACTGAAGAAAGGAAGGGAAAAAACCCTGCATTCTTCCAAGGGGAATATATTCAAATTGCAAACTAGCCACAGGCAAATATATTAGCCTCCCTACAAAACATTTGAACATAAAATATAGTAACGTTTAAGAGTGCAGGGTCATGTATCCCCCATAGATACATGTACACCTTTCTTCTCCATTGTACTTGGAAAAGGTCACCAGCAAGCAAAGGTCTTTCTATTATGATACATGTGGACAGAGGTCTTATACAATGGAGTGCTGCAATGTTTTTGAAGCCGCTTTTATGCCAGTATACCAGTTTTCTGACACCACACGGACTTTCTGAAGTTGTCACCAACAGCACAGCTGTGCAAAGGAGCCAGGGAGTCGTCTTCAGCTTCAGGTTTATACCGTATATAAGGTTTTGCAGACGAGAAGGAATGATCCTTCTTCCCTGGCTTCTTGCTGCTGTTGCAAAAAGTTTTGAAAAAAGAGACTCTGAATCTTTGGCTTCCCTGAAGTGTTCCTTCTTGTCCATGAAATTTCATATTCAGTGCAGACACAAAGCTATAAGAGACCACACAAATTTTTGAAAATGTATCACTTGAGCAGAAAATAATAAGAATACTGAAGATAATTTTTCTCTAATGCAGGTTTCACATAAATATACTTTTACAGCTAAAACCTTGCAAATACAATCAGAAAGATGAGTGTTATAGGGCATGTACAATCAAGATTTTGAAAAACTAACTCTTTTGGAGAACAATATAAGGATGTTCAGGATATGTTTTGCTATCTTTTGCAATAATTCTGATGAGGGGTTTTGTTTGTTTGTTTGTTTTTCTTCTAGAATACATACCATCACCTTACCTTTTAGTTTAGCAGTGAATGAGCTTTGTCAGGCATGTATCTATAATGTTTTCTGTATAAAAATATTCATACTTGGTTAAGAAAGCTTTGCAGCCCACCCCAGCTCCATCAACCTTTGCTCAGCTTTGCAGCTCAGAATCTGTGTGTGGCTGATATGCAACAGCTTGGAACTGAATATGACTTTCTGAACAACTGTAGGACTGCACTGGTTTTACTCGCGCAGGGCTTGTTCCGGTCACTTGATTTGAGAGCAGGAGGTCTGTTCCTCTTGTGCTGTCAGTACTAAATGGCAAGTCAAGGGGAGGAAGTACCTGCAGTTTTTAATGCAGAAAGAATATAGAAATTGGACTGGGGATGGGGATGGCTGCTAAACTAATCTGTAGCATGGGAAAGGTAAGGGACCTAATTGTTGGATTGGAGAGACTGGGAACCTGCTGAAATGAAAGGAATAAAAGATAAAGCTGGAGCTGGGCCTGTTTAGCCTGTAGAAGAGAAGACTGAGGGGGGGATCTCATCAACGTGTACAAGTATCTAAAGGGAAGGTGTCAAGAGGATGGGGCCAGACTCTTCTCCTTGGTGCCCAGCGACAGGACAACAGGCAACCGGCAGAAACTGAACCACAGGAAGTTCCCTCTAAACCTGAGGAAAAACTTCTTTCCTGTGAGGGTGACAGAGCACTGGAACAGGTTGCCCAGAGAGGTAGTGGAGTCTCCTTCCCCGGAGATATTCAAAACCCGTCTGGATGTGATCAATGTGCTCTAGAGGACCCTGCTTGAGCAGGGAGGTTGGACTAGATGATCTCCAGAGGTCCCTTCCAAACTCAACCATTCTGTGAAAATGAAGTTCAGTTAAGCTTTCAAAAGCCCATTAAACATGTGTTTCCATTCCTTTTGATTTGTTTGACTTTCAGGCATTAGTAACGTTAATTAGCATGCATGTGTGCATGCGTTAAAGTATGTTCACATCAGTTTTGTCTGCTTTAGTACTAATTCAGAGGTGGTAAAAGTACTGGCAACACTAGCATAGGTAATGTTTTGGCCGAAAAGCTGTTTATGGAACCTGGCTGCAGTTGTGGAAGACCTACATATGGCAGATTTACCATATTGACTGGGAGCTTAGATACTGTATGCCTATGATACATTTTATATGATGGCATGGCTATCTTGGGTACTTTTCATAATTCTCCTCCCTGCTCTGTTTCATGGTATGTGAATTGGATCCTCAACTGTTTATTCTACAGGGTGGTGCTAATCAACTGGCAATGTTTTTGTGTGCAACAATTAAGCTTGTTTTCTGTTTCTTGTTTACCTGTCTTTAGTCTTTAAATTCTCCTATCTGTAAACAACCTAATTTTCTCCTAGGAAAGGTATCTGCCATGGCTGGTCAGAGCTATCTGTGTGCTGGATAGCTTGCCATTTCTGGCAGGTAGATTGATTGGTTGGTAGCTGCAAAAACTAGATGACCCTACCCTGCTTTCCCATCCATGTGTGTACTAATTTGTGTTTCTTTCCTCCATTTGGCACTAGTTTTCCTGACACTTGTACGAAGTTATCTCTGAGAATTTTACTGTCCCCCACCCTCCTGTCCTTTGAATTTTGAGGAAATTAGACAGCACAGTTGCTAAGTTATTGAGGGAAAACAATGAAACATGCAGTACATTTCCCTAGAAATCAGGGCTGAGAAGAGTATGTCTCTTATAGCAACGCTTCACTAATACAGCCACGCTGGTCCTAAGCCGCTAGTACTTGGTCTTGTGCAATTTTTTTTTCTTCTGTCAGATATATATTTTCATAATATAATGGTATAAACATAAAATTCTTCCCTCATCAACAGCAGTAATACAGCTGTGTATGTTGGCAAGAAGATGGATAGTTTGGAATACAGATGCTGCCCAAATATTCGTTTTTCCTGACTGTACACGGTTATTGCAAAAATAGCCTTTAAGAAGTTAATGTTATATACAAGATAGTTCTAATTGGTTTCTGCTTTTGCTTAATCTTGGGGAAGATTCTCAACAGTGAGGAAACTTCCCTAAATGTCTGATCTGTGCTGTTGTGAAAAGAAGCTATTACAATGTTAACTAGACCTTCATTTGTCCTTTGTCATATGTTAACATCGGTAATGTTCTGATTTTGTGACTACAATATAGTTCTCCAGGGAGTAATTTATCCTAGCTAGACCATCTGAAAACAGGTTCTTCATGCCCATTCTCCCTCAGTAATTCAGCTATTCAATCAGTAATTAATGCTATTTTAATTAAAATTTTATATGTCCCTCCCTGTATGTACCTGGGTATAACCTAAAGGTTTATATTAAATTTTTATGTCCCCTCTCTCTGACTGTGACTTTCCCCATAAATGTCCCTGATTATGACAACAGTAAAATAATAAAACTGGAGCTATACAAATGAAGGGTTCATTCCTGTTTAATGCACAGGCTACAGTATGTGCCTGGGATCACTCTGAATCAGGTCACATATTTCTCTTTTCATGCAAATCTCTGATCTGCAGTTAATAGCAAAATCTGTACAGGTACTTTTTTCTCTTTTTTAATTTTACAGCACTTGCTATTACAAAAGTTTCTCTGACTTTACAAACACCCAGGAAAATCTTGCAGAAGAAGTAGGCAATGCAATAAAATCAACCATTTTCTCCACATGAAACTGGATCTACCCTTTCAGGCGCCAGTTAAACAAGCACTTAAACACGTGCTAAAGTATTTGAATTAAGTGCCTGGCTATGGCTAGGCCTTTACGTTGTCTAAATGAATAAAAATGAAAAAAAGACATTTAATTTTATTTCTATTTATAGTGCTTAAGTGTATTATGACAACTTCAACATTCTACTAGGGAAAATTCACTTAATTCAAAGTATCTACAAATTAGCGTTAGGGTAACAATTTTTGAATCTCTCTCCTGCACAAACGTAAGTCCTTATCTTTTTCTAAGGTCGGCCTGTCTTCTAAATAGTAATGCTACTTCTGGTGCAAGAAAGTTAGTGGGCATGTTGTCTTTATTCTAGTCAGGAAACTAAGTTTAATAATACAAGAGAGAGAAAACATTTGACAGATATTACAGGATGTTGTCTGTTGCAGCTTCTGTAGGCTGATATTATTAACAAATATTTGGATCATTACTATATTATGAAGCTTCAGAAAGTGATTCTGCTTTATAAGCCAACTCTGTGTTTTAGATGGGAACAGCAAATTTGTGCATTAAGACATCTTTCAAGTTTATTGGTGCTTTTTTCCCTCTTCTGCCCCAAAAATCTTTCTCTCAAAATCAACCTGGAATCTGAAATTCAAACTGGGTTCTCCTGTAGGCACATATTTCGCCAACAATGAAGTTTCTGTAATCAGAGCTTAGGAGTGAAACCATGAAGACAAGCAGCGGTTTTAAACGCGGTGTCTGGGGAAAGCAAGAAGTAAGTGATGGCTGAAGGTCTGAACCAGCTGCTTGCAGAGTCCAGGGAGCTATAAGATTTGCTGATGCTTCTGTACTTTGATGTTTTTGTCATTTAGATCCCTGTTCAAGACAGTAAATACTTGTAAGGAAGAGAGGCGCCATTCTGTCTGCCTCCATTTACTTTTCTCTTAAAGGAAAAACAACGCAATTCTGGGATATGTCCTTTGCCCTCTCTCTTCCCTCTGTCTCGGAAACGGAAGCGATGACAAGCTTTCTCACCTCTTTCTCCTTGTCTAGCACTCAAGTTCGCGCTCAGAAAACAAGGCATTTTACAGAATGACAACATCTAAAGGTGGAGGGCCGCAGTGCTGAGCGGGTCAGCAGTGTCCGATAGCGGCGGGAGCGGAGCGGGAGGCTGCCCGCTGCGCACAGGCCTCCAGGATCCCGTGTCCGGAGCGGGCCCCGGGCCCTTGTCCCCGGCCTGGCGGGTGGGGAGGGCACTGGGCAGCGGCCAGGGCACGAGGGAGGCCTCTCCTCCCTGTAAGAGCAAATCCTGGTCCTGATCTTCTCCTCCTCTCTCTCTTCAGCCTAGCAAACGCGTTGCCGCAAGGGATGAGCGGCGCCTCCTTTGGAAAGAGAAGGCAGTGGGTCGTCGGTCACAGCTTAGAGCTGGAGAGAAAGCAGAGGTTGGTCACTGTGCATAGGAAAAAGAGCCGGTTAGCCTGGCCTCCTCGGGTGGCATCCAGGAGGTACTGGGGATGTACAAGGAGGGGAGCATGTCCCATGCTGGAGCAGAGTGTGGAAGAAGAGAAGGTCCTGCAAGGAAGGAGCAGCAGCTGGAGGAGAGCGACACCTGCACTCACAGTGCTGCTCCAACTCCCTGCCCCCTCCTCACTTTTCCCCCCACCCAGAGTCCTTGAAACCACCCCGAGCTTCCCCAAGCCCCTTTAACTCATTTCTTCACTAAAACTGGCATGCTCAGACAAATTTTTATCTCACTGCCACTTTAAAACTCCATCTTATCTACAGCACAGACAGCTTTGAGGTGTCTTTGCTGATCAGCGTTGAGGTACCCGCCCCCAAACAAGCACCCCAGAAGTATGGCGGTAAGCGCTGGCAGTGTCAGCCTTCATATGTTACTGTCCTCGCTCCGAGGGAAATAAATAACTATTTTACTGTGCTGGCAAGAAAAAGAAAGCTTGCAAATACCCTAGCTATAGTGGCTTTAAGAATCCAAAAAGAGCAACATTTCTTGTTTGAGCCTGCCCAAACAGTGCAGGCCAACTGGGAGTTAGGATTGCCAAGATGCAGGCACACACTCTTCATCAGCCTTTTTTGTAGGAAACAAACAGGGACACAGAGGCAGCTACGCCAGGACCTGTTGGTGGTTGTTCTTACTGCTGATATCTGCTGTGTCCCTGCCTTGCTTCTGCAGGGTCCTTTGCAAGTCTGCGCCGATACAAATGCAGCTGCAACCTCTGACGGCCACGCTCTGTCTGGCAGGTTGCTCCCTGGCTCCTGGTTCAGAGACAGTTCCTGGACAGTTTCTTTTGAATCCAGTTTCTCTCCTGCTCCTGGCTTGGTCTTATGCTGCTATTTCTCCACGTGCCAGATCACTTGTTCGTTCATGGTCATTCCTTTTTTTTTTTTTAATTCCCTCTTCTCAGATAGGGTGATAACAAACGCCCGAGTGACACTGGAAGTCCACAGGGGGAGCTGATCAAAGTAATTCCTGCCTACGAGATAGTTATTCTTAAAACAGATCCTACTTGCTGTGTAATACCAAAGTATGTGACCTATAGCTGATGAACAGGAAGTGTCCCACTGTGGCGGTTGTGAGCAGTGCGAGCTTATCTGCCAGGTATAAAATGGTCTGCCACTAGGTGAAGAAAGAGAACAAGGAAACCCAAATTACTTTCTTCCAGCTGTCTGTTGTTTTGCATACCACTGGGGCATAGACTGTTCAGTTCTCATTCTTATACTGGCTTCTATGGGAGGAGATGATAGATAAACTTCCAAGAAACATAATCCTTTTCCGTAGCATCTATAAACAAGCTGTGTAAATTTTTTATATTTTAATATACCTAAATATATAACTGAGGAAACTCTGGAATCATTTACTGAGCTAAACAAAGGAACATAATACAGAAGCAGACCTCAACCTCGGAGCTGGCTCTGTACTCATATCTGCTTGAGGCACTTATCTATTTTATCCATGCCCTTTTCCCTCCACAAGGGAGGGACAAGAAGCAAGGAAATTGTTAATAACCTCAGGTATTTTAGTGACTTTAGGTAGAGAAGGAAAACTGAGATACTATATTTGTCTTGGGGGGGTTGGTTGTAAAATGTCAGCTAAAAATGAGATTTTGTTCTGTAGTCTGTTTTTCACAGGAACTTTTTCAGTAGAAGTTTTTCCCAGGTAGGTAATTTGCCCAAGGAAAACTGCACTTGCAGGTAGATCCCCTTGTATACTACTTGTAGAAATTCTGAGACATGAATATGTTTATCTCGTAGTTTACGCATTTGTGGGGGTAAAATTTAATTACTTTAATAGCTGCCAAGAAATTCAAACATAAGCGCTCAAAACTAAGCAGCCTCAACTTTCACATCCCAAACATTTATGCATATTTATGCAGGCCAGATCTGGAGTGGTGGGTGAGCTCACCTTGGAAGATGTACCATTTTTTAGATGTTTCATGCTCCTAGGATAAGATAGTTTGGTGCTCAGTGAGGGAAACCGATGTTGGAAGTTCTAGATTGACGCCAGGTTTATTTATTTATTTTTGAATCTTTAGTAGTTATTGCTTAGATGTCTCTTCTCTCACTTCTTTAGTGTGAGAGCAGCACTTCTGCATGCTTGAAAGGCAACTATGTTTGGTTCTTTCAGCGAGGCTAGTTTAATATTGAAGCTCTCTTTCATGCAGTGGTAAAGCTATGTGTGTAACCAACAATGAAGCAACACAGGGAGAGCAATACTGTTTTAATGTTCTTCTTGTTGACATTTAATTCCCAAGATACTCTTTGAAAAAGTTATTTTTCTATGAAAGCGACACAGTTGTTGCCATTAACAGACTTCTTGATGTCTCTTGCTCCAAGGGAGTTTTTGGTAGTCGTACATTATGTACATGTGTGCATGCCTGTGCATAGAAATGTATGGAATGGACTATTACTGCTTTCCTTTTTAAGCACTCACAAATGAGGCTATGAAAAATTAAAGATATCTACAGTAAAGCTGTTGATCCACTAATGTAGAATTACTCAGTCTATGTCTAACCAGCTTGATCCATTCTGTCAATACTAAGATGAAAGGAAATTTTCCATCCTTCTAGTAACTAGCCTTTCAAGCTCTTTTTTAAAATTCTGTCATGCTGAATTGCATGGCTGTTATCATTTGCAGATCTTTTTAGAAAGCAGCCCCAGGTTACATGCATATTGGATTACTGTGCATCAAAGACATTAAAATAGGTGTGTTATAAAGATAAGGGCTTTTTCTCATTCTGCTCACAAGAAATTGCATTTAAGAGAGCCTTCAAAGAAGACAAAAAAGGGCTCAACCAGACTGGAAGAAGCAGTTCATAGAAAACTGCAGAATGTCTGACAGATTCCTGACAGTGTACACTGGTGCTTTGTTTCTTGTTTTAATGTGTATTTTATATGCTCATGAAGGAACATAAAGTTGAGCATTAACATGTGAGAATATAAACTGCTTACACATTATCTGCTCATTTTGCAGTCTTGTGAAGTTATAAAGAAAATCATACAGTTACTTTCAAATGCTAATTTTCTCAGGTACTCCTCACTGACATACCTAGTGTGAATGTGTAGGTGACCAAATATCTTTAGGACTGCAACGCTTAAATTTATTCAGCAGTTTTAGAGGAGGAGGTGAGGCAGGGCATCTATTTTTAGAATTTCTTTTATACTGAGCTCTGGAAATTTAGAAGTTGCATCTGATCGCATTCCCATTACCTATTAGCAATAAAAAGCCCACAATGTGAATTGTGAAGAAGTAGCTAATCATAAAAACATTTCAAAGAACTACATATGCTCATAAGAATCAAAACCAATTAAGAGGTCATTCAAATTGTAATCTATAAAATGTGAAAGAAAAGCAAATTCTAAGTGAAAAAATTGCTTTTGAGAATTACAGTCACATACCTAAGCTATCAGTCTTATACTGCTGCTGACCAAGGGTGAATCCGCACTGAAAAAGGCTCTTGCCCTACAAGTCAATAATCTAGTTCTTAGGAGTTGACAGATAATCTGGTGTTGATTCCAGGTGCCTTGGAGGTAGAATGTTTGATGAGAAGGTCTAAGATACTGAGGAAATCTACTAGAGAGATAAACAAAAGCTTGGAATAAGGTATGAACTGTGTCAAGTATAACCCAAAAGAGGTTATCCATGATTCAGTATATCGTCTACACACTCTAAAAAGGACTTTTTTGAAGGCGTTATGCAATCCGATTGTGCTGCACTTTAGTTGATCAGTAGTTATCTTTAAAGCACACATACCTCCAGGTGATCTGAATATTTTATTTAAAATATTATAAGGAATCAAACTGGTTAGTCTATTTTACTAATGCTACAAAGTGCTAGGATTAAGGTAACGATGTTAAAGGGAAACAGAATTCAGTTAAAATAGTGAAATATGAGAAATAGGGATGAGGAAGCTCACTTGAAGAGCAGTGCATATGATATCCACCAAATCTTGGCAAAGAAGGAAAATTCAATGGAAGATTTAATACTATAGTCAAAACAGAAGGGGAAGCTTATAAACAGTGGTGGTCAGATTCTCAGTAGCCCACGCAGGGGTGCACAGGCTGGAAAAGAAGGTGTCCCGACCCCGCTGGCCAAGGCAGCAGGGGAAGGAGGAGCTCCAGACCTGATTCCTCTCGGGAAGCACATCTAGGGCAGGGAGAAAACTGCCCCCATCTGTTCACATATCAGTGCAGCAGGCTGTTCTCCATAAGGGAAAACAGAATTTGGCACACAGCATCTGAGAGCTCTTCTATGAGGCGCTCCGTCATGTAAGGCTGCTGGCTTGATGTCTTTGCATATCTCTGGATCCTTCCCATCCCTACTGTGCTTTCTATTTACAGTGACATACGTTACAAGAAGTAGCTATGTTTTGTACTATGTTCCTTCTTGTATATATTCATGAATACATTCTCAAGATTATAGACTTGTCCTTGTAATTAAAATGTCTTTCAGGTTGCATTTCTGGACCAAAGACCATATGCACTAGCAGTGATTTGTCACAAAGAATGACCAATACCAATCACTACATTCATTAAATTGGGAGCATTGACTGAAGGTTAATCTATTGACTAGTCAACTTTCCTGAAGTGCTGTATAATCCTAACAGTGGTCTGTGCCTCCCACATATATGACTGTAGGGCATAACACAGAAAAGGAAAAACTTAACTGTTCTTTTAAGCCCACTGTCTCCTCATGAGCCTAGCATTTACTCCAGACCCGTCTTGCAGCATCAGTTTTCCTGCCATTTGGCCTCCTTGGAAGTAGCTCCTGACAACTGCACCCCTTTGCAGAAGAGGTCTGCTTGCACAGAGGAAGTGCTGGCCTTTTTTGTATAGTTTCTCTGGCTTTGGGAAGGAGCCAAGACAGTGGGATTTACAGAGGAATAACTTAATCTTCTGCCTCTTTGTAAGGGAATATTTGAGCACGCTATCTGAATTACTTTGCAGCTGCAAGCCAATAATCAAACAAAATTCTAACACAAAAAATACTTCAATATATTTGCATAGTAACTGTTTCGTGTCACCTTATCACCTGTAGTGATCATAAGATCAGTATTTTTAAATTGTTATCTAGCAGTTCAATCTGTTTACGTGACCTGAGAAATCTGATCTTGGAGGAGTCACAGATGAAGGAGAGCATCAATACAAAGTTAAAGATAAGCTTACTCTACAGTGGTAATTTCTGAAAGTCTGAGTATCCCCTTTATTGGTGGTCTGTGTGAATGGTGTTCTCTTAGTTCACTTCCTTATAGAACTACATCTGCAACAAATTTACCTTTATAACCACTGTTGGCATTAATTGTGAGTCCATTTTTGTAAATAAATAAATAAAATTAACGAAGAGATTGA
This sequence comes from Struthio camelus, assembly GCF_040807025.1. Taxonomy (NCBI): domain Eukaryota; kingdom Metazoa; phylum Chordata; class Aves; order Struthioniformes; family Struthionidae; genus Struthio; species Struthio camelus. The sequence continues at coordinate 14,722,317 of NC_090949.1, forward strand.
AAAATTCTCAAATTTGGAGGGCCGCATCAGTATTAGAAAAGTTAGCAACTAATACATCCTAACTAACAGTTTCATTTTTCATATCAACCTTTCTAATCTAAAAGAAATCTGAGCCGGCACTGGTTCTCCTTCATGTGCGGGAGGCCCATGAAACATTGCATATGCTGAGTATAAGCTATAAATATTGTTTAATTTCGTGTGATAAATGTGATACAGCATAATAGGGAGCTTTGAAGCCTCCACTGCCATTACTCTGCAACTAGATACAGCACTAAGGTTATTTCAAGGGAAAGGAAAATATATTGGATATCTTGCTTTACTTCCTTATTAATTATTTCTGGAGTAATTTATTGGTAATGAAGTGATGAAACTGACTTGCTTATTTACTATTGGCTCTGTGGCATTTTCTCTGCATTTATAAAAGTCTATATGTCAACTTATTTTAAGTGGCCTCTTTTAGAAATTTTTTTATCTATACGTTAGACTACAGAGTGAGAAATACATTTTTAAAATATGTTATTAGTTTTTGATCTGAAACTTCTTGCTAGATTCTTACGAGCTTTTGAAAGTGGACTGAGGGCGACAGTGGAGACAAGGGTCATTTGCAAACAGCTGGCCTCACGTGGCATCTGATCAAGATTTGCCTCCCAGCAAACCAAGGTGTCTTTTATTTATAGACAAAGGTTGATGCTTCCTTGTTTTGCAGACGTATCTTTAATGATGATATTTACTTTCCTTATGTCACTTCCTAAAAAGCTCATGACACTGAAGCCTTTCAATCCTCTGCTTGGTGCTATGAATCCTAGCCTAAACAGTCCAGATGATTATGATGTCTCAGTTAAGGAATTTTGGGATTCATGTAAGGAACAAGAATGCAGATCAGATGAATTAGTAAAAGCTGAAGATTTTTCATGCTAATATTTTTGAAAGTAAATGGCAAAGGGAGAGAATCACAAAACATATGTCAGCAGTTTAGTATTGTCAATGCAGTGTTTCAAAAAGTTTTGAAGATCTTGTGGCAGTTTCATTTCATGCTTCATTAAGCTGCTATATAATTCTGTTAGTAACGTCTTTGAAATAAATACATCAGTGCATTCAAATCTTGGAATTCAGCATTTGGAGTTAAGAAATCACAAAAATCCTATGTCAGTACAAGAACTAAATTCATACTTCAAAAAATTTCACATTTTGCTGTCTGGTTCCTCACAGCTATCAGTACACAGCAAAAAAAAAAAAAAAAAAAAAAAGAGAAAAAGAAAAAAATCCAAGTAGCTGAATATTTAAATATCTGAATTTTGCTAGCTTACATCATATGCGTGTCGCTTACCTCCAAGTCTCTGCATGCTAGGGCTAATATTGTGAGGACAAGATTCCTGACTCGTGAGCTGTGAAATTCTGTACTTGGCTAAAAGCCACAGAACACAAAGCAGGTATGCTGGAGAGCTGAAGGGAGGAATAGCTACAGTTCCTCGGCAGGATATTGGAATGGCTCTCCTGCTGGAGTGCCAGTCCACCGTGGCAGAGCAGGACCAAGACAACAGCTGGGTACTGGGACTGGCTTCAGCTCGCGGTTCGCTCCTTCACACAGGCAGGGATTTGGATTATGAGCAACTCTACAGGAGGTTCAGTCCTGTTGTTAGTCAGACAAAAAAATCCCCTGCGTTACAGCCATGGCTCAAGAGCGGAGAAGCCACATGCAGCTCAAGAACTGAGGTTTGACCTCCCCAGCTTTAGTATCTCATCTGCACCATTCGCTCTGGAGGCCTGTGACTTCTGTGCAGGCAGTCACAGTTCCTGTAAAAAATATTGCTGTGGCAAATATAATTATTGCTTTATAACAAATGATGGCAACTACTGTTCTTTATATGTATTTATTATATCACCAAAGTTTTACTCATTAAATAGTTTCCAAACAAGTTTTGAAAATCTAACAACTTGGAAGGAAAACATTCCATTCTATGTCAATGAGTCCAGGTATTTTTCCTGTAGTCTACGCCATGGGAATCTTTCCGACTATTCAATAGCTCTTCATTAAGAAAGCATCGTTTTCATTGTGTATGTTCTCTTTCAAAATTTTTTCAACACACCTCTTATTCTAAAATGCAACTAGAATTCTAGTTCTGTCAGGTAGTTTACCTGTTTTCTTGGAAATGCTGTTGTGATGGGTAGGTAATGTGCTATTGTTCCAAAATCTGCAGTTTAAAAATGCTTGTGTCTATTCTGGCCCTAAGGATAGACTCTTTTGTATCTCATTCTAGCCTATGAGAATTGTGAAAACATTGGAAAGCAGTTGCCATAATTATATTTCTGATATATTGCTGCATTTTATTTTTGCTTTACCAGAAACATGTAAAAGAATGTCATTATTGTTTTCCATTAAGACTAGCATAATTATAAAAAGAAAAGCAGGCGTTCAGTCATGCTTAATGCCTAAGGAACTATAGGCCTGGTAGCAAAGTGGAGGACCTTTGGTTCAATATGGAGCATGCCTGACAGTAACAGTCTGCTTTGATAAATGATTAACTATGCTGAAATGCATATTGCTTAAAGCATTTGTGGTCGAGTAGCATTTTTAGGGCAGTATATCAAGGGATTAAAGTGAAAAAAAAAGTTGTTCTTAACATAGTTAAAAGAACACTTTACAAAGAGATCTTAATTCCTGCCGAGTTCAGGAAAACAACAATGCTTGTCTTCATACTTCTCAGATAACTTTTGCCTTTGTCTTCATAAAACTGAGTCGTACTTTCTTCTGAATAAATTACAAATGATTAGTTACTAGAAATATTAAAAAACTAGAACCTTTTACAGCATTAATTTAAGGACAAATGAGGAGGATTTTTTTGTGTGGATACTATATGTGGAAGACTTCGGTAAAAGCCATTGCACAGTGAGATGTGAAAACTTTGGTATATAACTTAAGAATTAATCTTTTGTAGTTAAGATGTCACAGGGTTATAACTTATAACCAGAGAAACTGGTTAAATTTAATTTCCTATCAACCAATGCAGAATCTCAGTGAGTAATTAACTAACATTAGATTTGGTTAAAAGGTTTTGAACTTCTCTTCCTAGAGGAGCAAGACTAACAAGACTTTTTGGAACAAAAAATAGTTTGTTTGCATCTAAGTTTTTCTGTAATGAAATGAATTTTCAAACAGCCAAGCTGCTACAAACGAAGTGGATGCAAAGAGAAGTGGATGCAAAGAGAAGAGATGCAAATCACATATGTACAAGAATTTTGATTAGCAAACATATATCATCAGCTTTCCTTCAAATTTTAAATCAATGTTACAATTGCTGAACTAGAAATACAACTCTGTTTTATGTTTTCTTAAATATAAAGCTAGAATTCTGACAAAGACTGAATAGCTGTTAGAAACTAGAATCTTAGCTGTGATATTTTGAAGTGGAAAGAGGGGACAAGGACTCTATTTCTGTCTAACATTCAGTCATAGGCAACACTTCTTTTGGCATTTCAAAAAATATTTTGTTTGCTGCAGCAAGCAGATGTTCTGTTAGAAAATATGTTAGATTTTTCAGCCTTTCTTAAGCTTTTACGACCAGTCATGAAATGCCACCAAAATTATATGGCATAAAGTGATGGTCAAGTTGCTCGCTTTCTTTGGAAGGTAGTAAGGTTTAAACTTCAGTACTACCGAAACATTGCCAGTCGTGTAAGACTTGATCTCATGTCCTGAGTACTTCTGATGACTTCAGTGGGCACCAAGTGAGTCCATACTTCTTGCCTTCATCTATTTTGCAAGTTTACCAAGTATTGATTGCATTCTTATTTGATACACTTAATGGATCAGAATCTTTTTTTTTTTTTTTAAACGAAGGAATAGGTCAAGAAAGTGAGACATTTTGGGAAACTAATGTTACAGAGGTATTAGGGAAAAGGAAAGGTAAAGTCCGGTAAGCAGCAGCAACCGTAGTGTTATTTTGAATCATATGGAGAGCAGGAACAGAAGAGCAGGCAGGCAAATAGCATTGATTTAAAGTGACCTGAGGAACTGCTAGTTGTTGTCCTAGAAGTTCCAAACGATGCTGGCAGGAGATCAGTCAAAGGGGAACAAATACATGCTTGCAGCTCACCAGCAGCCTCTTCTCCAAAAACAAAAATAATCTAAGTACGGTAATGAGTCTAGTTTAAGCTTCTTAGGTTAAAACCTATTTCCAAGAAAGTCAGATGGTCTTTAGAATAAAATGAAGTTAGGATGTCAAATTTCCATCCATACAGAGAGAGGATTCCACATCAGCAGCTTGTACGCTGCATTCAACGGTGACCGTGGGAACTGGTACCTACTGAGCACTGTTACACTCTGTAGATACCACTTCCTTTTTCATACTGATTTACAGTACTCGACCTTCACGTTTCTGTAGAGTCTCTTCATTCATTACCGCTGGGGATTGTGATTATGTGATATCCCCAAATGCAATACAGTAGTGATACTGCTGCAGTTACGTCAGGTGCATTAGGCAATGCAGTGCCTAATGTTCATTAGAGTGCATTCAGGAAAGCGGGCGTTGGAGTACATTCCTTTGAAGGATATGCTGCCAAATTCATCCTTGGCTCTAGGATATGCACAGTTCTCCATACTTGTGTGAATTAAGTACACATTTGTCCTGCTTTAACATAGTAAAGGCTCCAATACCTGTAACGTCTAAAACAATTTATAAAAAAAGCCCTGCAAGGTCTGTTGAAAAATGTCAGCAGCATTTTTTTTAGAGGAAGAAGGGGGATAATAGCCTAGAGAGCTACACGTGCATTTTGAATTTGTAGAAAGAGATGAGCACAAGCAATTGCCTGCTGTTGATGAACGAAAATCACAATTATCAGGGAGACAAATAGAAGTGTTTTCCACGGAATGGTCTCCTCACTATTACCCCACAAGCGTTTACAAGCGTTTAATATACTGAAGGACATAGGATCATGGCTCAAGCCTGCTGAGCATTGCAGAGACATTGAGGGGACATATAAAAATCTGGTTTGCTGTCTTCCTTTCTTTTTGCCACTTAGAGGTAGGGTGGGACAAGTCCAAACCTGATGCTGAGAAGTGAGCAGAGAATCAAGATCTCTACATGAGGAATTACTAAACTCCTCAAAGTGCTCTCTTTTATCTATACCGGCAGAGTTCAACATTTCTGAGGTAAGAGGAATTTTGGCTGTTGCGGCCTTTGAAAGCCTGGGAGAATGTGTTCTCTTTACTATGAAGCTATCTGTCATTTGTCATCCACCAGAGACAGGGATAGTGCATATCTATTCACAGACAATCACTGAAGACATTTAATAATGTTTGACCTAACAAACTTTAAGAGTTCCTTAAAATATGGATACGATAGCCAAGACTGGTTTTATATCTCCCCAGACTCTCACTGCTACAGTAGGTAGACAGCTTACAATCTTTATATCTTTTATAATTCCCACAAATTTCTCTTTAACGTAAGGGACTGAGTATTACCTACATAAAGAAGAATGTTTTCTGATAGAAATGTGATGGATCAAAACAAAGGTTTACCCAGGGACATATCTAATTTTAGAAAAAATAAAGTCTGGCATCTGGAGAAGGAAGCAAAGAATGCAGGTTCATGGTTCAGTTTGAATGTAGGAAAGCTAGGTTCAAAGGTATAAATGAAGCAAATTTGCCTACTTTGGCTATTGTATATTTATGAGACACTTCAGATAATTTTGTTTGCGTTTCATTCTGAACAAGAGAAAGAAATTTGAAATGTCATTTTTTTTCACACAGCAGAATTCAGGTTTTCTTCTTCTGTCACCTGTGTTTCGTATACAGGAAACAAGGTCTTTGCGATTCCATAACAGATTTTCTGTGCATATTAGGGATCTGCGCTAAACTCTTGCACTAATATATTAAAGGTCGATTCACATTTTCACTTAGCCTACTTTGTTCCATGCTCTTGCTCTATATAAACTGAAGGTGTGTTAGATGACAAGGGAACAGCTTGAAGATGCTTTACCTTGGAGAGAGAAAGTAGTGCCTACAGAGGAAAGGGACTTGGCAAGAGGCAAATTGTTAGTGTCACTGGCAAACAAGAGAGTAGAAACGAGTGCAAAATGAGAAGACTCATAAATGTCAAATCATAGTGGTGTCACCAGGCAAAGACTTTCTTTTCTCTGTGAAAGTTGATGATGTTATTCAAGTGGCATAGGTCTTCATTGTATCATGAACCATAACCTGAACATATAACTGAAAATGGCTTCAACATCAGAAAATAAAGAATAATGATTTCTCCCTAAATGCAGTTAACAGGCACTAACTGAAAGTATAGCACATGAAGAAGCTGAATGTAAGGGATTATAAGCCTAGATGACCAACTCACATGTGGTCAGCCCACTGACACTGTTATTTTTTTAAGCTGCACTTTGTCAATCATCTTTAAGTGATGAAGTTATCCACACACTGTGATATGAAGAACAGTAAAAACTGTAATAATTACTGAATGTCATTTATATTAGAGCAGTATAGGGCAGTTGAAGAGTAATACTTTCAAGGGCTTTTAACTTTCCTTGAACAATGATCCATTGACGTGAAACTTCTCTCTTTCTCTTTCTCTCACTGAATCTTTTTTCTTTACTTTTTTCACACACATGTTAAATGGTGCAACTAATATCTGCACTGGAGTGATGAAATACATCTTAAAACAAGAGGTTAAGAATCATGGATTTTGTCTGAGGTTAGCCTCAGGCTTGATGAACCAGAGAAGACAGAATTGAGAGCTCTTAAGTCATTGGATCACACTCCAGCAAAACTTTGAGCAATTTATCATAATCCTAATGGTGGTTAGAGAAGTTACATAAAGATTGTTCTGACAAATGGTATTTGGTAGAGGTCTTCATATCCTCAGCTCCAGAATGCCAGTACCTATTTCTGGTTGTTTTCACTACAATCCTAAACCAAATCCCATGTTAGCAATACATATGAAAGCCCATTCCTATGGTGAAGGAGCCATGCTTTTTGCCTCAAAACTGCTTTGTTGTTCTGGGGTGCTTAGGATGTGATATAAACGTTTTTGGTGGTTTAGATTGGGCTCACACATGCTCCTTGATGAAGAATGAATTAATTTGCGTACTGAATGAAGTATTCATTGAAAGCAAAGTCAACCAAGACAATACAAAGTGCTATGAGACATATTCTGGTTTGGTCATAGGGAATTAATGTTGTGCCACAAATTCTGAGATTTCTATTTCTAAACCATGACCCTGTGTCTCTTTGTGAAATAGAAGAAAACAAGGCTGAATTCAAGTAGGTAGCTTAATCTGGATAGCAGTAGATTGTCTGTGTTTGGCCCCAGAGTGAGAGGAGAGCTCTGTCAAGCACAAACTCCTCTTCCCGGCTGTCTGTGGTTGAACTCAGTGGGAGTTTCAGCATCTCAGACAATGGGATGTAACTTTCCTTCTAGCAGCAGAAGTGGGGACCTAACCTCTCCTTTAGAAGTAGAGTGTTATATTTCAAAAAAAGAGGGGCCATGGGACGTGGTTTGGGTGTTGTTGGGCAATTATATGTTGTTTAGTCTAAAAAAAAGTATGCAGGGCTTTTGCACAGATTCTGAGAAAGAGTGACAGGGTGGCAATGAAATGTAATGATGAAACAATTCCTGAAACCTGGGCTGCAACAAACGAGCTATGATGTAGTTTTACAAAACACAAAGCTGTGCGCTCAAGAATTAAAATCAAGAATCTCAGCAATAAGCCAGGAACTCTTCAGCTGAGGAAGCCATAGGAGCAGAAGGGCCTTGGTGCATTAATTAATTAGAGGTCGACTAGGGCCAGCTGTGAGATGCAGCTATGAAAAACAAAAATGTATCAGCTGAGCTTCTTTCAGCTGAGGTAAAGCCAGAACTCATCTAGCATCTTGTATCCTTCTCTGGTTAAATGTATTCCAAAGATGCTGAAACAGGTGAAGCAGGATGGTTTTGAGGTAGGTGCAACTGTGAGACTAGAGAGCTTCTGTTAGACCTGGAAAGGAAAAGAGAAAAAAAAAGGTCTTTATCAGGTTATAAATCTGCCCTTGAGGGTAATGCTCAGGCAACAAGGCATTACCCTGTGGCAGGAACACTATTGCTGGGATTGTGATGTGCAGTTTTACTTCTGAGTAGCTCTTGCCACTGCTTGATCAGGCTTTTAAGGGACAGTGCCTTTCCTCACTGTGTGAATTGTATTGCTAAGGAGGGAAGAGAAAGAAGTTCAGCCTCCATGTTCGTATCTGGGTAATATCTGCCTTGCAGTGAAAAATCTTTTGGGGGATATTGTAGCAAAATAAGAGAGGGGAGGAGATCATTGTCTAGTAATCAAACAAAAAAAATAAATATAGGGAGAAGAAATGACTTCAGAAAAAAAATCAATGCTGATGCATGTTCAGATAGGTATACCTTTATATATAGGTGTGTATATCAGTATATATACACACATACATATATATGTGTACTTGGTATGAATAAATGCTCTCTGGAAATATGAATATCCAGATCCCATAGAGTATTACATGTATGAATAGGATTATATAAAATGATATGCTATAATAGGGGTTTGTACTGAATTGTACTTAGGGTCATATATGTTGTGTTCAGATATGGGAATTCATGTATCTGGTTATTCATACAGTGGTGTAAAGTACTGGGATTTAAAAGTTTATATCACACACAAAATATTTTCTAATTTCTGCAGTGGAAAAATTAACTCAATCCTACCCGTAAGCAGCACGTGAAATAGCATGCAACAAGCACACTTCAGTTTTATAATGATATTCTCATAAGCAATATGGCAAAATAGTAATATCGTGGTGGCCTCTAATTCTGAAATCAAATGAGGCTTAGTAATTAATTGTTGTTTTTGCAGACTATCTTTGGATGTATTTATCAGAGTGAGTCAAAAATCTAGAATGCCCTAGTACGTCGTGGTATTTTTTAAGCTCTCAAAACTGTTATGATCAGTATGCTGTTAATGCATCAGTAGAACAAAATAGATTATTGATTTGCTCAGTTATTAAACATGTTCAGATGTAGAGATAAAGGTCTGAAAAGTATAGATCCCCAAAATATCCATCCGTGTCACCTTCAGAATCAAGTACAGATAACATTCATTAATCAAGCACAGAAATATTCTTCACTAGCCTGAAGTATTCTTCAGGAACCAAGATTTGACCCTTAGTGTCCAAGAGTTTCAAAGATGCTAGAAGTACCTATTTCTATAAAGTACTCAGGACAGGGACCTTTTCCCCTCACCCTTTCCTTCTGTTTTTTGAACAACTAAGTTCTAAAATTTTAATTGTTAGAGCAGTGGGAATCGATCTTCTATGTCAAACTGTTTGGACGTTTATTTAGGTAACTTCAGCAATCCTATTGCAGGTTAACCTATGCCAGTTGTTACTTTTCTTCTCTGAGTGAGAAATAGAAACGTCCAGGCAGGCTGACATATGAAAGGACGTAGCTTCAGAGTTTAGCTTCCCTCGCCTCGGCCCAACAATTTCATTGCACTTTTTAGAAGATTCAAGTGTCCTGTACTGTAATGCTTGCATTAATTGTGGAAAGCAATGATAACACCATCAGTCACTGCCAGGTCAGCTGGCTTTGCTGGCACACTTTCAGACATATTCTGCATTGGTTCCTCTGAAACACTCATTTTATTTATATTTTAACATACCTGTGATTGAATATATAATTCAGCTCCATGGTAAAAATTTTAGTCTATGATCCGTTTGAAAACGGAAGTAAAATAAATTTCTCTTTACAGCACGTAGTTCTCCTTCATAGGAAAGACACTTGTTAAACTCTGAAAATGCTAGTATCTCTGTCAATCAGGAGTTAATTTGTTGTGTTAACAGGGCTACAGTGAAGTAGAACTAGTATAAGAGACAGAAAAATGAAGATCAAGGTTTTTTTGTTGCTGTTGAGGTTTGGGTTTTTGTTTGTTAATTTTTTTGGTAAGATCTGAAACCCTGAAATATGAGTGCTCGTTATACATGTCCTTATACTGTAAGAAATAGCTATAACCTTTTCTGTAGATAGTTTTCTAAAGAAAATATCAGGTTGATAGTTGTACTTATTCTTGTTCTGTCAGAGTATTTAGTTCAAACTACATTCAAATAAAATAATAAGAGTAGCTGTAAATGAGTTAGATTCTTCTTGTCTTGAGTATACTAGCAACAGAAGCTGAAATTCCCTCTGGAGATTATGATGAAGCAAAAGGTGTGAAATCTCTGTCTGACAAACTCTGAACTGGTGTATCTTGCTGGGTTTTGTTGCTGGCCAATTGATGAGGCTTTTCAGGAGAAGAAAGTTGGAGCTGGGGATGTTAGAGAGAATTATACGCTCCCACGTTTAAGGAAGAGGAACAAATTTGAATTCATTTGGTAGTCTTATTTTAACAGTGAATTCTGGAGGCACTCAGTACTAGAGACACTAAGCAATGTTTCTCCCACCTACACAAGGGTCAGGTCAGCTGACCTGCATCTAATTCTGCAGATTCAAGCAGCATCTGCTTTGAACATGGCTGCTGATGATAACGGCAGTTTGATGTTGGTTTTATGCATTTCCATTTTGTTTCATTCTGGGATATCCAAGAGGCTAACTCTATGTGCTTGTCTTCCCAGAAGCTTTATTCGTGTATGATGTTGTTTCCCTGTTTTAGTGTGTGCACAGATCACTGAGGATGGTAGATCTTATGGATAGAGATGCTGCCAGTGCTTCTCACAAGCAGCCCTGAGCTTTTTCATCAAACCCAAGGAACTATATATTGTTCCCTCTTTGACTAGTTATTTGCAGTCTGAGTAAGACGTAAAATGTGCTACTGGCATGAGGAAAGAAATGGTAGAAGTACAGTGGGTAGTCCCAGTTTCTAGCGTTTTGAGATAAGGGTTTTTTTTCAATTGTCCAATAGATTTGTAATTTGAAAGATTTTGGGCCATTTTTGAAGTTAGATAGAATCATGATACTCATAACCCACTCTGGAATTCGTATATTCCGTATGAATCAGGACTTTTATATAATTTAAAAACATGATTTGCTCTGCTGCACACAGCTGCGCATATATCCAGAAAGTATATCTGAATACCAGGTCTCAAATTCAGCTACATGCTTTTTTGGTGTCCAACTCAAGAAACATAAGGTGTGGGCATATAATCAGCTTTTCTGTTACAAGTAAACATTTTCTTCCATACAAGTGAGAGAGATAACTTAGCCTATGTCTCTTCCACTACTGGACATCTCACATCTAACACAGGTAAATGCTGTGTCCAGCTAGCTGCTGCAGAGCAGCTGTCTCTCTTCAAGTTCACTCTGTGTGGGTATCCCTCAAAGGGGAAGCCTGAAAGTGGGCGTTCTTTATTTTTCCCTTTAAATTAGGTTTCATCTACCTATCCATCAAGTGTCTGATTTTATTCATTCCTTCATTTTGTGCAATGCAAAACACTGAATCTTATCTAAGAGCTTCTGTGCTTTAGGGATTCAGGCTGTCTTGATGCCTCTCCTTCAATTTCCATCCTTTTTTAAAGGACTTCTGTTTTATTTGCTGGAAGCATTTTCAAAGTGGCATATAATAGATAAAATTATAACTATTTTATAGATACATTTTTTTAGATACAGTGTGTGTTAAGTGGGGCATAAATCTTATCTCTCTGCTTATTTTTATAATCAGTCTTAACTTGACTACGTTTCCACTGGCCCTCCTTTTCTCTGAACAATGTTGCAAGAAAGGACAGCAATTTTTTCAAGCCGTATGTTTTCTGAAAAGAATTATTTGTCAGAATTACTAAATATAAGGCTGATAATATTTATATAACTGTTTGAAAAATGTTCAGTAATGCCGAGTATTGCAATGTTGTCCTGTTTGCATATACCTTGTTTTTGTTTGAATCAGTATCTTTCTATTATTGGGATTCTTAATCTACAGTCTGTTTTTATAATCTCTATTTGTAAACAACCTAGAATATTGTCAGTTAACGAAGGCCAAATTATTTTTTGTTTGTGGTCTCTGTCGATGGTGATTTTTTTTTTTCTTTTATTTCTTAGCTTATCTTTTCCTAGATCTTTTCGAGCAGTACATTTTAAATTATCCTCTTTAGTTTTGGCACAATAAATCATGAGAGTTCAAATTACCTAAGGTCAAAAACCTTTTTCCAGAAGGACTTGCATACTAAATGTATTAAGAAACACATTGTAACTCTTAAAAGGCAAAGTGATGAATAAGTTATCAAAGGAACTTCTAACAAGGATGGAAGTAATATATATCCCACAGGAAGCTATTATGAGTCCTTTAATACCACAAGCCAAAGTTTTACTTACCGAATATAATCTAAATTGCATTGAACTCACTAACTATCAAGGGGAATACTCAGTTGCTGTGGTCTTGTGGTTAATCCATTCATTTGATTTTTCCAGATAGCTTTCTTCCTCCCCTTTGTTTACATAAACAGTTCAAATTCAATTATCCAAGCCACAACACTGTGAAAAGCCATTATTCATAACAGAGTATTGTCCCTTGATGCCTATGAATAATAGAGAAAATTTCCTTGATGAGCAGTGCATGATGCCTCCAAGCCTCAAGGTATTGGTGGTGGCTCTCTATAGTGTGAAGCTTCGTGGAGCCTGATCACCCTGCTGGTGATCACTTGCTACCCCAGTAGGACATGTAGTAAAATATTACAAATGGCAGGAGGAATTCAGCCATACAGCTGAGTGCAATGCTCTTCTAGACCTTCTGAGCAGGCTGTGTTTCAGATGTGCTCCTCACAAAGAGGGATGATTTGAAGACTGGGAGTGTGGCTGACGTAACACTAAAGCAGCCGCTGGACTTTGGTGGAAGCCACACCTCTGAAGTTGAAGGTGTGCTTGAGCAACTGGTGAAATGATGGCCAAAATAACTTCAAGACACCTAGATACAAGTAGGGAATGGTAGCGAGGGAGCAATTTTTCTGTTGCATAAACCATCTGTACATCACCAGAGCAAAACTGCTATGTGTGCAGGGAGGAAGAGGAAGCCAAGCAGGTGTGCAGGGCTGATCAATGTCTGTCAGTCCTGAGATATTTCTGCATGTGTCTGGTATGTGTCTGTGTCCGCAGAAGTGCCTGATGGTGGAGCACTTGCCCGTTTGCCTGTTGCTTTCAGATGAGCACACCATTTTCCGTGAGGAGACGCAGTGCCAGGGACAGTGGCCCTTGGCCAGGCCCTGCACTGGCCTCTCCCACTCTGAGACTTGCAAGTGCGGTGCCCCCAAATCCTCTCATATCAGGCAACCTCGCAGTGACTGCAGCCTTCACCCGCCTGCCAGCTGGGGCCACCCGGGTGATTATTGGTGGCAGCTGGATGGCTCTTGTCTGACATGACCCCTGGCAGCTAGCCGGTGTCGTAAGCCTGTGTGACTTCGTTGCTTCCCGTTCCTTTTCCTGTGCCTGTGTTTGCCTAAGGACAAGGACAAACCGCTGTTTCCTCGTGTGTCTCCTTACGTGAATCCCTGAGCACAGTGATGTGCCATGGCTTGCCTGCCTCCGCTCCAGACGACTTTTTGGGACACAACTTTCCTGTCTCGTTCTCTTTGACAGTGAGGATAGTTTATTTTCACAAGTTAAATAAATACATCCTCACAGTAGATTACTGTGGTACAGTTAATTGCTACCAGCATTGATCTAATTTGGAAGCAGTTATCCCTGTTTGCATTTCTCTACTGTGTTTCTCTCTACTGCAAAAAGCCATGCTGTTTAAATACAGGATTTTGCACTTTGCTGTTTGGATGAGCGAGATCTAGTTTTGGTATATTTAAGGAAAATGGCCAATTCAAAGGAAAAAAGAGTTTGTTTGGCCTCTGAATTGGCCTCTGAGGGACTGTCTCCAGAAGGAAGCAGAGCAGAGGAAGGGTTGTGCCCCTGCACTTTCCACCCCAGGTGGTTAACGTTTTGGGCGCTTTGCACATCCTTGGTTTTTACATCAGATCTCTTATAGTGTCCTCACATTGGAAAATTTTTAAAAAGAGTGTTAGGAAACTTAAGAAAGTTAAAGTTCCACATTGTATGTAAGTTTATTACTTCAAGTGTTTTTCATTCACATATTGCATCTGTGTGTGCTTATCATTGATAAGCTGTGAGGGGAAATCTACTGCTGAATATACCATCTACTGAAAATGGCCAACTTCTTCATTTCCAGGATGTTGTAAGCTGAGTCAGATAAGGGGTGAACTGAGGCAATGTCACCGAGTTCAAAAGCCCCCATTTGATCACTAGCAGACATCCTTCACTCCTAGCCTTTTTTTTTAAAAAAGACGAACATTGACTAAATACAAAGCAAAGAATCTTGATCCTGCACTGTTTATGTGGGCAAGGTCACAGCACCTAGGAGCTATCACCAGACAGTATAGATGAACTCAAAACATGTCTTCCTTCACGGTGAGTCGAGGTCATGCCATTTCTGAAGTCAGTGAGGAAAGCCTTTGCAGCTACCATTTTCATCCATCATACAGAGGCTAAATATAGGTCGTATATTTTATATTGCCGGTTCCCTAGCCAGCCGCATCTGAAATATTTACTAGTGTCTCTGTTATATTTTCTTGGGTCGTTAGCCTCATTTTCCCTTTCAAGCTCACCAAATAAAAACATTAACCTAAGAAACATAAGAAAACAATCAATTAAAGACGATGAACTAGTAGAAAAGTCCCCTGCCAAAAGAGAGAACAAAGCAGAATATTGAGGCATTTTTGTAAGAATCAGCTTCAGTTAAACAAAAGCTTTTGGGAGGATTCTACTTCTTTACTTATCCTTTTTGTTCTGCGTTTTTAGAATGGTGTATTCAACAGTGGATCATACCGCACATACCAAATAGCTGAGCAGCCTTAGTAGATTCCTATTATGTATGGCCTTCACATTATTTTGGCAGCTTTGGTTCTATGGCTCGTTTTATCATGGGCTTCCACTCTGATGGCCTTTAAACTGTCTATCCATAGCTGTTAAAATGAATGCAAAATTTGAATTTCTTTTTTGGCACAACTTAATTCTATAACTCAATTAAATCAGATGGTGTGAGCTGTTTCTTGAGCATTCTTGCATGTATGCCTTATTTCTCCGTCCTCGGTGTTCCGAACGTTAGTCTGAGGAAGTCTGTCTTTCCTTTGTGGTTATGGAATACAGCGAGAGCCTCTCTGTCCTGAAAATGTATTTAACAAACATATAATGGTTAAAAGATTTAAAATAGAATTTTTAATTTGCCCCTGACAAATTTGGTATATATATTTTTGCAGTATGCATCTGATTCTTGGTAGTAAGGCTAAATGATTAACATACTCAGCTTGGTCAGATATGGGCTGTAAATTGTTTATTCTTGCTGTTGCATTTCTTTCCCAGAGAGAGCAGTTTATGTGCGTGCTGAATATCCTTTTTGGTTGTAGAGTGCGTATAGAATGAGTGAGTGTTCTGCGTAAGCCTCTCTGTTATAGTAGAAGCTGGTATATATCCCTTCAGTTTACATTAAAAGGTTCATGCTAAACAGAATAACCATTTAGCTATGTTTTAAGAACAAGCTAGTCCTATTTCCTATTTGATTCCTACATAAGAATCTGCTACTGCTAGCCATTGGGAAGAGCACTACAGGTCTGCCCACCATGGCAGTCTTGCATCGATTGCTTTGTATATCAAGCTCTGCACTCCCCGGGAGGCAGGAGAAGCTGCAGTTATTTAGTTATTAGTTATATGAATGCAGTCTATTAAATGTGACAACTAGAAATTTATGATACCAAGTTTTACTCCTTTTCTTTAAAGAATTCCTATATGATTGTTCACGTGCTTAATTGTTCGTGAAATTCCCCCAGATCAGGGTACCACTGAAGTAGGGGAGAGTTTTCCCATTGGCCATAGGCTCTGTTACAAATGTTCTTTAGCTGTGCTAGAAAAACAGCAGGTCTCGCCCACTGTGGATGTAACCAGTTATAATGTGGCACAAAGAAGGACGTTGTACTCATCCAGATTGCGGGCTCCATGAAGTTGGTTTTATAACTGACAGCTCTTCTTTTGCGCCGTTGTTTAATCTAGGTAGTATAAGAGAAATAACTTTCACCTTATTTTGAGAACTTTTCTTTAATATGTTTGTACAATGCATTTACGCAACATTCCCTTTGTATTATTGAAATATTTGTGACGGTTCTAAACAGATATCAGCTAAATTTCTTAAAATACCAACCCAAGATTGGCATCAACTCTTCCCCTGCCCCCCCAAGTAAAAAGTTGAGCAGTGATGTCAGCTGACTTGCACCAGGTGGAAAAGGAGCTGATGTCAGAGCCAATGTGTAATTATTAATAATCCACAGTTCTCATACATTTAATCGGAGAACAGTTTTTTCTTGTTCAGTATTTATTGTTGGGGAGAGTCATTAAGGGAACACTCATCTCCCTTGAGTGTACTTGCATATCGTGTCAGACAATATAATAATTTAAACTTTTCTTCAGGAATTATGAAATACTTTTTGTTCAAAAGGCAACTGCATATGAACTGGAGTTTTTAATTGATAGTATTGGACAGAATCACTGTACTAAAGAGAGATCTGGGGGGTGTCACACTTCAGTATTGTTTTTCTATTAATTTAGTTTTAAATGCATAACACTTATTTCAAGAGTTACTTTTTAATGAAATGCAGGTGCGGATTCCAGATTGTGACCTTACTCACCTGCTAAGTCTGAAAGAATTGGGATGGAATTGTATTGCTGTTTTTAAATTTTGTATTTGTATCAGATAAGCTATTTATAAGTAAGCCTACTTTCTGTAGCAAAACAATTGCTATTATTAGTTTGTGTAATTATGCTCATCTTTAATTTTAATTTATAAAAAAATCTAATTTTTAGCATAAAAATATTTGTTGTCAGGACTCTTTATCCAAAAAAGTGTTGGAATGCTAAGAATAGAATATTTGGAAGGCATAGGAATGATCTTGTACCAGTAGTTGTAAAAGTTAAGTATATTTTGTAATTAGAAGCAGAAAAGCTTTGAGGAGGAAAAATACTGGATGTTTAAAAACAAGCACATAATCATCCTTCAAAACCTGTACATACTTAAGATGTTGCAAATGGAGAGGGTTGTAGAGTTTTTTTTCCTCATTAATGCATAGGGAATTTGTGTTTATTCTGCCAGTTAGCGTTAACAGGAGTTATCCAAATAAATCTTCTATTGCATTCAGGGGATCTCATGGAGTATAAACTATCAGTAGCATTTTATACCAGTGGAAATACAAAAATGTCTCTTTACAGACCTGAATATTTAAAGTGAGAACGCTGTATTAGGTGTTTATAGTGCATAGCCAATAACACAATTTAAAGTACGATTTTCTCATGATCCAAAAAAGTGGTGACATGTAGCAATTTTTACTGTTGTTATTCTAAGTATAAGTAAATATAATATTAAATATGCAAGAAATCAACCTCAAATCATTTATGCAAATTAATATATTTTGGACTTCCTAAATTTTAAGGACAGGTACATAGATTCTTTATCTTGAGTAAATTAAATGAAGCAATTTTACATCTCCTTAAGGCTGATACAAGCCATTGGAACCACAGAAATCTTGTCCTTGGTTGTCCTTTGTGCAAATAAATGTATAAAATATCACCTCCTAAATATGTATGAGTAACATAGTGCAGTGCTTGATAGGATGATGAACACAAGGATATCAAAGAATAGCTAAATCTAATGGAAAAAAATTACCTTATTATAAGTAAGTGTTGGTGGCAAAAATACAATTTGAGTCTTCCCTATTTTTAAAGAAACAGGAGTTTCCAGTATTCCACTTAGTGTGTGTGCAAAAAGAGACTCAGGAGAGGTAGCACGTGGCTCGTCTCTGAGGAGCACTCTCAGCTGCGGCGTGCCGGGGTGCCCCTGTCCTGCACAGCGCTCCTGCAGGAGCAGCGGAGCAGGCCGTCCCAGGAAGGAGCCGTACTCTTCCACTGAAGCCAAGTCCTTATTTCCAGACTGCAGAAAGCATTCACAAATGTATGCACCTTGGCAGGGCAGGGGTTTGGTGTGCTGGCCTGCAGTCCACAGATGGCCCCACAGCAAAGCCTGGGAGCTGCCCTGCCAAGCTGCCAGCAGCCTGACAGGTCCAAAAGGCAAGCCTGACTTCCAGGAGCTCTCTCCAAGTGCCTGTTTTATCCAAACTCTTCTGGCTTCTCTCTCCCGATCGGCCAAACCTCTTGTGGCATAGCACCTTAGATGCCTGATCCTTTGTCACGCTAAGGGCTTCCCGTTTCCCGGCCTGTAGCCTGCCTTTCGCTCCCAGTGCTGCAACCGTCGGAGTAAGCCGCTGTAGCAGCGTTTTCCCAGAGCCTCTGTGGCAGCCTCCTTTCCCTTGGTTCATGCTGCTGTTCTCATGCCATCGTCCTCCTGGCCTTGCACCTGCAAACCCTGCTGCTGTTGCCACAGCAGACGCTCATGGGAAGCGGTTGCCACTAGTGTGAAAACCATCCCTGCTTTCTCTTACCTTTTCTTACTCGTTATTTTAGTTTGTATTAGAAGAAAATCAAAATTTAGTGCAGAGCACAATAAATAGTAGTCACTGGAATATCCAATAAGTGTTACCTATGCAGAGAAGCTTAGTAACCAGTAAGCGTGCAGCATGTATCTCAAAATGCCCATTCCGGATGTTCCAGTCTCACTAAAAGCATCATAAACAGCAACTCTCTCTTCTCTCTCTTGTTTTTCTTTTTTCTTTTTTTTTTCTTTTTTTTTCTTTTTTTTTTTACCCTAAGATAACTTTGAAGTCCATGTATCCCATGAGCTATGGACCCTGCTAATAAGTACATGTGAGCCTGGCTCAACATCTTTTGTGCTGCACTATTTGTCATGTATACATCAGAACAAAAACATAAATGGTGGTTTTAAAAACTGAAGGTTATTATTTATGTAACACCAATGTCTGGAGGCTCAGACTAAGTTCAGGACCTACTTACTATCTTAGGCACGTAGGGGCACATAATGTGTATGTGTACACAGGACAGTGCGGTACTGTGTAGAGATGCCTGAGAAGTAGTTTTGTGGCAGGCTGGCTCAGGCATGAGAAGCTTTATAGCCGTGGAGCTGTTGAGAAAATAGCCCTGGGGAAGAGTTCTGCACTTACACAGCTGTATGTTGCTGAGAGCTGGGTTTGCCTGGTTTTCTCTGCTTTGATCTGCATTGTGAACATAACTATAGTGGCCAAGAGTTCCTCCTCTTCAGATCTTGTAGTTTAAATAGGCAAGACAATAAGTATTTCACTTAAAAAGTTTTTGCAAAGCAGATATATGGTAAAGCAAGAACACAAGTGTCTCAAATACCACACCTGCGTTCAGCCTACTGGCCTACACTGCTGCAGCTTGTGCTAATATGTTCTACATCCAGCCATATATCTACACAGTATTCAGTTCTGTGCTTGTGGACTATTCATCCTGTCGCACAGAAATCTGCTTATAAAGAAATTACGGAGTTACTATGTGCATTAGCATAGTTTATCTGGTAGACATCTATTTGGAGTGAAATTACTAGTTCAGATAAAATGAGTCTATTTTTTCATGACTTAATTAAAAACAGACAGCCCAGGCTCACTATTTACCATGCAATAAAATTCCTCTCAATTTGATTTCTCTGATTTGAGGACTTCTTATCCTAATTCCAGATTTTCTTATGCCTTTAAGATACATTTAGAGATAAATATAGAACAGGGTCGTGAGCAGGCTTGGCTAGTATTTCTTTAACAATTTTTTTTTAAAAGGTTTTCAGAAGGCTAGACTGGTCAGATGTAGCTTGATAATTCTGCTTTTGCTTTGAGATGAATAAAACTAGCTCTTAAAAAACCGTGACGCAATCTAATCTTTTGATGTGCCTTAACTCCAAAGAAAATGGAATCTTTCCGGAGGGAGGTCCAAAGAAACCTCTGAAAGAATTTGGGTGAGCTTTGAAAATGATAACCAGCTGGTTGTGAAGCAGCAGGCTGCTACTACAGAAAGAGCAGCAAATCTAATAATAGCCTGGAAAGAATGGCTCGCTAGCTTCTGCTTTCAGAACGTGTGCCTGAGTAGATCCCCTTCACCCGAAACCTAAGCGTTTCAGCTCAAAGACCACCTGTGTAAATCATCCTTTTCAAGAATGTGAAGTAAAGAGGCATAGCATGTAACGTGTGTTCTTCACACTAAATAATCCTAACTACCACATCTTTAGTTGACTGGCTTTTAACACGAAACATCTAAAAATACGTTATTCTCATTTTAAAAAGAATGGCTGTATACACACATAGAAAATCATTTCTCTCTTTTCTCCAAAAGACGTCAAGCTATATGGGCTTGTAAAATGGTAATTTAACTGAATATGCTTAGAAAATGATATCCATTACTTCGAATTTGTCTATTCTGGTAGTCACTCAGACTAGATAGGACATAGACCACGTACAGGAAGACATATTTAAGACCTTAAAGCTTCACATTGATACTGAATAAGTCAATCTTTGATGCCTTACCGATGTGAAATAGGTTACTGCTAAATATCATTCCACAGTCTGGCTCCTCCAGCAGAGAGATGTGCACACCACATAACGTAGTGCTGTGTGGAGAGAGTTGCATCAGTCCTGCCTTAGGTTGGAAGCCTACATGATACAGTCATATATTAAGTCTTACCTACCTGATAAGGGACATTAGCACATATCCCAGAAGAAGGGTGGAGCGGCATCCGTTCTTAATTAGTCCTTTTTACCATCAAAGTATGCACGGTTAGTTTCTTTGCACAGTGCTCAGTTGTGTTAGGTAGCCCAGCAGATCTGTAACATTCATGCATGTTACTTTGCCCCATTAGCCTGCGTTGTGCATGAGTGCCAGGTACCCTGAAACTTAACAGTGACAGAGGAAAGAGTTTTACTCAATTAGCAGAGTTGCCTTTTTTTTCTTTTTTTGTTTGTCCTGTTTATTCTCTCTGAAACACTGGTGATACGTTGCAAACCATGGAGGTAATAAGATCCTTATATAATACTGCTTTCTTATGGAAATTTGTAAGATATTGAGAGCTGTGCTGCAGTCTGAAAAGTACTGGAATAGTACAGCACAGAGAAAGGAAGGCCAAGTATCAAGTGACTTGAAACTTTCTGAGCAGCAAGGCAAGAAGCTTTGCACTTGAAATCTGATTCTGTCCGTGGCTTCCCCTGCGTTTTCATGGACAAACGCAGCTCATGTGGCAACGTTGACAGAGAACTGAATAGCAGGAGGGAATCGAAATGAGGTCGAGTCGGTGGTAACCCAGTAAATACACAGGAGAACCCTAGAGTAATACCTACAAATGGAGTCAACTTTACTGTGCATCTTTATAAAGCGTCTTGTCACTTGATTTCCCAGGCCACCTTGTCAGTCCCAGTTCTGTATTTGAATGCATGGAAGTACCTGGCCGGCCACTCTGCCGGAGGAGGTATTTGTCAGGTAAGAGGAGTAATCCGAGAGTGAGAAGCTCAGTCTTTAAAACATGCAAATAAGCTTTGAGGTCTTCAGCAGATTATATGTAGTTTCAAATGCTTTAAATCTGGTCAGTGAAAATCAGCTTTCTTGTGTGTAAAAGACGCAGAGGTCTGCTAGACTTCCATGAGAACAGAAGTGTTTCAGAGGTTTTGCAGTTACGCTTTACTAGGGCAGCATCCACCATTCATAACTTGTGTGGTATCTTACTGCCCACATGTGAGATCTGATCAGCTGTCTGTCATCATGAAGGTAGCTCTATTCATACCTAATACACACACGCGCACACGCACGTATATGTGTGTGCACGTGTGTGTATATATTTACACTATGCACACTCTATATATACACACTCAGACATCTATAAATAGTAGTTCTGGGTGATTTTGGCAAACAGCTAGACTGATATGCTTGAAGGGAAATAAAAATATGTAATGTACTTTGGCCACTCAAGTGAGAGCCAGCCATTTGGAACTGGAACGCAACGGCTGCTTAGAGGAACTTTAAAAGCTCTCCTACTTCCAAATGCTTTATTCGTTCTTAGGGAACACAAAATGGCCGGACCTCATCTTATACTATAATATCTGTAAACATAAGGCAGTTTTTTTTAGAGATGCTAGGTACCCATGACATGCATTAGTATTGATTTAGAATAGTTAAAAATACATAGTATAAGAATCACTAATCCTGCTTTCCAGAATAATAAGAGAAAGTGCTTTCACTTATGCATGCTGTATCAAATTGTCAATCTTACTGGAGAAATTAAAACACAGAGAGAAATATATTTAGTCACAGTGCAAATGCCCCAGCAAGGGGAAGACTGAATAGTTTTAAGATTTTTTTGTTCAGTTAGTAAATCAGAAATATAAGACAAAATATTTATAGAGGTTTCACCAAACTGAACTTAGGTTTCCCTCGTGTGCGCTCTTTCTATTTACACAAATGCCAGCAGATGTATAAAATGCATGCAGCTGGCAGGAAGCCAGACAGGAATAAAGCTGCAGAAAGTTCTAGGAAGGAGCACTATAATGGAGCAACTGTAATGGTAGTACTTGTAACTTGTTCCACTAGGACTGTTAGTCAAAACAAAATACCTTTTTCCTTTATTCTTCGTTATTATTGCATACATACATATGCAGCAGCCAAGTAGTGCAAAGCTAGTGCAGAGCCTGTTTCCTCCTAGTCTAATCTGTAGTTGCCGGTAATGATCAATGTAAAATAATGTGCATGCAAAAATAGGAAAGACATCTTTATCTTTACATATTTAAATTCCTATGGAAAGCAAAATCAAAGTTGTATGTGCTTTACAACATATCTTCAATGTCTCCTCTTCCTTTGAGAAGCAGCATCCATCTAGCAAAGGTTTTTTGCTAAGTTGGAATGTACTCCAGCAACAAAGGCTTGAAAGAAATGCTACTGGACTTCAGTCAAGCTTTTGATATACTATCACCTGGGGAATCACATAGCTGGAATAAAATAAGGACCAGCATGAGAAATATAACATGGCTGAAGAGCTGCTTAGAGAGGAGAGGACAAAGAGGATATGGAGAGGGGAATTTACCAGGCAGGAGGAGTTCCTTAAAGATGTATACTGGAGTTAATTTTCTGTCAGTGACTACGGTCCAAAGGAGTAATAAAATATTAGTATACTGATGAAATTTCCTGGAAAAAAAGCAAGCTAGAAGGCCTCTTTAGGCCTTTCCATGGCACGTGGAAAAAAGGAATGTTTTGTGAAGTGAAATAATAGAAATAAAAGGAAGCTTAATAGCACAAGTTAAAAATGTACATTTAATGATTAATCACAGGATTTTCAGCTGTACAACATCAGCTGTACATTTCTATAAACAGGAGGTTCATCACTTGATGATGAGTGGAATATCTGAATGTGTATTTATGCATCACAGATGACAGGGAGTCATCTGTGTGCCAAGGCTGTGAACAAACCCACTGTGACTGTGTTGTGTGTTGGTGCTCTCTGATACTGTCAGGTCCTTCTTTTTACTACGAGGTGTTCCAAGCACTGCTAAATTCTTCCTTGAAATAGCATGTACAGTGGTAGAAAAGTGAATTCAGATTGAAATGGAGGGGAAGCTATAGTATCTCCGAGCAGCTGCAGGAGCAGTAGCAGCTCACGTGAAGGTCACTCCATGAAGGGTGATGCCTACAGAGCACAGCAGAGCGCAGGGCAGCCACACTAGCTCCCTTCCCAGAAGCATTCCAGTGCCCTAACATGGCCCTGTGCCCAGGCTCATTGGCCCTTCTCAGCAGTATGAAGATTTTATCATATTTATTTATTTTTGTGTTTATAGTCCAGTGGAGGGAATTAGCTTTAAGGTCACAGCTCCTTTCCAGTCTTCTTGTAGTGAAGTTGGTTTGATATTTCCTAGGCACTGATATTACGCTTCCACTCTTTTTTTTTTTTTTTTTTTTTTAACTCAAACTAGCAGTGCTGTCTGTATCAGTTTTTTAATTAAACTAGCACCAAGTTTTCTTTCTGGCTATGCACACCATAGCATCCACACGCTGAGAAAATTGACACAAGTTCGCTGAGTAGATACAACTTCTGCCTTTTTGCACATCCATCTAGTATTTGCTTTTAATGTAATGATAAAGTGAGGTCTGCTCTCTTCTTCTGTCTTATTCTAGACAGCGAGGAAGTATGGTTTATTCTTTTCTGTTTTTATACTGGTGAAAAAAAATCTACTCTTAATGTTCATTTTTACATGTAAAACTAGGTCCGTGCTACCGAGAAGGCCTCATGATGCAATGAAGCATTTCCTCTACAAGAAGAAACATTGTTAAAGCTTAAACCTCTATTTTAGTTCTCACACGATATTTAACAGTATGAAATACTCTTAAAATCCAAATATAGACTGTGCTTCCAACCAGGCTGAATAGGGTCATAAACATAACTCTCTAGCTTACGCCTTAACTTATAGTTGAAAGTCAAAATGTGGTTAGGTAGTGACTAACTGGATTTGCTTCAAAAATTAGCCTCTGATAGACTCTTGTGATGATGTTTGCTCTGGGGAGGAAGTAGTTAAGAGGTTCCTCGCCTTTGGATTTGCTCTCGAAGGGGCCAATCCCTGTCCTGCACGGAAGGTTTTTGCAATTTTGCTGTCTATACAGAGGGCTCAGCAAGCGAACAGCACGTCCTGTCAGACATCTCTCTCTTCTGATGCTCTGCGGAAGGCTTTCAGCTCAAAGGTCAACATTCATTAAAGAATGTTAAATAAAGAGAGCCGTTATACCTAGCATTGGTATTAATGAATGGCTTGGTGATGCTTTAAGCAATGACTCCTCGGCCAGCACATCTCTGTCTCAGCTGCTTTCCACGGTGAATGTGGTTAACATTGTTTATCTACTATCAGGATGGAATCCATTGTGCCTATTAAACATCCCTTGATACAGTTTTGTGTGTCATAAAGGCCCTTGAAACTGAATTTGATGTACTTGAGAGTAATCTTGATTCTTTCAACCCCCTAGTGTGCAATTTGAGGAAACAATGGTATCCGTTAAAAATTTAGAGGAGAAAAGTGGTGGATTTACAGTCCCTGGGAGAAGGTTGTAAACTGTTAACTCTTACTGGCGTGCTTATAAAAGGACATTATCACATTTGAAAAATAAAGGCAGTAGAAAACAACCTTTGGAGCTCTAACCTTCAGGGTTTTTTTCTCCTTGAGGAAAATAGGTTTTTTTCCTAACCCTTATATTTTTCTATAATAAATTGTTTTTCATTCTTATTTCACTTTTTAAAATTATCATTCTGGATACCAGGATGGAAAATTAATGTAAATGCTAGTAGCTTTGCAAATAGTAATCGCAGTCCTGCCCCGACTGAAATCCAGTGACATCAAAGGTTGTTGATAGATACATAGAGTGAACTAAGATGACTTTTAATGGGATACGAAGGCTTTGGTGATTGAGGCTTGGCTAGCTCAATGTGTGTGATCCTTAGCTAAATGTGTCATGACTGAAAGACAGTATAATAAGATTGCATTGCCTGCTCCAAGTGAAATTAATTGTTGGTCTCAGGCTCATTCTTGCTGGATTAGCTTTCACTTTACAAAAGAGAAAAGATCATACTTCTCACTCTTCTGGTGATGTTAGAAGAAAAGCTGTACGGGAGTCAGATGTGAAGACCGAGTCCGTCTGGTCATGGTGCTTATTAGAGCTTTAACTGCTGGTAATGAGGACAGCAGCAGGTAGGAGAAGGGAGAAGGGGTTAGTTCTCACATATATTTGTTGTAGCAGGCGGCAGAACTGCTAATAATAACGACAGTCTGGAACTCTTAATTATAGATTTGTATGAAGGAAAGAAGCACTAGAGTCATCTGCATACCTGCCTTTTTCTGGATATTAGCAGCAATTATTCTCCTTCTTACCTGGACTTCTTAAGCACCCTTTTTTTAACCATTCATCTCATCAAAGTTATAGGGTAGCTTGTGCTTCCTTCTTGCACGATAACCGAAGGATTATCTTTGAAGATAGTGCTGGGGATAGTCGAGTAATTGTGGTTCCTCTCTGGCCCAGAATTAGTGAAGAGAGGAAGCCCTTTGGCTCTTCAGGCCAGACATAAATAGTGGCAATTTCTACAGTAACTGTGGTTCCAGCTTAGAAAACAAAAAGTGTCGTGTGAAAGAAGTGGTATATACAAAAAGAAATCTTTTCCATTTACCGTGCTATTAAGTGATTGTAAGTAACCTGGGATGTATTTAGAATTATTAACTGAACAATAAATAATACCAACATTTGCTAGTATAGGATCAGGCTCCATTTTGTTCGCCGCTATGCAGACAAATAGTAAAGACAGTGTCTGCCTGGATAGCTCACTGTCTACATGATGTGGCATCATTAAATTATTTGACCAAATCAGTTATCATGTTAACATAAAGGATTCTCATTGTATCTAAGCCTATTTGTTACACTTAAGAAGAATCCTGAGGTTTGAAAATGTTACGTACAAGGCACGAATAGTTGTCCTCAGCCCAATAATTAAAATATCCTGTCAGTTCTAATGATCTAATATTGAAATTCCAGCCGTGTGTAAGTCTGGTATCACTTTGTGTCTCTAGCTTGAAGGAGATGAAAAAATTTTTATGTTGAAAAAATAATAGACTTTCCCTGGGGAAGCCATTAGCTATCCTCCTTCCATATGATTTTTCTCCTGGTGCTTCTGTTCCTTATAATTTTCATTTCTGAAAAAGTTAATATTGTCTCTTAGATTAATTTTTGCCAGATTAATGATATATCTTTTATAAACTACTTAAAGCAAACCTGTCCAAATGTAACTCAAGGTATAATGCTTTGGAAGTACTTTAAGTTAACAGCTTATACCTGTTTGAGCAAGTAGACCTGAAATGAAATATCCTTTACTGACAGTCACCATTGCTCACGTTAACCAGTCAAATCTAATTACAAATATAGTCTACTTAAAAGCAAAGAAAATATAAATATTTGAACATTACTAAATGTCTTGGGATTAGTATTGTGATAAACCTTTTGACAGAGAGCGGATTTACCATGTTAGACTTATGAACTAACAATTCTTCTTCCAGGGAATTGACCCTTTTTTAGTCTGAGTTGTTTGGGTAAGATTTTTTTATTATTTGTTGTATACTACCACTAGCTTGTTATTACTTTCTAACTGCATATGATCCCCAGTCATGTTTGCATATTTTGTTGTACTCCCAGGTGAAGATCTTATGTTATAACTATGAAATCCAGACTGTGATTGCAAAAAGGTCCATAGAAATGTATCTAAGTTGCTTTAGCTAATTCTTTTTCTTTCAGTTTGAAAACTGTGCATTTTAGGGGGCTATAATAAATATAAATATGTTTTGATAGTATTCTTTCACACATTGACACTTTTAAATGATCAGCTTTCCAAAAATGCAATAACTGGTGTTTGTAGATGCTATTATTTGGAGAGAGTGGGGCAGTTGTGGGGGGTGAGGAGAGGGGGCTTCCAACAGAAGTGCAGCTTAGATTCACCAGTCTGTGGCTTTTCTACACACTTACAGGCACTAAACTGCCAAACAGAAATACATTTAGAGCAAAAAAGGCTCATCCTGAAATTTGGTAGATAAAAAATTATTTAGCTATTGTATCGTCAAACTTGTGTTGCACTGCCTAAAGAATTACATGGGCAACTGAGATCAGACTCCTAGTTTTGGCTAAGTAAAAGTAATTATCTGAACAAAAAGCTCTCAATAAACATCAGAATTGATTTGATTGTTGGCAGTGAACTGAACTGACAAATCCTGATATGGATAATATGTAGGGCAGGTCGAAGGATGTGAAAAGATACGATTTCTCCACTGGTGCTATAGTGATATAGCTTAGGTCAGTTCAGTTGCTGCTGTAAGGCCAGGACCAGCCTTCCTTTCCCCTGTCTGTGCACAAAGCTGACTCAGGAGAAAACGTATCCTGTAATTTCTACATCGATGACACCTTCTGTAGCAAGAAATCTGTAATATTTTCCCTAATATGATTTTTATCAACGCAAAGCTTTTCTAATTATGAGAATTTGTAGCCATTAGCTTTTAGGTTTACAAAAGCTACTTAATGTAAAAATAGTTCGTGTAATTCTAATATGCTTAAGTAGTAGTAGCCACATCTTAGTTTTAAAAAAGATACTAACTCTTTTCAGGTCACCCTTACCTAAGATACAAAACTCATTAATTTTCTTGTCTGGATGAGCATAAGTAATACCATAGTCATTGCATTTATGCTGTGTAAGGCACAGTCTTCCAAAAGAATACTTACTGATCTATACACACTAGAGACACTATAGCGAGCAAAAGGGAGTAATAAAGAAGATGAAGATGTGCTCTAATAGGTATCATATCTATTAACTTATATTTGATCACAGAAAAATTATCATTTAGAGAAGCTGAAAATAAAATTAATACAAAAAACAGCACGTATCTGTCTTTTTAGACAGAAACAGGGACACTTATGCCTGCTATTTTGCTTTTGTTATATAAAATAGAGAGGCTTTTCATTAAGGAAAAATGCATGATCAAGCATTCCAATGTCCCTCTTGAGAGAGAAATAGCTGAAGCTTGCCATATGTGTCCTTGAAACATGGTCCTACAAAGTAAGCGTCTCTGTTGGTATACCCGCAACACTTAGCGTTGCTACAAATCACTCCAGTTTTCAGTAAACAGAATTCCCATTCCAAGCATGTGTCATACATAAAGAAGAATTAGTTTGGTTGTAAAGATATTTGAATCTCAACACAAATGTACTGTAAAAATGGTTACCCTAGGTAACCAGGCAATAACAACCTGTTCCGTTTTATATATTAATAAATGTATCTCTCATATTCAGTATATAAAAGAAATTGCTTGCTTTGACAGATCTTCTCAACCTGCCCATACTCTCTGGCTATATTTATTTGAGATAGACCCAAAGCAAGATCTGGACCTGATTATCTGGCCCGCAGTGATGTTTAGTTTCCGAACCTAAATGCAAATCTGAATCATGTAAATGGTCTTCAGGTTAGCTATACAGCAAACTGAACCAAAACCCTGAATCTGAGCTCATTATAATTTTGAGGTTCTTGAAATTAAGAAAGTTTATACTATGCCTTTAATTTACAACTCTTGGTCCTTTATTTTTGGTGCTATTCTTTTAACTGAAGAGCTGGATCTTTTAGAAAAGCAGTAAGCACCTTGTATAAAAATACCGCATCAGTGACTCTGTAGAAGACTGACCTGGAAACATGCCTTGTGATCTGTTGCCCCTGAATAGCAGTATTTCTCACATTTCAATGAGTTGTTAAAATATAGCTGTTTAGTCACACTTAAAAATGGAAACACAGGTAGATATTTTTAAGAAGAAAGCAATCAAAAAGCCCCCACGTCTTTTATGTCTTTTTAACATCAGAAGCTGAGCTAATTATAACCTATGCTGCTTTTGTATGTATTCCATATATTTGTGATAACTATTGGTATCTTAATTTTCTCTGGAAAAATGTGGCTAGACTAAATA
The DNA here is from genome assembly GCF_040807025.1 of Struthio camelus. Taxonomy (NCBI): domain Eukaryota; kingdom Metazoa; phylum Chordata; class Aves; order Struthioniformes; family Struthionidae; genus Struthio; species Struthio camelus. The sequence continues at coordinate 14,751,764 of NC_090949.1, forward strand.
ATGGCTCTATACTAATATCCTAATGAAAGAGTACTGTTTTATTCCACTGCTTTTCACATCTTAAGGTTTTGGACCTGTTCAAAGGTACAGCCAGGGATGACATTTTGCAGGTGTAGCCAATGCAAACTCACTGGGTCTTAGATACCAAACTATCCCTACACTGGTGGGCTTTTCATACCATCTCATCAACCAGATGACCCTCCTGGTATCTGAGTGCAGCTGCTATGGTCAGGATCTTTTCTGCCAAAAACTGTCTAGGTTGCAAAGCATAGCATCCATCTTTTTCACTGCTAACCGCTGTATTCACCTTTACACGTAAAGACTAGTAGAAGAATAGAAGTAAACTAGAACTGGAATTGCCTTTCTCCTGGGAAAAAATAAGGACTATTTGCAGCTGTCACTGTCCCTGCACAAGGTCCAAAATTGTTCTCTTATTTTTGTAACTGCAGGAAAATATAGGATATTCCTTCCTTACCACTGGACTCCTTGATACACTTTATATATATCTTTATATACCTAATGACATGCCTTGACTCCCATGGGATATCTGGTTCAGATTGAACTTTGGTACTTTCAGCTGTCCGGTGCCGTTGTCTTTTTCTACCTCTTTGTCTTTATTCTCTTTCAGTGTGAAGTGTCAATTGTTGTAACTTCTGGTTAGCTATTCTAAATGCTTTTTCTTCTTTTATTCAGCTGTTCTCATCACCACTGTGTTATGTCCCTCCAGGGAACACCTAATGCTTTGGACATGATGCTTTGCATGTGAATTGAACTATTCTGTTTCGTATGAATTTTTGTATCGTGTTTATTACCCCAGGATCTGAGCATCTCCCAGTAGTACATTAAGGAACCAGATCTGTCATGGGTTCTTTGCTTTCATACCTTCTCCTCAGATTTGTAGTGGAATATTTTCTTTTTGTAGTTTTTTTTTATTGTTTTTTTAAATGTGTGATCTATTTATTTGTGCTAAGAAAGTGAGATGAAAGGCTTGTTTTTGCACTTGTAGCAGAAGTGGTGAGTTCTTGGTTCCCAAGCATATTCATCTCAGAGTCAATTCCCAGATAAATAGGTATTGCCTAATTTTCCTTACAAGCAGGATTGTGATTTATTTATGAAACTTTAATAATTTCTACCACTGCCAAAATATAAATACATTTTTTGGCTAGTCAAAGAGTGCTTTAATCATGAAATTCACAGTATTTTACCTGATGAACATTAAGAAGAATAACAATTCCAATTTGCTATCTAGCAATGCATCTAAAAATGTTTCTTGGAATGTCAAATCTAATTTTGGTATTACATAATGTAGTGAACAATATTTCTCAGAAAGAGAGGTGGGATTTGTTTCTTACTGGGTATTTCTCAGTTCTTGACTTCTCTTAATAAACTCTTAGTAGTGGCTATCTTTTATAAAAGCAGTTATGTAGACAGGTCACCAGTTGTTTGCTTTTGTGTATCTTCAGATGTCCTGTGTTGACTTTCTCGCTGATATATATTTATGTACAATGGCACTGTCAAATGTGACATATACTTAAGGAAATGACTACAATGAGAACACAGATGAACACTAGAAACTAATGGGAATATAATTTTTTTTCTTAAGCATAATGCCTCCTTTGTTTTACGGAGTTTTCAGACAAAATGTTGTGGGGCAGCTACTCCGTTGGCAGGTCTCAGAGAACAGAGGCAGGCCTGGGTTTGCATTTATATCTGCCGAGCACTGTTGATGTTGTCTCTCTCCATCCCCTCAACAGTGAATGCTGAGGTTCTTCATGTTCAGAAGGGCTGATTACTGTTAGATTGGCTTCTAAGGCAAGGTAATACAAGTCACAAAGTGTGGTAAATTGACAGCTGCTCTAACTGATGAAAAAAAATAATTGGAGTGTAGGGCAGGAGTTCTAAACTAATTTGTCCTTAGCAGACAGTAGGTGTTATCAAATACAGAAAAAGCTATGTTAAAGTAACCGTGAATGTTTGTCTTGAAGGCAAACACCGCCCCCCGCCGAACTGTGAGCCATGGTAATGGCTACGTCTGGGCAGTCGCACAATGAAACTCCAGCGTCTCCAAAGACTCTTGCATATCCCCCACCCAATTCAAATTGCATGTTTTCCCAGAAATAAGGCTTGACAGCTAGGACTTTCTTCCTCACCCTTCTGAATGATATTCTTGAGATGTTTTTTATGCTGTGATATAGACCAGACTTGTAAGCGGGTATATCTAAAATTGGGACACAACATTTAACTTTAGGAACTCAAAATCAGGCCATTTTAATTTCAAAAGAGCTAACACTGAGATTGCAGTGCTAATTAATGAGTCTAGGCAACAAATTAGAAAATCAAGTCATTTTGATTATATTTCTCAAATTGTCATGTGCTGTCAGGAAAAATGTTGATTACTAATTGGACAAAATAAACAAGTCATAGTACGAAATATGATGAGAAAATATGAATTAATTTGTATTGCTTCATGACAAAAGGTCAGAGACTGGAAAGTGTGACTAGGGACAGGAAAGGTTAAACAAATACATTGCCACAGGGTAAAATAGCTAATGTAAGCTGAGGAGCAAACTTCCTTGGTTTCTTTCATCTTTTAATTTTCAGTGACCCAATATAAATTGTAAATGGGTAGACAGTTCCTAGGCAGCAAAATCTTATTGAGTATTCTTCACCAATTCTAGTAATAATGCCTTTTAAAATGCCTGCGGATTGTTTCATCACAAACTTCAGTATAATTTCCTTTCTACAAGGCATTACCATTTTGTTATAGTAGAAGAAATGCTTTCAAAAACTGTGAGGTAAATATCTGATGCAGCTTAAGGATACACCCTGAAGCAGAACATATTTGCATAAGAAATAACTGACTTATCACATAAATTTTCCAGTGTAATTTGCTAGCTTGCCTCCAAGGAGCATGTAAACCTGAAAGAGGGAGAAGTCAAATGTAAAAGAGGTATTTCTGCTCCAGAAGAACAACCTTAACTGAGGGGTTGGTATGTTGTATCCTGATAGGAAGGGGGTATGTCTCTCTAGGATACACAGAGAATTAGATAGCTGACTTGTGAGACTTCTTAGCTAGGATATACAGGGAATACAGCTGCAATGTTATGCTGCCAAAGTAAGGTATCTTTATATGTGATTATGCTTCTTAGAAACTGAGTTACAGCATGAAGGATATTAAAGATGACAAAAGTATCTCTGTATAGCTGAATTCCTAGGAACTAGTAATGGTTTATCAGAATAACATATCATGTTTTAATGTATTGTAGCAAAGAAGCTTTTTTTAAAGGAGGAAGAACTGATATACATGAGGTAAAAATGTGGATTAAGTACGCACAGTCAACCAAATCATTTCAGATGCAAACAGTAAAAGATTAAAGAAAAAATTGTGACTGGCTGATGTCAAGCATTCACATAAATAGATTTCTTGGAGCTGAAAATACTCCTCTAAATTAATACCAGCAGTGAAAGAAAAATGTAAAGGGGTTGGGCTCATAGGGCGTGAAACCGAACATCATTGCTTTAAATATTTGTTTTTTAAATACTGCTGGTTGGTGACCAGGAAAATTGGAAAATATCTTTCCATGTAGTATATTTTATTAATCACACAAGTTTTCTGGAGGAACAGACTTGTATGCCATTGGTGAACTGTGAACACGCTGCCTCTCTCCTTGACAGTCAGGGGGTGGGGATGTAAGCCAATGTCCATTTGAAATCAGTAAAAAAGGTCTTTAAGTTCAATGAGCAGATCACATTCTTACTCATTTACTGTCAGAGACATTTTTATCATTGATTCTCATCTACTACTTTCAGTCAATAAACTACACACAGCACTATCCGAGAGTATCCCTCTTTGCTGAGGTCAAGTGTCTTCAACAAGTCATATGGTTCATGACATGAAAGGCGAAGGAAGGTTTTCTGGAGAAGGGCAGTGTCAGCTGGGATGTAATTTAAGGAACTTTGAGGTTACAATATACAAATAAGCTTTTTTTTTTTTTTGAAGATTATTATTTTAAATTGTTGTTTATTAAATTCAGTGGAGCAAAACTAGGCTGCATGATTGATTCACTTCTCCATGCAGTGTGCTTATTTCTATACACACATTCAAACCTTTGAAAGCAAGGAAGATGCTACTTCTATGAGACTGCCTGAAGTCATACACTGGAGAAAATTTATTCAACTATCGGCATCTATTTTGTGGCTATAATCTATTTGTAAAAGTGGGACTGTGTTTTCTACTTCTTTGGTGTTTGCACAGAACTCAACGCACAGAGTTCAGGCTCTTGGAATCCTGTCCATCCAGCACGATCCCAGTGGCAAGAGAGGCCAATGGGTTTACCCCAACGTAAGAGAAAGAAAAGTGTAGCTGATCAAGTATCCTCAAATTGTCACTATCTCTGTAACTTATTAAAGTCTGGGTTCTTACAGGTGTTGTGCTCAAACCGTGTTGCTCAAGGAAGAGACATTCTGTTGAATAACTTGAAGGAGGGTCTTTCTGGCCAGGTTTTCGAAAGTCATGCTGTGTTGTTCTCTGCTGGAAGCTGTACTTTGCATATCTTGCAATAGCAGCATCTTCTGTCAATGCCAGAACTGTTGTACTCAGCCATCATTCATGCAAATGTACAATTTTTGTAACGCCAAGTCGTGGAAAGACACTGACACCTGACTCTTTGCAATGCATGACACATGCATATCATAAACACAGAAGTATCTGTGCCTGCAGATGGTCATCTCCAGCTGCTTTTAAAGTAAGCGCTTGATCATTTGCACATCAGAGCATATTTTGCTAGTCTGTAGTGATGTAAGATGGTACAATGTAATATTCTTTGTCTCATTAGATTGGCCTTGAAATCTCAGTCTGTGCCAAACATACCACATGCAACCAACATGCTAAGGGATAAAGTGACCCACCAAGGGGCTAAGAGCAGACTCCACCTTATTAAAACAAGATTGATAAAATTGTAACCAATAGCATTATCAAAATAAACACAGAGGAAGCAGGTGAAGCTTAAGAACTACAGCACTAATCTAGCAGTCACAATTACGTAGGTCACGAATTCAGCATTTGGAGATGTTTAAATGAAATAATAGCACAATATTGCAGATGGCAGTTAGCATGTCAGTCTTGTTCTTGTGGTTAAGAGGAATGTCTGCAAAATCTTCAGTAATGCTATTTTTCATATTAAGGTTGTGAATATAGTTCAAACATAGCTAAAACTGAGCCTCGTTCTGAAACAGAAGCTTTGTTGTTCCAGACAGAATGTATAAGCAGAGATTACAAAGCCATGGTTGCAAAGATCACACTGGTGCCACTGCAATATATTCCTTTTTAATAACAAAGCAGAACTCACATCTGGCTCCCATGGCAAAGGTGTTTTGTTTTGTTTTCTGAAACTTCCTTTCTTTTTCCTTTGCTGCAGAAGGTGGTGACATAGCTGATCTGGGGACATGGATCTAACAGCTTGGAACAGTAGAGTGTTTTCATGCATGAGGACAATCCTCTGCCTGCCTGTTGTGGACAGACTCTGTCTGCTTTAAAATACTCAGGCAGTGTAAAGAAACCAGATCACGAGGAAAACTGACTTTCTGAATGTCTGCCTGCACGTTTCTCTCCCAGTAGTTTTTCTCATGAATTCAATCTCTACTGAAAACTGGTAGCACAAAGCCAAATTTTGAAAAGTATTCTGTTCGCTAACATGTAGATAGATAGCCAGAGGGGCCTCCCGGTAAGCCTAGGCACGAACTCCCATGGAAGCTTTGTCAGAAATAGGCTTTCAGTCTGTGCTCTATCAAGAATCCCCACAAAATAAGAAACAAAGCCACAGAGGGGCCTTAACTAATGTCACAAAGAAAGCATATCAGCTGGTTTTCTCACAGTGCAGTGCTATGAGGCAGGCATCATTGGCAAGGCTATAGGATGTCTCCATCAGCTGCTTTATTCTGGAAGAATGCTTTAATATCAACTGTTCATCTTTTCAACATCTGCTTCTTTCAAAGTCTTGTCTCATCATTGCTTTTTTGCTCTCATCATTTCACCATGAAAGGATTATTGTACGTGAAAACCTTTTAAATATATCCCATTCAGATTCAGTTGAAATTCACCATTTCAGAAGCCTTTAAGCCTTTATTTAAAGCCTTTACATTATTATCAGCTCTATACTGATCACTGTTAGAGATCAGGTAGATGATAAAAACTATGCACTAGAGGAAAAACTCATAATGTCACAGTGAAGCCAGCAGGAATGGTGCAGATTATAAAGCTTTTTTCCGTCTGTAAGTGCAATGATTGAACTACCAATCCCTTGCATTCATGATGGCTGAATTGGAGGATGTTTTTTTCCCCTCTCAGAATTAAGTCTGAGCCCCCAGAACTTGCACGGACTTCACCTGGAGCTATGGTGCTCTGCAATCTTGGAAATCCAGTCCCTGCTGTTCATTCTAAAAAGCCATTCAGGGAGAATAACTTTGAGTTCAGGTTTGTTACCTGGACCAGGCAAGTCATCTTCACACTGATGAAGTACCTTGAAAAGAAATGGGGTTTGGCTTTTACTCAGTGTTCAAGTGTTCACCCAAAACTACTCAGCATTCTCAGGTATGGAAATCAGACTGGGGATGTTAACAGGATATAGTGACATTTCAGTGTTTCTGTAGCAAATAGAGAAGCTCTAATAGTACACAAACTAAAATGATAACCATCTTTCGTCCTTTGTATTTCAGTACCAGATGTATATGAGTTTGGATTTCTAAGCCTGAGCTAGTATAGTGACCAGATTATTTTTTCTGTGTCCCCTCAAAAACAGACAAACAAAAACTATTGAATGTTATACATGAAACTGAAGTTCCTTGATGCAGTGATGTGAAATTTATTCAATATAGACTGAAATCTTGTTATCTAACAAATCACAGTTGTCCAAGAAAAAGCTAGGTACCACAAGTGAATTGTGCTGCAGTTTCTTGTAAGCAACATTTTTCTAGGCGAAAAGAATGGCATGGAGAATGCTTCCTTGGGCATGCAGTGCTTAAGTAATTCATAGCAAATGGTCATGAGAATGAACGGTGAATTAGCTCTGTGGGTTACTCAAGTGGTTGGGGTATGTATGTGTGTTTGTAAATATAGCCTTATCCACATTATGTTTTTATAATCCCTGCCATGGTGGTGTGCAAGTGAGTTTCTCTCCTTTGTGTTGGAAGGACTACAGGAGCAATTCCAAAACGCAGTGACTACAGGCAATGAAAATGCAGCCATATCTTGATGCAATAAGTTCAGTCTAGGGAGTTCCTAGACATACCCTCTTTCCTCTCAGCATAATTTCTCTCTCTCTCTCCCTCCCTCCCTCCCTCTCTCTCTCTCTCCCTCCCCCTCTCTCTCTCTCTCACAGTAATTTTGAAGTGTGAATATAAAAGAGGTATAGGATCTACCTCATTGAGTCTTTGTGCTGGAGCCAATTAAGAGAGCCTTTTATTCTGCTTGCAAGACAACTTCAATTTAGTTTATGTACTGATAATCTGTTATACTAGTTTTCTGCCTTTGGGGATGAAATGATTTATCATTAGATGGCAAACAGTTGCTGAGAGTATTTGATATGCAATGTTTGACACTGGAATTGAGTTGCGATTGTGACTCTTCACCTAAATCAAATTTTGTTTTGCCTTGTTTTGCTTCCTGGATAGGATTACTCTGTGCTAGCTGGGCTAAGCTGAACAGACAAGGAAATTAGTGAGCCTTTTTGCCCAGTGTGGAGAGGTGGCAGAAAAAAAGGTAATATAACATTTTTTAAAAATGTCATTTTTTTACTTGGTAGTCTACAAGATCTGCATTGCCAAAAACGAAAGTAGACTAGTCAGATTTTGCTGCAAGACTTACCAATTCAGTGCAGAGTTAAATATTACCATTTTCACCTGCACAGAAAACTGGTCTTTCTAAGGCATTCAGAACCTTGTATATCACCTTCTGTGCTAGAGCTGCAAAGAGGAATTTGGGTAACCCACTTGACCTGTCCATCTACCATCATGCTTTGTATTTCCTGAATGTATTCATCTCTGTTTTCCTCAGCCTTACAACCTGATTCCAAATTTTCTGGATGCTTAGAGGAAATTCAGAAACAGGCTTTTCAATCCTGTTAATAATCTCTGCAGATTATTCAAATGCTGTAGGCACACAGCTGCAAATATTTGTGGTAAATATTTTTATAGATTAAAATTTTCATGTCTTTCAGTAGTCAAGAAAAAAATGTCTATCCAAGATTTTTTTTTTTTCCAGTGGTTGTTTTCTTTTGGAAACATTTATGTAGCTAAGTAGACTCACTGTTATAGTATTTGCAGTATTCCCTGAGGATTATTAACAGAGAATCCTCTCCTAGTTAGACATACACTGATTCAGTGATACTCCGTTCAGATGTACATACTTCTTTCTGCTAAAAATTAAGCCAAAAAACTTTTTTGCTTAGTCTCACTGAAAGATAAAGTTGATTAATTGAAATGTGCTTATCACAACATCTGGCCCTGGCTCTTACAACTGGGATGCAAAAGGATACCATCTTCACGTAGAGAGTACAGCTGGATATGCTCATGCCATCTACCCTACTGTCCAATACCTTTTAAAAAAAAAAATCTTTTTTTATGGATTCTGTGTAACTGTATGATGGTCAGTTCACTGGTTTTCCTAGATGTAGGTTAAGAGGTCATTTTTATATTTGAAATCTGTTACAGAACATCTGCTTTCTCCTATTAGTCTGTGCTTTTCACACAGGTGAACCTGCTTATAAACTGGTGCGGTATCCTGCAAGTACATGCTTTTCTGATCCAGATCTCCTAGAAAAAACACAGAATTATAGAAAACTAAAGTTGTAAGAAACCTCTAGAGCTCATCTTGTGTCTCTGGGTCTCTCCAATTGCTCCACATCTTTAAAGATGATGTCCAAAACTGGACAGTTTAAACACTTTCCAGAACTGAGGGAGGCAAAAGTGTTACATCATTTGTTTAGAAAGCTGCACTCCTTTTTTGTATATTCTAAAATGATTTCTACCTGTTTCACAGTGGCCTTATAGGGTTGGTTTATGATTGTCCTACACGCCACTACAGAAAATCTAGATAGTTGTTATCATCCACGTTAGGATCTAGAATGGTCCACTGGGATTAAAGGTGGCGGAACATGTGATTCCTGTAAAGATGGACCCTTCTAACAAGCTTCAGAAAAGACTTTTATCCCACGTTTACCATATGTTTTGCTTATGCCATGCTAGGCCTGCATATCTCTATTATTCTCTTGGTATTCACACATCCTCTGGCAATGATATCAATGAGGAAGTGATATATTATGAAAACTAAAAATGTATTTACTACTAGAAATTGCATTCTGTCTATGGCTAGCAAAACAGTATGTTGACTCTTATGCAAGCGTCAGAGGTAACTGATGAGATGAGCAAGAAAGGCATTATGAAGAGTTGCCACACCTGCCATATCATTTTCTTATAATAAGAAAAAAAATCTATAATCATGGTAGCTTAATATAGGGAAAGCATTTTTCTTCCTATCTATCACATATCTCAGCGTCTGATTCTTCTACCATTGAAATAATGGAGTCCTGCCACATACCTGATATTCAAAGTTTTGCTCCGAACAGTTAAAATAAGTCCATCATCTGAAGCTGGTGTCAAGCAGATCTGAAGTTATGCCAACTAGCAGGTACCTTTATACAGTTGCCCCTTTCAAGTAAACAGAAGACAAATACTCTGAATATCTTATAACTATTTTCTCTGAAAAATTCTGTTTTATCAATACCCCAGTGCACAGGAGTGGACAAATAATTATGCCACGTAGACCTGGGAGGAGCTATTCTTTACAAGGAAAGAAACTAGCCACAGTGCAAGTGAGATTTGGATTGACAAGTTAACTGTTGGCGTGTGATAGCTGGATTTAGCACAGATGCATAGCGCAAGATTCCACTAATACAATGAAATGAATTTATTTTTACCCAAATTATATCATCTTTTGCATCTTTCTTTTCGACCTAACACTGAGATGGAAAGTGTTTGTTAAAATGGTTTATTGTAAGTGAGTCCAAGCACAGAGAAAGGTAGACAAGATTAGGAAGCAGCAGGCAGGCAAAGAAGAATGTAATAACCAGAGAGAGACTTAGGTTTTCAAGAGAGAAAAGTTCAGTGGCTACTGCCCCAAACTCAAAGTAGAAGTGGAAAGTAGCACCTTCCCATGGAATAAATGGCATTGTGTATAATGGGAGGCACATTGTAAAAGGGTGTACGTGTCAGAGAGTTCACTTTTAATTGGAAGATGGATAACAAAGACCTTATTATCTTTGGCAAAGATGTAACTAATTAAACTTTTTCTGTCTTAAAAACTATATTAAAGGGAAAGGAGGTTAAGAAAAAAAGGATTATCTAAAGGAAAGTCATCCATACAAATGAAAAAATGAGTGCTTTCCCAATTCTGAAAGAGATTAAAGAAAGCATGATTAAAGTAAGCGGATTTATAAATCCAGATCCAATTTATATATTGGTTTGTACTGTGGAATGAAGTTTGATATCAAAACACAAAAATAAGCCACTCCCATCACTGGAATCAGCTGTAGTAAAATACACCCTTTGCATTTAGAAAGGTAAAAGCTTCAGTTCTTGTTCACAGATCTCTAGTACATTGTTTTGTGATAGTCATAGAAAACTCACAAGGGTCTTTGCCCTCCTCAAGGGCATAAGGAAGAATAGTAATCACAAGGTAACTGTTTTCCTTTCTTTTTCCCCTGGGGGTTACCCAGACACATTGGGCAAAAGTCGTAACTTTTTTTCTACTTAATGAGTCGAATGGTATGACTTGAGTATCTACTTTAAATCTAGTAAGATGTATCATAATACACACAAATAGCAAGTTATTTTGCATTCATTTAATGTTTGTTGTTACTATTTTTCAGTATTTTTATCAAACAATCCAAAAATACACACTCTGTGGCCTTTTCACCTTTCTCCCTGAGGCAGTCGTCTCTTGCTAACCTGAAGAGAGGCTGTAAGGGGAAGTCTAGCCCTTGTAGAAAATCCCAAAGGAAATCTGAGTCATCTGGGTCAACTGTTAAGCAAAAACCTCTGCATTTACAATTGACAGTCTCCAGATAAATTTGGAGATGCTTGACGATTTTTCTGAAAAGGCATACATGGAACTGATTCTTGCTGAATTTACAAAGAAATGGTCTGTCTTATTTGTCCATGTCTGATTCTTGCTCTGCTTTCCATTTCTGGGTATTTGTTTCAGAGTATTTGCATACTCTGATCACTTGTTTGGGACCTGGATAAAATGAATTTGTCTACCAAAGCTACTATTTTAGCTTTGTTGTTCACTGTACCTTATTCTTTTTGAAATTAATGAGAACTTCCCATTAGTGTCTTTTTGAAGCATAATCTGTGGGTATTTTGTGTCTTTTTAAGTGAGAATTTAACTCTAAAAGTGAGACAACTCTTTAAGCTGTGTTGCTTTGCTGTTAATTCTCTATATATTCCGATTGCTAAAGCAGAAAGTAGAGGAGTGTGTGTGTGTGTCTTCAGGAAGAGTTCACTCAACGCAGACATTATTCGTAAGTTTGTGGTCATGTATATGAGGGACTTCTTTTGTATCATTTCCTTTGCAAAGGTGTGGGTGAACTTAATAGGCGGGCAAGAGTCGTAGATTTGTAAACCCTCAAGTGCTGAGGATCCAAAAGGAAATATTTGGACTTCAGATATAAACAGGGAGTCAGGCCATTTGTCAGATTTTGTAGAACATTTGCTGAAGGTATACCTTTATCTGGTATGGTAAAGCCACCATGTAATGAAAATGCCTCCGCTGCACTTTGAGCTAAATTTCGTTCTGTGAATGTCTCCTCAGATGCAAAGCACAAACTTCTGGGAACGTGGAGACCAGCACACATCCCCAGGGGTGTTATCCTCTGGGAGGATGCTGCATAGAAAGGTTATTCAACAGCAGTTACCATCCACACCTGATTATTTCCTTGGCAAACTAGTCAAGCCATGAGCAGGGCAAGGAGTTTTGTGGGTTACAGAGTAAACGCTTCTTTGAATCAGCTCTCTGCTGTCTATGAGATGTGAGGCCGTTTGAGAAAGTGTTCTCACTATTTCAGCTCCTCTTGAGCAACACTGGGTTGAACCTGAATCAGTTTCTCAGCTGCAGATGATGACACTGCTAATAATGTGACACAGTAAATGTATGGCTGTATTACACAAGCAGCGCCAGATGCGTAAAATAACAGTGATATTACAGCCTTTATGCTTTTGAATATCCTTGAATGCAAGAGGATCTAAATCATGCCAATTTCTTATTGTCTGCATATGTACTGACTCCATAATTTAGCCTTTGTTGCATTATAATGATATCTGGTTGCTTTTCTTCTGAATATCAGATATGGTTATGGCACATTAATTCTGGATTGGATTGGTAGTTCCTGTTAGCTGTGCTGACTTTACTTAAAATATTATTTTCTAGCATCTTCAGGAAGAGTAACATCACATTTTTATGACAATCCAGAAGGACAGGAGTCAAGCCATACATATTAAATGCATTGTGCGAACACTGTCATTTATCCATGCAAATATAATCATTACAGGACTCCTCTACAGCAGAATTTCATTTTTATTTTAAATAACTTCCCAAAATTCAACAGTAATCTATCTTTTCACATAAGACAAGATGTGCAGAGGTGCACCTTTACTCCTGCCTGGTATTACCTGTTCAGTGCAAGAGCATACAATCTTCTTGTCAATATGTCTACTAGAAATGGTTAATGAGACTCTAAATGCAATCACAGGAGAGGTTAGTGTCATTCTGTTTTCACTAGAAGTTCTACTAGGCGTTTTCTCCTGTTAGTTTTTTGTATACGTTATTCTAAGGAATCAGTGCAAAACCGCTGCTTCCTAACAAAAGCTACCTTGGAGAGCTCTCTAAAATGTAAGTGTAGCTCACAAGAGCACACACTTGCTATAATTTGTGATTAATACCTGATGTCATGTAAATCCATCTCTTGTTTTACAGGACATTCTGATTTTATGTAGTATGTCTTCAAGCCTAGACTGAAACTTAAAATGTGATTAATATAGTTCATTGCATTTATAAAAGTGGAGGAGAGGTGACAACAGCCACAAAGTCTGCAGAACTGCTGTTTAAAATCCTGGGATTAAAATATATTGTCTAAAATGTGCACAAAGCAATTCAAAGAAATCCTACAGCACGGCACAAATAGTCTGAAATGGCCAAAAAGTTCTTTGCGTTGGCATGGCAGAAATGTGATTTACTGTAGTTTGTGTTTAGTTTATGATTAGACTATTAAATGTAGCGAAGAGAGAGATGTTTTCAGTGTGCTCATAGGGGACCCTTCAGTAACACACAACAATGAGTACCAGTAAGCTGTTTTTTTTGAACTGCTTTGAAGGCTTTGAAAAGAGCGTTTTTCCTCATAACTCACAACGAAGATCATAGTCAACATTCAGTCTTCATGACCTCAGAGCTGCTATTTGGGACGGAAAACTGAATTCATTTATGGGTTTATTACACTAAAAACTAATTTAGAGCTATATATTTTTTTTTTGCTGTAGTGACAATCTATTGATTCTTATTTCAGAAACGTCAATGTTTTAGAAAAAAGATTATATAGCAAGGTGTGTTCAATGACACGTTTAGAAATGTCAGTGGGGTTTTCAGTCCAAATTAAAGGTATTGTGGGATTTACATCTCATAATAAAAAGCAGTCGTTCATAAATATGCGTAGTGGCTGTAGTTTTACCTCCAGCCTCCCAACAGGTGTGTCAGGGAAACATTTGAACTCAGTAGAATAGGCATCTTAAGCATTTGTAGAGATTTGCTACAGGTTTTAGTGTTTGTGATTACCACGTTGCGGCAGAGGGGCTGAAAAGCTGGGTACGTGCTGAAAGCGTTCTGCCTTCGCTGCTGAACGCGTCTTGCTGCCCTGCTTCGGCCTGAAATGAGCAACTAGTTACTGTGTATAGTGTTATATCACAGATTCCTGGAGCTAGCAACACATGTTATACACTGCTGGAAAGTGTGAAACCCACACTTTCCAGTGCTAATAGTTGTTTGTTTATTTTTAGTTTCCTGTTTCATGAAATGCAACTCATTCTTGTGTAATTTAGACTGTACTTCTGCCTGCTCGCTGTAGCCTGAGGTCATCCAGATTTCTAACCATGTGGTCTTGCATCGAATGAAAACTCAGGGGGCAATATTTCAAAATAACCAAGGCAGTTAGGTGACTCTGCTGTTCTTACCTCTGAGGTTTTTTTCTTTTAGCTTACAACTTGCCAGCTGGAACAATAAGAGGATACCACATTATTGAACAAGAAATAGATTGATTCTCTAGAAAAGTCTTCCACTCTTAGCTGGTGTCCAGGTTAAGTAAGATTCATCTTGTATTTATAAAGGAAAAGATCCAGTGATTTTATTTTTCAGCTAATCTTTGATTTCTGCATTTCCGTTAGCTTCTGAGAGTAAAACAGTAACATATCAATATTCCTTTGACTTCATGGCAAAAAATGGGTCTTTCTCCAGGCTTATTCTTTATTGTTCATCTAATAGCTGCGTTAAAGTTTATGAGAAAAAGTAAAACCTACCATAGGGATAATCTCCAAGATGGTGAGCAGCTTTTGCCAAATGGTTCACAGCAGCCCTGCAATTATCATGTTGGTTTATTTCTCAAAAGGGAAACACTTTTCTCAAGCCTTTGCTGTAAAAACTGTGAAAGTCTAAAAAAAAATTATTTCTATTTTAAAGGTCTGATTTAACATGAAAATTATATACATTGTAAATGTTTTCTTGGCAATTTACTTGTCATAAATGTCTATTGTACTGAAAAACTCCACAGGGAATTGGAAGTATTTATTCTGCGTGTACTTAGGAATTTGTAAAGAGACACAATGACAATAAAAATACAAATATTATGACTAGCTGCAAACCCTGGATGCTAAGATTGTTTTCAGCTCAAATGTAGCTTTCCAAGGTCTGAGTTTAAACCAGGCTTCGTACCAGGGATTAGATACATGTTATTGTACTTTCATAATGAGGGGAGCACCAGACCGAATGTAAATATTGTGCCGTACTGACAGAAGACATCCACAGCTAACACGTAATTAATGTAACAAATAACACACAGGGCTCAAGCCGCTGCCAAGTTTGTGCCAATGTTATTCAGAGTGCAAAGCTCAGCTTCCTTGCTGAAAAAGTCGTCCAAAAAGACTTGCTGTAGCCCAAGCGCTGCTTCCCGTCAAAGCCAGCAGCTGGCAGAGCCCCTCGGGAAGCCCCTTCCCAGCTTTCTCGCAGAAACAGCTGAGGGGCACCAGCTCTGGCAGAATAACCAAAATAACTCAATTTTTACCTTCTGTCACAGTGAGCCTGAATCAAGCCCTCAGCCTCTGTCATCAGGTAGTATTTTTGTTTGCTCAGCGGGGAACAGGGTTGATCTTTGATGTGAAGAAGTAAAATCCCTCCAAACACTAACAGGACCTCGACAGCAGTACTTTAGTTCACATTGGTAGCAACTCTTCCCATGGATGTCTTTGGAGGCATTCAGTATTTCAAAGGCTCTTGATTTTTCATTTTAAAGTATAATATTAGCTCATTGGTATTATTCAAATGTAAGTCCATTGCTCGTAACGAAACTGTATGCCTGTATTTTCAGATGCACTGTGTGTGGGTGGCTGTCAGCGTGTGCGTAGCGTAGCGTTTTTCTAATAGCACTTTTCTATTTGCATAACTGCATGAATTGCTGTTGTTTAATCGCGAATTAATATAGAGCTCAAGATGAGACTCTTCATGTTAGGAAGTGATTAACCTCATGAACATGCTTTAGAAAGCCATGATGGTGTTTCTTAGATTCTTATGGTGACAAGAATAAGTAACTTTAAGTCACTATAACCCTTCAGCAGAATTATAATTGCGTAACATGAAGTTGGATGTGTGTTCCTGCATATCTTTGTATGTTGCTTTTTGTGTTTCTTAAATATACTAGAAATGAAGATATTAAAGATAAATATTTAAAATGATCTGAAAAAGATAAGAAAAGGATGTTTTGCCTTATTAAATATTCACAGAAAACGTGAATGTTTCCAAACAGGCTTAACTTCTTGAAGTGATGTGGCTAATATGATATTCTAGATAGAAGATTTCTGCAGCGTTCAGTGTCATGTCTGTTCACTCCGCTCAGCCAAACAAAATACTTGGTGGCTGAGTCTATTTTGTGCTCTTATATGCACAGTGGAACTGGGGAACCTTTTGAAAAATTTCCTCTGGCACGTGAGGTCATACCTGGCCTTTCTTAACATGGCAGTAGGAGGTAACACTCAACTGTGTGTTTGAGAGAGTCTGTTATTAACAAATTTAACATAATAATCTTCAGCTGACTTGATGATACAGGCAGCTTCACTGAGTTAAGTGGAAAGATTCCTATTAGCTGCTGCCAGAGTTTAGGTTGCTATTTTCCTGTTGAAGTTAGTGCTGGTGGCACAGGGTGGATCTCTTAAATAATTTTACTTCTTGGCAGTTGAATCCACTTTTCAGTTGCTTCCTTGCTAAATTCCAGGTTTTTACTAAGAGCTTTGCAATGAAAACTCAAGAGGCAAAGTGCTTACCACAGTGGATCCACCAGAGAGACGTTTTTAGCCCCTCTACGTTTGGCAGCAGTGAAACAACAGAACTGGCAATGGCCTGCTATGTATTCGTATCAGCTGAAATGAGCTTGACTGTAACAATATATAGACCTAATAAACCACATAAATGTCACTCCCAAGAAGATTCTTTCCAATAAAAATGGGACATTCAGTGCCATGTGACAGACTGATGCCTAAGTGTCACAGAGGAGGCCCAAATTAAATCATAGCTCTAGAAGTTGCTGTTCCCTAGAGACCAATATGAAAATATTCCATTTCTAAAGATAAATTTTCCCCACACCTCAGAAGTAGAGTACATCAAATATTGCAAGAAGGATTATGAAAAAATAGTAGCCTTAGGGATGGCTTCAGAAATTTCAGTGCATGTAGAGAAAACCCAGGGCTGTTAGCATATTTTTTACGTTTTTGACAGCAAGTAAATGTTCTGTGGCAGACAGATCTACAGGAAATAAAATTTTATGATGTGCTGTAGCCATACTGGTTATATATCTATACACTGCTGGCAGACTATCAAAAGACACACACTTTGAACGTTTTTGAATGTGACTTGAAAGCAGCTTGACTTCTGTAATCATAAACACAGACAAGTGTACTCTGCATACTTGCTCCAGATGATGTCTCTTTTTCATATTAGCATGATGGTGTGGTGCAAAGTAGTTCAGGGAGATCAAAATGAACTGAGAGGCAAAGGGAAGTGCTTCTATCTTGCCTAAATTTTGAGTACAAACCTGTAGGCCTGTAAACGGAACCACTGTCAAGAACAGTACTGTACCTCCTCCTGTTTTCTATCACATTAGGCTACTGTTTGAAATAGCAATAAGCATTGGTGACAATTATTTTTCTTTTTTTCTGTGAGTCCTAGCAATCTGGAGCCAAAGTCCCCGTTCATTTAACCTAGGATAATACCTAATGGAGCTGTACTAGAGTACAGCAGCAATGACAGCTAATTGCACATGTATAGATGTGTCTCCTCATGTGCGTACCTATTTACATTTATGTGAAGAATCCTGGTCAGATCTAAATAAGCGCATTTCAGAAATTAGATTTTCTTTTTTCACTCTCTCCAGGCCAGTACTGTTGCACATAAATGTATAAACCAGGTCTTAAGCATACGCTTTCAGAAACGCTGCTTTTTTTTCAGCTGCTATTCCTACTTAATAGTAATGATACACTTGGTTTCTATCTCAACTGAAAATCGGGAGTAATTCAGGATGTCATTACCTTTCTTTGTGGAAAGGTAGTATATGTAGGATCAGCAGCCATTTATTTTCCATAAAGGTAAAGTTTACTTCCAGAAAACAATGAAGAAATATTCACAGCTTAGTGGAGCACTGGTTCACAAAAATTAATTAAGGCCTGATGAATCTTCCACTGTTTTTAATGACCATCTTTCTAAACCTATTTAGATATTTGCTTTTCATCGAAACCAATGGAAACATGTCACCTGAGCCCTGTGATAGTTCACCCCTTTCTGATAGGTGCTTGGAAATGCTGGGCTAACAGCAACACTTAAAAGCCTGGACATCTCCACAGACACATATAATAAAACGGAAAATGTCATTCAAGAGTGAGTGTTTGATGAAGAATCCAAAAAAATATATACAAACTTAAGGAAATTCAGTCATATTTTTGAGATTTTTTACTTCACCTAGGTGCTGCATTGGTGTACATATCACACAACTGCCACGCTAAAGCATGTCAGTCCGTAAGCATAAATGTAAACAATTTGGCCGCACCATTGTTGTCCAGGCCGTTTGCGAGTTAGTGCAGAGTGTCTTTGATCCTGCTGTTGTTCCCTGGTTTGAAGAAAGGTTTTGTCAGTGTCATACACAAAGTTTTCTTTGTTTATTTAACAACACTATGGGTATTGATGTAAGAAGAAGGGAATAACAATCCGAAGCTTGAAAATGAAAGGTAACACTGAGGATATTAACATACTTACTGCTACAAAAAGTCTAGGTACAGCAAAATGACATCCCCAGGGAAGAGCCACAAAGCACTCTACTATGGGGTAAGTTAAAGTAAAATCGTTATGCTTACGCAACCGCGCGCAAGTCAATGGAAGTGATGGCTCATTTGAAAGATTTCAGAGTGGTCCTAGGGTCTGGGTTTTTTTTAATTTTGTGCGTTGGGACTTTTATATTTTAGTCTCTGCTCTTCTGTCCATTCTTAATGTAGTAACATGTTAGGTAATTTTATCAAATGCCTGCAAGTCAAGCAAAGTTTCAAAGAAGAAAGTACAGCTCTTCTTGGGTGGCTTTTGTCTAAATGTTCTCAGCTGTAATATACTTCTCATGAATCAAAGAGAATAATTTCACTAAAAGTAGGGGAAAGGCTTAGGGAAATATATGTCTGTTACTTACGAGGCAGCAAATAATGGATGGTACGGAAAATGCTGAATGTTTAATGCTCTTTTGCTGCTGACTTACAAAATGCTTTAATGTGACTAAGTATTTAATACAGTTAAAACTAACAAAAAAGGATTAGAAGGATATTTCAAAGGTAAGGAAAGAACAGATCACAGGATAATTTTTAGGAAAATCAGAGGTGTTAAGGTGAAGAAAGTAAAGGAAACTTAGTGCAGAGTTCCCAAGGGACTAGTTGGGACAATCCTATTTTTTATCTTAAAGGGACAAAAGAGATAAAGTGTAGAAAAGTAGACCTAACATCTATAATCTTCAGAATGGTAGTTCCTTCCTTTTAAATATAAACTAGTCATCTGACTTGCATACCAGAAAAAGATACCAGATCAACATACTGAAAAATAGAGTTTTAAGGATCAGGAAGTTTACTAAGTTGCAGAAAGCGCCTGGCCTGAAACCAAATGGGGCCAACCTAATTAATTTGCAAGCAAACTGGTTTAGTGATAAGGGATTAGCCATAGATGTGATTAACTTGATACAGCCCCATGCAAACTTATCAACAGCAAATTAACAAAGTAAATATTGAGTAGATGCATCAGTTTTTGAAAAATAATCTGAGAGAGAAATCATTATCTGTAACTTGAAAGTAGTTTTAAAAAAATCAACAAATGACACAGTACCTGAACAGTTTACAGATGCTTGGGAGTTCAAATTCAAAATTAACTTGTTAAGCTAGAGAGAGGGGCAGAAGTCAATTCAGAGAAGTCAATAAGCACAAGGAGAAAACTCAAACGTCCCAATCCAAATGTAGCACAATTGACTAGGCAATGACACTGCAAAAGTAGTTGTGGAACTTACAATGGCTTAAACAAAGCAGGAATTGGTTTTGTTGCTGTCCGCCAAAATACAAACATCAGTCTGAGACACTGGAGCAAGAGGGATATTTGTGGAAAGCGAGTCATAATTACTCTGCTCTGTTCAGCGTTGATGGGACTGTAGCTAGAGCAGTACATCCAGTCTGAGATGAGTCTCTACATCTCAAAGTGTAGAGATGGAAAACAAGAGGTTTAGAAAAAAATGAACAAAGTTTGAAAGAATACTATTCATCTAATGTTGGAGAGAAAAGACAAACTACAAACATGACAGCAGCTTTTTGATTTTTTATTTATAACGGGTGCTGTAGACGATGTTCAAATGTTCCCCACATCAGTGAAGGACAGGCCAAGAGGAAGCAAATTTGTAAGAAGCAGGTATTTTTGTCACTGGAGACATACAAGAGGTACTAGGCTTGATATATGTATTTGATTCTGTCTCAGTGTAAAGGAAGGTCTAGATGATTTCTTCAGGTCTCTTCAGACTCCTCATCTCCAGGATTTCGTCACAAATAGCATACATAAACAACAGCCTCTATTTATAAGGTGAACCATACCTATCGGAGATGGAGGCAAAATCTCCGTCATTTGCACCTTGATATTTCCTAGAGTTTAATAAAGTTCATCAATAGTAAATGAAAATCACAAGACTTCAAACACATAAATAGGACACTAGTGTCCAAAATGGTTTATTATTTTTATTTTAAAAAAATCTTCAAATGTGTTATGGAGTAATAGAACTTAATAGAATTTTGGTCTTCCAGTTCAAAAATGTAAGTTGTTACCAAATGACCTAAAAGAAGATCTTAGCGAACTGTATGTATTAATATGCCACTGATATAAAGATAACCTATTTCTGTATGCCAGAGGTCATCTGGAATTGCATGTAAATACCTTTCTACAAAAGAGACTAAATTAGCAGGATAACATAAAACATTGCAAGTGTTTAAGAATATTCCCTTTATAAAGTGTGTGTGTGTGGGGGGGGGGGGTGAGTCACCCTGTATTACCAGAAACTTTCCTTGTGTTTCCAGAGTAATTGAAGTTTTCTGCTGAAAGGCACAACAAAGTTAGAAGGCTTGGTCAGCTGTCATTCCCAAACAACAATTTACAGAGAATTTTTTTTCTTTTTGTCACCGTAGTACTGTAGCTCTTATATCCTGCAGTGGTCAATATGAAAAGAAAGTAATGTGTATTCTGAGAATTTCTTTTCTCCTGTTAGGGAGGGATAAACTTAGAGGAACACCACAGGGGTTTAAATTCAGCATGCTGTTGACTCTTAGAAAAGCTGTAGACTAGTTTTGTGGATTCATAATTCATTCACTCAACTTTCCCTCTGTTTTTAATGTTGCTCAGTGATCTTAGCCGGGTCTGTGATGCCATTGGCAAAGTTTGCAGGAAGAAGCAGGATCTCTTAATAACACCTGGTATAGAGTGCGGTGGGGGGAAGATGTTTTTGGATGTGTGTGCGCTCTGGTATATTTAAAACAGAGGACTTGGGTGTATTAAAGCTTGGTTGCTCCTCCGTCCCTGTTAGTGTTTTAACAGATAGTGTCTCTTCTGTCGTGCCTTGCCTGTCTTGCAGCTTCAGATCTTCCGAGTAGCAATGCTGCTACTGAAATAGCATAGTTGACTCGTGGGCTAATTAATGCGTATACATGTATGCCCTGAAAATTCCCAGAGTAGTGTTCTAAGATGACATTACTGTTAATCTTAAAAGGGGCAAACAAGGGGGTGCAGTAGAAGCAGACAGTCAGCTCCCAGCAGGGGATGTGGTACTCTGCCTATCGAGATTCAAACCAGAGTCTGTATTTAAGAGTACAAATCTGTGGTCTTCTCTGTGATATGTCATTAGCAATGGCATGGGCAGTGTATATGGGTTCTGGTAGTTGCGGAATAAAGTCCACCTCAGTGAAAGTTTTAATGCCCTTAGCCAGTGCCCAGAGTATCTGGAGGAAAGCTTGTCTGGGATCATTACCCGAAAATTTGTCTGCCACCAATACTGAAAATGGCCCAGTGAAATAAATACAATGCTTTTTAGAGAGAAAAGTAGAGAGAGCACTGAGACGTTCAGTGTACCAGTTCTCTTCATGCTTTCTGCATAACTAGAATGCAAATAGAGAAAATAACCAGAAGATGCCTGTAAAACCCTTGAATTACTTAGGGTTCTTTCAGTTTACAAAGCTGATATTGCGATGACAGATTTTAAACAGCTCCTGTTATTTATATTGGTACTAAAACACCTCCTGAAGTGAACTTTTAAGCTTCTCAGTTTAAACTGCAGCTGTATGTTTTCCTGTGGATGCCTAGCATTGGCTTAGTCAAGAACACTGTTTAGCCTTTGCTTAAAGTCAAGTCGGACTCCACTGTGGCATCCTCCGTGCAGCTGAATGCATTAGCATTCCCCAGGTGAAATCAGAATATACCTGTACACTGACCTCTATTTGGAATCAGTTTTATAGCCTTAAACGATTACAGCTTGAAAGAAATGATTGACTATGCCTTGTGAGAAAATGTGTGATGAATAAAAACATGACAGATTTCATTTTCTGCCAAGACCTGAAACAGATTTATCTTGTTAAAAAAATTACTAGAGTGATGATGAGGTAATAATCTGAATTTTCATTTTCAATTAGCAGAGAGATTGTCTAAGACAGGGCTTTCCTGGGATGTTTAAAATCTTTCCTAGCGTACTGTTGCATTTTGAGCTCTCCCATCCTCTGCCGGTTTTATCTGTATAAAGCTGGATGTGTACACTAGAGCTGTTCACCATTAGCCAAAACTTACGACAAAAGTTCTCTGCTCAAAAGAGGATGCTTTGATTTCTCTATGGCCAGCACTTACACTGTGAAATCATTCAGCTCACTTAACCTGTGACTTGAAAAGAAGACCTAGGAATGGATCTGTAATCTTTACGAATGCTATTAGGTAATATATACGGCAAAAAAGTAGTAGCATCCACTCAACCCCAGCACTGTTTTAAGCATGTCTTTCTTTGAAATGCCCCAACATGCTCTATAATTAATGTAAACAGTAATTTATCTCCTAACTCTATGGGAAATAACATCCTTTTAACTGAAAATAGAAAGATTACCTTCTTAAGAAACTTGCTGAGCGGAACCTGAGGAGACCTATGTCTCCAGCCTGCTTTTCAGTTTGATACCAGATAATTTGTTCAGCTGAATGCTGGAAGGTATTTGAATATTTTCCTTTGTAATAGTCTTTATTTGTTTGGACATTCATATGATTGAGCGTGCTTCCCTAAAAAAGTTGGGCCCGATGCTGTACTTAGGTCAGAGGAACCCTGAAGTGTCCCTCCATGTTATGGTGCCTCTCTGCTGCTGGAACAGTGTTAAATAGGAGCTTTCACATCACTGAAAAGCTGATTCAGTGATTCACAGCCTGGTGCACAGTTACTTCCCAGACAGATAGAAATGGCAATTTCAATGTAAGTACACAAAAGTTTCCACTTTGAGACTTCTTAAAACAAAGTGTTACTTGACTGACAGCTGAACCTTTCTTAATGTTTTCTGCATAACTAGCACACTATTAGAGAAAATAACCAGGATGCACCTTTAAAAATCTTGGATTACTTCAGGTGTGGGCCTTGCCATGGCTAGGGATTGAGACCAGCGTAGTACGCTAAAGAATGACTGTTCCAACAGAAAGTGGATCCCGTGGGATTTAGCACAGTGCCAGCAAGCAGGAGGTGTTTCCGCTGGCCTTTTTTTGTCACCTGTTTCCTGCTGACCCAGTTTCTGAAGTGCATGCCTTAATCTGAGTCGTGCTTCCTAATGCGCAGCAGAGGACATGGGACAGCAGCAGACTTTGAATTTTCATCAAAACAACAGTTTGCATTAGATGAATTTTGGAGGTTACATGCAGAGGCCTCGTGAAACAGGGACACCAATAAAGGAAGGCATAAGTGTCTGGCACGTGGCCCAAGCTCTACTCTTGAATGCAACATTAGAACACCCATCTGTTATTACCATTAAAAATAATGCAGCTGAAGCATATCCTCTGTCTCTTTGTTACTATAGTAGCTATTTTGTGCAAAGCACTGTGACTACAAACAGGAAAAAGAAATAAAAAATTAAATCACCTCGTAGTAAATATTTTCAAAAGACTGTCATTTTCTGCAAAGGCAAATCCTATGCCTTATACGTTTAGATGGCTGTGTTGCTTACAGTCTTTCTCGTATACTGATAGCTGCTCATTTATCTTGCACTGGTGATAGTCTTTTTAGCTGACCTATGGTGAGACTTTAGCTGAACAGAATGCAAAACAGGAGCTGATAAAGAGCATTTTTACATCTGAAGGTCATAAATATTGAACAGACTCCCTGTTGTGCTTGTAAAGAAGCGTCGCGCCTCTTCTGGTTTTGCAGTCAGTCTTTGAAAAGCAAAGGCCTAACAGGAGTATCAGGGTATATATAGAATACTTCTTCACACTTCTAAAGGAGTACAGGCCCTTTTCTAGAAATTTAATAATAAATAGAAACAGTATGAGCTTCAAAATGCTACATTAATGCAGTGCTAGCCCTGTAACATCAGGCATTCAGAAATCAGAATATTTTAGAAGTTTGGGTTGTTCTAAGTGTAGTGTGGCTACGCTGCATATACCACATTACATATGGCATATTTTAATAATAAGGCATATTTTAATAATAAAAAACATATTAAAACTTATATTTAATAAAGCACTTTCTTGTTCTATATATGAAGCTTATGTTAATGCAGAGTGCGAGATAAAGTCAGAGTTGACTGTGGTTGGGGTTAGGACTGTAGTCAGTGGTTAGGAATTTTAAAGCTCTACTCGTGCTTTTAGACGCTCAGTCTTTTCATTTAAATATACGTTAAGTATGCTGAAATACACAATGCTGGCCTCATAATTAATCAGTTTGCTATTTAAATAACTTCAAAATCTTTGAACTGTAGTTCATTGGTTTTTTTCAGAGCAAGAGGTGAGTACGTAAGTCCTAAATATGTTTTCCAAAAAAAACCACACTCAGATATTTCTGAGAGTATCAGCCAACTTTGAAATGCTCAGCCATAACCTTTCTGGTCAAAGTGTACATTGCAAAACAGAAATGGCTGTTGGGTATTTCTCACTTTTTGCTTGAGACCTACAGTGAAAATTCTGTTCTATGTCAAACTGATTTGATGAGAGTCATAGGTATAGACATTATTTTGATGTCATACTTTATTTCAAGGGTGATTTAGTGTTAATAGTTTGTAATTTGCTATCTGGAGTTGCTAAAACTTGTCAGGTTCTACTTCTCTACATGCAGATACACATAAACCAGCATCAGTGCACATTTCAGTTCAATCCTGCATGCCCATTTTGAAGAGCTATACATTGGGGGTTTCAAGATCTTTGCATAGTCTTCAAAAGAAATAATATGCTATGGTGATTAACCCTGACAACTAGATTTTAGGGATCTCCGGTTAGCTAGAGCCTTGAGCCAAAGCTGGTTGTCCCCAGGCTGTCCCCAGTCTAGCTCTGGTGTGGAGGGTGCCAGCTCACTCCTCCAGCCAGGAAAAGCAGATATAGGAGAGAGCTGACCAAGTTCAAACACTTCATCCCCTTATACTCAGGTGCCCACCACCAGGCCACGCCACTGGGAGACCTCGCGCAAGTCCACAGAGCACCAAGAGCTAACGGAGACCCAGATGCTGCCGTTCCACCTCTGAGCCTCTCACTCTATGCTTTGTTAGCTTCAGTAAGTGGCTTAAACCTTTCTTTTTAATCTATAAAACACAACTGCTATCTCTTTGGGAGGCTGAATTCAACCTATTTTTAAAAATATAAACTGTCTTTACTGATATTTATAAGACTGCCTGAGTAAGGACAGCACTGTTAAGTTTTACCCTTTTAGAAGTGCATCATTTATTGTTATAGAAGGAAAAGTGAAAAATTTGGGGACTATTGAATCCCCATCTGTTTTATCTATTATAGGCCTTTTTTTTCTTAACGAACTGGGGGGTCTCATTAGCAGAGGCATTAATCTATAATTTATTGTTTGAGTGTTTTTTTAAATGATTATTAAAACATAAAAACATATCGTGTAATGTGCAATGTCCAAACACAGTTGATTAAAAACAGTCTGTAGCCTCATGTAGTTTCAGTTCTCTAAACAGAGATGTTTGACTGAAGAGTCTTAAAAAAGAGTCCTTGATAATTGAAGAGAAATATGTGTTTTAGGAATCTCTTTTCCATTAAAGTTACCCTTTCGTCAATGATTGCATGTAGAGAATCCATTCCCAATAGAAAATTATCAGATTCTTGTTCTAAACTTAAATAAGATACTGAAGTCTTAACTGTACAGATGTATGTCTTTCACCAATAGGCAAATAGAACAAAACGCTGTTCCAAAGCCTGGAATATTTCTTTACTATGCCTGTTAGAGTTGTAGGATACTGTCTGCATCAATCTACAATTTATATTCTTGAACCTAGGTTGCCACTTTGTGGTGTGTATTGCAACTAAGTAGCCATAGAAACTTAACAGCAACAGAAGAAAAACTCATATCTTTAAAATAGTGTGTTGGGTCTTGGCCTCAGCCTATTTGTCAATTAGTTCTCCAGCTGAGGGATGCCAGTTTTTTCAGTCCTAGAATTACCTACATTCCAAACAAAATTTGACTTTCTCATTAAATGATGGAACTAAAACTGGAGTTGTAAATTAAGACATATTTTGCTAAGCAGTGACCAGCATAGTTGGATTTAATTTTCCACACCAAACCACCAGTCTGTTCTCAGACAAATTGTTTTTTTCCTTCCTCGCACATCTTGTTAAAGTTCATTAAGCCTGAGGGAGCTGAACAACCACTGTCACTGAAAACTGCTCACCCTTTTATTTGCCAAGCAATATGATAGCAACCAAAGCCATGAGCAGTTGTGTGCTCCTGAGCGCTGGAAGCCTTTGAGGCTTATGGGACAAACGGCAAGTTGGAGCTCTGATGGTTTGGTTCATGTTGAGTCATCGTGATGACCTGGGGAGAGCTGGTGGGACTGGGATCTGGGAAGGCTCCTCCTCAGCTGGCAGGATCCACAGGGTTTGTCAGGACTCCAGAACAGGTGTCCAGCAGCAAAGTTTAAAACTTGCACCTGGGAAAGAACAGATACGTTGTGATACAGATGCAACATCAGGAGATATCTTGTCAGAAACTCCTTCTGAACTGAGCTCTGCAGAGCAGCTTTTTGTGTTCTGCCCCCATGACTGATTTCTTGAAGTCCCTGCATCGTCTCCTAGTGGCTTCAGCAGCTGGTGGAAGATGGTCCTTACACATTTTGTGCCTGAGCACCAACCATGAGGGGCAGGCACAGACCAACAAGGGTTGACCCTGAAAGATTCATTCCGCAGTTGCTGCAAGAACAAAACTGTCCCTTAATGTTTATTAAGGGGATTGGAAGGGAGGTCGAATTTAATCTTTCTTTAAAGTGAAATGGCTGAATGGCTTTAGCTGAAACTTCCTAAAAACAATTTGCCTCTGGGCTGACAGAAAGTAGGAAAATTTCAGCAGAAAAGGAGAATGTTTCATAAAGTTATCAGCATGAAAGAAACAGAAAGTTATAATGACATTCCTGGCATAACCTGAACAGCTCATGCTACCTGGAGCTTACTATAATAATGTATCTTATCTGACCCAAATCCAACAACAAATAGTTCTGTTCTCTATTCCTGTATATTTTGCTGCTGGCTACAGATAAAGTTGAACATGTTTCATTCAAAGACTATTGGTATCTAGACACCAATTATTCACCCACTCATAGGTACGAAAGGAATAGTAAAGGCTATTTGCTTCAACATAATGACTTCATTAGGCAAACTGGAACACAAATAGCTTAACACTGTGGAGATAAAGAGAGTTTTCATAAGTTGAAGAACAGGATAGGGGTGACTGCTCCACTTTCATCATGGAATGAAACTGGTGAGGCCTTTGATAAGCATCACAACAAAACTAAAGCTGCATATAATTAAAACATATCTTGACTTTATCTAATTGTGGAGACAGTGTAAATCCTTGGAGCCGTTTTGCTCGTATCTATCAAAATAAAAGGAGTCTTAATTCATAATTTATAAGTGTAGCCGCTGCAGCGAGTGTGGCTGCAGGCTACTGTGACTACCTTTTCAACCACCTGGGAATGCTAAACAGAAACAGCGGTGTCCCTTCTGGACATAAATATTTTCTTCTTTCATAGCATTTTATAAATGAACTTTTTAAAAATCTTTTGATTGTGAAGTCTTTTGCCCTCTGCTACACTGGATGTTACTTGGTCATCTCCGCATACACCTAAAAAGATGAAAAGACTGGAAATAACACCTGGACGTCTCCACTGCTCCATGCTGACAGGGCAGAGGCAGCCTGTATCGATCAGCACATCTAATGATAGTAATAAGAATGTAAACTCAACCTTGTGCTGTTTTCCATCAAAGCAATGCAAGCCAGGCTTTCCTCTTGTGCAGGCCTCCATTCATCTCTCTGGTTGTCAATATGTCCTGATAGAGCTTTTAGACACTTATCAATATTTAACTACGCTTCTATTGGCTCAGCAATTACACAGTAATTGATTTAAGATTGATTATCATCATGTTAACATTTTAATGGTCAGAGACTGATCTAACTCACCACATGTGAAATTGTTTTAGTTTTTATTACCTTTGTGCATGAACGCTACTGTTTCTTCTCACCAGCTTTGGCTAAGTTATACTTAATGTTATATTTTTCACTCAAAAGAGTTGAAGCTATTGTTTATAGTTTTGTTCTCTGCCAGAATTAAGCCAAATTTTTATAGCTAGACATATTTTTTATAACAGGAAGATTCAAATGGACATTTTCAGAATTTCTTGTTTTACTAGCTCAAACAAATGAAAATGGTGAGTGTTGGCAAATAATGAAGTGATCCACTGTGCCAAACATAAGAGGCAACGGGCTAGAGGAAAAGACAACAAATTTATTCAGTCAACCGCAGTGTTGTACATAAGAGCTAGGTTTGACGAATGATGCTTTTGATGAATCAGTAATATTGATTTCTTGCATACGGAGGTCTGAGGTGCAGTCAGAGTTCTGACAGGTTTGAGCTCTGCCAGGTATGGTGGTGGTTATAAATATTTAGCCAAGAAAAATAGCCAATAAATAAAACCAATAACATAGAAAGATGGAATCTTTTCCAGTATGACAGTGATTAACTTAGTCCTATCGATTTTGCTAACTCTTTAGTCGTCTTGGTGCATGAGGTGGAGTAAGAGGCTACGAAATCATGATCCACTCTATATGAGAGCAGCAGGACGGGAGGCAGGATTACATGTAGCCAGCATCAGTTCAGAATTTTCCATTTTAGAAAGGAGGTAGATCAAAAGTAGAAGAATAATCAAATACCCAAATAAATAGAAATCCAACAGCAAAAACCTGGGCAGAGAAAGGAAGGATTACAGATGTTGTGAAACTGTCACCATTCACCATTTCCTACTCAATATTTTCTGAAACTATCAGAGATAATAGAACAGCATTAGATTTTCTTAAATTTAGCTTTGTTTTGTCTCGTCTAACCTTACTGAGGTACTTTCCAAGAACCCACTCTGAACCTTTTCTTAAGTTACAGGGGCCAATTCCTCTCATAAAAAGACCTGGGCAGATTGAGTTTTAGATCTGGGCTTTAATCAAATGAGATAAGAGTAAAGGTATGCTGATAGGATTCCTCACTATGCAGTGAGTTCGGTGAGATATTTGACTGCAGTGGCAAGTCTTTTATTGGTAGTAACTGAGAAATGATACTCAGCAATTCTTCTTGAAGAACAAAATACAAAGCTTTGGAAAGCTCTTGGATGTTTGTGAATCCTTAAAAAAATTATCAAATAACTTCCACTAACTTGGCTGCTATGGAAGAGAAGGTAAAGCTTAGTTGTCAGCATTGCCATACTAAAAATTGGTCAGATCTTTGATTATTTAAGGAGCATGCATGTGAGTGTCTTCTTTTCCTGTTCTCTATTAAACATTGGAAGTTTTGCAGCTTTCCAACCTGAGCAATCTTGCAGAGATCTTTAGAACTATTTAGCATTTTCTGCCAATGTTCTTGCTGAATGGAAAATTATTTCTTTTTTTACCAAGGAGAAATACTCTCACATCCAAAACTAGCATAACTTTTTGGCCCAGTTGCTCTGGATTCAAGCAGTGACTCGTTTTGTGAGGTAGCCACCAATCTGCATTTACCTTCACCGGGTCTGTGCTTCCTCTTTGCTAGCTTTTCAGATTTTTCCTGTATTTGTAGTCTTATCATAATTGCTTCCTTTATTTCTACTGTGCTGTGGCAGCACAGCTTGTTAGGAGGAAACTCCTTTAATGAAGAGGAATTTTACTCCTGTTTCTTTTTTTTCTTTTTTTCTTTCTTTTAGCCGTCCATTCCTTCTCTCCAAAGCTGAGCTCCAGTCTGAGATCATATTTGTGGTGGTACAAGCAAAAACATAATAAGTGCTTTATTTGATGTTAATACAGATGGTTAATTCACTACAGCATGTAGTGACAAAAAAAAAGTCATCAGAGCCTTCACTAAACAAAAAACTGCTTCTTTTTTGTACAAAGGTTCCTTGAGACTTCCAGCTTCATCATAGCACCTGCTAGTGAAATTTCAACACAACAGCTCAAAGTTTGGTAATTAAAACCTTCAATAATAGACAGTGAAGAAGTAAATCTGGCTTCAGGACTCTGCTACCTGATAAAAGTGTCCTAGCAATAAGATACAAAAAATTTAGTGGGTTAACTTCTCATCAGTCTATATTGCACCAGATCATGCATCATTTGCCCTTGACAGCTGGTATAAAACATGAAGCTGTCATAAAATATAATTTTTTGGCTTCTTCAATAAAAATGGGATCTGTTCCAGACCAAACTCAGTGGTCTTGGTGATCTTGTCTAGCTCTGAATTAACAACCATAGTACTGCACCTTAACCGGAGCCAAGTGACCAAAGGTCATTACGTTACCAAATAATCTGAGAGGTTGCATGATTGTGGGAAACTTTGAGAGGCAACAGGAAACTTTCTCAGGGAGTCTAGGAGAATTATTCCTAAAGATTTGATAAATCTATTGTCTACCAAGGTGTTGGTTGAATCATACCAGAAGGTGCCTTAACTTGAAACCGTTTTGTCAAACAAATACATTAAAACATGTATTAAACAAATCTTTAAGAGTAGAAAAATATTTTAAACATACACCTAACTCAGATATTCTTGTTATTATTAGTATAGCAGTTCAGATCAGCAGCTCTGACGTTGATGAAAACCCCGTAGAAATTCTTTATAGTGCCTAAAAAAAGGGATTGTTCTCCATCAATAATAATCACTTATTATCCAGAAGAGGCTTTAGAAGTAAAGTTTTTTTCTGTCTTACGTCTGTGGCAGGCATTAGATGTGCATAAATGTCAATAAAACACTCTGTCATGACCCTGTTGCACTTCTCAATTACTTTGTGCTGTTTGTACATGACTAAACAAGGTCTGAGGCCTGGAGCAGACCATTTGACTGCTTTCATTCACTGAAAGTAAATTAGGGCAGTCAAGAAAACTCAATGTCTGCAGCAAAAAGTTCCTGCCTGGAAGAAAGTGGGACTGACTGAGTTAAGGCTTCCTGTATATTCAGTCAATTTGGATAAGGAATTACACTTTCGGGTAGTTATCAGCACTAAGCTGATAGAGGTTGAACCATCACTAATTCTTAGTTCGATTTTTTCCGCTTCTTAGATGAAGTACCCAGAACTATGTATATCAGCTGAAAAAGTGAATTTCTATTCCGTGAGACTACTGATGGTGAAATGAATAAAACATTTTAAAATGACAAACCGGTCCATGGTCTACATTTCATTTCATTTCAGCATTTCATATTTTATTTAAAGCTCTTATCCATAGGTGGAAAGAACTTACTTTCATGTTAAATATTTCATTTGAATTAAAACTCAATAGGAGCCAAAAAAAGAAAAAAAACACACCACACCATGCCACCACAAAATTGTATTGCAGTTTTGGAGCCTCACTCTCTAAGTGTTTTACTTGAACCTCTAAGGAGCTGCATTTTCAGAGCTGCTGAGTGTCACAATTTTATTTGAAAGTAGCAGAGGTTGCAGCTGCCTCTGATTTGTCAAAGCCTTGCGCAAGGTAGGTCAGGCTGAGCATCTGAAAACACATACTAGTGGTCACTTGCCCCTTAGAAAAATTGATCCTTGTGTTCTAGATTCGTATGTGGTATGCATCCATTGGCCGTTTTCTTCTTTCTCTTAACAGGCACAGCAGACTTCAAAGGAGACATTATTTTATTTGTTTGTAGTAGAGCTCAGAGTGAAACATGGACAGGAATATGTTCTCCCTGGTTGCCGGTCAGAGCGAAGATGCAATAAGGTGAGCTAGCAGAGTTCTCATAGCCTTCGAGGTGTGTCCTGTGGCACCTCCTCTCTGACTCTGGAAAACCCACGCAGTGATGTTGTCCAGCCTTTGATCTGCCTCCTTTCCTCAGCATTTCATGCTGCTGTTTCTTTTTTCATCAGGTAAAATCAAGGTGGAGTCCCGAATGGACTCTGTGATGATTAACTTGCTGTATGAAATGGATATAATACTTTCCTTTTTCAGAGTATTTTTCACGAGGGTTAGTTAGTGTTTGAACAGGTCTGAGAACTAATACATACTGCATCTTTTATTTTGCTAAGACATTGCTTATTATAATTTTTTTATGATCAATGAGCTGTTTACATGTAGCTTCCTTACAAGCTTTAGTCGAATTTAGTCTTATATATAACTCTCTCATTATATTGTGAGATGCAGAGCCATGAGTAGTCAGAAAGCCAAAGAGAGCAGGCTTTAAAAGAGCTTTTACGATGTCTCTTCTATTCTGGCTTCATCTCTCTCAGGCCCATATTTAAAAAAAATTTAGATTGTAATTTATTATATGTCAACATTCCTTGGCTCCAAATGTATCCCCCTTCAGTTCCTTGACTTCAATATAACAGAAGATCCAGAAACAGCTGTTTTGCATGACAAATTACACTGTTACAGCTAGTCTTATAATTAGGATGGAAGGCAGATATGTTAGATCCACATTTAGGAAAAGAGCGACAAAAGATTAATTGCAGTCTATTAAAATTCTAAATTCATCATCACTGGAAATTTTCTTCACTTTATGCCAGAGTGGAGGAAGTCCAAAGCGTTTGTGAAATGAATCTAGTATGTGCTAATCTGCCATGCCGACCTCATTCAAACTTGAGGGCCCAAATGTATTATAAACCATAATTACTTTAGAGCTAAAATCTTAAGCAAGGCTTTGAGGGCCATACCTGTGAACGCAAATTGAAATTGCCATGGTTCTTGTATAAACAGAGAACTTAATCAAGTAGAACCCATATAAACAAGGCCTTCTTAAATTGCCCCAGATATCAAACACAAAAAGTATTATTAGAACATCCACATTTTATATTGCTTTGGAACACTGTTCCTTTTTTAAATGGATTTAAAGACCTCCAATATAGTGAAGATTTCCATATATTTTAGGTTATGTATTTTTAATTTCTTTTATGTTGGCTAGTAGATGTCACAATAGAATATCATTGGGTATTTTGCATTATTACACATGCAGATATGCAGCGTTTGGCTAGATAATTATGAATCTAGGTTTCTTTTTTCTTTTTTGGGGGACTATTAATCTAATTAAAGTCAATTTGTATCATAGGATTTTTAGTAATATGTTGTCAGTGACTGAAGTGTCGTAAGAGGGAAGATGATCTTGCTTCGTTACTTTTTTTCAGAATACCAGTGTAACTTCTGAGAACAGCATTCAGGGCCATTTAAATCAGTAAGTACATCTTTTTTTTGTTGAAGGCAATCATAAAAGTCTTCATTCAAAAAGTAACTTGATGAAGACAAGTGGGGTCAAAATTGACAAAGACAAATGATTCTTCACTGCCGAGAAACCCATTTTGATGGGTAATGAAATGTTCAGTTTAAGCCAGTGTTTTGTTCTGAGCCTTGGGAAGCTCACATTTGCTTACTACAAGCAAACAGAGGTTAAAGGCAAAACAAACTTCTGCCATTCTCATCTGACTGTGCTATATAAAAAAAAAAAAAAACAGCAACAGAAAATCCCTGGCGCTGGTGCTTTGTTACTTTTCTATAATATCCATAGCTTAATTTATCATGAAATGGTTATAGCTTGATGATCAGCTAATTAGGAACACATCATAATTTTCATTGGCAGTATGGAAAATATTACGTTTGGGTAGTTTAATGCAAAGTTACTTCATGAACGCTGGCTTAAACTAACGCACGCGCACAATATAAGCAGTAGAGACACACAAACATTTCATGACAGCATTAGCAAGAGCATTTTGCAGCTGGCTATGAGGCTGCTTACAGAAACAGGCTAGAATCACAGGAAGTGCAAATGGAGAGTCCTACTCTGCAAAAGTGTGTTATCCTTGTTTCTGTGTAAATTGTTCTTTGTCTGAAAAGCTTTTCGCTCCACAATCTTCCTTGCTAGGATGGCTGAACATTGGAATATTTCCTTTTATTTCATATACAGAAATTTACATCATGAGTCATCTTTTGCGGACTTAGTTTACTGTTACTGTTCTCCACATATGATTCCTGACCTAATGGGCCTCTCTTTAATACAAGCTTAAGAAACGAGTGCAAAGTATCAAGTATCAATCTTATTTCTATAATCAAGTGCCAATCTTATTTCTGTTAGCAGCAGTTTTAGTATTGCTTTATAGTGGGGTTGGACCTTAGTTTTCTTTCCAGTATGGTAGTGTAAACCTGGACGGATGTCACTGAAGTCATTGCCTTTACACAGCAGTCGAACTTGTCTAAGTGAGAGATGAATCTGACCCCACTGATGGCTCTGGAAAGCACGTTTTATGCTATGGCCAAGGCTCGGAGCATTTATGGTAAATAGAACATCATTATGGCAAGTACCAAAACTTTGAGGATAGTAAATTTCCTAATTAAAAAGGAAATCTGGCTTGTCATTTGACATGTTAATCAAAAGGAAATGAATGAGAAGGTTAGATACGTTAACTCTCCAAACTTGGGAAAGGATTTATTTAAGTCAAAAATGTAAAATTCCTTAAGGAAAGCAGAACGTAAAGTCTCTTGGGGTGGATAGGGCAAGCTGCAGTGTGAGGTATTTGCTACCTTGGAGCTGCACTAAGAGGATAAAATGAAGCAAACAAATCCTTTCTGCTCTCTTGCTCTGTACCGTATGTTCAGCTTATATGGCAGGCGAAGCCACTTCAGCATTCAGTAACAGAGGTTCAAATGGAAAAGTGAGTGAGGGTCCTCTTAAAGTACAGTAGGATTTCTTCCAGTTATTGTTACATTTTCTCTTTCTGGTAAAAAGGATTTATCCAGGGTATACTTATGTAAAATATACAGCAGCGCAAAAGGGATGTTCATGTCTCACAAGCATATGGAATTGCTTTAAGGGTTAGACAGACAACAATGCAAAGAGAAGGGCAGATTACATGAACAGTTCTTTTTCTTTAGGATTTTACAAAATCAAAATATGTATGCTTTGACAAGCCAAAAATTTAATGCAAACTTAAGTTTAATCAAAGCTATTTATATTGTTACTGCCACATGGCCCATATTTACAATCGAAGAATCTGCTTTACCTTTTTTCTATGAGAAAGAAAGCGTGGTGAGACAGCTTTAACATTCACTGTTTATTAGAAGGATGGATACAAATATATCTGTAAATAAAAGAGAACCGCTTTGGAACAGGGGCTTCTTGTGTGCTATAGAGTCCTAAACATGCTGCTGGCACTAAGATATTAAAAAATAAAATAAAAGTATTTATTATGTTTAAAAAAATGTAACCCGAACAAGATATAATAAAGGCCTGCAGAATATG
Organism: Struthio camelus; assembly: GCF_040807025.1. NCBI lineage: Eukaryota > Metazoa > Chordata > Aves > Struthioniformes > Struthionidae > Struthio > Struthio camelus. Next base: position 14,787,557 of record NC_090949.1, read on the forward strand.
CATCTTTTCCGCAATGAATTCATCCTTATGTCAATTTTGCTTTTATATGTGTAAAAATAAATGTTAATGAAGCTTGCGATACATCACAGCATGAAATTTTGGGTTCATAAAATCAAAATTTGATCCTGACTCAATCCAGAAGATATGGGAGAGGATGTATGAGAAACTCATCTGTTAAACACAGATTTAATGGACTTGTGAAAGTTCTTACTGGCAACTCATTTTGATCCTTGATGTTTTGCTCCTCTGTTAACGTCATATATAATTTAGTCTGATCTGGCTATTTAGTCTATTTCAAAATAGCTGCCCTAACCATAAAAATAAATAAGAAAGACACTGCCAAAAGATTATGTTAGTCATGGATCTGAACCCACCCTAGATTGAGCATGGGAAAGATTGTCAGGACTAGATTATAGCCTCCCAATTTTCTTTACATTAGCCACAGGATATGCTGCTGAGAAGGTTTTATCTACAAGCATGCTCTGCCTTGGAAAAGCCATAACTAAGCCAGGCAAGTGATGTGTTGATTTACTGCCGCCAGCTGGCTACTCCACCTGATTGGCTATACATTTATTTTGTATAAGTGTCTGTGAATGCAGTGAAAAAAAGAGACCCTATTTTGCTTCAAGGGCTGGTAAGAAGTAAAATATTCTTTCAAGTAAATTTGAAAGACTCATTCTGTCATCACTGTTCACTGACCCTTCCATTCAAAGCTCGCTGTGTTTGCGCTCCATTCTTGCATTGTCAAAACATATCCTAGTGAAGTGAGACAGGTTCAAGGGATCCAAAATTAATGTATTATTTGCTCTAGTTGAACAGTAATTTTTTGCATGAGAAAGCATTGACCAGCATAGTTTAAAACGGTCATGTTTCTTCTCTTGTAAAGGAGGAAAAAAAAATTAGAAGAAGATAATTGATGGAAAAGTTCCTTATTTTTTTTCAACTCGTACAAATTTAGACTTGGAGAAGACACTGGAGACAAAACCTATTTAATGTTTCATTGTTTTTCTGTGATAATCAAATAGTTGCTCAGACCACCTTCTTAAAATTATGCCTTATTGTAAATGTTTTAGTGTTTATACAAGTTTATACTTCACAAGCTAGAAGAACTCACAGTGCCCAGATATTCACCCATTTTTCACGTTGCTTCCTTAATGTTTATGACAAATAATTCCTTTCCTAGTACAGCGTTTATACCTTTCAAATATTTGTAGACCGTGGTCATATATCTACTTAGTTTCTGCTTAGTTCTTCTAAAAATTCCTCAAAAGTCATACACACAGGTTCCCTTTCCTGCTGTTCTTTAGGTTCTCTGTAGTCTGGCAGTATCTCCCGGTGCCCACTGCTGAATATATTCTGTGTTACTGTGTAAGAGTGATATAAATGCATTCAAAAGCAATGCAAATTGCATCTTTATTTATTCTTGGCTGTATTTCAATATTTCCTCTGACATTACTAAGAATACTGCCAAGATTCAGGCTAGTTCCACAGAAACTTTAAGCTTCGTGTTGTGGTGGCTCATGGTCCGGTGTGCTGTAGCTTGACGAGATTCACGGGCAGAGGCACCCAGACTCTCTGTGCTTTACAGGGAGGGACCAGAGCCTCAGGATGGAAAAGCCTCCAGGCCCACACCTGCGGTAGGGAGTAACCAGAAAAGGAAAACGCTGAAGACTACTGAGACTGGTGTAGCTCTTTCCCTGATCACCAAAGAGAACTAGGGCTTGAAGCAGAGAATTGACAACCACAAACCTTTTACTGGAACTGGCCAGTAAATTAAGCCATGGTGCTCTCAGGTAAAACTGGTGGTAGCAGTCCTGCTCCTTCTGTTTGCCCTGGAGCACAGGGCATGCAGTGCCTTCCTCTAGGGGACTAGAGTTTGCATTCCCTGCACAGTCCCCTGACCACAAAGGCGCAGACAGTAGCTCAGTTCCTCAGTCCGTAGGGAGTCTAGCCTGTGGAGACAAATGCAACTAGAGCATGAGTATATAAATCTTGTAAGAATAGATTTATTTAATTCTCTTGAAGAAAAAGTAGACACTCTTTAATTACTTTTTCTTGCTTGTCTTCAGTTTAAATTTGCTACAAATGGTGAATCGCGGATATGATAATGTTATCCTCCTTCAAAAATGATTGTTATAATCACAGGAACAGGGATATGGCTTTTCTTTTGAAATTTTCTCCTTAAGATAGAGGAAAAAAAAGATGGGCTGACTCAGAACTTGTCAGTTTTAGAGTGTTTCATTTTTGTCTCAAAGGGGAATTCTTGTTAAATTGTAGGGTCAAATACAAGAACCGGAAACCTAGGGCTGCAATTTGAGAACTAAAAGTAAAAGCTAAAAGTAGAAGCTAAAAGAAACTAAAAGACAGATAGTCCTTAAAGTGAAGCAATATAATTGTTAAAAATTGGTAAAGATCGTTCTAACAGTGAGTCAAAAAAACTTCATTCCATCGTGTATGTGTGTATATGTGTTTATGCCTGTCGTTTATACAGTTAGTATTCTTATTAATAAAACAGGTGACACATGTCGTAATGACTGGATTAATAGGTACCACATCCATGCTAGATGAATTGAATATATTGTACTAACATGCTTATCTTCCTGAGACGTGAAGTATAAGCTCTCCAGAATAGCAAATGGCCTTCATACTTGTCTATTTGGGATCTGACTGGTGGCTCATTGAATTGGGCTTAGCTGAGATAAGTGAATAACAACAGCAAACATAAGGCAGAAAAAAAAAAAGTTAAAAAAAATAGCTAAACAGCTAGAAGGAAAAAAGTAGTACAGAGAGGCATGGTTACCATGAGGAGAAACATGATCATTACTATTATGAGAGCAAAATATAGTAGACCTACAAATGAGATACTTTGAAGTTGAAGTTTTTGTGAGATAATCATTTCCCAGCACAGCACAATCTTAACAGTAAATGTTGTTTTAGCAGTTGGACTGTCCTGGAGCCCAGGCTTCCAGGGTACCTGGTTCCAGTTGGGAGCCGCCGCAGGAGCTCTCGCTTCTGGCAATCCATGGTGCTCAACTCATTTTTTTTGGAATATTTTTCTCCAGAATTTTGTTTTTTGAGGAACATGGGAAATGCCAGAATGTTCGGATAGGTACATGTTTTGGGACAGGAACTAGAACTGCACTTTGAGAATTCCTGGTTCCAAGCTTGGTGCTTCAGAAATTGTCCATTGCTTTTTTGGAGTGTTAATCTACCACTAAGTTTTAAAAAAGAGGAAAGGAGTCTGTAACTTTATTTAGAACATTGAAAATAATTACTTTTCATAACTGCTTATACTTTGAAATTGATGTCTGATTCTCACTGGAAGCTATGACACGCTTCAGTGTAATATCCTTTTTCTGATACAATATTTCAACACATAAAAATCTCCTTTTTGCAATTCTGGACAGGCCAGAATGCACAAGAGTAAGAATCTGCCAGTTTGCTTTCATGTTTGAGCTTTGCTTCCTTGATCATTTCTGTAAACTCTATCACTTTACCTGTCCATGTCACAACTTGTAGCATTGACCTTGATGTTTTGTAATAGGTGTCTCATATGGTCTTTGCTCTTTCCTGTTCTCTCCCTTAATGTCCTTGGTTACCCACAGTGGAGGTTTTCTTCTTTTATAGCCTATTTATTTCTCAGCCATATGTTCTTTCTTTGGACTCTCATTTAATTAAAGCTATATTGTCAACTTGAAAATCACATTTCCATCTGAAAATTTGGTGTCTTCTCTTGTTACAGGAAGGCCTTGAGATGACTATAGCTAAAAGGTAGAGCAAGTTTGGGATTTTTTTTTTCCTTTTTTCATTTTGCTTAACTTACATATAACATTATATTATCTGAGTTTCTGACACTTTTTATCCTAGTCTCAGAGATGCTATAAAGAAGGACTCTACAGAAATGGTGCAGCTGAAAGTAAAGGTAAAGAGATGTTAAATGTAGGGGTATGCAAACAGGAAGACCTCCCCAACACCCTAGAAGGACCTCCTGGGGTACTCAGTATGTTTGCTGGCACTGTATTTCCAAGACCCATCTAAAGATAAACATGGCAGCATTTTTTTGAAAGAGAGATTTTCCAACTCTCATGAAAACGGGTATTCAATAAAAAAACAACTTTTACCTTTAAGTGTTTGACTGGGTTTTTTCCATTTCTTCTTGAGGGTCTATTCACAGCTCCAGACAAAGACTGACTGGGTGCTGATTGCTGCTCCTAGGATATTGTGGTTGCACAGTGCTAGTGATCAGGAAACAGGAAAAAAAAACTTTCTTATAAATGGTCATACTTATTGACTGTGATCTTACCACAGTTCATGCAGTACGCTGATGCAGAGCTCGGAAGCAACACTTCATGTTCTTCTTGCTCTAAGTCAGCTGCAGCATTATTATTCATCACTTTGTATTTTCCAACTGTCACTAAAATGAGAAGGTCCTGCCACTGGCTGTTTGGGGAAGAAGAGGAGAAAGGGCCCTATGTCCAGTGGCACCAGGTCCCAGCAGGTGGGCTCATGTCCCCTATGGTCTTTCAGGAATACATGATTGATTCGAGATCTAATCTGGACTGAATTAGTTGGACTGTATTAGGAAGCCATTTTAGAGGAGAATTAGACTCAAGACTTCTCATTTCTCCAGTTGTTTAGAGAAGCACCAGGATGTGTGTGGGCAACTCTGAGATGATTTTATTAAAAGTTTTCATGACTTCTGAAAATATAACTGCTTCTATTTGTTCTTTATTTTTCCCTGCTCTGCAATTCTGGACTAATCATAGAGCAAATATGACGCTCTCTAATAAACCAAGTGTTGAATAAAGAAAAGTTCTTTTTGTTTCTAAATATTCCTCCATTTGGAGGGAAATTACTCCTGATGCACCGAAGCTATATATTATGGGATTTTTTTTTAATTTTAGATTTCGAAACCTCATCCAAGAAAGTTTTAAAATAGTGTTGTTATCTCTTACTCTGAGAGTTGTTTCAGCAGATGTGCTCATAAGTGTGTCATATATGACAAAAATATTTATATAATGTGTTGCGTATTTCCATAGTGTATGAAAATAGACACTAAGGAAATAATAGCAATAGTACTGTCTCTGTCTTGTTATGAATATGGAAATATTTATGTTTGTCTGAGTACAAGACAGAGAGAGAAACCAAGGAACAGATTTAGAAAATGTAGAGGTGATTTATATCTAATAGTAAGTTATGACCTTCATAAATTAGGAGGCTGGAAAGATGGATCACAGTAGCACCACAGTTGATAAGAGCACATAATTGATCTGTCCAAGTTCACACAGTCTTTCTCTCCCTCTCTCTCCCTCTCTCTCTGTCTGTCTCTCTCTACCTTTTATTTCTTTTCTTTTCTTTATTTTTTAATAGAATAGTAATATTGCTGATGGTGAATACAGACAGATGGAGCTGTCACTTTGCTAGGTAAGATAGGGAAGCAGTATGGATTAGGGGGGCGTCTGTGTGTCCCTGTGAAAGGAAATGTATTAACAGTGTGAACAAGAAAATACTTTATTACCTGTTTGTTTCCTGTTGAAAAGTAGATCTGGACAGATCTACTCCACAACCAGTATTCCTTGAGGCTAATGGGGAATGACAATTTGAGGATGTCAAGGATTCTCATTATTTAGGTTTGTAATGATACAGATATCTAACACTGGTGTTAAAATTCTGTTTTTCTTTGGATTGCTGGTATAATGTACATATAAGACAGACATACAATAGCTATGAATTGAAACAGTTTGGGCACATAATGAATAAGTTATTTGTGCCTTTAATGGAAAGAGATCTGAACTAAAAGCACACCGTTTTCTTAATAAAGCTCACAGTCAAAGTGTCTTATTGGATATTCACCTGCTTGTGGCTGTCCAGACAGCAGCCAAAAACACTTTTTCCATCGTCAGCTGGCAAAGAGCTTGTGCCCTTTTCTGTCCGAATCTTTCACAGTAATTCTCCATGCTTTTTTGTTTCCAGGTTAAATTATACTGAGCGTCTTGTAAAGTTAATTTTCAAGTTCCAGTTCAGCAGCACTGTAGGCACTAGAGCGTATTATCATTGTTAGATAGATTTTTACCTATTGCTTCCATAATCAGAACAAGTTCCTGGTTTCAGTCTCTTCTTTGCATCTTTTGAATCTGCCTCCCTCTTCACACTCTGTCCTGGTAACCGAGATGAGCTGAGGCATATGAGATAACCGTCTGTAGGTATTTTGGCACTTCAAAGCAAGACAAACTCATTGGAAGGATATCTAATTCAGCATTTTCTTTCACTTTTGATTCTTGAAGATTATTGACCTGCAGAATGTGTAGCTCAGGCTATTAAGTATGTTTTGGAGTTGCTTTCAGGGTGCATTTGAAGAGATAGTGAGGCTGTACTGCAGTACTGTAATTTTGCTCTCAATCCAATTAAGTGAAATTTAAATCAGGGAGAATCACTAGCATTAAGTTTCTCCGTGCTGCATGAACTTCACAATTAAGACAGCTTGCACAAGGATCAGTTTTGTCCAAGTGCACTAATGTGATTTTCATTCTTGATTAATTTTGGCTCTGATTCTCCTTTCATACAGCATATGAATAAGAAGCAACTTCAATGAACTTATTGGATCTTCATCATTGCATATTCTGACTGAGTATCTTAGCATTTTTTAACGTTAACCAATAGGCATTTTTCACTGGAAAACAGATGCACATGCACATATTCAGGGGCATTCATTCAGTCTATGCATTACTCATGATAATGTAGGAAGAAATAAAATGCTAGCTATTTCTAGAATGGCTGGTACCTTAATGTGTAAGATATAACCAAGTGAAGTGAGCCTTTTTTCTCTTTCATTTGGCAAGAAAATTAATTTTGACTATTGCTTTATCTGAATTTGCACAATGATAACTTAAGTTAAACAGACTTCTCATCTTTTCTACCCAAAGTTATGACAGGGACAGTTCCTTGTAAATCTGATTATTATAATAAAATCCTATTACATTATGGTGGAAAAAAAAATATTTACATGCAAGTCTGCTTTAGTGATTGGCATCAGTACGATACCTAGGTGCACTTCATGCTTCTTTATGAGAGCTGAATTAGATGACCTGGAAGTTCAAAGCAGATGTTTAAGCTTTACTAGTCCTTGAAAAGCGGAAAGATGGAGAAGATGTTGCAATACTTGTTAGCGAAACTTCTCAGAAATTGAATTACACATGCTTTCAGGGCCACATCCCATCTTCATGTAATTTACAGAAGCAAGTTATCTCCCTGACCTTCTGTATGACTACTTCCTTCCTTAATAAAAACAACTAGATCATCTACTTTGACAAGCTAAAACTGAGAGTCAATTTTCATAGCCCAAATCCAGCAAGCTATTAAATGTCACTTGCTCGGTATTGCAGACTCTAACCTCCTTCTGCAGTGGAAGGTGGTCTGTGCCACGCTGGATGACGCTCATTACCTTGTTGCATGCAACGTGTGTGGTGACCTCATCCTTTTGTTCTATTTAAAAGTCATTGACTGTCTCTGAAATCTTCAAAATGTAAAATTCACTTTTAAGTGGGTCAATTCTTTCCCAGTTTCCTAGTTACCTTTTGCTTACTGCCTGACTTTGAAGAGGGTCTAGCCAATGTTCTGGACGGGCTAGATAACACGGACGTTACAGCCTGCGTTTGAACTCCGTTACTAGGATGCAGAGGTTGCCTACACTACACGCTCATCCTGATACAGCCGTGCTGGCAGTGCACACAGTGGATATGAAGTGTGCTGATAAAAGCATATTCTGTTGATGTAGATACACTATTTCCTTGAAACGCATAAAGTAAATGGGCAAAAACATTCTTCTGTCAGCATACTTCCTTACCAAAATGCAGATACTTTCAAGGGGTACCCTGTCTGTTTGGCTTTGGCATTACAGAGTGGACCCATTAGGTTATTAGCTCGTTCAACAAGCTGTTTATCTGAAGTTCTAGGTATTTGGTGTTAATGAAGTATGAACAGGAAAATGTATTGACACAAAGGGCAACACTGATAAAGTATGCAAAGAAGATGTCAAAGTAGGTACTACACTGCTTGCAATACGGCTTTTAACAGAAGAATCCCTTAACAATGTGAATACATAACAATCCACATATATCAGTAAAAAATAGGATGAGAAAGTAAAGCCTAATTCCTTTTTATATTATATTATACTATAAGCATCATTTTTACTGTTATCTGATGTAGATGGAAATCTTTGCCTTCTTCCACTGGACAATTCTGATGCTGTCTGTGGCTGTTAAATACTTTGCTGCCACACTGGAGCATCATGATTATATTTTAATATAGACTATTCTGACCATTTCCAAAAATTCTGGTGACTACAGTTTACTTCCCAGTAGAGAGTATGTATAATATAAATAAGTATTCTTCAGACAAAAAGAAAATGCATAAGTGCTGCATCTCCTAGACAAATGATAAAAATGTGAACTGGATTACAGCAAAAGGAGATTTCATTAAGCTATACTGGATTACACTCCTCACCTTTGAATTTATTCTAACCTTATTGATAGGGGGTTCATTATTTAAAATCCATCAGGACCATCATACAGATAACAACTTTATCTTATGCAGAAAAATTGAAAAATAAAACTGTATCAGAGAGTTAAACAGTGCTAGTGATACATACGTTAGCTGGGTCCTTCATTCTCAAAGGCTTCCAAGATAGAAGTAATCCTTTAATCTTCCGTGTTGAGTCTCAAGGCTCTCTCTTTTAATGCTACACTACACTTTTACCTGCTTTTTCTTACTTTTCTGAATCTCCTTGCTAAATCTATTATGTGTTTATTAGGTGGTGGAGATGTCCTTTCAACCTCAGTGACAGCAAAGGCTTTTGTAAAGTATTTTTATATATAAAGAAGATGATCTCCTAGGGTATGCAAGGGTTCATTACTAATGGTGAGAAGAAGATTCTGAACCCTATGTTGGTTGAATGACAGACTAGACCAGTGAAAAAAAACATAGGATGTTACAGAAAATGGGACAGGATTGTAGAATGGAAGTATATATTGCCTGAATATAAGCCTTTTATCTCTAGGAGCTGTTTTTTATTCAAGCATCTGAATTTAATAGCATTCAATGCGATTTATTTATTAGCCTCTGGCATATTATGATTTTTTATTTATATTTATTGTTGTTCTTCCACAGTAACAGCACTACTCATTTCCCACCACAGAATGGTGAGTAGCAGTGAAGAACTCTGCATGCACCACTATATTTGACCAAGGAGAAGATAGTGCATCTTTTTTGTGTTCAGCAAGCTATGCAATTTCTAGCTCAGCACCAGTGAGACTGAGAGCTACAGCATCATACACTATCCCAGTGATGATAATGCCAAGGTATCAATAAGGGCAGGGTTTATGTCACCTTGGCAAAATCACAGTTTGCAGTATAGCTTTAACTATGAATAATTGCATCATATTGATGCATATGTATTTGGGGCTTGATTCTGTACTGCCTCTATTTATACCTGTGCAGAGCAGGTAGACAAATGCTAACGAATAAGAATAGTACATTATACTTAACAGAAGAAACGATAAGTACAATCCCTAGACTACGTTCACACCGTTCAAGCTCTGCCTGTGTTTGTGCTTGGGTCCGGACTGATGGAACCTCAAACCCATCAAACTTTGGGCCCTTTTCCCAGTACCTGCTGTGATCATGCCTGAAAGCTCTCCTTGGAGGAAAAGCCAGTGAAAGATGAGCCTTCCTCACTGACCCTGAGCTTCCTTCTTTGTGGTGTCTGGATCCCTAGCTCTGCTGACTGAACACAGGTAAGCTCTGCTAAAATCAAGCACCTGGACCTCAGTTTTATTTCTAACTTACGCTGACTTTGTACTGGGAAAGATTGGTAGCAATTTCATGGTCAGTTGCTGTAGAAAGGTGGTTTCAAAATCTCTTCTTAGCTGAGACAAAATATCTGACTGTGCCAACACTCCTCCTCCGTTTCTCTTTTCATCGCCCAGTGGTCTGGACACCTAATTCTGTTCTAAAACCCTGGCAACTGCAGCAATGCAAGAAATGTCTGAGGTAGGGCTTATTGCTTAACCTGTGTGGACATACATTCAGAAAGCCTCAGGGATAGTTTTCAGTTGCAACATAAAATGGAGATAGATACCCTCTTAGCACCCCAAGAGCTTTTAGGCCTCAGTATACTTATAAAGCAAACTCAGAAAACTTTGTTTCATGGTCATATGTACAGGTAGACTTCAAAAGGGGTGGAGACAATTTTTCTTTCTTTCTAAAAAACAGTAGCTAGCTTTGGCCTGGTATTACAGTCATCGTCTTCTGAGATTAAGAGAGTTTTCTAATGTTTTCTGCGTTCAGACACTTTAGAAGTATCGTAAGAAACTTCCTTTACTGTAAGAAAGATATTTTTAATTAGCAATGACTATTTGGTCTGATGATATCCAAATCCCAGAGCCTGGAATTAGGCAGTCATTAATATGCCTTCAATATAATGTAGCCAATCCAGATAGACTGAGGCCTGGGAAAGCTCCTAATTCAAATCCCCTAGTTCAGATATGTTTGGATTCTGTGTTTCGAGTTCTTCCTTTTCTTCTATGCAAGACCTAGTAGTTTTCAGTACAGGATCCAACAGAGGCAGGTAATGGTCATTTGTACAGTGTATTTTCTTCTTCTGATTCCAGCATAGCCTGATCTCCCGCTCTCTGTGATTTAGAAGAGCAGGAGGCATCAGCTATGCTGTCAGAAATTTTCCCTTAGTCATTGTTTTGCTGATTAGAAAATGTCATAGTGCAACCTAGTTCGATAGTCCCATCTCCGTTTAGAATGAGAAAAGAGAAAAAAAGGACTAAGAATAAATATGGAATCCAGCTGGGGTCAAAATTTGGCTTGGGTGTGTTTCCAGACTTTGCTTTTACTACTAGTTCTAGGCATACTAGTTTTACTACTAGTCTAGACATATCTAGACATGTCTAATAAAAATATTTAGTACTTCAGAGTAGGAAATGAAGCTAATTATAGCAATAATGCCTCGTAATACACAGCTTCAAAATGCTAATTAAAGGAATACCAAGCTGGTAGCTGGTGAAGGAGAACATGTTGCTTACATTTTGGTTTTGATATAGCTTTAGAACCAGAGTCCCTGAGTCACTGTGCTTGAACTTAGTTGCAGAACATTCCAAATGCAAAGCTGAAAGTCTTTGGTTTCATTAATAATAATTTCTAGTCTTAAAAAAGAGGTTTCATTATTTGGGTCCACACAGGTGTCCCTCTTTATTTATTTGGGTCCACACAGGTGTCCTTCTTTCTTCTGCTGCACTAATCTAGTTGAGTCCAACTCAGATATCAGCCAGACCTGTCTATCTCTAAGCAGGCTCATCAAGAAAATGAGGAAAGAAATGAGTCTGCTGGTCCACCACAATGAAAGTGTTTGTGGCAGGTCTAGGACTTCTGAGTTGAAGCCTATTTCTCTACACTCTCTGCTTTAAAGTTGACATGAAATGAGACATTCTAGGGACTATTAATTCAAAAATAAAGCAAGCTGTGCAAATTAGGAAATGTTTGGATCTTCAGTGAATTCTAATTTCCAAATAATTATAATCTAAGTTAAAGCCACATTTAACATGAGGCAATTATACAGCATCATTTATCAATTAGTTCACATTTGGATGTTTTCCAAGAACTCATTCTTTCAACTCTGAAAAACACAATCTTTTTTTTTTTTCTATTTTGGTTTGAGACTAGCAAGTTCCACTGTTAATTATTTTCTGTAACCTTTTCCTTTGAATATTATTTTAAATCTTTTCTGTCAGTGAAGTCATCAGATATCCTCATGATTTGTTTAATGTTGTATTCTTGCTTGTTATAATGCTAACTAAATATCTGGTGAAAGCAACTGACAGGCAATGTTGGGCAAATTCTACTTAGCCCCAAACTATTTGTCTTATCTTCAAACTGACTCTGAAGTCCATGGCTTTAAAGTGCCGTAACAATAAAACTCATCAGTAGAAGGCTAAAACAAGATAATAAAAATCTCTTATCACCAAGTAATATGAAGAGGCAAACGACAGCAGGAATAAGTAATATAGCTAGCTATGAATTGTACAAATTAGGATTCTTTGCTTAATTTAAAAAGTTTCAAAAACTAAAAAGGGTTCAGGTCAGATTCATTCATTACATGATATTCATAAAAAACATCAAATGGACATCACTGAATTAATATGCATATAAGATCAAACTTTTCTCTCTAAAACTTTATCTGAAAGCTACCATAAAACTATTTTGTTTGCAGATACTTGAAAAATCACACTTGGTATGTGAGACTGAAATGTTGTCTCATAATTTTCTGTGAGAAAGCTCAACATGCCCATGCCTTCAGTACGCTTTTAGTTACAATGTTTTCCTATCAAGCTCTTGATTGTCCTTTTTTCTAAAATATTGGTTATTCTGAAATTAAAAATCCTGCGTATGTAAGATTTAAGCAGCCTTATGCATTTTTAAAAAGTTAGTTTATATCTTCATGAAAATTATCTAGAAAAATTTATCATCTTTGAAATCAAAGAGAGGAGGACTAGTCTTGTGGCTGTGCCTGGATGGAGTTAATTGTATCTGACTGCGGTCCCCAATGCCATCACCAGTGTTCCGCTGTGATCCTGAACACAGACCTAGGTTTTCATTTAGATAATAAGGTGTATAAGGAACTCTGAGATCTGGGTCTCAAAATCTGCATTCCTCACTTCCCTATCCGTACACTGGTGATGACGCTAACCTTGCTTGCTGCACAAAGATGTAAAACTAAATCTCATTAAAGTTCTAAGGTAGTTAGATGCCAGGTGGTGGGGATAGCCTGGGTACTCCTGAAACTGATGATTTAATTCTGCCGGGAGCTGAAGTACTGTCCTTTGAATCAAGTCTCAAATGGTGGTGTGATGAGATTGTTTAAGTATCTAGAAAGACGATTGCACTGTAATTGTCTATGTTTTGATTCATAAAAATCTTGAAAGTAATATAACATATTCTCAATACAGTCTTTAATTTGGACTAAAGACTATTTGATTGTTTTAACTATTTGACTAATATATTCCCTTTGTTCCTCACTCTCTTTAATTCCATGTGCAATGGTATTTTAATTATCCTGATTTTCCAGCACAGACAGAAAATTGCCTTTCCTTAATTATATCAAAATAATCATAAAGATGAGAAAAATAAGTTATGTCACACATATGTGAAAGAAAACATCTTTTCTTCTCCCTCTGTAACCAGGAGAATGAGATCAAGAAAGATTTTCTAAGGTTGACACAACATATATGTAAAGAATGCAGGAAAGAAAGAATGCAAGAAAGAAAGAAAGAAAAGGTAAAGCATGGACCTTTCAGTTAACTGCAGCTGTGAGATAATTAGTCTAATTCGGATGAGCTAAAACCACCAAGAAATCGGAGTGTATGCCATCTGTCACTGACTATTTTCTGGGACTGACCTGCTTATAATCAATTATAAAAAAAAAATCTCAGACCTTTTGTTCATCCAAGTCAAATTTACAACAGCAATACATTTGTTTGTCCTTTCCATCTATTTCACCCTGTGCACTATTAAGAGTTTAAGATACTGGTAGATTAAGAGTAATACTGTACAACGCATGCAGATCTTTTTTGTTAATGCTTATATTTGCTCGCCTAGAGAAAGTAGCTCTTACAGGAGGTCTCTTTTTATGTATGCATTGACGAAGAGAGTTTAAGTGGTGTGCAAAAATGAGGTAGAGTAAATACAATTATGTTTTTTATTAGTGGGGGTTAGCCAGCTGGAAAAATGGCTATCTTGCCTTAAACTCTTTTGCTATTTAGATGTATCAGCACAATATTCTCAAAAATCTCTGTGGAATATAGTCTTTATTTAACAGAAAGAAGCATCAGATTGGGGATTTCAGAGTGAGAGATGAAATGTTGATTAGCAATTAGTCTTCTGAGGTGCCGAGCAGCCTTAAAGTCCACTGATAGCAAAAGATAGCATCTGGGCCAAAAAAGGAAGCATTGAACATTTGGGCTGCCTACTGTGAGATCCTAATAACTTTGCAGGATGGGGAAACTTGGAGAATGGGAGAACTTTGGAGAGATTTTACCTTAAATATAAAGATGAGTGCCCTTGAGACACTGAACTACTAGCCAAGTACTAATAGATCTGCAGGTAGTGAGGGTGATCTCATAGTTAGCAGAGGGCGTTTCAGGAGGTGGCTTAATCTATACTAGCAGCCAGTATTCTAGCCTCTGTCACTGGCTGAAAATAACAGCAACCTCTGAAAGGCGGTCGAGGTTGACATTACAGTAATGGTAGAGATTATATTTGATGAGGAACACAGTGATAGATGCAACCATCAGTCTCGGTGTCTCTTTTCAACATACTTAAGTCTCCCTAGCATTACACAAAAGGGGAAAAAAGAAGATTGTAAATTCATTGGCTTAGTCTTGGCTTATATTACGCAGGGGTATGGAAGACAGGGAATGTTTTTTATAGTAACTGCAAAAGCTTATACTGATGTAAATCCATTTGGCCTGATTCCATTCTCATATTGACCGGAATGAAAGTACACTGCAGTCAAGTAACTTACCTCAGGATAAAAGAGGTAGAGTTAGATCATAGTCAAGTCCCTGGTTTGCCATTACTATTCTTTTTCTCCCTTTTGATTTTGGGTGCTTAAAAAGAGAGAAAACTGGTCTGCTTTCCCACTGTATTGCATCTTAGATAGTCAAATAAAACTATGCAAAGGTATTGTACATACTTCCAACAAATCACCAGTTTTCTACTTAGAAAACATATTGCTGTGGGCATCTCAGGGTTGACATTAACTGGCCAATAAATTATGATCTTTTTTCTGACCCACAGCATAAATTCTGTATTGCAGCCCTTTAGTCTGGGATTGATGTCTCCTGTGCAGGAAGGAAATGATGCAAGCTTTTCTTCCCGCAGTTTCACTCAGTGAAGCCCCTCTAGTTTGTAACACATAGGGCCTGTTGCCCACTCTGAGTTTTTCCCCTCTGAAGCAAGCTTAACAAGGTCTGTTGGCTTTTCCTCCTGGTAATAGCTTGTGCAGCTATAACAGGGAGTTCTCAGGTAAGCTGTAGGAATGTAAGTTCAGAGTGCATAACTTTTAGGGTGGATTTTCTTGTCAAAATTTGGTGTAGGAACCACTAATTCTTACAACAAAAGGCACTGGGCAGCGTGGAGTCCACATTCAAATAGAATCGAAGATATTTTGTTACAAAAAGTGAAAGAATTAAATCTGTCATTTGTCTCCAAGTCATTCCAACTTTGCCCAGATAAGGAAAATCACAAGGTGTTGGTCTCAGCAAGGCTGAGAACTGGAAAGTTTGGCATGCGTACAACCAAGTCAGCATCCACCTCAAATGATTCTTCTCACTCCTTAAGTTGTATGAAAATTCAAAAACTGAGAGAAGAGAACTATCAAGAAAAGAGATTCCATGAAGGAACTTTTCCTCGGTAACTTGAATACAGCAAAGGCTAATTGTTGGTTTTGGTACAGAGACATAGGAGACTCCGTTATATCCACAGCTGTGGAGAGAGCCACTTGGTAGAATAAATATTCTTATCTCTATTGGCTGTTTTGCCATCCAGGAAAAGGGACTATAAGTCTGTGATGTAGCTCTGAACATGATCTGGCAATAGCATCTGGAAGGATTTAAATTGGCAAGGAGGAGCAGCAAATCCATGCTGTGGAAGACGAATCTCTGGGGTTTTGCCAAAATAGTGCTTATGGGAGACTCGCACAGAAAACCAGTAACTGATATTTCAGCCCACAGATTCCTAGTAGTTGGGTTAGGCCTGGCTAAAGGGAAACCTTCCCTTAGGCCAAAACAAGCAGTTTTATCCCCAAGACCTTTTCCCATTACTTCTCACAAAGACTGCAGATCCATCCTGAGTGGTGCAGGGTTTGATCCTAAGTGGTGCAGTGTTTGGTCTTCTTTGCTCTGTTACTTGTTTTACAGCCAGGGTAATATAAAATATGATCGTGTAATAAGAATATTACCTATGGCTATCTTGAGAGATCAGCTACATTATTCATGAGACTGTGCCTGAAGTAGGATCATACACAAAAAAATAAAATAGTGAAATACTAGTTAGGAAAATTGAGTTATTCCTATTTTATTCTGGCAGGAATAAGGGAAGATGAAGAAGCAAAAAAAATTAAAAAAAAACCCTCAAGACTGTGATTTCCATTTAAATCTGCTTGTTTATGTTCTCTTAAGGAGGATGCATATTTTTATTCAACAGGGTTGCCAGGTCAAATATTGTTGTTTACACATTTGACTGTAACAGTTGTGCTCAACTCTTATCCATACATTGTCCTTTAAAGGAAGAAATATATCTAGAGGCAGTCTTTTTTAACAGCAAAAGTCTCCTTGATCTGTCATTGCAGATGGAGCTGAGAAAAGCCTGGCTTTATTAAGCATTGTGAGAAAACCTTTATGTCCCTCACAAGATTTAGACAGTGCTTGTGGAATTCTTTTGTATATTTCAAATTGTATTAAACTGGAAATAAAGGGAAAATTTGAACGCTAACTTTCAGATAACTTTTCCCCCGAAAAAGAATTCAACGTGGTTCGAATCATACAACGTCTGCATTAGCGAAACTTCATTAACGGATAATACCGATATAATATACATCATACGTTTGCACTGGAAAAGACAAGAGTGTGTAACAGCTGCCTATTAACAGATAATTTAAGCTGACTCCAGAAAACACTCCAGATTCTGACTTCTATTGATATCTTCTTTTGCTGTCTGTTTTGCCTGCATTTTCATTGCTAGCAATAGCCATTTAAGTGGAGAAATGCAACTCCCAGCATGAAAGGATTATTTTGCTAATCTCCCTTAAAGCTTCCCCCCAGGTATCATATCAATATGGGGTCGTTGGTAGGAGACAACTTAAATAAACTTAATATAAATCCTGTTTTTGGAGCTGTGACTTGAAGTTGCACTGTATTGCACAGTCATATGGAAGGATATGTACTAGAACTGCTCTTTTTTCATTCTTTCATTCTGCTCTCCCCTAAACACCAAATAGGAATAATGTTTTCCTGTAGCTGCCCTGGCAAATAAGCCTTTTATTACAGAAGATTCACACAGCTTTCAAATCCAATTAGACTCATGCCATCCTGCTGTGGCATACATTAAAATTTAGCAAATGAATCTTACAGAACAACCTGCTTCTTCTGCCGTAGTATTTCTTCATTTTATTAAAGGTTCCTTCAACTTGAATTTTTTTTCCTGCTTTCCCTCAGGGGGTTCTTTTGGGAAAGGGAAATTAGGAAACACAGAAAATATTTTCAGAGATAGACCTATAAATGGTACAGTATATTTCAACTGAGATAATAGAGATGACCCACTGGTTAAAAAGACAAAACCATTCCCAGGGCCCAGGAACAAACTGGTAAGACAACCAACACAGCAAGTCATTTTCCCTGTGTAAGCTTTTTTTTTGTTTTTGTTTTAAAAGCACATTTTAGCTATCGTTAGATGTGTGTTAGAGTGAATTATGTGTCTTATTACACAGATGAAGTCACTGTCCCAAAGGCAGGTTAAGATGTGATTTCACCAAGAAAACCAAGGTTTACTAAGGTTCCCCTTAACAAAAGAGACCTTGCCCAAACCATGGGTCATTACAGCTGGCAATGGGCCTGACAGGTTCTTGCTGATTTACCCAGTCTTCATTTTGTTAGGTGGAAAACTTTTGTTCTCACAAAGTAAGTATCACAGGCTTTAATTCATGTTCATCAAAAGCATCCTTATTGAGAACAAGAGAGGCACAGTTCAGGAGAGTAACAGAGGAGAGGCATCCTAATTAGAGCACAAATAATTGGAGCATGTGACTTCATTAAAATTTACTACTGAACTATGCTTTGTAAAATCTGTTGTAGCTTCTGAGATGCTTTAGCTTGATGAAGTATTCTGGCGTGGGGCTTTGGGTGTTCTAGAGCTTTGGACCTTACAAAGACAAGTTAAGGTAAGTGGGATGGCCAGGGGTCTGGCACCATAAAGCCACTTCGTGCTCTAGGGAGTCCCATCAAGTGACCGTCAGACTGTCCCAGCAGAGAGTCAGAATAAGGGTAGCCTGCACTTGTCTGCCCTGGTTGATATTACCTCCGTAGATCGGCTCTTCATGGCCCACCGGGTGCCCTTGAAAGTTGCCTTAGGGAAAGCAAGGGTCATCTGGAGAATGAGAAGGGGCTGGAGATGATGTGCTTGGGCAGAGGCAGGGTGACCCCCCACCCAAGGGTCGGCAGGATATATGAACCCTGAGACTGCATGAGAGTGTGCCTGGGACAGATCCATTCCTACACTAGCTCTGGGACTAGGGAATCTAGCACTACCTTTGCCTCTGCTCCCCAGTGTGCCCAGCGTACGCTCGGGGAGCTGAGGACTGTGCCTGCCTTCTCTGTTCTTCTGGTCCAGGCCTGCAAAGTGAAATCCCACCAGAGCTGAGAAGGGCCAAAGGTTGTGTTTGCTTTAACACTGTGATAAAGACCTTTCTATTTGAAACAAAGCTTTCCAGAGGGCATAGTGATTTAGCTGTGTTTATGTATTATATATTACTTTCACTCCTGTGTTTCCATTGTTTAATTCATTTTAACTTGTATTGTAGTGAGATTCCTGTATTGAGATGATCCTGTTTACTCATGCACTTAATTTATCCCTGCAGCTGCAGTCTGAGAGCTTTTCTAGCTATGGCTGTCTCGCCGAAGCAGGCTGCATACAGTGTTGCTCATGACCATTTAGTGTCATATTTGCTTTTGTGAATGGTATGGTGTCAATCACACTGTACAGGAAATTTTTCGTTCTTTTTTTTTTTTTTATGATTTCTTTCAGAACATGGAGTCTGAGCTGAATATACAGGGCTGGGATCATGTTAATTTCATGTTTCTGCTCTGTTGCCTTGTGATGCTGTGGTTTATATTACAACTTTGTCAACTCATCATCCAATCTGTTCAATTTCCTAGAGAATGTACCTGGAAATAGTCATCTTTTTTCCCCCCTTTGATACCTGTGCTTGCTTGTCAGTGTCTCACTGAACCACTGCTCTTTCTCTGAACATGCAGTTTTAATAGAAATGCCAAAGGGAGTAAGTCTGCTTTAATGACTAAGTGCATTCAAAATCACAGAGTGGATTTAGGCATTAAAAAGTAGTTCAGAGCTTGCCCCTGAAACCCATCTGAAACCCCACCAGAGATGTTGCTAGTCTTCAAGAGCAAGACTGCAGCTGTGGTGGAGGGAACCCATTATGCCCTAGCGGGGCTGGTTTGTATCTCTTTTCCAGAGGTGTAACAATATCAGAGCATTCATCTGCTTATGCCTGCCACTACGTGATTGGGAGGGTAAGAGTAGGCAGGAAAAGGCTGGAGCGTTTTTCACCTCCTTCCCTCCTCAGAAACCTTTGTTTCTGATTTGGATGGGTAATAATTTACTGTTGCCTTTGCTCAGGGACAGATATGCAGTTAAAATATAACCTTCTATCAGAAATGATGCAACCTAGTTGTTTTTATAAGTCAATGATTCATCAGCAGCACTTTTTCCAGCAGAACTAATGGTGTCCCTCTAACAGCTCTAACTGGAGCTCTTGCTTACGCTTTATTAATATCAGTTTCTCTACAGAGCCAATGGGGGCAATCATTTGCAAGGGATTCCTCCGCTGTTTCAGGCTGGAAAAGGCTGTGCAAAGCTCAAGGATGTCAGAAAGGTGCAGGGACCAACGGGGTGCACATAGCCAAGCTGCTGGCTTGCTTTAGCACCCTCCGGCAGCAGGGTGCTCTGTGTGAAACAGTCCTCCTTGCCTTATTGCTGTAAAGAGGAGTGATCTGACCCATGTGCACTAGAGTTGAAAATACCTCTGGAGTCACCTACTCCAGCCTCTGCAAATAATGTAAGTTAACACGATCCTCAGGGATGAGCATTCGCCTTGAAATCAGTGACCCTCTCTGCCGTATTACCTCCCTGTTCTCTCATTCTGTACTATTTAATCTACATTTTTCCCTTCAGTAATTTTAAGCTATTACTGTACTTCTGCCTGCTTTCCCAGGGCTGCCAACAATCCTCCCACATCAGCCTCCACCTCCTCCTTTTTATTAATTCTTTGTAAGTACTCACAGCCTGTTATCATGTCATCTTTCCTCTAGACAGGGCAAATTCAAGAGTGGGTTTTTTTCTCCTAACTGTTCTTAATACAGCGGTTACTGCCATCTGAACTTTGAGCCTTTTTTTTGTGGGCTGCCCTCTGTTGTTGTTGTTGTTGTTTTTTAATCTACCCTTTAATCTACCACTCTCTCCCAGCAAGGAGCGCTCATAGCAGTGCAGATGTAGCCTTACTAGTGAGGACCATGTAAAACAGTATTATTTTGATACATGTATCCATGTACAATACCTTTCTTCAAGTAGCCACAAGGACAGTGATCAGTGAGATAGCGGAAAACACTGAATTTTCCAGAAGTCAAAAGAAAAATCACTGAGCGCTGTGGAAAACAGTGAAAAATGAAATATGAAAGACAGATTAAGAAATTCAAAGAAACAAGAAATATCTTCCTCATAATCGAAAGTTAGATATCTACTTGTAGCTTTATTTTTATGAGTTTGGAGGTTTCCTTCTTAGCAACAAGTTAAAAACTTTTTTTAAACTCAGAACGTAGAAATAATGTTTAAATCCCTTTAAAATCCTTTTGTTCTGTATGTACAAACAGTTTGGGCCAGGCTGCTTTGCTGATTCTCAGCCCGTCTAGAGTGAACTGGCAACACAGGGCTTCACCCGCTGCTCTGCAGTGCGCCCGGCTTGTGCCGTTCTGCAGCGCAATGCACAGACTGCCAGGTCCTATTACGTGATTAATGCATCACATCTATAACACAACATTTACTGAATACAGGTGAAATAGCTTAGCATAAAGGCAAGATCCGATTTGAAAGAAGCAGCACTGATTTTGATTTGGAGTTAAGAGCATCTATGGAGAGTAATATTGTGAAAAGGGACATAGAGCCTATAATATTTTGAATTGCTTTTAAATTGAGGAGCTGGAGGGCTTGGCTTATATATACATTACATGCGCATTTGCTTTCATTTTAATTTACAAATAATTTTGCATAACATGCACTCAAGGTTATTTGAAACAAATGTATGATACCCCATCATATTTCTCTCTCAACACATTGTGAATAAATAAGGGGGGAGAAGAATATTCGTTTAAAAATATAAAACTTTAATTAAAGACATCTACGTGTGGAAGGTCTTTCCTCAGAATATTGTTCAATGTTGCCACCTTCAGGCCGAAATGTATATAAGCATTTACGGAGCCTCGATCAACACAGAATCTTAGATTTTGCATTTTTACAGTCTTTCTGCTTGGGGAGCAAGGTGTGGGGGAGGAACTTGTGAATCTGGGGGAATTCAGTTCCTTGAGCTTAAGTAAAAAAAAAGCAGAGGGGATAAAAATAGCACAGTCAATACATTTAACCTATATAAACAGTGATTTCCTTTAACAAATCATCTCAGAGAATTAGAATTATGCTTTTTGGCCTTCTGCAGTTTACTTTTTCTGTTGCCTTGTCTCTTGCAGAAGTTTTCCCAGACTTTCACCTTGCCCTCCCAGTCCTACCCTGGAAGGATAAGGATGATTTGTAAAGTAAATAGATTTGGTTTAGTTGAAATTCAGATCAAATTTAAACTTGAGCTTATAGGAGAAACTCACATCATTTTAATTATGAAGAAACAAAGAATTCTTCTGGAAAAGAAAGGAAACTCATGTTATATTAGTTAAAACTGTGACCTCAAGCTATAGCAGAAATGCTAAAGCTATTTCATTGTACCAAATATTTCAGTCTATTTTTAAGGATTCTATAGGATTTATAAATAAAAATACCCTTCTGTGCAGGCACTTACATTAACTAACATTGACTTTGCCCACATTGCGGTCTCTGCTGGTTGTCTTCCAGTGCTAAGTAGGGAGATTGGTCCTTGTCAGTGAGTTATTGATTAGCTGATGGCGTGATCCCATTTCCTGTGCATCCAAACCCAAATCCTTTTGAAGGAAGCATTATACAAACACTGCCTTTTGCCCAGAGAAAAATATCATGCTGTTCAGTAACAACAATGGCAAACACTCCCTTTGGTCCATGGCATAACGCTTCACTTCCCACTTAAATGGTTTTGCACTGTTGCACTAAAGAGCTGGCACATTACTCCCCACAGGTGGCTGCATTTCGACGGCTGGATGAAGTGAGTCTCTATTTCATCCTTCAGCCGTAGTGAGTACTAAACATAACACAGGGCTCCTCTATTTCCACGGGCTATTAACCTTCCAAAACATTCACCTACAGGGCTAAACTTTGCAGTACTTCTACTCTGATTCTGAAAAATGTCTCTATTCAAAAAGCACGCGTTAAGTGAAAGTGAATTAAGTCTGCTGACAACCAATGGTAAGCATATACCAGAGTTAACCAGGTGCTTAAACAGCTTCCTGAACCTAGTCCTTCTCAAAAGTAACGTTTTTATTTCTGCAAGTTTGAGCAAAACCGCCTCATCTATTTTTGAGTAACAAGAGAATGGCAATAAAATACATTCCTTTTCACTGTAAAAAAGCTGTGTTAACAGGGGCTTTGTTGGGGGATAACTCAACAGATTGCTCCTGCAGTGTTCATGCCAATGCTCTGGCATAAAGCGTGTATATGCTGTGAGTAATAGGCCTTTGTTAAATACTAAAGTTACACAGTAGTTCAACTTATGCTATTTTGTAGATACATAATTTTAAAGCAGTAGTCATTAGTATGACTGTGACGTGCACAACTCCACAGCTGTGTAGTTGCTTGGGCAACTGCCTACGCAGTGATGTTGGTCTAAACAACTAAGGCTGGTAGGATGAGATGCTGGAGGTGGACACGCCATGGGACCTGGAGTGATGTGGTCTCTGGACCACTTCGGGGCTGCTGGCCACCCTTTGGCTTTGAGCCCTTCACTGGAGAGGAATTCAGCCATGAGGAACCTCCTCACCTTGAGAAGCCTGATGGAAGGTGATGTGGCAAAACACATAACCTAGGTATGAACAATGGGGATCGTCAGCAGCTATTGGAATTTGTAGTGTCAATGTATTACCCCTCATTTCCTATCCAGTGCAAGGTCAGTGTTAAAGAAAAGGAGACTGAATACATTCGTCTTTCCCGAGTCCCGTAACCCATGATCTTACTGAGCTTCTCTGTAAAAGTATTTTGAAATATGGCACTTTACAAACAGTACTTTCATAGGATGTAAAAACACAGCAGAAGTTCAGAAGAACTGAAAGCTGATGTCTCCTAATGAAATGATAGGTCTGCAAAAGCTTATCAGCACCTTTGATGTGAAAATACCTACCTTTCTTCTGGAGAAATACATACATGATCCAGCTGAAGACAGGACCACCTAAACAAATTGTTTAGCTCCTCTGTTAGCTGAGAGTAATATCTGTTGAAGGAGGCAGATGGAAAGGGTTGTTCACAATAAATAGCTGGGCTGTTTGTTAAACCACAGAGTGTTAAGGCTCCTCCTCTCAGTCAACTCTGAGGGAGGAGTCTTAATAAGGAAAAGAGACTATGTATACTTATTACAGCGTGGTCAAACAAGATGCTGTATATGCTCTGGCTACAAGCTATTGCACAAAAATTGCGGAGAAAGGTGATAGCTAAGTATTCAATACCTCACTGTCATTTCCATTTTAATTTATAAAATGTGGCTGGGGATGAGATTTATAGAATGGAGAATTACAACCAAAAATGAAGGGTGAAAGAAATGGGAGGTTACTGAGAAACACTTTCTGCAGTGGAAGAAGGAAATAAAAGTGAAATTAGACACTGAAAATAGGAAAGCGCATTCGACAATAATTTGGCATTCAGTCATTGGAAAAGGGAGCTTAGCAGTCCAAACATCAGATTTTGAAATATTTAATCTTCAGGATCTGTGGATTTGTATATAGGAAGAGATGTCTTGGCTGTTTTCTCAAATTAAAGTGATTGAGTTCTGCGCATTACATTACATGGAGTTATTCTGATTAGATCTAAAGCTGAATGTCTTGCTGCCCAAGGGAGATTCAGAAACTCCAGAACTTTTTTTTTTTTAATAGCATGGGTTTATCTCAGGGGCACTGCAATGTTGTTCTCGCAGCCATAGTAGCTCAGAAAACAGTATGCCGGTCGGCTGCTGCCTTCCCCTTGAAAAGGTAGTGCAGTTCTGTGCGGCTACATGCAGGTATTTATAATACTCTCATCGCGGTGGTATCCGAGCACTGTGTAATCTCCAAAGTGCTTGAGGATGAATGGCTTATATAAATGTAAAATATTATTACTCTATACTCTGCTTAATTGGGAGCGCTGAATAGGGATAGCTGCTTTACTGGGTCTGTCTCCGTGGAAACTACCGACGGTGTATGGTAACGACCGTTCGTTAATCAGGACAGTATTGGCATATGTTCTGCTTAAGAGGTCAGATTTAGTTTCTGCCAAATAGAGTGGTGTTTAGCCAGGTGACAAATAGATGTGAAATCCTGAACTGTTTTTAAATATGTAACTTGCCAAATAAAGATTAAGAGGCATGTTTTCCTAGGTCCTTAGCTACTCAGCCCAGGGCGGCTGAGCTGCAGCGGCGCTGGCTGGGGTGGGAGCAGCGAGCAGGCAGCGCACCGAATCGCTTCACGTCGCGCCACTGCCAAGCCCTGCTGGCAGCCAGGCTGCTCACTCGAGGTTTCTGTAGCTCGTGTTTCACCGCACAGATACACACCTGATACCGCGTCAGACCACCCAGGTGTGGGCCTGATCGTTGCACAGCAGCTGCGGAGCGGGGGGGCACTTTCTGCCTAGTTTTCCCAGTGCAAGACATCGTACCTTTGGCTGTATTCGGGAGCGTGTCTCTGTCTCCAGCAAACTGCCTTGCATTTACTTCTTCCTTGGCAGAACCTTGCAGACCTAATGTCAAGTGTGCATGGGCCCAAGCAGACCTTTCCAAGTGAATTCAGTAAGTCTCCTTGGACTGTGGTGCAGCGAAGTGCAAAGCAGGAGTTCTGCTAAATTGCAACTGCAATCGGTGGAAGAATTAATTCTGTTTTTAACGTTGATAGGCACTGTGGCTTGATGGACTCAGTGCATAGATGGAAGTGTTACTGCTTTGTCTTCTCAGATAGCCTTGAACAACTCACTTAACTGCAATATAATGGAACACAAGTGCATGCCTTTTTCCATAAGAATGTCGACTTTCTAGCACCTGACAAATACATATATTCTCTTCCCAGAAAAAATGCACAAAGTCTTTGATTTCTCTTCTAGAAAGATAATCACATTAGTAAATGTTGGAAGTCATTTTATTTTCCATAACAGGGTATTAAAATGAAAAGCACGCAGATGTTCATTAATGATTTACATCTTTGCTGTATAGCTGATCAGACACCCTGGATTTTTTTATTTTACTGTAGGACCAAAGAGACTTTACCATTTTGCTTGTATGGAGAAACCCTAGAGATACTGACAAATCATTTCTGAATGAAAACTCATACCAGCCCCCGTGAAACCAGTAGGTGATCTCAGAAACTATTTGAGCATTCTTTTGAAAATTAGTATTTCTTTTGATACCAGAAGTATGGTTCGCCATATGAGAAATCCTTTTACATATGCTGTGCAATGGATCTGGTGATTGCTGGAAGCTGTGTCTCATTAGAGCTGTTTGAAATATACACTGTAAAATTAAAATCATTCACAGTATATTCTGCCTCTGAGTTCACAGAGCTTCCATAAAAGTTCAGTGTTTCTACGGTTTTATTTTCAGCTGTCAACAATTTCTGGGCTATGGAAAGCTTTGGGTTTGGCTCTTATATTTAACTGGAAGTCAGCAGAAAAGCTGAGCAAATGCTGTGATGTTCTATTGTTAAGTGCTAACCTGGTGCAAAAAATTGTTATTTGTCAATAGTCTTTGGTGCCATGTACATACATTTGATATATTTCTTGAAACTTCAGCTGCTGATGATATGTGCAGAATTAATGGCATTTAACTTAAACTGTCTGAAGAGTAAAGCATCTGTTTTTAAACCAATTGCCTAAGCTCTGCCTCATCAGTACACAGTTCGGTAATTAGTCTATTCTACAGTGTTGTAGGGCAAGGGGAGAGGAGTCCCTTCCTGGAGGTGCTTTTCTCTCTGTCTCCAGAGACTCACGCAAAGGGACTCTGGCCGACATGCTTAGCTGAGACATTACTCTTTTCCTTTCTGAAACTCGTTCTCTGGGTTCCTTAAGTTAAACGTCCATAACTCTTTGCAAACTTTCTACTGTCTCCCTTTAAGCAGGATATTGCATTTTGCATTGCCTTTTGGGTTTTTTTACAGTTTCTTTTAAGAATAACATATTTTTTAATATGGCTTCTATTCCCTGTATTTTCAACCTATTCCACATGTGAGTGAAGATGAGGCTGTGAGGGTCTGTCTCCGTTGCTCTGTACCATAGGTGCCTGGGCTCTTACCTGCCTCCCCAGTGAACAGTGTTCCTTAGTGTGCTCAGTGGAGCTCTCCCTGGAGCTAGCTGACTGCTTTTTTGTGGGACCAAGAAAGTTTCTCCCAGAGGAAGATTTCAGCAGAGCTCTTGGGACAATCCGTAAGAGTATTTCACATGGAAATGTTCTATTCACAGTTACAGTTGTAAAATCTAGAGGAGTACCTCTTGATTGAGAGATGTAAGAACAAAATGTAGCCCTATTAATTTAGCTGTTCCTAGGCTGCTTGAATGTCAGTAATGAATACTTGGCAGTGGATAATTAGACAACAAACTTGTTAACTGCTAGTAGGAATCAATTCTTTGGATGGTCTTAATCTATTGTATTTCACAGAGTTGGTGAATCAGACTTGTGATTAGTTTTATTCTCTGTAAGCCCTTTGAAATTATGGGATGAAATAAAATAATGACTGAACCTAACTGTGGCCATGGATGAAGATGGTTTTTATCTCTTTCATGAAATGGAGTGTTATGAAAAGATTTCTTTCCCTTATTAGTTTAGGAAAAAAGAGTCAAGTTGAAAAATACAACAGAAGATAAAGGGAAGGCAGTAGATGCAGTCTGCAGTAGATGCATATGAGGCCATTTCAACTTTTCCCAGTTTGCTAGAAAATATCTTTGCCCCTCTCACCAATACTTTTCATTCTCCTTAGCCCCAGCTTATGTTAAAGTAGTTGCTGAGGCTGTTGCCTAAAATCCCAGCAGCTAAGATACTATATCTTTAGTATTGGGTGAATTTCCAGGCAGATTCTTATAATTTGTGACTGGGGTCTGGAAAGAGCTCTGTATCAGTATGCAAGCAGCATAGGTTGTAGCTAAGCTAAGTGCTGAAACAAAAAGGAAAAGAGAGGAAATCACTCATGGACATGCCTGAGAATTGACACAATAGTTTCCTCTGAAGTGATTCTGTCCTATTGTGAAATACGTACTTGGACCATTTTAAAACTTTTTATTTATTTATTTACTCAATAGACCATAACAGCTCTGAAGCTTACTGCAGTGTTTATTCAATAGACCAGCTCTGTATTTTCGGTCTGTCATGTAAATATGCATTTGAGCAATTCTAAAAGGGCATATTTTACTCAACAGACTACAATGGCTCGTCTGGAGCTTCTTCTGTTGTACTGCTTTTTGTAGTATGGTGCAGCTCCAATGCTAACACGGACACGCTGATCTCCATGGTGCGCTCCTTGAACTGCTTCCTTGGATCTCTGTGGACTGCTTCCCTTGTAACCACACAGGTGCTTGGATGGAAACTTAGATTGCTGCAAAGGGTATTGCATAGCATTGTATAGTGCCAAGCACCTAGGTCTGTTGAAAGGAGGGCCTTCTGCAGGTGAGCATGTCAGTGGGAATTATGCCACTGTCCAAATTATGATGGAGAAAGACTAACAGGGAAAAACCCACATCGCCTTTCAATCCCCTGGCAGCTGGTGCATGCTTGCTTGAAAAACCTCAGTTTTCTGGTTTATCTGTGAATATTTCAATGGCATTATCTTAACCACACAGAATTTATTCTGTTTTTGAGATAATGGGTATAATAGGCTTTACCTTGCACTGATACTTGTCATCATCCCCCATGGAGGATGTGCATGTTTCTAGTGATCCCAAAGAAGGGAAGCCATAGCAGCAAGCTGGATCATCTTGTAAGTGCCCAAGATGTGTGAGTTTACTTCTCAAACATAAACAGCTCTTTCTCTCTCTTCTCTCTCTTTCTAGGATGGGAAGGCACTTCTGTGAACAGCAGCTTCTCAAGACTACAAAGACTACCTGAACATGGCTTTCCCATGGAACGGCAAGATCTCAGCTTGTGTCATTTATCTCAGGCTCTCTGTGACAGCATGAGGATCTGATATTACGCATGAAAACGCCTCTTCAGTTACAAGCTGGACCAAAATCTCAGTCCAGGCATGTTAACTATATTATTGGAAATATTTACATTGCCATCTCTGTTCCTTCCCTTACTTTAATGATGCAAAATTGACTAAGTGTTAGATTTTTTTGGATTTCTGCCTTTTTTCTTAGGTCTTTCAATGCTGCTGGCATTGCTGCAGCATTAACACCAGTAAGAGGGGGTTTGCATATGCAAATTTTACTCCCTTAATTAAAATCAGAAGCATTTGATTACCCTGCTGAGGCCCAGAGCTGCAAATATGTAAACAAAGGTTACACGCTCAGAAAGGAAAATAGAGCCCTAAGTCATGTTTTTGTGGTAGACTTTTGTTAGTTCTTAGTCTGCTGTTAATGATGTGAAGCACAGTGCCAAATTAAAGTCCTTATTCCTTAGACTTGAGTGCATGCTGTTCCAGGAGTTCGCTTTGTGGTTATTTTCTTTAGGTTTGTAGGGGTTTTGCTTTAATTTTATATTTGCTCCCCTAACTTGGAACCTCTGCTTTCTGGTTGGTAGGAATAAATCAATTAAGAACAGGTGTAGCTTATATAGCATGATGGGACATCCACAAAAAGTGATTAATAGGAAAAAGAACCTATTGTGTGGTTTTCATTGGTTTTTTTTTTTTTGTTTTTTTTTTTTTTTTTTTTTAAACTGTGCATGGTCTTGGTCCTTGGGAATCCAGAGGATGCTGCATTTCTACTGCCTGCAGAAGTCACTCAGGATTTTCATGGGTGGACCTGAGAACACAGAGCTGTGAGACATTTTCCTTTATGCTAAACACCTTTCCCAAAACGCTTGTTCCTGCACCTTGCTGGCGGTTTTTCTTTCTCATACCACCCCTCCCTGCCCCAGCTATACTGATACAACTGTTTGTGATAACTTGGATTATCAAATGATCTGGTTAAAAGAAAAAGAAAAAACAAAAACAGCAAACCACCCTACTGCTGAGTGCTTTCTCTAACCCAGTTAATTTCAGTGATCTTGCCCATAGCACAGTTCCACAAACAGTTTTGGCATGACTGAGGGCTGTGGTGTGAGCATTGGAATAAATGGCTGGGGATGGATAAGGTGGGGAGCAAGAATTTCTTTGACTGGATTCACCAATGTAATGAGCATAGTGTGCAGCCTGACCCACTCTGTTAAAGACAGTAGTGTTATGCATCAATTTTCACAGTTTTTGTAAGCATAAAACAGTGTTGCAGCATAGAACAGAAGATTTACTTTTTTTTTACAAACATACGGCTCATTCTCTTTTTGACCTATCTGTTATCTCCCAATCTTAATGAATCAGACCATTCTCAGAGCAGATAGGGGAATTAAAAGGGCAGGCGATACTCAGAGTGCTATGGCTCCCACAGACCCCCAATCCTCCTCAGGTATTTCTGTATGGAATGGCCTGTGCAGTGTAAAGTAGGTGTGACATTCTACTCGCTGTTATGTTGCACTTACTTTGCAAGGCAAGAGTGAACGTACAAGGTATTTGTCAGTGAAGAACAAAGCTGTTGTTTTCTGTAAAGAAGCTTTGAGATTTTCTAAGACTGCGCGTGTGACGTGCCCTGTTTAAAATTTTAAATGAGAAGGATTTAGCAGAGATTTATTTCTCAACATTGATTTTAATTTTAACACCTCTTTCTTCATGGTCTTCTCTCCTCACTGCCTGAATATCTATGGGCTTTTGCATAATATGAGAAAAATGCTGCAAGATTCAGACGATTTAACCCTAAAGGGGCAGGCTTAGAAGACGGCAATGTCCCTCTGTAATAGTAAAGGCTGATGCCAATACATTTCCAGTTTGTAAGTCCACTGGCTCTTTTTTCACTTAAGGAAAAAGTCCACTCAAGCGCACTCTACACACACCTCCAATCAGTTAGGGGCTAGCTAACTCTACCAGAAATTGTCTCAAATTTCACAGACCCCAGTGATTCTCCAGTGAAAGCCAGGCTGAAAGGACCTAAATTCAAGGTAGATCACAGCCACCTAATAGCCTATCAGAGCGAGTACAGCTTTAGGTGAGATTTATTTAAATTAAGAAGTGCAGTTTTGATGAAAATCCATAGAAGTAAAAGCATATACTGGCCATCTTTAACATCCTCACCACCTTGGCATAAACACCCAAATTGCCGTACTCTCACCCGTGCCATAGAGAGAGACTTAACAGCATTTGAAAAATGGATCTCAGCATTTTGTCTTAATGTTGCACAGTACTTAGATACGAGGCTATAGTAATACCCAAACTAGATTATTAATAGAAGGCAATGCCTTTTCTAAAGATGCACTAGAACCCAAACACAAAGGATAAGTTACAGTTATCAAGATAAAGTATCTTCTTTTGTCAGTTCCTGCACACATCACATTAACATTAATGACAGTTTCAGCCACATGCATGTATATCTCTCATTAACACTAATGAGCAATACATGCACATAGATCACTGTTTAATACTGATGGGAATTACATATACGTGCAAAGCTCATTAGCATTAATGAGGGTTCTCCTGTGGATATCTAATGATCATTAATGGGAGTTACACACATGTGTATTTCCCATTAACATTAGTGGCATGTGCACCTCTCATAAATATTGATGGGAAATACAGGAAGCCATACCTCTCATTAATATTAGTAGGAGTGATGCACACGTTGCAAGAAGAAAGCTATTCCATTCATATCCTCAGTGTGGAAAGTTTGCATTGCTGTTAATTCTTTAAGGCACTTTAGCTTATGGAGTCTTTTTTAGGGAATTATCCAAGGTCTCCATGACGTTGGCCACCTTGGAAGGTGTCTCTTCCACATAAATGAACTGTTCCAGAAAATGCCCAAACTTTCTTTTCTTTGGTACCAGACAGCGTGTCATCTCTGCAATTTTTTTTAAGCAAACATATTTCTGAATTGCTGCTATTTCAAAGAAAAGTCTGTATATGCTTTTCACAGCATAGTGGTGACACACACCAGCTGCTGAGTTATTGCTCATAGGCACACAAAATTTATTGCAAGTTCTTGTTATCATAACTCCATTTTAGATCATGCACTAATGCAGTGTTGTGTTAAACTCTGACATGGCTCCTGATGAATGCAGTAGAGACTAAAGGCTATAGCTTCCTTTCAGAGTAAAAAAAGGTGAGAATTTACTACAGTACCAAACTTTTTATCCTTCCTCTTACGAAGGGATTAGATTTCCGTGCGCCTTTCAAAAATGTATTCTCATACCTGCCAGACTGTTTCCATGAGCTTGTCTATATGACTCTATTTGTATGTATTAGATCTCCTTTTGAATATCTGTCTATTGATATAATGTAGTGCCAGTGGAGAACTCATACTGTTTCACATGATGGGGGCACAGCTATCCTGCTGGGCTGCAGAG
The DNA here is from genome assembly GCF_040807025.1 of Struthio camelus. Taxonomy (NCBI): domain Eukaryota; kingdom Metazoa; phylum Chordata; class Aves; order Struthioniformes; family Struthionidae; genus Struthio; species Struthio camelus. The sequence goes on from NC_090949.1 coordinate 14,819,340, forward strand.
AGGAAAGGGATAGAGAGGACTTCCCTCTCTTCCCTCTTTCCACCAGGCCGCTGGGCTGGTGCTGAAGAGCCAGGGAGAAACTGCAGCTCAAAGCCAGGAACGCACATGCCAGTGCGATGGTGAGGTGAACAGACTGGGCTAAGGGAGCGGGATAATCTCCCTATCGAGTTATGTATGTGGAGGGAGAGAGAGGAGTGCTGTATAAGCTCTGGCCTGGGAATCGAGTGGGTTGCAGGTAATTGTTCTCACCTTCACATCCCGTCCCTGCAGAGGCTTCAGTTCACCTACCAAGAGACTTCTACAGCTTGGACATCTATAACTGATCTGACATTTTAAGCTTCTTACAAAAATCATTAGAGAAAAATAGACAATTTTCAGGCAAGGGTCTTGTGAGCTGATGCAGTTATCCGCTGAAGGGCAAGGTGAACTGTCGGATAGACCTTTTCTGCTCCCTTCTGGGAGCACAGGGTCACTAGCTGAGATACAGATTTGGTCAGATGGACCCCACTAGTGGTGTCTGCTGAGCAAGTTGCTTGCTTTCTCTGTACCTCCACATTTAAAAGTATGGAGGGGTTCTCCTGTTTTTTGTCTATTCATAAAATATATTCTTCTTTTTCTATTCTTAGACATATCCTCCACCTTGTACACTGGAATTCTGACCTGAAATAACATCTCTAGATGCCACCATAATGGCTTAGCTACAGTTAATACTAACAGTAGGAGCCACATCAAATATATGCTGTTTAAAACAGCAAGTAATATTTAGTTTTAAGAGTGCCCTTTGGTAAGACAGTCTTATTGCTTTTCTCATTACTGTACGGAATTAGAATATCCATTGTCCATGCAAATCAGTTCCACAACAGAATGTTTGCAAATAATAAATGAAAATTAAAGGATTATGTTTGGCAAACACAGCTCGACTAGATCTGATTCTCTAAGGCTGAGGGAGGTATATATTACACCTTTTCATGCCAGTAAGCCCCCTGCTGTATAAGAAAGCTTCAACACAGGGAATGGCAGGCTGTGTCGCTGCTGCTGCTGCTCTGTTCCAGGAGCCTTCTGGAGAGAGCAGTAGACAGCAGGAGCGGGAGCAGGCGCGCAGCTTTACCTCCCACCAGAGGTGCGCAGAGAAACTGCCTTGCACAAGTCTCTTCCGTCTGCCCTTGCTCTGCCCCTTCCCCAGCCCGCAGTGAGCGTTCTGTTGTTGTATATTGGTTCCCCATCATTACAGTGGTACGAGACGTGGTCGCCACTTCCTTCACCAGCACGTTTTATTGCTGGGCCTCCTGACCGCAGCAGGGTCCATATGGACCCTGTACCGAAGGTACTTCAATCCACATGAAAATCAACAGCAAATATAGGCAGATACAACAGACATAAATGTATAAAACTCTTTGTAAGCACGTGCATACAGGCTTAAACATATGCTTGCATATCTCTCTCTCACACACACACACACACACACACACTCATTCTCACTGATCCTGGAAGGTTTAGTGCAGGAAAGGTGATTCTGCTGCTAAAGGATGACAGATGTCAAAAGACATCAAGGAAAATTGCAACAATAATATTCTGTCTGGCTACAGTGGCATTAAAGATTCTAATCTGTAACTACAGCTTTCACTTATAATTCAGAATTCAGCTGCTAAGCAAACTAAATAATTTATCAAGTACAATATGTTCTAACTCTGTAGCTTGAAAAAGCTGCAGCCATACCTTTGTTTCAAAGAGTCACCAAATGGTGGAAATGTCAAGCTCTTCCTTAAAGTGCATCTTCCTCATTCCCTTGGTAGATAGCACTGATTTTTTTTCCTGAAGATGTTTTATTGTTTTTCTACTTTTCATCAGGGCGGGGTTGCCATGGCAATAAAGTAGGATGTCTTGCTGGATTTCACCTTTGCTGTCTTGCTTCATATGGTTCCCTCTCCTCAGAGCAAACATGGTGGACGCAGTGCACATACAGATGTCTGATTTCAGCTTTGCTTCTCCAGTGTGCTTGGCAGCTGCTCTCCTGAGACGGGCAAAGCAGCACTTCACAAACAGCACTTCACTTCACATTCATCCTCCCACTCTCCAATGGCCACCATCACGTCTAGCTTTCTGAGCTGCCTTTTAAGACGGACAAAGCTTTTCATGAAAGACTTTCTTCCAGTGTAAACAGAAACCTTTGTTTAAACATTTCAATTATCTCAATGACCAAATCAGTTCTCCTTCTCTTGAAGTGAGTTGTGGTTCAGTGGTGAAATGGGCCACAACAGAAGTTAAACATCCTTCTCACATTCCAGCAAAAAGCAAGGAAGGAAGCTGGCTACTGGATTTGAAAGGCTGGTTTTGGGTTGCAACACACCCGCCGTGCCCAGGCCTCTGAACGGGGTCTCTCCTCGCTCTGTCAATGTTATCGTAGATTTCCCAGTTAAACTTCTAGGACTTCTCATTGAAATAAAATGTTAAAAATTTTAAATCACTCACTGGGATGAACATTTTTCATTTTGTATATCCCTACCCACATCTTTCTAATAATAGATTATAAACTGTTATCTATATCTGAATTTCACAATGAAAAATTCCAGATGAAAAAGGATAGTAAATGCAAACTTAAGTCACAGTCCTTCAGTTTGATCCTTGCAGATGAACTCTTCTCTCCTTGAAGAATACCATTAGTGGAAATAGCTGGTATTTTAGGGTATAATATTAAATAATGCATCCCAAGATGATGTCACTAATACCATCAGAATTTAAAACTACGTATCTCAGAGGCTCTATGTCATGAAAGAAATAAAAAAATACATAACATTTTTAATGGGATGTGGAATTTTTCACTTTAGTGGTTGAATTTCTCCTTCCAATTCATCCAAAGTAAAGTGGTGACATATATTACATTAGCTCCTGTGGATTAACAGTGATGCCTCTCTTTGACACTTTTCAATACTCTACTTGAAATGGCCAATCTGAATCAACATTTCCTGATTTACTGTTCAAGGTCTTGCTCTCTGCTTTCCTTCTTTCATATTCAGCAGAGTTGCATTAAATTCCCCAAGGCTTCTAATTTTATAATATGGCCACGGCAGAACATCACTGTCAATTTAAAGTATCATTGTAATATTTGTTCTTCTGACTACATTGGTCTCTGACTGTTGGTCCCACTTTTTCTCTTGAATAGATTCTATTAGTATAATTATTATTCATATATTCGATCACCAAAGAGATATAGCATTGTCTAGGTTCCATTTAGTTAATGCCTTAGAAAAGTTACTAGGTAGAAGACAAAAGATAACACATAGATTTCAAGACAGATGGGCAGAAAGGTGCACACGACTTTGCACACCAAGCAGCAATATCAGCACTGTGATTTAATCTCTTCTTTTGGGGAGATTATGACAAAGGAGAGATTGAAGGGGATTTCCAGAACTGCCAAACGGTTGTGTAGCTGTTCCTTCAGGAGGTCTTCTGTAGGATGTGGTGAAGGAAATACTGTGAAGGTATTTGTCTGAAAATCTTCCAGTTAGTTAGAATAAGAGAATGGCTTGCTAGATGAATGGGCATTCGGAATTGATTTCTTAATAATTAAGAAGTCATTCAGAAGATGGAGCAATCTTTTCTGTGATGTGAGAAAATGTAGTGCATGTTATTTTGCTGTACTCGGACTTCTGTTTTCAGCCCGTGGGTAATAACGGCCTGCAAACACAGATTTGCTCCTGCCATCATGACAAGGACTCTGTGCATTCTACAAGACAGACTATTTACTGTTTTTAGCATTTCTACCCCAAAGCGATGCTTCCAGGTTGGGCATGCCATAGTTGCAGTGAGACCATGGTTGTAGAGCAGGCCGTGCTTTGGCCTGTTCTCACCAGGAAAGTCTTCACAGTTCAGGAAATGAGGCAGATGTAAACTTACTTTATTCTTATTAAGAAATGTAGTGAGTTTTTAATGGTTGTAACATCGCTCAGCATTTTCAATAGGAAGATTTGAAAGTATTTTGTGTTGGTGTTATTACTCTCGGATTATATATGGCCAGACTGAGAAAAAGTGCAGATCAGCTACTTCCTTAAACTCCTATGAGATCTAGGTGACGAAATTAGGAGTAGGAACACCCTTCGCTTGCCATTGCATGCTTTAACTATTGCATGGGACTCTTTTGTATATTTATTTGTGGTATTTGTGATTCTAACTCAGTTGCAGTCCTTGCCGTTTAATTCAACAACAACGTGTGTGTTAAAAATAAAGTCAAATCTTTGGGCAAGCCGCATGTGCTGTTTTCAGTCTAAAATTCATTCTGCATGAAAATCTGATGGCGCTTGAAAATATCTTCCTGGACTTTGTTGAGCCTGCCAAGAACACTGGTAATTAGCAGCAGTCATTTTCATGACAGAAACAAAAAGGCTGACCATATGTTTTGTTTCTAGTCCTATAGCATTTGTCTAAAAGAAAAATGGGACTCAATTTGCATTAAAAATCGGTTTATTACTTATGTTTACAATGAAAGAGGGTAGAATTTAGTTTTTGCATTCACTTGTATTATTAGAAACATCTAATACTATTTGATTATAGATTTTTATAGGCCCAAGGATGCAGTTGGTTGAGTTGAGGTGCTAAGGCATATTACAGTGTTGTATTGCCTATGAGTCCATGTGGGAGCTCTATCTGTAGTCTATTCAAATGGAAAAATCCATGAATTAAATATTGTCAAGTTTATAGTAACCATGATGTTTGTAATATCACATTACAGCAGAGGTTCAGTCAGGTAGTATGTACTGTAGTCTCCTACCTCTATACAACATAAAAAAAAAAAACAGAAAAGAATACTTTATGGGAAAAAGACATCCATAGCTGAGGGTGATTCTGTTCTATCTGATGCTGAAGAAAAATAATCCTCACAGGCTTCATTGCTGAAGAATAAAGACGTTAAAATGCAGCAATGTAGCTATGATAATGATGGACTATATAGAGGTATTTAACATATATACATGTTACCGTACTTATGACATGCATTTTAATTTAGTCCTCCAAAAAGTTTTATCAGACAGATGGTGAAACATGTCTTAGATTTATCATATTTAATATTTTAACAATAATAGCGGTGGTCATGGATAATTTGCACGTGTAGTATCTTCTGTATATTAAGATAGTAAAGCAATTTACAAGTTTTATCTAAACAAAAGATTCCTATAAGGCGTATTGGGAACCTCTTTTGAGTTGGCACAACCCGCCCCACTTCAAATGTTATTACAATAACAATAAATGAAAGTGCATACATACATCATGTATTTATTTGGCAACTATGTAAATAACAGTATTAGCAGCTGATGTCTAGGGTGTGGTAATGACAGGTTTTAAGATGATAAATACTCTGTCATGAGTTTATTCAGTTTCTAGCCTTTCTGCTGAGATGCCCATGAAGTGTGTTAATCAGTAGTGGTCGCTCTCACCAGAGACGACGGCAGCCCGGGAAGCAGAGGACACCTGTGACCTCCTTCATCCAGCAGCTACAAATGAGTGTCTGTTTAGGAGGATAATTCTGGCTCCTTTCTGCTGGCCTCTCCTGGATTCAAATTTCTATCCTAAAAGGAAAAGTCTGTGCAAGAGCTGTGAGAAAGTTCAAATGAAATTATTTTTAGGACCCTTAAGCAAGGGGCAAGCTGAGCTGAGGACTTTGAGCCCGGGAGATTGCTACTCTTCTGACAAACATTGACTCTCTGACCTATCATTGAGGCAGGTGGTAGTATCTTATTTCTTGCGGGTGTTGTAGTAAGAGCAGGTAGTCAAAGAGGCAAAGGCTTGTGGTATTAGCACAGCTCTTATGTTTATGAGCCAGAGCTGTTTTTACCTAAGAACTGCGAGACAGTTTCTCTGTGCAGCTGGATGAGAACCACATCAGTTTACATGACCCCGTGTGAGGCCTTTAATATTACCCATTATTTTTATTTGAGTATTTGAATGTAAATCTGTGAAAAGGGGTACAATGTTCATAATCTTAAAGAGTTTATACATTTTCTGATATATACTTGTGAATGCTTTAATTACCTTGCCAAACAAGAGTCGGTAAACAAATATCTGTTGCTTAGAAAGTGGTTCACATATATTAAAGAGTGCATCTGGATGAATTTAGTACCACAACAGTATCAAACAGATCGGGTCTGAATATTCTTGTTACCAGAAATTTGATTCAATGCTGATTACAACAAGCAACAGCAAAACTCCTTTCTGATTAAAGAGCACTGGGAAGGGCAGGTCAGCCATTGATTTGGATGCTTATTTTAGACACACTCACTGTGCAAACAACACTGATACAGATCTGAAAGATTTTAATCCTGTTAATTTTACAGAGGAACACAACTCCAGCTCCTGCCAACCACACTGCTCAACTTCCCAGGCAGCAGGACATTTTTCCTGCTTTCAGAAACACGGTGGCTCACTCTCTGGAGACAGGAGCCAGTCTGTGCCATCGCAGCTGACACGGAGAGATGTCAGGGAGGGCTGTAACTTCAGAAACGCATCTCAGAGCAAAGTCAGGTGAACTCTTTAGTGACAAAGATTCAGCTTTAGTGCAAATGCCACCAGTTACAAAATAGTGGGGGGGGGGGGGGGAGGCAGGAAGATGTGCTGTATAGGTGAAATCTCAGTACACTGTTTCATTTTTTTTCCATGAAGCATTAGCAAGGTTTTAAATAGCTGCAACATGCATATTAAAAATGCCCATGTGTATAATGCATGAATAAGGGCACCTTGGCTGAATACATTATGGAACAGAGCTGTCGTCACCCCCTTCACAGCCGTACTTCCACTTGCTTATGTGAACAGACAAGGATAGTGAGGAACACTTATCAAAAGTTAAATTAGGCAGTGAATTAAGACCCTATTTTTTAAAAAATGAGCATCCCTCCACCAGTTTCTTCCTTTCCACCTCTTTCTCAAATCAGATCATTTCTTTGCAGCTCTTGGTAAATGATCACGTTTCATCCCCAAGCTGACTGGGGTTTTCGTGATTCATTCACCTCCTGCTCCAGCAAAGGTGTAATTGCATCTTCATTCATACACCTAAGAGACAATTCAGATACAGGAAGGAATGTATGTTACCAAAAGGAGGCTGTTATGACTACTGTGCTTGATATATGTGTAGTATGGAAAAAATCTCTCTACAGTTGCTGGAATTTGTGTTTAGGGTGAGAGTATATAATAATGCAGTTGCAGGGCAGGAGTGACTCACTGAGTATTTCAACAAGATATATAGATTTTATGCTGTACTATCAATAAAATATATATATTTATTTTAACAAGCCCTATATTTCTGGCCCATGAGCACATTTCAAGAAAGGGAGACGTAGAACTTTTGCATCAAAGTAGCTTGAATTTATTCCCTTAAGTATTGATTCCCTATGTAACCATTATTTTGCAGTTCTCTGTAGAAAGCCTATCAATTCAGCCTTTTAACGATGCACCCTCTCTAATGACGGAAGGAAAAAAAAAAGAGTGGAAAGTTTTCTGGTAGAAGTGGCTTTAGTCTACAACACCATTTTCAGCTCTCAAGTGAGCAGAACAATGTATAGCTCCACGTGACAAAGCTTATGAGTTGCTGTTATCAGTGATAGCTTGCTGAGAAAATGAAGTGCATGCCCACACTTCTGTTTTATATTTCATGGAAATTAAGACCATTTTAAGCCCTGCACACAGGCCTATACAGATATCTAAACTGTATTTTTTCCATATGACTCATATCTCTGAGTCATTCATAGCACTTTCATATACAGAGAGATTTTTTGTAGGTTATCTGTGACCCCCTTCCCCCCCCCCCCCCGCCCAAATATTTGAGCACTGTTTTCTAGTGGAGGTTAAGGGTGCAAGGAAAAATCATTTCTTCTGGACAAAGGAAGAAATTACAGCGACGTTTATAAAATGAAAATCCCTTCCTAGTGTAAGCACAAACAGTTTCTACGTAGGAACAGGCTCTTACCTGTAGGTGCCGCATTCCCCAAAGTCAGGAGAACCCGTTTTGTCCCTTTCCACATGACCTTGGTGAAGCATGTAGTCTGTGCAACCCTAACATTTCATATGGCCCCAGAGCGGAGCAGAAGTCCCCAGCTGGTCAGACTGCTGCTGCCCTTCGCCAGCCGCGCTGCTCTCGGCGCTGAGCCGGGGCCCGGAAGGAGCTGAGGGTCAGGGATTACTAGCAGCCTAGGGAGACGACACTTTGGCAGTCTATATTGCACCTGGGAGTGAACAGCAGTACCACAAGAGAAAAGAAAGATGCTTGTCTTGTAGAAGCAAGCTCACTGAAATAGCAGAGCGAGCGTGTTTGTTTAAAGAAAAAAACAAAATCAGCAAACAAAGGCATGGCAGTAAAGGACTCCAGGTTTATTGTTACCTCCAGTGAAGGCTTCACTGTCCTTGTATTGTGCACCCTCCTTTTACACTAAGGATATGAAGTTAAATTTCCTTTCCTCTGCAGGACTATTTGCAAGCTGCTCCTGAGTCCCACATCAACACACACCTCTTACTTGAAAATGGCTGCTAAATTGTGAAGATAAGAAAACAAAGCAATCAATTCCTGTTTAAAGTGATCAGATAATAGTTAGCAAAACATTTTTTCTGGCTGCCTTTTGAAACCCCAACTAAGATAAAAGGGGTATGTGTGAACAAATCTGAAGCTTGTTGGGAGGGTTGGGATGGTCTTTTCAGGGCTTTCTTCTTCTTTTTCTGATTTTTAGAAACACAGATTAGGATAGCCCAAAGAAAGGCATGAGGTACCCTAAAAGGAAAGCATTTTATTTATTAGCAACAATATTTAAATGATGTGTGACTTCACTCTGGCCTGAAGGCATGCTGAATTCGTAAAGCAAGTCCCCCAGGACGTTTCACAGTGCCACGGTACACAGCCTGCTTCCCTAACAGGTCATTATTGCTTATCCTGCTGAGATCCAGTGCACGGTGCGCTGGTGGCTGCTCTACCTGCCTCTGTCTCAATGTAGCCCCTTAAATATAAGTAGAGGACTCTGTCTTTGCAATCCCAAATGTCCAAGCAGGCTAAAAGGACAACCAGTGATTGATTCGCACTGCAGGACAGAGCCGTCAGGAAAATTTCTCTTGAACGCAGAAGGCTTGCAGGCAGACACCTTACAAAACCTCAGTGCGTAACACGGGGGGCTGCTGTGTGGGGCTGGCTTACTGGAGTGCTCCTTTCTGACTTCATGCAAGGTAGCATCCTCTGAGTGCCTGAAAGAAATTCATTAAAAAGGAGGAGGGAACAGAACAGCAAGCACAGAAGAGTAGGAGGCCCAAATGTAAAATGCATAATAGAAATGCGTTAGGCTGGATGAAAGAAACTGTGAGGAGAAAATACTTCATTAATGCACATTTTATGGGATATTATGAAGGCACAGCTAGCAGAAAAACTGCTCTTCTCTGTTGCGTGGTGTTTCTCAGATGAAAAAATCCGGGGCTGGCACGCAGGCTTTGCACCACAGTTGTGAGACCTAGACTGGTTCCTCCAAACTCGGAGGTGGCCGATGGGAATGATGGCCTGGGAGAGTGCCAACTCCACCCCCAGCCATTTTTCTCTTGGACAGTCAGGAATTGTCAGCTGACTCCAGCCCATATTCTGCCCAACCAAGTAGCAAAGCAGTGGTCGAGGAAAAAAAAAAAAAAAAAAAACGCAAGTAGTTGGAGATTGGGCTGAGTTTCATGATCCAAGCCCTTTATGGATTTTAGGTGCCTGGATGTTTGCATTGCTTGTGCAAACGATTTGTGAATTAATGCCTGTTAAGAATGACTGATGTTTATACAGATTTTGAGAGTAAACAACTCAGATTTCATGCTTGAAAACTATTACAACTATGAAAGTTGTTAGGGATACAAGGGTAATGGGAAATATAATTTTACTTCTCTCCAGTGAAATATAGGGTCTTCTGGAGACATTATTTGAAGGCTTTCAGGTATGCTGGTTATTTAGATCTATTTGTATTTGGATTCAGAACCTGAAAAATAAGTCTTCTGGCAGCATTAGTACAGTCCTAAAACTAAAATATTGGTTTGTAATAACAGCAGATAAGGTCTCGAGTCCTCCAAATCATGCAAATGCATGGGCGTGCCATGAGAAAAAAAAATGCCCAACTTTTATGCTATATTACTAGGATTTGATTTTTGGCTAGTTAAAATAATTCTTCAAATCCACCATTGTCTTCTTGCAACTTTTCTGACCCATTGGACCCTTGGAATTGCTTACTTTTTGGAACCTGGTAAGAAAACGGATTTGGTTAGCATTACAGTAGGAAGCATAACATGTGATCTTATTGTTCTTATTTTAATTCTGTATGAACTTTTCTCATAACGGGAAAGACAGGAAAATGGGTGAATCAATAAATGGTGCTTCAAGATTACTTAACACAATTCAGGAAGTGCTGCTGAGGATAAAAAATAGCTAGAGGCTGCCTTGTAGTTGTTACTGATCTACCCTGTGAAATCTTCACCTCTGTACTTTTTTCTTTCTTCCTTTCTTCCTTTCTTCTTTCTCAGAAATAGCCTCAGTCAGTTTATTGATTTGTTTTCACCCCAGATTTTAAAGCAGTAAAAGTAGTTGTGACTCCTGCTTTGACCAGATACCGTCACCTTGACAGCACTTGTAGGCTTGAATCACAGCTACCTGTTATGTTTGGAAACGTCCTTAGGTTACGAACGCCTTGATAGATGATCGGGTGGGAACATCAGAAATCAAAGGTATCTTACTGCACTCATTTGCAACACAACAGTATGCATCAATAGCTTTATGGGAGGTTTAATAAGAGTAGTTTCTTGTTCCAGCATCAGTGTTTTTAAGCCAGCAACACAGTAATATGAAGGATGGGAAGGCAGAGGGTGTAGAGGGCAATTATTTATCAATGAGGATTAAGGAACAAGTGAAAGGCTGAATGCACTTACCATGTGATGACGTAGCTAATCAATGCACGCTCATTCTCCGTTTGATCTGCTTTACTGAGTTAAATCCTACTGCTTTCCTCTCTGAGTACAGAGGGTCCCTTTGCGGCACAGCCAGCCTGGTTTTGCTACAGAAGGGTAGAAAATGGAGGATGGCAATACGGCGATACATTGCCAGTGCTCTGCACAAAGTGCAGTTCCTGCACTTGTTCGCATGGCAGTAGTGACCAGCAACACAGTGGAAGTAAGCAGATGAAGAATTTCTAATTCTGGACTACAGAAAAATTGACTAGACATTTTTATTCTAGCCACTGACCTAAAGAATAGTGGAGTAAAACTGCAGTCATGCCATGTCATGACAGGGATGAAGCTTCTCAGCCTTAGTTTCCCCACCGGTAAAATGGAGTTCGTCTGCAAAGTTTCTTGCTATCTAAAAATTTTAAATGTGCTGTATAGATCATGCAGTTTTTCTTTTAGGAGAATATTCCTAATTAAAAATGATTCCTAGTTAGGACATTTTCCTTCATGCTCAATTTGCTTTTGTAATATTCCATTATTTCTGGTTGTATCTCTCAGCGCTGTCTCCTAAGTTCCTCTCTCAGCATGCTGATAGTTATCTCACCACCCTCTGTCAATATTCAGCTACATTACATAATTCTCATAAATGTTCCTCATCAGTCAAATTGCTCTGGTGCTTAAACATTCGCATTGCTTTTTTCCCCTAAGCTCAATATCTTGCCATCTATCACTACCCTTCGTTTATAGCTTGTCAGCCAATTTTAAATCCAGCAGATAGTGCTCATTTCCAAACCAGCTGAGATTAATTTTTCAAGTATGATTTCTGAGGTATTGCATCTGATGCGGGATGCAAGATCCAAAACTGCTCTTTGTTACAAACCTACAACCCCCATTGTAGTGGTCCTGTGTTCCAGCACGTATGTCTAGGATCATAATTTCTCTCATTGGTGTTTATTGCTCATGTTTCTGCTGTCAGCTGCTTACTTTCCTTTTTTTTTAAAATCTCACTTCCATTATTTTCCTAGGGATTGTAATGTGATTTACCAGATGATAATTTCCACGATTACTCTTTATTCATCTTCTAAAGTTCAGTGCCATCCAGCCATCTGGTGTCTCATTTGTTCTCCAAAAGCCCTAGCCTACAAAGGAAAAAAAATTATTCACATGGCTAATTTTAAGTATATGAATCCTAATGATGCAAAGGAGACTGCTCCTATTTTTTAAGCTAGGCATATAGATAACTCTTGCAGGACTAGACTGTAAAATATATTCAAAAGATTACTTTGGTTAATCCCATAAAGTAATTAGCAAGAACTTTGCGGTGTACTTCACTCACAAGAGCTAATATGCCTGTATTAAACTTCTCCGTGCATGTCTTCACTAGCTTTTTTTTCAGTAACCTAGGCATTAGACTTTTGACCATCTGAACAGGGGTGTAAATCAGTGTGTTACCTTGCAGCGTGTCAGTGTTGATGAGTTATGCCTTAAGGAGGATCAGGATCAGATACCAAGTCTTCATTTCTTAATTAGCCATTTTGCTTTCTCTCTCCCTCATAAAGCTAGAGGCTCACTTACCAGCAGTCTGTTTGGAATCAGCATGATCAATTTTTTCATCTTCTTCCTTTAATAGCAACTTCTTTTTCTCTTCAGAACTGCTTGTCCTCACCGGTGCGAGTGTGTGTGTATACATATATATACACACACACACATATATACACATGTATATATGTATACATATACACACACACACACACACACATACACACACACATGCGTATATATATACGTGTGTGTGTACAGAGGTGTGTGTGTATAAAACCTCATCTTATTCCTCTTGCATCCTGCAACCAGAATTCACTTTTTCTACCTTTGAAAGGTCTTACTGCAAAGGAGCAGCTCTTTTCCATACTCCCTTTCCTGACTATATCCAGGAAACACCTTTCAATTTGTCAATGCGCTGCTCAGTAAACACATCTACCCCATACCAATTTTAGAGTGCCATTATTAAAGTGTAAATCATTTTGTGAAAGGCAACTTGTTATTGCTGTATATCACAAATAACCTTCAAACACCCACGCTCTGAAATTGTGACTCATCAGTCTGGCATCTCAAATTCCCTTCTGCTAATTGCAAAATACTGATCTTGCTCATTACCATCATAACAATAACACCTAGTTAGGAAAAGAATACTGCTTCTTCTGGCAAATGGCAGTGTATCGTGTTTCCTTGCTTTCTGTCGCTTAGCTTATTAAATCACAGTTAGCACATAGCCCATTCTCCACCCGCCTCTGCAAAATCCTGAATGTTCCCCTTGTAGGCCCCTGATTTCTGCCTAGGTGACCTGGAAAATGCAAGTCCCCCTGCCCTGAGCGACTTGTTCCCAAAATGCATGAAACTTAGATTCAACAGTGGATGATGCTAAAAGACCTGCCTTTGAGGTTTTAGTGCAGGAAATAGGGTCAGGAAAACTTGAGAAAGATATTGTAAAGGGCCAAGGCTTTATCATTGCTGTGTTATGTGGACTGTGGGAAGGGCGCGGGAACGGCGTGTTTACTCGCACTGTTTTATTCAACCATTAAATTTTTCAGAGACCTTTAGCCAGTTCCAGGCACTGTGTGGTTGCTCATAAACAAGAAAGACAAATCTAGAAATCAAAATGGAAATCAGGAAGCCTGATTATTTGTTCCCAATATGTAGAGCACTTTCCTTAATAAATGTTTCCTGTTTAAGAAAATCAATGATTGCATCTCTCAGACTTGCATGAGAAGAGTTTTAAGCAGAGTGGCCTAGCAAGGCTTTCAGGGGAAAGTTTGGCCAGTGACAAATGCCACTTCCCCAGAATGGCTCTAGAAGCCTGTTGATTTTAATGTCATTGACTTCAAATTTGCTCCAAGTCCTGCCACCTGGCTCGCCCTGTCTCCCCACGTACCGCTAGAGCTTTTTCCTACAGGATGAAAACTCTCTATTTTTCTCCTTGCTGTTGGTCATCCTGTGAGTGCTCTGCTCTACTCTTCATTTGAGTCACCACCTGAAGAATATTTAGAGTATGAGGAGGGAATCCTAAGTTTCAAAGGTCAAGCCAGACGCCTTGGATCAATTATGAGACAGAAGATGAGGACACCTTAAAAAAGTGCAAATGAGCAAGATTTGACATAATTACTGCCTGTCAGAGACTAGTCAAAACTGCAGCATGTCAAAGCTCCTGAATGGACTGTGCCGGGCATATGGGGGTCCTTTAATCATACGTAGCTCAGGACAGCCTCAAATCTCCATCCCTGCATTTTGCAGGATGAATGCTGCTTGCTCTTAACTTCCTTACTAATTTATGCAGCTACCTCAGAACAACATTGTAGTAGCTCAGAGATAGATTTAGCTGTGCATTTTGCAAAGTGATATAGGAGAATACCTTTTTTACCTCCTTACTTATGGATCAGTGAAACAAAGACAAATCTTTTTTTTTTTCCTCGGGACCTGTGGTAAGTCTGTAAGTGAACTTGTAATTGAATTTTCTGAAACCCAGCAAGTGTCTTAACCACAATGCTATTCTTCCTGAAAAGGTAGGTCCTCCAAGCCAGTCATTAATTGATTGGAAAAATTAATCAGAAAAGGTTGAGGTAAATTCACCCACGTAGCTCTAACTGATTTGAGACACCAGGGAGTAGGTTTGGGATTGCTTTAACTGCTCTTTTATTATTTGTTATATGTATTTTGATTTTGCACAAGAATCTGCATCACAGGCCTCTCACAGGAGACAAGTCACCGGCCTGGAGGAGATGGACACCCTGAGGACAATTCTCCCAGGAGAAACAGAAAGGTTGGCCATACTCTCCAGTTGGAGCTGAGTACAAATTTTAAAAATCAACAGAAACCACTCCCTTTAAAGCAAAACAAAACCAAACCTTGCCATGGCCCCAACAGGCTCTTTCAAATGATGCGATTTAAATTGCCATGTTATTCTTTATTTAATCACAGTCCAGCCAAGAAATGATTGATGATAAGCAAGTGTTTGATCTAACTATCAATAGTTACTCCACTCTGCAGAGCTGAAAGTTTACGTATTTGACTGGATGTGACATAAATGCTGGAATGAATCATTTCTACAGATCAGAAAAGAAAAGAATTTACATATAAACATTGTGACAAAAGAAAGCAGGTGCCACTTTTTTGGACAGGCTCTGGATTAAGAGCACAGTGAATTCATTTCAGGCTTAGCGTAACTGATCTGGCGGACCAGTGTGCTCTGTGGGATAAGAAAACATAACACCTCCGTAAAGAAGAGACTTCAGAGGAGCCAAGTCAGTTCAGGATCATTTAATTCAAAATCTCCACATAATTTCTTTTTATTTAAACCATTATTAAGAAATATCCTTCAGCTTATCACATGCGAAGCATAGGCTTCCTTTGGTATTAACTTTGACACATACAGGGCACTTGAGGGATTATATTAATTTAGGTGATAGTACCTGTTAGTGAGCATTTGATTGCCTGCAATGCAGACGGATTTACTCTTGTTATTGATTTGTTGGCAAATATATTGGGTGGAAATCCCCTGGTATTGCTAGTGGCTGCGATTCCAAATTTTATTGGATTTGGGAGCAATTTTCCTCTGTGTTTAAACTTGTGATCACTTTATATAAAAGGAAGAGCCCTCGAGTAAGATGAGAGAGAAATGTTTGCTTTTATTTGGCTGAGGAGGAGAGCTGCCTTGTTTTGCTTTGTCCCTAGCTGTTGACCGCATTAGTCGGGCTTTTGTCATGGTCACCCTTGCAGCAGGCAACCAGTGGGGAACACATCACTGCATCTTGCTGGAAAGAAACTCTCAGCACCCTTATTATCCAGCCCCTAGGAAAGCTGAACAGACTGTCCTCTGCCAGGGCCCAACACCTCTGTCCCCAAGCGCTGAAGTTTCCGGTGGAGCAGGGGTGTTGCTCATAACGAACACAGAATGGGGTCTCTAGGAAAGAGAAATGTCTCCTCTTCAGCCGTGCTTGAAGACTGATTCATAGAACTTGATCAGAATTAACAACAACAACAACAAAGGGAGTTTAATTAAACGCATATTGGGAAATGTCTAAAGAAATAAAGTGTTTTATTTTATTCTCTTATTATATCCTACAATATTCATCCAATTAAGGTTAGCACTCAAGTTATTTTTGAGATGTGGCATGAATGAGATAACCTAAGATATCATATGATTGCTCCAGCTGAGACATAATAGTTGAAAGGCATTTTTTCCAATAAAAAATAACAGTGAACAGTGCTATTAATTCATGGTAATGATACCACTGGGAGAAGTATATGACTTCTGCTGCTGAATAATCAACAAAAGTAAATTAGCTTTAAGCAACAGAATGTGTGTGTATGTCTATGTCTGTGAGAGTAAATGACCTTGAGAATAAAGAACTGGGAAAAGCAAATTAAATACAATTTAAATATCATCAGAATGTTTTTTTTAAATCGTGTATTTTGAAAAGTAGCAAAGCAAATGAAGTTTGAAAAGTCTGCTAAGCAAAATGAATTGTCATTCTCTCCCTACACATTTCAGCTAAAATGCACAGATGCATAGACCTACCTGAAACCTTTCCAAATTTCAGCTTTATCACATGAAGAAATACGGTTCCTGGCACATTCTGTCTTTACCGCCAACTCAACAAAAACAGAAGCAAAACAATAAGTTTAATAAATCTTTGGTTTCTTATCCTTTGTCTATCAAAGAGAGACAGACCCTCACTGTCTCTTTCAAGTTGACTATATTTAAAGAGAAAGCATTTATCTACATTGTAGATATACTTTGATCAAGACACTGTGAAATTCTTAACTTTGGAATTTCTTTTTACCTGTGTTTATCTGTTAACTTAATTTTTTCTCTTTCTCTCCTAATCTTCCAGCCTCCCAGAAGGTTTATTTTTTTCTAAAAGTATCTGCTTTTTACTTTCAGTACTTTTTTTACTATTGAATCACGTGTCCCAGTTGCACTTTCACCTGTTCAGACTTACGTGTTGGTTCAAATTCAGTGTCTTCAGCTTTGGAAAAAAAAGCATTTTCCCTTTTTTGTAGTCTATTTCTTATATGTCTTTCATACCTATAGACTTCACTCACCTCTCTTCTACTTCTCTTCATTTCTTCAGCTCACTTTCCCAGTGGGACTGTGCCTTGCTTCCACTAGCAATCTCACCCATTCAGTAGCTGTGCAGCAGCTACAATTTTGTTTTCTGTTTTAGCCTTAAATATGTGGAATGTGTTGTTAGACGGAGGGAAGCTGTCACTCTGTGAAGCTGATTGACACAGGCTGTTATAGAAATGAAAGAAAAATTGCTTACTGATTTTATATTTTTCAGTTGTGTTTTCAGCACTTGGTGTTTTACAGCTGAAAAATTGGAAATGCCTAATTAAGTGTTGGTTATTCAGTTTAAGAATTTCCTCCAGTACTGCTTCTTTCTTGTTTGTTTGTTTTTTCAAGATGGTCATTTTCCTATGAAGAGGTAGATAGAGATACATGAAGCAGAATCATGGATCTACTGAAATCCTTGAGAGTTTTATCTTGACTTGAATGGAACAGGTATTTCTCCAACAGTTTATGTATGTGCTGCATATGCTCTGCATATGAATATATAGAGAGGGTGTTTTTGTATATAACTTCAAAGTGGCCATTGCAATATGATTATATTTGGATTGGTCCTTACATATTATTGATAGCTATTTTTAAGCATGGTTTAGAATAGCTTAATAACAGAAATATGCAAACAAGAGAAACATAAATTTCATAATCCTTCTACTGTCTCTAAGGGCAATTTGAATGCAGAAAATTTTGGACAACTGTGCTCCACTGCCCTTCCAAATGCTCATCCATACCAGCATCTTCTTCCAAGGAGTTGGCTATTATGAGAAAGGACTTGGAGTGAACCAAGCCTCTTTTTTTAACTGAGACTTGATTAAAAGTTCCTTTTGGTTCATGGAAACCCGCTAAAGGGAACTAATCTTACTTTTTTCCATATCGGTCAAAAAAATGGGACATTAACTAAGAACAAAACATTGGAGAAAATGGGCAATGGTGGTGGGAAGCTGAATAGAAAGATGAAACTAAGTGGAGTTCAAAAGCTATGCACTCACTTTGCATAAGGCCGTATACATATTCTGTGTGTAAGTATATTCTGTGCATGTGCATATAGGCACATGCATTTTACACACTAAGTATAAATGTACATATATAACTATATATACACACACACACACAATATAATATCAAATATATAGACAATACTGTATAATGTATGTTGTATATGATATACAGGTATCTACATTTGGACTGCTGATAATCTTATCATAGTATATAACATAGTATATAACATAGAACATAGTATGGAAGAATTACTAATAGTAAGCAAAAGATGTAGGTAACTGGAATGACAGAAAACTTTCTAATTGTAATGTGTAATGACAATAACAGCTTCTTTTTTAGGAAGTACTTTGAATGGCTTCTGGACACTTTAGAAAGGTAATAATAAAAATAATACTATAGGATGATGAAGTAGGAGAAAAGCTCTAAGTGTGCATATAAAAACATTCAAGGAGAATCTGCTCTTCCTTCAACATGTCCATTTTTAAGTTCAATGTCGATTTGCTCTCCTTACACAGTAAAATTGATGTTTGCATTAGGTATGTCTCCACAAGAAATATTTCCCCTATTCAAATGAACTCCACTACATTTAGATATAAAAAGGGAGAATAAAATTACGTGAACAATTGATATAAAGAGCATAAAGTGCCATCTTTATAACTGTAGCTGAGTGTAGAATCAACAATCAGTAATCAGTTGTAAGATTCAAACTCCTTTTCTGACTATGAATTATCTAAAACAAATCCTGAAGTGTTCACATTTACTCATTATATGGTATTATTTACTGAAAGATATGTAAATAATTTTGGGTGCGTATGTTACATATGGTAAGTTCATTTTGACTATGCTGGGTGATAATGAGTAAGTAGATAAATGTGACAAATGTGTCTTTCTTTGATTAGACCCTGTAGCTTAGGCTTCTGTTCTTTGCAAGTGTCTAGAGCTACAAATCTGCAATTAAGTTAAAATTGACATTTTCTGTTATAGTTCCTGAAAATAAGTCTTTCTTAAGGGTATTTACAGAAGATAGAGAAGCCTTGACATGGATAAAGCCATTAAAAAAATCAAGACTATTGTTTGGAAATATTTTGTGATATTTTCTCAGACTGACATGGAACAGAAAATCAGTAGGTGTTCTCCCAGCTGAAATTTTAATACCTCACATGCATTTGTACAAAGGACACTGCAAATAAAGAGAGAACCATTGACTTTCATTAGGTCTGAATGTGATACAATGAAGACACTAATACATTATCATAACGCCTAAGAGTGCCGAGGAAAAATCAAGAAGCCAATGGCACCATCCAGGAAAGCTCGCTCAGTAGCTGATTGCCAGCTGAGATGGGGATGAAGTCATTTAGGTCGAAAGGTCTTTCTTATTTTTCATTTTCATATATCTGTAGGCTAGACAAATGACAAGTTTCCATTAGCAGAAAGTGATAAAACAGAGTTTTCTGTCTTTGCAAGCTGGGATTTGAACAATGAAAGTTTTCAGCTGTACAACAACTGTAATTATTCCAGACTATTGCAGATAGTTTGCCAGTGCAATGCGTGTTTCAGACTGAATTAATATCCTATTATGCTACATTCCTAACATAGCTGTGAATTTTTATTTATATTCTGAAAGAATTTGAATCTTAGTAACCTGTATGTCATAAGTGGGTGGTTTTCAAGGCTTTCTGCGTACCAAAGACATGTTTGGAAGAAAACCAACTTTAATTTACCTATAACTGAATATGTATCTTAGGTTCATGAAGAATATACATATAAAAGTATGCATCCTGCCAGAAATAGTCCAGCCCATCAAAACGGACTACAGAAACTCACAGAATTCTGGAAGCTAGTGGATATATACAGGGCAAAAGGTAAGAGTAACTTGTATGCTTTTCTTAAGGTACCTTTACTTAAAGCCTGGCAGTTAAACTATCATATAGATATTGTTTAAAGATCGAATCAAAGATAAAGGGAAGATTGATTGAGATGTGTTTGAAAATGAAATATTATATGTGTTTCAGAGTAAAAACACAAAAGAAAATGATGCTTCTAATCTATTTTAGCTTGTTGGAAAAAATACATATTCCTAAAATAGACTGTCCTAAATTTGATACAAGTTTAAAAAAATCGAACCATCCAATATGTATGTTTGCATTTTCGAATTCAGCAAGTTCCTAGGCATCGCTAACTTTATTGTTGCCCACAAAATTTACATTCTTAGCTGTCTCATATAGCCAGATGAAAGAAACTCTTGCAAGTTGACAAACTGAAACAGAGCTGTATTTGATGCGCTATTTGCTTTTTCTTTTGAGCAAACATTGTGCACAGATGGATAGGTTTTATCAGAAGTACCATTCTATCAGGTAATCTTCCTGCTACTTCTGCTGTAGTGATAATAATTGTGTAGATTAGGAAGATGGAAACTATTTCGTCTTTTGCCACAGATGATAATGTAATTTATAAGTAAAACAGCAATGACCTAGCTTACCCCCAAATCCATAAGGAAGCTGTTTTGTAAGTTGCAAACTTCCAATTTGCTTTGCTGGGTACAGTTAAAATATGCCCTGTAGGGGACAACTTCCATGGGAGTGTTCAACACCAAGTGATCTTAGCTTGTGAATTCCTCATTCGTTTCAGACTGTTAAAGTATGTGAGAGTTCAAATGTAGTATCTGATGATGCAAGCAGGATTTTCATGTGCTTTCAGCACAGCAGAAATAATAGATGAATGAAAATGGCTGCCATGCAAATTCTTTACTGGAATGGCAAATGAATTTGTGACCTACTTACTAAGGAGACGTGATCATCACAGTATTGACAGCATAGGCTGTTTGGAAGCTGTGATAATTCAAAAGAATCATGCTTTGGACACCCAGTCAAAATTTCAGGGAATGGTTAAAATATGTGGATTTTTACATTATTTTTAATTTCTTGTAAGTATATATATACCACATATTGTCATCTTTAAAAAATCTTCAGAGTGTATCTTACTTATGTTTGTCAGTAGGTCCACTTCTCTAATTTTAAGTACTTCTATCTGCAGAAAGTCAGGGCCAAATAGCATGGAAAGTTCTGTGGGCGCTCATCTAAAAGGAGAGTTCAATATTAAGCTAGAAACTATTAATGTCTCAAGATATATTTGCTTTTGGCTTTGCAATCTCCATCTTCAGTTTAAAATGAATTTAGTTTAGGAGAGTGATTTAAACATGAGAACAGCTTTACATATTTTTTATGTTGATCTGATTCTAGTTGGATGTCCCAGAAAAGACACACACTTGGGATAATATACATATGCAGTAAGTTATGTGTGAAAAGCTGGAAGAGGAATCCTTTACCTTTCCTAGTAATAAGTAGATTATTCACAATCAACAGTTTCCTTGATTCATTTAGCCTATTTCTACTCAAGAAATATTCATTAGGAGACGGTGGTTTTTCTCAGACTTATTCGTTATCCAAATGTATTCTTCCAATATCTTTTCAAATTGTTTGCCCTTTGGTGTGATCTCCAGTTCATGTTATTTTGTTTAGTTGTGAGCTGTCAAACAGTGCTTTAGGTATTTTTTCCCCTGCTCACTGATTAGAAGATCATCCACGAATTTCAGGTTAGAGCACTGAAATGGGCTTTCTGCAAGTGTACCATTAAATGGCATTAGCAGACGTCAGTTAGAGACAAGGATAAAATGAGTGCAAACTTCAACTAAAGAAAATTCATTCGCAAACATTTTTGAGCAATTATATCATTAGCCACCTTGTTCTAATGTTACCTAATTATACCCTACATTAGCATAAGGCTTATGCTATTTGCAGACGGTATTCAACACTTAATGCTGTGTGTGAAAACAAACTTACATCCTGCAGCTCTGTAAACTCGTGAGAGACAGCCAAAAATATGCTATGTCCTGTCCTGATAAAGAAAGAGTAGGAAACAGAAGACGACTCCGTCAGGACGTAACGGCCCTTTGTGCGGGGGGAGTCCGTAGGCAGCACTGTGCTGAACTGCGCTGTGGGTTTCTGGGACACGGACTAAAGTGAGAAATGTGATTTTCCAGTATTTGCTATATTTGCTGCAAAAATCTAGGGAGCTGTTTTGCTGACATTCAGAATAATCTTCCAGTTCAAGGAAAGAGTCTGGTTAGGAGAACAATGAAATAGCTGCTAATGGCCAACTGAAGTGAATGAGAAGGAAAGGCATGCATATGGTTAATCTTTCCAGTCTCACCTGGCTGTCCCATTAACCTTCTGCTTTTAGCAAGTTGGAAGCTGCAGATTTAAGCCTGTCCAATCATAAGCCCTGGTCAGGAATTGTGGCCATTTAGATGCGGTGGTCATCTTTCCTGCATATATATATTTTTTAACAACATGGCCTTTTGCATACTGTCATGTTTTCCAATACTTGCAATAATAGGAAATGTTAAGTCTTTCAATAGTATATGCATGAGAGTTAGTTAGAGTATTATGCTGTTTATTATCAGACTATCCTTCCTAGAGAGCCCTGTGTACTGCCTCTAGAAAAAAAAAAAAAAGAATAAATAAGCTTACTGCAAATTGCTTATCCTGGGACCATGTTAATTACTGACTACATAGTCTAGGGAATTTGCTCTGTTTGTCTGGCTTTGGGGGTTTTAGTGGGGGAAAGGTAGGAGGGGTTATAATTTGCTTTGCTATTGAAGATAAGATGATCTGAGTTCAAGTGGCTGCGACAGCTGTTAAAACTGTCTTGCCAAAGCAGAAGAATGTCTTGAGCATCACTGGAAAGAAAGATGCTGCAGAAGGAACAAACATTTTTGGATATGAACATAAAAAGCAGAAATATTCCAGGCTCTGGTATAGAGATGGAAAAATTCTTTCAGCTTTTGCGAACAGCAGCTTTGCCCAAGATTGAGACAACATTACATATCTTGTACTGGTCCTCAGCTCAGAATTGCATCTCACCAGTGCTGATTTGTTTATTTAGTAGCTGTCTCTTAAGTGTAATGGGAAGCTTTTAATAAGCTGATTTACTGATCTTTTCAATCGTCTGTTTTAACAGCTGGTCTTGTACACTATGCCATGATTTACAATAGGTGCTTTATTTAAGGTCTGATAATACTCCTCTACCAATTTAACCCATTATTGATTTTCCTATATATCTCACTCTTAAATTCTGGCATTATTATAGAGGTAGAAGGTCCTTAATAGTTTAATAGGAACTGGGTTTATATTACTTTTATGGTCTTTCATTGTATTATAGACAACATTACTGTAGTACAGGAAGTTACTGAAGGACTTACCTCTTCATTTATTTATTATTTCTGATGTAGAAGGTGAATAATATGATAGTTTGATGGTAATAGGGTCTTCAGTATTTACTGGAATATGAAGATGATACTACTTATGAGTGTCAGGAGTGGGCATATTTTTGATCTTACTGTTATTAGTATAAATCAAAAGTAATGCAAGAATTGTCTATTGCCAGAATCTGTTTGACTTTGGACACATATTACTATTTCTTTTATGGTCAGACTAAAATTGGTCAAACATAACACTACTGTTTTCCTAGGAAGGGAGTGAAGGATCACATATCAAAATTCAGATCCAAGCTTTTCTAGTTTTAAACAGGGAATAACCAGAGCTGAACCGGGCAGTTACCTAATTATTCTCAGAGCAGCATGAGTGCATATTGCTTGCATCTTCCAGAATATTTTTTTTGACTATGTTTTCAGAAGAAGAAAGTTCATGTAGGCGTTAAGTAGGGTACATAACACCTGGACTGCTTTTTAAGCTAAGCTGAGGAAGGCAAACTGCTTCTTTTCCAAAAATGGAATAAAAATATAGGTTTTGAACTCTGTTTTTATGATTAACACTTTGCAGTTGAAATATGTAATACTGGGTTTTATCCCCTCCCCTCCATATTGGTAAGGGGTCCTGCATTTCAGAGACTGTGCGATACTAGCTGACAGTAATGCAGATGGCACAAATGAAAAGGTTAGGAATACATAGCCATGCTGTCTCCAGATGGACTACCTGGACTTCCCAAACTTTACGTGTCAGTGGTGTTTCTGGTAGAGATATGAAGACCTGAAGCTTTCAACTCAGATGTTTTTTTCTTTTGCTTTAAAAGTACCCCTACACTGTCAACCTAAGAAGTGGCAGAAGTGGTAATGGATTTGGTATTCATTGCTTCTCTGCTTTCATTTTTGTAGCGCTTTGTGAAATAAAATATACTTCAAGAAATTTCATACAGGCTAAAAAACTAAGGCTCTAAGGTTCCTGGAAGGTTGGCTGAAAAAATCCTCTATGAGATTTTATGCAACATATATTAATGTTGACAGTTGCATAGTAACAGTGAAGAGTGGTAGTGTGTGACAGCTGTGTCCCAGGAAGACCCCTGGCTGAAGCAGTGACTCAGAGACTTTCCATGGACTATTGGTGGGATGGAAATGTGTGTCACAATGTAAGTAAACCAGACCTGAGTGCCCTGAAAACCTAAACAGCTAAGAAGAACACCGTGTTTTCTCTAAATGCAGGCCACTGAGTACTTTTAAATAATGATTTGCAAGTTGCTGGCTAAATCTAGATGTTAAATCCCAGATTAGGGGGAGCAGTTTGGCACCCAAAGTGATATTTAGGTGTTCCTGGCTTTGAATGGATCATGTCTGGTCTGTGAACTGGCTCAGAGTTTTTTCCCCTCCTACTGTGGATACATTGCTTGCTGGCAAAATAGCATAGGCCAACATTTTTGTATTTTAATGCATAAATTGCACATCTAAATCTGTATGAAGAATTAAGGTGCAAGAACAATTCTGAATTGCAAAGTAAGAGCTTTTTTTCAAATTGTCATTTTTACCTATGAAAAGTCAAAAATTCTTTTAGAGAAAAAAAGTCTTATTTAAAGCTGAAGAACCTTTTAAACAAATGGTCCTTGATTACATACTTATCTAACATGTTGTTTTTAAATATAAACTGACTGCAGTGAATCATACTTTGGCCTTGCCTATAGAAACAGGAATATGCTACAAAAGAAACTAGAAGCAGTGGCTATTATTAATGGATGCTTTTGTTATTCTGAAGCACTTTCAAGCTCATTTTTAATTGGACAAGTTCATACATGTGACTTGAAGTGCTTTTATATATGAATATATAACATAGGTATGTATTTTATACCTGGATATATATTTTATATAGGGATATGTTGCATAAGTTGTTATCTATGCTTGTTTGCACTTCTAAGAGAAACCTTTTAAGGGTCTGAGGTTAGAAAGTCTTCCTAAACAAGTAAAATTTAAATACTGATATAGCCTTCAACCATCTGTGCTTCATTGGCTCATGAAATTTCTATGAGAGTTTGGTTTGATGATGTAAGCAGTATTTTCTTGTGCTTTCTACACGTGAGAACACAGACAAATGTAAGGATATAACACTGCCATTCCATAAATGAAATACGCTCAATAACCTGTTTACTGCATGAAGCAAAGCAACATTGTCTTTCCATATCCTCTCCCTATTTAGAAACCTACAGGCCCAAGCCTTAGAAAAACAAACAAATAAATGGAAACTCTTTATCTCTTATTTATTTTGATTTTTTCCTCAGCTTTCCTCACTTAAAGAAAATATTATCAAAGAACATTTCATAAGTGTATGATGCAAGGATGCCTCTGTTCCTGTTTAACAAATACTAGGAAGAGTTCAGCCAGCTCCTCTGACATGGAACAGCAAAAAAAAATATATATATATATATATATATATGTATGATTATTGTGCATTTCTAGAACTAAAATTTTCTCATGAAAGGAGGTAACAGGTTTTACTTACAGAAGAGGAGGGGAGAGGGAGAGGGAGAGGAGAAGAACAGAGAAGAAAAGAAGGCTCTAATGTCAAGCCCCTTTGATGTTTTAAACATACCAAACAGATTTAAAGTTCTTTCCTTTAGTATAAACCTGAAGTGATGAAATTTTGTTTTTATTAAACCTGGGTGGTAAAACTGTCATAGCAGATTTCTCTATTTCCATAAAGTTTCTAGCAGTAATCATTAAGACTGAGCTTAAAAGTGTGCATTGTTCTGAGTGCCTTTCTGTTACATGTGAGCTTCCACTCTTGTGATTTAGAAATTCAGCTGAATACTTATAAACACAAAAATATCCCCTAGAGCGCTCTATCTGAAGTGTGCTCTGGACTATGCATTTTGCAAATGTGCATTGCATTTCTGAAGCTGGCTTTTCTTTGTAGGGCTGTTCAGTGTAGGTGATGGGTGTTCAAAGAGCTGGGGAATCTACTCATTCAGCTGTCTTTCGCTTTTCTGGTCAGTATTTCAATATCGTGTTAAGAAACTAAATTCACAGTGCTGTATTTTCTTAAATAAAATAAGAATGTCTGCTTACTGAGTCATTTACCTTGCAAAGATGATCACATTATGAGAAAATTACCTATTAAATTTTTAATAGGAATGGCAAAATCACACCATTTCTGCCTTCACCAAGTGCGCTGAGGTTAAGGCTTTGTCTGAATACCCTTTTGCCTACCTTTAAGTCTCCCTTGAGGGTTTTGAAAATTCATCTCTTGTATTGTTGCATTCCCAGTTTTCTTAAAAGGAAAGCAGGAAAACCAGAGAAAGTTATACAAACAAAAGGCCATTCAAAAGGCAAAATTGTAATGAGGTCTCTGTAGGATCTTGCATTACCTCCACAGGAAGTGTGGGAGAGCCAGGGAGGGTGAGGCAGAGGAATAAGAACTGAGAACAGTTCTCATGTATACATTTTATTTTTAAAGGCTGCATTAGATGTGCTATCTGGAGGCTGCTGAATATCTTGCTGCTCTTTATCACTTATTCTTCCTCTTTCTAGTTCTATGAATTTGATACCATGCTGGCTTGCAGAGCAGGAGTGAGGGAGAAAAATACTATTGTTAAAAATGTTTAAATTGCTCCAGAGCAGAAGACCATAGGCTAGGGAGTTATTCAAAATATTGCAAGACCAGCAAGTCTAAGCAGAGAGCAACTTTAACAGGGGACTGTTACAAGCACTGGAAGTGACTGTTGGATTGGGAGGGGAGTGGTGGCCCCTGCGCCCAAGCTGAATGCAGCCAGAACAGCAAGTCTGACTGTAGCCAGCACACAGTATTGCTTTCTTTCTGCTAGGAAAACTTTCAAAGGCTGAGTCATATATGAAAAACAGAAAATAGATTTAAGTACCAGAGAAAAGAGTATGAAGGCTTGCAAAGCTTTCCAAATCTCTTTAAAAAGGTAGAAAAAAAACCTTCTACAGCTAAAAGATTTTTGAGATTCAGCCATATTTTGCTAAAATAACTGGGGTAAACAAATCTACAGAAACATGTTCAGAAGAAGCCACCTTCTAGCAGATAATATTGAACAGTTTAGGTTCCTAATGCTGGCTGGCCATCTTGAGCAGCTCTCAGCGTCTTACACCAGTGTTCATTTTGGCCTGTTAGGGCTTGTCTACATGGGAAGTTACTGCAAAGTAAATAGAAGATGTATTGTAGGACTGTGGGCTTTTCTGCATTAACTTCCTTGGTGGAGTACTTGTGGGCAAAAAGCACAAGGCAGCCACTTGGACGTTTGGAGTTAGCTCGTGCGGAGGCATTGCACGGCGCCTCACAGCCTTCCCCCTTTCCCTGTCGCCCAGCTCCCCGGTACTTGCTGAGTCACATCATCAGCCTTGTGGCCCTGGTGTTACTCTAGTTTATGAGCTGGACACTGTGGTCTTCTATTGATGCTATGAAGCAGTAAATAGCAATGTGCTTTACTATCTTAGCTCCTTTCTACCAATCCCATTTGCAACAGAATCCTGGATTTAGATTTTTGGAGGGCTTGATTCTTATTGTCCCGGTGCTACATTACCCATTCTTTACAGGTACCCGTCCTGTTCATTGCAGAGCAGTTAGAGCAGATTATAGGATATGCCGTGGTTCCCAAAAGAATTGTTTGCAAAAGGCAATTCTTTCCAGAATGACACTACAGCATTAGGCAGTGTGTACATCCTGAAATCCTTCCCAGATACATGACTTGCTGAAAACCTTCTTCGGATATTGATTTTTAAAATATGCCAAAGCTTAATGTTATTAGCTCCTCTGAGCAGCTTTGAGCTCTGTGCTATCTGAACAGCATTCACATAAAGGAATACACATAAAGGCATGCACATGTAAGCGTGCGCATGTGCACGCGTACACCCACCCACCCACCCACATACACACAGACACACACACACACACATACACACACCCCCATTTTTTTCAGCCAATGTGTCGGGATAAAAGGCATTCAAAAATAAGGATAAGTTGACCCTTTTATGCTGCCCCCCACACCCAATGTCTTTTTTCTTTAAGGCCAAGTATCTCTGCCACTGCTCAAAACAAACACAAAAATAAGACCTGTGCTTCTTGCCTCTTCTCTTTATACTAAATAGAAAAAGGTAACAAAAATGTTTTCTGCTGCAATGAGGAGTCCCCAACCTGAAAACATTGTGAAGCAATGATCTAGATTATATTCAGGATAGGATAAAAAAAAATGTAAAGGCTAGACACCTTTTGTTCAGAGGCTAAATTAGCCACTGTTTTATGAAACTAAGCAGTTTCTCACAGCTAAATAAGTTATTCCACAGTTTTCCATTACATCCTATTTTTGTACTTTCTGTAGAAGACCATAAAGGTAGTTGCTTTCAGAGAGAGATTATTGGAGTAGCGGGGCCAGTGCTTGGTTCTGGCAGAGCAGCACCGGTGCTCAGAGTCAAGGAGACTTAGAGCCCAGCTGTTGTCCTTCCGTTCTATAACCTGTTTCCTCTGTCACCCTCAGGTACGGTATGGCGGCGTGACAGGTCACCTAGACGTATTTAATGTGAAATGAAATATGTCACTTTTTGTTGCTTCTGCTTATTAAATTTTTATTTTAATGGCATGTCATCTTAAAATATATACTTCAAAATATTTTTGAATTAGGGAGCATATGAGGCTACAGGTCACTATTATTTATTTATGCTTTCTTCCCACACTGTCATGCTACCAGCAAAAAGCGTCGGATTATTGGGAGAGCTGGGTAACATGGCAGTGCAGACTGAATAAAACTGAACAACAGTATCAGATAGGTTTGGGCTGGTTTTTTTTTGAAGTGTGTTTCCTCCTGCGTTTTGAAGACATATATATGCATTCTGCCCTATAGCGCGTTTCTGTCTTTGCTGAGGAAAATACTGAAACTTCCAATAAGCCCTTTCCTGTTCTGAGCTTCCAGATCTCCACTGAGTCAGTGGACTTTTTTACATCCAGACCTATAGCAGATATAGCCTGTTATGACAAATCATGAAATTTTCCATGCATTTGTTATTAAGTGCTTGATGTTCTTAGCTTGCTGCATACATAACCTTCATCCCTACCCCATTACATAAAAGTCGAGAATTTGAGTTGACATGTAGCTAAGACAGTTTTTTTGCCTGATTAAAAGTCCCCAAATGGCATACACACTCGCACTTGTAACTGGGTATGGATGTCTAACCTGAACCATAGACATTTAGGGGAGAAGTCTAGTTCTAATACTTGTACATAGGCCTGTTACCTCTTTCTCAGGAAAACTTGAATTAAGGCAGAGAAGTAACACTGAGGTCAATGAGAAGTTTGTGCCTTCAAGACTGTTGATGATACAGACATAATTCTCTAGGGTAAAAAATCACAGCTGAGCTGTATGTCCACAATGCCTGAATGTTTATGGAGGCAGCTGGTACAAAAGGTGGATATATGTGCTACTTTACATCAACCCTGTGAAAAGAATTCTAACTGCAAGAATGAGACAGAGCTATCCACGATATGAGAGAGACAGATGAGACCAACAGAAATAGATGAAGACACTTGTTGCTGGATATTTTAAAATAACTTGTGTATACTACAGTAAGGATCTCATTGTTTAATATAGTTCTGATTTTAAATAGTTTGTTTTAAAAAAATCTGTCTACGAGTTACTGTTTGCTTGGAAATTCTGTAAGACTTTTCCAGGAGAATTGAGCTCAGCTTTTTGATAACAGTAGAAATGAGCATATTTAGAACTAAGAACTGCATCCTATATTAATGTCAATAGCAGTTGTGCATGCACATCCAGAGACAGACTTTTTTTGCTAAAGGTGCGTACTACTTTGATGTTCCTAGAGTCTATAACCCCTTAAAGTTAATGGGAGTTACATGCTACAGTATGCATCAAGGAAAAGATACACCCTGTAGTTAAATATAATAACATTCCTTTTCATATACCAGCACTGGTCAATGTATTCATGTTGCTGAAAAATATATTTTGAATGAGGCTCTGAACCAGTAATTTGTGTATTTATTTGCATCTATGAGTGTAAATAGAAGTAGATAGATGGAGTTTGTCATGGCAGTCAGTAGACTAACAACAAATTCTTACTGTGCCATGATAAATCCTTAGCAGGACAAATCAGCAGCTCTGCAGCTGCCAGCTCCGCAGCAGAGCCCTGTCTGGGACAGAGGCTAAAGGAGGAAAGCACTCACCTGTCGAAAGCCATTTCCCTGGCGAGTCTGGAAACAGGCATGTATCTAGGACTTCTTTTGCCATTATAAAGTGCAGAGACAGGATTTTTTTTTTTTTTTATCATCACGTATGTCCCTGAAATAGAATTTCCTGGTAATTTTGATCATTCCCTTTAGCGCTGTGTGAGCATGCATGTGTGTGTTTGTGCACATTTCTTGATGAATTCACATGCCTTTGGTAAACCTTTTTGTCTGGTTGTGGGACCATCCAGCTCTTACTCTCATTACTTGTAAAGATCGCCACCTACCGCCCCCAAGCTGCTGCTGCATAAGCACTTCGGTTTGGTGTGATTCTTTGCTTTACTATAAAAGACAATATCAATAACTAATTAATAACATAACTAGGCAGTACCCCAGAACTGAGAATATAATGTTTACCCTAGAGAATATAATATCATTTGATCTGCTTCCGCTGAATGACACCTTTTGTACACGACACAAATTTTATATTGATGAAGCTATACTGCAGTGGCTTCCTGCGTCTGCTCTCTGTCTCTCTCTCTGTTGCCTGAAAGTGGCTGTAATTATTAAACTATTTAATGACCTCAAATTTCTCTTATCCAGAAAGCAAGGACATGAAAGAGAGAATGCATGTGCAATGTGTTCACTGATTGCAATATGCTCATTCTTAGCTCTTTTGGGTTTTGTGCTGAAATCCAGCAGCACAATTCCACGGAGCCTGAACCATGGTATTAAACAAGAACCTGTTATACAGTTCCTGTTAAAAAGAGAATTAAAACAAAGCCTGCGGATACCACTAACTTGTAATTATCTTCCTTGGAAATATCCATTTTATACTGTAGTTGTAAACAAGTGTTATGTACTCTATCTGTTATGAATGGTCATAACACTATTTTTTCAACTGAATAAGCTTTATGTTTTAAGCAGTATTGCCACCTTGTGGTTATGACAGGTTTTACCATTCTGTTTCTTTCAGCAGACATTTTTTCTTTATTGTGTTTTGCTTTTTGTGTTGGCAAGAGTTCCGGAAATGCTAAATAATATAGCTTTACCATAGTACATACATCAGAACTAACATTGCCGCACTTGCAAAACATTCACAGAAAAGATTAAAGCTTATTTCTGAATGTTATAAACCATTTCATCAGTGTTTCAACAATGTGATTTTATCCCCTTCCTTCCATTGAAAGAAAGGGAATAGATAGTTAAGGTTTTTATTAGAAGGACCATTGTGAGATAACCGAGTAAGAAGAGCAGTGTTATTAATGATTGCTCACTTTTCATATGGAGTTTGATCCAGACATATGTTCTTTAGCAAGCATCTGGTTTCTTCATCTGTGGCCCAGGGCCACTAATAGTCTGCAAGATCACCCACAGTCCAAAAATGAGCTGTATTATCTTAAGAGTACTTTTATTTTAGAGACTAATGATAAAGGCTCTGAAAAATCTTCTGAATTCACCGTGGCAGAAGTCCAAAATGTTTTTAAAAAAAATTGTTTTCTGTGTTTGCACCATGATAGTATGCTCTGACTCACTTGTGGTCAGTGTTAATAAATGATAATGTAGAGCTGTCCCTGGCCTTGGAGGAAACCCTGTCAGAGAGCAAGACATGAAGTCTCTTTGGCAATGGACTGGACCACTCAATACTTCAAAGAGGGAGTGCAATTAGCCTCCTGGTCCAGAAGAATGAAGATAAGATGCCTTTGTCACCTTCAGGGACAGAAAAGACAGGCCTTTTTACTGCAAGAGTCATTTGTGAGTAACTGGAAAGCTCTGTCTTACCAGATGAGTTGCTGAGCTACCTGATGTTGTACTGTCCCACTGAAAGAAAGGCCATGACTTCTGTTGGTGCTTTAGAGATGGACAGGATTTTTTTTTCTCCTTTCTACAAAAAATGTCAAGCCTTTTATTATTCCTCTTTGAAATAAGCTCATTTAAACTCTTGCAGCGAATAGTCTTATATCAGAACAACTCATATTCTTGCTATTTAATCTTCTGGTTACACGAAGAGAGTGCCACGTATTGGGCGCACTGAATGTGCCAGCACCTGGGCTTTCTACATCTGAAGTGAAGGCCCTGCCAACAAATGATGGTTACCCTGGGACAATGCTCTTTCCCTCTCATATTGGAATTGTTCTACTCAGTAAAAAATCAGCAGTTTTCAATATTTTGGATTTAAGTCCCTGTAGAAATCCTCCAGGTACTGAGCAGCCACCTGTGAAAATCACACCTAGGTAGAACATTGTACAGCACACATGAATTTCCTATTTTTCTTTCAGGACACTATTTCAGGTTTAGTCCATGAACAGGAATCTCCTTTCTTGCAGATAAATTCCATAGAGAGCATTTTGCCAGGGAGGGCAGGTTATTGACAAAGAGCTTTTCTTGATGGCTCAAAGAATCCTGAGAAACTTTCTCCGTATTAAAGCTTATCAAAGCTGTACATGGTTGTAAGACTTTGGCTTTTGATGAATCCATATTCTATCAGGAAAAATCCTCATAGCCTCAGAAATCAGGCAATCCTTGATTTCCAGTATGGTCTGTGGTGGGGAGATTACATGTACATTTGGCAGCTATGCACTTCACAAGACTGTGCTCTAAAAGTCTGTTCTGAATTTTTTTTACTGTTATTAAAAGACGCCCCTCTCAGGGTCCCATGACAGGTTCTGCCCTACAGCGATGAATAAGGAGCAAGCTCCCAGGCTGCACTCCAAACCCTGTGCCATACCTTTGTTCACTTCATGCTCAGCACATTGATTCTTGGACAAACTGGTCCAGGTTGAAGTATTTTGTTTTATGTTTCCTCTAAAAAGATGACTTTGTGGAAATAGCATCTGCAGACTGGAAAGTCCCAAGGTTCCTCAACTGTAGCAAGATAAGTAGCCATCTAATGGGAGTAAACTAAATACAGGCAACAGGATGTGTATTTACATATGAGTTGCCTGGTTGAAGTGCATTATAAATGCTTACCAACATCCATTTTTAGGGCAGAGCAGTGATGCTAGAGGATGTGTCCCATCATAGTCCCTATTTTACTCCTAAAATGAGCAGCCTATCTTGAAAATACCATTTTTATTAGTAACAACCTTTCTCTCTGTAATAATTACGAAGCTGTAAAGCAGAGTTATTAAAAGAAACTGAGATTTTAATAATCTTTATCTCTATGTATGGATCTGTTGCAAAAACAAAAGACCTCATTTTTTCATGATGGTGGGCCTAGAGAATGGTGAGCTATCGTTTTGCAGTCTTCAGAACTGAACCTTGTAGAAACTATAGATAATGCTTTTGATGATCACAAATAGGAAAAATGTTCTTTTTCTCTAAGCTTGGTAACAGTCTTGGAAATGGTTGTGATCAGTGAGTGTATAGCACTTATATTTCAAAGTTGACTAATAATTCTGGTTTTAATTTCTTTCTTTGCTTATAGCATATTTCATGGCATATTTTTAATGAAATATTACACATCCCTTTCACCTAAAATCCACATTGAGGAGATAAAGGATGAGGCTTAAGTTTATTTATGCATTAATGTAGTGAACAACTGCCAAAATCTATCTAGTTATTTTAATTCTCCGTTTCAACAACGCTGACCATCTGCTCTGTCATCAGCAAAGATGTTGTTCTGAAAACTAAATCAAAAGATCACCTGTCTTGTGCACCTTGTTCCCACTTAACAGAAACAAAATTCTAATGGTATCCATCTGTAGCTATGACTAGTGACCTCATGCAGCTGCATGCAGATTGTGTCAAAATTTAACATCTGGAAATGTAGTAGGCAGAATGACAATTAAATATTTTGTCTCGATCAACAGCTAAAAGGCATGAAATTAGGTGTACTGCTTAAAACAGTCACTCTGTATAATTGTAATACAGAATCTTCAGAAACCTATAAAAGTCAACGACACAGAAATTAAAATGTACAAACTTTCCTCAAGGTGATGTAAAGTCTACAATCGAACTGTTGGGCTTGTATTCTCCTTATATTTTGGGCTATGCATTTAATAATACAGAACGATTCTATCACTGCATAAATATAAAATGTAATATAATAATAAAACAGATTGTCAAATTAGCATTTAATACGAGAAATTGTGATTTTTAATGTTCTGATTTTAATATAAATGTTCAAATTAGGAAAGAGTACGTTCCATTTTTTGCTATTTAATCTTTTTTCCTTCCACTGCCAAAATAAGGGAAAATAAGAGGTAGGTTTATAAGCTTTACACGACTTCAGTGCTCACTAACAGAAGAAAGAAATGTTAGCAAAGAGGATATTATCATATCACTGGAGTTAGTTAACGGGCTTCCTCGGGCAGCCATCAGTGGCCTTGCAGGTTTCTATTGCGTTAGTTTTAGCAAGAAGAAGGCGAAAGCATTGCAGGACCATAAGGACTTGAGTGTGCTCGTTTCTCCTCTGAGGAGCTGAGCCAGAGCTGGGAGCTCAAGCCCCACGCTGCGTGGCCCAGGCAGCTGGACCCTGCTGAGAGCACTTGCAAGCTCTCCGTGGCAGTGTCATCCAGCCCTGAGGTTTTCTCTGTCTAAGGCTGCAGATAGCAATGCATTTTTGATACTTACTATTTAACAAAAAAAGACAGTGTTTATGCTCTGTGCATGTTTGTAATTCACTAGAACTGTTTAATCTAGTATTGAACTCTGTTTGTGTGCTGTATGTATAGTCCTGTCAGCAAGAATGACATGACCTCGTCAATCTCTGTCAAAACCAATTAGTGATATTTTCCAGAACAGTCCAATTTAGATTAAATAAAACTGTTAAGTTCTTCTTAGTACTTACACTATCCTGATGATCATAACCCAGCTCCTTTAACCAGGAACATCACCACCTCTGTGCAAGATTGCTCTTTGGTAGGCAGTCTTTTCAAATCCTCTCTCAGAGACCCTTTAATCTCACTGATGCATCACGTATGTTCCAAGAAACACATAGGAATCAGGCCTTGCTGCTGAACTACATGTCCAATATT
This sequence comes from Struthio camelus, assembly GCF_040807025.1. Taxonomy (NCBI): domain Eukaryota; kingdom Metazoa; phylum Chordata; class Aves; order Struthioniformes; family Struthionidae; genus Struthio; species Struthio camelus. Next base: position 14,854,832 of record NC_090949.1, read on the forward strand.
TTTAATAATACTTTTAAAATACTTTTGAATGGAGCAGTCATAGCATTGTATTCAGTGAGCAGAGATGATGTTATTATTTTAAAATAAAAAGTTTTCCAGGAATATTCATTGGTGCAACAGAAAACATTTCCCCACCTCTAAATTAACACCCCCTCTCCACCTCTCTCTGTGCCCAGTACAGTTTTTTCCTTAACCTTAATCCTAGAAACGCTACTGCTAGCTTAGCCAAAATTTTTCAGATTCATGCCAATGCTCAGCAGAGGAATTTGACTGAAGCCTGGCAAAATTTACAGCACCTGAAAATAGTGTGCTACTAACAGGTGGTTTCAGGCTACGTTAAAAATAATCCCTATAAGGGATATACGTTAAAATACACACTGTGAGGCATCGCCTGAAAATGCATGAAAAGAGTGTAGCTATAGTATTTAACTTTAAAGCGTTTCAGGTCTCCACATTTTCAAGAACTGAAAATGGATGACTGCTTAATGCACATGAAATAAATAAGAATGTTGATTGACTGCCATCCATAGCAAAGTAACTCCTGTAGGGACAGCTGCAGGTACAACATTAATCTAGCCAAGCCAAAATATACACAATTCTGGAGTTGTTTCAGGCCTGAGTGATGGTGAGAAAAAGCAGAGGAGGGATTATTTGCCTCTTCCAAAGTGGAGAGAGGCAGAAATCCTAGAGATTTTTTTCAGCTGACTTTTTAATAAGCTTTTTGTTTTTCTCTTGTTTTCTGAGGGCTGGACCTGCAGCCCAATAACAAAGAAAATGCAGCTCTTCATGTACAAAACCCATATGCTTGCTGCTGTTTCTACCTTCCTGGGGTGCAAACTCTCTCCTAGGTGCAAGTGGTTTCCTCTAGGCCTCAATCTGGCTTCACTGGGCTCCTGCTGAAACGCTTTAGGTAGCTGCTCAGCTGGAACTCCCTGGGGAAAAAAAAGCCTTTGATATTTAATAAATTCTTGATGCAATTTTTACTTCATATGTAATGGCTTGTTTGAATGTATCAGGTGTTCAAATATATGATATTAGCATACCATCTCTGAACAAACCACTTTCCTCTGCACTAAAGTTGTCCAGGTAATGGTAAAAAGTAATTTTGAAGGTTATATTAAGTATAATTGAATGCATTCAGAACACAACTGCAATTCTCTTGAAGTTGTTATAAACCATACAAAACTACTTCCTATGTGACAGTTTGCTGAGCAAAAAAATGGAATTTGGAGAGCCTAAGCTATCTATTTCAATTCAGTTAGATATTCAGCGAAGCTTATGATTCTGTTGCATAGAGTAGCAGTGCAGTGTCTCCTGAACATATAGGTGAGCTTATATATATTATAAATATAGACACACCATTGTAGCTGGGTATGTGTGTGTGTATAAATGTGTATATATATATGTGTGTGTGTGTGTGTGTGTGTGTGTGTGTGTGTGTGTGTGTATAATATAGACACATGAGTACCTAGGGTAAGAAGACTATGCTTATTTTACACAATTCAAACACTCTCAAAATTAGAAAGCAGAAAAAAAGATGATTTTACACACTGTCTTTGTTTTATTGCATATGTTATAGTCTCAATTATATATGTAGCAGCATGGTTTAAAATAGCAAAACTGTGACCATGACCTCAATAGCACTGTGAATATGACCCCTAGAATCTTGTGTTGTTTGCTTTTGAAAACATGTCCCAGTCCTAGAGAAGAAAAGTTTGGGGATTCCTCAGTTTTGCTGATACAAGCATTTGTGGATCCTTGTGGTATGGATCCGAATTAAAAATAAGAAAAAGCTCTCATGAATATAAAGACTGAGATTCTTTATATTTTAGCACTGAGAAAATTCAGTTCACCTCTGAGACACTGTAGACTGGAAATCTCATGCAGATTAACTTCAAGTGATCACTGTCATTACAATAATTATTAAACAAACATAGATGTAAACAAAATATTTTTCTATTGACATGACAGCAAGCATTTTTTATTTGCTTGTTTTTTGAGGGCAGAAATGCCTATTTTAAAAGAATGGTAACAAAATTTAGGGAACCTTAGACTGAGGAGGTGTTGCCAAGGCTCTCTACGGCAGCACATTTCTAAAAGTCAGAAGTAATTTTAGTTAGTAGCAGTGCAAATGGTTTTAAACAACTGCACCATATTGCCAATGCAGGCCCTCATTCTGCAGTCGTTAAAGAGCAGTCACTGTGCATGCCTGTAAACTAGGACTTTTCCTAGGAATTATCTGGTCACTAAATTTTTCAACTAGATCATTTAAAACATAATTGTAAAATACTAGTTTTATTAATTATCAGGTTGAGATGTTGAGAATAGATTTTGTTTTCAATCAGAAGACAGTTTTTCAATAACTGAAGGGTGGAACTGTAGATTTTCCTCAGAATAAAATCTCATTTAAATTTCTGAAGTGCCACGTTAAGAGAATGTCTCTTTTTTTATTGAATCTACTCTAAACCTAGCTTTAAAAATATACATTTTATTGCACAGCAGTTAAAGCATATAGAGGCACAGTTTTTGAAGCATTGTGGAAAACATGGAGACAAGAATACTGGGTTATGAGTATAGTTAATCAGGTAGTCAAAAAGCAATAAAGTCATGGGACTAGACCACTTGTGACAAAATAACTGTCTCATTCTCATAAGATTCATTTCTTGGCTTTGAGTTGATGTTTATTTTTTATTGCTGTCTTTGGCATTTAGATTGCAGCTTTATCCATCACTACATATTCAGCTTACTGAATTGTTCCCTAAAAAGAAAGCACGTTTTGGTGAAATGGATATGGCTAATATCATGCCATTAAGCATATAAACTATTTGGCGTCGTTCCTCATTCCAATTTAAAACAGGGTGTACCAACCCTTCTGTCAACTGTCTTCCTTTCCCAGGCCATACCCTACGAGAGAGCAGTGGAGTCTGTGTAAGAAAGGAAAAATAATACAATAACATTACTGTTATCTTAAACACCTAATTCTTAATATAGCTCCTGTGTGTTAAGAGGTTGCTCTGTTGGGCTGCAGCTTATTTGGGAGGGGTGGGAGAGGGATCCCTCAGCTTTTGTTGCAACTGTGCCCCTGAGCAACCCAAGCTCAGGCACAGCCAGAGACCAACCAAGAGGGAGCCCGATCCTGCCCCTACATGAAACGGAGAGCAGTTTCCTTTGGCAGGCGGAAGGGCAGGGCTCTGGCTTCATGTGGGGCGTTTCCTCACAAACCCTTTTAAGTCTGATCTTTCCTCCTGGGAAGAGCCGTGTTTTTTTGGATGCTTAGGTGGAGAGGCAACGGATGGGACATACATGCGCACAGAGAAATAAAAGCGGCCTTATTCCCCCAAGCCATAAGTTAAACTCAATTTAGGACAAGTATTACTTTAATCAAAGTAATTGCTTAATTGGGCATGTGACGGTACGCGTTCAGACACCAAGCAGACCTGTTAGTTGTCGTGCTTTCCGTAGGTGGTGCTCCCACACGGCCCCACGCCCCGGTCCCCGACGGCCGCACTGGCACGGTCAGCACCGGCGGCGCACCTCCGGCCTCGGGGCCGCACACCGTGCTGCTCTCGGCGGCAGCAGCAACGTCACCTACTGCTGCCCCTACACACTCGCACGCTCAGAAGCATCCTCTGCCTTGGTCTGTGCCCCCGCCCCCCCGACTAGTCTCACGAGACCAGAGCTTCAGCATATGGTCTGTACATGTCCTCCATCATTTTTTCCATTCTCTTTTACTTTTCCCCAGAACCGAGGCCACCTCCCACCACAGTAAATATTACAGGTTGCCAGGTAGAAACAGTCTCTATCTGCAGGTTAGTGAAGGGAGGACACAAATGAGGTTTGATCAAAGAACCCCTGAAAAGAAGTCTGAAAAAGAATCATCGTTTCTGGTATTTTTTCAGGGACAGAGGAGGAGGGGGCGAGTTCAGAACGCAGGTAATTTACTGCGTAAAGAGTGTTGTTCTTCCATTCAAATTCTCCACTCACCCACTTATTTGTTAGGATAAGGGTGAATTAAAATTCCATCCGGCTGCAGAATCATACAGGCATCTCAAAAGTTGCGATAAGAACTCAGTAGGGAAATAAGTCATTTCACACATTTCTAAAGGAAATACGCATACTCCAAGATGAAGCATGCATCTGATCATTCTGGTCTCAGTGCTATATATATTTTTTTTAATTCATACAGATTGCAACTTGAGCTCAATGAAAATTTTGGCTGCACAAGAAGTATAAGACTGGACCATTGATTATCCCAGAAATAAAACCTACATTACTAATTCAGATCCCTAAACAGTTGTGGCAGAAATTCAACAAAAATGAGATCTATAAATATTTCATGTAATTTCCAACTAAGTGCCTAAGGGATATCCTGCAGGCAGAAAGAATATAGATCCTCATGCTTATATGCTACTTGATTTTGCATTAGTCAGACTAATCACGTACCTAATCTTTTAAGGGAAGACTAACACTTTGAAACTAGGTTATAACTGCAGTGATTACAGGTTAACTAACAGCATTTGCATTCTTATCAGATAATGAGCAAACTATCTACTAATTCATGCTGATTAGAAAAACCACATTGCCAGTTTTTGGTGTCTACCTTGATAACAATGAAGGGAAAAAGCTGAAAGTCGCTTTCGTTTTGTGACACTGGACTTAACTGTAACTAATTGATGCACCACCGACATACACTGACATTTAGCATATACTTAGTTTCTGAGATGATACAGAGAGGAAATATTGTCAGAGGGACAGACAAAGGCATTATTTAAGGTGGGTAAGAAGTAATGGACTGTAATATAAAAATGGAAATTTTAACTTACTGATAAAAAAAAAAAAACCCTGCCCATAAAGTCCATTGGGCTGTAGAGTAGCTTTTCAAAGGAGGTCACTGAAGCACCAACAAAACTATGTTCATAGTAGACGAGATAAAGCACTTGAGAGAGTAGTGGTGAGGATAATCTTGTAATTATAGTGCAGCTTAAATGACCCCAGTGGTTTTATCCAACCTTCTGATCTCTAAGTGTGGGATAAACAGGACATGGTATTCGAGCTTGATTATCTTAAAAGCAGAAAACTGTCTGTGACACTAACAATGAATATTTTTCCAAAGTCAGCAGACATGGAAAGAGAAATCCTATGGCATCAGTGACAAATTGGAAGATAGCAGTAGTAATTCGGGGCTAGATTACATGACAGTTCCTTCTTTTAGATAAATACAGCTTTCTGCAGTGAAGTTCCATCACTTCTCCAATCTGTCAGCTTTGTAAATGGGCTGCAGACTTGTTGAGACAAACCTTCTCAAATCTCACATGAGGTGAGGAAGTGACTTGACAGGTTATACAGTGGTTTATGAGATTCCCACAGTGCCGACACAGTGCCACAGTGAGGGCTCAGTAGAGACAATATTTGGCTTTCTTGCATAATTTCATGAAGAGGAAGTGGAGGGCAGAAGTCTCTACTCCCAGAATGTAGAAGATCAGAGACATGGTTTTTTTGGAGCTATTGTGACTTTTGGTTTTGAGTATGTAGTGTCTACATGTGCAGAACTGCTGTGTTCCCTTCCCTTCCCTTGACTGATAGCAAGCCCTAGAGTACTTATCTAAAGGCCACAGCTTAGCTTATGGTATTAAGCCTGGGGAGAAACACAGCAGCCATTATACATACAAGGATGATCAATTTAAAATTTTCAGAAATGGATAGAGAAATTGATCCTAAAAAGAATGGAAGATTAGGTGCAAATCTACTGGTCAAATTTCCCTGCCACCACTCCTTCTGTCTTGTATCATCTGAAATTCCCTCAGCAAGGGGGTTTCACAGCTGACTCCTCTTGCACAGCACACAGCTCTGACAGCAACACAGGGCGCTGTATTTGAAATGACATGGTCATTAGTTTTATTTTCGTGAGTTGACGGTCTCTGCTACAGGTTAACATTTACATAGCATTGTAAGGGTCTATCAGTCACAATTGTTCTAAAACATGATTTCTTTTTCCAGTTACAGCATGAAAGTTCTGTGTACTATCCATAAACACAGTGCCTGCTGATTCACTTGCTTTAGTCCGATCGCTGTTGTTTCAATCAATCACCTGCAAGAGCTGCCCATGGATACACACCTTGACTCTCCAGCCAAGAGACCCAGAAGGAGTTCACCTGTTTTATATTTGTGTTCCATCTTATTAGCTATTGTTTGTTTTTATTTGTCTTGTCATTTCACTCACTTGTCAGCATTGATATTCCTTTTATCTTACCACCTAATTGTTCTGCCATGCTGTCTATCCACCATGGACTGCTCTGTCATATCCCTGTCACCACTGTGCATATCAGCTGTGTGTCACTAGCTGCACTGTCTCATAAATGGTAGATTCAAGGAATATTTGTACAAAGGCAGAAAAAGTGTGCACTCAAACTGGCCTGAGCAAGTCAAAATTCTTTCCTTATATGCTCTTAGCCTTTTTTGCCTTAGTTGCTACTATAATCTGTTATCTGTCCTGAAATGGGTCAGGGGAAATTGCTTAAGTTGCAGTGAGTTTAGCTCATGAAAATCCACATTCCCTCTTTGCCACCTGAACACACCATCCTAGGTTCTCTTTCGTCCCAGCAGGAAGGTTCAAATGTGCTATTGGTTCCTCTATTACCTACTTGTCTGCAGCTTCACAGTGATACTACCCTGCCATTTTCTACCAGACATGCAAATTATACACGTCTAAATAAAATCCAAATGGAGGCTGCAGATGCTGAAAAGCAGGAGAGGAAAAGATAAACACAGAATACCAGAGATAGATATTCAGATGTCCTCAGAGAAGTATGGGTATGTGTTTTGTGAAGCTGCCATCATCCTCATTACCAAGAAACTTCAGTTTAGGAAATGCTATTACTGCAATTTTTGTAGCTTCATGGGAAGCATTAGTAAGTCCACAGGCCAATGTTGCCATTGCATCTGTTGTACTTGTAACAGTGAACTGTGACACCCCCCCACAAACTACTTCTTAACAATGGACCATGCTTTTTACGTCACTCTTCTTGCTAACTAAGGTTATACAAGAGGCCTTATTCTGTGCGCTTTGGTTTTAGTGCCAGGTTGAGGAGAAAAGTGAGGAGAAAACACACCCACCCACCCACCCACCGACCCTTTTTTCACTGATATTAATCTAACTAGCTGAATGGGTTTTTTTTTCCATCTTCTCCTTCTTGTTGCAATATCTTATGGTTGGTGGGATTCAACTTCATTATTATCTAAATGACCCAAATTCAGTCAATGGTTATTCTGCAGGTGACTGCTTTTAGTCCGTGAGCTCCAGCAATAATTATCTGAGCTTAATTTCAGCGCCTCCCAAGACACAGATATGGTCACAAGATCTTAAAGGCAGAAGAGAAGAGTTTGGATAATACTCATGTAACATACAGATCATTTATAAGCATAGACAAATTCCTCTACTTAAAATAGGAAGTACTACTCAGTCCTGAAATATGTCAAGATAATGAACCAAAATCTTAGAGACTGCTTACCCCACATACTATAAGAGAACACCTCAGAAATGGCACCCACATAAATTCAGTCAATATCTGAATGTTCATTGTTGTAAACTCAGTGATATCCCTGTAGTTAGTTTGCCCAAATTCTAAAGGTTAACTTTCTTTGAGGGTTCCTTTGCCGTTTGTCAGTTATGACCCCACAAAAATAGCTGAGCTTCCAAAGGCTTTCTTCACAACTAGAATGAAAAATAAGTCATGACAGTAGTTTGGTGTATATTTACCAGGACATCATCCTTTCTTTGTTTCCAAAAAGAAAAGAAATAAAAAATTCCTTGGAAAAGTAAGGAAGTATAATGCAGCCAATTAAACTGGATATTTCTCAGTCCTAGTGGATGGACAATGCAATTCTTAGCATTGTCTTGAGCTTCGGATCAAGGAGGACAATGAAGGTTCAGTCTATGACAAAGGACTGATATTTCCACTTTTAACTCACAAGTGCCAGACAATCTTTCACACTTTACTGCTCTCCCAAAGATACTAATCACTGCCTGCATTGTACATGAAATGCTCTGGGTGCTGTGCCAGCTGGGTGAAAACCCAAGCACTCCTACCTTGACTCTAGTGACTGGAAATAATTCACCACTACCTCAAACACACTCGGAATATAGGAACATTTGGGCTCATTGGAACATTTATGAGTAAGACCTCTGTATTAAATGTGATCTGAAAGGCAACATATCAAGTAGCATTATTTCTAGTAGCATTATTTCTTACTACGATTCTGATTTAACATTAAGTCAAAGTGGAAATTGCCATGGCATGAAAACATGCACAAAAGAAATACCTGTACATTGTTCAGAATACTTTGTGCAGTGGGACTAATAGGCTAAGACTGTTAAAAATATAGCTTTTATATAAAGGAAGAATGCACTCGATCAGTAATAAAAAGTTAGTGTTATATGTTTTCAGTTTGTCATTTGTTTCCCTTTACAACAAAATAACTTGAACAGGATTTTCTCAGTCCCTATGAAAGAGATAATAGATTGTTAGTTTCTCTTTATAGAACTTTTTATTCTGCTAGAAAAATAACAGTGATTCAGAGAAATAAGCTGACAAAGAGGCATGCAGAACTGAACAAAAACTTCCATTTATGTTACTGTACTGAGCTGAGAAAATAAATTGTCATGAATAAATCAGTATACTTAACCTTCTGGTCCAGTCACAGAAAAACACTAGAAGTCAGGATTTTTCTAAATATATTGTTTATTTCACCTTATTTGACAAATACATTTTTTAATTCTGTGTATTAAAAACACTAAAAGGGAAATGTTGTGATGTAGCAGACCCATCATTTCTCTGTTCTGATTGGATGTCTGTGAAAGTGGTTGCTGCATTAATATGTTTATATGTATGTTTTAAGAATCTCTGAGCAGTTGCGCATACACTGTTGCCATTCACTTTGCTTTACGGCACCTTACTTCCATTAAATTCTGGTCACTCTTATGTCCATGAAAAAAAATACATAAAAGGAAACAACTATGGAGGAAAGTGAAAAAATAATTTAGAAATATGAACAAATTTACAAACTTATTATGCATTCATAGAAAAATTTATATTAGGACAATTCGTCTCCAGTTTGTCAACTTACTTGCTTAGCCTTTTTGTAATCTGTTCTCAGTGACTCTTAATTACTTATAGGCCTTAAAAAGTATGCTTTGAAAAAGCATCTTCATATGCTGCATAGCAAATCAGCCCCAAATAACTGTCTTAAAATTGAAAAGATGGAGTAAAATAAACTCAGCTACAAAGTTTACGCTTTTTTGGACTTACAGAAGATAAAAATAGTGGCAATATTATCAGAAGACTTGCATTGCCTGTAGTCAGTCTCTTAGAATGTAAGGTTTAAGGCTAGTAGTATGCTCTGTGATTATAACAATCTGATTTTTTGGTGCAGAATTTCACTAGATATGGGTAAAACTTATTAATAAAAATATAAACATGGAACAATTAATGCACAGGGTGACAAATGAAGGAATAGAATATATATTATTTGAAATTATAAATGTTGTGAATTTGTATTTTATAGTATTACTTACGTTACTGACCATCTCCATCTCTGAGATTCTGCCATGGGCAAATAGCTACTCAAACTGAACATCTTTTGGGTAAATATAAGAAGTGGTATTTTTCACTGACTTTTACCTGAAGAATGCAGTCCTCCATTTGTTTCAGATTAGCTCAAAGTTTTGGCAGGATATATTTTAAAAAGCTATTAATTTTCTTGCTTTTGGGCACATATAAATGCAGGCGGTTAATAACATGCCATACATCATTTGTTTTTAACAAACCTTTTAGTCAGTCTCACTCTGGGGGGTAGTTGGAACCACTAAGGTGCTCAATCTGTTGGGTCTGTTGGTTTTGCATTTCTTAGTTGCACCAGAAGAATAGAAAACCCATTCTAGGTTTTGGATATATGTATAAACAATGATATATGGTCAAATATAAACTTTATACCACATTGTCTTTGAACCACACTTTCTTTAAGCCACTTCTTTGAACACTTTGCTTTGCTTTCTGTTATAGTCAGATAAAACATGGGATTTTTTTGCTCACTCATTAAAACTGACACTTTAAACAAATGGTTAGCCACTATTCACAAAAAGCTTCGCAGAAAATTTGGAAAAGTTGTACAGCTCAATAGTGAAATATGTTTCCCTGTTCTAAAGCTAATGCCTGCAGATGTTGACATCTGCAGTTTGATCACTATTGTTTTAGCTTGCATAAGTAAAAGTATGCTACCATAACTGTTCACTGGAAACATAATACTGCTGTGACGAGACCAGGCAATGCAAGACCTGACAATTCATACTGTAACAGGCCATGTAGATCTAGGCTCAAAATTTCACAAGTTAGGGTATAATGGGATTGAAGAACTCTGTTTCACTGAGGATATTTCTGTACTTTCCTATCAAAATCTACAGATAACATTAAAAATATCCAATTATTACTTACTTGGCTAGCTTTCTCCACCAGTAAAACACTCTATTTTGTTTAATACTATGCCGGGTGTTTTGTTCACATATATTCAGAAAACATATGGTCAAAACAAACGGACATAACAAGAAAATGGCATTTGCTGCTATACTTCCTTTTTTTGTTCTTTTTCTGTGGTTTAATTGCCAGAAGCTTAAGTGAACACTAAGTGCTTTGTTCTTAAAAAACTGGCCACGTGCCACTGCCTTTCCCACCTCACTACAATTATCACACCTCATCACAACATTTATTTAGAAAGCAAAAGATATTTCTTCCTTCATCACCCAAGTCAACACAAGTGCAATAAACAAAATGAGAAAAATATCAATTATTCCTCACTGATTTTGCTAACAGCATGACACCTGCTTCCAACGGGCAAGATACTCCCAGCTTTTCAATCTTGAATGCTAACTGTTCAGAATCTAACACCTCATCTAATTCACCACACTCACTTATGTTTAAGCACATCCGGAGTTCGTATTTGTTCGTATTAAAAAGGCACCTGCCCCAAAACATTCCTTGTGCAGAAATGACAACAGTTAGGATGTTCAACTAGGGAGCCATAATAAAGTTTACAACAAGTACTGAGTACTGGTAAAGTCTTAAACTTTCTCTGTAAACCCATTAAACTACTGTACCTAAAATGTTTCTTTAGATTCCTCTTAGGGCTATCATTGCCAATAATGGATACATATACACCATCTGGGTGAAATAAATCAAGGCATTTTTCTCACACCTACACTGCAAATTAATTATCTCTTCACTGATCTTCCTTCTGTTCTAGTCTACTTCTCTTAAATGCCTCCATATGTTGTATGGCACAAAACAAACTATGCTTGAACAACAGCTTGATATATACAAGGCTCTGCTTACTTTGAATTATGGTGCCCATGAAATATAGCTATTCCAAAGCATAATAGTATAGGCTTCATATTGCAGGAAGAAGGTTGTTACAAGATAAAAATCTCATTCTCCTCTTGCTTCAGCATAGCATGAAGAAAATATCCAGCTTGCTATTTTTCGAAAAGTTTTCCAAACACTCACCTTCAGTGGGTAAGTCTCTTTAGGCTTTGGTGCACCCACAGATACAAAAGCTTCCAGAAATTCACCATCACTCTGGCATTTGGTTTTTTTTCTTTTTTTCTTCATTATTAAACAAGACACTACACTTCCGTAAAAAATCAATTGATTCAAACAGTGGAGGTGAAAATGCCCCACATGGGCTGCAATGTTTCACATAGTTTTCTATCACGCACACTAATCAAGTCAGAATATTCTCTCCACATGGGTTTCTGAACTTAGCATACAGCCGTAGTTCCTAAGAGCTTTCTAAAGAGCACAGAGAAAGAGTTGACTAGGACCAACATCAAACTCAGCATCTGCTAGTGACAGATCAGGCAGCAGAGCAGGAAAAGCAAACCTGCAGCAAAGCTGTGGGGATTTAACAGACGAGAAGGAAAGTGGAACAGAGGGAGCTGATCTGCCAAAGCAAAAACAAAAGATGGAGGAAAGAACAGCAGTTTTTCCCAAGATTATCCTATCTCCCATAAGCAAAAAGGGACAGATCCACCTTCTTCCTCACAAATGTTGATTCCTCCTGCTGAAGCAGCTGCTCAAAAGTGCTCTTCCACAGTGAAGGAACTAAAACATGCCTGTATAACAAGACTAGCTAAACTTGACTGAAAGAGAAACCTCATAGCTCTTAAAGAAAAAAAAAAAAAATCCATTACCTATCTACAAGCTTTCTTCCACTAAATTTACTGCTCAGGCCTTACCTGGGGCTCAGGCCTGGTCCTTTCAAAGCAGTCAACGTCTCGGTCCAAGCAGCTTTTTGCTTACCCCCAGCAAGACTGCCTCGTGATTTCTTCCTCCACATTGCAATCAATTCCAGCGTTAGAGGCAGAACTAAGGCTCAACCTACAATGGCTTCAGCAGGCAAAATACTCACTGCCTTCCAGCATCCGTGAAAAGCGGATGCCCAACTGTTTGCAGGCACAGACTCTTCCCTCTCCCTGTTCGGCACCTTCTTTCCTCCTGTTTATTCATGGACTCCTCAGGGCCATGTCTCTCAGGGCAATCACTTGCCACAGTAGCTGGAGGGGGTTGAGAAGAAAACAGCAATCATCTTTATGGCGAGACCAAGTGTTAGATGCCGGGTTACGTGGTCTCTGAGTAATAGCTAACAACAGCATCACCCGGTTTCCAAGGGCTGTAGTTCACTGTCAGCATGGCTCTGACAAACAGGGCTAGGCTGACCCAAAAAGAGCCGGCGGAGCCAGTCTGTTTCAGAGGTGCAGGAGGGCTCCCGCATCTGATCCCAGGGCGAAAAGGCAGCGTTGCAATGGCTGCTAACTGCTGCTGCTGCTGCAAACCAGCCTCTCCTCCTCACTCCTTCCACGTGGGGCTCCCCAGTCTTGGACACCTTTCCAGGGAGCAGATCCAAAGGCCGCATCAGGCCGGCAGGCCCTCTGCCCTCAGCAAGCTGGCTCTAGCCACCCCTACCAAGGGAAATGATAGGTCCAGCTGTGGGCCAGGGACACTGCCTTTCCCCGCCCCGTGCTCCCCCACCACGACTACATTGCCAAACGCCCTGAGCCCTTGAGCGCGTTCTGAGCCAATCCCTCCCCAACACACACACACACACACACACACTCTCCCTCCCTCCCTCCAGAAACGGGAAACAGCCTTCCAAAGTATACCTTGCTCTCAAAACCGCTAACGCTTGGGATGCCTTTCCCATTGGCCTTTGCAGGTTGGGTCACGTCAAGGGCTTGGTCCCAAATAGGCATTGCACTTTAAAGTAAGGGCGGCACGCTCACATTTATCTGCGGATTGTCTCGTGGCCGACAGTAAAATTGTGAGAGCTGCCCATTCTGCGCTCAGGCTCCATAATTAGGCGAGATATTACAGAACTATCAAATGTAACGCACCGTGGAGACGGTGCTGTGCTTATGCCACTCTCACAACGTCTAAGCGAAGCCCGGATAAACATCTCCCTTCGCATAGACTTTTGGAATAGCCACCGTGAAGGTCTCCTTGGAGCAGGCCACTGGGCTCTGCCGAGCCAGACACTTGTTTGGTTTGTCACCAGAAAGGCATCACGATTTTGTGCGGATACACGCAGCTAGCAGCTGACCGGCCGCAACGTGGCTACTCCTCAGCACGTGATGAGCGTGCACGCATCAGCCTTGGAAATAAGCGCCTTCCCAAGCTTTTTTCCCAGTGTTCCTGCGATCAGGGAAGCACGCTGTCACATTGCCAGCACTTCCTTAAAACTTACCGTTGCCCTGCCACTAAGCATGACGCGAGAAAGTCACAATCCAATGCATTAAAAGAAGAAGCATTACCCATTAGTTTAAAGCCCATTTATTATTCGCTAGATGCAGAGAATCACTCATTCTTGATACAAGGCGGTTGCATAGTCAGAGACATTGCAGAAACACATTTCACTGGAGTTACAATTTAGCACCAACGTGAATTGCAATGAATGGGTCTTCAGCATTGTTACTGATCTGGAAGTTGGCCTTTCCATTACCAGAAACGTACACCTGTATTCCAGTACACCTGCTGCCCTCCTTCTGTCCAGAAATGACATCACAGTAGGTCCCAGCAGGCAGTCCCGTGTACAAATCCACATTCATGTGCCTATGTGAAAACGAGTGCATGCTCAGTTTTTCAAAACAGGTACTGCAAACCACCTCAAGGACTTCCGAGTCTGATGCTAGTCCCTCACTTTGAAGGGCAATTGAATGGGAGAGAGTTCTCGGGTTATTCCGGTTATCGCCTCCTACCCTCTCCTTTTGGCCCTCTAGACCAGGAACGCAGCGCAGGACTCTAACTCAGGCTGCACGGATACCACCAGTCATCAAAAAAAGGAGTATGGGACAAAATCAAACGGTTCACCAAGCTTCACAGCAGGACACACACTGTCAGCAGCGATTAGAACTGTGACTGTCCAACCCATTCAGACTGGATGGCATGAGAGAGGTGAGAGAGTTCCCTTTTCTCTCACAGCTGCCAAAACTGCAGCCGCTACTACTCCGACCTGTGGGCATTACTCGAGCCACGGCCATAGTTTCTCAGAGGGAGAGGGACGGAGAGAATATGACTGGCACCTCAAAAACACCAACGGGCCATTCCTACACCTCCAGATACTCACTTCAGATCCTTAAGCCTCAGATTCGGTATTACCACATCTCCTGCACCCGACTGCGTCCTACTGCCAAGACATTCCCCTTCCCAACACATCATCTTTCTGTCAGATGGCGCTTGAGGCACCGTGCTTCTCTTCAACCCCACAACTTACCAATCATCATTATTAAAGACGATGAATCCTTTACTACCACGTCCAAAAGCCACCTGATTGCTGTTGTTGTCCCACCAGTTGGAGAAAGGCTCACCATCCACCACGTTACGGAAGATAACCATGTTCCTGGAGGCGCAAAGAACGGCTGTTGCTCTAACTGCAAGAGCTCTAAAGCAGCGAGGAACATGATGCAAAACTAACGGCTTTTGCTGAATTTTTCCCCACGGCGCCCTACCTTATTTGACGCCAGCGATGTTCACAAACCCAGTCGTTGCCACAGGTGGAGTCCGCATTAATTGTAACGGATTTCGTTGAGCCATCTGAGTTACTTGGTGGTCCGTACCAGTCATTAACATCCTTTCATTAAAAAGAGAAGTTTTACTATTCCTGCTGAAAACGCAGAGATACCAACTGGAGAGGAAAGCTAAAGGTAACACTGCATTTCCAACAGGTAGATCAAGCCCACGACACAGAAATCACTTATGATTTACAAGCCTAACTGGACTTGACTGGTGCACTGGCTCTGTTCTGATCTTTTTGTGCACAGCGATTTGATCTTCACCTTTATCAACTTACCTTTCCATTTTCAAAATGTCTTGGCCACCTAAAGCTTGACATTACCCGCGTGAACCCATATGGATGAGCCAGCATGAAACCAACTGCCATTTTGTAAAGCCTGTAAGACCAAAATGTAATGTGTCGTGGAAAGGGGCATCAGACCAGGGAGAAAACCCACGAAAGCAGCATCACCCACGCAACGGCATCTCTTACCTGGCATCCCAGAAGGTTAGAATCGAAGCTCCACCAGCCCCGTGACCTCGCTGGTTATCGTGATTATCCACAAAGACCAGGGCTCTGTCAGAAGGCACAAAGCCCCAGCCTTCTCCCCAGTTCCTACCCAAAAAGACAAAGGCTTCAGGCCACCCTGTCAAGCCGCGTGTCCAGCTGCCTTATGCTGCAGAGGTCACAGGACGGTCACCCTTACTTTAAGTAGGCCATCTTTTCGCCATTCCACTTGCGGATCACCGTCCCCAGCTTTGCACCGTATTTGAATTCTGTCACTCGGCCATTTCCAAAGTACTGACTGCATGTGATCGGCTCTCCACCCAAGTCAATTACCTGGTACAGGAAAGAGAAAGTAGGGATCTATGCCAGCCTGATCACCAAAAAAAAAAAAAAAACCCAAAGAAAAAGAGTAAATCAACCCTAACTCAGGATAAAGCATGCTGTAGACATGTGAAAACAGGCCTGAATGAAGGCAGGAAAAAGGTGAGCAATGATCTATGGTCGAGGCTTTTTTAAAAAGCAAATCTATTCATCATTTTTGGAGGTCTGCTCCAGAGAAGTGGTTAGCCCTTTCTTTGGCTGTACAGTTGTCATCATGTACTGCACCATCCCCTCCCAGTCACATGACTATTAGACATCTCCAGCAAGCTGCTCCATGAAGGTTCCAAGGCGTCTTGCAATTCTGGAGTGCAAGTCTCAATTTGGACTGCTGACCGCTAGACTGCAGGGCTCAGCCTTTTGGGGTTTGTAGGATCAAGCCCATATAATTTCTCCCATTCCGCTGCATGCGGAAGGGAAAGATGGAAAGAAAGGAAGACAACAGGGAGGGGAAAAAAAAAAAAAAAAAAAAGAGATTACCTCTTGGTAAATGAAAGGTCTAGATCCTGAAGAAAACCAGTTAGTGTTTAGGTTGTGCAGCTTGTCTAGGAACGCTTTTATGTCCCCAGGCCACATATGCTTGGCAGCATCAAGCCGGAAGCCTGCTACGCCAATATCAATGAGGTGATTCATATACCCAGCAACAGTGGAGCGCACATAGTCCTTCTCCAGAGCCAAATCCAGAAGGCCAACCAAGCGGCAGTCCCGGACCTGTCAGAAAAGTTTGGAGGTGTCACTCCTTCAGGCTACAAAACACATATGTTGCAATAAAATGTTTGGGCTTCTCAACTAGTCAAATCTACCCAGTTTGTAGAGCACAACCATACAGAAGAGACTTCTTCCAAAGTGTGCACCAAGTTATTACACAGCCTGATTCTCAAGGTCGGGCAGTCGCTGAGATATCATCTCCCCCCACGTAGCTGTCTTCAGAATTTAGGATGAGAAATAGCATGGTGAATAGTGGCAAAGAGGATGCAGTAAAGAGCTCTAAACTTGAGAAAGAACGACCACTGATTTAATGTGCAGAAAAGAGCAACACACTCAAACAGGGCTCAACACTTTGGGCTGCCAATTTTCTACAGGGGCTCCTTATCAGTGTCAGCTACGCTTACAAGCCCTAACTGCTCGCCGGCTGAGCTGAGTACCTTGGACTCAATTCAGGAACAGGCTCCTGCTCATGCCCGCGTTAAACAGGTGAGGCGGCTTCTTGATTTCTCAAGTCTTATGACATTACGCACCTAACGGCACCTTGCCCAAACAGAAGCCGGCGTTAGTTACTTTAGTCACTAGTCAGGTGACTCGGATAACCTCCTCCCTTTCTTTTGCTGCACTGTAACGTTTACACAACAGGAAACAGGAGAGAAGAAATGGAACAATGAATCTGGTCAAGAAAACAGATGTCAAACTTGCGTCATAGAAAGTTACCTGAGAAGCATCACCGTAATTTTCAATTTCTCCACTTCCAGTTCTGCATTTACCATCATTGAAATCCCAGCCAGAGTATGGCACAGCTGGAAAGTCTCTGTTCCCAGCATTAAAGTAGCTTCCGCAGGTAGAATGGGTGCCGGAGCCAGCCCCAGATCCACACATGTGGTTGACAACCGCATCCACATAGATACGAACCTAGAAAAGCAGTCACTGCATTTCAGTATGGTTTTTAAGAGTGGTGAAGTGATAGCCAGAGTTCTGCTGCATCACCTTTAGTTCTTCCTCTTTCTCCCCCCTTTCCTTTATTCTCTGCCTCCTTTGGGAATGGGAGCAGTAACTTCCCTCAGCCAAAACAGCACTTCCACCCATATTATTTTCACTGCCTCCTGGCACTTACTCCAACATTGTTGCATCTGGTCACCATGTCTCTAAATTCATTTTCATTTCCTGAGCGAGTGCAGAGCTTGTAGCTGACTGGCTGGTATCTTTCCCACCAGGGTCTGTAGGGGTTAGTAATAATCACGTTTTCATTTGGAGGCGAAACCTGCAGAGGAAAAGATGCACCTTCATAAACTATCAATTCTTTCTTACTCTAGCTCTGAAGCACAAAACGTGTGCTCAGCACTGAGATTTATTCTGGATTTCCAGGAGAAGCAGGCTGCAAGCCAACCCAAGCTCCCTCTCCCCCAGCATAAGCTCTGGTCTGTGAGGTGCCCATCCTGTAGACTGGCAATGAAGAAGTTTACTTTGGTTCCTGTGGGCTGCCCAGGTCCAACACAGGTTTACTTTTGAAGGGCACACACATTGCAGAGCTGAAGCTACAGACAGGACTTTTTATCTGGAACCGCGATGGCATTAGAAAAGCCAAAACTCAGTAGGTAGGCACGTCCGTTGGAAAAAGACAAAGAAGACATCTTAGCTCTGCAAGCAACAAATTTCGGAGGAAAGCATGCCTCTCTGTAACTGATCTGCTAGAGATGCAACCTAACAAGCCTTGCAGGAGCTAGGGTTGTGTCTAACAGCTTATACTGCTTCCATCGCCATCTTCAGCATAGCAGCTGCTGGGAATCTGCTGGCTCTGATTCAGACATTTGGGTTTATTATATTAATCAAGTGCTACAAAGCAATTTTACTACCTACTGCTGGGAAACAGCGTACCTGAACTCCTCCAAATCCATAAGGTGCTAGATAGCGTTCGCACTCAAGAGCAATATCAGCCCAGCGCCATTCAAAGAGATGCACAATAGAGGTCCTCCCAGGCTGAGTATTGGGGTTGTACTGGGCCCAGCAAAACCCAACAGCTGCGAGCAGGAGGAGGACTTGCATGGTGTCTTCCGTGTAAGGCTGTGGTCTTCTCACTGGCTACTTATACTCCTGCACGATGACACAGTTCCCATTGCAGCTGGCAGATTTCACACAGATAAACACTGTCAGTTATTATTTGGCTATCTGACTGAGTACCTTTCAGCGTTTTTGATCTTTCCTGAATTGCCCAGCACCTGAAGATAAACTACTGTTTCACATCGATATACGTTATCGTAAACTGAGCAGCCTGTGGGCAGCATACCCACATTCAAAACTGTACTCTTTCAAGTCTTATTAGGAAAAATATTTTTGAAAAGTCTATTAAAAAACATGACATATGAGCCCTCCAATGCCGGGGGGGGGGGGGTGGGGGGGAGGGCTGGAAGATAACACAAAAAGAACCTAATTAAAGGACAGCCAGATGTTTAATAGCCCATTCATGGGAATGAACTCACCAGCATTCAAAAGCATCAAGCTCTCAGGATTTATACCAGCGCAAAACCAGGGACCTGATCAGCCACTGTCGGTCAACAGCAGATGAATCACACGACATGACAGGAGCCTTCAACAGGGGAATCGCAGGGATAACGTGACCGACCCATAAACCCCAACAGTGGAAGAAGGCTCAGAGGAGGTGGGCGAGGGCAACGCACCCAACGGTGCTCAGGGAAGAAGGTAGGATGCGACTGACCACAGCTGTTGCAAAGAACGCTGAATTTATCTCAACACAAAGGGGACCAACCAGAAGGTGGCCTTTGTTTTAGATAAACGGCTATATTGGATGCGTGGATCAGCTGACTGTATCGCAGCTGAGTGGGTCAACTGGCTGTGTAAATGTTTTCCCTGAGTTAATCAGAGGAGCGTGACTGCCTCCCTGAGATAGCCAGACCAGTGCCGGGGGAGAGCGTGTATACGTGGCTCAGCCCAACACAGGCTACAAAAGCTGAACAACTACACAAGGACTTTGAAGACAGCAATGGGCCTGAGATGCTTTCAACCCACGCACTCCTTCCTGGTGACCGGGGATGCCCAGCATCACGGCGGAGAGCACATTCCAGACATCGGTAATGGGGATCCCATTTGTATTGTGACTCAACTGTATCTTGCAATTGCCATATTTGGCCAAGTGCAACTTACACCTGCATTGTCATTGTCATTTCGGTATATTGCTGTATCACTCTGCTAAATCAAAATCCCCTGTAACTCCAAACATCTTCAAACAAGCAAATCTAGAGTTAAACATTCCACACCCCTCAACACAGGCAATATCTAAAAGAACCTGGTCAGAGACTGCTGGATTCAGAGTATGGATGCATAACTAGAAACTGACCTGTTTTCCCGCATATATATTCATATGTATATATATGCATATACATTCCTGCATATACATATATATATGTGTGTGTGTGTGTATACATCTACTGCTAGCGTTACTGCCCGACCCTTGCTATAAAATCCTTGTGTCCTGTACATCCCTCTCTTTCCCATAACTTACATTCCAGGAGAAAAAGCAGAAGTAGGTCCCATTTGCCCAAGCTTTTAAACGACAAACCTAAAAAAAGTAGGCCTGCTCCTGCACTTCCCCATGTGGTCCTAGCACAACACCCCTGCCCAATGAATATACCAGTGAGACCATGCTGCAGTGGCGGCACCTTCCCAATAGGGAGCTGCAGCATCAATGCGCGCACAAGACCCAACGGCGTCAAACTGTTCTTTATCCCACAAGAACAATCTCAAGACAATCGTCTGCCTCACTGCTATTTAGCTGGGCTAAACAATAACAAACACCTTTGTGGTGTGTCACAAATGCCTTTGTGATGGCCAAATTGTGAAAATACTTCTACCATTCACAGATGAGCTACTAAAATAGAACGTGATAGACTTAGGGAGGTCGGTCTCCAAGGTGCTTAGTTAGAGAGAGTTAACGTGAACTATCATTTCTGACACAGAGAACATGGCTACATTTAAAGCTTTCTACTCACACCTACGCTAGACTAGGCACCTTATCAGCGTTTGTTGCAGCTCTGCCTCCGCTCCCCTCATGCTTGGCACCTTCTGCAGAGAACCAGAGGGACGCTGCTCAGGCAGTGATCCATAGTTTGCATAGATCCAAAGGTGTAGCGCTTTGGCAAATTCCCACAGGCTCACCCGGGCAGCTTCCTTTGGGATGCTTTTCTTCTCTCTAGAAGTTGCCCAGCCCCGGCATGCTAGCCAACCTGGGGCCTGTCTTCCTGCAGCTCTGCTCATTCTCACAGTCCCTTCCCTCAAGACCACTTCCTTCTCACTACAGTACTCGAGTGGCTGCGTGTTTAAGGGCAAGCCTGGTGCCATTTCAGCCTTGAGCAGGCCACTGCAACATCTGAGCTTGTGAGCTGCCCTTTTATTTCTCAGGGCCCAAACTTCATCTGTCCTTAGGAGTGTAAAGTCCATAGCTTAATTTACTGACAAAACGTACTTTAAAAGTACCTCTCAGCGCCATCTATAATCTTCACAGTATTGGAGCTGATCAGCAACAAAAACGACCTCTGATAGTCAGATTTAACTTGTAAACACTGCCAACACTGCAAAAAATCTCAAAGCTACTGTGGTGGAAACCAGCGTGGTAAGAGATGGATCCTGATGCACACTCAGGTAAATGCTTAGTCATTTGCTAGGAAGAGCACTTTGGCAAGGGCTACCCCCAATGCTTTGGGCTTGGGTACATGGCGAGCAGAGTAGCACAACTGTTTTTCTCTTGAGCAAGCACCAGCACTGCACTGCTCAGATAGATCCAAGGAGACA
The DNA here is from genome assembly GCF_040807025.1 of Struthio camelus. NCBI lineage: Eukaryota > Metazoa > Chordata > Aves > Struthioniformes > Struthionidae > Struthio > Struthio camelus. Next base: position 14,876,324 of record NC_090949.1, read on the forward strand.
AAAGAGCACAGGAGGCGTTCACGGAAGAATGAGGCAACTGCACAGGAAGGAGAGAAACTTAGTTAGCTTACCATGTGCTACTCTGTAAGGCAGGGGGCCAAAAATACCCCTAAAGCGAAAAGGGCAAGCAAAAGAATCCCTGGACTAGGGCCCTCAGGCGGTGATGTTGCTCTATAAAACTCACAGTGTCCACAAAGCAAGGGCGCGCTACTCCTTTTGCAACAGATAATGCACTATGGCATAGTGGCCACAAAACTCGGAAATATTACACTTCAGCAAACGAATTGGACATCCTGCTTGGCCCTGGAAAATGCTGCACTTTAACAGGAGAAAATACCCCCACACACTGCAGATTTTCATTCGGTACTGGCCCAGGCATATAAAATCAAGGCCTTCCTGACACCTCTTTTGTATAAAATGGAGTCGTGAAAACCATGGTGAAATTTGTCTAATGATAATAATTCTGGGAGTGACTTGAAGACGAGGAAGACAGCTGACCCGTTCACAACCCATCTGAGAGACCTGCTGTTGTTCTGGATGACAACGCTGCTTCCTTACAGTTTGCCTACCTTGCGCCTCTCTGTAAAGCAGTGGGCCAGAATTGCCTCCGTAAAATAAAAAGGCCCCCTGCAAACCCGGGGCTCAGGCCTGGTCCTTTCAAAGCAGTCAACGTCTCGGTCCAAGCAGCTTTTTGCTTACCCCCAGCAAGACTGCCTCGTGATTTCTTCCTCCACATTGCAATCAATTCCAGCGTTAGAGGCAGAACTAAGGCTCAACCTACAATGGCTTCAGCAGGCAAAATACTCACTGCCTTCCAGCATCCGTGAAAAGCGGATGCCCAACTGTTTGCAGGCACAGACTCTTCCCTCTCCCTGTTCGGCACCTTCTTTCCTCCTGTTTATTCATGGACTCCTCAGGGCCATGTCTCTCAGGGCAATCACTTGCCACAGTAGCTGGAGGGGGTTGAGAAGAAAACAGCAATCTTTATGGCGAGACCAAGTGTTAGATGCCGGGTTACGTGGTCTCTGAGTAATAGCTAACAACAGCATCACCCGGTTTCCAAGGGCTGTAGTTCACTGTCAGCATGGCTCTGACAAACAGGGCTAGGCTGACCCAAAAAGAGCCGGCGGAGCCAGTCTGTTTCAGAGGTGCAGGAGGGCTCCCGCATCTGATCCCAGGGCGAAAAGGCAGCGTTGCAATGGCTGCTAACTGCTGCTGCTGCTGCAAACCAGCCTCTCCTCCTCACTCCTTCCACGTGGGGCTCCCCAGTCTTGGACACCTTTCCAGGGAGCAGATCCAAAGGCCGCATCAGGCCGGCAGGCCCTCTGCCCTCAGCAAGCTGGCTCTAGCCACCCCTACCAAGGGAAATGATAGGTCCAGCTGTGGGCCAGGGACACTGCCTTTCCCCGCCCCGTGCTCCCCCACCACGACTACATTGCCAAACGCCCTGAGCCCTTGAGCGCGTTCTGAGCCAATCCCTCCCCAACACACACACACACACACACACTCTCCCTCCCTCCCTCCAGAAACGGGAAACAGCCTTCCAAAGTATACCTTGCTCTCAAAACCGCTAACGCTTGGGATGCCTTTCCCATTGGCCTTTGCAGGTTGGGTCACGTCAAGGGCTTGGTCCCAAATAGGCATTGCACTTTAAAGTAAGGGCGGCACGCTCACATTTATCTGCGGATTGTCTCGTGGCCGACAGTAAAATTGTGAGAGCTGCCCATTCTGCGCTCAGGCTCCATAATTAGGCGAGATATTACAGAACTATCAAATGTAACGCACCGTGGAGACGGTGCTGTGCTTATGCCACTCTCACAACGTCTAAGCGAAGCCCGGATAAACATCTCCCTTCGCATAGACTTTTGGAATAGCCACCGTGAAGGTCTCCTTGGAGCAGGCCACTGGGCTCTGCCGAGCCAGACGCTTGTTTGGTTTGTCACCAGAAAGGCATCACGATTTTGTGCGGATACACGCAGCTAGCAGCTGACCGGCCGCAACGTGGCTACTCCTCAGCACGTGATGAGCGTGCACGCATCAGCCTTGGAAATAAGCGCCTTCCCAAGCTTTTTTCCCAGTGTTCCTGCGATCAGGGAAGCACGCTGTCACATTGCCAGCACTTCCTTAAAACTTACCGTTGCCCTGCCACTAAGCATGACGCGAGAAAGTCACAATCCAATGCATTAAAAGAAGAAGCATTACCCATTAGTTTAAAGCCCATTTATTATTCGCTAGATGCAGAGAATCACTCATTCTTGATACAAGGCGGTTGCATAGTCAGAGACATTGCAGAAACACATTTCACTGGAGTTACAATTTAGCACCAACGTGAATTGCAATGAATGGGTCTTCAGCATTGTTACTGATCTGGAAGTTGGCCTTTCCATTACCAGAAACGTACACCTGTATTCCAGTACACCTGCTGCCCTCCTTCTGTCCAGAAATGACATCACAGTAGGTCCCAGCAGGCAGTCCCGTGTACAAATCCACATTCATGTGCCTATGTGAAAACGAGTGCATGCTCAGTTTTTCAAAACAGGTACTGCAAACCACCTCAAGGACTTCCGAGTCTGATGCTAGTCCCTCACTTTGAAGGGCAATTGAATGGGAGAGAGTTCTCGGGTTATTCCGGTTATCGCCTCCTACCCTCTCCTTTTGGCCCTCTAGACCAGGAACGCAGCGCAGGACTCTAACTCAGGCTGCACGGATACCACCAGTCATCAAAAAAAGGAGTATGGGACAAAATCAAACGGTTCACCGAGCTTCACAGCAGGACACACACTGTCAGCAGCGATTAGAACTGTGACTGTCCAACCCATTCAGACTGGATGGCATGAGAGAGGTGAGAGAGTTCCCTTTTCTCTCACAGCTGCCAAAACTGCAGCCGCTACTACTCCGACCTGTGGGCATTACTCGAGCCACGGCCATAGTTTCTCAGAGGGAGAGGGACGGAGAGAATATGACTGGCACCTCAAAAACACCAACGGGCCATTCCTACACCTCCAGATACTCACTTCAGATCCTTAAGCCTCAGATTCGGTATTACCACATCTCCTGCACCCGACTGCGTCCTACTGCCAAGACATTCCCCTTCCCAACACATCATCTTTCTGTCAGATGGCGCTTGAGGCACCGTGCTTCTCTTCAACCCCACAACTTACCAATCATCATTATTAAAGACGATGAATCCTTTACTACCACGTCCAAAAGCCACCTGATTGCTGTTGTTGTCCCACCAGTTGGAGAAAGGCTCACCATCCACCACGTTACGGAAGATAACCATGTTCCTGGAGGCGCAAAGAACGGCTGTTGCTCTAACTGCAAGAGCTCTAAAGCAGCGAGGAACATGATGCAAAACTAACGGCTTTTGCTGAATTTTTCCCCACGGCGCCCTACCTTATTTGACGCCAGCGATGTTCACAAACCCAGTCGTTGCCACAGGTGGAGTCCGCATTAATTGTAACGGATTTCGTTGAGCCATCTGAGTTACTTGGTGGTCCGTACCAGTCATTAACATCCTTTCATTAAAAAGAGAAGTTTTACTATTCCTGCTGAAAACGCAGAGATACCAACTGGAGAGGAAAGCTAAAGGTAACACTGCATTTCCAACAGGTAGATCAAGCCCACGACACAGAAATCACTTATGATTTACAAGCCTAACTGGACTTGACTGGTGCACTGGCTCTGTTCTGATCTTTTTGTGCACAGCGATTTGATCTTCACCTTTATCAACTTACCTTTCCATTTTCAAAATGTCTTGGCCACCTAAAGCTTGACATTACCCGCGTGAACCCATATGGATGAGCCAGCATGAAACCAACTGCCATTTTGTAAAGCCTGTAAGACCAAAATGTAATGTGTCGTGGAAAGGGGCATCAGACCAGGGAGAAAACCCACAAAAGCAGCATCACCCACGCAACGGCATCTCTTACCTGGCATCCCAGAAGGTTAGAATCGAAGCTCCACCAGCCCCGTGACCTCGCTGGTTATCGTGATTATCCACAAAGACCAGGGCTCTGTCAGAAGGCACAAAGCCCCAGCCTTCTCCCCAGTTCCTACCCAAAAAGACAAAGGCTTCAGGCCACCCTGTCAAGCCGCGTGTCCAGCTGCCTTATGCTGCAGAGGTCACAGGACGGTCACCCTTACTTTAAGTAGGCCATCTTTTCGCCATTCCACTTGCGGATCACCGTCCCCAGCTTTGCACCGTATTTGAATTCTGTCACTCGGCCATTTCCAAAGTACTGACTGCATGTGATCGGCTCTCCACCCAAGTCAATTACCTGGTACAGGAAAGAGAAAGTAGGGATCTATGCCAGCCTGATCACCAAAAAAAAAAAAAAAACCCAAAGAAAAAGAGTAAATCAACCCTAACTCAGGATAAAGCATGCTGTAGACATGTGAAAACAGGCCTGAATGAAGGCAGGAAAAAGGTGAGCAATGATCTATGGTCGAGGCTTTTTTAAAAAGCAAATCTATTCATCATTTTTGGAGGTCTGCTCCAGAGAAGTGGTTAGCCCTTTCTTTGGCTGTACAGTTGTCATCATGTACTGCACCATCCCCTCCCAGTCACATGACCATTAGACATCTCCAGCAAGCTGCTCCATGAAGGTTCCAAGGCGTCTTGCAATTCTGGAGTGCAAGTCTCAATTTGGACTGCTGACCGCTAGACTGCAGGGCTCAGCCTTTTGGGGTTTGTAGGATCAAGCCCATATAATTTCTCCCATTCCGCTGCATGCGGAAGGGAAAGATGGAAAGAAAGGAAGACAACAGGGAGGGGAAAAAAAAAAAAAAAAAAAAGAGATTACCTCTTGGTAAATGAAAGGTCTAGATCCTGAAGAAAACCAGTTAGTGTTTAGGTTGTGCAGCTTGTCTAGGAACGCTTTTATGTCCCCAGGCCACATATGCTTGGCAGCATCAAGCCGGAAGCCTGCTACGCCAATATCAATGAGGTGATTCATATACCCAGCAACAGTGGAGCGCACATAGTCCTTCTCCAGAGCCAAATCCAGAAGGCCAACCAAGCGGCAGTCCCGGACCTGTCAGAAAAGTTTGGAGGTGTCACTCCTTCAGGCTACAAAACACATATGTTGCAATAAAATGTTTGGGCTTCTCAACTAGTCAAATCTACCCAGTTTGTAGAGCACAACCATACAGAAGAGACTTCTTCCAAAGTGTGCACCAAGTTATTACACAGCCTGATTCTCAAGGTCGGGCAGTCGCTGAGATATCATCTCCCCCCACGTAGCTGTCTTCAGAATTTAGGATGAGAAATAGCATGGTGAATAGTGGCAAAGAGGATGCAGTAAAGAGCTCTAAACTTGAGAAAGAACGACCACTGATTTAATGTGCAGAAAAGAGCAACACACTCAAACAGGGCTCAACACTTTGGGCTGCCAATTTTCTACAGGGGCTCCTTATCAGTGTCAGCTACGCTTACAAGCCCTAACTGCTCGCCGGCTGAGCTGAGTACCTTGGACTCAATTCAGGAACAGGCTCCTGCTCATGCCCGCGTTAAACAGGTGAGGCGGCTTCTTGATTTCTCAAGTCTTATGACATTACGCACCTAACGGCACCTTGCCCAAACAGAAGCCGGCGTTAGTTACTTTAGTCACTAGTCAGGTGACTCGGATAACCTCCTCCCTTTCTTTTGCTGCACTGTAACGTTTACACAACAGGAAACAGGAGAGAAGAAATGGAACAATGAATCTGGTCAAGAAAACAGATGTCAAACTTGCGTCATAGAAAGTTACCTGAGAAGCATCACCGTAATTTTCAATTTCTCCACTTCCAGTTCTGCATTTACCATCATTGAAATCCCAGCCAGAGTATGGCACAGCTGGAAAGTCTCTGTTCCCAGCATTAAAGTAGCTTCCGCAGGTAGAATGGGTGCCGGAGCCAGCCCCAGATCCACACATGTGGTTGACAACCGCATCCACATAGATACGAACCTAGAAAAGCAGTCACTGCATTTCAGTATGGTTTTTAAGAGTGGTGAAGTGATAGCCAGAGTTCTGCTGCATCACCTTTAGTTCTTCCTCTTTCTCCCCCCTTTCCTTTATTCTCTGCCTCCTTTGGGAATGGGAGCAGTAACTTCCCTCAGCCAAAACAGCACTTCCACCCATATTATTTTCACTGCCTCCTGGCACTTACTCCAACATTGTTGCATCTGGTCACCATGTCTCTAAATTCATTTTCATTTCCTGAGCGAGTGCAGAGCTTGTAGCTGACTGGCTGGTATCTTTCCCACCAGGGTCTGTAGGGGTTAGTAATAATCACGTTTTCATTTGGAGGCGAAACCTGCAGAGGAAAAGATGCACCTTCATAAACTATCAATTCTTTCTTACTCTAGCTCTGAAGCACAAAACGTGTGCTCAGCACTGAGATTTATTCTGGATTTCCAGGAGAAGCAGGCTGCAAGCCAACCCAAGCTCCCTCTCCCCCAGCATAAGCTCTGGTCTGTGAGGTGCCCATCCTGTAGACTGGCAATGAAGAAGTTTACTTTGGTTCCTGTGGGCTGCCCAGGTCCAACACAGGTTTACTTTTGAAGGGCACACACATTGCAGAGCTGAAGCTACAGACAGGACTTTTTATCTGGAACCGCGATGGCATTAGAAAAGCCAAAACTCAGTAGGTAGGCACGTCCGTTGGAAAAAGACAAAGAAGACATCTTAGCTCTGCAAGCAACAAATTTCGGAGGAAAGCATGCCTCTCTGTAACTGATCTGCTAGAGATGCAACCTAACAAGCCTTGCAGGAGCTAGGGTTGTGTCTAACAGCTTATACTGCTTCCATCGCCATCTTCAGCATAGCAGCTGCTGGGAATCTGCTGGCTCTGATTCAGACATTTGGGTTTATTATATTAATCAAGTGCTACAAAGCAATTTTACTACCTACTGCTGGGAAACAGCGTACCTGAACTCCTCCAAATCCATAAGGTGCTAGATAGCGTTCGCACTCAAGAGCAATATCAGCCCAGCGCCATTCAAAGAGATGCACAATAGAGGTCCTCCCAGGCTGAGTATTGGGGTTGTACTGGGCCCAGCAAAACCCAACAGCTGCGAGCAGGAGGAGGACTTGCATGGTGTCTTCCGTGTAAGGCTGTGGTCTTCTCACTGGCTACTTATACTCCTGCACGATGACACAGTTCCCATTGCAGCTGGCAGATTTCACACAGATAAACACTGTCAGTTATTATTTGGCTATCTGACTGAGTACCTTTCAGCGTTTTTGATCTTTCCTGAATTGCCCAGCACCTGAAGATAAACTACTGTTTCACATCGATATACGTTATCGTAAACTGAGCAGCCTGTGGGCAGCGTACCCACATTCAAAACTGTACTCTTTCAAGTCTTATTAGGAAAAATATTTTTGAAAAGTCTATTAAAAAACATGACATATGAGCCCTCCAATGCCGGGGGGGGGGGGGGCGGGGGGGAGGGCTGGAAGATAACACAAAAAGAACCTAATTAAAGGACAGCCAGATGTTTAATAGCCCATTCATGGGAATGAACTCACCAGCATTCAAAAGCATCGAGCTCTCAGGATTTATACCAGCGCAAAACCAGGGACCTGATCAGCCACTGTCGGTCAACAGCAGATGAATCACACGACATGACAGGAGCCTTCAACAGGGGAATCGCAGGGATAACGTGACCGACCCATAAACCCCAACAGTGGAAGAAGGCTCAGAGGAGGTGGGCGAGGGCAACGCACCCAACGGTGCTCAGGGAAGAAGGTAGGATGCGACTGACCACAGCTGTTGCAAAGAACGCTGAATTTATCTCAACACAAAGGGGACCAACCAGAAGGTGGCCTTTGTTTTAGATAAACGGCTATATTGGATGCGTGGATCAGCTGACTGTATCGCAGCTGAGTGGGTCAACTGGCTGTGTAAATGTTTTCCCTGAGTTAATCAGAGGAGCGTGACTGCCTCCCTGAGATAGCCAGACCAGTGCCGGGGGAGAGCGTGTATACGTGGCTCAGCCCAACACAGGCTACAAAAGCTGAACAACTACACAAGGACTTTGAAGACAGCAATGGGCCTGAGATGCTTTCAACCCACGCACTCCTTCCTGGTGACCGGGGATGCCCAGCATCACGGCGGAGAGCACATTCCAGACATCGGTAATGGGGATCCCATTTGTATTGTGACTCAACTGTATCTTGCAATTGCCATATTTGGCCAAGTGCAACTTACACCTGCATTGTCATTGTCATTTCGGTATATTGCTGTATCACTCTGCTAAATCAAAATCCCCTGTAACTCCAAACATCTTCAAACAAGCAAATCTAGAGTTAAACATTCCACACCCCTCAACACAGGCAATATCTAAAAGAACCTGGTCAGAGACTGCTGAATTCAGAGTATGGATGCATAACTAGAAACTGACCTGTTTTCCCGCATATATATTCATATATATATATATGCATATACATTCCTGCATATACATATATATATGTGTGTGTGTGTATACATCTACTGCTAGCGTTACTGCCCGACCCTTGCTATAAAATCCTTGTGTCCTGTACATCCCTCTCTTTCCCATAACTTACATTCCAGGAGAAAAAGCAGAAGTAGGTCCCATTTGCCCAAGCTTTTAAACGACAAACCTAAAAAAAGTAGGCCTGCTCCTGCACTTCCCCATGTGGTCCTAGCACAACACCCCTGCCCAATGAATATACCAGTGAGACCATGCTGCAGTGGCGGCACCTTCCCAATAGGGAGCTGCAGCATCAATGCGCGCACAAGACCCAACGGCGTCAAACTGTTCTTTATCCCACAAGAACAATCTCAAGACAATCGTCTGCCTCACTGCTATTTAGCTGGGCTAAACAATAACAAACACCCTTGTGGTGTGTCACAAATGCCTTTGTGACGGCCAAATTGTGAAAATACTTCTACCATTCACAGATGAGCTACTAAAATAGAACGTGATAGACTTAGGGAGGTCGGTCTCCAAGGTGCTTAGTTAGAGAGAGTTAACGTGAACTATCATTTCTGACACAGAGAACATGGCTACATTTAAAGCTTTCTACTCACACCTACGCTAGACTAGGCACCTTATCAGCGTTTGTTGCAGCTCTGCCTCCGCTCCCCTCATGCTTGGCACCTTCTGCAGAGAACCAGAGGGACGCTGCTCAGGCAGTGATCCATAGTTTGCATAGATCCAAAGGTGTAGCGCTTTGGCAAATTCCCACAGGCTCACCCGGGCAGCTTCCTTTGGGATGCTTTTCTTCTCTCTAGAAGTTGCCCAGCCCCGGCATGCTAGCCAACCTGGGGCCTGTCTTCCTGCAGCTCTGCTCATTCTCACAGTCCCTTCCCTCAAGACCACTTCCTTCTCACTACAGTACTCGAGTGGCTGCGTGTTTAAGGGCAAGCCTGGTGCCATTTCAGCCTTGAGCAGGCCACTGCAATATCTGAGCTTGTGAGCTGCCCTTTTATTTCTCAGGGCCCAAACTTCATCTGTCCTTAGGAGTGTAAAGTCCATAGCTTAATTTACTGACAAAACGTACTTTAAAAGTACCTCTCAGCGCCATCTATAATCTCCACAGTATTGGAGCTGATCAGCAACAAAAACGACCTCTGATAGTCAGATTTAACTTGTAAACACTGCCAACACTGCAAAAAATCTCAAAGCTACTGTGGTGGAAACCAGCGTGGTAAGAGATGGATCCTGATGCACACTCAGGTAAATGCTTAGTCATTTGCTAGGAAGAGCACTTTGGCAAGGGCTACCCCCAATGCTTTGGGCTTGGGTACATGGCGAGCAGAGTAGCACAACTGTTTTTCTCTTGAGCAAGCACCAGCACTGCACTGCTCAGATAGATCCAAGGAGACAAAAGAGCACAGGAGGCGTTCACGGAAGAATGAGGCAACTGCACAGGAAGGAGAGAAACTTAGTTAGCTTACCATGTGCTACTCTGTAAGGCAGGGGGCCAAAAATACCCCTAAAGCGAAAAGGGCAAGCAAAAGAATCCCTGGACTAGGGCCCTCAGGCGGTGATGTTGCTCTATAAAACTCACAGTGTCCACAAAGCAAGGGCGCGCTACTCCTTTTGCAACAGATAATGCACTATGGCATAGTGGCCACAAAACTCGGAAATATTACACTTCAGCAAACGAATTGGACATCCTGCTTGGCCCTGGAAAATGCTGCACTTTAACAGGAGAAAATACCCCCACACACTGCAGATTTTCATTCGGTACTGGCCCAGGCATATAAAATCAAGGCCTTCCTGACACCTCTTTTGTATAAAATGGAGTCGTGAAAACCATGGTGAAATTTGTCTAATGATAATAATTCTGGGAGTGACTTGAAGACGAGGAAGACAGCTGACCCGTTCACGACCCATCTGAGAGACCTGCTGTTGTTCTGGATGACAACGCTGCTTCCTTACAGTTTGCCTACCTTGCGCCTCTCTGTAAAGCAGTGGGCCAGAATTGCCTCCGTAAAATAAAAAGGCCCCCTGCAAACCTGGGGCTCAGGCCTGGTCCTTTCAAAGCAGTCAACGTCTCGGTCCAAGCAGCTTTTTGCTTACCCCCAGCAAGACTGCCTCGTGATTTCTTCCTCCACATTGCAATCAATTCCAGCGTTAGAGGCAGAACTAAGGCTCAACCTACAATGGCTTCAGCAGGCAAAATACTCACTGCCTTCCAGCATCCGTGAAAAGCGGATGCCCAACTGTTTGCAGGCACAGACTCTTCCCTCTCCCTGTTCGGCACCTTCTTTCCTCCTGTTTATTCATGGACTCCTCAGGGCCATGTCTCTCAGGGCAATCACTTGCCACAGTAGCTGGAGGGGGTTGAGAAGAAAACAGCAATCATCTTTATGGCTAGACCAAGTGTTAGATGCCGGGTTACGTGGTCTCTGAGTAATAGCTAACAACAGCATCACCCGGTTTCCAAGGGCTGTAGTTCACTGTCAGCATGGCTCTGACAAACAGGGCTAGGCTGACCCAAAAAGAGCCGGCGGAGCCAGTCTGTTTCAGAGGTGCAGGAGGGCTCCCGCATCTGATCCCAGGGCGAAAAGGCAGCGTTGCAATGGCTGTTAACTGCTGCTGCTGCTGCAAACCAGCCTCTCCTCCTCACTCCTTCCACGTGGGGCTCCCCAGTCTTGGACACCTTTCCAGGGAGCAGATCCAAAGGCCGCATCAGGCCGGCAGGCCCTCTGCCCTCAGCAAGCTGGCTCTAGCCACCCCTACCAAGGGAAATGATAGGTCCAGCTGTGGGCCAGGGACACTGCCTTTCCCCGCCCCGTGCTCCCCCACCACGACTACATTGCCAAACGCCCTGAGCCCTTGAGCGCGTTCTGAGCCAATCCCTCCCCAACACACACACACACACACACACACACACACACTCTCCCTCCCTCCCTCCAGAAACGGGAAACAGCCTTCCAAAGTATACCTTGCTCTCAAAACCGCTAACGCTTGGGATGCCTTTCCCATTGGCCTTTGCAGGTTGGGTCACGTCAAGGGCTTGGTCCCAAATAGGCATTGCACTTTAAAGTAAGGGCGGCACGCTCACATTTATCTGCGGATTGTCTCGTGGCCGACAGTAAAATTGTGAGAGCTGCCCATTCTGCGCTCAGGCTCCATAATTAGGCGAGATATTACAGAACTATCAAATGTAACGCACCGTGGAGACGGTGCTGTGCTTATGCCACTCTCACAACGTCTAAGCGAAGCCCGGATAAACATCTCCCTTCGCATAGACTTTTGGAATAGCCACCGTGAAGGTCTCCTTGGAGCAGGCCACTGGGCTCTGCCGAGCCAGACGCTTGTTTGGTTTGTCACCAGAAAGGCATCACGATTTTGTGCGGATACACGCAGCTAGCAGCTGACCGGCCGCAACGTGGCTACTCCTCAGCACGTGATGAGCGTGCACGCATCAGCCTTGGAAATAAGCGCCTTCCCAAGCTTTTTTCCCGGTGTTCCTGCGATCAGGGAAGCACGCTGTCACATTGCCAGCACTTCCTTAAAACTTACCGTTGCCCTGCCACTAAGCATGACGCGAGAAAGTCACAATCCAATGCATTAAAAGAAGAAGCATTACCCATTAGTTTAAAGCCCATTTATTATTCGCTAGATGCAGAGAATCACTCATTCTTGATACAAGGCGGTTGCATAGTCAGAGACATTGCAGAAACACATTTCACTGGAGTTACAATTTAGCACCAACGTGAATTGCAATGAATGGGTCTTCAGCATTGTTACTGATCTGGAAGTTGGCCTTTCCATTACCAGAAACGTACACCTGTATTCCAGTACACCTGCTGCCCTCCTTCTGTCCAGAAATGACATCACAGTAGGTCCCAGCAGGCAGTCCCGTGTACAAATCCACATTCATGTGCCTATGTGAAAACGAGTGCATGCTCAGTTTTTCAAAACAGGTACTGCAAACCACCTCAAGGACTTCCGAGTCTGATGCTAGTCCCTCACTTTGAAGGGCAATTGAATGGGAGAGAGTTCTCGGGTTATTCCGGTATCGCCTCCTACCCTCTCCTTTTGGCCCTCTAGACCAGGAACGCAGCGCAGGACTCTAACTCAGGCTGCACGGATACCACCAGTCATCAAAAAAAGGAGTATGGGACAAAATCAAACGGTTCACCGAGCTTCACAGCAGGACACACACTGTCAGCAGCGATTAGAACTGTGACTGTCCAACCCATTCAGACTGGATGGCATGAGAGAGGTGAGAGAGTTCCCTTTTCTCTCACAGCTGCCAAAACTGCAGCCGCTACTACTCCGACCTGTGGGCATTACTCGAGCCACGGCCATAGTTTCTCAGAGGGAGAGGGACGGAGAGAATATGACTGGCACCTCAAAAACACCAACGGGCCATTCCTACACCTCCAGATACTCACTTCAGATCCTTAAGCCTCAGATTCGGTATTACCACATCTCCTGCACCCGACTGCGTCCTACTGCCAAGACATTCCCCTTCCCAACACATCATCTTTCTGTCAGATGGCGCTTGAGGCACCGTGCTTCTCTTCAACCCCACAACTTACCAATCATCATTATTAAAGACGATGAATCCTTTACTACCACGTCCAAAAGCCACCTGATTGCTGTTGTTGTCCCACCAGTTGGAGAAAGGCTCACCATCCACCACGTTACGGAAGATAACCATGTTCCTGGAGGCGCAAAGAACAGCTGTTGCTCTAACTGCAAGAGCTCTAAAGCAGCGAGGAACATGATGCAAAACTAACGGCTTTTGCTGAATTTTTCCCCACGGCGCCCTACCTTATTTGACGCCAGCGATGTTCACAAACCCAGTCGTTGCCACAGGTGGAGTCCGCATTAATTGTAACGGATTTCGTTGAGCCATCTGAGTTACTTGGTGGTCCGTACCAGTCATTAACATCCTTTCATTAAAAAGAGAAGTTTTACTATTCCTGCTGAAAACGCAGAGATACCAACTGGAGAGGAAAGCTAAAGGTAACACTGCATTTCCAACAGGTAGATCAAGCCCACGACACAGAAATCACTTATGATTTACAAGCCTAACTGGACTTGACTGGTGCACTGGCTCTGTTCTGATCTTTTTGTGCACAGCGATTTGATCTTCACCTTTATCAACTTACCTTTCCATTTTCAAAATGTCTTGGCCACCTAAAGCTTGACATTACCCGCGTGAACCCATATGGATGAGCCAGCATGAAACCAACTGCCATTTTGTAAAGCCTGTAAGACCAAAATGTAATGTGTCGTGGAAAGGGGCATCAGACCAGGGAGAAAACCCACAAAAGCAGCATCACCCACGCAACGGCATCTCTTACCTGGCATCCCAGAAGGTTAGAATCGAAGCTCCACCAGCCCCGTGACCTCGCTGGTTATCGTGATTATCCACAAAGACCAGGGCTCTGTCAGAAGGCACAAAGCCCCAGCCTTCTCCCCAGTTCCTACCCAAAAAGACAAAGGCTTCAGGCCACCCTGTCAAGCCGCGTGTCCAGCTGCCTTATGCTGCAGAGGTCACAGGACGGTCACCCTTACTTTAAGTAGGCCATCTTTTCGCCATTCCACTTGCGGATCACCGTCCCCAGCTTTGCACCGTATTTGAATTCTGTCACTCGGCCATTTCCAAAGTACTGACTGCATGTGATCGGCTCTCCACCCAAGTCAATTACCTGGTACAGGAAAGAGAAAGTAGGGATCTATGCCAGCCTGATCACCAAAAAAAAAAAAAAAAAAAAAAAAACAAAGAAAAAGAGTAAATCAACCCTAACTCAGGATAAAGCATGCTGTAGACATGTGAAAACAGGCCTGAATGAAGGCAGGAAAAAGGTGAGCCATGATCTATGGTCGAGGCTTTTTTAAAAAGCAAATCTATTCATCATTTTTGGAGGTCTGCTCCAGAGAAGTGGTTAGCCCTTTCTTTGGCTGTACAGTTGTCATCATGTACTGCACCATCCCCTCCCAGTCACATGACTATTAGACATCTCCAGCAAGCTGCTCCATGAAGGTTCCAAGGCGTCTTGCAATTCTGGAGTGCAAGTCTCAATTTGGACTGCTGACCGCTAGACTGCAGGGCTCAGCCTTTTGGGGTTTGTAGGATCAAGCCCATATAATTTCTCCCATTCCGCTGCATGCGGAAGGGAAAGATGGAAAGAAAGGAAGACAACAGGGAGGGGAAAAAAAAAAAAAAAAAAGAGATTACCTCTTGGTAAATGAAAGGTCTAGATCCTGAAGAAAACCAGTTAGTGTTTAGGTTGTGCAGCTTGTCTAGGAACGCTTTTATGTCCCCAGGCCACATATGCTTGGCAGCATCAAGCCGGAAGCCTGCTACGCCAATATCAATGAGGTGATTCATATACCCAGCAACAGTGGAGCGCACATAGTCCTTCTCCAGAGCCAAATCCAGAAGGCCAACCAAGCGGCAGTCCCGGACCTGTCAGAAAAGTTTGGAGGTGTCACTCCTTCAGGCTACAAAACACATATGTTGCAATAAAATGTTTGGGCTTCTCAACTAGTCAAATCTACCCAGTTTGTAGAGCACAACCATACAGAAGAGACTTCTTCCAAAGTGTGCACCAAGTTATTACACAGCCTGATTCTCAAGGTCGGGCAGTCGCTGAGATATCATCTCCCCCCACGTAGCTGTCTTCAGAATTTAGGATGAGAAATAGCATGGTGAATAGTGGCAAAGAGGATGCAGTAAAGAGCTCTAAACTTGAGAAAGAACGACCACTGATTTAATGTGCAGAAAAGAGCAACACACTCAAACAGGGCTCAACACTTTGGGCTGCCAATTTTCTACAGGGGCTCCTTATCAGTGTCAGCTACGCTTACAAGCCCTAACTGCTCGCCGGCTGAGCTGAGTACCTTGGACTCAATTCAGGAACAGGCTCCTGCTCATGCCCGCGTTAAACAGGTGAGGAGGCTTCTTGATTTCTCAAGTCTTATGACATTACGCACCTAACGGCACCTTGCCCAAACAGAAGCCGGCGTTAGTTACTTTAGTCACTAGTCAGGTGACTCGGATAACCTCCTCCCTTTCTTTTGCTGCACTGTAACGTTTACACAACAGGAAACAGGAGAGAAGAAATGGAACAATGAATCTGGTCAAGAAAACAGATGTCAAACTTGCGTCATAGAAAGTTACCTGAGAAGCATCACCGTAATTTTCAATTTCTCCACTTCCAGTTCTGCATTTACCATCATTGAAATCCCAGCCAGAGTATGGCACAGCTGGAAAGTCTCTGTTCCCAGCATTAAAGTAGCTTCCGCAGGTAGAATGGGTGCCGGAGCCAGCCCCAGATCCACACATGTGGTTGACAACCGCATCCACATAGATACGAACCTAGAAAAGCAGTCACTGCATTTCAGTATGGTTTTTAAGAGTGGTGAAGTGATAGCCAGAGTTCTGCTGCATCACCTTTAGTTCTTCCTCTTTCTCCCCCCTTTCCTTTATTCTCTGCCTCCTTTGGGAATGGGAGCAGTAACTTCCCTCAGCCAAAACAGCACTTCCACCCATATTATTTTCACTGCCTCCTGGCACTTACTCCAACATTGTTGCATCTGGTCACCATGTCTCTAAATTCATTTTCATTTCCTGAGCGAGTGCAGAGCTTGTAGCTGACTGGCTGGTATCTTTCCCACCAGGGTCTGTAGGGGTTAGTAATAATCACGTTTTCATTTGGAGGCGAAACCTGCAGAGGAAAAGATGCACCTTCATAAACTATCAATTCTTTCTTACTCTAGCTCTGAAGCACAAAACGTGTGCTCAGCACTGAGATTTATTCTGGATTTCCAGGAGAAGCAGGCTGCAAGCCAACCCAAGCTCCCTCTCCCCCAGCATAAGCTCTGGTCTGTGAGGTGCCCATCCTGTAGACTGGCAATGAAGAAGTTTACTTTGGTTCCTGTGGGCTGCCCAGGTCCAACACAGGTTTACTTTTGAAGGGCACACACATTGCAGAGCTGAAGCTACAGACAGGACTTTTTATCTGGAACCGCGATGGCATTAGAAAAGCCAAAACTCAGTAGGTAGGCACGTCCGTTGGAAAAAGACAAAGAAGACATCTTAGCTCTGCAAGCAACAAATTTCGGAGGAAAGCATGCCTCTCTGTAACTGATCTGCTAGAGATGCAACCTAACAAGCCTTGCAGGAGCTAGGGTTGTGTCTAACAGCTTATACTGCTTCCATTGCCATCTTCAGCATAGCAGCTGCTGGGAATCTGCTGGCTCTGATTCAGACATTTGGGTTTATTATATTAATCAAGTGCTACAAAGCAATTTTACTACCTACTGCTGGGAAACAGCGTACCTGAACTCCTCCAAATCCATAAGGTGCTAGATAGCGTTCGCACTCAAGAGCAATATCAGCCCAGCGCCATTCAAAGAGATGCACAATAGAGGTCCTCCCAGGCTGAGTATTGGGGTTGTACTGGGCCCAGCAAAACCCAACAGCTGCGAGCAGGAGGAGGACTTGCATGGTGTCTTCCGTGTAAGGCTGTGGTCTTCTCACTGGCTACTTATACTCCTGCACGATGACACAGTTCCCATTGCAGCTGGCAGATTTCACACAGATAAACACTGTCAGTTATTATTTGGCTATCTGACTGAGTACCTTTCAGCGTTTTTGATCTTTCCTGAATTGCCCAGCACCTGAAGATAAACTACTGTTTCACATCGATATACGTTATCGTAAACTGAGCAGCCTGTGGGCAGCGTACCCACATTCAAAACTGTACTCTTTCAAGTCTTATTAGGAAAAATATTTTTGAAAAGTCTATTAAAAAACATGACATATGAGCCCTCCAATGCCGGGGGGGGGGGGGGGGCGGGGGGGAGGGCTGGAAGATAACACAAAAAGAACCTAATTAAAGGACAGCCAGATGTTTAATAGCCCATTCATGGGAATGAACTCACCAGCATTCAAAAGCATCGAGCTCTCAGGATTTATACCAGCGCAAAACCAGGGACCTGATCAGCCACTGTCGGTCAACAGCAGATGAATCACACGACATGACAGGAGCCTTCAACAGGGGAATCGCAGGGATAACGTGACCGACCCATAAACCCCAACAGTGGAAGAAGGCTCAGAGGAGGTGGGCGAGGGCAACGCACCCAACGGTGCTCAGGGAAGAAGGTAGGATGCGACTGACCACAGCTGTTGCAAAGAACGCTGAATTTATCTCAACACAAAGGGGACCAACCAGAAGGTGGCCTTTGTTTTAGATAAACGGCTATATTGGATGCGTGGATCAGCTGACTGTATCGCAGCTGAGTGGGTCAACTGGCTGTGTAAATGTTTTCCCTGAGTTAATCAGAGGAGCGTGACTGCCTCCCTGAGATAGCCAGACCAGTGCCGGGGGAGAGCGTGTATACGTGGCTCAGCCCAACACAGGCTACAAAAGCTGAACAACTACACAAGGACTTTGAAGACAGCAATGGGCCTGAGATGCTTTCAACCCACGCACTCCTTCCTGGTGACCGGGGATGCCCAGCATCACGGCGGAGAGCACATTCCAGACATCGGTAATGGGGATCCCATTTGTATTGTGACTCAACTGTATCTTGCAATTGCCATATTTGGCCAAGTGCAACTTACACCTGCATTGTCATTGTCATTTCGGTATATTGCTGTATCACTCTGCTAAATCAAAATCCCCTGTAACTCCAAACATCTTCAAACAAGCAAATCTAGAGTTAAACATTCCACACCCCTCAACACAGGCAATATCTAAAAGAACCTGGTCAGAGACTGCTGGATTCAGAGTATGGATGCATAACTAGAAACTGACCTGTTTTCCCGCATATATATTCATATGTATATATATGCATATACATTCCTGCATATACATATATATATGTGTGTGTGTGTGTATACATCTACTGCTAGCGTTACTGCCCGACCCTTGCTATAAAATCCTTGTGTCCTGTACATCCCTCTCTTTCCCATAACTTACATTCCAGGAGAAAAAGCAGAAGTAGGTCCCATTTGCCCAAGCTTTTAAACGACAAACCTAAAAAAAGTAGGCCTGCTCCTGCACTTCCCCATGTGGTCCTAGCACAACACCCCTGCCCAATGAATATACCAGTGAGACCATGCTGCAGTGGCGGCACCTTCCCAATAGGGAGCTGCAGCATCAATACGCGCACAAGACCCAACGGCGTCAAACTGTTCTTTATCCCACAAGAACAATCTCAAGACAATCGTCTGCCTCACTGCTATTTAGCTGGGCTAAACAATAACAAACACCCTTGTGGTGTGTCACAAATGCCTTTGTGACGGCCAAATTGTGAAAATACTTCTACCATTCACAGATGAGCTACTAAAATAGAACGTGATAGACTTAGGGAGGTCGGTCTCCAAGGTGCTTAGTTAGAGAGAGTTAACGTGAACTATCATTTCTGACACAGAGAACATGGCTACATTTAAAGCTTTCTACTCACACCTACGCTAGACTAGGCACCTTATCAGCGTTTGTTGCAGCTCTGCCTCCGCTCCCCTCATGCTTGGCACCTTCTGCAGAGAGCCAGAGGGACGCTGCTCAGGCAGTGATCCATAGTTTGCATAGATCCAAAGGTGTAGCGCTTTGGCAAATTCCCACAGGCTCACCCGGGCAGCTTCCTTTGGGATGCTTTTCTTCTCTCTAGAAGTTGCCCAGCCCCGGCATGCTAGCCAACCTGGGGCCTGTCTTCCTGCAGCTCTGCTCATTCTCACAGTCCCTTCCCTCAAGACCACTTCCTTCTCACTACAGTACTCGAGTGGCTGCGTGTTTAAGGGCAAGCCTGGTGCCATTTCAGCCTTGAGCAGGCCACTGCAATATCTGAGCTTGTGAGCTGCCCTTTTATTTCTCAGGGCCCAAACTTCATCTGTCCTTAGGAGTGTAAAGTCCATAGCTTAATTTACTGACAAAACGTACTTTAAAAGTACCTCTCAGCGCCATCTATAATCTTCACAGTATTGGAGCTGATCAGCAACAAAAACGACCTCTGATAGTCAGATTTAACTTGTAAACACTGCCAACACTGCAAAAAATCTCAAAGCTACTGTGGTGGAAACCAGCGTGGTAAGAGATGGATCCTGATGCACACTCAGGTAAATGCTTAGTCATTTGCTAGGAAGAGCACTTTGGCAAGGGCTACCCCCAATGCTTTGGGCTTGGGTACATGGCGAGCAGAGTAGCACAACTGTTTTTCTCTTGAGCAAGCACCAGCACTGCACTGCTCAGATAGATCCAAGGAGACAAAAGAGCACAGGAGGCGTTCACGGAAGAATGAGGCAACTGCACAGGAAGGAGAGAAACTTAGTTAGCTTACCATGTGCTACTCTGTAAGGCAGGGGGCCAAAAATACCCCTAAAGCGAAAAGGGCAAGCAAAAGAATCCCTGGACTAGGGCCCTCAGGCGGTGATGTTGCTCTATAAAACTCACAGTGTCCACAAAGCAAGGGCACGCTACTCCTTTTGCAACAGATAATGCACTATGGCATAGTGGCCACAAAACTCGGAAATATTACACTTCAGCAAACGAATTGGACATCCTGCTTGGCCCTGGAAAATGCTGCACTTTAACAGGAGAAAATACCCCCACACACTGCAGATTTTCATTCGGTACTGGCCCAGGCATATAAAATCAAGGCCTTCCTGACACCTCTTTTGTATAAAATGGAGTCGTGAAAACCATGGTGAAATTTGTCTAATGATAATAATTCTGGGAGTGACTTGAAGACGAGGAAGACAGCTGACCCGTTCACGACCCATCTGAGAGACCTGCTGTTGTTCTGGATGACAACGCTGCTTCCTTACAGTTTGCCTACCTTGCGCCTCTCTGTAAAGCAGTGGGCCAGAATTGCCTCCGTAAAATAAAAAGGCCCCCTGCAAACCTGGGGCTCAGGCCTGGTCCTTTCAAAGCAGTCAACGTCTCGGTCCAAGCAGCTTTTTGCTTACCCCCAGCAAGACTGCCTCGTGATTTCTTCCTCCACATTGCAATCAATTCCAGCGTTAGAGGCAGAACTAAGGCTCAACCTACAATGGCTTCAGCAGGCAAAATACTCACTGCCTTCCAGCATCCGTGAAAAGCGGATGCCCAACTGTTTGCAGGCACAGACTCTTCCCTCTCCCTGTTCGGCACCTTCTTTCCTCCTGTTTATTCATGGACTCCTCAGGGCCATGTCTCTCAGGGCAATCACTTGCCACAGTAGCTGGAGGGGGTTGAGAAGAAAACAGCAATCATCTTTATGGCTAGACCAAGTGTTAGATGCCGGGTTACGTGGTCTCTGAGTAATAGCTAACAACAGCATCACCCGGTTTCCAAGGGCTGTAGTTCACTGTCAGCATGGCTCTGACAAACAGGGCTAGGCTGACCCAAAAAGAGCCGGCGGAGCCAGTCTGTTTCAGAGGTGCAGGAGGGCTCCCGCATCTGATCCCAGGGCGAAAAGGCAGCGTTGCAATGGCTGTTAACTGCTGCTGCTGCTGCAAACCAGCCTCTCCTCCTCACTCCTTCCACGTGGGGCTCCCCAGTCTTGGACACCTTTCCAGGGAGCAGATCCAAAGGCCGCATCAGGCCGGCAGGCCCTCTGCCCTCAGCAAGCTGGCTCTAGCCACCCCTACCAAGGGAAATGATAGGTCCAGCTGTGGGCCAGGGACACTGCCTTTCCCCGCCCCGTGCTCCCCCACCACGACTACATTGCCAAACGCCCTGAGCCCTTGAGCGCGTTCTGAGCCAATCCCTCCCCAACACACACACACACACACACACACACACACACTCTCCCTCCCTCCCTCCAGAAACGGGAAACAGCCTTCCAAAGTATACCTTGCTCTCAAAACCGCTAACGCTTGGGATGCCTTTCCCATTGGCCTTTGCAGGTTGGGTCACGTCAAGGGCTTGGTCCCAAATAGGCATTGCACTTTAAAGTAAGGGTGGCACGCTCACATTTATCTGCGGATTGTCTCGTGGCTGACAGTAAAATTGTGAGAGCTGCCCATTCTGCGCTCAGGCTCCATAATTAGGCGAGATATTACAGAACTATCAAATGTAACGCACCGTGGAGACGGTGCTGTGCTTATGCCACTCTCACAACGTCTAAGCGAAGCCCGGATAAACATCTCCCTTCGCATAGACTTTTGGAATAGCCACCGTGAAGGTCTCCTTGGAGCAGGCCACTGGGCTCTGCCGAGCCAGACGCTTGTTTGGTTTGTCACCAGAAAGGCATCACGATTTTGTGCGGATACACGCAGCTAGCAGCTGACCGGCCGCAACGTGGCTACTCCTCAGCACGTGATGAGCGTGCACGCATCAGCCTTGGAAATAAGCGCCTTCCCAAGCTTTTTTCCCGGTGTTCCTGCGATCAGGGAAGCACGCTGTCACATTGCCAGCACTTCCTTAAAACTTACCGTTGCCCTGCCACTAAGCATGACGCGAGAAAGTCACAATCCAATGCATTAAAAGAAGAAGCATTACCCATTAGTTTAAAGCCCATTTATTATTCGCTAGATGCAGAGAATCACTCATTCTTGATACAAGGCGGTTGCATAGTCAGAGACATTGCAGAAACACATTTCACTGGAGTTACAATTTAGCACCAACGTGAATTGCAATGAATGGGTCTTCAGCATTGTTACTGATCTGGAAGTTGGCCTTTCCATTACCAGAAACGTACACCTGTATTCCAGTACACCTGCTGCCCTCCTTCTGTCCAGAAATGACATCACAGTAGGTCCCAGCAGGCAGTCCCGTGTACAAATCCACATTCATGTGCCTATGTGAAAACGAGTGCATGCTCAGTTTTTCAAAACAGGTACTGCAAACCACCTCAAGGACTTCCGAGTCTGATGCTAGTCCCTCACTTTGAAGGGCAATTGAATGGGAGAGAGTTCTCGGGTTATTCCGGTTATCGCCTCCTACCCTCTCCTTTTGGCCCTCTAGACCAGGAACGCAGCGCAGGACTCTAACTCAGGCTGCACGGATACCACCAGTCATCAAAAAAAGGAGTATGGGACAAAATCAAACGGTTCACCGAGCTTCACAGCAGGACACACACTGTCAGCAGCGATTAGAACTGTGACTGTCCAACCCATTCAGACTGGATGGCATGAGAGAGGTGAGAGAGTTCCCTTTTCTCTCACAGCTGCCAAAACTGCAGCCGCTACTACTCCGACCTGTGGGCATTACTCGAGCCACGGCCATAGTTTCTCAGAGGGAGAGGGACGGAGAGAATATGACTGGCACCTCAAAAACACCAACGGGCCATTCCTACACCTCCAGATACTCACTTCAGATCCTTAAGCCTCAGATTCGGTATTACCACATCTCCTGCACCCGACTGCGTCCTACTGCCAAGACATTCCCCTTCCCAACACATCATCTTTCTGTCAGATGGCGCTTGAGGCACCGTGCTTCTCTTCAACCCCACAACTTACCAATCATCATTATTAAAGACGATGAATCCTTTACTACCACGTCCAAAAGCCACCTGATTGCTGTTGTTGTCCCACCAGTTGGAGAAAGGCTCACCATCCACCACGTTACGGAAGATAACCATGTTCCTGGAGGCGCAAAGAACGGCTGTTGCTCTAACTGCAAGAGCTCTAAAGCAGCGAGGAACATGATGCAAAACTAACGGCTTTTGCTGAATTTTTCCCCACGGCGCCCTACCTTATTTGACGCCAGCGATGTTCACAAACCCAGTCGTTGCCACAGGTGGAGTCCGCATTAATTGTAACGGATTTCGTTGAGCCATCTGAGTTACTTGGTGGTCCGTACCAGTCATTAACATCCTTTCATTAAAAAGAGAAGTTTTACTATTCCTGCTGAAAACGCAGAGATACCAACTGGAGAGGAAAGCTAAAGGTAACACTGCATTTCCAACAGGTAGATCAAGCCCACGACACAGAAATCACTTATGATTTACAAGCCTAACTGGACTTGACTGGTGCACTGGCTCTGTTCTGATCTTTTTGTGCACAGCGATTTGATCTTCACCTTTATCAACTTACCTTTCCATTTTCAAAATGTCTTGGCCACCTAAAGCTTGACATTACCCGCGTGAACCCATATGGATGAGCCAGCATGAAACCAACTGCCATTTTGTAAAGCCTGTAAGACCAAAATGTAATGTGTCGTGGAAAGGGGCATCAGACCAGGGAGAAAACCCACAAAAGCAGCATCACCCACGCAACGGCATCTCTTACCTGGCATCCCAGAAGGTTAGAATCGAAGCTCCACCAGCCCCGTGACCTCGCTGGTTATCGTGATTATCCACAAAGACCAGGGCTCTGTCAGAAGGCACAAAGCCCCAGCCTTCTCCCCAGTTCCTACCCAAAAAGACAAAGGCTTCAGGCCACCCTGTCAAGCCGCGTGTCCAGCTGCCTTATGCTGCAGAGGTCACAGGACGGTCACCCTTACTTTAAGTAGGCCATCTTTTCGCCATTCCACTTGCGGATCACCGTCCCCAGCTTTGCACCGTATTTGAATTCTGTCACTCGGCCATTTCCAAAGTACTGACTGCATGTGATCGGCTCTCCACCCAAGTCAATTACCTGGTACAGGAAAGAGAAAGTAGGGATCTATGCCAGCCTGATCACCAAAAAAAAAAAAAAAAAAGAATAAAAAAGAAGAAGAAGAAGAGTACAGTGTACAGCCGTGGACCTTAGTTCATGCCTCACATCAAGAGAAGTAAGTTTTTTAATCTGCTAAGCACATTTGCAGTCCATTACCTGGTACAGGAAAAAGAAAACTTTCCTTCCTGCTAACTTTCTGCTTTCTTTCCTGCTAGAGATGTAAAATGAATTTCCCTTGGACCTTATAGGTAACATGATTTAATAAAATATGTCTAGTGACTTTAACTTCTGCTGACTGAAACCAATAGTTACTAGTTTCTCAGTTGTTCCTAGAATTTGTTACTGAGATGTAAGACAAATTTGAAATTTCAAGAAACACTGGTTATGCCATCTTTTGGAATACAAAAACCACAGAGTGAATTCATCTCTTTCTGAAGTCAATCAAGTTTTTACAAAAACTTAAATGCAGTAAATTTCATCTCAACTGAAATTTCCGGGTTATCAGCTCAGAAGGTCCCAAACAATTGAGGCATTTTGCATGTCAATGTCCATTAGCAGGTAGATTAGAGATCTGAAAATGTGGTTATTAAATCTTAGAATCAGTTTCTATAGATCTTCAGTCTGATAGGTGCTCAGTCCCAGTTTAAGCAAAGCACAGCTACAAGAGCAGGACTAAGCCTACCGTGTATTTGCAAAAAGGTACCTGTCAAGTGAGTTTACGAAAATTCATTACCTCCTGGTATACGAAAGGTTTAGATCCTGGAGAAAACCAGTTAGTATTTAGGTTGTGCAGCTTGTCTAAAATTGCCTTCAGATCCTCAGGCCACATATGCTTAGCAGCATCAATCCGGAAGCCTGCTACACCAATATCAATGAGATAGTTCATGTACTCCATAATTTTTGAGCGCACATAGTCCTTCTCCAGAGCCAGATCAAGAAGGCTAACCAAGCGACAGTCACGGACCTATATAAAAATTTTGATATGAATTATTTTTCACCTAACAAATGAAAATAGCATTCCAATTTTTTTTTTAATTTTATTGTCTACAATACAATGCCAAAATAAAACTTCCACTAGTTGTTTTCTACCATGCATATTTTGTGCCTTGGACTGTTATTTACATCTGCATAGAAGGGGCATCTAGCAGTCTGCATTCACCCAGCCTGCACAGCTGTAAGTGCAGAAGAAATACAACAACAGAAACAAAACATTAAATCTACTATCAGCTTTTTAATGCAAGTATGAGGCACAAACAATGTATTATTTTTATTCCGGTGTACAAGGTACAGATTCATTACTCTCTTCATTTGCACCCATTTCTTCTTTAATGCAGGAAAGACTTCTAGTAGTGATATTTCAAAATTTTAAAAAGTCTTGAGTTATATAGCTTTACTAAACACTAAGCCCTTTTCCTTGACCCTTTTTATTTTTGTTTCCTGCAAACACAAAATGAGGGGCATATACTTTCATCAAAACAATATATTTTAGAAGAGTATTTCAGTACATTCTGTATATGTTTAATAACATTTAGGGTGGTTTTCCATGGCTATGCACATCCACCTGGAGAGAGAGACCTCAGCCTATATCGCAACATGTACCAAAGATCCCGCATTTCAGATGCTCCTCAAGAACTGCTCAAGATTCCTTGGACATTTAAAGTCCCCCTTCTTCTAGCTTCCAAAAAATCCTCTCTCCTAAACTTAGATTTAAAAATGATTAAATACATTTGAAGGGCACAAGACATGGTTCGAGAAAAGTAGTTATTTATTTTTCTAAAATAATTACTTGCTCTGTTGTAGTATTGCAATCCTGATCTTATAATCTGACCTACAGGAACAGATAGACTTCTTATCTGCAAACCAGCACGTCTTTCTTAAGAAGAGGAATCTAAAAATATAAGATTAGTATCATCCACATAATAAATAAGAGTCCAATAATAATAATCTTAACCTTCCTTTTAAACACAGAATAATCCCTAAATAGATTTTAAGAATTTTAAAATTGTCTTTATAAAGTACCGAAGTACATTGTCTATATGTAAAAAGGTAGAGCTATTCCTTTAAAAAAGCGGAACTTACATTAGTAACGCTATTCTGATAAACCTCTATTATTAATTAGGCTGGTTTTCCATGAAGCATTTCATCTTTTCTGTCTGACAGTGAAGAGGAGCAAAGAAATAACAGCCCAAGAACCAACAGATATGAAAAATATATTTATAGTTCTAGGTTTACCTGCGATACATCATGATAATTTTCAATGTCTCCACTTCTAGATTTACATTTACCGTCATTAAAGTCCCAGCCAGAGTATGGCACAGCTAGAAAATCTTCAGTCTTTGCATTGAAATAGCTTCCACAAGTAGCATGCTTGCCAGCACCAACATTAGCTCCACACATATGGTTGATTACTGCATCCACATAAATAGGTACCTAGAGAATAAATTCACATTTCAACTTGGGGATGCTACTTCCCACAGCACCACGGATTAAATAACATTGTCTTGTTCTTATCTCCTGTCTTATCCACCTACTTCTGCTCGCTTGCTTCCAAACATGCTCTGTATTTAAAATATTTCACTTTTATTAAAGTTGTCAGATAGTTTTCCTAAACCTACATAGCAGTGGTGATACAACGTGCGTGCCAACAGATAAGTAAATGAAACAAAGTAAATGAAGTAAATGAAACAAACAGCCGTGCTCCAAAGCTACCACGTTGTCCTTTCTAAATTTCCTGGCATCTATATTCTTGCACTATTAACACAAGATTTGCAAAGCACTTACTCCAACGTTGTTACATCTGGTCACCATGTCTCTAAATTCAGTTTCATTTCCAGATCGTGTGCAGAGCTTGTAGCTGACTGGCTGGTATCTTTCCCACCAAGGTCGCCAGGGATCAGTAATGATAATATTTTCATTTGGAGGAGAAATCTATGAATAAAATGGTGTCTCTTCGTAATAGGGTACTGATTATAGTTTACTTAATGTTTGCTCAGTATTGTTAGAGAAAGAACTTAAAAATAGAAAATCAGATCCCTTTAATCCAAGAAGCTCACAATACCTAGTCCACATGGATCCTCCGTATCCTCTACACCCATTGTAGTCAACTGGAAAAAAAAGACTTGGGTTCAGACCTTCAGCAGGTAGAAATATACCATAAAATGATGTTTATGGACATAGGTCCCTAATCCCCTTTGGGTACATAGGCCTCTTATCTCAAAAGAAGTGCCTGAAATCTGAATGGTTAGGTCAACAGAGATACTCCAAAATCAGAAATCAACTGTAAAACAAGAAACTGAGTAACATATTTAAAACAGATCCAACTTTCCTTTGTAATTTTTATAATGTTCTAGATAGAAGCATACACAGAATGAGACTTCTCACAGTTCCCAGATAAGCTTTTTCCTTTCATGGGCTCTTTCCAAGGATGCCTCTTGGGCAACAAGCTTTTGCTGCCATCTTCACGTCTCTGGGCATAACCATCTGGATCCTAACATATCTGTCACAAATCTCTGGGTTACAGCTTACTTTACATCAACAACTTTGTGACAAGCTGAGCAGCAGTTTGCACCTGTAAATACTTTCTTTCCGAGGGCCATGGATTTTCATATGGTTGTCACAGCCATGGATTAAAAAGGAATGCAGGAGTATAGCAGAGTTTGAAAAATCAGTTTAAAATCAATCACGCCTGTGACTCTGGAAAGAAGGTTGCAAAGAAAAGATGTATTTTTTAAAAAATCATAGGAAAGTTCTCAGGCCAACTTTTTAACTCGCAGGTTACAAGAGACAGGCTGCGGCACTCTTTCACCAAGTTTTCCAGAGCAAGCCAACAAACTGAAATGCTTTAATAGGTTACTACTCTCCAGTCATAACACTGCACCCACCTGGCACTACTAGTTCCACTGGAACAGATGCTTGCTCTGCAGCTGCCCCAGATTCTCACCAACTCACCTCCACCACTTGCTTTCAGTTAGTTTCTGCCTGCTCACTCACCCCACGTTCCTGCAAAGCAGAGCCTTTTAATGGCTTACTCTGACACTAGACTTTAGAGAGAAACCTGCCAGTCTAGGTGCACACAATTAGCAGCCTAAGGGGTTTTTTGTTTTGATTTTTTCATTGCTTTTTTTTTTTTAAACCTTCAGCACTCTAGTATTCTCTCTGGGAGCCCTTCTCTGTCATTTTATGTTTGTCTAGCTCTTAAAAGTTTCCCTTGATTTAAATATATCAAGCAGCTAAACATAGATACGTGAGACGGGGATAACGGATCCTTCCTTCACTCTTCAAAACAGTAAATAAAGATTTAGTTCGCAATCTGAAATTCTAATTCATCCAAATGAAATAGTACAGAGAGCAAAACATATGCCCTTTGGAGCGATGAAATAAATTCACTCTTACACAATGATTGCCTAGGAATGTATTTGTCAGTATTTACTACCCGATTACCAATTTCTATTTTTCTATTTTTTCTTTCCCAATACCCGTCCTTTGGTAAATTGAACATTTTGCTCTGAAAAACAAATTGAAGCAATTTTACTACCTACTGCTGGGAAACAACGTACCTGAACTCCTCCGAATCCATTCGGAGCTAAATAGCATTCGCACTCAAGAGCGATATCGGCCCAGCGCCATTCAAAGAGATGCACAATAGTCGTCCTCCTAGGTTGAGTATTGGGGTTGTACTGGGCCCAGCAAAACCCTACAATTAGCAGAAGAAAATAGATACCCATCGTGTCTTCTCTGATCAGTTGTGACCCTCTCACTGCCCGTTTATGTTCCTGCAAGAGGGTAAAGTACACATTACAAAATACACGTTTAAAAGCAACTACCTATCTCTGGCATCTTATTTATTTAACTTTATTTGATTGTTATTTTGTTTGAGAATTGGTTTATCTAAACCGTATCGACTTCCCATGCTAACAGTAACTTAGCTTTCCTGAAGTTAAAGTTCAGGCATAGTTTAGTACAGGTTGTCTCAAGTGTGTAACAATATTATTTTTACTATTATGATGCCCTCCAAAAATATCTGAATGGCAGAGAAGTAGTTACAGAGACTGATATTGGCATTTCCTTTTCCATTTTTATACATAATACTTTATACCTCTGTCTACCCACAAGAGAGGTCTTTTTTCCAGTTTGCGTTACTAAGACTTGTGCATGTTGAGACAAGGCCTTGGAGAAGTGGTGCGCATCTTACAGCAAGCTGCCAACAAAATCCAGATATTTTGGAAGTTTAACGTATGCAGATCTGTCATTTGTGATAACTGTCATTAAAACGCAAGCACTAATTATAGAGGAGCCTTCAACTACAGTAGAGTTACTATGCTGACTCAAAACCAAAAGCAGTAAATGTTTAATCTCTGCCCCTACTGCAACTTGTGAGGAGACGTTCTTCTCCCAGAGAACATAACACAGTGGAATGCAGGACACTGCAAGTGCTGTGAAGCTCCATAACCAAGTCTCCTTCTCAATGCCCAGGTGTGCAGAGCTCTGCAAACGTACCAAAGAAACTCTCCAGAAGAGCAAAACAAGCTACATTAGCTTCCGATGGGCTAGGTTAGCACCACTCTACTACCAAGTCATAGCGCATTGCCCTATGTATATACTAACACAGACAACAGGCCTATTAAAATCTCTCTTTTCTCTCATCTAGAGAGATACTGCTCGGAACACACTGGAAGTTAGTGATTGTCAAAGTTTACAATAGACATTTAGAATCTCATTTTGCAGTCTTGATGTTTAGAAGTTGATTTAGAGGGTCTAAGATAAAACTCCTACAAGATAAGAGACATGGCACAAACAAGAAGTTGAACTACTTTCCTTAAATAACACAGCACAAAATCTTGTGACTTTCTCCGAAGTATGTACTCTTTGTTAGAAGCTATTAAAGCACACAGAAACAAAAAAGGACAATGAAGGAATAAAGAGATTTTGAGTGTGGTATCATGGGAGACACCAAACACTGTAGTGAAGGGCTAAAGGCAAACATAGGGGCCCTCAGGTTTTCTGTGTGGAAAAAAAAAATGCATCCTCTCCCAATTTAATATACAAACATATTTGAGAACGTACTGCTGAAAACTCTGATCTGTTATGACACAGATATCCAAACACAAGTTTATATAATATGTTAAGTGAATTCTACAAAACAACCCTCTCTATTTTTATTTCCAGTAAAGAAAGTGCATCTCTCAATCTGTAAAGCTATACTCTTTGGAGTGAATTCAAGTGCAAACTATGCCAGTTTATATAGTGTAGTTCCCGCTTCCAGATTCTGTTGCTATCAGCTGTCAGTGTATTTCTCAGGGCAATCAGAGTTATTTAGAACGAATCATCTGACTAATTTAGCTTGTTTTGCTACTAGTGAACAAAGCAATTTTAGTGAAATTGGTAACTTGCAATTTTTTGGTAATGCATATAAGTATACATCTTGGGTTTTGTAATGTATACAGATAAGTATTCAAACATAAGCAGTTGTCATCTGTGTGCTTTCATTTTGGTGTTAGATTTGTTTCCTTATCCTGATTGGAAGAACGTATATTAACAGAGAATGAGCCAAGAGAGTTTGATCTTCTCTGACAAGAGAAGGCATTTATCAGCTTGGTAGCGCTAAGTCCTGTTCAAACTTTCTGAGATTTTGAGTCAAAATTCCCCACACAACTTTTTTTTAAGTCAGGGTGCCAGATAATCAAAGCATTGTCATTACTTTTTACACATAATACAAAAGTGACTGGTGTTACAGCTCTGGTCATTGAGGGTCAGCTGAGACCTTCACTTTTGCCTGTTGCTTGGGTAAATATCTGATCCACAATAGCTGAAGAATTTTACCTGTAAGGAAAAATTGTTTTTTGTTTGTCTTTTTTTTGTTTGTTTGTCTTTTTGCTTTCTCAAAGTGAATAATAAATGAGATGAGATGACAACTAAGCTATACAAAGCACTAGGAATAATATATTTTGACCAGACTGCCTCCAAGGCCTAGTGTTTGAAGAGAAGGCTCAATGTAGTTTTTTTGCTTTCTTTGAAATAAGGTTTATGGCTGTTCTGGCTTCAGTACAAGTAATGATAAGATGGATATGCTCAAATCCCCAATATAACCTGAAGACTCCAGCTTCAGAATGCTTTAAAACTGGAGGGGAAAAAAAATATCGTATGGCCATAGGAAAGCAGAGAGAGTTCAGCTGATTGCAATTCAAAGAACATGGGAGAGAATCGTTATTTCTGAAAAACTCCACTGCTGTCTTGAAGAACCTGAGAACTCAGGAGGCAGTCAGCTCATTTTCTGCTGGGTTGAAAGTCTGGGATATCAAACTCAGCTGCTATCCCCAAAATACCAAGGATCCTAGCAACAGTATTTAAATTTGCTCTTAAAAGAAGAAAAAGAAGAAGGAAGACACTGCGTATTACCTATTTAGTCATTGTCTCTCATGCATACTTGAAGTGATACCTATTTAGTAAAATAAAATCACATGACATCATTCAAAATAATAAACCTCTCTCTACAGGATCTTATATTTAATATAGAATTACTATCCAACAGCAGCAGTAACTCTTATGCACCTTAAAACAAGTGTACAAAAACATCACAAAAATTACAACATTTTATTTTAAAAGAATTACACATTTCTAGGAAAAATAATGTTCAAAGTCTGAACATCATCTCTTCAGTGTTTACAGAATACCCTGTTGATGGTGAGTATGGACTTCCAAGTTGTCTTTCTCTTGCCTTAAGTCAGAATAAGCTTCTGTTTTGCATGAAGTTCAGTCATTCTAGGTATTCAATATAATACTGTATTTCAATTGGATGAAAACTCATTATGAATTCAAATAAGTCTTGTAAAAACTACAAGGCAGGGAGAACTAACTTTATTATTTTGTTTAGATTACAAGCTATCAGAGTATTTTTTGGTATCTTTACCAATAACTTAAGAGATTTAGAGACTTCATCAGATACAAATTACAGATTTCACCTTTCATAAAATATGCCATTATAAAGGTTTATTTATGCTTGGGTTGCATGGTGCTGTTTTGGTTTGGGGAAGGGAGGGGGTAAACAAGGATTCAAAGCCCAGATCACTTTCAGATTTATTACAGTCTGTGAGCCAAATTAAGGAGTAAGCAGATAAACAACTAAACCCTGGTCCCAAGGTCAGACAGAAAGGCATAGTAATTGCCAAGACCTGGCCAGCATCCGTTCATTTGACCAAAGTCAGACTGCTATCCTAGTTTTACTTCAGCACACAAACTACACAAGGAATGCCTAAATGAGCTGAACGGCAACACCTGAGAGGTCTCATGCAGGCCTACTGAAGCTTCAGATGTTAAAAAGGCTGT
The DNA here is from genome assembly GCF_040807025.1 of Struthio camelus. Classification (NCBI taxonomy): domain Eukaryota; kingdom Metazoa; phylum Chordata; class Aves; order Struthioniformes; family Struthionidae; genus Struthio; species Struthio camelus. The sequence continues at coordinate 14,908,657 of NC_090949.1, forward strand.
AAAAAGAAAGTAGTTTAGCTTCCATGGGAACTTCCAGTCTTTCCCCACAGAACGTCTCTCAGCAGCTGCATGTTTTGTACAGACATAGCAATTCTGCTTCCTTTTTGACACCCTCTTTGGGAACACTGCACTGTCCCTTACTGACTTCCTCCAGGGCCTTTTCAGCACATACAGGAATTAAAAAGACATAAAGCATGTAGCATATCTTCATACATACGTTTTGGGGCTAATTTGCATCATTCTCCATAGATTCCAGCAGCATCTTTTCGGCAGCTTCCAGCTAGGGGGGGCCAGACGGCAGGCAGGGCCAGCGAGCCCCTGGGGGCAGCCACCGCGACAGCCTTGCCAGGGCGCCGGCAGTGCCGCCGCCTGCCTTCTCCCTGCTGCCCTCCAGTGCTCGAGCTTGCACCACAGCTGACAGAAAACCCGAAAAAGCAAGGCCCATCCCCTCAGCCCCATGCCAGGTTTGCTATTCAGCTATGCTACTTTAAGAGAAATTGTTATATGCCTAAATAAAAACTTTAAAAAAATTTACACATTATTATGTTAATACAAGAGAAAATTTCTTTCTGGAATATCTTTAGTCTTAGTATTTGAGAAAGGTTTTTTTTTTTTTTTAAAGTATTTTTGTCTTTGATTATAGCACCATCTGCTGCCATCCTATTCCAGTCTTACATAGTATTTTAATAGCTAGGCTCTATGCACATCATCCAATGCGGATATTAACAAATACTGCGTGCTTTGTGTATTATATAACTTTTTATGTGCAATAACCTACCTGAGTCACAATGCTTTGTGCAGTGGCTCCACCAAGATACAGACCAAAAACGTGGTAGCACAAGGCAGGGTTCCACCTCTTCAAAAGCAATGCAGGATTAACTAACATTTTCTACCTTACTGTTGCCACAGTGTCTGTGCTACACACAGTAACAAATGGAGTCTGTCATGTCACTGGAATAAGGTTTCTCTTCTCTGGAAATAATCAGCACTGCAGCTACAACAAATATTTGCCTGTACATAACATTTCATTCAAGAAGCGGTTTTCCTAGCCTGGAGAAGACTCAGGCAGCAGTCACAGGATTTGAGCTACCCATTTGCTGTTCTGTAGCAAGCACAGGAGCAGCAAACTACTTCAGTAAACACAAGTATTTGCAATCGCAAGTGTTTTCTTTTCAGTCTTGCATCAGCTAGGAAGATACATTTAAGAAATAAACCAAGACAGTTTAAAATTTGCTAGAAAACATTAAAGAAAAGTGATTCTCAGTTTGACATTAGGCCTTGTCTTAGCTGTTAACCTTCAAAGATGTGAAGGGTATGACACCTGCAAACTGTGTAATACTTGTTAAATATGTTAGTGAGTTTTCCAAGTTACTAGTCTCATAAGGATAATTTAACTAGTTTCTGAATAGATGCCACCTCCACTTTGCAAATAACATTATTTGTATCTTCTCAAAACCAAAATTTCTTTTCACTGTAATCAGGTGAAGTCCCTAAAATTCAAAGAGAAAGGTCTGAGTTAAAAACACCCATAACAATGGAACTGGAGAGGAGACCTTATAAATCAGGCTCCTGCGGAAGACACTGAAGCAATGTGCACACTACTTTTTTTTTTTTCCCCCCCTCTTCAAATCACACAATCCACTTTGCATCATTTTAAACTTAATTCCAAACAGACCTGTGACAAAAGTGTATTAGAACAACCTTCTGACTCTGGCTTTCAAAGAAAATTCTGATAAGATGCACAGGTTCATATACAGAAAATCTATTCTAGTTTCTGATGTCACAAGATCTTTGCTATATCAAAGAATCAATTCATACTACCAAACTGCAGTAAGATTTTTGATTCTTACATTACCTACATGAGCTAGTCCTACCTGGAAAAATATGTTATGAGGATATTCAAAAATTTTAAATATGAACATTTCTTGTTTAATTAAAGTTCGTGTGTCTACATGCCAGTAGTTTTTGAAGCAGATTGTGAAATAAGCCTGCGTTTGCTCCTTGTGTGTGATCTAGAAAGCAGCCCCATATGACTTGTTAAAAGAGTGGTAACTTTACCTGAAATAACAGGGAGAAAACTGAAACATGTTCTGAAGAAAAAGGAAAAAATAGCATAAACAAGTACATAAAAAAAAAGAAGATAGCTTAAGGGAGTGGAAGCTTGCACATGCCTTTTAAAAAAGAGGGTTCTCTCAATTGGATTGAGGACATTTGTTTGATAGATTAATGGAGGGTAGGGGGAATATTCTACTTGTTCTCTAACAACAACCCTGCCAAACACATAGCTTAGCTTTATTTAACACCTTACATTACTTATAGTAAAACGGCCAAAGAACTCTCAGATTTGTTAGGGCTTTTTTTTCCCCTTAACTTCTTCCTTTCTCTCTTTTGGGCATCACACTCTTCAGAAGTTCTCACATATTGTCAGAGAAAGTTTTCCTGGCCTACTCAGGAAAAAACAGAGCGGCTAATTATGCAGTACAGTTCCCTCAACCTCATTCCACTGCACTAGTTCTGTTTGGTTTCTAAGGCAAGAAAAGAGATTCATAGTAAAATAAGATTATCCTCATATTTTCTCACTTTTACCCTGAAACTAACAGCTGAACATTATACTCAAGGCAGAAAGAAAGAATTCACTCTGATACCTAAAAATACATACTGCGCATCATCTTGAACATGTTGTTGAATTAATTACGATTATATTATTTAACTTTTCAAAAAATAAAGGTGCATTCCTCCTTCCTCTTGCCCCTCCCAAACCCCACAACAACAACAAAAAAAAGGCAAAATGAAGAGAAAGGAATAATTTATTAGAGATTTTACAAGCAAATTAGCATACATTTGTCATAAGTCCTGTGACTGTTTAAAGACATCTGGAATCTTTTAGAGGAGCAAATTTATACTCTGCCTTAAATAGTTTAGAAATGCTACTACGCACAGTTCAAGAGTCCTGATGATCACTGCTTCTTCTCTCTCAGCTTGATAACACTTGAAAGAGATGGAACACAAAAGGGACCTGGAACATCATAAAGGCATGTTAAAAGTATGAACGACTAGAAAATAAGGGCATGTGCTTTCTTTTGATAGCTTAATGGTAAGATGCTTAATATTTAGAAAAGCATAGAATGCCTGAAAAACTTTAAAGTTTTTTATGTATATATATATATATATAAAAATAAACAGGCTGTATCAGATTTATGCTAAAATGAATTTAACAGAACAATGTAATATGTAATCCACAAAAAAAATATATAAATCACTGGCAACAACACTATCACAATGCAGAAAGCAATCTAAAAAAACAACAACAAAAAAGCAACAATTAATAGTTCCATTCCAAGCTCTATTACTTCATTGGGAGACACTTAGATTTACTGTTCTCTACTCTAAAAAATAATGTTCAAAAGTAAATCCACTATAAATTGTTTCTCATAAACTAGGACAATAGTAATCATTAAATGTTCTAAAATACAGCTCAACACTGCAATAATTTAATGGACTGCTTTGCAATGTTTTTAACCAACATATATTTTATTAAAGAAAACAAGAAGTAATTCTCAGTGTGAGCTCAGCACAGCTCCACAAACATCTAGCTCATACAAGCTAAGAAGTTAGACTGCAAATTAAAGAAGTTTATGGCCTTTGAGGAAGAATGTGGAGGCCATGTGTTGAGACCAGGAAATTTCACTGTGTCTATTTAAGCAACAGAGACAACTCATTAATTCTGAATAAGTGTCCTTCATTTTCAAAATTACCAGATTAGTTCAAGCTCTAAAATGTGTAAACTCCTCCCCACACCTACTTTAGAGAAAACTGAAGAGGTAGAGTGCTACGGGAAACATTGCACAAAAAAGGATACAACAAGAAAGGATACACTCTGCATGACAGTATTACTGCAGTATTTACGCAGGAATGTTTCTAAAGAAGAACAGCAGAATGTGGTTTAAATTTACTTTATTCTCAGTATTGCATTCACATAACTTTATACTACCTACCGTAAGCAAAAATGCCTCATTTAATAAAATACAGTTTTGACCCCTTATCACATTTAAGGAGGGCTGAGTCCACCAAAACTAACTCCATATTCAAAAGTAAATACATCTTTTGATAACTTGAACTCTTAAGATAATACCAGAATTTTCTGTCTCATTGATTCTCCTTCAGTCTTCCATATTTTACACACTCACTTTTTCCATCAGGTCCAAAACCCAATTATGTTTCCATTCAATGTACTCTGTCAGGTCACCTCTTCCCTAAAAAGAAGCTGGTGACTTCTCAGCATCAGCTTCTTCTACATAACCCTGCTCCCCAAAAGCTAGTATTTTAGCTACAGAAAAAATAATCATCCCAAATACCACCTTAAATGTTTGTCGGTCCATCAAGAGAAAGATATTTCAGTCATAAAGGAGTAATACAGCTTTTTTTATATTATTTTCTCTACAAAGGAGAACATAATGTTTGGAACAGTGTTCATGAATTAAATACAGCTTCTTCCTGTTTAAAAATAATCAAAATTTAACTTATGTCAATTTAGTCTTTTTTTAAAAATACTGTGAGATGTACAACACAGATCAATTTTAAAGCCTCCCAAATACCTGCATAAATTAATTTTTATTTGTCTTTCAAATTTGAGACTCCAACACCCTTCTTCCTTACAGACTCAGATTTCTATCACAGAATTTTGCATCACAAATTAACATCTACCAGGATATTTGAGCAGGAACAGGAAAGACATTCAGGTAGAAATATGGTTCAGCTTCATCATTAGTTGGCAAGTGAAAGCATTTTTAATTAAAACTCTTGGATTCCCACAATTGTGTATTAATCTCAGGTGCATTCTGTAATCTTAACATACAAATGGTCAAAGTAAGAAGTTTTGCCCTCACTATATTAAACCAGTGACAGCGAGCTACCTCATGTAACCTTTTAGAGGCATAAATAAGTTTTGCATAAATATGCCTGCTCATTCTAAAAATATACTTCTGAGTTGCCCATCAATATGCTTAACCAAATCATCATCCAGTTGCTCCTGTTTATGTAATTTGAATACTATTTAAAACATATAAAATCTGATTTTGACTTCAGAAAATATATAAAGTTAGCTGGAAAGATGTGTGGATACTAGTGAAGATTTCCAATAGCTCAAACACTTCTGCAAGTTTTCTTTTGCCATTTAAATAAATCTCAATAAATTGTCTTAAGGTTTTTCCCTATCAAGGAGTAAGTTAGAAACAAGACCAAATCATTTATTTAAGCCCCTGATCTTATTATAATACTTTAGCCAAGGTTTGTTTCTTTTTCAACAACCACCACACAAGAATACCTGCCAAAAAACTGTCTTCAATTTGAATACTGATTTTGCAGAGTAGAAATCAATAATTCAAAATATGAACTGGTAAGATTACACAGCATTTCAGAAATGACTGAAATAATAGGCTCACATGGAATCTGACCAAAAATTCACAGACAACTGACAGAACGAGAAATCTACAATTACAGTAACTTTGTTATTAATAGAAGTATTACCCTGGCAATAACAGTACTGGGAGTCATAAAACAGTTTTATAAGTCAGAAACAGTCACTTATACCCTTAATTCCAAGCTTTAGGGGTTTTTCCCAAAATAAATGATCAAAATATCCAGATTTAAAAATATGATGGAATAAGTAGAATGTTTCAAAAGCTTTCAGCCTAAGGTTTGAGTTCATTCAGTCTTCGGTGGAGGAATAAGCACAGTGATGCCCAACTGACATCTGTAATTAGTTAAATGGCATTTTAAATTTGGTCTACCTGATCTATCAATGGGTGGAGGTTGAGAACTAAGGAATTCTAAGTCTCATACCAGTTATTTTATGTGCTAGTTCAAGACAATTCACTACGCAAATGTTTTTGGGTCACGAAACTCCTCACAATTTAATTAGAGCTGTTTTTGCTCAAGTTACTCTAGTGTAACTCAAATACTTGAAGTAAAGCAGCAGTGAAGTAAAGCCATATATATGATGGGAAACGAAGTCAAACCATGAACGCTTTCTGCTAAAAGCTACTTTGCCAGCTTTGTTGACAGAAACACCAGAAATCAGCATCTGTGCACTGCATCACAAAAGAAGTCTTGATTAACATAACTTTAAGTAAAAATTGCTGACACAATACCCTTTCCTAAATCAGACAAGCTTAAAGGATGCTGCAATAGCACAAAGACCTGATTCAAAGTTACCAAGTCAAAGGTCCTTTAAATAGCTAGCGGGAGCAGGCTTTTTACTGGAAGCAGTTCTTCAGGGTCACATTAAAATGTAGGGGGAAGAGGGTGTTGAAAATAACTCTTTTCAAAGCCAAAACTCCTGAAGGTTACTAAAAGCTAAGTGGTCAGATTCTACAAAGTTATTCTTCCCAACTCCCCACTCCCTAGTTTAAAGATCAGAAAAACTGACAAAGGACCCTATGACCCGAGGACTGGGGAAATGGCAGTCACCAGGTTTCTAGAGAAAGAAAGTAGTAACACATTAAACTTCTACTATCTATGTAACTTGCAGCCTGGTTTTCTGATAGAAGACATACACATTTAGGCAGCTATTTAAAAAACAGTAATAAAAAAAACAGCTTGTATCTTTCTCTCTCTTTTTATTTTCAGGCAGGACATCCTTACCTTTTCCAGTGTTCTATTTTTTTCTTTTCCCTTCATTGGAATCCTGTTTTGGTCTAGCTGAACGAGCAAATTGCTGAGATTCTGTTAAGGACTATAAGTGCCAAGTGGAACAAAGTCATCAATTCAGAAGCAGAAAAGTAGTATTAGTCCAGTAAAAGAGATGGTTTAAAATGTGTCCTTCATTTTTCTGAGAGTCAATTCTGCTACAGTATTAAACGTGGTTACAGTTATGCCTATCAGTCAAAGATTAAGACCTCACTGATGGGCAATTTAAAAATGTTTAAGAGAGCCTGTCCAAGAGTATAGATTACTAAGCAAATAAGGTAGATAAACCGGGAAGGGGAGATGCAAACAGAGTAACTGCAGCAGGATAAATGTTTGGTATTTACAGATGTCCATCCCTGTATGCTAATTCCACAACTTCTGATATCTCGGAAAGTATTCAGGAAGAAAAGATTTAAAGGAAACAGAGGTCATGGGAACAACAGTACAAAGAAAAGTTAAAAAACTAGGAAACAGTTAAATGACAACTAACAATAAAGAGGACAAGCAAAGATTTAAAGCACACAAACAACACGACAAAGGAAATCCAAACAAAAAGTATAGGAATCACAATATGTTACACAGGCCCAGAAACAGACTGACAGTTCTAGCCAGAGAGGCAGTCTAAGCATGGACTGCTGACAGGAATATTTTTTTACAAGTATTTCTGATTTTACATTAATATGGATGTAAAGTATACATTTTCTGAATGTAAATCCTTGTCAAAAGGAGTTTTGTGTCAAAAATATACCTGAGCTCCTAATTCTGCAAATGCAGGCTTAACCAAGTTGGAGAGCCTACTCAATTTGGAGAGTAGTTATACAAGCTAAATTATGTTTAGAATGTCTGCAAGATCAAAGAGCTAACAACAGAAGTGTCAATTTTATTAAGTCTTAAATAAAACACATTAATTTTTCTTTTTCAGAAGGGGAAGTGCCTCCAGTTATCATAAAATTAACAATAGTACACTGTGCTATACTGCCTGGTTTTCTTAAAAATATATCATCTCCTCCTATAGATTTCTAATAAAGTAGAACCCTACATGACAGGCTAGAGACTCATGAATAAATTAGAAAGAGAATATAATACAAATATTTCAATAAAAGATACAACCACCATGGGTTTTTCAAATAAGACATATCCATTTGCTTCTTTTAAAGCTTTAGCAGCTGCTTTTTCGTTAGGTAGTCCAATAAAAGCCTGTCCCTTCATACGGCCTTCTTTCATCAAACGTATATCAAACCTAGAAGCAAAATTGAGAATAAGGAATTATTCGTGTTTTTAAGCACACTTTCATATTTCACACTATAAATAATTCTCATGAGACAAGTCGGGGAAATAGTAGAAATAGGAGGAGTGCCTACATTCAGGAATTATGTCATTGGAGACCATTAATATTTGCAGGAAAAAAAATGTGTAAGCTATTTAGTCAAAACTGACACTAGACGGCAGGATGACAAGCTGATGTACAACTACAATACAACGCATGCAAAATGATCACATACACGCAATGATCTCCACTGTGTACATTCTGCATCGCTCACCAATAAACAGTTAATTCAGACCTAAATTTTATGCCTATTTTGGCTACTTTGAACTCTGTTCAAAAAAATAATTCTACTTTTGTACTTCTGATAAAGAAAGATTTGCAGATGAGAAGCATTTCCCCCCTTAAAAGGGCTGAAGCAGAGAGAAAAAAAGAAAAGATGATTAATCTTTAATCAAAGTTTTCACCACAGCTGCAGAAATTAACATAAAGCTTTAATTTTACTAAGCATCAAAGTAACTTACATATTTCGTTCCGTTTCTGACTGAAAGTCAACATATCTTCCAAATATGAACTTGAGATCCTGGAATTAAAGGGAAGGTTTAAGAGGAAAGCTGATTAAAAAAAAAAGCTTCTTGGATAAATACTTAATTTGCTTGTTTACCTACCTTTTCTTGAACTTGTTTAGCTAAATTCTTCACATATATCCTGCAATTTGGTTCACCTGGCTCATAGTTTTTGAAAACAGAAAATTTTTCCATTTCTTGGACAAGACAAAGACAGAAAAATAGACAATCTAAATGTTTCAACTCATTGAATGATTTTTTTAATCATTACAACACAAGTAATTTTATATATCTGATAAAGAATACTTCTTTTTTAATTTAAGTTTTTTTACAAAAAGTAAAGATCTATTAATAATGATTTATTCTCAAGGTTATACCTTCTCTAGAAAGTCTGTTTTTTTCTAGTTCCCGTCTAGAAATAAATTCCGACGGTATTTCATCATGCTCTTCTTCCATTTCCATTTTATCATTTGAGGTAGGAGCTGGGAAAATCTTTCCAAATCCTGCATTATTGATTTCTTCTGTGGTTGCATAAAGATCTAAAATTTGAATACAGTATATAAAGTGGTTTGTATATTTATTCACAAGAGGATCAACTGCAAGCAAAAAAATATAAACCTTTCAAAATTAGAAGAAGCATCTGAATATAGCAGGCATTGTAAAGGAGTCTGAATACACTCTTAAGAAAAATCTGTCTTCATTCCTGGCTTTATAAACACATCTGCTCTATATGGTTCTACAAAATCAACTTTACTACTGGAAAAAAACATGGCACATGCCAGCCAAAATAAAACTAGTCTTATTGTTCAAGGCTGTATACATTTCACTGACGTATTTATTTTTTAATATTTTCATTGAAAGAAATTGTACATTACTGTAAAATAAGAAGAAACTCAAGACTAACCGTAACGCTATAAGAAACCACCATACCACACTGCTACTATCGCCCAGTATTTATACAGCAAAGTGATTATCAGTGCACTACAGAAAAGGAGCTAGCAACCACTTGAAGGTTGCCTTCTAGAAACTGGAAAAGGAAAATCTAAATGCAATTACACTATGCAACACTAAGAATGAACTTGCAACATTTCCTAAAAACAATCTAAAGTTAAAAAAGACAGTGCAATTCACTGTAAATGCAGAGAGCTCATAGGAAAGAAAGAGACCTCTAAAAATCCTCTATATCCCCTTATTGTACCAAAGCCCAGAGTTCTGTGCTTTAACATAGGAAAAGCAACAAAAGACAAGATACGAGTCAGTGTCCTTAAAAAAGGACTCTGACTTGCATTATTTATGAAATCTCCAGTACAAAAGAATTTTTAAAAAATCCCTGACTTAAATTTTAGCAGACTTTGCACACTGAAATCACATGACATTAACATTAATTACATTTGAAATACAAACTCCTCACCATTTTTTTCTTCTCTTTCCGAGTTTATCTGAAGAACAGCTGGGATGTCAGTAGTAATATGGAACTCAATTTTTTTATGACCTACATGTTGAGGCTGTTCAAAAACATCTGAAGGTGACAGTGTAGGGTGCAAACTACTGTTTAAAACAATAACACGTTAATCCAACTTAAACAGATTCAGTCACTGACAAACATATAGTCAAATAAAAGATAAGCATTTCTTCCAATTAGATTTTATACTGTTATTTATCAAACATGAGTTTTCTATTTCATAATCAATTTCAACTTTATTAGATCACATTTAAAACAATGTAAATACATTCAGTTTGCCTGGCAGCAGCTGCAAAAAACAAGAAGTCCATACATCTCAAGCACTCATGAAAAGCTTTCCATCAGTAAATTAAATAAGCCAAAAATAATTGGTTTTGCTGCTTCATATAGTATAAATATACTTTTTTTTTTTTGTAAAAAATATACCAAATCACTTAGAGGAAAAAGGAAAGCTATTTATAAAAATGCCTTCACAATAGATCATTACTAGACAGAAATATTATACTTGTGTCTATTGTGCCACAATACAGCTATTTCAATAACTAAAAAGATTTAAATTAAATCTATTTTTATTCTTCCTCTATCTCCATATTTTTAAAAGAATTGCTCCAAGCAGCAAATGCAGACTCCTGCTTTGTCATGGTGATTTTTTTTTTTTTAATGAAAAAGGGATTTTTATTAGTTTGATGGGGGTGGGGGGAGAGAAAGCTAAAGAATGAACCACGCACACCACCGATCAAGGCTGTTGAGCAAACCTGAGACCAAATCACCTGAAAATTTGGACCTTCACAGCAATGGGTAAAAAAATCAATCATGTGGCTAAACGAAGATCAATCCTGCTACCAAACGTACTTACCAGTGAAGAGTTTTGTATTAAAACAGTAACACCCAAAACCAGTATCAAATAGCGAAAGTGATTTAGTAAAAGGAATAATCTGAAAAAGTGAAAGCACCATACAAATAATACAAACCTGTGGGGAGTACACACAGGAGCATTCAGTAAGTCTTTAATTCTTTGTTTTTTTCTAACGCCACGCCTCTTTGTGTTTATTGGTCTTTTAGGCTGAAGGGTTGCTAATTCCATCAACTTGGTCATTCTATTTTAAACACAACAATTAAAAGAAAGAACCAAATTGAGTTTACATCTTATTTGAGATTACTCACTTGTAAATTAAACCTTTCTCCCTTCCTTAAAAGCTTTGAAATACAACTTTTCAGAATATAAATTATATATTAAGCTGCATTAAGATCTAAACTACACTAAGAAATTACATCACATATCAATTTCATACACATGGAGCAAAGGAGCATCACTTAAGCAATAGACCCAAATTGTAATGAGTTCAGTGATGTCTTTTCTTTCTCCAACTAGGTGCCTAATCAGGACACTGAAGTTGTAGAAATGCTAAGCAGCCCCAGGCTGAACCAAGTTTTCATACCACTTCCACTCTGCAGTTTTTCCCATGTTTTTCAAATGCACACATTTTTCTGAATATAGCATAGAGATTGTCCTATTTACTTTTCACTTCAGTTTAAATATCGGATACAGAAAATTATTTCCTTATCTAGCACCAGATTAAAGCAGAGAAACCAGCTATGATGTAATTCAGTACGTACTGCATCCCAAAACTGCTGGCAAATCCTCAGCAGACACAACCTCCCATTATTATTACTTCACACTACACCCTGACGTAGGAAGAACATTTTAGGTATCAACATGCACCCACCATTCAGCTTGAAAGTCACAGGCTAACTACACAAGTAAAGATGTGCAAAGCCAAATTCAATCTAGAAAACAAGCTAATTATTACTTCCATTTTTCAGGCTTCATTCTGAATTTCTGTTCTTTTTGCAAAGAAACAAACAGTAATTTTGGTGCCAGGTGGCCATTTTCCCCCTTTTACAGAGGTCCAAAACAGCATTGTATTTATATGCTTTTAAGTTACCTTGACGCTTCTTTAAGTGTCTGGAAAGACTATCTATACATTGGAAACGTCAACAGATTCCACCATTGGTAAAACTAGAAGCCATAAGAATGAAAATACCACCTTGAAAGAGTCCAACAGCTTGCAAATTACAAAAATACACACCTCTCTTTTTCCTCACTATCACTTTCATATTCTGATTCTTCTCCACTAGATACTTGCTCTTCTTCCTCTTCAGGAAGAGGAGGCTCTTCAGGAGGCAGAGGTGGGATTGGAGGAGGTGGCACAGGCACTGGTAAGTACTCTTCATACTAGTTTCAAGGAGGAAAAAGAAAGTCATTTTTGCTTTTTTTTGCTTTTTAGGACTACTACATAGCTTGTTTTCCTGTGCATAATAAGAACAGTGAGAGTAACAAGTTAGAAGACAGCAAGCAGCAGCTTTTTTAAATACGTTCATAGAGACATATCTGCTGTGTGGATAAATTGCATTGCGAATAACTTTCCACTTAAAAAAAATTATTTGCTGCTTTCTGAAGTGTTACAGTGAATATTTTTACTCTTTTAATTTAAGGAATTAAAGATAAAAACAGTAGCAATTGTGTCCTTGGGTTTTTATTTTTACATTCATTTCCTGAGAGAAGCAGGGTGAAAATATGTGGAAGGAGCCCAAAGCTCCCAAATTATCTCAGTTTCTACAGTGAACCTTCTGTCACCTATCAAAGTTATGCCATTACTATCTCTGTAAAAAAGGAGTGAGGATTTTCTTTTAGATTACAGAAACCAAAGAAATTCCCCGTCTACAAAATAACCTCCAACCCCACTATCAACAATCTACAGTTAAACATAATAGCTACTTGCATGTACCATCAATTCCATAATGCACTGATGTCTTTAGGCACTGATAATGATCTCTGCCCTGTAAAAAACTGCTCTAGGATTTTTAAGGACTGGCTTCGCATCTTTACTCATTTCTGTATGAACATTACATTCACAGCATTTAACCTATTGCAATAACAGGCAAAGAACAAAATGATTCTCAGAAAAATTTGTGTGAATTCATTGATTTGATGAATTTGTTTTATAGCTTTCTTTACCAGCTACTTCACAAAGCTTTCTCATGAGAAGCAGGTGTTTTATTAGGGCAATCACAAAGTGTAACGGAACACAGACTTCCTACATCCATTTCCTACATCCAATTCCAGCAACAGTGATAACTACAGTATGTCCTTTCTTGCTCTATTTTCCCTTTGTAATCAGTTAAACTACTCTGTCAGGGATAATGGAGAACTGAGGCCAGGGAGCTGATACTTCAAGTTCCCTTCAGACTGCTACAGAAATAGCTCATCCTGAACCTCTGCCAGTTCTCCCTCATACCTGCTCCCTTCAAAAAAAATCCTGGAGATGGAACAAATTAAATCCAAAAGCTCTGCATAATACAGAATAATAAGAATTAACAGTCTGAATCTTATTAGAACTTCCAAGAAACATACAGATCAAATAACTTGATAGGCCTCTGTAAAGCAACAGACTAGTAGTATTCTATTATATTTCCTATAACTGCAGTACAATGCTATAAATGCTTCTACAACCTCCCTTTTTTATACTCAACAGTTTGAAATATCCGGTTCTACCAGAGAGGGCTATTTCTTTGTTTTAAGTACAACTAAAGAGATTTCTTTAGATGATTAACGTATATATCTTATCCAAGAAAAATTAGCAGTACCTGCTATCTTCTAAGCATTCCTACATTTCTCCCACTTTTAAAGTTTTGAACTTAGATCTTCTGTCATGTTGCTTATGTTTTCACAATTTAAAATGCATTTCAACTGCTGTAAAAAAGAGTCTGAAGAGTTACCATGGGAGGGCGAGCAGTAATTGGTCCAAAAGGTGGAGGAAGATTCATTTTATTCATAAGATGAAGTACCTGAAATGATTCAAGTTAAGTATTACTTCCTTTAAACAAGGTTAAGTTACTTGCCAGATATCACAGATGATAACTTCTGACAAGTATAACTCAACATACTTTTAAAGAGGACATAACTATGTTGCTTTAAACCAACATGAAAGCCTACACTTGTAAGGCAATGCTAGCAGTAAATATAAGCTTCACCTGAAAAAAGCTAAGCAAAAAGTACATAAAAGGTCTTCTCACAACTAAATTACAGAAGTACTCAAGTCAAAACTAACTATGGAGATCTTATCCAGTCAAGTCTTCAGCGCCAGTGGAGTAACAGTTACTTCTGGTCAATGGAGTCTTATCTCAACATAGTAAAGAATTAATATTGGTTAGCGCTATCATAGGAAAACTAACTTAACTATCCACAGAAATAATTTATGTTGCAGTAAATACAAAAAATGGGAAGAAAGGATATTCTTATTTTTATACTTCCCTTTTTTGATGCTTCTACTTACCTGCACATAGAATTTGGGAACGCTTGCCAGGGCATTTGCTATATTTGCTAGAATTGTACTTGAAGGCGGTGGATACAAATATTTGAGGCAAGAGTTGATGGGAAAGGTGAGGCTGAGGAAAAAGATTAAAGATAAGGAATCTTAGCTCCACTATCATATTTTAACTAACTGTTACCAATTATTATTAGAGGTTTAACAATTCATTCCATCTGAAATATCACTGAAATACCACCATTTCCTCTAGAACAGTAATGAGTACTGTTTTAGCTGACTGGGCTACTCATATTGTGTCTTCTATATCAGCGGCAATCAGTTGCTTAAACATAACAGACTTACTGGGCTTGGGCAAAATGAAAGTACTAACACATGCAGAAAGCCTAAAGCACACAGGAAACAATCTACGTGTCACAGAAGTACAGCATAGCCACATTGCACAGAAACCAAGTCCAACACTCTTACAAAATGCTGGATTTAGTCTATATGCCCCCCAAAAAACATATTCTTCACGTATGCAAACAGGGAAACATGGAACAAGAAGTCTCTGAAAAAACAGAAGTCAAGGGTAATCTGCTGTTAACACTCAGACAACCCACCTAGCCCTCAAACTCTTCCTGAAAAAGCAACAAGTTCTACAAGAAGGCTATTATGCAGTCCACAGCTTCATGCCTCAAAACACCGGTCACTATTCAACCGTAAGGCTCTAAACTTGACGAACTACGAATTTCATCAATACAACAATTCCTATACCTATGCAGGAAGAACAGCAACATCCTGTAGAACAAAACTACTGCACTCTCTGCTGTTCAACAGTATAAAATAGTTGTTTTGAAATAAACTAGCAGAATAAAATCAGTATGCAAGAAAAGAAATACTAACCCATGGCTGGGAGCAATCCCATTTTCTATTTTAAGACAACTTGATTCTTTCTTCTCTTCTTCTTTCACTGGCTCTTCTGAGCTGAAAGGTAATCTAATATTAAAATACGGCAAAATTTAAATGCCTCACATAATGTATGAAATATATTTCACTTCATATGTTCAAAATGAAAAACAAATTGTGACAATTTTTGCTAATGACACTACAACTCAAATTATAGCAGTCAGACTTTTAAGGCCCACGTAATAAAACACGCAACTTTAAGCGTCTCCCTTTACTTAAACAGTTTTCACATAAATGTACTCACAGGAGAAGAAGCAACATTATTGCATGTTACTCACTGTTCAGAGACTGTAGGAGATCAAAGGTACTAAATTATGATTTATTCCACTCTCTCTGAATAGGTAAAAATCAATTTTTAAAAATCTCTGTGTTTCATTTAAGCACAACTGCATAGCTTATATTACATAGCTAACCCTGAAAGAATAACTATACAATTTATTCTTTTAATGAAGTACTTGACAGTAATCTGAAATTCAAACTGTCACAGTTCTTGGTCAAATACTAGCATTTGAAAGAAATAATATTAGGAAAACTTACATCCTGAAAAGAGGATTCATTGTTACATATTTTTAAATATTATATATGTTTTTAATATTTTAAGAGAGATCCAGACAGTTTTATGTTTGTTCTGTTCGTGCCTCAAGATAGAGGCACACAAACCAGCTCCAGCATAGAAGCCAGCGGCTGCAATAGCGTGCCAGTTCTGTCTAGCTCTTGACGAGATATGCAAAAGACATCAGGAAAGCACTGCATGCATTGTTTAATAGCAAAAGGAAATCATAACCCTGACACAGAAAAGTCAAAGAGGCCCTTTTGACATAGGGAACTTGCATAACAGAGGTCAGCCTACACAGGCTGGAGTCTTGCTCTGTAAACGAAAACAAACAGGACAATCTGCTGATTAAAGGTGTAAATCTATTGGAATAAGGATGGAAATTATTTTATGATGATATTGAATGAAACAACACTAATGGGAGAAATGTAGCTATACATAGACATATATATCACTTATCTATAGATCTGAACCCGCCTGTTAATGCTTTTAAACAGTTGTCTGCCTTATCCTTTGACTTAAATTGTAAGCATTATGAACAATTTCCTTTCCTTGACTACAAACACAGAAACTAAATTACTATCCACATACCTTTTACTCTTCTCTGAAAGTGAAGGCTGGCTAAGTACGTGTATGCTATCTTGCTCCTTCGCAAATTCAACAACTAAAGTGTGACCTAAAAGTTTCAGCTGATGCAGTCTTGACAAGGCCTTCAAAGAATCGTAACAGAAAAAGGAAAGAAAAGGAAGAGGGAAAACATCAGAATATATTTCAGAGAGCAACTGTTTCTTCTTTGCTTCAAATAGGCTGCAGTCTCAACTGCTTTAAGTGAAGCCTGCGCCATTACAGAGGTGGAGCTGCACAGTCCCCACCTTCATGGCCCTGCTTTTGGCAGCCTCCTTCCTGCCAGCAAGAAGGAAAAAGATGATTTTGCGTAGCTAGAACAGTTGCAAAGAATTGTATCACCTGAAAATAGTTACGAGACCCCAGCCTTAACTACGGTTTTAATAGTCTAGTAAATCCCTATGATTTCACATAACAAACCCCCTTCTCAGGAACTACAACATGCTGAAGTCTAACAATAATATCTGGGAACCTTAAAATCAAAATTCCTAAAACGTAGCACTAGGAAGCTCAAGCTTTTTTCCCCGGAAATCAGGACAAGCTGCTGCCGAATGACACAAAGCAACCTAAATTCACCACTGTTCACCTCATACGCTCTTTGTAATTTCTTTGAACGCTATCCTATAGCATGGCCTTAAGAAAAAAACAGAGCATAAGAGCGGAATTCAGGACACAGGCTTTTTACCACAATGATATTTTGAAAATAGGTATTAACATTACCTTCTTTGCACGTGTGTGTGTCCCATTAGCATGACACTTTTCTTGTTATTAACCTCTGGCATGCAAGGCAGCCTTGAACTGTGTACATCACTACATCTCGATTTTATAGCATATATATGATTATGTGGGAGAAACATCAAACCAGTTTGTATACGAATAAGCACACACACTCTTAGACAAGACCCTGAGCAACCTCATCCAAGTTGGCCATGCTTTAAGAGGTTAGATCAGATAACTTCCAGAAGTGCCATCCAACTTATATTTTTTATGATGCTATAATAGCGTTTGTTTCAATAAAGCTATCATGCACCTACTAAGATAAAACCATAATACTTTTAGGCATCTTTTTTCCCCCCCAACACTCAATACTAGATGAAGTGGAAAACATTTTAGAACAGAACTGGCAATTCAAGAAATTGCTTTGCTAGAACACTTTATAACAAACTTGATACAAACCTTTGCAGCTGCATTTTCACTGGGGAACGTAGCAAAAGCAGTATGTTTCTAGAAAACAAACAAAAAAAATCTTTTTGTCATGAACTCATACATAAAACTCTTTCTGTTTGAACTCTATATATAGAGATATCAAAAAAATTACATACAAATTATATTCAGAGAGTAATTTGCAAATTTAAATTTAGACATTTGAAAGCTTCCAGATACTAGTTATCTAAATTCATATGTGGGACTAGGGAGTGTTTCTCCTAAGAGTTTAGGAGAACCATCCGCAATCAAAAAAATCAACACAGGAAGCCAGTAGTTTCAGGAATACGGAAAAAGAGCTTAGTTTTTTTTTTTTTCCCTCGTGAGCTAAAGCCATCTTAAACCGAAAGCAAGCAGATATCGACAAAGAGGATTAACCCTCTTAAACCCTCCCCCACACCCTTTTGTAAAGGCTCTTCTCCTAAATCCTGACGGACGAGAGCCCGCAGCCAGCGGCGCGGACGGGGCAGGGGTCCCCTCACCAGCCGCCCGTGGTCTGACAGGACTCGCACGGCCACCGCCCCGAAGTGCTTCAGCAGATCCTCCTTCTCCGCCGCCGCCAGCTCGGCGGGCAGGTGCCGCACCAGCAGCGTCCGCCCGCGCCGCCGCGCGACGCCGGGATGAGACCCGGGAGCGGGGCCGGGGTGAGGCGCGGGGCCGGGATGAGACCCGGGAGCGGGGCCGGGGTGAGGCGCGGGGCCGGGGCCGGGGTGAGGCGCGGGGCCGGGGTGAGGCGCGGGGCCGGGCGCCCCCAGCGCCCCGCCGGCCCGCACCTCCTCGGAACCCGGCGCCGCCATCGCTGCGAGCGGGGGCCGGCGCTAGGCGCCGCGCGGACCCGGAAGCTCGAGCTGCCCCCGGCAAATCCTGCGAGGACTGCGGAGAGCGGAAACGGCGGCTTCGGCCTCGACTCTCGCGAGACTGGCGGCGCGCGACGCCCGGCTGCCGCCACCTAGCGGCTGGGCGGAGGAGGGCGCGGCCGCAGCGGCCGGGCCTGGACGGCGCCCAGGGCCGCTGGTTCGAGACCCGCTGCCCCAAGCAACCCTCCCGGCGCGCTGGGCATCAGCCAGCAGCCACGAGGCGGAGGAGCGGCGTCGTGGTAAGCCACCTCTCTGCCGTGGCAGCTTTCTGCAGCTCACCTGCCGCCCTCGGAGGTCGGTGAGGCTGTGCCCTGCGGCGCGGGAGCTGCCGTACGCGCTCGCTCAGACGGCCTGCGGACATGTCACGTCTTGCGCCGAGCTGCCCGAGGAGCTGTGCTTGAAGGCGCTAGCCCACCGGCAGCCGCCTTGCTGCCATCGCCGGCGCTGGGACGATGAGGCCGGGCGGCGGCGCCCAGCGGCCCCGGTGCGGCTGCGCGTGGCGCAGGCCTGGGCTGGGGGCTGCTGTCGGGCTCACCGCGAGGCCTCAGCCAGCTGCCTTGGCCTGGGATTTCCCCGGGTACCTGCAAGAAACTGCCTGTCTGATGCGTGGTGACACCTGGATGAGCTGCCCAGGCGTTCGCCTCAGTCACCTCTGTTAGGAAAGCCTCATCTGCACGGGGGTCATTTGCCGTGGGTCACTTGTGCTCCAGGAGTTTACTGACTCTAGCTGATAATATATAAAATCTGCCTTCATCAGAGCTGAAATAGCGTGCCGAAGGGAAGGTCATTTACTATGACCATTGCCCTCTTCTGCTCCCTTCCAGAGCTTGTCTTAAGACTAAATGCAAAGAAGTTGTCTGGTTTTCAAAACGTTTTTATCATTAGCCTTGAGCTGAAGAGACTGCTCTTTTCCATCCTTGGAGATATTCAGCACCAGCAGTACAGTGTTTTCTCAGGCTGCTAAAACCTTAAAAATAGCACTAGCCTAGCACGTTTAAAGTGTGGCCCATGGCTGGTATAAAGTCCAGAGGACTTTCTGTGAAATGCGGGTCAGCATGCAATTATTGCAAATGGGAGTCTCAGGATTGCAAAAGCACATCTGTGGTGGCTCTGCTGCTGCATCCTGTTTAAATTGGCCTGACTTTTAGTTCACTCCTGGGTAATGACACAGGAGAACTATTTATGCAGTGGGGCTGTCAGACTTGTAGGCAGAACGAACGTCCAGTCTCTCTTGTAGCTCTCTCGTTCACTGTGATCATTAATCTGCACGTCAGTCACCCAGTAGTGAAGTAACTCAATGATATAAATGGCTCCAAATATATTTTTCTCTCAGAAATGAGAAACACACTTCTCAGTTGCAGTCAGGGTAGGCAAAGAAAATGTGTATTTTCCAGTGATACTGAACACTAAAGTGACGTAAGCAGTTTCACTAGAAAAAAATTTAATATCTCACATGTGTTCACCCCACTTTTCCCTGTTATAAAAAAGTCTGTTCACGCTGATGGACAAGGCCCCTGAAGCTGAACATCTTTAGAGAAGAGGCTTAATACAGAATATTATGCAAGCCAAAGGGATAAAAACGTGCAATTTTTTTTCTTGCTAAGATGCAGAAACAAAATCCTTTAATCCAGTTAGAAAAACACTGTATTTGTATAAATGTAGGTTAATTTCATAAAGACATAGAATTTCAGATTCTGAATTAAGATCTCTTAAATTGGTAAGAAATTCTGAAGTTTGAAGATCAGGAAAACCGGTTCCCCAGAAGACCCTGACGGTTTGCACACCATTTGTTTCATTTCATTCCCTCCATGAAGTTGTCCATTAAAGACCTCAAGCCATCACTGGCCAGAGCCAGCAACTCCAAGCTGTCCAAAGAAATAAAAGCCTGACTCAGCCTGTTATTTGCATTTGTTTATGAAGTCAGCAAAAGTCAGTGACAAGTAGAAAAATATAAATTGGCTTATTTAAATTAAAATAATGCAAGGGTCTGCAAAAGTCACTAGAAATAGATGGATGAGCTTACTCTTGAAATTATTTTTAATCTTTTGGATGATATAAATTAATGAGCTCCCAGTTTCTGATAAAGTATTTATCTGCATCCTTAAACAGGAAAAGGTAGGCTTTACTATGACAGCAGCCACCTTACTGTTTCTTGGAGTGATAAAATACACTAAGATGCTGTTAAGTTTTCATGATCCTAATAAAATCAGGCCAGGAGGAGGCTAAGTGTTGAATAAAAGCTTCAGTGTGGGATTTTTGGAACTTGCTGTTATCATTCTTGGTTATATATCTTTCTCCTATATGTCTCCAGGTATTTGCTCTGTTGTCTCCTATAGAAGAAAAAAATGTATCCGTATTCCAATCAGCAGGACTCAAGCAAGCTCCGAGGGGGGAAGCATGTAGCTGCGTTAGTGTGAAGATAAGCCTCCAGTAGTATATCTTGTTTCACCTTGTCTGCAAAAGGCCATGTACATATCTACCTAAAAGAATCTCCAAGGCAACCTAACCTAACATTTTGGAACCCTTTTGCATGGCTAGGACTGAAAGGCAACCACGGCAGAGTTTTAAATGGCCTCAAACATTAGCTGAGCAGTCCACAGAATAAATAACAAGGTATAATGGGACCATGTTTTTTTGGTAATCAAATTGCATATTAGAGTTGGCACTAAAGAAAGAGACTGTATGTATTACATTTACTGGCTTTTCTGCTTTTGTTTCCGTCTTTTACTGACACAAGGAAAACAATTACAACAGCAGCAACTCCAAATAACCTTAATTCAAGTTCTCTTTTCCCCAGGAACAACAGCCAGTGCTACTTTTAATACAGTTTGAGAGGCTGTCAAGAAAGGCTTTTTTAAAAACAATCTTTCTTCACTAAAGAGAATAGAAAATAAAAATGTAAAAATGTTCCTTAATTATTTATTTCAAATGCTATAGCTGTTTTTGTTTGTTCTCTCTTTATTGAAACATGTGAAGGACTTTTAATACTATTTAATAGAAATAAGTCATCCATAACTTGACATGAAAGTCTACACTTAATGAGTTAATAAAAAATTCAAAAAGGCTGTTTTTAAAGACTTGTTCCTTTCTGAGCTGAACATATATTCCTTTTTTCTCATGCAATATCACATTTGAGTGAGGCTTCTGGTCATAAGTCCTGATCTAAACCCAGGTCAAAAATGAGTTAGCCTTGAATACAAAGCGACCAAAAAACATGCTTGGAATTTGACCAGCTATTATTTGACTCTCTATTTCCTCCTTAAAGCATGAAGAAATAAATGTATGAGTTTGCTTCAGGCTTATATTTTTTATAGATTTTTTTTTTGCTTTGTGATTAAAGCTTACATATACATGGTTTAAGCATAAGCTTTATGTAGAAATATATAAAAAGGAACCCCAGAAGAATATTCTAGGCTGCCTGTATCCTGCTGCACCACAACAGCTTCGTGATGTTTCAGTAGAATTCACAGATTTGTATTTAAAACACTTCTTTTCTTTTGTCTTTTAATTACAAAGTATGAGTAAAAATCTATTTAAGAAATCCACACAAGAAGAAAAAGAATGATTCTATACCTTGTGCAGACTCTAGCAGTTGGAGTTCCAGTATCAGAAAAAGGACATAGTTGTTCCTATACACTGTGCAGCCTCAGCAGCAAAATCTAATCATTTTTTTACTTCTTTTCAAACAAAATTTGCAAAGTTGCTTTTAACAATGGTGCCTCTTGCCCTCCTTTCCCTATGAAGTTCTGTTCTGCTTGCTTTTCTAAGCTTTTCCTCCAAGTGCAACATGCTTCAAGTTTTTACTTGATTTTTGTTTTTGTAACAGTGTCAGCACCTTTAAGTATATTCTACAGCATAGGATAAAAAACACATTTAGTGGAAACACCTTCTCATTATTATTAAGAGCTATATTTAAGTATCAGTCAAATTTCCTCTCACACAATATGTTGAGGGGAAAAACTACATGCTGCATTTCTTCACAGTTTTCAAAGTCAGTTCTCCGGCTACATGTCCAATGCTAAGGTAGTGTATTTCATATCTTAAAGCAATGCTTTCAGCTGAAAGGTTGCTAACATAAAATATGCCTCTCTACAAGCTGAGTGCTTCTTTTTTACCCACTGGGGATCAAGTTCAGAGCCAAGGACTTATTCTGCATTATACCTTATATACTTAGTCAGTGTCTTTTTTTCATCAAATGCATCAATCTATAGTATTTATGCAACTGTAACTTTATTCTAGGCCATTGTGCTATAAGATTTCAAGCATGCTGCTTTTGACTGAAAATAAGAGTCTATATCCTCAGTTATTCACTGCTGTCCCGGCTTGACATTTTACTCTTTCTCCAAGCTGTCTGACACCTGATAGCCCATCAAGCATGATCTGGAAACTGCAGTCTGGAGTTTTGCTCCTCTTTTTCTGTCCCTCCACCCGTATGGAACAATATCTATAGCTGTGTGAGAGACATAAATAATTATAGGTAATAAAATAAAGTGTAAAATACAGTGGAGAGAGGGTGAATTTGCCTTCTTTTTTCTTTTTCTTTTTTTAAGAATTAGCATGTAGCAAGCAAGGGATCAAAATACCGCTTTTAGGAGCACAACATGAAAAGACCCACAAGAACACCATTTTAGCTCTCCCAAGTTCTGAATACATCTATTTGGCGCTTACTAGAATTCATTATTTCCCTCTCATCTTGTTTTTTAATTCATATATTTTCTGCCTTATTCCAAAAGTCATCAAAAATGTTCTGTTTTAATCGATTAAAGACTATCCAGTATAGTACGTATTTGTTATCTTTGAATCAGAGCTAATTCATCATGTAGGATTTGGTGACATTATTCTTCTAACTCCAGTGTTGAAAGGTTAAGTACCCAGTGACTTTAATATTTGTATGCCCAATATTTGGGACAGAAGAAACAGCAGACATTCAAACCCATGCGTATATTTCATTACATTCCTAATAGTATGTAGGATTTCTCAAAACATCAAAAATATGTTGACATGTTAAGTATTAACAGTTCTTTAGGGTAGTGTCTGTGCTGACTTTGCTGTTTCTCATTTGTATCCTTTAAAGCAGAATTTTATCAATTTGTGGATTGTAGTGTTCTATCAATTGGCTGGGAAGTAAATATGTTCCTCAGGTGCAGCACCATAAGTACCTCATGGGGAAACAAACCATAGAGTGCACAGTGGCTGGATGAAAAATGATTGCCAGCTAAAGACAGCACTGTGACCTGATTGGGAGCAGCAGACCCAAAGCAGACCATTCTGAAAGTGTTTAGTAAACATAACAGATTGGTAAAACAAGGGTCTTAAGCCTTTATGGACCAAACTGCAGGAGCGATGGCAATGGATAATTACAGAGTCACTGCGGATAGTCTGCTTTAGGTTACTCTAAGCAGATGCTTACAGTTTAATCAACTGCTTAGGTCTCTCCATGCAGCTATTCTAAGAATAATTCCTTCGCAGATACACCAGTGTTCCTTGTCCATGATCCTTTTAGTTATATTACAGAAATGTATACTCTTGAGATATCCCAGCAAACCAGCAAAACTACAGTGGCACATGCTGTAACACTGAAAGAGCAAGCTAAACGTTTGAAGGCACTAAACTTAGCTTGTTCCATGATCTAATGGACATACAGGGCCAGTGATTTTGCAATAAGTAGTGCTTTTTTATCACTGATGTCTTTCTAGATCTTGACCGTGACATCAGGCTATTACGATTTTGTGCTCTAAGTTCAACAGCCCTCCTTGGGAACCTTCAGGAATGTGGCTCAAGTCCTGCTAAATCCTTGTTATGCTTAAAATCTTGTTAGCATCAAAAAAACAAATAAGCCAGATATGTAAAGCCAAGAATTTTTGTTAGTGTAATTGAAATCTTAACAGTATAAGCTAAGAATTATTGTTAATCCAGATTTAATTATTACAGAAAAAGAAAAAAATAAAATCAGTGAAAGAATGCTATTACAAGAAAAGTCTCTATAACAGTACAGTTAAAATTGTTACGCACACGCTTCCTAGTATCTAACCTTTTTCTTTGGTGCTAAGCTCACCTTTCCACTGCTGCTATGTGTCCTAATGTAGATGGTCTCAGTCTGGTGGGGGCACCATGGCAGGTCATCTGCATCCTGAGTCGTTTGCCAGGTGGAGTATGATTTTGATGGTTTCTTCCTCCTCATTCTAGGATCTGCTTAGGGTCACTTTTTTTATGTCTGCTAATGTGCTTGACACCTTGCTCTTTCTTCTGAATTTACTAGATATGGATCATTTAAAAATGTTGAATACTTGTTTTTTGTTTCATATGCTACCCTCAACACTAGTTTTGTCCTGATCTGCATTTCTTTAACTGACCACTGATGAGTTGTTTATAGCCCTAAGGTCTCCAGAGTTAGCCTGTCTCCTGTCTCTTACCATCCCACGCCTTGTATTCCTTTACACTGCATCCCGTGGTTCCCATCATCAAGGTCTCTGTTGTCATACGAGGCCTGTATGCCTGTATTACATTAGTCATAAAGCAGAATAACTACTTCTTACAACTTTGTAAAACAAATCAGGCATATCCACCTGGTAAGAAAAAATGCTGTTACAGCTAAACAAGCTAAGACAAAGATTCAGACAGGTCAAAATAAATTCAGGCAAATCAGGTCTGACAAGCCTCAGTCCTGAGGCTTTGTAAATTCAGTGAAAAGCCTGCGGCTTTTTACTAGCAGTGGCAATACGATATTTACTGGACCACAAAGCAACAGCCTATGCCACTGCGTCATTATTCCACTAATAGCCATTCTGTAAATCAAAAATATGGCAGAAGGAGGTGGTATTACATGTCATTCAAATTCAGTTCCCCAAAAGATACTTTTTTGCCAAATGCTTGTAAGCTAGACAAGGCTGGCAAGGTTTCTTTTGTTAACAGATTACTGTTTTAGTACCCTCAGAACAAAATGGTTTAATTACTAAGAAAAATAAAAAGAGATAAAACTGCAAGAATAGCTTTGAGGCACAGATGCCAAAGTTGCTGGGAAAATCTGATGTTCACAGTAGCAATCCTGTAAGTTTCATTATTAACGTGAATAATTGTAACAAAGTAGCCTTAAAAATGATAACGTTGCAGACGGATCAAATACCACTGCTAACATAACAGCTATTATTACTAGTATTATGTATGTATGTTACAGAAGCTTCAGGCATGGATAAGAGCTATCTTCTGTTACGCACTGTATAAACATATATGCAGCCTCAAAGAGACTGCAAAATGATTGCTCTATTTCATTTCACTTGGCTTGTAATGGGACACATGGTGGAGGATTTTCATTCTATTCAGAGTATGAGTACAGTTTAAGAAAAAGTGAATAAAGAGTACATGATGTCTCGTCTACAAGTGTGCATTGTTAATTTTATTGCCTTTTTCCGAAAAAGAGAAAGAGCAAAAATTAAAAATTAAAAAGGAAGCCTTAAAAAATCAGCTAACTGCTTTCCTCTGCTTTGCCCACGTTGAGTTCTCAATATTTCCTGAGGTGTAAATAGCCATTTACACCTCAGCCATTTACTTACTTTATGCTTTTAATTTTTCTGTCTTAAAGAGCTGAAATACCAGAATGATGGATAATTCACTTAGGATTCTGCTTTTAGTATTTGACCACTAGATGATGCTGTGACTCTTAACTGTATATGAAATTGTACAGTGTTGAGGTTTTGTTGTGATTCTTTCATTTTATAGAACTTCATGGTATTACTTTTCTTACATTAAGTTGGTTTGAAAATTGGTATTAACTTTCTTATGTGTTCCTACATGGTTTGTAACTGCCACATTATATAGACTAGTTATATTCTATACAACACATACAGATCACGCATCTCCTTAACAGTAGGTCTTTCTGTTAATACTGAGAATATCATATGATTCCAGAAGCTGTATGTGCCACTGTGATATGTATACATTCTCCATAGATGCCGATGTGGGCTGTTTTGATAAAGACTTAGGGAAAAGAAGTGAAAGGGATACTGAGAAAAGACATTTGTGATATATTCCATTCAAAGATATTTGTTTCTGTCACTCCTATAGAATTAGTTAATATTGTGTTTTACATCCACATTTTTGGAATTTTGGAATGTTTCTTACTTTGTTTAGAACTAAGGGTGGCAATATGTCTTTTTCTCAGCTCCCACTACTGTAAGAAATGAGAACATCTTACTAATCTCCATAGACATCTTTTCTGATTTCCGTTGCTATAAGTCATCTCCTCTCTTTGATATATTTACTTGTATATTAAAAAATGCAGTTATTTGATCCACATTCTGTTAGTTCTCTTGGCCAAGATCTCCATTAGATTTTCAAAGGTGACACTCACCATTTTATTGATGTTCTTCTCAAAGTGATCTCAAAAGTACAGTATTCTTTCTCCACACAAGCTAATTGTTTGCTACATTTACCATTACTATGATCTCAAGCAAGCACTTTTTAACAATTTTTATGCTAATTCCTTTGTCCTTTTATGTGAAACAGTAACTGTAATAAGCCTAAATTGATAGGGGCAGTCAAAGCCAGCTTTCTTGTGTATAGGAGTGCGTTAAAGGTACAGCTTCTTTCAGTTGATCCCCAGATAACGTATGGGAATTACATGTGCATTTAGTATACTTCCGCCATTCTGTGAGATCTGGATCCTATTTTCAATATGTAAGCAAGAAAATTACTATATTCTTTGAGAGATAGTAAGTAGTACATATAGCCTATCCTGCTTTCACTGAAATCACAGAATTAGACTCACAGAACGGTTGAGTTTGGAAGGGACCTCTGGAGATCATCTAGTCCAACCTCCCTGCTCAAGCAGGGTCCTCTAGAGCACATTGCCCAGGATCGTGTCCAGGCAGGTTTTGAATATCTCCAGGGAAGGAGACTCCACTACCTCTCTGGGCAACCTGTGCCAGTGCTCTGTCACCCTCACAGGAAAGTTCTTCCTCATGTTCAGATGGAACTTCCTGTATTTCAGTTTGTGCCTGTTGCCTCTTGTCCTGTCGCTGGGCACCACGGAGAAGAGTCTGGCCCCATCCTCTTGACACCCTCCCTTTAGATATTTGTATACATTGATGAGATCCCCTCTCAGTCTTCTCTTCTCCAGGCTAAACAGTCCCAGCTCTCTCAGCCTTTCTTCATAGGACAGGTGCTCCAGTCCCCTAATTATCTTTGTAGCCCTCCGCTGGACTCTCTCCAGTAGTGCCATGTCTCTCTTGTATTTGAAAATAAAATATAATTTACTATAAAATAAAATTTACTAGCCACACTAGAGTCTAAGAGGGAGACGGCTGTATTGCACTCTAACAGCCATAGCTTGGCCATGACATTGTTATAGCCACAGCAGGCTCTGAGTCGAAGCGTAATTCAACATCCATTTTCAAAGTGAGTTTCCATGTAGCTGACTCATTTACAATTATACTGAAACTGACCTCCTATCATATGAGCATGTTAACTCTTGCTTTGGAGTATGTCTTTACTAATTTACTTGGAGACAGACTTACATGGATGAAGGACATCCAGAGTTAGAGTAGTGCTATGACGATAGGGTGTTAATCATTTTGCCTCCAGACATAAACTTATTGGCACCTCAAAAGATATCTCAAATTCCCTTCCAAAAAGAAAATCATTAGACTTACATAAAGAATGAATATATAAAGTAAAAATCCTTAAATGAAAACATCCTTAAATGAAACCTTTGCCATTAAAAATTCAGAATGTTAAGGACCTCTCAGATCTACAGAATATGTTTACACAGTTGCAATGTGCATG
The DNA here is from genome assembly GCF_040807025.1 of Struthio camelus. NCBI lineage: Eukaryota > Metazoa > Chordata > Aves > Struthioniformes > Struthionidae > Struthio > Struthio camelus. The sequence goes on from NC_090949.1 coordinate 14,936,929, forward strand.
CAATAACAAATTCTAACAGGAAGGACAACACCCAGAATCATAAGGACTCTATTCAGGCTTAACTAGTGGCCAATGTTAAGCTCTAATAGACCCAGAGCAAAGGCTAAAAGCTGGTCATTTCTCTTCTTCCACCCACTGGCGCAGGGGTATTAACCTGGCAATTTAGACGCTTGGCCTGTGAATGGTCCCACTGATATCCAGGTACTGCATGAGGTATTTAGTTAGTACTAATGAGAATATCAGCATTTCACCTCACCATTTTTACTCACCCTGTTACTTGTTCAAACTTTTTAGATATTGACCCTCTCTTGCAATCTGTTCTTTCTGGAGCTTCTGAAGGATTTACCCACTTGTAAAACAACGATTAGCGTACAGCTGTAATGATTAAACTTGATACAAGAGGCTTTTTCATCAAAATTTCCATTTAAAAAAATATAATCTCTAGTTCCCAAACCTTGGAAAGTCTTGGGTTGTAACTGTCTTCTATTTTGTGTCTATGTGATATTAAAGTGATGGCTTCTTACTTTCTTCTTTGTGCCTGAACTCTATTTTTAGGCACTAGTAGGTATATTTCTCTGTACTTGGACAGAACCTCATTGGTCAGAAAAAACTTCCCTGCTGCAAATAGAATTTTCTTTGATATATTAAAAGAAAAGTCATTTGGAGATTTATTGATCTGAATTACAGCAGCTCACTTATCACTAAAGCTTTGTGCAAATCGCAAGGAGGATGACAAATTTCATAGGGGAATATAGTGGATTTCAACCTTTGTCACTGATTAATAGAAAAGCTCAAACAGTCATTAATATTAGATTTGTAGAGCTACTTTATATATTGGTATAATCAAAAGTCAGCCTGAGACTGTAGTAAAGTTAAATTTAAGAGGAGGAACATCGGAGAGGAACTCACTATCCTAAGCCAAATTGTAAAACCTAAAAAAGATTCCTTAGAGGTTAAATTGTTTCAAATGCAGAGTGTATAGAGTACTTCTTTTGCACCACCACTGCTTCATTTAAGACCCTACTGTAAAATGCTATATTTCCCTCAGGTTCTTCTCCTTCTTACACTCTAATTAGTGTTTCAGTCTAGATTGTGTTAATTATTCTGAGTTTACTGAGTAAGAGCATGAGTCTTTGGAAAGATTTCAAGTGCACAGTCACTCTCATAAGTTTACTTGCTTTTTCTGGTGTTAATAAACCCAGTGATTTTTATGTTTATAGGATGATATTCAAGTATTAATTCTTGCCTTGAGACAAACATATTCTTTTCCTTTTTTTTTTCTTTTTACACACTAACTGAAAGAGCTGTGGGATAACAAAACCTTTTATACATTTGGAATAGTATTTTCCTAGTACAACCTTGACAAAATCCTCACAGTGAAGCATCACAGTGCCTTCATCTGTATGCTTTCAGAATATTCTAGCAGAGGCCTTTTCAAGTGAAAAATATGCAGCTTTTTGTTTCTATTCTGTAGACCTTTTCTTCTATAAAGTGAATGCTTTTCAAACTAGTCTACCTTAGACCAAGAACATTACCTTCAGTTTCACTGAATGCCAATAATGGCAATAAAAATATTACAAAATATTATAATATTATAGTTCAGAAACAGAAACAAATGCTTCAACGTGCATGGTGCTGAGCGCTCTGCTGTACCTCGAGCAAAGCACATTAAGCCCAAGATGTAAGTGTGTTAGCAGTCTCATTAATTACTGACTGGACTGAGGTGTCGGTACTCAGTATAGCTCATATTTCAAACACAATGGGCAGACTACAATTCAGAGTTTACTAAATATTAAAACAGAGGGTGCTTATGTCCTATGGCATATGCCAGTCTAAGGATCTGGAATTTCCTCATCTTAGCTCTTTAACTTAGGAGGAGAAATGGGTATGCTGTCCTTCTTTGACTAAAGTAGTATAACTGTGTCTGTTATAGGGAGGCAGAAAGGAAGAGAGGTGGTGGAACAAAAGGGAGCAAGGCACTACTGAATACAGCCATGGGAGCATGGCAGTCAGAAGGTCATAGAAATAGCAAGTTTGAGGGTCTGAATTTTAGTGCAAAGAGGTTTGAAACTGTGAAGACACTGGCTGCTGTGGTTTGATTGCTGTTACATTCACAGAAACAGGATAGGTAACACCTAGCACTCTCATCAATCTCTTCACCTAGTGGAAACAAACTGCCTAGTCTCATGTTCACCACTTGTGTCAGAAAGATGTGAAGACTGAAGTCATGGATGCTAGGGAAAAGCAGTTATTTTCTTAACAAGAGGACTGACACTGTAACAAGAATAACTCAGTGAAGCGTCTTTTGTGCTCTCAGCCACTACAAATCTGTGCTGGTGCAAAGTCCCATACTGTTCCAGTATGGCCATAGTCACAATATTTTTATGTGTAACCATTTTCTTTGCAAATCAGTTAATCAGTATGGAAAATAAATGCTGGTACTTAGCAAACAATGCTTGCATGGGTTTGGTAAAATCTACTGATAATGTTCCCATATTTTGGCAACCACCAGATGGAAGGAGTGAAGTTCCTGAGTGACAGATTTTCCTATTTACACTTTGCATAAGCTTCTGTTAGTGTAGGAAGCTTCTGGTCTGCTGTGAAAGAAATGAGTTTGTCAAATGCTACATTTACTGCCAAACACATTCTTCCAACTCATTAGTCCTTTCACAGTCTTGGCCCAGAAAAACCTTGTTGTCATTCTCCTTTCTGTTCCTTTGGCTTTTTATTTTTAATTTGTGGAAACAACTCAAGGTTTACATGCAAATTTTAAAAGGAAGAGCTTTAAGTTTGTATTTCTAAAGCTCTTGTGTAAAACAGAACTTGGCATTTTACCAGTTATGTTTTTTAAAGTGACAGTCTTTCTTTTCTTTGATGTCACTTCGAGTATATACTGAACTTACCTTCTGACTCTCAATACTTTCTCTCATTGTTGGTTTATTCTATAAAGTGTTTCTGACGTGTCTCGTGAGAATATGACTTTTACTGATTTCTTTACGTACATATGGACTCATGGATCTTTGTTTTCATCAGGATAGTCATGAAATAGTTCTACTGAAAATCACTGACAGGGATTTACTGGTGGAATGGGGGAGCTGAAGAAAGGGAAAGATTCAGAGCTGGGAAGCCTATTGAGAACTGAGAATAAAAGTATGAAAGGAGGGGCAAGGAGAAAAGAAACAATTGGAAGGTCGAAGAGAGGGAAAAAAGGGCAGGAAATCAAACAAAGGAAGTAGAGATAAAAATTAAGAAAAATAATCCACCACTGCATGATGAGGAAGTGTACCCCAGGCTACAGACCAGCTGCATGGAAGTAAGGGTGGGCAAGTCCTTTATTCTCAAAAGAGGAAATGTGGTGACCTTGTGAAGAGTAAGACTGACCAATGGATGTCAATAGTTGAGACTCAATACAACAATGGAAAGATTGATAGAGGCTACAGAGATTACGGCTAGTGAGCCTGCCTACCTTCTACATGTCCTGTCACGAACTGCAGGTCAAGGTCAACTCTGCACATTTATCACATGTGAAGTTTCAGAAAGAAATTCCATGAAGGGAAAACTTCACAAAATGCAGGATTTCCTTTTTCACCTTTTAACTTCTATTTTTTCTGATAAGTACTGTTGAAGAGGGAAGTGAAAGAGGCATGGTAAGGGAGGAAGGAGTGGGAAAAAAATGTTTTTCATTTTCTTTTTATGTTACTTTCACTCAGATAGAATCTTTCCCTTGCTTTTGTTTTTACAGTCTAGTAACAAGCTCTATCTGCTTTCTCTTTAATGGTCATATTTTTCATCCACTTAATTGTGAGGTTGCTTATTTCTCTAAAATTACACAGGGATTGTCCCGCTTTTAATACTCCTTGTAGTAGTTTATGCCACCTCCTCATATTGGACATTAAGAGATGCATATATCCTAAATTTGCTATAGCGTTTTCTTCTTTTTCTTCTCCTAGATGTTTCTTACAATGAATCTACTCTTGTTTATTTTGTGATTTAAGAGACAGATTATTAGGCTTTTTGCTCTGATTTGTGTCAAATTCTGTGTCACCTAAGAGCTCACCTGGTTAACACTTTTAGTGATCATTAGCCATAGGTGCATGTTGCTAAATTCTTCAAGGTCCTTAACATATTTGGTATCTTCTCAAAAGCAATCACCAATATTGTATGTGCAAATCAGTTTGACTTTTAAATGGATGGAAGATCTGAGAGCTATTAAACATTCTTCTTGTTTGGTGTCTGCCTTGATTACAAATGCAAGTTATACCCATCTTTGAGGCTATCTTGAGCCTTGAACTGAAGCGCTTTAATCATTTATTGTGAGATAAATGGGTCATTTAAAATAGTAAAATACATGTTCCTTCACATTCTTAAATGCAGTACTGGTCTGCCTCCCTAAATGCACCTAGTGGAGGTAAGAGCGTGCAGCATTGAGGAACAGTCTACACTGGATATATATTAGACTGACCAGTTTTTCAGCAGGGTCATGGCATCTGCATAAATTGAAGAGGCATTGGGTAGGCAGCTTTAAAACACTGGTTTCTGTGCAAGAGATATTTTTCTGAATCAGAAGGTATTTTCTACTTGAATACACAAATCAGCATGTTCAAGGATTTCAAGGATACCTGAAGTGGGCCAATTCAAGAAGTTTGCAATTGGGAGTAGGGAGGTAAAACTGGTTTTGCATTATTTGTTTATATAATATGTTCATTGTTGAATGCTGTAAAATTAACTCTTTTGCTCCTTAATGATAATAGATTCAAAAATAGTCTAACTCTTCATTACTTACAGGATACGTCAGATCTCCTTAAAGATTATTGTATTTGGTTAGAAAATCTATATTTTAAATTTCAAGCCACATTCCTGCAGAGAAAAATTAATTTAAACTGACATAGCATAGCCAAGCTCCTGAGTCATGCTTCTGCTATCAAGGAGTAAACTTATTTTCTTTTTCTGTCTTTTTATGGAATCTTGTATCATCAAAGGTAAATTTCTATTCAAAAATTCTGTTGCAAAAAGCTGTGATACCTCCAGGAAAACATGTTCCACTTCCCAAACTGACTTTGACAACTAAAAAGCTAAAGTGACCTTGACATTTGTAAATCTTTTAAAATGCACCATCTACCCTCAGGATATGAAATTCCATTTTAGAACTAATTTTTACATTAGAAACTAATAGGTACAACTTTAGCCAATTTACTTTTAGTGAATTTGATGTGCAGCAAAAATGCTTCAAAGTATCCTAAAAAATGGAGTACAAATCAAATGTCATTGAAATGGAGATGATATTTGTGACTGGAACTGCATATAAGTGCAAGTTACAGTCATCTGTTTTCTTTTGTGTCTTCTGTGACTATCATTACAAGCTGGATACTTACAGGATTCTTACTCAAGCAAAACTGCCGCTGAAGTCAAAGCCTGTGGAACTGGATCTGAAATGTGTAAATCTAGGGCAAAAATATTTCTTAGTGTATTTTGAATCGTAAAACCAGAGCACTTAATTCTAATATATAATCATTAGAGGAAAAAAGATTATAAATAGTCATGGCACAAATCAGCTCCTTAAAGTCATCACCCAGCCATCTGGCATGTGCCACAAGCCAAGTTCTTCCAGAAACTAAGAACTGCCAAAAACCCCAGATGGTTTCCCTAGGGAAAGCAGAACATACATCCTACGTATTTGACAAATAGGAGCCAAAAACAAAACCAAAACAAAACCTTCATCCAGATCCTAGAAAACAGAGCATTCTACCTTACACAAGAGGACAAACTATGAAGCTACCTCTTGCATCTGAAGTCCTTTAGCCCTGTTATAAATCGAAATAAAAAGCACTAAAGGTGTGTGACAAAAAGCACCTCAGCCAACCACTGTAAAAAAGTCTTGTTAAATAAATTATTTCAGATCCAGGAATAGGACTAAGGCCAGTTTAGAATTAAAAAGTGTTGAAAGCCTTAAGACTTTTTCTCCAATCTTCTGGGATTGCCTAGCTGAGATTCAGCCTAGCTGGCTTTTGCAGTTGAAGAAGACACTGCAATAAGTGCAGATATACCCTAGCTTTCTTTAAACCAGCACACTATTCACAGTGTGAAGTCCAACGCAGCTTGTATAGGATTCCCAAAGAGCAAGAAAGATTAGCCTATGCCAAGCTCTGTACTTCTAAAAGTAAACCACTACCAGTTCCCAAGCTGGTTAGCCTCATGGTAGCTCAGGTTCACCTTAGGAATACCACTGACACTTGCTGTAACTGTACTATAGCTATAACTCAGATGTCACTTGAAGGAGTGTTACAGCACTCTCTTAATAAATGCTTTTCTGAGTGGCTGTGGGAGGCTGAGGTAAATGATACAGTGTGCAGATTAACAAACTGAAAACTGGCATTTGAATCCTACTCGGAAATCTCTTACAATCCACCTCTTTTTTTCTTTAAATTATTTTTAAAAACATATGAATTCACCATACATTTTTAGTTTTTGAGTGAAATATTCTACAGAAATCAGTGGCACAAAGCTGCCAGAAGAGAAACGTAAACTTCCTAGGCAATCCAAGGCAGAGTAAAGGAAATGATATAGCAAGCAGTTCCCGGGTAACTCTGGAAGCATTCTAGAGTAATTTGGATGATTGTTTTGGCAAGTTAGTAAGAAAGAGTTACAGTATCATTAGCAGCTTAAGCTAACTAATGGTGCTGTCAGAAGTGGCGTTCCCTCCAGCCTAGGCCATGCTGATATGGCCACACCACCAGGCTTGCTGATCTGGCTGAAAGTTAACCCAGCAACAGCAACAGAATTGTTTAGCTTTAGACATCTGCCTGAGATGCTTGCTACAAAAAAAGATTACCTGACCAAGGAGAGATGAAGACTCCTCCAATGAGTAATGCAGACCACTTTTATGTTAGTAGCATCCCTACATTGACTGTGGGGGTCATTAAGTTAGACTTTGCCAATAATGCCTCAAATAGCAAACTATGAATGCTAATGTTTATGTTCATTTGTGACTGTGTTGTTTGCAAACAAAGTTCCTAAGTGAGGTGCCTATACGTTTAAAGCAGAAACAGCTATTCTAAGATAAAACTATTCCGTGCTAATGTCACTTGTTCCTTGGTAGTTGTTTCAGTTTTCCATCAAAGTTGAGCAGACAAATCATATGCTGTATGCACTCTGTAAAGGAAAACAGATGCCTCAGATTCCACTTATGAAGAAGGATGATTCTTTGACTGCGAAGTATTAACTGATAGAAATAACAGGTTGCTGTGTGTCAGACCTGCAAGTGTCGAATGACTTTGAAAGAAATAATGGGATAACTGTGGGCAGGCACATAGAGTATATGAAAGATAAGATATTTTCTTGACAGGTCTTAGGTCTTCTACAATCCATTTAAACCTGTTCTGAGCAAGTGTTGTGATATGATATGTTCATGAGGTTTTTTTTTTTTTATTTTGGGTAAACCATAGGAATAGCAAACTAAAAGTTTCTGTAATATTTTTATCAAAATGTTTTCTGTTCAAAATTCTATTCTTGTTTTTCTTAAACATTCATAAAGGTCGTATTGCAGCATGCTGAATCAACTATAAATATTTCCTGTGAGTTTGATTTTATTTCCAAAGTTGCTGACCTGACTTCTATGTGTGATTTTGTTTTGGATAACCATCTGCGAGACATCTGTTAAACTGTAATCTCTACCAGACAGGGAACATGTTCTACAGTATGAATGTAAAATGCTGAGTAACCTTCCAGCACAATACAAGTGTTCTTTAATGAACAGCAAACAGTAAATAATAAAACTGACCAAAGTGTTGCTTGGATTCTGTCCATAACTGTGAATAAGAAGTACTTATGAACTTGGTGACCTTGTATTTGATTAAAATTCATCAATAGTTCAGCACTTTTGTTCAATATCTGTCTGACTTTCATATATCACTATGTCCCCTTATCTTAGAAAAACTTAGTTTTTAACTTCAGGTTACAAACTGAGTTGTCCCATTGCCTTCAGATATCCCAGTAGGATTTAAGAAATTTATAATAGTTCAGAAAGTGACCGTATTGGCATTACTGTATATACTGAGAAGTGTTTGCAGAATGTTCAACTATATTATTACAAGCTATATTACTATCACTTTTAAAAAGAGCTGTTGTTTTGCTTTGTTTTTTCTCTCAGAGCAGTGCATACACAATATAAGCAAAAAAAAAAAAATCCTCAGTGGAGCTGGAGGCTCCACATCCATAAATGTTGAGTTTATTTCTAGTGTTTCAGAAACTCTCCAGGAAAGACATAGTCTCTGTTAGCTATATTTTCATTTTAAGCCAGCCCTTTGGATAGTCAAATCCATGCCTTCCCATTAAGAATCCACTAATTTGGCTTGTTTTATTCTAGCATTATAAAAATTAACTATTTAGAAAAAAGTATTAAAAAACTGCAAAAATTATCTTACTATACTGCAAACATTGTAAGGCTTAGAATAAGCTGTATCTTTTCAATTAAAACTATGTTTTTAATTAAGGAAACATATCTTTTCCTTGAGAAGTATACGGTCATGGCACATCTTGTGACTAGCTAGTCAGTAAGAGCCTTATCTCAGTCATTAACAGGGCATAATACATATGTCTTTTCACATTTAAATCCTTCACCATTGAAGAAGACTAATTCCCACTGAATATTACTGAACTAGAATAATTCCTTGGTGACCTGTCATCATTACTTAACAATGTAATTCTGTGCCACAGAAGCAATGGACTTGCTAACTATAGACGACACTATTGAACACTTGAACATTTTTTTTAGTATGTATAATATGTCATACTTGCTTGGCTTACTAACAAGATCAGGAAATGAATTACAGGAATTTTTTTTTTTAGTAATTGTGCTTACATATGATTATGCTTAAATAAGGGTAAATCCACAATTAAAACAACATCTTTCAAATAGTTTGGTATATAGAAATACTTCTCTTTTTATTACTTACAGTAAGCACAATGCAAAATCATTCCTTGATGAAAGAAATAAAAGTCCTCCTTCCAAAGAAGCTTAAAAGTCATTGAAGGAAAAATGGTGTAGTTCCCTCTTATTTTAGAGACTGAGAGCTGACATTACAGGCAATTAGAGAAAGCAGCAGTTTAGGAAACATGTCTCATGTTGGTTCTATGTTCCTAGGAAACACAGGGGAACAGACCTAATTTGATTTCACGCTTCCTTATCATTTCTTCTGCTTCCTGGTTACCATTTACTCAGAAAACATGAGGAGAAGTATGACAGTGGCAGGATGGGAGCCCAGAGAGACCCAGCACTGAAATATCCTAATCACACACTAGACTGCTGCAGATCTGCTAGGATTTGCTCAATTATCTTGGACAGCCACGTTCTCCACGGTCATTAAATCATGCTAAGCCATTCTCTTGTACAGTCTCCAGCACAGTCTCCACTTTTATAATGTGATTTAAAATCGTTCTGAGAAAACAGCCTCTGTTCATATTCTCCAGCAAAATCATGCTACAGCTGACATGTTGCCAGAACTAAAGCCTATAATAGGCTTCATCTTGCTTTAATATAGGACAGAATCATCTCTGAAGTTTGCTGCTATTGCATCAAAAATACAATCAAGTAATATATTCTAATCCATCCAGGAAAAGAGCTGGTTTTCCCTTCCTTTATGCTGCAGGCATCCAGAAGTGACAGGATATTGGGTCTGTGGCCTTGTCTAAACTAACGTTGCATCTAAAAATTGAGGAAGGCATCAGGAAGCAGCTATCTGAGTGAAACCAGACATATCACATGTCATTTTCTAAAATGTAATATCAGCTAAAAAGTCTACTAAGAAAGCTGCATCCTGCTGGTGCTTGTCTTTCTCTGACTGGATCATAGCAACAAAAATCAAAGACGTCTCAGCAGTCTAGAAAGAGCTACTGCAGATAAGGTTCATCCATCAATGCCAATACAGTTTAGGCCAATTGGCACTGGGATAAGTATCTATGCAAGATGTAAGGCAGTAGAGAATCAGCACTTTACAAATGTAAGATAGATACATTTATAACAAGGTCCAGTAAGTTTACGACAGGGATGCTCACCTAAATGTGAGAAAAATTCATGAAGCAAGCAGCTAAGTCTGGTGCTCCCACTAATTTATCTTACTTACATATAACCTTAAAAATACCTCTGACCTGTAACCTCTATTCATATCCAGTCCTTCTTTACTTGACTTTATCTTCTCTGGCTTGCTTACCATGCCAGTTTGTGGCATCTTGTCTGAAACTGAGCTATAGTCCTATGAGAATGGCATGGATGCAGAGGACCATTTAGAGACTGCAGGATTGAAGTTGCTGGCCCTTATTCACTGTCTGTTGAAATACAAAAGATTCTTTCCATTAATCTTAATGTATTTTGGAAAAGTTGCATATAATACAAGTCCTCTGTGGCAAGACTTTCTTTTACGCTATGTTTCTGCAGAATCTGTCCCAGTCGGTTACGGTTTGCAGTATTACTCTGAGATAAGTGAAAAGTATCGTTTAAAGGAAGCTTAAACTCCAAGCTGAGAATATTGAATATTCACAGTCATGTGAATCTTGATCCACAGATCCAGACCAGTAAGAATACATTGAATGAAACTTTGGGCAAGTTCTGAAAAAAAAGATTTTAGTCTATTATAAAAAAAACTAAACATTCGCTTATCTTTAATAAATTTACCAACGAACAGTATGGTTGCTTCTCTAATGAATGTGTGTATCTGTGTGTAACTTGTCTTTGGTTCAGAATATACGGTATAATTTTACTCTGGAAAGTTACTTCTACTGCTGTTCACCATTTGAGCCAAAAGATGCTGGAAAATGAAATCAGTTCTCCTGAAATACCCATCTTCAGTTTACCTGATAAAAAAAATGATCTGTTTAATAGTATTTTAATACTGTTTGAATGAATGTCATTGATCCTTATTTAAAACTGTTCTACCATTGTAAATGAATGTTTTTCATGGAAGAAACTGGGGATATATTCTGATTTCAGAACCTGGTTGTTAGTGGTAAAGCAGATCCACATAGAATTCCAATTAGGATGAATTTGTAGGGTTTGGAAGTAAGCAGGTCAGATCTGTCTTACTTGGAAACTTACCAACATTGATATGAGTGTCATAGGATACAGTAAAGCCATGCCAATTTTAGGATAATTAGACTGTAATAAATTTGCTAGGAAAAGTTAAAATGAAAAGTACAACATTTTGATTCCCCATAACGAATCCAACTTTTTATATCCTGATTTGATGCTACAAAAAATCAGTGATAAGGAGATCACTCAAGGTCAAAAAATCAAAAATGATTTTCTTATTCTGTGGTCTAGGATCCTCTCATTTTTGGATCAGAAGAGGCCAGGTCTGACAACGTGTTAGTCCAAATCGTCTACATAAAGAAATTTTATTTATCTTAATTTCTTTTTTTGTCATTTTGACAAAAAAGGTGATTTTCTGTTATTCCCGAAGTCCAGCTCTGCTTAGTTGAATAGCACAAAATGTGAGGATTATTACACTTTTCCTGACAGGGTTGATTATTCTCTGGCTATTATACATATGTGATATGATACTTAATAAGGAGGAGTTAGAATATATACATTATAACGTATATTACTGTATGTTTCTCTAAAAAAGAGCGAAAGAGGTCATATCAACAGGAAATAATGGTTATTTCTTTGTCAAGACAAAATGAGCACAGATAAATGTCTTTATGGCATGTATTCAGATGACTACATATATTCTAAGATGTTCTCCTCGAATGCATGATTGTACATATGTTAGGATGTCTTTTCTCTCTTAAAATCTTGTTGCCCATTTTAACTGCCTAAGCTTTGAGATTTGTGAATATGGGTGAAAAGAGAACAACTGAACATGAATCATCTGTCTAAGCAACTCATGTATGTCCTTGTCAAAGAATATATCACAGACAGAGACTGAAAACAAACCTAAATGAATGAGCGGAGTCAAACAGAAAGAATGCAGGAGTCTACAGTGAGTAGGCCACAGACGGAAGTACTGTTAATTGAGAAAGATACTGGGAAATCTTTTTAAAACCGGACCACCCTGCAGCGGCCTCCTCTTCCTGCTTGCCATGCCCTCCTCCCCTCTGGACTGTTTGCTCCTTGCTTCCAGCCCCGAAACCCGTGCTGTGGTGTCTGTGTCCCACCTCCCTTCCTCTCCTGCGAGCAGCCAGCTTCCTAGCTCTGCTGCGCTCTCACTGCCGCTCCAGATCCCACGCTAAAAAGCCTGGTACCTTCAAAGAGGCCAAGATTGCTCTCTCTCAAAAGTTACAATGTAGTCTAACCAAATATTTACACAGTGGTATAAAATCCTAGTAGAAAAAAGACTCTGGCAATTTTTACTAGGAGATAGCCAGGTAAAGTAAGCATTTTATTACTCAGCTTGATTGGCTGCACCTCACAAGTGCTTTACCTCCTCTCAGATTTACAGTAGAACTGCTAGTGCATTTTAATTATTCTGGGACGCAGATTTTTTTGTCAGTGAGGACAAAACCTAAAAACATACCAAACTGAAAAACAGAAAGAAGTAGGATAGGACTGGTATGGCTTTAAGATTTGCAGTGGCCATTTATGCTTACAATCAACTAAATGGAAAGATAAACATTCTGATTAACCTTAAATTACCATTTACCTGTAGCACTGAAACACATCAATACCAAGAAACAATACAGTTCGAAATAAACAAATAGGAAGTTTAAATCATGGGGATGAAAATTAAAGCACAAGCTATTAAACAAACCTGTCCATTTAGAATATCATATTGCATTTCAGCTCCACTACTGGGCTTTTATTAACATCTACTGTTTCTTTGGTGAGGTAGGCTGATAGTGTAACTGTTTGGATTCTGCAACATAAAATACTGCACATCCCTCACCTATTTTTTTCTTCCCCTTGATAATAAGTAATTTCCTAGAGCACATCCCAGTGTCGTATGCTAATAGTCACCTCTGCAGCACTGCAAGATGTAATCCGGTGAAAAGGATTTGTTAAGTATCTGCTAGATCCCACTCTAGATGAGGGCAATGGAAATCTCTTATTCTGGAGTGGTTTACCCCCATCATGACAGAATTCAGAGCAAATTCTGCCAATAGCAGGCAATGGATTGAAGGAGTTAGCTGTTATGTCAGGACAGCCTGAGAATACTTACAGCTGACTGAAGGGGACTTTAATTTGTCCTTCTGCTTGTGCAGAAGGGCTGTGCTCATCATTATATGGAATAGCTGTAGCAAATACAGAAATAGACCCTAACATCCTTGCATCCAAGCCCAGTGACAACACTCCTCTTAGAAACCCTTGCCCAATTGTCCATCTGTGCTGTGCACTGAGAAAGAGTGCACTACAGGAAGGGGAGCTATAGAATAAATACTACGACACATCTATCCTGTACACTAGGAGTAATCTAACCAGTACAGCACAGAGCTCAGCATGAGCTAATTGATTTTGTCAATAACTGTTTGGCCTTCCCACATAGGCTATAAGTAAAGCAAAAGCAGAGATCTCTGCCACATGATGGAAGTGACAGAATGATATCGTTATGGCAGATGAACCACTCTTTGGCAAATAGAGCACATACTTGCCAGAGAGTTAAGCTGGTATTTGGAAATGAGGTGGATTGCTTAGAATTGGGATACTTGGACTATAATCCTGATTCCAAAGAGAAAAATACTCTTTACAACTGTAGTTATTACACACAAGCATATGGGCTTACCATATTCATTTTGAAAAATTGATGCAATTGCGGGTTGGCTACTTTGAAGAGCAGTTTCTTTTCCCAGCTGTGTCACTGTTGGATGTTAGTTTACAGTAACTAATATTACCAGCTACTCTAAAAATGTTGAGTGAAGGAATGTTAAGGAAATTCAGGAATGAAAAGGTTCTGGCCTAGCAGTTAAACAGGGGTCACTGCGCATTAAGAGACTTAATGAGCAGTCTTCAGGTAAGCAGAATTAGTACATTTAAGCTAGGTCTCTGTTACATCTGTCGTTCAGGGCTTTCTCAGAGTAGGGACATTTGTGCCAATATAACCATTTAGTCTAGTACACTGTTATACCTAGGGTGGACCCTTCATAGACTCTTCCCAGAGTAGTGTAAAATGGAGCTGCTATCATGGTGACTTTTTCATGTAACACACTCAAATATATTACATGCAAGCCAAAAAGTTGCAGGGCCTATGAGATGCTGGTACAGATTAGGACATATTTCTACTGGCATTTGTACCACCAGTGCAAACATAACTCTGAGACCCAGGCAGTGCAAGGGATGTCTTTTAGGGCTAGGACAACTCACTGAAGCCATTATGATATGTGGCCTGTAAACAGGCTGGGTGATGCATTTGTGAAACAAAGCGTTTCATTAATCAGAAATGCTTTGGCATTTCAGTGAGTTATTGTCTTTGCCACTTTTCCCAGTTTTGAAATAGAATACACTGTGTTCTTTCTTATATGTGTCAACATATCATTAGAGCTGTTTCAGAACAGTTTATAACTGTATGTCAATATAATATGATTTGTGTTCAGGAAGTCATTTGGAATATGCCCCTCCATGTAGCACCAGTTAAAGTCTGAGCGCGAAGAGATGCTGACCACTGCATTTCCTGTGAGATTTTGATAGGAGCTCAAGAAGTATTTTGGCTGTGCAAGCCAGCCCTAAATAATACCCGTGATAAATCAGGCAAGCAAAATTTATGTCAGTTTCAGTGGCTGGGCTGTGATGTATATCCAAAATCCATATTAAATTTGCCTGGCTGTCTATGGATGGATTTACATATATAAAATTTTATCATTATTGGTAAATGAGATTTCCCTTTTTTCAATATACAAGATCATATCACACTGGAAATATACATAGAATTAGACATATACTTCTCATATTGTCTGTATTTGTTATTTCATATATAACTTTAGGCATCACAAGACAAAAAATGACCAAGGATTTTAGCCTTTGATCTGATTTGCATCCAGAAAACTTGTATTTCCATATTTTTCTTGGCAGAATTATCTTCTTAAGCAGGAAAATTATAAAAGCTGTATTTTAGAACTTTCTTTGAATGTTTGTCTACTTAGGATATTACAGAAAAACTAACAAATATTTTGGAAAATGTAAATGCAATCTCAAAATTACATTTTGGAAAGCTACCAGTGGCATGTATTGGCAAAGGAGAATGTGTAAAAAGGGAGAAATAAAAGCAGAACCCAGAAGGTGAGTTGATGGGTAAGTGAAGAGATCACAAGCCAGATATGAGCCAACAGCAAGTTTTAATTTTAATTAAGTCTGTTTTCTCAACAGGATCATCATGCTTATAAAGGCTTCATAGTTGTTATATGGAAAAAAAAGTAGTCATTGTGCATATTGAGGTATGAATTCTCAGCCCTGAAGTTTCCTCTGCAGTGCCTAGCAAGTGGAAAATAATGTGGAGGTGCACATCAAGATTCCCTGTTAATAAAGTTTGCCTGAAGCAAGGCTAATTGAGTCCATACCACCAAGACATGCCAGTCAGAATGAGGAAACAAAGAGCGTGATACAACTAGAAGGTGGAGTCCTTCTACAGTATAATTATAGACAATTTAATAAAACCAGCAGAGAATATGCAGAAGGGAAAAATCTGTGTCCACCATTTTTAGACTACTCTATTGTTTAAAATAAATATCTCAGACTATGAAAACACCAGCGAATGGTACAAAGGAGGCTTCTCTCTGGGGAATAGTTTACATTATTAGTGGCAGACTGTGGATTATCATTATTACCTACATTTATGTATCCTACTTAGGCATTTACTTTAGGAGCTTAGGTCTCTTTGTATACAATGAAATTAAGTCACATTCACAGGGCAAATGAAAGTGCCATTACATAGGGAAAATAACATCTGAAACAGCACGTAAGCAAAGTACTGGTATGGATATGCCTGGTGCTGGGCACGCTGGCCACAGCCAGAAGTCTGTTCCATGTAAAATTGGAAGCAATGAATTTTAACAAGATCTCTAGGTAGCCAATTTAGGATGCATACGTGTGTTCCAGACCTCCTCTGAGATGCTCCATGATAAAACACTTTCCCTGCACAACCCTTAAGCATCTCCCACAGCACAGTTTGTCCTATTATCTCAGCGTGTCCTATTTAGAAGCAGAAATCTGGACAGCATTTTCACCCTGCTGAAGAGATACAACAGATTCATATACCTGGTTTTAACTGTCCAACTCTGTCATGTTATAGTCTGAGTTTTAAAAGTACTGCTGGAGATTACCTTTTTCAGAAAACGTAAGTCCAAGAAAAATCCTCTTCAGCACATCCCTGCTCTAAAGGAGGTCCTACAGCAAATCCATAGAAAAGAAAGTAGCCATCTTTGTTGTCTGTATTGTCCCACAAAATTTGTTTCTGTGGTTATAAAACCATATTATTTAGAATGTGTGTTTTATGAATTTAAATGCTCTCCTAAGGCTTGCCTTTGCAACAGACACTGAGTGGCACTTAACTGCAACTTAAGATCTATTCTCCACCATGTTTTATAAATGTTTCAGAATATGGCACTTGGAAAACATCTTAGTTGTAGAAGTAAAAGAAAAGTTTATATGATTATCTCAATTAGCTTGACCTTTCCAAGGTTGTAGAACTTCTTGCAAATATTTCCAAACCAAAACATGTTTTGTACCAGTTTAAATGTCCTGAGATCTAAACTTGGTGGCTAGGTCCTATATGTACATTCAACTTGATATTTTTCATCAGATTTGTTCACCTTACCCAAAAAGTTTCAAGTTTACAGTGCTACAGTCTTAAACAGCTGAAATATATGTGATGAAATGTTTTGTTTGTCATTAAAATAAGTTCCAAAATGCAACCTTGATGAAGCAATTTTAATTTAAACTCATTGATTTTAAAAAGTCAGCATTTTGCTTGTGCCAGACATGACTTCTACAGCAAAAATGCCATTAGAAGAGTTGCACCTAACTTAGCATAAATAGATCTACAATTTACTTATAACAAGCGTTGAAATGGTCACCTAGACATGGTTAAGGCTTATTGTCTTCCAACACCATGACTGAATTTTCACTTGCATACCAAAACCAAACATTTAGCAACAGAAAAGTCTAAATTAGACTTCTGCAAGCCAGAACTCTTACAGGAAGTTTAAAATATATAATGTTATTAGCCCTTAATACTTTTTTTTCTGCTACAATGTGTGCTTCAGAGGAGAAAAGTTGAGGGCACTTACCAAGACAGAATTCTCTTCATCTCCAAAGCAGTCACTGAGCTGAGCTCACTTCTCATATATAATAGGTGTCCAAGTTACTCTTGTTGACCAGCTACAGAACTTCAATAGAACTTCCAATATAGTGGAGTAGATCTGGGTAGTGTTCATGCAGAAGTAGTGCTTTCATTCCTGTTTATATGGTTTCAGGCTTAAGCTGAAAAAAAATTATTTTACAAACTATAACAAAGCTTGACATTCAAAGCATTCTGAGTGACCATCATGTAGATGAAGGATAATTTCTAGAATACCTACCATAAAACAGGATATGAGTGGAATGGAGGTCTGTTTTTGTTTATCTACCCACTCCACATATCAAAGTATATATTTAGATTATTTTGTTACTTAGGTAGTCACTGACTAGGCACTGTAAATGAGGTCTAAGATTTCTCTCAGACATTGAATCAGGGAAGTAGGCCAGGACGCTGTCACCATGCTGTGTTGGTGCACTAAACTGTGCTGATTCACTGGATCCCTTAGCTCCAAAAGATGCTTTGCAAAACGTAACAAAAATCTATGAAAACCACTGTAAGAGAAACTGCAGCTCCCAGCAAAACCCCTGCTTATTTTCCTGAGCGCCTAACATCAAAGATCATCCATTGAAGTCATCTCCTCAAAAACTCTTGCATATTTCAATAGGGCCTGGATCAGGCTCCGTGCCCAGCTGGGGAACTTGACGTGTGATTTTAGAGTAGATGAGTATTGTGACACCTTTCATTTATTATTTACCAGTAGTAGTATCATCTATACAACCACTGTGCTACATTATATTTTATATATATCTATATGTAATATTATTGTATTATATTATATTGCTTTGCATTATATATGCTCTGTATTTGTTTCCTGGATCAGTCTGGAACAATTTGACCATTTCTATATTTTTGCTTCTGAATAGTCCTTGGTCTTTTTTAAAACACTGATTTCGCTTAGTTTTCTTCGTTGTCTCTTGGGTTTTTCCTCTGCTGAAGGAGCTAACTTTGTTTATCTGACTAAGTAGTTAAAGAAGTGCACAGGAAACCTATTTATTCTTGAAATTCTAATTGGAAAACTTAAGTCTTCTCTCTGTTCAAAATGTCTTCCTGTATTTGGAGCCAGAGCTTCCTGTCCATCTATACCCTTGTATCCAAACAGGGCAAGTCTTATAATCTTGATTTGACCATTGGAAATTCTTGTTTTAGGAGCACTAGGAAGAAAGAATATGCCCTCTAGGATCTCTGAATTTTTTTTACCTTCAGCTGATGGCTAGGTTGTGTCTTGTATAATGAAGTTGTATGTTGGCAACCTCCTAAGGAAAAGTATTCATCAATATGGAATGGGGATCTGATTTCTCAGCTAAACCCAAGCTTTGGGTAAAGCATCACCTACAAAACATTGGAAACAAGGTTATGGCTTCTTGAGTGAGATCGATCTGGCTAAATGTAGTTGTCTACTTCTGAGCTAGCTGCCTAGATTCCTATTATAGTTAGTGGAGATCTAGACTATATAATGGATGAAGCTTAGAGTGCAGTTTGTATCTCCTAAATGTCCACTTTTGGATGAGAATTGTGTGGGAAACCAAGCAGATGAAGAGAATGCACTGGATTAGTTTTGTAGGAGCGTATGACATACAAAACTTTGCTGAATAACATTCTTTGTGCTATTCTTTGGTACACTTATTCAGAATAAAGGTATTGTGGGCACTGTTAATTGGACATTTATTCATGTGACTGTTTCTAGAATCGGAAGACTTAATGAATTGTGATCTCATAAATAATATTTTCTTTCCTATGTCATTGTTTTCTAATTGGCTAGACAAAAATATAGTTGTATTTGTCATATCACAAGTTGAACTGCTGATTGCAAACGTTGTGCAATCACCAGTCCTAATGATATAATGCTGGTACTAATCTAGTAAACTGCGTTGTTTCACAATACGTAAAGCAAATTCAATCGTCCTGTAATATGTAAAACTTCCTGGTTTATCTGTTTTCACTCTGTGTTACCTAATAATTTAGGCAGAATACATTTCTAATGACCATGATAAAAGTATACTAGCAGTTTGGAAGGAAAATAACGTGAATTTTATGCACATCAGCTGTCCATTAAACATACAATATATAAAGTATGTTGCCAGTTAGTATTTCTGCTGTATTTCAAGAGTATTAGCTTTATACTGTTTGCTAAGCATAGCAAAGTAGAAGAGGAATATACACTGAAACGCAACTATATTGGGTTCTGTTGGCTTTAATTTATGCATTGGCATTGTTATGCCAATGGATCTGTGCCAATTTAATATTGCCAGAAGATCTAGCTCTGCTATATTTATAGTATATCTTTAACTTTCATCTTTTTCTTTTTAGGAGAGTTGAACATCAGGTGCACACAAGATGTAAAATTGCAATGAATATAAAGATCTGTGTGACTACATAGTTACTGAATATGTTATAGCTCACTGGTTTTGCACTGAGACTAAGTTATGCATATACAAAGTTATTGCTTCATTTTTAATATATATAGTGTATCTCTTGTTAAACCAAGAAGCTCGGTCTATCACAAATAAATTTTGATTAGTCTTATCCTGCTGACTGAGATCACAGAAAGTATTCAGATTTCACTAATTCTTACACAGTTCTTTAATGGCAAATCTATTTATATGTATTATTATGGCCTTTTTGGAGGGAGGCAAATTATGTCTGCTGAAGCTCCCTCAAAGGGAAAAAGTGGCTGTATTACAAATCCAAAGTATTTATACAAAGAAGTACAAATACAAAGGGAAGTATTCACTGTAGAGTGAATCTTTTAAGATTGTTGACACCTTGCTGAGCTTTAAAATTCTCAGATTTAGCAGGATCTGGGAATTTTTTCAGTATGTATACTCAAAATTCAAACATTAAAATTAAGGTTTTTGGCATTGCATCTGACATTTAACTTTGAATTTAATTTTCTAATTCTATATTCTACTGTATTTTCAGAAGAAATAAGTTAACTCAGACACAGTTTATCTGTATACATTACATATATCTGTATATTAAATTTAATCAGATTCAGTACTTCTTCTAGATCTGTCCTGGTATGAGTGAAATAAAATAACCCTAACTTATATAGATCTGTGCAGTCATACAGTTTAATCTAGAACTAGACCTAGACTGAAGTTTCATGTTGGTCTCCTAGCAGCAGCCATTTAAACAAAGAAGTGCTACCTGCAAAGATCAGGTCCACATCTGAAATTTTTCCAGGGTTCTGAGAGGACTTAAAGCTTACTGAGCTCTTTCATAGTGTTCACTGTGTCCACCGTCCACGTCATCAGCTAATTTTCCATCTGATGTTAGGTCCTTACTATTTTTCTTCTCTAAGTAATTTGTATTAGAATGCTAGTAGAGGAGAAGTACAATTCTATTAAAAATTACTGTCAATTATATGGTAATCTTCTGATATCACTTAGGAGAAGAAAGGTAAAGTCATGATTACACAAGAAATCATACATGAGTATCTTTCCAAGATATATGTTTATTCAGTGTAGACCAGATGTGTGTTGCTTCAGAATTAAATACCCTAAAAAGCAAAGAGGTTCTATTTTTGCCTTAAAAGTGATTAGTTTGCTAATTAACTGCAATGCTGAGAAAGTAAAGGGTACCAGGCATATATCTGCAAGTAAAATCAACCAAAGTGATTAAAAACAGCCATAAAATTATAGAACACACAAAGAAAAAAAAAGAAATAGAAAGAAGATTCAGCAGAATGAGAAATAAGTAACTAGGATTAAACAAAAGATAGCAAAACACAATCATTAAACATATTTTAATATCACATAGTGTCAGATCAGAGCCCTTAAATTAATCTGGGCTGATTAAATTTGCTATGACCATACATCATTGCTAATTCATGATGTACATTAAAATGCGAACACGTATATAAAAGTACCTCCAAAAATCAATATTTTGCTGCTAAGTACAGTGTGGGATAGAAAGACATGTTTTAATGTACAGAATGATAACAATTTTCATTTGCCAGTTACTAAAAATGTATGAGCTAGAGTAACTAAAGAGACAAGAAATAAGGCCAGATTTTACTACTTGTCATGATATTGATTTGTGATATGATTGTAACCATATTAATCACATGAGGTTGTTGTCATGCCTTCGAGGAGGCTGTAACTAAAGACAAAATAATCATGGTTATTACTTTTTTTATTAAAAGAAAGAAAAATAATCATGGTTATTACTTATTTTTTATTAAAAGAAAGAACAAAAAGGAAATAAAAATGAAACAATGAGAAGAAGCAGGCATAAAGAAGAGTTTCCACAATTTTTCCTGTACCTCTACCACTCATACACTTTTTAAACAGATCCCAATGTGACATGAAAGTCTATCGGATAGATACTCTTCCTTAAGTTAAGTAACAAAAAGCTTTATCCTCCAAATTGGAATAAGTCCTGTGTTATTGTATTAAATAACTTACGGGTAGGAAAATAAGTATATGAAAAGGCTGTTTTCTCTAACATAACTGCATTAAATATCTTACAGGTGAGCTGAGATAAGATCCTTAACAGTTTCATGAAACCAAAGGAAATAGTGTTATCTCTTGTTCATAAGAGGCTGTGAAAGCAGTCACCTTGATGCAAGCAAATTAATAAAATCCGTAATATTTTCTGTAATTAGCAAGATCAATTAATGCCTCATTTCCATGAATATGTTGACTAATCAGAGAAGAGTCAGGAATACTTTAAAATAGCTTTCAGTACTCTGTCTCTACTAAAAATATTCAAATCCCTTGACAATTCTTTGGCAAACTCCATTTCCTTAACGTTGTTGAAGCCATGGTGATATCATCATGCTGCAAGAACAGGTTGGGCTGAGAAGCTGGTTTGTACTGCTGTTACATTTTCTTATGATTGCCAATGACTATTTGCTTGAATACGTGAAAGGAACAGAATGACTTAGGATGAAATACTCAGACGGCAGTGTGTGTCTTACCTCAACGAGAAGTATAACATTTTCCTGTGTGTGGCCTCCAAGGTGAAAGGTGCGCTTCTTTCCATGGCATGGATGGATTCTAACAGCAATCTCATCAGTTTATCACCTTCACAGATTGTGCTGATAGCGTGCACAGCCCATTAACTTGCTATTTCCTGAAGCATATATAGCTACTTTTTTCTGAAAGAAAATCATCAGAAAATCAGACGAATCTTTATTTCCATTGAGTAATGTACTTTCTGAGATATTACTTTAATTGCATCATAAGAGTTTAAATTTTACTTTCGATTAGTCTGAATAACCGTATACTTTATGTAAAGATCTCTCAGCCCTCGAAGTAATAATTTTAATCATCTTTAATTCTTAAAGGATGCCATTATATTTAAATGATCATCAATATTTAAATAAATTCCTTTTGTTTAAAAACTCAATGGAGTTTAATAAATATTTGTGTAAAAATTGCTAGATAACTAACTAATATACAATTAATGGCAATATTTCAAAATTCCATATCTTTCTACATTCATTATCAGTTATAGCAGAAAATCACCTCTCTGTATTCATACATACAGGTGACTATCTACAAAATACTGGTGTCAGCCAGATATTTTGTGAGGCTTGCACTTAAAAATTAAGTATTGAAAAATATTTGTTTCACGGGAAATATATTAAGAAAATAAAAACATAAGAAATAACCTGCTATGTCAAACTTACAGTCCATTTAGACCAATAATCTGCTCTTTATTGTAGCAACACGAGATACTATTTAGGTAGAATATTCAGATCTGACTGCTATATGCAATTTGTTCCTTTCATAACCCTCCAGCATCCATAACTGCCGTGTTAGGGATTTTCAGCTATATCCAGTCTCTTTAATCAGTGGTCATGTAATTGTCTACTCCTTGACTAGTGGAAGTCAATGCGGTGATTCCCACTGGAGATTTAAGGCTTATCAACAGATTCTTAGCTATATTGCCGCTAGAATGACAGATTTTCATTTTGGAGAGAAGGAAAGAGGAAAAAAAATGTCCACACAATTACTGAGAGTGAAGCCTTGCCAAGGTATTTTTATCAGCAATCCAAAGTAGTCAGTTATGCAAGGGGATGTTTGTACAAATGTGCCTAAATAGCAAAGGCTGTACAGATGCACTCTGGCAAGAATTTTCTCACTGGAAATGTAATCAAAACATAAATTCTTTAGGAGATGCTTTTATCAATTGGTGACTGGAGAAAGAGAAGTACTAATCTTTTTAAAACTAATCTGATAAAAGAATGAGAAGGAACAATGTAGCGTATACAAGATACGCTTTTCTGGTGCTCACGGAATGTTTTAATGAAAATGTTTAGTATTAGGCTAGTAAACTGGAGCCGAAAGGAATGATTAATACAGAATTCCAATTTCAAGAAAAACTTTAAAATACAGGAAAATGTCACCATCCTTTACAGAATTTTGGAAAGCATATTTATGGGAAAAGCAGGAGTTTACTAAGCATTAGTATTTTATTTTGTTTCAAATCCATCCATCAGATTTTTCTGGTAATTATTCAAATACTACACAATGCTCTCTTATAATGTTTTCTTCTGAAAACTCCTAATGAGTCTTTTGCAACTTCTTTGGTAATAACTGTAGGGTATCGCAGCTGTCCCACTTGGTAAAAAAAATATTTGTCTGCTTTGAAGAGCTTTACCACTTTACAGAGACTCCCTGGAGTTCGTATGGGAAGTGGAGGAGTCTGCTGGACTTAGAAAATCTGTCTCCCACTGGCTAAAAGTGTTTAAGCATATGGAGCTTTCTACTGTTTTTTTGTATTATGGTTTCCATGACATTGTACTGGAGGAGAGAGACGAAGTGACAGAAGTTCACAAGAGAAGCAACATTTAAAATGAGAGGTTTTTCATTATATCAGCTGGTATAACTGAAAAAAATGAAAAAAATGAACAAGCTTTAGGCCACAAACCCCCTTTTTCAAATCTACAACAGAATTCTATAGTTTCATGAGCATTTCAGTGACAATTCTAACTTGAAAAGCCTTTTTACATGTCACCCCATCCCTACCCCACCCTCAAGGCATTCTGCAGCTGGTTAGATGTTCACCACACTGGAGAAGTGATCTGGGAAAAAATAACTGAGCAGCTTAGGCTGCTCAGTAGGGGCTGTGAGCAGTTGCTCTGTGTTGAGCTTCATTTTGTCAGCCAGAAAATCAGTTTTTGAGAGCAGTTAGCATCCATGCAACAGAGTAAAGTATTAGCACGAAGGGAAAGAACAAGATGCTAAGCTCCACCGTTGTTTAAATATTTTCAAAGTCTCTTTATGAACGCTTCTTTTTTAGGAGACATATAAGATATTGGATGTCCAATAGCAGGATTACTTAACATATGTGGCCAAAAGCCTATTAGATTTATTTTAGGTAAAGGACCCCGTGGAGTGAGTAAAAGCAAGAGCTGGATAAAAACAAATCAAACTCCAAGTGCCTCAGTGCTTGAGTATCCTGCTAATGTCAAATACATCAGTATTTGCTGAACTGTTGCTTAAATCCATCTCTTTCCAACAAGTGCTGGAGTTTCAAATCAAGTCTTAACAGTTGGCCCTATAGTTCTAAAGAGGAGTTTTACAACTGATTAGCAACTGATCCTCTTGAAAGCGTTTCATTTTTAATACTGGTAATATCTAACTGGTAAGCTGCTTAAGCTGGAACTACAGTTGAACAAAATATTTGTCAAATTGTGGCCTGTGTATAAGCTAGAGGCAGAACATTTCCATTCCCCTGAAAAAGGTTCACCTGGATTCTCAAAAAAATGGTCTGTGTGATCAGATAGACTTACTTCATTATAAATCTATTCTTTGTTCCTTAACATACTGTTATTTCCATTCCTAAATTCATTTGTATGCATAGGTACGTGGCGGCAATTTAAAAGAAATGTGTAGATGACTTTACATGGACAGATACAATACATGTGGAAAGGGGCCAAAAGCAAACATCATCAGTCAAGCAATATTCTTAACGCAGTCTCATGTAGAGTACATATTCATGCAAGAAATTTGTGGCAGAAACAATACATCTTATACAAGTCATAGAGTTATAAACACATGTTCCTCCTTTCGGCCACAGGAAATGTCAAAGTTGTCCATTCCCAGCTCAAAGACACTCAGAAATTTATAAATAACTGTACGCAACATTTGTCCTTGCAACTGTACATCCCATTCAGGAGTTAACTCAAGAAAGTGGGATTAATAATCACCTCTAAGCGTCAACACAGAACGTCCGAGTAAACTGGACAATTAATTACACTGACCACAAGCAAAAGCTAACTCTATTTGTTCGGACACAGAAACTGAGTTAAAGTAATTCAGCATCAGCTCAGTTGACGATCAAGCTCAAGCTCACATATGCCTTTCATTTCCTGAGTTGAAATCTAATCTTTTAATCTATGGCAAATGGAAATGTCTGAAAAAATGACATCTTCCCATTATTACAAATTCATACAAATAGTTCTATCTTTTTCTGAACGGTCAGAACAGATTATGCAAACAAATTCTCAGAAGAGGGATAAGACGCACGATGCAAAAGATTCAGCTGAATTAATGGTGGATGAAAGACAAAAATAAGGCTCCATTCTTGTGCAGACTTGCAAGAGTTAAGTGAATCCCAGCTTGTATAGGCACTATTTTCACTTGCGTACTGAAGCAGATTTACTAGGAAAGAGTATGTCTGTCATTCCACCTTGAACTGATGACTTTCTGTGGAGTAAGTCCTTCTTGCAAACTCAGCAGGAAGATTTCACAAAAGGAGTTTTGACTATTGCAGGTATTCTCTAACGCTCACTTCAAGTCAGCTGCTTCCAGGAATACCTAACAGACCCATCTGCTATTACAGGAAGCATATGAAAAGGGCTGAGAGCACAGACAAAAAGAATTTGCTGTGAAATATGAATAAATAAGTTTTCAGTTTTTTATTTCAATTTTGTACAGCTCTAGTTAATAAGAAGCAGAAACACTTTCATAAGTACTTTACCTGTTCTGGAAAGGTAAAAGTTATACTGAAAAAGTCATTGTAAAGAAGAGCCCAAACTCTTTCCTGTAAAAGCAGAATAATTTAACAGATATAAGAAGATTTGCTCAGAATTTGCACTATAACAAGAAAAACAACTTCCTGTCCCTGCTTCTCCACCCCTTTTCTCCTCACTGCTAAATTTGAGAAGTTTTTCTTTTTTTTTCCAGATGTTTCTAGACTGGAGACATTGCTATTCTCTAAAAGACTGTTAAATTGTGCTAGTGCCATAATTCAGCATGACAGCATAAGCTGGCAGCGTGATGAATCATCCAGTGAGAAGTCAAGCCTCGCAGTTTGGAAAAGACAATTCTTCCTAAAAAGCGTTGTGACAATGTGTTTTCCAATCAAAAGGCCATAGCTTAGAAGATATGTTTGCTAGGATATTCATAGCCCCAGAGTCTTCCTTTGGGTATTCTGGTATTTTCATACCCATCTCATTTATTCATGTCTGTGTCTCAGAATGCCGTCATTTACTCATGACTGCTCTCACCTGACACTTAAAATCATACAGCTGACAGAAAAAGTCCATTTTAACTATCTTTGGATTAAATCAAATACACTGTAAGCTGAGACAATGTTAACAGTGTCTTCCAGACAAGTAGTAGCTGCATAGCCTCATCTGCAATGTTTCTTTATCTCTACTTACTTCAAGCATCAACTAATTCAGAGGCATCAGAAACAAAAGAAACATTGCTTTATGTTCTTATCTCCCCTTTAAGAAGGAGGAGATAAGAACCAAGCATGTGAACTCTGTGGCTCAATATTAGAATCATTCTCAGTCGAATTAGCCTGAGCCTCAGAAGTTCACAAATCCTTGTTAGAAGTGATTTTAAAATAAGATGACATCAGAAAAGCAAAGACGTCATATTCCTCTTGGCTTGGAAGCTGCGATAAGGCTTAAAGCAGTTTTGCAGTTATGAAACTAAACATCTGCCTGGAAACTACCCCCTGTATTACAAAAGCACAATAATCATTTCTGTTTGGCAAATGCTGTTTCCTCTCTTTACAGTTAAAGAAGTCTGTGATATTCAGGCATGTAACCATTAGAGGTCACTATTAACAGGGAAATGCAAGACATCCCCAGAGTAAACTGAGACAGGGTTAATCTGGGGCTATTCAGCCTCAGCAGGCCAGATTTTGGGGCTGGTCTCCGGGGCTGTGATTGAGGAGCTTGTCACCCAGCTGCAATCAGGCTGAGCAGATTCCCTCGCAGTGCACACACTGTCAGCATCCGTGGGGGCTAAAGGGGTTCAGAGCCACATCCACCCACTGCACTCTTAACTTGTTGGGAGTTTATTTTAATATAAATAGAAAAAAAGAAATTTACTCTCAGTACTTGATTTGGATTAACCTTTTGACTGTGCTCTCAAACACTGCCTTTGCGATTATCCAAGCAAATTGACACAGGCAGGGGTGCAGCAAGGATGAGTTCCAGTAGGTTTATATTGTTTATTCTTCCGGTTTCTCATATTTAATGTTGGAACCTGCAATTTCTGAGGCTTTTAACTGTGCAAGAGTCAGTCAGTTGCTATTCTCTGTGTAAATTTGCACTGCTCATGCCGTCCAGGAGGTTAGGAATATTTCTGTTTTGAAAAGAAAAGTGGGGAGGGGAGGAGGAAAAGAAAAAGCAAAGATAGAGCTGAGAGCTGAAGTAACAAAGAACTCATCTTTAGTACTTCATTCAGCTGAAGAGGAGGTAGAAGGGACCTCCTTTACCAGTAATGTTACTAAACTATTTTAACACTGAAGGCAATCTGTCATTTTGTGTAAATTTTCTTCTGCTTCTATAAACACAGCCGTAATCAATTAAAGACCTACTTGTGAAGGAGCTATTGTGTGCAGTTCCATTCAGACATTGCTGAGTTGTCTTTTAGACAGCCTGTGGGGAAACACTGGTAAGGTGATGGGAAAGTTCAAAGTGCCTAACTTTTCAATGTGGATTTTGTTATTGAGACTTTTTTCCTCTGTTTTTTTCCAAATTGCTTATCCTAGCCAGGGTGCAAAATGGGTGATATCTCTATATGCATTTAACATTTTTAACATGATCTGGTTGGGAGGGTCTGCAAATATTTTAAATAATTCTACAGTGTAATGGCAGCAAATTAATTATTTGTTTGTGAGTACTGAAAGAACAAATAAATCCTATAGAAACTATATAAACATCTTTTATATATTTATAACTATCCATATGGGCCCAGTTCTCCTCTGACACAAGGTAGATACCAGTCTAATGCAATTTCCTTCCGTGAAATTTATCTTGATTTACAGTAGTGTGAAAACGAGAATTAGTTCCAGTTTGACACAGCCCCTTCAAGAAGTCAGAGTTCAATTTCCTTTTGAAAGAAACGGTCAAATAGATCATTCTGACAGAAATTAAGTCATTATTTTTATTATCTCTCTCTTGCCTTTGATCACCTGTACCTTCAAAGTCCAAGAATGCTACCAATCTTGGCTGAAGCAACAAAAATAAACAAGAAAAACTAAACAAGGTAAAATTTTCCTTCAAGTTCTCTGTTTCATTTTGCTCAGTGAAGGAAAAAGTATAGTTAAACAGAAAAGTGTGTATCAGGAAACCAAATCCTTACCTATTTTTTAGCAGCTTTTTTTTGCCCTGAACATCATCATGGATTTTAGGGACTTGAGCAAGGACAGAAGAAACGAAACAAAAATTTAGTAAAAATTGCTTCTCTCACTTCTTCATGTTTCATTCAAGAACAATTGTCATGAAGTAATTTTAAAAATAGGCTCTAAAAAAAAAGGAAGAGAATTCAGAGATACTGTGGGAACAAAATAAGAGAACAGGGCTTCTTTCTCTAAAAGCTGTACTTTTGGGCTTTCTGCAATATTTGCTTTTGGATCCATTGTCAGTCTCCACTGGTCGGTCCAGTGGGGGCAGGAGTCCCACAGAAAAATATATTTGTATGACTCTCCAGAAATTCTCCCATATTGCCTAAGGACTCAAGAATGACAGTGTATTTTTCCAGAAAAAGTCACTTAAAACTTTCACTAGGCTGAACAATGTTTTGGCAGGTCATAAATTATTTTGAAGAGATGGTGGAAAAAGAAGGAAAGTGGATCATAAAAAGATAGTGAAATTAAAAAATCATAGGTCTGACCAACATACTTATCTTACAGTGCCTTAGCATCTACGAATCAAAAGGAAAATGAACAGCAGCTTTTTCTAGGGGACTCAGGGCAGACTGAAGCGCAGTCGTGTGTTATGCCAGTGCTAGCCAACAAACTTTTTCAACTTCATTTTTCTTTGAGTGACAGGTTTTTGGAAGTTATACAGGACAGCCTTGGTGCATATACCAGGCACACTGTAGATGAGTCAGGACACCTTAACTAAATCCATTCATTACCCTGTCCCCACTGGGACAGGCAAAAGCTGCCAATTTGATGTTGGTAACGTGGATGCTGCATTAGGGAATTGGCTAAGCCTGCCAGAATTCATTCCTGAACTTTAGCAGCCACAAAAGAGTATTTCTCTGTCGTCTGTAATTGATTCAGAGCCAGGTCCCAAAAGGACAAGCTTCCTTTTGTGTGCCATCTATACCAGGGTCTAAGGACAAACAGTGCTACAACTTTTTTTTAACTAGATCACAGGAAACATCTTTAAAAAGGAGAGAAAAAAATCTAAAATGTCATAAATTATACTCCTGACTTTTTTGGGATACATTATTTATTAGCTTTATTACATTCTAGTCCACACTTCTAGAAAATAGTCACAGTCAGTGTAATATAACCTGAGTACTTAATGTCAATAAAACGTTACCGTTCTGAGATTAAATGAGGTCTGAAACGAAAACAGAGAAGAAATGCATTTGTATAAAAAATAAAATTTCCAGAGCTTCGGCTCAGTGAGCACAGAACTTATTATCATCAGTTCATATTCAGGTCAGATTCCTCCTTCCTTTGAAAAATAGGTTGAAAACCTTTGAAGACTTCTCCCCGCTTCCCCTCACCCAACCTGGTTACAAATTTACTAATATTCATCATTATTTTGTGTTTCACATTTGCATGTTCTGCATCTACTGAGTAATGTATTAAAGATTTCACGACACTGGATCAGATACTCCTAACAAGCTCTGTGAAAAGTTAGCCACTGTATTAGCAGCATCAGTCCACTCTGGCAACATTCCCAACTCTGTAGAAAACGTCCCAGAAATTTAACTAGTAGGACTGTTAGATAGTAAAACTGTTGGCCAGCCCCAGAAGATTCTTGTAAGAATAGTTTGCCTATGTGCTTCTATTTCAAATGATTTTAAAAATACTGGAGTATCTTTTCTGCTTTTATTCCCAAATTTCACCCCTGAAGTGACTTTTAATTTGCTTGCAACAGGCATCATCTATCTGTTCTTAAACGCATCCACTGTATTTTTCCCTTGCATTCTCATACAAGTATATTCTATTAGACACTTTTCAAAATGCTCATTAAACATGCAAGCTTACTCACATGAAAGCACACAAGCGCCACAAATGCTTAGGATAGAAGCAAGAACAGAGAAACCTGTGTCTGGAGGGCTAATCATAGCTCAAGCCTAATGGTTTTAGTGGTGAAACCTTCCTTCTCCTTCCCACCCGCTCAGCAGGAGTAAGCAAAAGAACCCAGAAAGGGTGAGGCCCCATCCCTGTAACTGCTCAGGTCCGGAATGAATGTGCCATAGCTTTCACCTACTAACTGCAAGGCCTTCTCAGGCAGACTCCAAATTCCTGCTGAAATGAAGACTTTCTTTCCCGGACTAGGCCTGGCATTCCTGGGAAACAATGGCCCTTTTCAAGTGGTCTCTGAAATTTCACAGGTGAAGGGAACAGGGCAGTCATTTGATCCCATCCACAAGGAGACTGTTAGCATTTTTAAAAGGAAAGACAGAGTCTATCCTGGAAGCACTGGCAAAACTGGTTAGTGACAGAGAAAGGCAACCTAGATCCACAGCTCAGGAAAGCCCTGTGAAGCAGATATTAGTTTGTTCTTTAGCTTATGCTACAACTTCTTTTTCACATTTTTTCAGGCGTGGGCTACACAGCTCGCAGAACTCCGGAGACAGGTCTCTGACTTGTATCACATGTTTTGGAACAACAGCTTTCATACTTCCTTTAACCAGAAGTTCACATTGAGAAAGTACAAATTAAAGGAAGCCATTGCTAGGATACAGTATCATGTGAGGGCGAACACTTACAGGTAATACATGGATTCAGGCTTTTGAAACATTTTTTAGTGGCCTTATTTCAAAAAGACAACCATCTCACAGAAATGCAAGTTGATCTCTTGTAAAAACATTCTCAAATTCACTATAAAAAAAGAGGCAAAGCACATTCAGAGAATTTAGGAATGAGGTGCTGAGAGTGCTACCTGCGCATTGACAGAACATTATACTCACTTAGCACAAAAAAGGTTGGAGCTGCAGATCTCCCCGCTCCAAATGTCTAGACATGGTAGTCTGAAGGGACACAATGGCTCTCAGTTCTGTAGAGAGAACTGCAAAAAGGCAGAAGCCTCCCAGATCAGTTGATGGATAGGATGGTAAATACTCAGAATCAGCAGCTTTTAAGCTGGAATACATTACCATTTCTTGCTATAGGAGATTATTTTTTTCCCAAAGTTAAATAAAATATATAAACCACTTTCATTTAGCAGCTGTTATATTGCAAAGCACTTTGCCTCTAAAATTCAGAAAACATGCATTATGCACCTATGGCAGGTTATAGGGAATATTATGCTTACTGATCTTTTGTAGGAGAACAGCTTCCCTGAATACTGAGATTCATTAAAGAGTTCAAATTTGAGCTGCTTTCTAAGAGCAGACCTGGGTGAATTAACCAGGTCATTTGATAAGCAAAAGTACAAGCAAGGGTATAATATACATTCTTGCGATAAGCTAAATAATGACTAGCAAGTAAGAGAGCAATACTTCCTGCATGGCTGTGACCTAACTCTCCCATGTAGTGGAAAGGTGTCTTGGTTTTATTCAATGTTTACTTTGAAATAGCTATTTCCTAGTATTACAGGGTGAAACTTGCTTCAGTGTTTCCTTCACTTTCTGTCTTTGTACCATAATAAAGACTAGTGTTTCATTGCTTCTCTCCTACAATATCTCCCACTTATTACTGGGTACAGATTCATGTTAAAGTTTTTTGGAAGAATCAGTGAAGAACCATATTTTCTGAAATGTAAAGAAAAGTGAAAAATAATCAGTTTAACTAAAAGCCAGTTTAACACCATGGCCAATCTGGATTTCCATCTTGAGGCCAAGATCTGTTCTGAGGCAAAACTCCGACAAAATGAAGGATTACCACCCTCTGAAACGCATATCCACCATCATCTTATTCCATATCCTTCTGGATCTCTCTCCCTGCTCCTGGGCTTTCTCTGTACACTATACACTGTACTCATCACCAGCAAGAGATGAAACTGCTTTGATATTTGCAATAGCACTAAAAACCTTGTGAAAAGTGCCAAAGCTTTCCAAATTGCAAAAGTTTAACTATTGTGCCATGAAGCTGCGTCTGCTTTCCCACCCTGAATCCCCTCAGTACATACTTTCTCTTGTTTGGCTACATGAGTTCCTTGACGTGCTTCACCAAACTATAGGAACCATTCTCTATTTTCCTGCGCACATAGTTTTGGAGAAAGTGTCATGTTGTACATACAGACACTAAACCCATTAATGCTCAATAATTTATTGTCACAGGTTACCTGGAGCTGAAGAAGCACTAAGTACTTGTGTCTAGCACCTACTTTGGATAATTCTCAGCTGTGAACTTTTTAACTTAGAAAAATTGTTATTGCATCTTTCATTACTGATAATAGCTCTTCTAGTAGAAGACAAGAGAACAGAAATGAGGTGCACTATTAGGTAAATCTATCAGTTAAAATTGACAGAAATCACTAGTTACTTCTAGCAAGGCAACTAGATTCCAAACCAGTAATGAGTTTGTTCAAAATCAGTATTTAAATTATTTTTGAAAACTAATCAAAGTTCAGGAAGACCATTGAGCATAGCTATATATTTCTTCTAGACAGACTTCATAACTACTCTTTCTCTAAAAAAAAAGCTTTGCTGCCCGAAGGTGAAATTCTCCGTTTTTCACAGGGCACTTAAATTTTCTATTATTGCATTAATACATTAATCAAAATGCCCATAGTATAATTTTGTTTGTATTGTAAGTACATTCTCTTACTATTTCGCTGTACAATAGGAAGCCATACTACTAGTGCACAGAGCTTGAGTGATCACGTACATTTTTTATAGGTCAATCTAAAATCTGATAGTGCTGATCAGATGAAGAGATGTTCTGACTACTGTGGGGGAGATCACCTGCAAATGGTAAAACTTTGTAAGATCTAGTTCATCCGCTCTACAGATTTATGAGTATTCCCTGAATAGTTTAGTATTAGATTTCGATTGAATGAGCTGCATGAGAACAGAACAGCCTGTGAGCGTGGGCAGAGGGAGGCAGGAGGAGAAGCTGCTGGAGAATTGCTTCTTGGGCGAACAGTGAACAAAGGAGCTCTGGAATGTGCTCGCAGGACTTGTGCTGAGGTGCTTTCAAGAGAAAGTGGGTCAGTCGTGCCACCTTCACAAAGGCTCGCACAGGGAGAAGACTGCTGTACACAGGAGCTCCACCCATACTGGCAGAGAGACAGGGGTAACTGGCACAGGGAAGCACCAGTTGGTGGTCAGCTCTCCTTGGGGCAAGTCTGACTGAAAAGGCAGCATGCACTCCTATTGCTGGAAACACTTGCAGAGGTATGTGAGGCAAGGCTGGGATCAGAATACTAAATTTTTCTATTATAGAATAGGATTTAATAACTAAGATACTGAGCAACACAAAGGGTTTCTGAATGAAGTGAATAGCTGTTTTAGCAGCCTTGGTCTGGAAATCCTCAGCATCTTTACATCATTGTCACAGTTCCCTTTCAGTTCCCATTCAGATTTTCTGCAAGACTCTCATTTAGTTTGAACCACTGATGGCTTGTGAGCCTGAAGAAAGCAGAAGGAGGAGTACATTACTATTTGGAGTATCATTAGTCCCATTCAGTTTCTTTATTTGTATGTGTGGAAGTTGGGTTTTGCTCATTTACTGGAACTCTGTTTCACCACACTGCTGTTTTAGTTGGCAGCATTATCCTTTCATATTAGAACAAATGCAGGTCCAGAAACTGAAGAAACATAAATAGAAGGTTCACTGTAGTCTACTCTTTCCAGGGAAAATAAACATCATAGGATGTTAAAAAAAATAATCCGATGGTATATCTTTCTGATTAGCAGCTAAAATCGAAATGGCTCCTTCTTATTAAGCAAGACTAACCAGAAATATTATGCTGAGCTTTTTTTGAAGGAAGCGGTTTATGTCTCTTTCTATTCTATTCTTTTTTTTTCACAAGTTCCTACTTCTTCAGAAGAAGAGTGTTTTGTATATCTCTTTCTTTAATGCTATATGTTTCTGTAAGGTTCTTTAATTAGAGAATGAAGTCTCTAAAGTCAGCAGGACTTTAAAAAGTAGCTTCCTTCAAGGAGGTTTGGTTTTCTTTTTGCTTTTCCTTTATCTTCCTTTAAAGAGTGATTTTTTTCATTAAAAGAAGGAAAAACGTTATGCTCCATTTAGTTTTAAACTCTGAGAAGGCCGCGTTCAAGCTGTTAGGCTTCACAGGAAATACAACTAATAGAAGTAAGATAAATATCATAGATGATATCCGTAATTATTATAGCAGTGTACTGTGTATTAGTGTTCTCAGTGAGACACAAATGCTTCTCTGTTAGCAGACGCTTTGGATATTTTCCTTCACTGTAGTACCCAAGACCAGCCATTCTTACTTTTGAGTGTTAACCACTAGAGATGGGCTAAACTGGTAGTACCCATTACCTGTACAGAGTACCAAAATAGCCACATGAGACATGAGCCACACGGAACCTGGAAAAGTCAGGCTGAGTGTTTGCTGCTCAGACCTGAAATGTGCCCTCCCTTCTCCCCCAGCCCTCCCCATCTCTTGGAAGAGTAAATAGGGCCATTCATGCAACAGAGACAGAGAAAGAATTCTGAAAGTTATAAAAATCTCCTAGTGTGTAATGATACCTCCTACAGTGCTAACCACCATCCTAATGATGAAAAGGCTACACCCTTACACGGCAAACTCACATTCTTTTTACTGTATATTACTTTTTATCCTTCCATGAGGTTTACAGTCAGTGGAAAGACTCCTATTTTATCTAGTTATCGCTAGATTTCTGCCATCATGTTTGGAGCTTGAACATATATAGGCACTTTTCAAAAACAGAACTAAACCATTCCATCAGTGCCTTGCACTTTAATTCTCTCTCTCCCTTCCTCTTTAGATACTATTTAATGTGTTGCTCTAGAAGCTCTTTGGATCATGGGATCATGTATCCTTGCATGTGTATGTAGGCACTGCTAGGCTTATTGTGAACAGTGCCAAAAATTTTAATAATATACTATCCTGCAGAAATGTTTAGTCTAAGATTATATCAGCCAAAGCCTGTTATCTGTCTCACATGTGGGTTTGTTGGGGTTGGTATAACATTTTGGCCACAATGAACGGAGAAGGACTCTGCTCACATGACCAGCTCTCTTCCTACTGAGCTGCTTAAAGCTTAAAATGTCTTACTACTTTTCCCTTACTCTTCCTCTGCCTGCTCTTTCCTTCTTTTCTTCTTTGGAAGCCATGCAAGAAACCAAGCCAGATGATGGGGCAGGGAGTAATTATGGTCCTGTTAATAGTTCGCAAATGTTGCTGAATATTTTCAGCTAGATTCTAGATGATCTGTAGAAGAAAACACAGAATTGGAGGTTTTCTTTCAGTCATTAGCAAGAATAATTGCTCTGGTTCAGGAAACATGTTTTTAGGGGGAGGAATATTAGTACTTTCCCTCCGCAGGTACTATATTTATATCCCTGCCACGGTAGAGGGTGGGAGAGGTATGAGAACATACAATGGCTCCTTGAGTGAACACTACAGGAGTGAAATGAAGTACTCAGAAGCATGGAAAGGAGAAGAAGGGAGGGGTAATGATTGCTTCCTTTCATGCCCTCAGCATAAAGCCAGGGTATATGTTATTTAACATATACATAGGTTTGCTTTTAAAGATAACCTTTCAACAGGAGTGAATATTTGGGCTTTGTTGACTAATTCTCATCCAGATTTGCACTAGTAACTAACAAGTGGATGCCTATCTCATGGTCAGGCACTAGATATGAAGACTTGCAAAATTCCACCCCCCTAAAAACAACAACATGGGGAAAAAAAGGGATTTGGTCAGTCTGCGTTCTGCTGGTAACCCAAGAAAATCTGTTAGAGGATGTAAATAGCAATTACAGCTTGCCTAAACAATAGGCCAAGAAAGAACTAGGAGGACACAGCTGATCCACAGAGCAATTTACATCCGTTCCAAGCAAACAATATCAGACTAAAATCCTTTTATCCCTCTGCAGGAATGAAATGCATAAATAATCTCTGAATCAACTTAAAATGTAAAACATTCTTAGTTTATTACAAAAGCCCAAGGACATTTTGACTGAACTTCATTCTTTGTCAACAGCAGAAATTGCCTCATAATTTAGTTAAGTATTAGATCCTCTCTCTTTTCAAAAAAGCTAGCATAAAATTTGATTATGATGAAACTACAGGGAAATTTGCATTACTGTCCAAGAAAATAAGGATTTAGAATGCATATTATATTGTCAATCATGTTTTTAATAGAAATATACCAGTAATGGCTTAGCAAATGACAATCAAACACTACATTAATTGCTAGTTACATGGAACAAGTAATGCATTTTCCAAAGAATGACAAAGGTTCATGTTTATAAAATACTAATGGGATCTCAGATTGTGATCAAACACTGAATTAGAGAGATCTGTAAATTCCACGATCCTAATAATCACATATAATCTTAACATTCATCATTCTGCTTTTAGAATACAAACAAGCAATCTTTCGTTCAAGCTAAAGTCTTTCAAGGTTGAACAGTAAAGAATTAAAAAGCACACAAATATATTTTAATTGCTGTGGAAGGCATATGTTTTATCTATGCTTTGTAAAATAAAAGTAATTCCACAGAAATCAGCAGAGTTAGACCTGATTCAAATTTGTGCCAGGTCAAATGCAAGTTATATATTTATGGAGTTTACAATCTGTTTCTTTAAATAAATTTGTGATGTTGTTTAAATGGAGTAAGTAAAGTGTCCCAGAGTTGGCTGCTATTTTCTGGTGTTACTCTTTTGACTATTCTATGTTAGTTTCTGGAAAAGATCCTTTAAGCATTCATCTCACTTACGTACCTGAGAAATCAGAGTATTTTAATCTTAAACTAATGGGATTTTCTGAATCATATTCGGACATCATCTCCAAGAACTACTGAAAACTGCAGAATATATGCCTAAAAGCTTTGATCTCATCTACTTCAAAAATTCGCAAAGGCAATTATGTCCGACTTAAAAAAAAAAAAAAAAGAGTGGGTAAGGGGAAAATACTGGATGTCTATCTGACCTCTGAAACAAGTAGGATTGTTGACTCAAATTCTTTGAAGTATAAAATTAAGCAACAAATGCCACACAGTAAGTTTTAGCTGAATGAGGACTACAGCAGTTTGGGTAGCCCATTCCCTTTCTCTCCCCTTGTTCGTAGGTGCATAGCAGCCTCCTCTCCCAAGACGGAAAGCCAAAACTTGCTTTTCTCACAAAGAAGCAGGATTTGCCCAGCCTCCTATGGTCTTACAAAGCCCATTCAAAACCCTTCAAATATTTTACCTCCACAGGGCCCGATGAACTGCGAAATTAAGTAAGCTTCTCTAGATTGTCTTTTCTCCAAGCTTGTAGGGGAAAATAGAGCAAATCAAGTACTGCTTTAGGCAATATTAGTTTATGCTGTATCCCATTCAATATGGAATTCCCTTCAGGGAGCGCTCTGTGGACAGCCCAAGTTGTAGAAAACTTTTTTCCCCTGTAAAATGCACAGCTGGGCTTTTAGAGGATTCTGTGATAGCACTGCAGCGAAACTGGACGCTGGGTCCTGGTAGCTGGGAGACAGGAGTGTAAACTGGCACAGATGGGATCAGAAAGCTCCTCCGAAATACATTTTTAAAATGTCACTGGCTCCCTCCCACACCTTATCCCCTCCTCCACTTAATTCAGTTTATGACAGTCATAGGCCTAAATCAAAGAAACCACAGGTTTTGCTACGCAGTGTAACAAATGGCTTAGCTGCGCACCCACAGTATAGTTAGTTCATGGCTGATGAGCTACTAGCCAGGCCATAGCAGGGGAGATGGAAACGTAAGGCCACTGACAGATGGTAAGTCAGTGGTAGCTCAGCCTTGTCCTTTCACCTGCTTTTACTGCTAGAATTAAAAGTGAAATAGATACAAATCTCCAGAGAAAAAACTACCAAGAGTTCAGAGAGTATCATGGTAAAAAGGAGTGTCTAAAAGGAGAGATATATATCAAGAATAGTTACAGAGTACAGGACATTGAATGAACCTTTCCGCTCCACACTGCCAGGCTGAATGGGCTCATTAAGGGAACGATTTGGAAGCCATATCCAAAGCCTGCTTTCATGTGGCCAGGAGAAAGATTCCAGTTCATTTCTATGGGCATTTGAGAAAGCCTGTTAAAAATCTCTGATGTCTAATGTGAGTTGTTTTCAAGTTGATTTCTAGTTGAAAACACACAGATCACAAGCCTTGATCTGTGTACTTATAAGTTACTTCTTTTATGATTTCCACGCCTCATCAATCTTTCGTTTTCCATTTTAAAGACTGCGCAGACCTCTTTCTCTCAATCTGTAAGTGGTATCTCCAGATAAAGATAGACACAAACACCGTATAGATGAGGTGGGACATCAGGCCTGCTCTGCTATCCAAAGTATTTTTGAGGACATACTGTGGGGGACATTAACTTTTGGTTATCTGTGAACTCTCCGAAGGCTTAAATTTCAGATCAATATAACCAGAAAGTGGGAAATCACACCACCATCCTCTAATTCTTACCATTTTGCTAAATATTTTTTTAATGATTTGAATGCAGAGGTAAAATCATAGTAATGCTAAAAAGCTTCAACCAAATTTCAATTATACAGCTTACCAATATATACCTTTATGAATCCCACACATTTTTTAAATCATAAATGCTGGAAGGGAATAAGTATTACTGGGTCTCGGAGCAAAATGCGGAATGAAAAAGGCTTAGCATGAAGTCCTTGTACCCTGTCTTCAGCTGTGTCTGTTCCGATTTTCCTCTTTATAAGATAACACACAATTGTCAGTGCACAGGCACCCACATGCATATACACGCACAGCATGAGTGGATACTAAATAAACAGTCCTATAGAGAGGGAGTACAATATTTCACTGACTGTAGAAAGAAGCACAATTTTATTGGCAGACTTCAATGACGCTAGACAATAAAACATTTGTAAGTTTTGCTGCAGACAGTCTGGCTGGCAGTTTCAGCAGCTCTAATTTATTGTGAATAAATAATTTCCTGGAATCTCTGAGGGGTCATTTTAATGCTCCGAAAAAAAAAAAAAATCTGGCACATCATTAAGTTTGTTTTCTGTTGTTTTGAAATAAAAATACTTAAAATGAAAGAATAACCCCTCCCCATTTCAAAGATAGTATTTTGTAAATGTCAAATCTCCCAGTTTCACGCTGTTTTTCACACATGAATAATTCGTGTGTACTTCATCTTTATACTTAAAAGCATGCCAAATACCATCTATTAGCAGTTTCTTTTTGTGTGTTATTTCTCAGTCCCAGGCAGTTTAAGAACTCCCATATTTCTGCAGAGTATATTTAGACTCTGTTTGTGTTTCTACCCCACCATAAATTGATTATTACTTGTAGCACAACACTGATCAGACCATTTTCAAAGGCAGTGCATTCTTGAAGCAGAAACAGAAATTCAAAAAGGCAATGTAAAAACCAACCTCAGAATATGTTAGAAGCCAACTGTAAAAATATAGACGGAGTCAATTAGTTGATTCAGTTTTGCTGCTGTCAGCAAAAAAGAAGCTTTAGTTTCCACAGTTGCTGAGTACATTTTTTCCATGAGGCACCTCACAGTTCCTGCCAGTGGACCAGTCTATGAGTTCCTAAAGTGTTTTTTAATTCCTATTACCTTAATGCATCCAAAAGACACTGAATAGAAAACAGAACCAAAGAAAGGGATAGACTTTTATCACTAATAGTATCGATTACATATTTAGCATAATTCCCAGGGACTGCATCATTTTTAGCCTTGTTGATACCCGGCATAAAAAATTTCCATCCAATCCACAGAAATGTAATAAAACTAAAATCTGTACTAGCAAAAGGGAATTATAATACAAAGTACATGAAAATTTTAATTGTAGGTCTCATTACCTGTACTGCCCAAAATCTTTTGTACAAACTGGCATCATTAGGAGGAAACAATTGTAAGAACTGTTGAGTAAAAGTGAGAAGCAGAAAAAGGTTACACGTACATTTTCTGTGACTAGATAACATCAAAAAGCTAAACGCTTATTTGAATAGTGGTTCAAAGAAATAGAGGGCTCTCTTTTCTTAGAGAAGGCACATGGCCTTCTCTTCCATATAGTCACTACTTCCTGTTTGTTTTCTGTCCTTATAGGGGAACAATTTTCTAGTTCAAGTGCAAAAATAGCACCGCTATCATTAATGGTCAGCCAGGGTGAAAGCCTCCAATAAATGTGGATGAAAAGGGACGATAAACAGTAAGAGGCTTTCTCATGTGCCCTAGTAGAAAGCGATATACCTGCTATTAGCTACTGCCACTAAAGGTGCAAAAACTACTACCAATAGAGCCTTCCCCCTGACAGCAGGGAGTAAAACTTAGCCCCGCAATGGTAGTGCCCACAATCCTCTGCATGTCCCAAACTGCAAGCAGGATAGTGAAAAGTAGTTACAATATTTTGATTCCCTTTTTGATTGCCTTCTCTTGAATTGTGGAATACTCTGTGATTTCAATGAGACAGAGATGATGAAATTTTTTTAAGGAATATCTATTAAAGTCTATTCAAGTTCAATCTCAGCTCTGCTGTTAGTTTACTGGTTGCTCAAGCCTATGCACAGTATCTTCCCTCAGCTTCCCTTGTTGCAGAAATGAGAAAATACTCTTCCTGTCTTGATATTTGCTTAATAATTTAGTAACTAGAAATGCAGATTTTACTCCAGCCATCCCAAGGGGACTTTGAAAGTCAGCACGCATACTGCAAAAGCCATGTGGGTTACATGTTTCCTTATTTCAAAGTAGTGGAGGATTAATACACTTTAACAAGGAATGCAGATTGGCATTTACAAACGCTACCATCTGTTGCTTTCCAGTAGTATGTTTTCCTGCTGGTTTCAGCATAGCTTGATGAATAGTACAGTGCTATCTGGTAGTGCTCAATAATTTTCACCTTTGAGAATAAACAGTTTTCTGGACACAGCGAAGTAAATCTTTATTATAAGTGGCATCTAATTTAAATTCAAATCAGGGTAAAAACAAATATCCCAGTTATTCATAATCCAAATATTCATATTGAATATTCATATCCAAGGTAATATTGTGGTAGCTGAACTACATCTAGGTAATGAAACTCTCATGTTTAGATACGTAGTTTTTGAACTTTATCTGTCATAGTTCATCATCTTGGGTTATTCAAAAATTTGGTGCAAAATCACTTCGCCAGTTTATGGGTCATCATTTATACATTTTATAGTATCATGCAAGAAACTGAATGTAATACAAGTGGTACAAATAGATCAAATAGGACCAGGCAAACCTCTGCACTGATAAATTCAGAGGTCTATCTTGTTAGGACTTAAGTCCTAACAAATCCCATAGTTACTCTGATGAGTTCCTGAGACAGCCAGAGTCTTGAAGTGGAACTTCCTCTCCCTGTCCTTGAAGCAAACACCTCAACAGACAGACACCTAAGTAGCCTTTTTTGTCTTATGCAGCAGCTTTCAGTGTCAGTGCCAAGATCTTTGTAAAAGAAATAGCACTCTCAAAGTTTTTTCTCGAGTTCAATCTATATCTGATAGCATCTTCTATTGCTTCATACTACTCATTTTTCTGATTTTCTCACCCAAAATTCTTGCATGGCCTTTTTATCACCCCTGCAAAACTAAAGTAGATCTCCTGTTTCAGAGATAAGTCTTTCAAAATATTTTCTTTTTGAGCCTTTCTTTGTCTGAGAAATGTTAGTGTCCCTGTTTGTTTGCATTTAACATTTCAAATTCGGAAAGGTCTTTGGGAGAGTGCATTGCTCAGTCATGGAACAATGACACAGAGTTTTGGCGCCTTTTCTAAAATATATTGTTTTAAAATTTAAAAAATTGTTAAAAAGAAAAGAAAAATGTAGTAATTTTCTTGGCAAAGACCTCCACAGACGAAAGACATCAGAGTGTCTTTGACTGGGCAACAAACCCACTTTTGAACCTGAAAAGATCATTGCCT
The DNA here is from genome assembly GCF_040807025.1 of Struthio camelus. NCBI lineage: Eukaryota > Metazoa > Chordata > Aves > Struthioniformes > Struthionidae > Struthio > Struthio camelus. Next base: position 14,979,640 of record NC_090949.1, read on the forward strand.
GAAAGGTCACAGATTAAATGCACACTCTCAACTGCCAGAATCAACATTCCATCTTTTTTCCCCTACGCTGGGAGAAGACTTCTATTATAGCTATTCACAAAGCCTCTTACTGCGGTACTACCTATTGGTTTATATTAAGAAAAAAAAAAGTGTGCACCCTTTTAAAAACTGGAACTTGGAGAAAATCAACTCCTAGGTTTAGTCAGCATTTAAAGACTCACTGATTACCTATTTAGTAAAAAAGTGGATTGAAATTAGTCTGAATTCAGGAATTAGTAAACCCATTTTTCATTCCAGAGTGTATTTTATTTTTCCTCAGTTATTAATGCTGCTTTGTTTTCTTTTTTTTTCTTTCTTTATTCTACATAAGATATAGTATAAAGCATATGTAAGTCTATGAATTCTCTATTTTATATGAGTGATTTTTCCATAGAGCATACCTGTTTAAAAGAAGTCCATTCACGTGTGCTGTTAGAAGGAAACTGCAGGGCCTAATTGTATTTTTACCAAATGTTATGAAAGACAAGATGTTCAGGATATGTTAATATGCAGAGAAGATTTACACTGGGAAAGGTGAATGAGAGCCCTGAGAAAGAGCAAGAATTAACCTTGGAAATCTTTGATTCTGTCTCTTTGACGTCAAGCTCTTACCTTACAACGAATGGAACTGTGCAGACAGTGGGTGGACCAAGAAGCAAGGAGATATCAGAAAGGTAGATTTAGATTTGCACTGAATCAGATCCAGGCATTAGAAATACATATCAAGGAAAGAATATATTTTCTGTATCATTACAACTCATTGTTTTCAATATTTTCCAAAAAAGGAGAAATAATCATGTAGGTACATATGTAGGTTTCATATGTCTCATCAAGGTATTATGCTTTGTCAGAAGTCGTATGACTCAACTCCTGGATATTTTTCTAAACGTATTTTTTTTCCTACAAGGCATGAATGAAACACAGGAAAGTATTCATGGCACACAGCTATCAAGTTTGGAGTTATTTTAGGCTTCCTAACTCAATGGAAGGAAAGATACTCATCCAAAGGGTAATTCAGAATAATTGAATAGATGCCTAATAGGCAGTATGTTTCTCTTTCATATGGATGCATACTCACATTCCATATTCAGCTACTACTGCAGTAATGACAGGAATTTTTCAAGGAAAATATTTTTACATTTAAAAAAAATGATATTGATTGTCCTGAGTGTGTTTATTATAAGCAAACATAAAAGTCAGTGAATCGATCTAGTTTCAGAGAAGTGTGGTTTATATGGTATGGGTCCTAACAATAGATTATCCATTATAGTCTGTTCTTCTAAGGAAAAGATACTATTCCATCACTCAGATATTAAGAAATTAGTGAGAAGAAATTGGCTAGAAGACTATTACGACATATTCTGTTAAGAAGAATCCAAGTCTTATAAGAAAGCTATTGATACATTTCTACATTTAAGTTTATATAAGTATGTGTTTATATATATATACATAGAGAGAGAGAGAGAGATAATTTCACCTTCCAGGTGGAAGCAATTCTTTTGCATTTACAACATAGTTCAGAGCTCATGGAATTCAATAAAACTGAATTGATTCTCATTGACTTTAAATAGATTTTGGATCAGGCCTTTAAAAACAAAAAGAAATGCCATGCAAATCTCTAGCAATGCTATTTTACTAAACATGAAATTTTTTAGAAAGCATTTTGGAGCAATTTTTGTTTGCCTGAATATGCATAATTTTTTTTTCCAGTACCATGAAAAAATATGGAGATGATTAAGGCTAAAAGTTTGAAAAATTCGAGACTAAATACCCGGATATAATTACCATATACGCCCACTGGTTGATTTGCAATTTAATCAAATATTAACTATATTTACAGCCAAGACATGGCTGTTCTTATGGCCCTTTTAAGACTCCTACTATATAGGTTGAAGTATGTCCAATAGTAAATCTAAGACATTTTAAAATGATCTGCAGTATGCTCTAACAAGTGCTTAGAACTTTTATTTTCTGGATAAAATGTATAAAGTTATTGCATATTTCTTTCTATTTTATGTTCCACGCATTGATTTGTGGCATATTACAAAGACATCCCGTTAAGTAACTGCCAGATTGGCTATGTATGGCTCAGTTACCTGCTCTACTTTTTTAGGAGACAGTGCACACTCTTTGAGACTAAGTATCTCCTTGAGATATTGCCTAGAAAGAGACTCCTGTTCAGTCCCAGCCTTTTGGAAACAGACAAGCAATTGGTACATGAAGAAATATATTTTGTATGTCATTTTATTGTCAACTGGATAGAACAAAATTTCACTGATTACTATAAACACAAAATCCATGATTGCTGTGATATAAAGCAACATATAACAGGATATTAATGAAGAGTGGGATAGTGTTTTAGCGTACTCTGTGCAAGAGATGACTCTGAAATGCTGAAAATATACAGTGCTGGGCTGGATCTTTAATATTCAGTAACTCTTGTGACAGAGGTAGTCTATTTGTCAAAAATGCAACAATATTCAATAGAATTTACCTACTTTAAAAGGCAACAGCTTCTGCTAAGGGATCGATTACTGGTGTAACATTTTGAACACTTTTACCAGAACTGGACGAAAGGATAGAAACAACAACTAATTGGTTTAAATTTGCAGTAAGGAATATTTTGGTTAGATATTGGAAAAAGCTTTCAAATCACAAGCATTTGGAGAGATATGGTATTTCCACCACAAGGAATCCATTACATAGACATTCTTCAGCAATGACCTAAGTATGTTTGATCTCTTTTGGATTCTTCCAGCCACATGGTAAACTTTGACATTGAGAATGGAGGGTCAGCAAATGACAAAAATAATGAAAAGGCTAATCATCAGCCCTGAATGATCCTCTCTACTTCTGTAGGTGAACACAAACTAACAATTCATGTTTTAATAGCTATATGCAAAGCCATACATCTAAGAGGAAAAAATGTACATCATACTCTAGAACTAGAGACTGCTTGCTTGGGACTCTGAAAAAGTTATGGAGAAAGTCATTGGAAGTCGTGTGGAAAAGCAAGTGTGCATTATGTGACACTGAGTCCAGAGGGACTAAAACAAAGCCTTGGATGTATAATCAAAGGAACAGTGAGTAGTAAATAGTCCAGAAGGAAATTATATGATGTCCATTTATGATACTGGCATGACTGGTGCTGGCATACGGTGTCCCGTTTCTATGTCCACAACCCAAAAATGATAAGGAAGGGTCAGACAGGAGCCGTTAGATCACATGATTAGGAACCATGGCTTTTCTAGCTGGAGTCAAGAGGATCGGTCTGATCGGTTTACCAGGGAGAAGATAAAGCAGACGCCTCTCCAAACTTACAGACAAACACATAGCAGGACCAAAAGGCTGGAAGTGAAGACGTAGATTAATTCAGATAAGAAACATGGCCTTCGTTTTTAATCATAAGATTAATTAAAGTATGAAACAATTTAGCAAGGCCTTCAGCATTGGAAGTTTAAAAATCAAAATGTTTTTCTAAAAGGAGTTAATTCAGGGAGCTCTTATGGCCTTTTGACATGGCAATGCAGACTAGATAAATGAAAAATTCTCTTCTGGCTTTATAAACTGTAACATTCTTTTGAGTGGCAAAAACGCCCAAGGCAGAAATGAGATGAGCACAAGAGTTTCTCAGATAATTGAGAAGGAGAGTGAAGTACCTATAAACGGTGACTACAGGAGTCTTTGGCAGATCTGTGGACTGAACCTCCACTTCCTAATTTTCTACTCAATGTATTAACTAGAGATTTTCTGTACTTTTCCCAAAATACATAGAAAACAACTAAAAAAAAAAGTTAATATCACTTCACAAGTATGAAAAGTATAAGTTAGCTAGCAGACCAGAATAGTCATGTCATTTGATTATAATTACTGAAATACATTGTACTAGATCTGCAAAATGGAATCAGTGTCTAGGCTTTGAGCATGCCACTTACTAGCATTTAACAGCACTGGCACTTGTCCCACAGGAATAGAAACTGCGATCATGGTAAGATCTGGCCCCAAACAGATTTTACTGCAATGACGTACAGAGCTGACGGAGATGTTTCTGAAACTGGAAATTACAACCCACAGGAATTAGAGGATTTAAAAAACCCTGGTGAGAAGCAGCATTTCTTAAGAACAATAGATTACAACATTTTTTTTCTGTACTGCTTTGGATAATTAGTTTAATAAGTCATTTTGTTTGTCATTCACGCATATAATAAATTAATATGCATTTCGCTTTCTTATTCATTAACTTTTTTTAATTCAAAAGATAAAAACCTATTTCCTCCAGAAAATACACTTGATTATAGATGACTGCCAATTAGAAGCAAATAGCCAGCTCCAATAAAGAAATGTGCTGAAAGCAGATACCTCTTGAACTCTGAATCTATATTTCCACTCTTTATGGAAATAAACACATTTATGGTTTAGTGCATGCAGAAAAAAAGCTTGTTCACCCTCCTCCCCTCCACTCTTTTCACTTGCTAGTCTAGCTACTGAGAGGAGCCTAATCACAAGATGTTTGCATAAATCAAGCAGATGTGCACCAGCAGCATAAAATCAATGTCTGGCATGCAGTTATATTCTCTTTTAGACTACATTGAACACACTTACTTGAAAAGTGATGTTCTGTGTCACTGTATCTGTATTTCATAATAAATAACAAGTGCCCACTTCAAGTTATGGATCACCTCTAGTGTCATTCCATAGCAATGTGTTTTACAGACGTTCAGAAACAAATTTTAGGCTGTACTGCCTTTGTTTCTGAACTATAAGGAAGTACGACATGCTATCTGTCTGGTATTTAGATATTTAATTTTGTTTGAAGAGCAGTTAGAAACCCCTTGAATTCATTTAAAAACTATTCTATAAAACAAAACTTCTATCAGTTGAGGACTGACCAATGGCTCTGCCAGGTTGTCAGCGCATTACCTTTAGTTCGTGGTGATGTAGTTACAGGACCTTATTTCCTATGAAGCCAACAACTAACCTTAACTCTATGTGAAAACTTAGATGGGGCTTATCAGCTCCTCCATGGCACTCTGCATCTCCAGGGATCACAGCCTCTATCTCTTATCACTGAAAGGGACAGAAACAAAACAGCAGCAGTACTCAGAGCCGTCCTTTCAGGCTGTCTGACACAAACACTGAGTGTTAGATTATTTGGTTCAGTGAAGCAGAAAGAGGAGACCATCAGGGAGCTGGCTGTGCTCCCTGCTTTTCTATTCTTCCTCTGTCTTGGACACGCTGGTGTAACCTGTGGACTGCTCTAACCTCTGCCAGCTGGCAAGAGTGCTCAGAGCACCGTCATCTTGTCACTGCTGATAGCTAGCACCTCACTGATAGACACCTCCACTTTTCTCTGTGCCGTGATGTGCCTGCACTGCCTATGATGGGAGGGCCCATAGTGAGAAGCAGTTTCATGCCAACACCCACTAAGAAGTCTTTCCCAATATGGGACAAATCCACAGTATGGGGAAATAGGATTTGCATCACCTCCCTGTTCATCACTCTGAATGGTATCAAAGCTGAGATACAGATACCAGGTTCCAATCTCTCTTTCTGGAGAACATTTTTTTAAAGTTTAAATCCAAGCATTTTCTTTGGGGAAGTTCATTACCACATTTGTTACAAACAAAAACACTGTGTTCTACAAGGCTAATTCCAATGAGCTACGCTTTCAAACCACAGCCATCATTTCCATTTTATCTCGTATATCAGAATAGAATACTTTGTCAACCACAAAAAAAAAAAAAAACTGAGACAGGGATCAGCAGACAAGAAGAAGAGCAGCACTTGGGAAAAAATTGTGAAATTCTGCATTCACAAAGAACATAGTAAATTCATACTTCAAAAATGCATGTCGATGGGGTATGAACCCCACACTAACGCAGCTTAGTACAAATGAACAGCAGGCACTGCAAAACTCACTCATGCTAGAGATGGTTAAGAAAGTCTGCTGGAAGAAATCTAGCACAATTATGCACAAGTGCACGTAGAATCTTCAACTGAGATGACCTAACTGAAATTGCCAATTTACACATGTAATCTTAGTCAGTCAGAGGTTTTGTATGCAAGTGGATAACAAGGTATGAATACTTGGGCTATGAATGTGCTCTCCTTCCTACCACAAAATGACACAGAAAACACATTTCAGACATACCTTGGCAATTGGGAATAGAAATGCTTGCTGTATGCCAAATATTTAAGTAATTGCCAGACTAGTCCCTTATTGAGCACTGGTCTACCCTATTGCAAGCACTTCCTAAATTGGCAGAATTATATTGACTGTCCACAACCTGGGCTTCAAAGCTCAGCTGTGTCAAGCTCATATTCAGCATAGCTCAGTGGAAGCAGAAGGAATAGTGGTTCAGGGCTGCTCCAACATGGATTGGCTTGAACTTTTGCATCAGCGTGATATATATTCCGGCCTGCACCTTTTCTCCTGCTTCAGTTTAAGTCTCCAAGTGCCTTGTAAAGTGGGAAGCAATGAGGATAACAGGCAGCATAAGCTAAGTTCGTGCTCTCTGTAGTTTTTCTGTGTCTGAGGAATCCACAGCTCCCCCATTAGGAATATGTTAGGCTAAATACACTAGTAAGAAAAAGGCCTTAAGCCAAAGGACTTGTTTTAGTACAACCACTGTATTATACTCATTGCAGTATGGTAGCTACCGGATCTGTTCAGGCACATCTATTTCAGGATCAAAGGATGATATCAATTTTTTGTATAACTGTTGTAAAATAGTAAAAAAATTTTGATGAGTCTGAACAATAGGTTTTGCCTTCCTATTCTTCTTAACAGAATTTTTAGAAAACTCATGGGACTAGACTTCCTTTCATTTAGTCATACAGCAGAAGGGTAAACTGTCATATACCTTGTATTTTGCAGCTCCAGTCTTACTTATGCCCTTAAGCTATGCATCAGCGGCTGGATTTGTTCCTCAGACTCTCCTGTCTTGATAATGGCAACTCATTCTCTCCCCTTTCTCTTTAGACAAAACGGGAAAAAAATTATGTACTTGGAACAAACACAACTGTGTTCTTCTACCAACAAAAAGGAAAAGAAAGCTTGTAAACAAATACAACCTCTAAACAACTACCTTCTTCTCGACAAAGAAAAAGCGCAGGAAAGAGACACAGCCTTTGGACACACTCCTCTCCAGGGCAGTGATAAAGTAAAGCTTTTAGGAAACTCAGAGAAATGAGAACCGGATCTCAAAAGGAAAACATGGCAAGGGAAAGCATCTAAAAGTCTCCGAGAGTAAAGCTCTTCTTTTAGAATTACAAACGTTAAAACAGCAAAGTATAACTGGATAGTGTGGAAAAGCCCACTGCAACATTAAATAGCTCTCTCTCAACTTTCCCTGTATTATTTTTCTTCCTAGGATGCTCATCTAGGTTTGAGTGTTTCAGGGCAGTTGCTTTATACCTAGCACATTATGGGAGCACTATAGGTGTAAATGGAACTACTGCTATTACTGTGTAAGAAGCCCTTGTCTTCTCTTGAACGAAACAGCAGCCCTGTGACTCTGTCACTACCTCTTGGCTGGCCTACAAAGGGATCAGAAGGTTCTCCCTTGGTTTAAATGATGAAGATTGGGGGGGGGGGGGGGATTAAATGGAAGTTAGCTTTGTCATTTTGCAATCACAGCTAGAAAACCTCTGCCAGGCTGTGTGTGACAGCTGACAGCCACAGAGTCTGTGCGGCCAAGCAATCACTTCACCTCCTCCCACCAACTTCCGGATACAGTTTCCCACCCTGCCTGATTAATACTGTGCCAGCCCTACAAGGCAGCCTTGTTCTTCCCCAGAGTTGTTGCACTTCAGTGGTTGTAAGTTTTTTTGGAACATGTCTGGATTAAAGACATGTTATAAATGCTCCATTTCATTTTTATTTCAGGAGTCCATCCTGGTGCTGTATTACTCATGATGTACATAGAAGTTAAAAGAAAAGCTTCTTTAGTCAGGACTCTCTTGCCCTTTCTGCCCTTCTCCATCAACATTCCTGATTTCTCCCTTCAGTACTGATGACTTGTAAACTAAATAAATCAATAAATACCAGATTAGTCCAGACAACTTCTTTAGCTGTTCAGGGTCTTTCATTTTTTCACCCCTCTCTCTTTCACCTAGTTAACTGTTTGGTTTTATACTCCATCAGGAAAAAAATCTTCTGTTGTCTCTGCTCTGTATTGCTCTTGTTTCTTTGTGCTGTTTTTAGCAGTTGTGCATGGCATTCCTTTGACTTTTCAGTCCTGCTGTTCAGGACTTGAAAAACGTTAAAGAAGCCCTCTTCCCCCTCTGATCTCTCCCCACTCCTAGTTTTCCTTCAGATGAACAAGCTAGGTAGAGCCACAAGCTCAGAAATGCACAGTATTTTCTGCTTGCACTAACACCCCAAAGAAGTTTGCATCACACAGTGGAAAAAAATAAGCTTTTTCAAAAAATAAATTCACTGAATGTAAGGAGAACACTGAACTATCATACTATATCTAGCGTTAAAATCATTGCATAGCAAGACACCCTGTGTAAATTTGTTCATGAAATAATTAATATAATGGCTTTAGTGCAGAAAATCCTTTAATGTCAAGGGAGCCTCTAATAATTTCACCATTTTACTTATTTTCTTCTTACTGTGCTTTTTAACAATGTTTATAAGTTACCTAGGAACAAAACATCATTTGTTTTGCTTTTAAATTAATGAGAAGCCACATTCTGTGGAAATACAATATTGATTAACATGTTTTCCTTCCTAAATGAAACCTGAGCTCATAAAAATTGTGGTTAATGATATTTCACAATGAGTGATTCCTCCACTATGGACTGCAGCTCTAATGCTGCTGTTTTAAGATAATTGTAGCTTCTGTGAATGATCAGCTTCTCCTAGACAGTTTGAAGACCCTAGAGCCCCAGATGCTGCTGAGAAGTAGATTAGGGCAAAACGTGATATTTCTTTCCGCAGAAAAACAGATTTGAACGTAAAGCAATAAATAACGTAAAGCACACATATAGTAAGTATATGGAGCTGATTGTGATCCAAAAGACACTGTTCTTGAAGCCAGAGTTTTCTAAATATTTGCAATTAACTTGTTTTGATCATACAACGATGTAAGAGAAACCTTGAAAAGAAAGCATAAATTTTCCATTGACAGCCCTGTTCAGATATATGAATCTGGCACATGGGGCAGCAATTAGTGGACAGAGTCACTATTATCCTTTGCAATCATTTCCAAACAAATGAAGAAAGAAGCCTGCAAAGCCATATGGTACATATATTATAAGGTAACCTGTTCCATTCTTTAGACTTACTCTTACTGCTTTTGACACAGCTACAGGAAATAAAAAGCTACTGGAATGCAGACCGGGAAAATGTATTCCCAGAAGGCTCTGCAAAACGAGAGCCTGGAATCCTTGAGTGGAAACAGACTTTGCAAATCAGCCTCCCGCTCTCTGCATCTGAGCGAGGCTGCTCAAATGCACAATACATTCGGCAAATGTGTCCACTTCTAGCTGCTGGGGGAAGGTGAAAGGGAAGGGGAAGGGGAAGGGGAAGCTGAAGGGGAAGCTCAAGGGGAAGGGTTGTTATGAGGCACTGCAATACAACCTAGCAAAGTACTGTTTTCCAGAGAGGTAGAACTCAGTCAGACAATTCTCACTCACTATGCAAAATCAGATCATTTTCTTTCTTGATCGTTTTCCTTAACACACTGGTAACCAGAATCAAGTCTGTTCTCATTGGTAACACAGATTTTTTTGTTGCCAGTGCTTTATAACTTTTCTTGTTCAAACTAAGCTCTGGACACTTAGAAAACTAACAATACTAAAAGCATTTGGTAAATTTGCTTACTAGTAAGCAGGGAATGTGTCATTTTTTTCTGTTTTCTATGACACAGTGCCATGAAGATAGGATTTGTATAAGGCACCTAAAACCAACAGCAAATATACTAATACTAAAAATAACAAGACGATAGAAATTAACTTTTCAGCCCTTTTAATCAAAAAAGTACGGTAAACATGACAGCAAATCAGGAAGTCCATTATGCTTAAAGTTATGTGGGTACTTGAGCACCCAAAAACATGAGGAAAGAATATTTTTTCAATTAGCTATTAAGGACTTACTGAAATTTATCTAAAATTTAATTTATTAGCCGTTTTTTCTTTCAAAATGGAAGTTCCATATATTAATTTTTATTATGCATCTTGTCATATCTTTCACATACAGTACTGCCTCACTAGCTGTATTTAGTTAACTGGACATTTTAAATTCATATAGGTCCACTGAAAAGAATCATGTCTGATAATGACTTTGAATCACTTTGTTGCCTTCCATGGGTAAGGTCTTGGCCACATTGAAGTAACTGTGTATAATACCAAAAGATTTGATTCTATATGTTCTGAAGACATTAGCAAAAATCCTTACATCTCTGATCATCAATATAGCTTTCCATCAACAAAAAATTTAATGGATTAACTTAATTTATTTAATTAATTTTAATCAATAAAAATTACATTTTCCATCAATAAAACAACAATGGCCTGTACGTGACATTATCTTATTTGGTCATTTGTCATTTATATATGTTGATAGTACCATAAAGCTTCCCCAAAATTACTGTAATGGCCAAAATTAAGATTCTTTATATAGCCACACCAAAGCATTTAGGCTTATAAAAATAGAGGAACTTTGCTGATTTATTTAAATACATAAGCAAGTATTTAAAGGTAATTGAATTTAAAGGTATCAGTGCTCTGCTGAACAGTGATAAATGGCTGTGCTAGGCTTATGAGAACCAGTCTTAGCACACAATTTACCTATGTAAGGGACTGGCCTGCAGCTGTAGGGTCTTCTGTAAACAGCTGTGGGGCTACAGAGAGCAACATTCACTGACCTGCCCTAGCTGCTCTTTCCCCCCCTCTGCTAGAGAGGGTGGGGGCCAGGGAGGCCAGAGAGGCTTCTGCTCCCCAAGACAAGCAACCATAGATCTAAATTTCCCATTACAGACCTTTTTTATGTCCAGAAATTTTATCTGGATAGACTTTATGGTCCTAATGCTAATCAACGTGTACTACAGAAACAAAGGATCATCAGGCTGCTATGACACAGGGAGAGATGGATCAAAATAAGGATTTTAACATGGATCATGTTAAAATTTGCTTTATGTATTTTCCACCTGGTTAAGCTGGTTCAACGAGCTAAATGAAAATGTTGCCATGATTATTGTACACAAAGGGCTAACTTCTCCCCTTGAAAATAAGATTAAACAGTGAAATACTGACAAAAGTAACAACTTTCTAAGATATAATATTGAATATGCAGTCACATGTCCTATTCTGCTGACACAGAAATGGAGGAAAGCAGTTACACTCCCAGCCCAAACCTTACCGGTTTGAACACGCAGTTAGCTGAAAGGGTGATGATCTCAGCTAGAGGGGGCTGACGGGGAGAAAGAGGTAAGCTCCCCTCCAAGACTGTGCTTGCCTGGAATAAGGCATGTGACCACAGGCCAGCTTTCCCCACACAGACGTCACCAGCATCTCCGTAGTCACCTCAGCGGAAATCAGCCTGATGTATGTCACTGTGAAAAAAAGGCAGGTCAGGCTCACCGTTACTTTGCAGTAGTGGCTCAGGAAATGAAATCAAGAAGATCAGCTGCTGTATTTTAACACTGAAGTTTCTCTTGAATCTGTCATCTCATTGTTAAAAGCCTACATTCAGCACCTATGCTTCCAAGATCTCTGCAGTATTGTAAATACACACAGAGCTACACAGATACATTAAGGCAAAAGTCCCAAATATCTTACACAGAGTACACACAGGCAGACAGAAAATGGGAAGTTCAGTTACCAGAGGGTGAAGAGACACGGGTGAGTTTTCCTTGGGAAAGCTGTAAAAAAGAATTGAGTGTAAAAAGAAAAGGGAGAACTTTATACAAACAACAATTATGTCTATCCTTCCCCTCCGCCCCCCCGCCCTGAATTTCCAAGGGGAAAATATGGACGGGAAGGAGCAAAGCTAAGACAAGGAGGAGGAGGCCAAGGGAGCAGTAATGAGAGATGCTTAGGAATAGAAAAGGAAACGAGAAAAATTGAGTGTGCAGGCAAAGGCAAATTCTGTTGTGTACAGCTACTTGAAGGTAAAAATAGAGAGAATGATGTTTTGGAAGTAGATGGGAATTAAATAAATGGGTTCAAGATGGTGAAAAGTATTTAGAATAGAAGATTATGGTGATAATTTTGGCAGCAAAATCTTAGGCAGATTAGAATGGGAAAGAATCCATCCAAGAGGAAGGCAAGAGTTGTCAAGGAGATGACAAGGATGAAGTAACAGTACAGAAAAATTAAAAGAGAGTAAGTCTCCAGAAACCCATAATGCTGGCCAGATTTGAATCTACTTTACTGGAACGTATCCTCTGGCTTCTGTGGCTAATGTGGATCTATGTCAGGGCAAAGAAGTACTACTTTTTAGTAATACTTAGATTTATGTTTTTTTAATAAAAAAAAAAGCATCCCCCTTTGGTTGTGCTTCAACACTTTGTGAAAATGGAAGCAAAGACCTGGAAGAGCATATACTTTTTCAGTTAGTGGATAAATTTCTACTAGGACAGATACGTACAAGCTTACTGTTTGCTCAAAGAAATGAAACATCATCATCTTTGCAACAAAATCTCAGATTGGAAAGTTTTCCTTGGCTGAAATTGAGGAATGCTAGTGATAATGCTACTTTTTTGCATCTGTACCCAAAGTTAGTAGGTCAGAACAGGTGTTAGTGTTGCTCATATTTCTTCCCTTATTTTAGTCATTGTGGTTCTAGAGGTGCCAAATCAGCCTTTCTGGCTAAAAATTCTAAGCCTGCAAGAAGCAAAAACTATAAAACCTTAGAGCTAATGATGCGTGTCTTGGGTCTGATCCTACAAACACACGTGTAGGTAATTTTACTTACGTAGTAAATCCCATTTACTTTTCTGGGATTATTTCTGTTAGTAAAATTCCTTCTTTACATAGGATTTTAGAAGCCTGGACCTGTTCTTCACTTTTTTGGCCATGTGCTGGCACTGCTTTAGTATGGGAGACACTTAAAATCAAGATCGCAGACAGGAATGTAAAGAAGTCAAAAGGAAGTAATTAACAAAGGTCCAAAGCACTGTAACAATTAGCATGGCAAGGTGTGTTCTATAACTAAAGTTGGTGACTTTTGTAGGAGATACATAAGTGGACTGAGAGCCCTTTTCAAAGTTTGCTCAGTTCTTTCCCTCCTTTTCACATATGAATAGGCCTATTCATTTCAATGGAACTTTTGTGCGTGTGGGTCTGGAAAGCTGTCTGACTGAGCAGCCTCGCACAGCCAGGTAGCAAATGTTTGTAGAATCACAAGTGTTTTCTGCTAGAGTTAGACAGCCTGTAATACTAATCTGGATGGCTTCAGCACAAAATAAAGTGGTTCAGTAGCGATCATCTATTGCAAAGAATAAAAAACAAATTAATAATCAGTCATACCACATAACTGGATAATTTTAACATGTCCAAAAAAAAAAAAAAAAAGAAGAAGAATTGATCTTCCCTTGCCTAAGCCAAAGTTCAGCAGGAATGGCAGAGATGGAAAGAGGTTCACAGTTTCTAATTGTTAATGTTAAGAAAGAAAATCAATGTAAGGAAGCCCATCATTAAAGATTCAATGTGGTCTTCAGTAATTCAAACAACCCTGTAAAACCAAGAGCTTGCCCACCCTCAGATGCACATATCTATTAAAAGATCTGACTCTTGCCACCATCTGCACTTAACTTCCACAGTCTCCGTATCACTTATGAATAGGATTTGATGAAATACTCTTTAGTCTCTGAAAACTTATGTGAAGGATTAACGTGACTAACTCATGCAGTGGAACACAGACCACCTGTAAGTCTATGTCATTTATTCATCTAATGACATGATCCTCATAAGGTCCTCCTGTTTCCCATCTAGTTAAGGTTTCTTCTTTATGCTTTCAAAGCCATGAATAAACTCGCTCTTATATCCATCATTGCCTCAATTCATCTTGTCCCTTTCTGGTCCCATCTCTTTTGGCAGCCTCTGCATGATGTTTGTCACTTCACTAAGGCCAGTCAGGGGGTTTGGAGTTTTGTTTTCCATTATCCTTCCAAATCTTAGGAGCTTTGCATGAGGGCAGTCCCTCTCTGACATACCCTTCACTGAAGCTGATAACTAGTGGTAAAGAGGTAAAGAGATAGCTAAGGAGTAATTAAAAAAAAAAAACCTCAACAAAATACAGCATGGTCAATGTCCACTTAACAATGCAACTTATATGTTGGAATAAGCTTTTTTCTAACTTTTTTGTCTGTTAGCCTGTGGTTTCCTTTCTGCCTGTGCATTTCCTAATATATTGCTGGCCTTACCAGGCAAAAGTATTAAAAGCACATTTTGGAATTACTTTGGTTCTTGAGCTATTCCTTTACAAGGAAGGGGAATAATTTCCCCTAATATTTGAACGTCCCGTAAGGAATTGCATAAAAGTCCCATGGAGCAGACAAATTGATATATTCACGGAAAGAGCAAAAATAAGAAAAAGACTAGAAAAAAAGAAAAAAGTTTCTTACTAGACCTTAGCGTGATGGTTACTTATGCAACTATAGCTTTCCAATACAGAAAGGTATCTGTTGTTCCAGTGAAAAATGATACATTTTTTATTTGCAGTTGGATTTTAATAGAGCAGGATTAAGTCGCTTCCAGCTGTCTTTGTAAGGACATGTCAGAACTTTCCTCTGAAAAGAATCTAGAGATATTCGGGAAATAGCAATAGCTTTAACAAATCATAAACTGAGACCTACGAAAGCTGAAACTACTCAGTTGTCTAAGGTTGAAGGAGGAGGGAGGAGAGGGAGAGAAGCAAGGAACAGTGTGATTTGGGTTAAAAATAAAGCATTCTGAACAATATCACCTCCTGTTGTGTAAAATGGCTCAGAAAGGCAACAATTACTTCAAAAATTGTGCTGGAGCACAAAGCACATGACGCACAAGATCCACCCTTGAGATAGGTGAGGAGATCATGCTTTATGTGACATGTCCCAATAAATGCCTCTTTGGGTATATGCATATACTTTCTTCATGCACATCTATATGTAGTGGAGAAGATTAAGGCGTTTACAGAAAGTGTAATATAAAAAAGTCAAGCACACCAAACTTATAGAAAATTTAACATGTACCTTTTAGGGACGTATCTTGCCTGAAGTGGCTATTTTCAAATTTACTTGCTCCCTTGCTGACTCAAGAACATCTTACAAAACAGGAAATATCTATATCTCCTATAGAGAGGCCAGGACCAGCTCTCACAGGTTATACATCAAAAAGCACGAGCACAATAAGCTATTCTGCACCCTGTTGGAGTCCCATTTCCACACACTACTGAGGAAAAAGCAATCTATTGCTGAGGTACTCCAGAATATCCAGTAAAATATTGTTGCTTTCCACCAAGAACTTGCTTTTAAAATACTCTTTTGATATGCTCAGAATATGAATTAAGCTCCTAAGAAGCTTTTAAAAAAAAAGAAAAAAACAGACAGTTATCAACAGAGTAAGAAAGGAAGATTCTTTTTTACTTTCCTATAACGACAGTCAGGAGGTCAGCTTCGGCTATCCCCACATAACCCGACTGAACTTGCTCAATGGGGTCGCAGCGCTGCAAGCCAGAGCAGAGTTTAGCCCACTGTGTAAATTTCAGGAAGAACAAACCTTCGTTACAGAGCTCAAAAGATCCTTGTACTCTCTGAAGGAAAGGTATAAAGGGGCGCTTGTTAATACTAGTCAACACAGTCCACTTTCTGGAAAAAGAGGGGGATCTTGGTAAGAACCTGTGGCTCATATATTCAGCAAGGAGAATTTTCTCCAAGAGAAAAAATAGCCAACTAGAGTTTTAAAAAAAAACACTACGTGCTCTGTACATCTTTATGATTGTATGGGACATTCCTATGGGAGAGAATTTCTGCAGGAAAAACTAACAGCTCAGTAAGTAACGCTATTATGTAGTGCTTTTAGCTCTTCATCACATTTTTCCACTTTAATAGAAAACTTATTCTTTTCAGAACTCAACATGCAGAGTATTTTTGTTCCCAAATCCTGTCTAGTGACTAATATTATCTCATTATATCTGTGAGTACTGTCTATTCCAAATCCTAGAAAATGCTTTGCACTGTGCCCTGGTATCACTCCAAAGGAAGAAAGGAGCAATGTGCTTCCACGCATGTATGTGCGAGGAAGAAAGGAGGAGAGGAAGGAGAAGAGAGCAATCTTTCATATGGCTCTGAGAGATAATCAAATCTATTTAAACTATATTTAAGTCATCCTAGGTCTGCGGGTGTCTATGTTTGACACAAAACTAGAAGTGGATGACACCCTATTTTATTTAGTCATTAGCTATCCTCACAAAGAAAATTCATGCTGTTACCATGTTTGTTATTTGGTCTTAACTATTGCCTGAAAAATATGCAGGTGAGATCTATTAACAGATTAAGTAGTACAGCCATAAGGCACCTTGTACTGACCACGCAGGACACTACGCTGAGTGCGCCCGGGCTTGTTGCAGTTCCTGCAACCTTCCATTTTTCTGCAAGGGCTTTGCATGGGTAAATGCCCGTTCTCCCATTCCCTCCTACCATCCATTGGCACCGAGCTAACAGGCCTCACAGTTTGGCGGCATGCAGGATGTCAGTGGGTTTGTACAGCTGCCTTTGGGTTTCTTTTTCCCATTTTGTCCCAGTGTAGATGCAGCATGACATGTGCGTTGTTTCTTGGGCTTTGCACGCCTGTAGAGGGGGCCAGAGAATTTAGCAGTCTGTGACTATTTAATCCCAATGAATGTAATGTTTTAGAAAACCTGTAAACTGTATAATACTTTAAACAGGTACAACCAGAAGCACAATGTAACTCAATGTTTTGATAAAGCGTTGCCCTCTTTAAGGCAATACCCAATTGGCTTGTCAGTTTTTACTCTAGTAATTCACTAGCCATTTCCAGTGAATCTTTGCAAAATTGCAGTTTTGTCATCAATGGCTTACACTTTTTTGCTTCAGCTTTTGTGGAATCTGTATCAATTCTCAATGGTCATTATATTTTTTCAAAGAACTTTGTCAAAAGTTAAACGCAATATAACTTTTCCAAAACAGCGTGGAAAAAGGAAAGAGAAATCATGATCCCTCTGTAAATTCTCTGTGCACCACAGTCATTTATTACTTCATACTAAAATTTGAAATATGAGAACAAAGCAGAGGCTAAGCCAAATAAAAAGCCACACCAGAAAGGAACATCTGCAAAATTCTATGAAAAAATGCACAAATGTTATGAATTAAACCTTTTTTGGCTTTCCTTTTCAGCTGCACAACTTCACACTCAACAAAACAGGAAAGCATCTAAATAGTTCCCATTCAATCTTACAAAGCAAAGCCCCTACCATTTATTGGAAATATCAAATAGAAGTCTGTCTGCTGGCATATTCAAGAAAATGTAACAGTTGATAAGATAAAGAATAAAAAGGATGATAAAATTCAGTCTAAAGTAATTTCAACTTTCTTTAACAGTCTTTACTATGGTTACAAATGATTTCACGAAAAAGTAGTAAGGACCAAGGAGAGGACTGGTATTTCTTGCACTAAAATGGCACATAGAAATTTTGGCAAAAAAAAATATTTTTTATTGGAAAAGACCAGCTTCTGGAAATTGGAAATGTTCATACGAAGAAGATAGTTGTGACTTAATTTTGGAAAAGAAACATACAGAATTTCCAAAAATAATAACACAACTTTTCAAACACTTTGCATTTTGACATACAAAATAATTATTGTTAGAAAATGAAATGACAGATTCAAATGGAAAAAAATTCAAATCTCTATAAACAAAAGCTTAATGTTTGGGAGAGGAAATCTCTAAAAACGTGAGAAATGTCCCAGACAGAGTGCCTCACAATCAGTAACTGATTGCTTACTCTGAAATATGGTGTGCACCATTGAGGTACAGGGGGGAAGGATTTGGGACTCAAAGGCCAAGGTTTCTAGCCACAAAGCAGATGTCACAGGACAAAGCACATTCCAGGCTGATTCTCAAAAGTACAATGCTAGATTATAGACTTGCTTATAATATGCATTAGTGTAAAAAAACCCCACATTTTTCTTATCAAGTATGTAGCATTCCTCTATGCTCCTTCCAATAGCAGCATATTTATTTCATTTTGATAAATATTAATTTGAAAATTTTCTGATCTAATGTATAACCTACTTCTGACTGTAGGATTTTGCAAGCAAGTATTTTGTAGTACATATGTCCACACTCTCTACCCAGAAGTTTGAAAAGGAATATATTCCTTTATATTATAATATGGCTGAAACCTTCGTGAAACCTCTCTCTCCTCAGCGGAGTGCAGAGTTGCCCATGTAAACTCTGCATTAAAGGATACCTCAGGCTTCACAGCTGTTAGGGCATTTCCCTCATGCCCTCGGTATAAAAATGAAACTGTGCTGCTGCTTTTCCCCCATTATACATTGTTTTAGGGACCTTTCTGGAAGAAAATATCTTGCCTGCAACAACTGGGTAGAAACAGGGAAAAGAGCTGCAAACTTTCTAGGTAGCTGCACAATCTCTAAGGAAAGCTGCGCATTCCAATGGTAGGATATAACTGTTGATGCAATGGAGACATTCTCAGGCAGACAGGAGAAAACAGGACTTCTGAATAAAATGCATCACTTTTCCAGAAAGCTAAAGCTATTCTGAAGGATATTGGTGTTTCCAGGAGTGACACTGAAATGACATGCAACAGGAAGAGAACTTCACAACTATCAGATAAACTTTGTGTAAAGTGAACAGTGTGTTTTTGTGTTCACACATTTTATTATTTCACCATTGCCTTGAAATACAGTAAGCGATGCATTTGCATGTAGGTTTTTGCTTTTGACAAAAATAGATTTGTTTGTAAGCCAAAGCTGGATATCAAGTTTACAAGGACTTTGCTGTTACCAACACTGGAGGCACATGTTTTTCTGGAAAAACAAAGCTGATGAAAGATTCATAAATGCATGCTTCAAGCGCAAAGACTTGCAGGAACAAAACAATTCAATGTAGGGAGCGCACAGAGTACTTTTCACAACATATTAAAATCATGCATAGGAAAGAGCTGCCTGAGAGGAAAGAAGCTGGGCTATATCATGTCCTTTTCATCACAGAAAGATGGGAGAGAATGTTCATAAGCGATTATCAACATAGAAAAAAAATCATAGGAATCATCAGAGGACATCATAGGAATACATTGCCCTTTGAAATGGACCATGTTAAACATAATGCACTGAAGTTTTACTTTTCCTGTCCTATCAATATTAATCTTTGGAGCATTCAGTTAATTTTTAGTGATTCCAAAGAACTCCTTTTTTGTATAAATCTTGTTCAGGAATTCATAGCTTGGAAGATAATTCAATAAAACAATTACAAAAATATATTTGGAAAATACCTCCTCAGGTGACAATGTCTACAGCCTTGGAGTAACCAGATCTAGAAGTTTAAAAGAAAATGAAGTCAAAATGCACTTTTTGTTCACATGTGTTTGCAAGATATTTTGCCTTTTTAAAAAAAAGAAATTAAACTGAACTAGTCGAGAACACAAACAATTACAAATATTTCAGAATATTTTTGACCTCTCATAAGAATAGCTTTCAGGTATCGTTTGCACTATTTTCCCCCCTTTCCCTGTGCTACAGGTGATCTGTCTGAAATACACCTGTGGTGTTTTCTTATACTTTCTGCCATATGGGAACAACATATATGATAAACTTTCTCAAAAATCAACATCTACTGTCTTATAGTTTTTGGCCATGTGTCAGCATCCTCCAGCCTTATGGTGTTACTACCATTTCTTTACCGCCTCAAGATCATCTAGACCGAGCAACATTTAAATCTGGGTAAGTCCAAGTGAAATCTTCCTCAGCTACTCAGATGTTTGCCAGCTGAGACTCTGACCTTTATATATATATAGCTTGGTTTGCAGTCTCACGATATTAAACTTTTCTTAGAATACAGGAGGAAAATTCTACACTAGAAACACAAGAAAACGTATGAAGACTGCATGAACTGAAAGGTTCACATTCATTTTCACAAATAGGGACGTCCCTTAGCTGGCTTAAGGGTTTACGTGCTTTGTGGTCGGGGTAAAGAGAATCACTGTCTGTATTTGCAGTTCAGCTTGGCACTGAAGTAGCCAATAAACTCTGCCTGTGGCTGCTTTCCAAAATAAACAGAACTTTTATCTCTACTTGAAACTTTCAGTAAAACAATGACTATCACTTCTAGTATTTATAAATTCCTTCTGTCCTGTGCTAAAAGAGAAATATAGAGAAGGCTAATTTGGGTAATTATCTCAAAATGAATCCCAGGACAGAAGAAAATTTGTGCACAGTTATTGCATTAAGGTGGAGGAGGGATCAGATCTTGTGCTCTTCTGTTCACTCTCTAAACTCTGCAATCTCCAGAAGAAACCTGACTCAGCTCCAATTCTCCCGGGAACTCTGCTCTTGCATGGCTCTTTCTTCCATTCACGGTGAACCTTCTGTTTAAAGTCATAATCTCTTTTGGAATCTGGTTTTGTATTTTTGAGTCAAAAAAATACCAGCTCAGTCTTCTACTTATTCCACAATTTGCAATATACAGTTTTCCAGACACTACCAAGTACACTTAGCACCCCATTGAAGGTATTGGGGTTAACTTTCTGAATATTTAACTCTTAGTTTACAGGTTAGAGTCTTCTGCATATAGAAAGAGCGTTTACTTACACTTGGACCCTTGATATTTGACACTGGTAATATACTATTCACTGTTTCCAACCACTCATGGATGGGCTCCAGCTATTTCCCTGACACATGAAAGAATTTTATTTTATTTGAATACTCTCATAGTAGCTGGAAGCATTTTTCAAAGGACCTCACTCAGGGTGATATATTTGGTGAACAGGCTTTTCAAATAATTCTTCATGAGCCTGTACTGTGCTACTGTGTACGGATAACATACGTGTTAGAGCTATTGCACACAGCACAGATGTTCCACCAACAGGAGTATTTCAACTTGAGAAACTGCCTGCCATTAATAGTACATTTTTAATAAAGGACCCTGTATTATCTATCAATCCACCTTAAAAACAGCTTTTGTATCTACTGTGACCGAGAAAGTAGTAAAGCTGAAATAAATGGTATCACACTAAGAAACTGAAGTAAAAACAAACTGCCCGTTTTGTAGATGGTCAGGGGAAAGATTCTAGGGAAAGCCAGCTATAACTTCTTGGCATCTCTTCCTTTAAAAAAAACAAAACCAGACATTTCAAGTGCAGGCAGGCACTTGATTTGCTCGCAAGGTAGGTTCTTCTGGCAGTACTGAACTTGGTAGTGTCTGCTCCCTTTCACATGACACAGGAGCTGCAGGAGGTCTGTCCAGCAACCCTGCTCACGCTGCAGCTGTAGCAGCCCCTGTCAAACCACAGAATCCAGGAAATTAGGGATGGAAATACTTTCTAGGTCCATTGCTTTGTCAGCGCAGGGTAGTTGCTTCTTTCTTTGTCCGCGCAGGGTAGTTGCTTCTTTCTTTGTCCAGGTCATTTGGAAGGACAGGAAAGTTTGCAAAAATCTTGCTTTTTACTCCAGAATGCTTTACTGCTACATCTATAATGATCCATTTTCTTCTATTTGCACAAAAATTAGTATCTTTGTTCCACCTATAGTCCACAGTAGCAGAGCAGGGTCAGCACAAAATCTAACAGGTACAGGGCTCTGATGCCTTTACTACAAAACATCATTTCTCAGGATGGTCCATTCACACTTACACCCATGCTACCGTTTCACTGTTGCTAAAAGTCATCTGAAAAAAAAACAACTAAGTTTTCTACAGAAGATAAGAGGTACACAGAAGTACAGCCATACTACTCTGGGCATTACTATCTATGTAGCCACAGCAAAACACAGTTAAGAACCTATGTAAAAAAGCTAGTCAGATGGTTGGACATTAGCCTTGGGTGGTATGTGTGCTGTCATGACAGCACAGTCAGCTCAAGAATTGTATTGATCCTTCAAACAAGATGTGTCTCATCGCCATTTTTTGCATTAATGACACAGACTATTTTAACGGGCTCTTACATATCAAGCTGTTACTCATGTCAGTTGGCTAACATCTGCACCATGTTCATTATGAAGTATTTCAAGCTAAAGAGAATTTGCCTCATATAAAAGTTGTTGTAAGCAGGTAATTGCATACCTTCAGCTTCCTTCCGTGCGTAAAATCTTCTGGAGAGCAGTTTTATGGGCAAGCTGCTTGTTTTTTCTAGAGAGGACAACTAAACAAAACTCTAAGAAAGATCTAACACCACTTTCCAGGAAACTATCAAGAAACACGAACATGGTGAATGCAGCATTTCAAAGATATCCCAGCAGCCCTGCTGAGACATAAAGCACTGTCATCCTCTAACATGCAGCTTCATTGGAGTTTGGGCTGCTCTTACGTTACTTGATTTATCTGATTTTTGGCTGAGTACTCTAAAGAGCATCACCTGGGCTCAGATCACAGTCCAATGTGTCTGGTCACGCAAGTGCATCAGAAGGAAGGTTGCCACATATCCCTAAGCACCGTACAGACTGTACACATGGCTGTCACTTATGTAGGTGAAAAGGAAAAAGAGGAACTGTATGTCAAGAACTCATTTTCCTATGGCAAATGAATAAAGAACAAGCTAGCAGGGAAAGGACTGGAAGAGAAGAAAAGGGAATAAAGAAAAGCACATCTTTGGAGCATTGGCCTTACTGTCTCTCTCCACGTGCACAAGGGAGAAGGGCAGCACGCAGAGGTATATGTCCCCTTATCTGCAGTCTGGGTAGATCTTCTAGGGGTAGCTGAGAAGCAGAAAGGGACCCAAGGGTTCCAGCAGCATCACTCAATATCCACAGTGCATATCTGCTTAGCACACTTGATTTCCACCCTCCCCATTCAGGGCTAGATTTATGAGCATACTCCAGCCCTTAAGTCTCATTAAAAATAACTAAAAGATTCAGAGGGAATATAGGAGTGACATAATTTTTGTTAGAAAACTTTTAACGTGAAACAGTCTATAAAGAGAAGGTTTTTCCTACTGCTAACAATACATGAAAGAATTCCACCTCTTTCATCATTCTCTCTGTTCAATGCATTCAAAAATTGCCACTGAATGTCACACACAGATATATAGAAACAAAGAACACTGGCTCAGTTCCTCTCATTTGTACAGAATGTACAACTTCTGTCATCCTTCCTTTTTGTTATGGTATTGCCAATACTGAATGAAAGAGCTTACTAATATATAAAAAGATTTGGATGGAAATATAATATCTACATTTTTGCAGTTTGTCATTTCTAAAAACCCAAAACACCATGCTTGGCCTTCTTAAATTGAAATCTTCAGTTGTGCCCCAACCACAAAAACATGCCTATGCTGTCATTTGGATCCCAGCAATTACAGTTTGTTTCTATGATCTTAACTCTATAAAATCTCTAAACAGTTATTTTGGACAAAACATATGTTATTAAACCTTTTTAAATGACTTTCTATGGATTGTGTTATTTCAAACAAACAGGTTGGTATTTCGGAGAAGGTTGAAAAATAGGTACTTAAAGAACTTTATAGTACCTCATTAGCTTTGTTTTGAAGAGTACATTAGTAAGGGATAGTCTTCAATTAATGCAGGTATATAAATAAGGTCTGGCCAGCTCAGGGCTGTTTGCTTATGTCAGCACCTGCCCATACAGGTATTTCCTCACTAAGCTGCTCTAGCGATTAAGTATGCTCAGTGCTACAAAGGCTATCAAGCTCCACCTTCTCTGGATTCAGTTTACATGCACTGGAACTTGTCATCTTTTTGCCAGCTAAGATTAGAGAGACTCAGTTATTAGAAATTTTTTTCTTGGTATATGTTATACTTTCTTGATGCTTACAATTATTCTTTACGCAGCTCTGAGCTCCTTCTGCTGTAGTGAGTCATCAGACCCATACTGTAAACAGACCCCATCTGTAAATAGATTTGCTTATCTATATCATACTTTGATTTAATAAAATGGTGGAAAAGATCTTTGCAAAAATCTTAATTTAAAATTAAATGTACCTCAAATCATGACAGGATATAGGAAAAAAAAGAAAGGACCGGGGATGGAGAATAAGCCTTAGAAAGTACCTTAACAGGCTGTTTGGGTACTTATCTAGCATTATACATTAGCCGTTTGTTAACATTCTGTGAGAAAATTTAACAAAAACAGAGAGTTTTTCCTCACTCATGCAACCATGTCTTGCTAGAGTTTCGTTCTTGCAGAACGAAACAAAAACTAGTATCATTCTAAATAGAACAACAGAATAATTTGATTAGATACTCAAATACTTTCTGCCTTTCGAGAGAGAAATGCCTGCCTCTGTCTTCCTCTTTAAGCAATGCAAGGAGGACCTGTTTCAGATAGGGTGCCTAACACATGCTGCCTTAGTGTGGGATTGGGTCTGTCTCTCCTTTCATGGGGATGTGTGTTTCACTTTGTTCCTGTACTCAATACCAAGAACACTATTGAAGTATTATCTGTTTTCATGGAAGCAGAACAAAGGCCTTAAGGGGAAAAGGGAACCTCATTAGTGCGTTAAAAAAAAATTTAATCTGAATAAATTAAACAACAGAAGTTTTTAGATAAATTCCTCTTAGACTTACTCTATATTTCCCTCATCTTCCCTGCATGGATTTAAGCAATAGCCCTCTGCTATGTACTAATAAACTAATAAATGTCTGCATAACTTATAAGCCACAGGCATCCAGGACTGAGTGAAGGAATAAGTAGTACCTGGTTAAGATGGAAAACAAACTGTTTATGAAAGGAATGATGAAGGTTTTCATGCAGCATAGTTTATCCAACTGTCAAAATATTAGTTGGGATATTACTGAGCTAGTGCTCAGAGCTCTTTTGGCCTCTGACCAGGATAAATGGTCCAAGAAGAGGATCTGACTGCAGATCAGTCACATTTACAGCAGACACAAAGGAAAGAGAGAAGCATGATTCAAGAGGGAGCAGCATGTGGGCTGACAGAGTACTCCAGCATTTCCTGAGTTATTTTTCCTTATGTCCTGCTCCGTAGTGAACTCTGTTCTTCTTCCCACTATCTCAACTACTCTGGATGCACTGCCCTATGGGACCACACCACCATTTGCAATTGCAAATGTTATCACTTCCCTCCTGACTACCCTTCATGCCCCTTTCATCCTCCCTTTCCTCAAGACGTGCCCTCATTTGAGAAACAGTGGTGTAACTGGTAAGAAAAAGTAACACCACCACAAGGGAGCCATAACGCTCAAGCATATTTTCACTGAAAATATCTGAAAATCCTCACTTCCCAGACAAAAAACAACAAAAAGCAATGTTTTTTCTTCTTTCCTCAATCACACTTCCATGATTTTTTCCACACACTGAACAAAATTCTCTTAGGTTTCATTCAGCTGCGTGTAAGCTTGCATCCCTTGACACTCTTTCAAATCAGGAGGCCTTACACCCATCAATACCTCAGGCTCTCCACTAACCTTAGAGGAATGCCCCTCTGAGATTTTGCCAGTCATCCTATTGACATTTTGCACTCTCCTCAAAGAACAACTCTAATGAGACATTTATCTCAGATAAAGCAGGAATGAGTTTTGTTAGACATTTTGACAGACTGGATAGATTCCCATATTCTAGGGTATTCCTTTGTACATTACCTTTTTGCCCTACTTGTGCCTAGCTAACACTTTTGTCACTACAAAGCTAACCTTTTGCCACAACCTAGTATAAATAATGCCTAAATAAGGAAATACATATTTAAAAATACCTTAACAAAATTATACCCTAAAAATAAAAGAAAGCTAACATCCTGAAACACATACGGATTTTTTGTTGCTCTTGATTTTGTAAGCAAGCTGCTTAGGTACCAGGCAAGGTGCAAAAACATTGTGAAACAAAGTGCAGCCTTTAGGCTCTCTTCATTGTCATATACTAGGATATTCTTGTACTGCTCATAATTTTAGACCCAAACAGGAGATCATCCATTACTGCTTCCAGTCCATCCACCATCTCTAAATATGACATATAGGTTCCTTAGCTGCTGAGGTAATATTGAAAAGAAACCACTGAAATATAAAGCTACCACAAGGAGAGCTGAAGTTTTACAGGACTCAGGAAATGCTCTGCTCAGCTCTTTTCAAACCAAAGAAATATACAGATGCAAGCGAGCTTCCTTGCAGAACTTTACCAGTTAGTGCAATGAAGCAGTGTCAGCTATGCGTGGAATGAGGTTTTGTCCAGCTTTATCCTCAAACGTGAAGGATTGCATAGCCTCAAAGGGTAGCATGGCGTAATGTTTATTTCCTCTCAAGGTATTCCTACCAATTATCTTAATTGGAATTTCCTACGTAATTCTCCTAACATAAAATCTACCCATTCTTGTTGTAAATTAAACAGTGTTCTTACCATTTTCAATGGACAGAATAATTCACTGTTGGCTTTTTTTAAGAAACTTTTGTACATTGCACATTACTCACACTGTAACATTAACATTCAATGACCTTTCTTACAGATCTTTAACACACTTGACTCTATCAATACATGATCACATTTCTAACTGTGCCAGCTGCTATGTGTCTTTCTTCAGCAGCTTCTCATTTTCTCCTATAGGAAGTTTGATCCGCAGGGTTTGTATACAGACAACTCCATCCGTTATTGCTAATAACTGCATGTACATTAACAGTGCACTGGAATCTCCATGAGTATGATATACCATCTTATTGGTACTCTGTCTTTTAAATATTTCAAAGTAAGTAATTGAAGTCTTTGGTGTCCTGCTCCATACACTTCTGCTTGCACATCTATGTCATCACCTCCATTCCATCCTTTACACTCTAGATTATGCAGAACCTCCTGCTCTAAATTATACCTATGCTGTTCAAATCTGATGTTTCTATTTCTTTATGCTCTTTAACTCTTCACACAGTATAGTTGCTTGCTCTGATTGCAAGGCCCTCTGTTCCATCAAGAATTTTGACATTCATTCGGGTTGCTTTATTTCCAATGGCAAAAAACAATTGACTACAAGTATTATTCTGGTTAGTAAAAGCCTGATGAAGAACTCTGTCACTGTATTAGCAGCAGCATAGATTAGTGCTATTTAATATTTTTTTAAATGCATTTCAGTATTTCACCACAGTTCATCATGCTTACAACATGTTTTTCTAGACGACTGCTTTTTACTACATGCATGCTATGTTTGGCACTACCATTCTAATGTATTATTTTTATTGCAAACGAATCTGTTCTCTGCTGAGCATTTTTAACTATCTTTTTTATGATGAGTTCATATTTCTTAAGTAGACACTCTTCTTAGCTCTTCAGTTACAAAACATCGTTTTAAGATTCCCTTTGAAACTCACATTCTTGTGCTGTAACAATGACAGAATACAAACAGAACTGTAATTCCCAGTTAGAAGTACTGATAAAGGAAAGGATTTCAGCAGGATTGTCACTTCTGAAATTCCTCTTTCATTCCTTTATTAGTCTATCCATTTACTCTTCAAATTCAAATAATTGTGCAGTTCTACACCATAATGGTTAACGTTCTCCTGTGTTGCACCATTGTTAGTAGATATATTATGCTACTGTCATATCACAGTTTTGGGTGGTTTTCCCAAGTGATAGAAAAATTGCAACCCCGCTATTCTCATTCTTCATAAGCATCCTTTTTAGATTGTTGTATTGCTGCATTTTTTTTTCAAACATTCTATTTTTCATTTTCTAAAGACATTAATACAAAGATTTAACTAAGCAGAAAACTGGAATGAGATAGTATTTCAACTAACATGATCTCATAATATAAAGTTAAACCTATACAAAGCTATAGCACCCGCCTGGAAAAAGGTCATATATCTTGGCCTCAAAGACTACTGCCACAAATATTATTAGGCATATTACAGTCCTGTTTCATAAGTGATTCATTTTATTTGTCTGAAGATTTTTCACAAAACTGTTTGTCTACTTGGTATTATTTGGAAAGCTCATTTTGGAAGCCTAGGTGATCTTGAATTCCTTCAGATTTATTTGGTGGCATTAAATCTCTCTTCTGAATACAAGCATAGCGTTCTATTTCTGCATAGTAAAGCATTTTAGTCCTTAAATTATTGGTTGCTAAATACTAAACCTGAAAAAGGAAGTGGTCCTTTGCATACAGCTAAGGTTAGTTGGTGAAAATTGCATATTTGAAAGGTGTAGTTCTATATTTATTCTAATTTGAATCCACTAAACCACAAACAAATGGTTTTCTTGTGTCCAGCTTTTAGAAAAAGAAAAAAAAAAATAGAAGCTTGCAATTACTTGAACTGTGTACCATCTGCTACAACATATATATGCACACTGCCTATCAGAGGGAGCAAGAGTAACTAGAGGAATAGGCATGTGTCTGAAGTAGACTACTACTCGTGAGGCTTAATTTATTTCAAAATAACTGTTCTTGTTAAAAACATTGTTCAGGCTGGTATAATGGGGAATTGAGAAAAGTTTATGATGTGGCAACAGTTGATTCTGGGGCAACAGCAAAATGACTTGGGACCACCAAATAATCCAAAATGATAAAAGCATGCAAGTAATCCCTTGAGCTCCTACTGTCAAAATCCTCAATGCACAGAAAGATGGTACCTCTACATTATCTTGTTTGATTTGTATCAGGTCTTTGGAAAAAAAATAATTTCTTGGTTTCCCCACAGATTTTGAATTTTTACATGGTTTAATAAGTTTGTTTCTCTTTACCTGATTAAAGGTCCTTGGAGAGCTATTTAAACAGGTTCACCAGTAACATCAGTCAAGCCATGTATAATTTAGAACAAGCAGTGGCATCTGTTAGCCAGGAAGCTCAGAAAAGTAAGAGCAGCATAGAAAGCAGGTCCATGAGAGAGCATCAAATGTTTGTTGGATGCTTGTTTTCTGTTGGACACCCTAGAAAACTTCTCTCTGTATCTAATAAAGTAATAATCTGCTTTCAGCATGAGAACTTGAAAAAACAATAACTTCTCCCTCTAAGGAGCCTTTATTAATGTCACAAAAAAATTTACCAAAAAGTAAAATGTTTCAGCATTGTGTAGATCTATGGATAAAGCACAGAATGTATTTATATGGCTAGGAACACTTTAGGCAAATATTTTTTAAAATAAATACAATAACTTGATATTTTTGAAGTGACTGAGTAAGTACCAAAGGCTTGAACTCAAAACATCCCAAACTTTGGCTATTTAGTCTGCCTGATATATTTTCCTTCTTCAGTTAATCTATGTTGTATCTAATGGATAATTACTTCAGTCTGACATACCTTTTAGGTATGCATTTACATTCAGATTTACCTAACAAAATTAAAAGTAAAACCCAAGGAAAATAGCAGACTTGGAATAAAAGTTAATGGAAACTCTTATTTCAGAACACGCTACTAACATTCATGGAAGGATTAGTAGGGCATGTTTCCATCACTTTGCACATCATGGCAATTACTCAGAAAATCCAGTTATTTGCTTAAGTATTTCTTTTGTTCTGACAAATTTCTTTGTTTCCAGTTAGCTCCTGAGCCGCTCCCATACAGATTCCATCATAATGCTTGATACTATTTACAGTCTTTCAAATTGAGCTTTTGAGATCTGATATATTAACAACAACATGCAAAAAACAGAGTGAGAGAAGGAATTTTGATCATTTGGGAAATTCTAGCATTTCAACACCTAAATTATTCCATCCTGATAAAGGTCTTAGTAAGAAAAAGCTTCAGAATGGAAATTTGGAAGAAATTCAACATAGAAATATTAGTATTTTCATGTTATTTTTGCATTATCTGTAAAATCGAGTGTTTTAGTTCAGCTTGTGAAATTTTTTGGTGTTATTAAACTGATTTTTAAATTAAATTAACATTTTTAAAATAAATTAACAAATTAGTATTCCACCACTATATCTGTAGCACTGCAGTTCAAGACCTTGCAAATCATATACATATTCATATATATATATAAAAATACATACATACATATATTATATATAACGTAATGTGAACTGTAGTCTCCAAGGAGCCCTGCTTAAAATGATAAAGACCCATACAACAATGTACTGAGAGGGCAATACAGTTATAGATGTTGAGAGTTTTGAAATAACACTTTCATTCAGGAAAAAAAAGTTCTGATCTGGGTCAAGCAGATTTTAAAAGGTTGGATTTGTTTTGAGCTTCCTCACCTGAAGAAGGAGGAAAAAAAGATTACACACTTACAGAAAATGAACATCCCTTTAAAAATCTAGTTTACAGAAATTGCATTGTCAACTGAGAAAATATTGACATAAAATTTCCAACCATTTCTAGTTTAAACCATGTATAAAATGCTGCCTGTGCCAATTAGACATGCATCAGTCCTTCAGCACAAAGCCAGTTCACCATGTGATGTTGTAATGCAAAAGGCATGGCACTCATGAAAAGAGCACTGGGCTTGCCAGAGTGAATATTTAGTTATTCTTTAGGTAGTCATTTGTGGGTTTATGAAAGAACACATGTTTAAAAGAGAAAGACATTCTCTTGCAAGGAGTAAGGGAGATGGATGATTACAACATAAAATACGATATAATCATATATTTACCACACAAAAACACCCACAAAAATATGTTGCAGAAACATATACATCCATTTTGAGAGTTACAGCAGATGTTCCCCTACTTGAAGGGCAAGCCAACAGCTTTCCCCACCCCCTTAAAGCACTGCCTAAGGAAAAAAGGAGAAGAAAAAAAGGCACTTTTCCTATATATGGATCTCAGTTCCCCAGCTACTCAACTGAGTTTGCATTATAGTCTAAAGTGACCTACAAGAGCTGAAAATGTTCACAAGATCCAGGTAATTGATTTCTAAATTATTTGAACCACCACATTACAAAAGCATTGAAAATTGCCAAGTTGCATTCATTGTTACCCTCACCTGCTTCTTAAATGTGACCTACAAAGAAAAGAAATGTTCATCCTCCCTTTTCACTCCTCAATGATTAGATTAGTGGCCCAGGAAGTTCCACCCAGCTTCCTTTTAAGCCTGACAGGATTCAAACCCATGTCCCCAAGTGAGAGATTTGGGCATTGCTGCCCCTTGCCATGGCCAGGTGTGTATTATCCATTAAACAGCCTAGAAGTCCAAAAACTATCTTGAGAGGGAGCCAGGAAAGGATGCACCAGGGCCTAGCTGGGTCTGGCCTGGCAGCACATGCCCCTACCAGCAGGCAGGCAGGTGCCAACCCACTCAGGAAGAGAGGGCCAAAGTACTCGCTCCCTGGGTGAGGAGCACAGGATCCCTCAATTATGGATCCTGAATAGCCTCAGGTGCCTCCCTGCACCATTGTGTAAACTGTCTACAAGGTAGGAATTAAGATTTATACTGGTCCTCAGGATTCGTGGTGAGCTAACTCCAAGCAGCTGCACTAATTCAGGCCTAATTCAGATGAAACACTCACAGACTTCAGCTGGGAAAAGGAGTGCAGAGCTTGCCCCAAGGAGGAAAAGAGTCATCTTTTAAATATATATGTTTATATATAATACACGTTTACAATAGGGCACACCACAGTTGGAAATTATATATAAATATTAAAAATGGATAAGTCTGAGTCTAACTCAAGTTAAAAAAAAAATCACACTGGCATCAGTAGGGCTACTCATCTGAATGCTGCTGCTACTAAAAATTGTCAGCAATGTCTTTATGACAGTCAGTATATGTCTTCAGAAATGCTATCTAAAACATGAACTCCCCAAGGGAAGGGATATCTGGGGTTTTAGGCAGAGCCAAGAACAGTGAGAACTGATTCCAAGACTCTAAATGTTGTCACATAAATACTCATATTTTTAATAGCAAGTTATTTGATGGAACCTAATAATGAGGGGACTCATTTTGCTGCTCTTGTTTATACCAAGGTTTTGACTAGAAAAGACTAACCTATGTCATATTTCTGTCTGGAGTAACAACGGAGAAGCAAAACCCAAACCTCATTAGTGTTTTGAACTGTCATTCTGCAAAGCATGTTAACATCTCTCATGTAATTGCCCAGATACTTAAAGTTAGGCATTTGTGCAAGTACCTTAGACACCATTCATTGTACTCTTGCTCACTTTGCATAAGATTTTTACCTTTTAATTGCTCAGAAGAACATTCTGTAGCTAATCTTTCTCCTACCTTATTATTCTCTCAATGCTAGCTTCTTTGTTACTAATCAAAAAATGACTTTGGGGCAGACTATGAGACCCTAGTCCTAGAGTCAACTCTAACTTTGTGAATGCTGTGGAAAAACATCCCATGGTGTACTATTCCATACTGTTCTCCAATGCCTTGTTTCCCTGGCAGTGGGACATAGCCCAAATGTGCAGTCTGCATCTACCAAAATGCAGTTATCTACTGCCTATCCCCCATGCACTAGCTCTGAAAGGAAGCCAGGCAGTTCAGAGTAAGTTGCTTGCCCAGGTCTGTAGACATAGACAGATTCAGATCATCTGAATCATAGGGACTCACCCAAGGAAGTTAGAACTACTTTGGAATTTTTATTTTCAGTATTTCCTTTTCCACATTTACTATCAGTATGGTATGTTGTGTCAACTCCCACCACAACCATGAAGGGTCTCTTAGCCAAAAAGTTCTGAAAATGGCTCCTTTGAAAACTTAATTATTCACCAAAGAAGGGGGTGACTTTTACAGCAATCTAAGTGCTCTTCTACATGATGAAAGAGTGTATCTTCTGTTGCTTATTCAGAAAAAAAGACTCTTAACTAAAAATAGATTAAACTGTGAAAGGAACATTGATTTGAACTGATAAAAAAGGAGGGACTATTTTGACTTTTTTGTTTTAATACAAAATGAGATATTAATTCATATCAATTTTTTAATGAAACTGTAATAAGATATGGATAAATAAGCATTTTTTAAAGAAAAAATCTTTGATAAAAGTTCCTGAGTAGGTCAAAACATGTAACTTGTGCTATAGTTAAGGATTCTAAATAGCTTTCTCTACAGTATTGAGAGCTAAACAGTGAAGTATTTCACAGGTTTGCTCAGCTGTGAATAAAGTGCTTCCCAATCACACAGTTAGTTAGGGGAAAGCCAAGAGGTGCAGGGGAGGAGTGCTGAATATTCCATTCCAAATTCTCATTAGGCAGAAATAGTACCTATCTTTCCATGTTCCAAGATTTGTTGAGCTATATTCTGAATGAATATAGATTTTGGTTTCATCTGAATAAAAATAAAAGATTAGATTTACTCTCCCTTTTTGTATTCACCAGTAATCACAACAATTTCTAAACACTAGGCAGAGCTGTGTTACAAGACAGAGCTTCAGAAAAAAAAAAATCTCTGCCTGGAAGACTAATATTAGCAACCTTCAAAAATTAAGTGTAGTTATTCCAAAATTCATGTGATAAAATAATAATGAAAGAGTCCACTAATGTGTCATTCCCTGCCACTTTTGCACTGTGTAGGTCCTTTCTTTCTAAGGACTCTTTCTGAAATCAGTGGGACTATTTCAGAAGTATAATTCAGCATATAGTAGGAGTGACAGAATGGACCTTTTCCAAACAGGTAAAGGCACATTGTGTGTGCACCACAGAACACAAGTCAGTAACTCACCAGTATAATTCTCTATTGCATGCAAGCAACATACAGCAACCAAGAAAAAGCCCATGCTTCCCTGTTTCTACAACTCTCCCTGCTGTGCTCAGGTGTGCTGAAGCAGCTCCCTCTCACATATATTCATACCAAGGACAAATGGAGTAAACAGTCATCCACCTTACTTAGTCAACAACAACAAAAATTTGCAGTACAAAACACTTGCTAATTTTAATAGGAATATGTTATTTTTGAAGAATAGTAAGAGCAATAGACTTAGCTTTAGTATCTTATTGGGGGGGGGGGAGTGGGGGTTGAAAATAAAGGGTGAGGGAAAAGGCTACTAGCACTGTGGTAGCCTTGCCACTACTGCTATTGCCCTGCTGCTGCCAAGGATCTCGGTTGGGCCTCAGCTTCTTGAGTGTTTGCATCTATGTAGGCATATAAGAACAAAGAGTTCTTCATGCACCTTCTTCTACTCTTTCCATTTGCCTTGATATCTTTATTCCATTATTTTAAAGCCACAGTGCACATTCATAAGGAATGAATTACCACAAGTTTTTCCCGTGCTTGCATTTATTTACTCATTTTCCCATAAGAAAAGACATAAATAGCTGTAGAAATGGATTGGACTCAGTTCATGTATGAATCATGAGATATATACATACTGAAGATAAAGAAATGGCTTTGCTGTTACCAGTTTCAACATAATAAATAGATGTTCTGAGACATAAAAATGGAACATTTACCTGAAGAAAAATCATTTTCTCATCATAAGCTCCTTTCTATTGCCTTTTTAAACACACACTAAGTAAATAGTTTTGAGGTGGGAAAGAGAAAAAATATTCTAGGCGTAACTGATGTTCTGGGCTAGCTAGTCACAATATGCCACATCAATCCAGTTTTAGCCTTCCTTTCTCACTTCCCCCCCTCCCCCTGCAAATCTGGGCAATTTCTGCTGTTGCAGCTTGTTTGGGAACATGCAAAATAATGCATTGCCATTACTAAGGGAGGGCTTCAAAATTAATTGAGAGCTGCCAATGGCACTACCTGATGATACAAAAATCTTTCAATTCAGGAAAAGCAAATCACCCTTAGAGTAATAAATTCTTTCAGAAAAAAATGTAATTCTTGGAGAAGATGTTCTGGAAATACTGATAGACTTTTATATTAAATACAGATATAAGTTTGCACTCGCACTCGGTAAGATTCAGTTAGCTTGCCACAGTGAATTATTTTAAAGGGCAAGGAGCAAGCAGTTTCCATCTATAGAACTGAATGATGATCAAAGAATCTTTTTGGATGTTACCAGTATTAAATATTTCTAGATTTTGGCTCACCCATCTTTGCCTTAATGTATAAGGCGACAAGTAAATCCAGCTTGAAAAGCTATGAAATACTATTGCCAGCAAATAAAGTTGGCACACCCAGCACATCCATCAACAACATGGATTGGGCCTCAAAATTGGATTTTGTCCTTTAGGCCTCCTACTATCCATTTCTAAACAAAAAGAGTAAGAAACAAGATTGTATTTCTCTGCCCAGGAAATCTTCTTCTTTTCTTCTTTTATTTAAAAGCTATGTCTTGTTCACTCACTTCAGGAAAAGTTATTATCAGATATTTATTATGATGGCAATGAGCATGTTATATCTTTCAGCAGTGGTGACAGGATTCTGAGCAACTGACTGGCTCATCAGAACAGCAGGGATCCTGCTACCACATTTTCACAAGCCAAGGAGACGACTTACAGGCAGAGATATAATGAAACTCCCTCCAGACTTGTCATTCAGTTGCACTCCAACCTACACATATGCTTTTATGGCTGGATTATAGTTATTAGCCATTTCATGAATGCAACATTGCTATTCAAGACGGACTATAGCAGGGAGCTGAAGTATGTTTCAGGTGAAGACTTAAATTAGACCTCTCTGCAAAAGACCTTAACCTTTTAGGTGTACCAAACATTAGGAAATGCACAGCAAAAGGCTTGGAGATGAATATGGGGGGAAAAAAATGAGAAAGTATGTACATTCAGTTGAAAATATCCATAGTTTTGGTCACATTTGATACTTTTCCTGTTAATAAGGTTAGCAGTTTCCCATGAGAAGACCTTTTTTCATTTAATAGGCTGAGACACCTGTGAAAGTAATTTCATCAGTCCCATCTCTCCTTTAGTAAAATGGAGTTTTAACATTTTGAGGAATACTATTAAGTTCTTTGTCTTCCCAGTTGCCTGTCTTAGGACTTTTTATCATGTGTTCATTTCTTTCAACTGTATGTTTTTAAACATTGCAAAATATCCCTACTACAATCTCAAAGACTCTTTTCCTCAGTGTATAAAGGAGGAAAGAGCACATTCAGCCCATAATAACTATTTTATGATAAGCACTGCAAACAGCAGGACTAATCTTCAACCTTAAATTTGTAAGGCATAGCTCTGGGTACTGCTACAAACCAGAGGACGGACTCCATCCAAAAACATTCAACTATTTTGCTTCAAAAAGCGTATACAAAGGTAGCCCTTTGGAGTTGGGATGAAATTTGCTTTCCATGAAGATGATCTGAAAGTTCAGGATTGAAAGGTTACATCAATTCATGAACTGAACATGCTTGCTTCATATTGCCTTCAAGAGAACAGATCAAAGAAATCAAGTAACTCCAGTAAACTCGTGTTCATGGGATGATTAATTATTTTGAAAGCCAGTACTTTTGTTTTTTTCCCCTCTAATTTCTACCTATTAGGTCATGGTAGCTGTTTTGGAATTAATGAATAATAGTCCACCTCCATGTTTCCTATTTAATAAGGCCAGAGTACAACTTCACTGACAACACCAAAGCTGAAGTTGGCCAATGCAACATTGCTCTTCACTTGAGATGAAATTCTGTCCCCTCTGGGAGTTAAAGTTGAGAATAAAACTCCCTTTAATTGGAAGGATTTAATCTGCATTATTAGAGAAGGTTTCTTTATCAAGGTCTTTATTTAGTACTCTGTTGGCTGATACCTTTCTGAAAGGCCAGTGAGATCAATTCAGACACAATGCAAAGCCCAAGGGGTCCAATTAGAAGTAGAGAAAAATTTAAACAGCACTATTTTGCCACTTAGCCAGAGAAAACTATTTTGTACCAAAAGCATATTATAATTCTGACAGTGAATCAGCCAGCATGAAGGAAGTCCAAACATGGTTAAAAATAAAATTCTTTAATAAAGGAGTGTTCAGTTTTGTGGGCTTTTAAACTTGTTTCTAAACTATTCACATTAGTTAAACAAACCATGCAATAATCTATCACCGTTTTCCCCAAGTAGGGAAAATGGCAAAGTTCATTTATGCTTATTCTACTTATTTACATGTGAGATTATGCTAATTGTGAAACCCAATAAAAGTTTACTATTAAATGATAGACAGTAAATACTAAAAAATTTAATAATTCCTTGTGCTAGGGTGCATCTAACTTAGAAAAGGAACCAAGTTCAGTGGTGTTATTAACTACCTCCAAAAATGTTTCTTGGGCCCTCTACAGTCACCTTATGCTCACAGAATGAATGATCTCTCCAGCATGAGAAGTCTGATGTGGATGCACGCTGGCATGACTAACAAATACTGCTTGCTTCTGGCAAATTAACTTGCCAAGGCTTCATCTACTGTAATTGAAAGGGAAAAATCTAGGTTCTCCAAGCAGAGACCTTGTTACAGGGGAAAAAACATCACACAAAACAAAAAACCTCAGAAGGCAGCCAATAAAGGCACAGAAAAGATATTACAACTTTTTCGGTGAAAAGCTCAGCTGAGATGGAGCTCATGATAGGAAAAAAGGAAGCTAAAAGGAGTCAGATGTTTTATCTTGTCAGAGTGGCTTTACATGTAACATGCTTGTTCCTTACCAATTGCTATCCCTCCACGATCAAAAGCAAAACAGACACTGTTGTTATTTATATCACACAGAAAAAAAGAGAATTAACCATGATGAACAGGAGAAGATCATAGACCATGACGATCTGAAGTACTAAATAAAGTAAGTTTTTGGACATGATCAGTAGCATAATCCACTTCTCTCAAACCCTTCAGGTACCAGTATTCCATACTTTTAATCAGACCAATTTTGTAAAGTCAAACATCCAAAGTGTCCTAGAAAAAGCTGTGTGCTAAATATCTTTTTGGCAGTTCACTTCTCTGCATCATCCCTCTAGGGTTTCTGAATCCTATCCTTCACTTATCTACTTTTTTGGGTTTTTTTCTCCTCTCTGCCATATGAGTTCTTTCAACCATTTTGCCATAGTGCAGCCAAATAAATGTTATGTTAATTCCTACATTGTGACAATGTACAAACACCTCATGTCAATTAAGTTAATATTATTTTAATGAGAAAACCTGGAGCTAGTGTGAGATGTTTTTCCACAAAGAGAATCTGACTTCTGAGTTTTAATGAGAAAACTAGTGACCAGCTCAGACTCAGGCATTAGGTGAAATCAGATAACCTCTCAGGTAGGAAAAGATTAAAACCCTCCTTTCATTTATTTTATGAAACACTAACTCGGAGAAGTAAAATACATCAAAAAAGAAAATCTGGGAATAAGCAGTGTCAAATACAGTGGCCAAGTGTGTAACTTTCAAATAGACTATTGAACTGCTACTTTTGTGCTTCTCCCAGAGGTCTGATCTGGGCAAAGCATAACAAGCGTGCAGTTTTGGGACCAAGCAGAAATAATGAAGTGTTAAAGCCCAACCAGGAATGTAGGTTAAGGGTTTAAACAGGCAAAAAAGCAAAATGTGAGTGCCAGAAAAAGAAGTAGTCATGAAAGAGGGACCTGCAGTAGTCATGTCAAGACAGGCTGGCCAGGCCTCCAGTCAGGAAGGTGGCCAATAGCTTTGAGTATTTGGAAATCTGACTTCAGCTTAAACTTCAGTAAAACTGAACTAACAAATCCTGTTCACCAGGCAGTAGTCTTTTGCATCCTAGGACACTAGAGCTGTGGGATAACTTACATGGGACTTTAAAGGCTTTAGTACAATAACAAAATATTGGAAATAAATATATGCTCTACAAAACTGCAGAAGAGTTACTTATATCCTTAAAAAGTTAGATTATGTAACTTTCCTCTATTGTAATTAAGAGAATAAGTAACTGTATACATCTATAAACACAGCAACATGAGCTATTCAAAAATATTTTTTTTGATCATTTAATCAGTTGAATTCTTTTTCTCTTCCTTGTTAGAAGTCTAATACTGAACTAGATGGAGTCCTGATGAAGAAATGAAAACAAATGAAACAGGAAGGAAATTAAGATCCCAAAGGTAGATGGATGCAATACGGAGAGGTGAAATAGAAGAAAGATTTAGGTCTACAGTCAGATTACAGTCAGCTGAAAAAACGCAGGCATTTTTCTACCTTTATTACCCTTCCCCAGCCCTAAAATTCTAACTGGGTTCCTGAGGAGCACAAAAAAATGTTTGCTGTATTTAAGGAATTATTTAATGAGTTCTCACTGTAAGTAAAGCTGGCTTTGGACAAGTGTTTCAAGCCTGCTTCCCTGTGGCCTGCTTGCTTTCCAGGCAGAGGGAGGAGTGGAACCTGCAGATTGCATTCAGCAGCTGTGTCCAGGAGAGGGGTATAGCTCCTGTCCTTTCCCAAACTGGCATGCTTGAAAACAGGATGACAAAAACTCACGTTTAAACCTCTTCTGCAGGCAAGCAGGTCATGGAAGTAGTTACTCTGGCCTACGTTTCTTGATTTTTCAAGGCCTCTGGTTGTCCTTTAGTTTTCATTGTCTACTAAGACTCCTAAATAATTACCACTGAAATATGTTATTGAGGCTAGGCCTTAAAAGATAGGTGTTGTCTCTGCCTGAAGCATGACCATTCTTAATTATACTCAAAAAAAACCACACAAAAGTCTAGGAATAAATGGAGATGAAGTGAGACTACAAGCAGGGCCACAAAATGAAGGAAGTGTATTACTACAAAATTTTCTTGCCTTGTTACATGAGTGTAACAAGGTAAAGTCAGAGACAGAAGTCAGGTTTTTGGCACTGGAGTGACACTGGCTAAATGCATCAAAAAATTGACATTCTCATGCTTCGGACAGTCCAGTTGGCCTAGCTCAGCATATTCTGCTGTGAACCCCTTGAGAAAAATTGGTATCTGCTGCAGAGGTAGCAAGAGGACAGCCTGCCAAATTAATTTTTAGAAGAGCTGGGAAAAAAATAAAACAAGGCTACATGTATATGTCATATACATAATTGTATATGACAGCTGGGATCTTGCAGTGATCTAACTAAAGTATTTTAGATTTGTGAGCCTAGCAGTACAATAGAAAAACATTCTCATTACACTACAGCTAAGAATGGAAATGGTTCAAATGGCTGCTATAGGATCATTTGAAGAAATCACTTTTTCATTATGGGTATTATTTTAATAAGGCAGCTTGCTGCAGTTGGACCTCCCAAAATGAACAGGGCAGAATCATACAGACATATAAGTTACTGTATGTACTGTATCAGTTACCCTTGTAATTACAATGGTACCTATGGCTTAAAGTTCCATACCAAGACCATAAATATCCAGCTGTTGACAGCCATCCAGGAGGTCAGCATTATCACAGAAGTAACTCAGAAAATTTTTGCTGCCCTACTGGAACATCAGAAGCGTGATCCATTTCTGTTCAATTTGCAGATCTTCCAAATAGCCCAGCATACAGAAGTTGTCTGCTTCTAACATTGTTTCCAGATGTACTCTTGGCCAGCTTTCTTCTCCTATTTGGAAGGAATTGAATGACCTGAACCTCGGGAACACAATTATACTCTGGGATAAAAATGTTATTCCCTGCTAATAAAGAACAAAAGGTTGCAAGGCAAAAATCTTTGGTGCCTTAACATCTAAGCAATCTTCATCCCAGGATAAAGGGCAGCAGGAATTTTCACGACTCCACCCATCCTCTAATTTCTGTGCACAAACAAACTTCAAAATATTCAAAGGTTTAATTAAATGGCTTCTGATTCAGTCTTACAGCAATGTGTCCACTGAATCACTGAAAACTGATTGTATTATCATAGTATATATTACTGGGGAAAAGTAGACTAGTTGGAAGAAAAAACAATTATGGTAAAAAACTAAATTGAAGCTACAGATTTTACATTTAAACAGTGGTGTCTATTCTCTCTGGTAGGGCAGCCAGGCCACTTTCATGCTATTACATATATGCTGTGACCTTAGTGTGACACTAGTACATGTGAACATGTTGGACCTCCTGTCCTGTCTGTGTGCACTACAACCAACATGCAGCACAACTAACATGCAGCAGATCTGCTTCTAGCCCACACCCCAAACTTTGACCCAACAGTGATAGTGGCTGGAAACAGGCTGCAAGAGCCAAGGCAGTTAAACATGGCTAGCTCCTAATAGCCATCACTCCCAAGAGCCTCACAACTGCCTCCTGGCCCTGCTACATGGTCAGACTATCTAGTATATGACAGGAGGAGACTACTGGCTTCTCAGGAATAAGCATCACTAACTGTACCATGGTCAGAGAAATTATCCCACTGAGCCGCAAAGACTCCACAGACTTCAGTTTAAATATTGCTTTTGACTATTCAAATTTCAAGCAGCTGAATTCCATCTTTCAAAGAATCACTGAACTACAAAATCTTCTCTGGGTCCAGTGGGAGAATTTCTTTGGACCAAGTGCAGAAAGTGACTAGCCAGTTGTAACAAAGCCAAGCTCACATCACATATCAGCTATGTATCTTTCCTCTAACAAAAGATATATATTACAGCACTACACAAGAAACCATGTCAATAATGGGAACAATACAATACAAAGTATTAGCCAGTTTCATGCCAGTCAGTCTAGCCAAATAAAGTAATGAAAACTAGACAACACAGCACTTTGTTAATTTAGCAGTGCTTCAAGCCATATACTACATACTGTTATTAGACAGCCTATTTGTGCCATTCATTTAATAAGAGTTGCCATTTTACAACTAATGGTATTAATATCTGGACACAGTTTGAGGCCACACTGCCTAAAAGCTAAAGAAGCTATAAATGATCTGTAACAAGGAGCTGTTAGGGCTCAGTGGTGAAATGCTGGAATGAGAGTTAAGAAAAATGGCACTGGGCTGTAACCTTACTACTTCCTTGTTAGGTGGCCTCAATTCAGTTGTTCTCTATACTTTGTTGATTTTCTTTTCAAGCAGTAAGCTTTTGGCACAGAAATTGTGTCTCACTTTTGTCTTTATCTCATGTAGGTGTTTCAAAGCTTCTATCTTTTATGACAGCCATAACTCAATCATTTATCATAGCTAAGGGTTTACCCAATGCCACCCACCATTACTGTATGCTATCTTATATCTCTTATGATCACAGAATCACAGAATCGTTTAGGTTGGAAGGGACCTCTGGAGATCATCTAGTCCAACCTCCCTGTTCAAGCAGGGTCACCTAGAGCATATTGCCCAGGATCACATCCAGACGGGTTTTGAATATCTCCAGGGAAGGAGACTCCACCACCTCTCTGGGCAACCTGTGCCAGTGCTCTGTCACCCTCACAGGAAAGAAGATTTCTCAGGTTCAGAT
Organism: Struthio camelus; assembly: GCF_040807025.1. Classification (NCBI taxonomy): domain Eukaryota; kingdom Metazoa; phylum Chordata; class Aves; order Struthioniformes; family Struthionidae; genus Struthio; species Struthio camelus. The sequence continues at coordinate 15,021,907 of NC_090949.1, forward strand.
GGAACTTCCTGTGGTTCAGTTTCTGCCCATTGCCTCTTGTCCTGTTGCTGGGCACCACGGAGAAGAGGCTGGCCTCATCCTCTTGACACTCCCCCTTCAGATACTTGTACACGTTGATGAGATCCCCTCTCAATCTTCTCTTCTCCAGGCTGAACAGGCCCAGCTCTTGCAGTCTTTTTTCCTAGGAGAGGTGCTCCAGCCCTCTAATCATCTTGGTAGCCCTCCGCTGGGCTCTCTCCAGGAGTGCCATGTCTCTCTTGTACTGGGGAGCCCAGAACTGGACACAGTACTCCAGGTGAGGCCTCACCAGGGCTGAGTAGAGGGGCAGGATCACCTCCCTCGTCCTGCTGGCAACACTCTGCCTAATGCACCCCAGGATCCCATTGGCCTTCTTGGCCACAAGGGCACACTGCTGGCTCATGGTCAACTTGTTGTCCACCAGCACTCCCAGGTCCTTCTCGGCAGAGCTACTTTCCAGCAGGTCAACCCCCAGCCTGTACTGCTGCATGGGATTATTCCTGCCTAGGTGCAGGACCTTGCACTTGCCTTTGTTGAACTTCAGGAGGTTCCTCTCCGCCCACCTCTCCAGCCTGTCCAGGTCCCTCTGAATGGCAGCACAGTCTTCTGGTGTGTTAGCCTCTCCCCCCAGTTTAGTATCATCAGCAAACTTGCTGAGGGTGCACTCTGTCCCTTCCTCCAGGTCATTGATGAATATATTGAACAAGACTGGACCCAGGACTGACCCCTGGGGGACACCACTAGCCACAGGCCTCCAACTTGACTCTGCGCCATTCACCACAACCCTCTGAGCTCGGCCATCCAGCCAGTTCTCAAGCCACCTCACCGTCCACTCATTTAGCCCACACTTCCTGAGCTTACCTAGGAGGATGTGATGGGAGACAGTGTCAAAAGCCTTGCTGAAGTCCAGAAAGACAACATCCACTGCTCTGCCCTCATCTACCCAGCCAGTCATTCTGTCATAGAAGGCTATCAGATTGGTCAAGCATGATTTCCCTTTGGTGAATCCATGCTGACTACTCCTGATCACCTTCTTGTCCTCCAGATGCTTAGTGAGGACCTCCAGGATGAGCTGTTCCATCACCTTTCCCGGGATGGAGGGGAGGCTGACAGGCCTGTAGTTTCCTGACTCCTCCTTCTTGCCCTTTTTGAAGACTGGCGTGACATTGGCTTTCTTCCAGTCCTCAGGCACCTCTCCTGATCTCCAGGACCTTTCCAAGATGATGGAGAGTGGCCTAGCGATAACATCCGCCAGCTCCCTCAGCACTCGTGGGTGCATCCCATCGGGGCCCATGGATTTGTGGATGTCAAGTTTGGACAAAAGATCTCTAACCTGATCCTCCTCCACCAAGGGAGAGTCTTCCTTTCTCCAGCCTTCCTCTCTTGTCTCCAAGGTCTGGAATTCCTCAGGACTGGCCTTAGCAGTGAAGACAGAAGCAAAGAAGGCATTCAATAACTCTGCCTTCTCTGTATCCTTTGTCACCAGGGCACCCACCCCATTCAGCAGCGGGCCCACGTTTTCCCTCGTCTTCCTTTTGCTATTGATGTATTTGAAGAAGGCCTTCTTGTTGTCCTTGACATCCCTTGCCAGATTTAATTCCAACTGGGCCTTAGCCTTCCTTGTCGCATCCCTGCACGCTCTGACAACGTCCCTGTATTCCTCCCATGATCTGTTATCTCATCTAGAGTAATTTCATAGTGGATCATAGTTTCAGAGCTTTAAGTACTTGAAGAAAGACTGTCATGTGAAGAAAAAAGAAAAGAGAAATAACCCAAGATAACCAAATAGATAAGGTTATTTATGCCTGCAGTTCCTTGTGTTAAATAAATTACTCAGCACAGCTGATAACTAAATATAATACTGAACAGATATGCACATGTATAGAACTGCTGCATAAATGCTTTTTTAGCCAAACATTCTATGAGATGCATTAAGATTAAATTGTACCTTTCCTCACTACAGTTTTAGAGATCAGCTTAGACTTTTAAACTAATGGAGGTTTTTGTTTTGCCTCTGATGCCAATAGCTACAGTTTTCAAAAAACAAAAACAAAAAACCACCCCCCCCAAGTTCTTTACCATCTTGATTATCTGGGTAATCCATTCTAAACCAAATTCACTCAAGAACATTGGATCGCCAAACACTAAGGCCTGTGGATGAATTTAATTTAAGGCACTCTCAGTATATTAGAAGAATAAAATGCCGAGAAAGGGCTTCATCTTACTAGTGGACACCAGTATGTATTTCAGAGCAAGTGATCACGGGAAAGAATGAGTCACTGTTTGCACAGATCTAGCACTCTGCAATGAGCTCATAAAGGCAGTTTGACTCTACCCTCCTCTATAAGAATTATTCTTAAAAAAGGAAGTTTCTTCCTACTTCTGAACCTGGGGTCCATAGGTCTGGCCCTCATGGAAGAATCATTCGTGTGCAGCTCCTAGAAAAATCACATCAGAAACAGACAAGCGAAAGAAGCCCTGAGGCTGGCAGAGCCTCTCCTCCCAGCCTCAGCCCTCACATCACAACATTAGTTCTCCCAGGAACTTCCAGTCTGGTTGCTGTAGCAATCAGCAGAGAGATCCTCTTTTTTCAATGTGTTGTAGTTTCAACACATGCTTCTGCAGAGGCCCTTCGCTAGTCATCCTGTGTCTGGGAAATTAAATCATTTCTAGTCCAGCTTTCTACTACCAACACTCCTAGAGGCTCACAGGGCTAGCAATAGACGCCAAAAGTGGTGCCTGTTGTGTTGTGCGTCACAGCACTACCCAGGCCCCTGGTTAGTGAGGCATCCACACCTGCACCTGCTAGCACATTATGGCCAGCTAGGTTTCCTCCCAGGTGGAGATGTGTGAGCTCCCATCTTGCCCTGGTGGGGTCAAAGTGTGGCCAGGCCTGAGAGATAGGAAGTGTTCCTTATTCTGCAATACAGACACTACCAAGCTCTGCTACTGAGCAGGTATACACACAAGTTTCTTTGGAAGTTTTCTAAGGCTTGTTATACAGATTTAGCTGAGCATACAGGAGTAGTTGCCAGACATTTGAAATCTATCCAGCATCTTTCCTCCACTTCCTTATGTACTGAACCTCTCAGAGTACTCTAAACAATAAGGAATCATAAGTATTCAGGTCTATGACAGCCAAATCTGTAGTTTCCGGTTTCCCTCACATGAGTGTTACATAAGCATCTAAAATCATCCTTTCCAATAACAGCTTCAAAATTCACATGTAACATACTAAAAAACACTTGATACATTTGATTTAAGGCATGATACACTAGCTTTTTGACAATTATGTTGAAGAGATGCAGCATTTTTGGCTGTAAATACATTTCATTTGGTTACTTGAGCAATTATCCTATATATCTCTGGCTTTCATTTCTTTAATGAAAAATACTGCTTCTTCCAGTGGAAGGTCACTACGAGGTCAAACACATTTTGCCTCTCCCATTAACAACTGATGTTTTCTTTTCCCTAAGGGCTAACATTAGCATTTGAACATGAATAGGTTATTTTTCTAAACAGTATTACTATTTAGCTGCCTAGAAACATGCACAAAACTTGCTTTCTAAGCATCTGGGGGAAGAAAAAACAATCCAAATATAGTTGCTGCAAGTGGACATTGTTATTCAACCTTATTATAAATACAGGTAGTGTTGTGTTGCTCAGGTAGAAGTTTAGAATAGCCTTACCTCTTAATATCCAAATTCCACATCACAGGTTTTCTATGTCCTGGGAAGGTGAAGCTGAAAAAGCATCTGACCTCTTGCCAGTGGCAATCACTGTCACCATCACATAAGAGGTCAGCAGCCTACAGCTATGGATTCACATATGGCTCTTTCTAAAGTACTCTCTAAGTATTCATTTTTGTATTTTTGTTTGTTTTTGTATGGGGAAGAACATTTTCAAAAGTCAAGTAAGAAACATTGCATCAGGACAGGGAGTTTTACCCTATACCAAGAACTACAGCCTTCATGTCATTATCTCAGTATAGATTAAGACAACCCTTCACTCCCACACTGCCAGCCCAAAAAAGCTCATCAAGTGTTTAAGACTGTATAAATATTTGTCACAGCACTACACTTCTGACCAGAGGAACAGTAAGATGGACAGAGGCTATCATGCATCAGCCAGCTCTCATAGCGTTTCACCTGGCCGTCTGGATTACGTTGCCCAAAAACAAAAGCACAAGAGAGGCAAACAGAAGCTATGCAAGTCAATTGTCTCTTGTCCATGCAACCAGGGTGCTTATTTTGGTTTGTTTTTAGAAATGAAATAGGCCGATATGTTTTCGGTAGGCAGGGAAACTAACACGCTAGACCAAAAAGTCAAAGTTAATTAGATAAGTAAGCAAAATATATCAAGGGAATTTAACGCCCTGGCAGTGATAACAGTGGATTCCAGTGGAGCTTGTGTCTGGAAAATTGGACTCCAGGACCCAAAGGGATTATTTTTTCTTATTTATTTTAGTTTCCTGTTGCAGATTTGGAAGGTTGTGCTGTTAGGTCTCTCACTCATTTTCTTCCTGCCTCCAAGAACTGGACAGCAGCTCAGGAAAGAATTTTGAAAATATGTACTAATTACACAGTAGGTTGAAAGAGCTCCTTTCAACTTTCCACTATAAATAGGACACAAACAGAGCTATTGACATTATTCACGATCATAAAGAAAATAATGTCTGATTATTCCAGAGATATTAAGTATCTCTGAAATTGTATTTTAGGTGTATAAGAGTTACTACAGTAACTAATGCTTTCACAATATTTTTATTAAATATTATTTCACAGCATTGCAAGTCTGTTAACAATTATTTCCATAAAAAAAGAATGTGAATACTTACATACAGGAAGGCTATTTACTAACAAAGGCCTGATAACAATGTCTTTCTGGGACACAGTCCTTTGTTTTAGGAAACTAGCAATCTTAAATCCGAACTGCAAATTACAGTGACTGCTGGCATACCATCAAAGTGAAGTCTCTGTTTGCAAGCATAACTATTTTGGTTTTGTCTATTGGATTATCAAAAGAATAGAAACTCTGGATCCTCTACACAAAAGCTAATCAGAAGAAATATGACAACTTTCAGATCTACAAGCTTTTTTTTTTTTTTTTAAAGTGAGGCTTGCAGTGTGTTTTTTAATCTTTTATTTTGATGTCTGGGTTTCTTAAGCCCTAAGAAAGCCAGGTTTCGAAAGTTTAGTTTTACTGCTAAAAAAACTCTTTAGTCCTTTTAGTATGCAGAACCAGGAAAAAAGCTAGAATGTTTCTCTCCAGGGCTTAGTTTATCTCTCATCTAAAGAGAAAGGAAAATCTTCACTTCATTACATCCTGAATACAGCTCTAAATGAGTGGAAGTTGGTAGATCAGACAAATACTACTAACTCATAGTAAAAATAATCAAAAAAGCCTCAAGATGATTTACATGCATATTTGCATTCATTTAACTGTAAACGTGATTATAAGCTAAGTTCAGTAAAACTGGGTTTCCACTTTACTTACAGACAGGTCCTTCAGCATTAAGAGGTGTTCTGAGGCAATGCATTATTGCATTATGCCAATTCTCTATCACAGAGATGAATCATTTTGATCTGAGTGAAGTTGCCCTCCTGGCAGCTGATTGAAAAGTCTTTCATCAACGATATTGAAAAACAGCTCTAATGCCCAAGCTACCTTGGGAATTTGAATTCACATTTTTCTTATACCTTTGAGCACAGATACAATACATATACATCTTGCCCAGCTGAAAACGTTTCTCATGTCATTTTTCTAGACCAGAGAGATGAACCTAAAGAAATGGTTTCAGACTGCATTTACATTCACATGAATAAAGTGCTACATATAGGTGCAAATAATCAACAGCTCAAATCCAAAATGAGATATTTGTAGAACAGCAATTATTGGGGGGAGGGGAGGGAGGGGAAGGGGGCACAAACACACAGAGACTGAAATCCTTCCATTCTACTGAGCATGGTGAAGACAATCAGAACATTATATTCCCCATTCTTACATTTCATGTAAGATATGTGGAAAGAATACAAAAGGGATCAAAAAGGACAATGTTTCTAGGTGTGCAAAAGGCTCAAAATAACTAGATTTATTTCTCTAAGGAGGAGAAGAGTGAGGAAAATGCACTTCAAACCTCTAAAACATGCTGAAAAGGGGAAGGCAATAAGTTACCCTCCGTAAGAGTAACTTCATAAGAATAAGTTACTCCACAATAAGACTAAATAGCTCATTTTAATGTACAACAGCTATGAAGCTTGCTACACACTGACATAAATGAAGACTCCGTGCTACATTCATAGCTTGTAATTTTTAAGAGACTTAACAAACTTTATCCACAAAGAATCAAATAGAGGCAGTCCTCCCTTGGACAGGGAGACAAACTAGAACAATGCTCTAGGCCCCAGCAAGCCTTATTTGCCACATAGTTCATATTAAAATAAGAATATTAGAACCAAACAAATATATGTACACATACATATGATTTTGGGAGTGCTAATCCAGTCCACACACTGCCAGGTAGCTTATTCTGGACCCAGAGAACAGGAGAACTGCACCATTTAATTTGGAAAAGGGACAGAATATAACCAAGTCTGCTGGTTAACTAAAAGCCATCTTCCTTTAGGGGTGAAGACAAAATCCAGAGAATGCAAAAGAGAGCAAACATGCCCTAGAATGCTTTCTCAAGCTAATTTGTCTCCATTATAGACCACATTGTGTTACAGTTATAGAGCATCATACAGATGCAACTATACTGCTAAACTATCTTATGCAGCCCTTGGGAGCACATATTGTGCCCTTCACTGAAATGCTACTAGGCAAGAAGTTATCTTGCCCTTTCAACTGATGGGGGGGCAGCAGGGAGACAAAGAAAAAAAGGGGAAGGGGAGAGAGAGAGAAAGGGGCCACTCAGAGCTAAAATTAACATTTGCTTTTTCAAATTTTTGCTGCAAATACTTCTTGAAATCCTGATATACTGAGCCTCTTATGAAATATTAGGCTTGATATATGACTTACCCTTCCTAGTAGTCACAGTTTCCTTAAAGGGACAATTTCACAGTACATCTCAAAGCAAGTAAAACATTTGCTCCTAGGACTATCAACATACAGTTTAAAGACAATTACCCATTTTTGAGTCCGTGTCACTTTGGCAAACAATACATAAAAGTTGGAAGTTTCCATTGCAGCATCCAGAAACTTCCTTCAGCTAATGTGAAGAAAAGTAAGGAAATTTTAAGAGGGAAAATAAAGACACTTGCCAGCAGAGAAAGAATAACACATTCATTCTGATGTTTCTACTTGGCAAGCAGCTTAGCACCATTGTTAGCAAATAGTCCTTTATACAAAGCAAGAGCAAATGGCAGATAGAAAGAACATAAGCAAATCAACAGTGGCTGGACGGACTGACGGACTGACGGAGAGACAGACAGACAGACGAAAGGAGTCCTTTCCTACCTACACCTTTCTCATCCCCAAGAAAACAAGCAAAATAGAAGGGAAAGCCCGTACTTAAATCCGTTATACAGCTGCATCAAGTTTGTCAGTACTTAGGTAACTAATTAATGCATATATACTGCAAAACTACTTTTCCCTACCCTCATTTGTGAGGATTTGAATCCTGAAATACAATCTTTTTATCTTACCAACAGTCATGATCATGATAAGAAATGGGTTTGTGTGAAAATAACTAAATTTATTTACTGTTTGATAACAATTCCCTTAGAAAACTGATCAAATACATATGCTTGTACAACATTGCATAGGGCATGCAGTATAAACAGGTGATTTGTGTAACCCAGAACGAGCAAAGCAGTCAGTGAACTGAGTGTTCTGATGTAAAATGAGTGTAAAGGAGATGACTACCTGGCTATGTATAGTGATATACTAAAACATCTATTCACTTCCATTTCAATACTAAAACTACTGTTTTTTTTTTTAAATGAACTACAAGATTAAGTTACAGAAACCAAAGGTAATCGTGTTTTCATCAGGTAAAACCAATCCAGACTGCATGAGCTATAGAAGGCCCAGCATAAATCAGCTGTTTCAACTGCATACTTTAATTAATGTTACAAAAGCAAAGTGTTTGGTCAGCTCTCTAAAGAAACAGTTAGCAAACAGTAAATAAATTTATAATTGAGGGACATATCTGTCTTTATTACCACATGAACATTATGTGGAGAGAGACTTTCTCCAAAAAGAGAAAGTTCCTGTTTTTTCTCTCTTTCCTCTTCTGAAACCTTCTCCATTGACGGTCTTCTCCAGTTGATTCACTCACTCTAATATTACAAACAGTCAGCTTTCTTCAAACCCTACTGACAGCTTGGGGCTAGATCTTTAACTATTATAGGCCTCTTAATATGTATTCCATTGGCTTTTCTCACTTTGAGAGAGGTTGCAAAACAGTCTATGTTTATGTTCATAAACACATCTTCAGGGGAGTTAAGAAAAATACCAAATATCAAAAGTTTTGCAAAAAAAAAAAAATCATTAAATTTAGCAACACTGCTAAGCAGGTAGTGTTATTAGGCCCATTATAACTTTATTACATTAAGAACAGCAGATGCTTGATGAATTATTCATAGAATGGGTGTTTCAAAAAAAAGAGTATGACCAACCTTATTCTGCAATAAGAACCACAGGTTTAGGCTTTCCCAGCTTTTGTAATTTTAATTCCTCTTAAAATTCTTCCTTGTAATACATTTATTACTCAGTGCTACTAAACTGTTGCAGAAGCAAGTGGGTATTTTCTCACATGCCATATAAATTGTTTTCTTAGCCTTTGTCATGTCTATTTGGCTACTGTTTATTGTGAGTTACTAGATCGTAAGATTACCCCAAAACTGGATTATGGAATCCTCAAACACTAGATGAAAGATGCAATCCAACTTCCAGCCTGTGTCTGGAATGAAACTGATAAAGTTTGAGAATTGTAAATCTAAGTTTTTATATTGCACAACTAGAGATTTGTAAAATAAAACTTTTCAAGCTGTGTTTCAAATCTCACATCTGAAATTCTGCTTGATTATCTAAGAAGATCTTAATAACTTTCTCATGTATGCACCAATGGCTTATTACCAGAAGTAAGCAGGACTGAATTAGTATGATACATAGACAGTACTTTGCCTGGTTAACGTATTTCACACCTTCCTGCCCATGCACAAGCACCGCCTGGATATTTTAAAACTGATGGTATTCATGCCATCCGTTTGCCACTTGCCTGTGTGCAGTCATATGAGATGTTTCCTGGTTTTCTCTGTGAATCTTTATTTTCCCGTAGCTTAAAAAAGTAGAATCTGGTTAAGGTAAAAAGGAGCATTTTGCAATTTCCACACTGACTTGAGAGTCTGCTAAGCTTATAGACCAATACACTCATTAGTAAAGCAAAAGAAAAAAAAGTTACGTCTGCGTAAGTTTTTTGTCACTAACTGTTCTGCGCTACACTGGTTATAGGGCCATTCTAAAGGGGAAGGAGGGATTCTCCTGGGTGGGAAATGACTGGGCCATATGTGAAAGACTAAGTAACTTCCCTTCACTCCTGGAATCCTTAAATATTTAAGCACATTCTAAAGAGAAAAATGAAGAACACTCAAGGTCATATATGCTTTGTCTTCCCAAAATGTCTAACCTAGTACTTCTCACAATGGCATACATTACACTCTTAGATATATTTAAAATGCAGCAAACTATGGAGATTGAGTTTGAAGTACTAGATTTTATTCATACATTTTTCTTCCAGTGATTTATTTCTAGCAGTTGAAAGATACAGCAGTGGTTTTGCAGTAATGAAAATTCCACTTCTTGTAGCACTTGTGTCTTGGCTCAATAGTTGCTGATTTGCTCCAAAATATATTACATAATAAAATGGAATTTCCAGACAGAAGTCAGTATTTTACAGCTAGATATATATCAGGGGAAACCTCTTCTATGCTTTGGCTGCTAATTATACGCTATTGGTTCTTGACATAAATACTTTCTGGGTTACATTTATTTTTTGTTCCCCTGAAGCCATTTAGAGAAGATTCCACTCTAAAGCAGACTTCTTCCATTTTATTTTCCACACTGTTGCTAATGCAGAATCTATCCCTTAACTGAGGCAAAGTGAGAATTTCTAACGAACAAGTAAATTCGTCCTCCAGAAAAAGCAGGCTTTTTTGCTCTTTTTCCTAAAATTGGCAATTTGGGCGTTGAAAAGGTGACTTCAGAGAAAGGCATACTTAAAAATAGCAGAAAGAAGCATGTTTAGTAGCCAGAATAATCAGATATTTGACAGCTGATGGTGGAGTAGAAAAGAATCATTTCTGAGGAACCACGGAAAACAGTGGCGTATTCAAAGTTAAATGCTGGATCCATGAAATTCAAGATTATAAACAAATAATCTATAAAGAATAAGTGGAACGTAACCAAACTTTGTATAGGGAGTGCATCTAAGACATTCATGGGAGGAGAAAGGGGAGAATCTTGGTTTTATTTAACATGAAAATCAAGTAAGTTTCCAACAAACAGTTGCATTGATCACAAAAAATACTGCTGCGTTTTCAAAATATGTCTCAGTGGAGACTCTAATAAGTAACACAGAAAAACCTAGGCAAAATGGTATAATGCCAGCACAAACCATTTCGTGGTGATCTAATGAACTGTACGAAATATGAAGGTAAAAGTAAAGTAACCTGAATATACTCTAGTGAAATCATACATGTGCCAGTCTGAGAGGAAGACTAATTCATTAGCTTGGGTAATTAGACTTCCATAAGACATATAAGATGCAAATAAATCCACTACAAAACACTCAATTTCAGTGCATGGCAAAAGTTATAAAAAATGCAATTCATCATATATCAAACTAGATTATTACATAAAAGAAAATTAAATGGCAGCAGTTGAATCTTCCACATTGCTATGCGGTAGTTAATTTTCCCACAAAAAGATGCTGTTACTAGTGGTTTAAAGGAAAGAAATCTACACATGCAAAAGATTTTATTCAGAAAATAGCTTTTATCAGGTATCAAAGTTAATAATAAAAATAAGAAGAAATTAATTTGAACAGAAATTGAAAAATGTCCACCAAAAATGTGAACCGTTAATTGAAACCCGCTAACAAATATGATTCAATTTTTGGCAAAAGAGTATGATAAACTTTTCACTGAAAATCCTTCAAAAACAAAAACAAAAAATTTTTTTTCAACAACAAAAAAAATCACTAAGAGCTCTCATTTTTCTTGTTGTAGAAAAAAATCCAAGAAAAAAATCAGTTTCCCCAACAAACATGTTCTGATTATTCACAAAAAAATGACAAAATAGCTTTCCTCTGCACTGCTCCTGTCAGAAAGCCAACAAAATACAAACGTAAGAACAACAAAAGCATCCGAGCCAAACCATTTTATGATATCATGAAATATATACCTTTCATGTAATGAAAAGACATTCTAAAAAAAGCAGGGTGTTAATAATTTTTTCAAAGATTTTCATAAGGTAATTACAGCTACAAAAATATTTAAATAGCAAGGGGAAAACTTGATTTCAAAAAATAAATGATCAGCATATGGGAGAAAAGAAGCCAAGATATCTACATCTCCAACAGGGGTAAAGCAGTATTGGCTGGAAGAAAAAGATGAGTTTTTAAGAAACCTTGCTTTATGATAGAACTTCTTAAATTCTGCATCTGTTTTTGTATTATGAGTATTTTTCAATCTGCAGTATGAAATATAATTTTCAATGTTTTTTTAAAAAAGAAAAGTTTATCAATTTGTCATGGGTTCACTATTTATATTGACATCAGGCCTTCTTCTTACTTTTTTAGACATAAACTGAGGGAAAAATAGAAAGGAAAGTATCCTCATCATCAGTTGACATCATTAAGACAATTAGTTTTCCTTGTTTCCATTTTCGTCAGGAAATGAAATTGTTCCCTCTCTTACCTTATAGGTATGAAAATAAGTATACTGTCATAAATCTTGTTTGAGCTCCTTTTTCCTGGACAGAACACCACAGAAATGTCTTTCAGGAGGTTCCCACTGTGCGAGATACAGGCCTGGCATCCCACCTGAGCTTCAGTTTACTGAGGAGACAAGCTGCTGAATGATGAAAGGTGAACGAAGAACTTTACTTATAGCCAATCCACCCCCTCATATTTCTTCTCAGTAAATGCAGGCAAATCAGACTATTTGAATCACGCTTTCTCAGATGGTTGACTTAAAATATACTTTCAAAATTAAACTAGAATATAACTATGTATTAATCAATATGCCTTCATTCATAGTACTGGACCATTAGTTTAAATGAAAACTTCAGCTCTTCTAAGTACAGAGAGGCTGGATCAACTGGTATCTCTTGGAGCAGCGTATTTTTTAAGCGAGTGAAAATAAACTCACTCCTCCTACTTCAATCTGGTAAAGAAAAAACTGCCAGCCATTTTGCCACAGTTAATACCATTTGGAATGCCATATAAATCCTTGACATAAAAGTTAATATAAATACACTGAATGTAGTAAATAGATCTCATTTTTAAAGAGGTACACTTTGAAATTGTACCTAATTTACAAAAAAAAAAAAGTGTTGCAATTCAGGGAGTAAAGTAATGGAGTAGAACTGGCACGCTATATTACTCAAGTGATCTACTATACAGATGACATGATTCTTGAATACTTTAGTATTCAAGCTAAGTGAGTGTGAGTTAAGCTCAACTCACAGCCCCCCAAGCGTGAGCCCAGGCAAGTGCTGGGGCAGGGGCCACGGTGAGGCCTGGGAGCCTTGCACCTCGTGCCCCCCACCTGCACCCGCCCCCACACACGTTGCCAGGGCCCCACTCAAATGACGCCGCTAATACTACTGAAAGGCTTGTACTCCGCCAAAGGACTTTTACACTGGACATTTATTTCACTTCCCTGTAAAAGGGGAATCTTTCTGCGGAAGAAAAAGACAAAAGCTTGGATAGGGGATTTAGGATTCTTCTCCCTAAAACTAATCAAATTCCTTCTAACAAAGGCCAGGGACATCATCTGACTTTCCAAAACTTCTTCCTTCTTCTGTCTTCTTGCTGTCTTCCACCTTTCAGTTCGCTCTCCAGATACCATTCTCACCACAGGCAACTCTCCTAGCCCTCCTGCCTTACACTGAAATACCGTTGTCTATAATCTAAGCAAGAAAATTAGTTATAGTTGGATGTTCACTGCTCCTTTGACACAAATGAGCAGGATATTCTTCTATTTTAGCTATCATTTTTTCACTTGCACTAATTACCAAGTTTACATTTGCAATCCTTTCTTTACTGTTACCTGAGGTCTTCGTGTATACAACCAATGTATGTTATTCTGAAAAACTCCATTTACATTAATAATTATGCTTCACAGATCTACCAGCACTCTGATTCTTTTTGGAAAACTTCCCTTTCTATAACCAGAACCCTGGATCTCCTTTCCCCCAAAGTGTGAATCAAGTGGAAAGACTTTATTTTTAACCTATCCCAATTTCAAGCCCTCCTCACATCTGAAAAAACTATCAAGCAGTCCACATGGTGTTCCCTGACAAAAGTGAAACTTACACATCTTTATGGGACCCAAACGTTTCATTCAAAATGGTATTAAAAAAGAAAGAGCCACAAACCCAGAGATTTTTCCATGTATGTTCCCAATCTCTCTCTTTCTCTTTCTTCCTCCACCATAAAGGCCCACTGAAAGGGCAGCCCTGCTGACAAGAAATACAACAGTGCACAGAATAATAAAAGTGCATTTACTTAGGATTAGATCACGAATTAACAGTCTGAACTGAGCAAGTGACCTCACATTTTGTGAAGCATCTCAATATCCAAAGGAGCAGAAGAGCCAGCATTCCCTCCCACATCTTCTTTTCCTTCCTTCCCCCCAGAGTCACCTGCCTGGACCTCCAGCCTACAGCTGGCATAATACACCTCTGTCAGCAATAGCTAAAGGCATTTCAGAAGAGTAGGCAAAATTTAATTTTGCTTCCCTTTGAATTAGGATGGAGAGGTGATCCTGCCAACGGAAGAGGTAGAGGGAGCTATTGCTGTGCGAAGAAATTGCTCTCCTCGCAGCAGCTGCAGCACTGAACATCTTCACAGTCCTTGCCTTCGGCAGGAGCAACAGCCAGAACAGTTGTGCAGGAATCTGGACTGGACACGGATATTTTTTTGCCAGAGGTAGGTATCTAGTTTGTTCTCACCTGAACCAGTGCTCTCCTCTGCATAGTCCCCGGCACTGAAACTAGTTAGACATGAAAAGGGGAGTGACAGCTTGTATATTCCTCACTTACTTGCATAAAAAATAAGTAAATAAAAGTAGTGAGAAGAACAGGGTTTTAAGAATATTTTCAAGATAGTCACAAAATTGGCATCAAGGAAAAGTTTGCAGCTGAAATATTTCCTTGGGAAAATACAGGTTAGGATCAAACAAAATTCATGGTAATTTTGGAGATTCCAGAGCTAGAAGGCCAAATGGTCCACAAAGAAAACTATTAATATAAATGGAATTCCAAGGAAAATTGATATCTGTGGGAAAAGGAAGAAAAACTCTAGGATATTGAAGGAGTCACAGAATATAAAAAGCCTTTTTTCTAATTCAAGAAACAATGAAATTTGGCATCCAAGTATGAATAATTGAAGACTTTTACATGTGATTTCATATTTTTTCCCAGCACTAAGTCAAGCCTCCTTCTGAATGTTTTGTAGGCCCATGCTTAAAGTAACCTCAGAGTTAATACACTCTTGATAGGTCTTGATAAGTCTGATTTTAAAGCAGAAGTATAACTTGTCATCTTTAAGATTCCCACAGATAAACATCTTATCTTCGATTCTTGCACATAAGCTTTGTGAGTTTTGTCTGAGTTCTTTGAAGCCCACACATATGAAACTTTGATTTGTCCCTAACAACAGGGAGAAACCTCTAGCAAAGTTAAAAGTGTCTTTGGAGACATTTGTTATGTAGGAACCAAGAAACACCTTGGGCTCCTTTACCATGAAATCTCTCCTAGGCTTCGTATTCTCATCAATATTAAATAAAATAAGTATTGAAATTAAAAGAATATATTTGTATATATGTAGCAACAAATAGCTAGTCTTATTCACAAATGACTGATTTTGTTACTACCTGAATAGATCACCTATATTGAGGAACGAACTTTGCAAAGAGCTTAATACAGTGATTCATCAGTTCTAAATCTTGAAGAAACCGTCATGCTCATCTACTCTCACTGTCTGTATTACACTGCTACCACCACATCACAGTATTATCATGCTACAGTGATCTCATGAGTCTAAATATATCTGATGCCAAAGACATCAAAATTGTTAGGCATATGTATCCTGCTGGTAGCTGTGACCCTTGTCCTGAGCCACTCTGGACTGCTCAGTCCCATTGTACCTCTGAATCAGCTGCAGTAAAGCTGGCCTCAGGTAAATATGGCTTAGAACAGCATAATATCACAAAAAGGAAGTATAGACAAAATAAGATCTGGGATATTATTTGGATGACCAACTTTGGTTTTGAGCGTGTTCTATGTTCAAAAATGAAATGTGGCTTCTATTATGCTTTTAAGGCACAGGGTTTTACTGGTGGACTAGATGCAGGTAACTGACACAGTCCAGCATGGATGTACCCTATACTTTTTAAATCCTATATCACATGTTTAAAGAGGCATTCCCTGGCATCACGTTCTCTGACATTTTTGAACAGTGTCCTTTCTCTAACCTTTTTTTAAGTTAATAGAGTCATCAATTTACATTAAAAACGAAACAAAACAGAAAAAAGGGACTTGTGTTATTATATTCCTTGTGAGCTCTTTCCTTCTATTTAATTTCTGCAAACAGGAGAGCATAAGTATTATAAGAAGAACAGAATTGCAAACTGGCACATGTCCCACATTATTTATACTGTCAGAGTCTACTTCTACTTATTTCCTTAGCGACATAGAATACTTCCTCATTGCCAGAGATTCATTCCTCATTTCACTCAGCAAAGACACTTCATTCTTCTAGAGAGTCTTTAAGAGTGATTTTGTAGGCTATTGGTGATAAGTCAGAGCCAATTTTTTGGCAGTTCACATCAGTATCCATATGAGCAGTATCATATGAAAATTTAAAATATTTTGTCTTCAAGAAATGATTCTTCAAATGATCTTCAAACATTTTTCCTCAGACTGTCGTGAATTAAAAGTCTCCTGTTTATTACCTGCGACTTCGTAGTTCTTCTGGAGCACAATGAATCCAGAAGAAGGTACCAGCTGGTCCACTCCTGCTTGTCCAGTAAACAATGCTGGTGCTAGGCTGCTGGGAACTATGAAAGGACAGTAGTCAGGAGACTTACCTGCACTTTGGATGACTTCCACTGTTATCTAACGTGGAAGTCCTCTGATCACTTATCCCTAACTGCATCCCTGACTGTGTGTCCTGTTAAGTCACTCCTATTGCCCATTTCATTGGTGAGATCTCCCAACTAAAAGAAGAGAAACAGCTGTCAAACTAATTAGTGTTTAAAAATTTCCTAAACCAAAGCATCCTGTCTGTTCCAATGAGTTAGCTGGATTTGAACATTCCCCGCTGAGTTCATATCTCTTCTAAATTTCTAAATAAGGCCAAATTTTCTGAAGGAACAACCCCAAACCTAGTAAGTCAAATTCTCTGCTCATCTCTGCTTCTGTTAGCCCGTGACCCAAACCGCACTTTCTCACTCTGATTACATGCATCTGATGGCAAACCTTCAGCTGTCCAATGTAGAATACTATTTGCCTCAACAAGCAAATGAGCTAGTAAATGTTGCAGTAGATGGCATTAACAAGGTCATGGACATCATATATCCTCAGTTAGACTGTGAAATCTCTTCCACCACTGGTTTAAAAATTCTTAGTATTTAAGTGTAATTATAACATTGCAATAAACAAATCAATTTACTAGATCTATGAACTGAAATGTTTGATTCTGGAATATTTCTGATACTATCCTTTTTCCTACCTATTAATCACCGACTTGAAAAGTGAGCACTTTTAGGCAAGATGTGAAATATTGATTTTTAAAATGGCTTATGCTTTTTGCAAGTTCATTTTATATTATAAAGTATACAATGGTAACTTAAACATGTCTCACTAAAATTTTGGGGCACAGCCAAGTAGTTAGATATTTTACAGCATTGTGTTTGCTACAGTCATGAAGCCTTTTTGCTGCTGGAATTAAACACCATTAGAAGATGAAAGAATGGTTTTTGGAGTACTATCAAAATCAGGGACTGAGAATTCTGTGGTCCATACGCAACTCATTCAACTATTCTTCTTCTCGGTGAAGCAAAAAATAAAGCTAAGATAACTTCTTACTATAGTGTTACCTGTTGCTTTTTAAAGTACCAATTCTTCAGTTTGTCTAAGTAGAGCAACAGATTCCACAGATTTTGTTTAGTCTACAGGTCATCTTCTGGGCAAGCATTTCAAGAACATATGCCAATAGTTAGCTGAATAACTACTGTATGCCAGAGGCTGTAAGACAAGAAAAATCCCTCCACTTACTGTGACTAACAGAATAATAAAACAAAACAAAGAGAAAAATGTACAGTAATATACTCAAATAGATATTTTGCGGTTACAAATCAACATTTTTTGCATTCTGAATTTATCATAATCTCTACCAAATAGCTTTCAGATTGCCCCAGAGGGAAACCATTCAAAAGTGCCTATGGAATTTCGGATTCTAAACATAAGATTAACTTAAGAGTTCACCTTTCATTGATTTACCTAGGTACTTAACCTTAATCGGGTTTGAAAATGTGACTCAGGGAGGCAAGTTAGCTGGGTACTTTTGAAAACTGTATTCCACATATACTTAAGGAATATCTTATTAGTGACTGTATTAATATCTTATGGGTAGATGGCCAAATTTCCTCATTTCCTCTCACGTCTAGAAGACATCTCAAATCTTCCTCATTTAGTGTGCTTTCAAATGCTAAACGTATGTAAAACAGTACATATAAGAAAATGTACAATTGTATGTACATCAGTACATACAAGAAAGCTCACTCAAAAAAGTACAGTCCAAAGAACACAGATTCTACAAAATTCAGGAACAAGCAGGTTACTGTGAATATCCCCAAACTGTTTTCATACGAATTCCTACTTAGGGACCTGGCCCCAATTACACAGGTCAGGTTTTGAATCCTGTACATGCTATAACTTCCAGGAACTCTTTTACAAAGCCCTCATTTTGGCTTTACTTTATATTTACAAATTGTGTTACTCATTCTGAGTCAAGCAAATGTGTGCATAAACTATATAATTTGCTGATTGCTCTTCCCATTTCCTTTTCTCTTTCAGCTAATTCTGACTAGTCCTGTTTGTCCCGCTTTTATCTTTCCAGATATATCTAGTACATCATAAGCAACACTAAAAATCAACAAAATCATCACTATCTTCTTCCTCTTGTGATAATGATGATAATTCTAGTCTCAATTTTCAGGTAGAATTTCCTTTTCCACCATGCATGGTTTAGTTAAAGATACAATTAGGAGCATGAGTCAGCTTTTTCACTTTCCTACAAAGCATCTGGCATTGACCACTTGTTGGACAGGATACCAGATGCACCACTATTTGCTTTCTGTATATCAATTCATATGTTCTTAAAATTAAAACCAGACTAATACAATCCTTGACCAAGCAAAATGAATTTGCCAGCTAACCAAGAATGAATTCCAGAATGCTTAACAAATCCATGTCCACTTAATGGCATTCATATCTTCATCTCCCTATGAACTTCTGCTATTATTACCATAAAAAAGAAATAAAATCAGAGGTAACAAGTTAAAAAAAAAAACGGACAGATGACAGACTAGGCTGCTAGTAGAAGCATTTCTTTGTCTCCATTTGCCTCATCTTTTTCTATTTTTTTCTGTCATTTTAATTTGTATATACAATAGCAATAAAAGATAAAAGAAGCATAAAAACAGCTTCTGCCACACCTTAAGTAAGTGTTTCTGGTTTTACTAGGAGCAGAAAAGGAAAATAACAGACTTGGGGAATACTTTGAATTTACATCTGTTTTGTTGTAAAATATATTCCAAAGGCAACAAAGTTGTACCCCACTAAATACTACATCATGCATTTTGCAAGTCAGTTCATACCACTATGTTTTCACCATAAATTCTTAAATGAGTTAATGGGTTTTACCTAAAAAACCCAAAGGTACAAATCGACTGTTGATGCTAGTGCAGGAAGCCGAGTTCAGGCCTACATGTAACCAAGGCAGTTAGCTGCCCACCACTGCCCACCTGGTACTTGCCGGAGCCCTGGGAAGCTACCACAGCTGCTCTCACTGCCACCAAAGAGCTTGGTTCAGAGAGGCAGAGGCAGCAGTCACTTCCAGCGTGCGCAGAGAGGAGAGAGTGAAGGGAAATATCTCCCGTGCGCAGCCATGGCTTTTCTGTTCTTAGAAGCAGCAGGGGCAGGAGCTGAGCCTCTGGCCCAGCTCCCCTGCTCCTCTTGCCATGAGCATGGCTCCTCCTACCTCTCTTCCACAGTCTCATCTACTCTTCTGCTGAGAAGACTTGAGGCAGGTCTCCAGTTTCATTAAAGGAACTGAATAATAAATATGCAAATGGGCAGGAGAAATCATAACCTACTAGATTTTATTTTATATTTGAGTAGCAGGGTAGTCTTGCTGAAAGTGATTTACATTAGTCTACTAGACTTTGTTCTAGCTATCCTAATCATCTCAACAAGAAGAGCAGCCAATGTTCATTGCCTGTCTCACACTTTCCCTTTTCCATCAATATCTACAAATTTGAGTTGGCTTTCAGGAGGATTTTATTAGGGGTGATAAAAAATGTTCCTAGGGAAAGTTCAGGTTCACATTTTACATCGCAGTCCAGTGCAGTTCGCAGAAAAGATTGAAGCTGCTAAAAAACTCCTCTTATTTCTTGACTCCTCGCAGCCATTGCTTTTACTAGTGGCTTTACTAATATGTTAGTGGCGTTACTAATATATTAGGAAGAAAAAGTCAGAAGTTCCCTGCCATCACCCCTGGAAAGCGCTAAGGCAGCAATATCAGAGAAATCAGCTATGTCTTCACTAAGGCACTAGCCTTTGGCAGACTTCCCTAGAGCTCTGTTTCCACCTCCATCCATGTAATGCTCCACCCTGAAGAATTCCTGCACACCGGGATCAGTCCCCTGCACACATTCCTCTTACAACCTGAGCCTTTGGTCTCCCTCTCATGCACCATAAACCCTTACTTATGCACCATTACCCCCACTTTGTCGGTGGAGGTGTCATCATTTTGAGGTGCCTTGGAGAAATAAAATACATGTTTAAATCTGGCATTTCAAATATGGCTTGCCTTACTCTACATTAGTCTGTGCATGTCTGTTTGTGTGTGTGTGTGTATACGTACATTCATGAAGTTCACAATTTGTGGTAACAGTAATTGTTCAGCAGAGGAACACAAAAGAGCAAAGGAACACAGCAAACTTCTAGAAAAAGATCACATTTAAATCTTTTTTCTATATAAACTGTGAAATTCTTCATTTAAAAATTTGAGAAAATTCAATTTTCTCTGGTAGGTTTATTATTGAGATTGAATTCAATTACTGAGAGTTATAAAAAGAAATCTACTTTGATTTTAAATATAAATGTTAATGTATATTGAACAAAATATTACCTAATGATACTTTCATAGTCTGAACTATACACACCATGCAAAAATCTATTGCATATAAACACTATACAGTTTTTCTTTTACTGTTAATGTTATCTTTTCCATGAGACAAAATGTTAACTGCATCCTGATAAGCAACTTTATGTGGTGTTGGAATGAGGTAAACAACTAGCCAGGTCCAATTATGGCTCATTTCTTAGCTAGACCACAAGTAAACTACAGTTTCTGTTTTTTCAGAGGTGTCAAAGAGGATACCGGGTGTTCAAAATCATTACTCTACTGTTGTGTAAACAGCAAAAGCGCTGGAAAGTCTAAGGGGAATTAAAGGTCAGTTTGATGTAAAGAAGCTTGCTTGTAAATACTTTGATGTATATTGTTTCCATACCTATTAATTAAATTATCAGGTCAGTGTTATATGTGTTTATTTTTCTAAACATAAGTCACACTTTCAGTTCAATAGTAGACCTTCAAAGCATTTTTTTTTTTCAGCATCATTTGAGAGCATAATTTACTGTAAAATGCCAGCTTGTTACAAATATATTCAAAATATATCATTTGATAACAGCATTTTTTAAAGCCAAAATCCTGACTGGCTGTGACAGCTACATGTATGCAAGCAAACTGTGGCATTCACAGCTGTTTATCAATCTTAAATACTAAGCCATATAATTCATTGCCTCACTGGGAATTATATTTGCAGCCATTTCCACCTGGTACACATCTACACAGGCTTTTGCTGCTTTTCTCATGGATACCTTTGCCCAGACAATGTCACTGTGTTGATGCTAGTTATCTCACCCAGAACTGAGGTTCAATTTTCATGGTAGACACCAGGATCAACTGACATTTGCTTTTTTCATGTGTTAGATGTCAGCATTGCGTTCTAGCAAGGATTTGACCTGTGTTTTGAAGGTTAAGAAACTCTCGATTAATCTGTTTTTAATGATAGCTCACTAGGATTCCTGCTGAAACCGTTATTTACTTAAAGCTCAAGGCAAGTTCTTGCAGCAGTTTAGATACACAGCTTAACCCCTATACATAGCTGTTGTGATGCTCAGCTAAGTGGTGGTGGGGAGTGCATCTCTATTGAAGGAATAGTCACTAAAGATAAAGCTTTCATTTAAAAAAAAACTTCCTTTTGCAAAAAATGTAGTGTCACAGCTCCATAGATGAGAGAGAGATATAGCAGCTGACAACACTGAGCGAGTGGAGATAGTACATATTACTTTTATCTTATACAATGAATCAGTGCTCTTCTTTTCAGGATCCAATTCTGCAGCAAGTTCTGGGCACTACCAGTCAGCCCCTTAGAGCCTTAATTCCTCGATTCTTAAAAATGATTTTCCATTCTGTTAAAAAAGGTTGCTTTTGTATTTCTTTTGCTGTATTTGTGTTGCTTTTGCTGTATTTGCAAACATATTTGCAAAACTATATACAATGTTTTCAATTTATATAGTTTGAATGAGATCATTAGAAGTTGCTTATTTCTAATAAAGCTTTCTACTTAATGAAGCAGAAACTGAGCAAAAAGGAGTCAGGACCATGTATCATGTCTCTCACCTGCTACAGACATACTCAGTCTTTCTATACAGTTCCAAACATATTTAGGGTATTCATTTCAATGTTCATTTCAACGATTTTCACGAGGTCACTAGAAATTTAGCTCACATGTCCATTCTATGCTCTTTGCTTAAAAGTTATTACATCTTTATCTCCTGAATTCTATGTAATATCTGTTCATTGAAGAATCAGCTCCATAGCCAATAGAGAAAAAAGAGGCACATGGGTCTAGCATCCTTGTAGAAATGATCTGCACTGGCTCTCTTTCAGCCTAAAGCTCTGAATCTTTATGTTTGTCCACTTGGCAGTCTGCTTGTTTATTCTTGTGGGAGATGCAGCATCTGTCATCTATGCTTTGTCTGTCAGGTCCCCTCAGCCACCACTTATGTGCACTAACCAGAGACATCTCACATGCTGTGCTCTGGCTAAGCTCACTTCTCCTCTACTCCAGGCAGGCTTCCAACTTTTTCCCCCACTATCCCAGCAGTACGGTGAGAGAGATCTGCCTACAAAACCCTGTTTTGCTACTAATCAATGTCCATCCATACCATCTCACATCCTTTCACTAATGCATACACCTTCATGACTTAAATAAAACACAATTAAAAGCTATTGGCATATCACCCTTGTTATGCTGCTAGACACAAAGCTAAGTCATGAAAAAAAAAACATTAACTTAAGAAAAGAAACCTGCAGAAACAACTACAAATAGAATTTACCAATGTTCTGATATTAACATGGCATGATATAAGAAATATGAAATACACTTAGCAGTATAATTATACATTCTACTCATAAAGAAGTTTCCAATAGCCAAACTTTATTTTTATTCATGCTGATGTGAATCTTGAACAAATCCACTGTTCCCACATAAGGCTGATCTGGATTGCTCTGCTGTAGCTGAGATCAGCACCTGGCCTTTGAACTCCCTTCTCTTGCTCAAAAGCAGTGGATAGGAAAACTCTAATTATTTTACTCTAAGTTTGCCAACCTTCTGTTAGCTCTTCCGTCTTTTGGGGAAATTTTTTCTTGGACATCACTTAAGCCACACTTACTGCCTTCCTTGATAATTAAGATGTATATCTAGCAAGGGGAAAAAACAGTGTGCTAAACAACTCTGTAGCAGGTACTTTCTTATGAGATGTCTAACTTTTATAGACACAAGAGTGTAAACATTGCTCTTTCTGAAGTTTGCCTGACGTTCCTTCTGGCTCTAGCACAACACTATCCAGCCTTTTGCCCTACATAGAGATATCGACTGAAGCTAACAGACAACTCTGCCACTGAAGAAGCCTTCAATAAAAAAATATCCACCTGGGACACTTTGCTATTTCAGATTTCCAGCTCTTCACTAGAATCAGGACTCACTTGCAAGAACTAAAGTTTTCCTTCTCTTGTTGAAATTCAGAAATATACCAGTCAGCACCAGCGTGGTTCTAAACTCCACTTTCTGCTTGGGGAGCTGAACTGTGGTCACTTGTTCTCTGTAACTACCACAGAATGCAGGAAAACTGTTAAGATCAAATTATGCCTTTTCAAGGGCAGACAACTCACATGGTAATGTGCTGAGCCACCACCAAGGAATGCTCTGGATTCTGTTAATACAGGGGCAATTTTGTAGAGTTTTCTCTAAATATATAACCTTACAAAAAAGCCTTATTTTCATGTAGCTAACACAGTGGAAAATGTGGCTAGAAAATAACTAGTATAAGCATAATAACTTTGGCTTGAATAAAAGGACAATTATTATAAAGCTTATAATTCAGAAATTTGCAGTTAGATCATAAAGTAGTGTACTGGTAAACACTAAGTATCAAGGATTACAATAATACATATCTCTCTGTTAGTGACTGAAAGAGACATAAATAAACAAAGACCTATTCACTAATTGTAGTAAGTACATGTGAAATGATTAGACTTTATAAGCACATATCAGTTCAGAGTTACAGTTCCAACAGAAAGTTTCCAAACTGATTACTTCAACAGCCTGCTTTCACACAGATAGGTAAAAATTCTGATATATACTGTAATATATTAGATAACCTGGGAGGAGTGCTAAATTTCTTAACTGTATATTAAATTGATACACCTTTTCAAAGGCTAATCAGAACTAAAAAGCAGTTGTAGCAAATCTGCAATCAGTATGAGGGGTTTCAAATTGTTCATCTAGAGAGATACAGTTTCCATCTGCAATCCAAATTCTGTGTTCCTCACAAGAACTGTGACCTCTGAGATCTACTCTATGATAGTTAAACATAGGATCCCTCCCCCCTGCTCCTGCTCCCTCCCTCCACCCCGACTTACGGTCTAATTTCACTGTGTAATGGTGGTGGGACACTAAAGCCTTTGTAAAGATTTGTGTTTCTGAGACTGAATATACTACTTTAAATATGCATGCATGATGTTGAAGTTTACCCTAATTATTACCACTCACTTAAGAGATCTTAGAGATAGTCTGGATAATTTTCTGAAAACTATAGTTCAGTACTCAGATCCTAACAAAAAGACAAACAGAAGTTTAAAATGAATAGGAATGAAATAACAGAAACGGGAGAAAATCATAATACATTGACTAAATCCTTAGCGCACACATATTCCCAACACTGCTGCTGGCTATCGCTTTTCAGACAGGATGTTCCAGTACTACACTAAGTAGATGGAAGGTAACCATTTAAAAAGAGTTATGGAATGGTTTCTGGAGAAGAACAGACTTAAAAAATCAGGAATTTTCAGCTTTGAATGAATTGACCTAGACATAAAAAAATATAAATGATAATAGAGAAAGTGGTCAGGAATTATTTGTTACTGTTTCTCATAATTGAAAAAACTAGCAGTCACAGAATAAATTATCTAAATTATGAATTTAAATTTTAAAAAGGAAGTACTTTTTCAGATATTGCATCTAGAAATGATCGTACTCAAAGCTGCAATATTTTGAATGCCAAGGGTGTGAATGGATTCAGAAAGGAATTAAGCAAATTTATGTCGAATAGGTTCATCAGTGGCTTTCAAACATGATAGTGCAGATGTTTCCATCTCAGAAGGTCTTTAAGCAGTAGATCACCAGAAGCTGGAGGTACACTGGGAGATGTTCTTACACTCCTGTAAACTTCCACTCCTGACCACTCTCTGAGACAGGATGCTGGGTTAGATGGAGCATTGATCTGATATGATATGGCCACACTTATTTTTGTTTACCTGCGTTTACTTGCAAAAAAAAAGAATCCTATAGAAGCATCCTAGTGCTTTCTAAAGATGCTAGAAAAGGAATGTGGGCAATTCAGCCATTTCAGTGAGCATACAGTATTTAAACTGTGAGTCTTTAACTTGAGTTGTTCTGCCTCTGAAATCTTCTTCAGTTCCCGAGCAGACAGAAGAATGGTCCTGAGGAGTGGCTAGAGTTTCAGAATGGAAAAAAACGAGAATTACCAATGCAAACAATCCGTTTCCTGCCTTTCGGGAGTCTCACGCCTTGCTGCATAATACAATATAAACATGAGCTCTCTGTTTTCTCATAACATTTTCATCTCAATTCATAGTAAGATCATACTTAATCATAAAAAATCCAATTAAAAACAACTTAGTGCATTACTTTGGAAACGAATTTTATGCCAGAGATATAAATGGATCCTAAACATGTGCTATTTTTCCTTTTTTCCACTACATTATTTAAAAGACTTATTAGCACCATAACCCATCGCTTGTTTTAACCTCAAAGTCCAACATGTAAGACTGACACACTGTAATACTTAAACCAGACCTTCGGTCTCCTGCCTGTTCTCTCCTTTTTCACACTGGTGGCCTGGGCTCTGTGCCTGCTGTTCTGATAGACAACAGGAGCCATGAGAACAGCTGCAGAGCCTCTAAGAAAAAGCTTGCTAGTGGTCTGGGACTTGGAGTGTTGCTAAGAGGTATCTTACCAATCCAAATAGCCAGGCTGCTGGAGAACCAAGGAGACGTTTGGGTTGGCAATAATATCTCGAGCACTGCTTAAGCCAGGAATCGGGAACATTGAGCATTTGCTGGTTGATTTCCTATGGAATAAAGACTTTGGGACTACACTACATTTCTTTGTGTCTGTCAGGTCTGTTTTGTTCCGTTGCTCATCTCCCAGGCAATGGCAAATGAAGGCAGCTCTAGAAGGCAAAGCCATAATGGGACCTTTTGAAATTGCTGCAGGCAGAGGAAGGAGGCAGCTCTTAGCAGCTGGCTCAAGGGAGGAAGATGTTTTCTATACAAGCAGAACTGAAATAAAAAAGACTTGGACTTTCAGCAGTCTTAATTCCTACAGTCCACCCTGAGAAGTTTCTGTTAGAGAGGAGTTCAAGCTCCTCCTCCTCATCTCTCTCCTAAACTGGGAGTTCCTCCTCCCTCATTCTTCTTTCTCTCCTAACCTTGTCCAGAGAGAAGAATACCTCCTCCCCACAGGGAGAAAACCAGTTCAACAGCTTGATGTCCTCCTATGGGCTGCTTTTTGGCTGTTGTGGTGGCTTGTGCTTGTCATTACTAGAGCAACATGAAATCCCTGATTTCTCCAAAAAGTGGAGGTGAGACTGCAAAATGGGATAAACTATCTCATGTTTTAAAATTTAAAAACTCTTCAGAGGATTTGTGGATTTAATGTGTTTGCATTCCTGTGCAGATACAGTCAAATATCTAAAGTGAATGATAGGAGCTATCTGTGCTTCAGAGATTGTTTTTAGTAGGACGTACGTCTATTGGTAAACATTTAATTTCTGAAGGAAAGCAAGGAATGTCTTTTAAGCTGTAAGTTTACAAAGTATTCAGGGTTTTATATGCATAAGACTTTTTATTCCACTTTCAATGTTTCTTGGACAAATTCTTCCACAGTTTATATCATGTTGAGATCTACACTGCAAATGCTGAAACTGTGTCAATGCAGTTTCTTCTTTTCTTTAAAATGAATGTTTCTATCTTTTTTTTTATACTGTATAACTTCAGCATATTCAAGCTGTCACTAAAAGAGCTAAAGTCTATAATGCTTGCCCAGACAAATGCACATTCCTGTCTGTTATGACCTAGCCGGAATGTCTAGCATCAGAGTTTCACATTTTGTGCAGTCAATTCTATTTCATATACTGAGCCACAAACCCATTATAGTTGAAAACAGTAGAAAGTCTGTTTTAAATTAGGTGACACAAATACAGTAGTAACACGAACCATAGAAATAGAATATATATGTACATGCTAGGCAACCCAAGATGAAAGGCAAGTATCAGTTAAAAAAATACTTTCTAACGGATGAAGTCACTATTTTTTGCAAATAGTACTAACGAATAAAGTACTACACTAACTGAACAAAAATGCAATGCAGTGTTTTACATTTCACTGTTGCTGAAGTTCCATAAAGTACAAAAGCAATAGAAACAGGTAGTCCCAGAATCTCTTCTATAAAAATATGCTGTTCACAAGCAGGGTTTTCTTTCTTTAATACACAACTGGAAAAGACAGTACAATATAAACTGCTAAACGATATGGTGAGGCAAGTCATTTAGATTCATGTGAGACATGCTCATTAACCATGAATAAAGCAGGGCAAAGAGGATGATGTGAGCAGAAAATCAGACACTACTGCATTTTAGACCATAAATCTAATTCCTTGAGAAATCTAGATGAATGACTGCATCAATCTTATTTTCATAAGCAGGAATACCAGAGAGGGATCTAGATTTAATGTGGAAACAAAAGCAAATAGCTTGCATTTTTTTTACTTCATTTATAAAGGTGTCCTGTTCTCTAAGTGACGTGGTGATTGATGCTGCAACTTGATGTAATAAACCATTTTTATTTGCATGATCAGACTAAATTCATGTCAGTAAGTTAGTGAGTTAAAATGATGAAGTCTCCAGTTTAACAGAGAAGTGGATCAAATTATGACGTAATTAACAGAAAAAATGAATTTGTTTTCATATTGTGAGAATTTGAAGCTGCTTGTCCAGCCTGCTTCTCGCCAATATAGTATATTGTTCTCGTTGTGCAAGAACAACGAACAAAGTTATTCATAGGATGTTAGTGTCTGCACAATCTACACGTCTGCTGTGGTTTCAGATTCTTTAGTCCAAGAGAAATTGCCCAGTTCAGGCAATAAAGCCTTGATTTGTATTAAAGAAGTTCAGTAATTCAAGAGGATCTGGTACAAATAATAAAGACACTGTGGCTGTTCACAAAAAAACCTGAAGGAATATTGAAGAAATATTTTTCAGTTTTAAAATCAACTTTGAAAGCACTATAGAAATGCTCTACATTTAAGAATTAAAGTAAGAGAACCATGTTTTGCTTGATATATATCTGTCTTAATGGACATTATGAAGTAATAAGCTAAATACAAATGATGCGATAGTTAAGTGAAATGACTATTATACAATCACCAATTGGCTCACATACAACTGAGAAACTAGAATCTTTTCTCTTGAAAGAGGGAAGATTGGCTACATAAAGCAAGCAGCTTCTCTTCTCCTTAAAAGGCGCCACAGGGTTTTTATCTTGCATCAGTATTAACACTAGAAAGAGATAGTACAGACTTTGCTTTAATGTCTTTTTTGAACCCACATATAAAAGAAGTTATAGTAAGAGAGTGCCCAAAACGGCTTATTTCCTGCTCTGTATCTATCATCCAGCTTTATCTTTCCTTCTTCCCACGTTTCTCTCTTTTCTAAATTTATTATTTTACTAGTATCAATTTATTTTCCCTCCCGTTCATGTAATAGACAATGTATGTTTAAAAATCAATTCTCCTCATAAATATTACTCTCATAGATTCTTCAAATCCATGTGCCAATATAGTATGTTTATTTTCAATTGATGTGATGCATTAAGGATACAGATTTGCTTGTAATAATTAAGAAGATTCAACACAGCAAAAGAGGCTGCAACATACTAGGGTATTCTTAAAACTTGCATACTTTTTGATATACAAAAATATTTCCTCCTCAAATATCACTGTGGCATATCTGCTACACAGTTCATCCTTGCTCACCATCCATTTTACAACAAATAGTAATGAATAGTGTGGATCAGGCCAGAAGTTAAAAATTAATTAGTATTTGATGGTTAAAATAATGGTTTGGCAATAAATATTTCATGTCCGGCTTTTATACAGTCTTCAGAAAGTGAAGTCTGTAACATACAATGGATTTGACAGAATAATGAAGCAGTTTTTTTATCATCTGTCATTTTTCATCTGTCTTTGCACTCACTTTCTTAATAGCTGTCTCATAAACTCTGTCAGCTGGGGTAATTTGGGAATAGTGTGGATGAAGGACTTTTTTAAAAAATATCAGTCATTAAGTGTTCTCATATTCAGATTTAATGCTTAGCTAACAAATGTCTTCGGGCCTGCACTAGTAAATAAACACTTAAAGTATATGGTTATTTTCTTAACACAGCAAACCAAACCTCCTTATATAAAGAAATTTCCAAAAAATTTCTAATGTTTTTAAACATGTCTTTGTCAGTGAATAGAATTCATGAGGTTTAACCCTAAAGCAATGTTTTTAGGTCTAGTTTATTGTTATTTCCAGAGACACATGGGTCTTTTGGAAGCTTGATTCAAATTTATTTATTTATTTATTTATTTCCATTTTAATTCATTCCTGCATTTTAATGAAGCCAGAGTATAAACCCAAGGGGATTACAGAATCACAGAATGGTTGAGGTTGGAAGGGACCTCTGGAGATCATCTAGTCCAACCTCCCTGCTCAAGCAGGATCCTCCAGAGCAAGCACATTGCACAGGATCGCGTCCAGGCAGGTTTTGAGTATCTCCAGGGAAAGAGACTCCACTACCTCTCTGGGCAACCTGTGCCAGTGCTCAGTCAGCTTCACACCAAAGAAGTTTTTCCTCATGTTCAGATGGAACTTCCTGTATTTCAGTTTGTGCCTGTTGCCTCTTGTCCTGTCGCTGGGCACCACGGAGAAGAGTCTGGCCCCATCCTCTTGACACCCTCCCTTTAGATATTTGTATACATTGATGAGATCCCCTCTCAGTCTTCTCTTCTCCAGGCTGAACAGGCCCAGCTCTCGCAGCCTTTCTTCATAGGAGAGATGCTCCAGTCCCCTAATCATCTTTGTAGCCAGAAAGAGATTTATCATCTAGAGGTTTGTAGAATATAGTGCAAATTTGGAGCAAATGTTAATAAATGTGCATTAACACACAATTTAGGAATCTATTGCATGGCTTTCTCCTTCACACCTGAAAGGTTCAGGAGACATGGGACCAACTCGAGGATTCTGTACACTTTGTCAGTTCACAAAAGATCTGCTGAGAGCAACAAAGGTATCAGAGATGACCGCTGCACCAGGAAATCTGCATACAGACAATTCACTTCCTTTGAAGTGAATCCTCAGATGCTACAGTGGACTATGAATTTTTTAATGCTTTTTTGAAGGGATGTTTAATACTAAAAATACTGTATAAAAACAGAAAAAAATCAAAAGAGTATATAATATCATATTCCTGACTAGTTTTCCACATGACAATTAAAATAAGATCATGTAATTCACTGATCTTATTCTAATGTAGTTATTGACAAGTGAGATGAATCCCTCTCCATTGCTTACCAATATCGCTTAGCTTAGACTAGAGATGCCAGTTTTTAAGGCATTAGGTGAAATGAATCCTGTTCTTTGGCTTTTGATTCATCATTGCAATTTATGCCAGCAAATATTACACTCACAAAAGTATTGCGCAGCCTGTAAAATCAACAGACGAAAGACTCTGATTTTGTACTCTGATATTTTTGGTGCCATCAGGTTCATTTTCTTTCTAGGTAAGCCATCTCAATTACTTCAGTACTCAACACACAAAATCTTTTCTAAGCTCCTTTTTTGCTTGATAGTGGCATCTGAATTTGTTCTTCATTATCATTTAGATGGGATTATCTATAAGAAATAAGTATTCCAGGTGAAGGCTTTCCACTCATTGACCTAATGACCCTAAGCATTTCTTTTAAAAGATGCATTCAAACTGGAATGGATGCAAAGGAGAATCAGGGAAAATGAGAGCCTTTTTTTACAAGAGGTGATCAAAACTATAGTTGAAGTCTACTAAAGCTGATGCTAACATGCTCACTTTGGTATGCTTCTTTTCAACTACGTTTCTTCTCACATCAGGTGAATGAGTTGCTGGAAGGTAGAAGAGCAATTATGCACTTGCATAGACAATAGGTATAAATTAGTCACGGTAAATGCAGCCTGCAAACTAGATTTTTTTTGAACATCAGAGGATAGACTTCTGGAACAGTCTTTCAGTTGCAGAAGTCTTAGGCAAGCAACCAAACTCATCTGAGATGAGGCTTGATAAATTCACAAAAGAGACTGTAGGTAAGAGTTGCCTGAAATACAGGGCACTAGACTTGGGGAGCTCACTTCTTGTAATCCTGTAGTTTTGTTTCCATATTATCCTGTTCCCTATGCATTCCAACATTCAGCTTGCTCTCTGAAGCTGGCTGCAATTTGAGCAAAAGACTTAAATAATTAACCGCCAGCAGTGAGGTTCTTCAACCGTATGCTATCTTTTTATTCTGCTTGTACTTTTTTTACTTGAATTACTTGCATCCTTATTTTCCTTTCTTATCCTGAAAGGCATTCTGTGTGCATAGCTTCTTTTCTCTGCCTCTTACACTGTTGTCATAATGGTGCAGTGACAATATGCCTAGTAACGTTTCATGGCATGTGTAGTTTCACAAATTCCAGCTGTTAACCATATGTTCAGTCTTTGGAATAAGCACAGAGGGGATAGTCTCCTGCATCACGTATCTTATTCCTGCAATATTTAAACATATTATAGAGCAGAGCATAACTCTGTCATTTTTATTTAACGTGTGTGAAATCTCCATATTTTTAACAGGAAGGTTTCTGATAAAACAAAGAGTATCTCAATATACTAGTTCTAGTATCTTGTCCCCTTCCTCTCTAAATGTCATTATGGTGGCAACAGATGTCTTTGCCTTGTGTCCTTTGCTGAGTTTAATTTGTTCATTGTCTGATTTCCCAAAGAAATATTTGTTAACAGAATACAGTTACTATCTTTACTATGAGGAACCCAAAGCAAAGATTTTAAAAACTCTCAATAGCAAAAAAAAAAAAAAAAAACAGCAACAACAAAAAAAAAACTCCAGAAGAGTAAATGGGATTGCTGCTGACCAAGAAAGTATGACTTTGGGACACAAAGGTGGAATCAGAGATGCTTAATTCAATTCTAATAAAAAACCCTCTCTCTAAAACATTTATTTAAATGTGGTAGAACAAAAACATTTATCTACCTAGCTTTGAGCTTCGGTCTGGAAGATAGAATTTCTGAAATAATTGAATAGATTTTTTTTCCCCACAAGGAAACAGAACAATTCAATTGTGCTCTTTTCTCTGCCTGGCCCCATAGCCCTCCCTTTCTCTACAGGATGTCCAGCTTATCTTCATTTTAATTATTTTATGAGGTAGGTTTATTACACTTTCAACAAAGCAACCGTTTCTCCACATTATTGCACTGTTTACACCGTCAGCTTTCTCTCGTGTCTTTCCTGCTTACCTGAGTTTTTGACTAGAAACATTGGCACTTGGGGGGATGTTTTTTAGATAAAAATTTCTAGAGCTGCCTAAAGCATGTTAGACATTTTCAACACTTTAAAATTTTATTTTGTTCTACTTTCCCAAAATATAGTTGAATCAAAATTGTTCTTGACAGACATAAAAGCAGATTTTCAGTTTGGTTCTCTCTCTTGCCTAGCTTCAATTATTGCAAAATAATAAAAGGGCCAATGCTGACTTTCTAATTTATAATATTTACATTTTACCATTTTATATTCTTCTTCTTTTTTCTCAATTAATTTATAAAAGTAATCTTAAATATGAAGAAATTACAGAAGTCAGTAAGTATGTACTTTGCCTATTGGGTACGAATTGCCTAGCTCAGAACACACAATTTAAGAATTTACAAGGAAGTCAGTCCTAGAGTAAAGCTATTACAGCTAAACCACAGAGTTCCCTTGCAAGAAAGGAAAAAACAGAGCGGGAAGAGGTCAGAGAACATGACCCTTTTTCGCCATCATTCCTAGAGATTTTTTTTCAATCTGTTCTTAAATAAATCTAATGATAGAAATATCAAAGAATATTTTATGACACTCCTAGCAAAACTAAATAGAAAATGATTCAGATGGACAGCTGAACTGTCAGTCCACTGACCTACACGGAGTTCTTACCACTATAACCATTAGAGATTTTGAGTTTCTTGATGAACTGAGACTGATGTTAGAGACTTTTAAGTTTCTTGATAAACTAGTGAGAAAACACACAGACAAATGCAAGCACGTATACCGATATTCAGTCCAAATTTATCCTCTGTTCTTGACTTATATTTTATCTGAATTTTCTAAGCCCTATTTTTTTTTTTAAACTAGACAGTATTTCCTTGCAGGGAGTAAATTACACCTTGAATTCCAGCCAGCTGAAGGCTGTGTGTTCTGCACCCTCAGAGCGTACACTGGGAAAATTTATGAAAATGGAATAATTACTTATCTAATATTCAGTCTCCGAAAACAGGTCTTGGACAACATTATGTGTTTCTATATCCTATAAATGCAGTGATCCACTGCCTCAAATGTCAGCAAAATTAGTTTTGATTTTCCAGTACTTTCTATCCTGTAACTTTTACTAAGTCAAAGTAAGTGCAAAGTCAGAGTAAACCATCGCTACATCAGTATGTCTCAGAGAGTCTTCTTTTAAATGAAAGCCCAGTTACACAGGCAGTATGGAATTAGTCCCAAACCTGCATATGTGCCAAAGTACCTAATTGTATTTATTTTCTGCTCATCTTGACCAATCTCCTTACTGCAAGGTTTGTTATTCTGTAGGGCACTTATATAGGCTGCATAAAATAAATTATATCCTTTTCCCTCACTTTTTAACCTTCTTCAGAATAGGGCTAAATTAGCCATAAAACTGACATCTCAAGTATATAGACACCACTGAAATCTGAGACTTACAGTGGGTGAGTGGATCGGAACTACTGAACCACTTACGCCGATTTGCATAAGAAAAGATGCTGGGTAAAGACGCTGAATTCTTAGAGTAAATTCTAATGAGAAAATTTGGGATTAAGAGATATTCATAATTAAGAGCAGTTCCAATAACCATAAGCATTTTTGTATTTCAACAATCATTTTACACTGAACTCCAACAGAATGTCAAAATTCCTGAAGGAAATTTTTTGATAAGTTTGAACAAATTTGATTCAGTTGTTTATGAGACAGTTTTCCTATTGTAGACAGTTTTGTTTAGTTCCTCAGTGAGTTCCTACTCCGCAAAATCTCATGTTAAGTAGGATACGATATGATATGACAGATTTTACTTAATGGACACGAAGCAGTTCTTAAGTTATACAAAGAGCTAACCAGGCTAATTGGCAGAGCTGCTACAGCATTTCTCAGAGGTATCCTCCTCAGCATCTCAGATAGAAGAACTGCTACAGATATATCAGTAGGCCTTCCTACAAATGAAAATTAGATCTAACGTCTCATTATACAAATTTCTCCCTATTTTATAATTTCTCTTTTCTTGGGCTACTTTATATATATCTGTAACCATTTCAAGGCAGCTGCTGTAGAGAAAACAAAAACAAAAGGATCTTGCAACAGGTAGTACACATAACAAGACAAAGTGTAGAAGATAAATCACGTTTGCCCACAACCATCACTTCAAATAAATACATTTTCAAACCACTCAGTTTTGACAAACAGTCAAATCAACAAAAACAGTTTTGCTGATGTGTAGTTGCGTGTTGGCCTCTTCTGTTATTTGTAAACCTTTAGCAAAATTAACAGAAGCAGTAAAATATGCAACTATATTGTTTTCTAAACATACTTCTCCATAACTCTAATTCAGCATTTTTTGGAGGTTCTATACACTCAAATTAGAATTACTGTCTTATAGGGTTCGGAATATCATTTTCACTATTGAGATACTCTTCACTTCACATAATTAAAGCACTGGCCACCTTAAACTGCTTATAAGTAGGTCTTCACCAAAATGCTTTATAAATTATTTTAACTGCACAAACCTAAATGCCAACACTCCTTCTCCACCTCACATTACTAATGAGATGCCTGTAGAAGCGGGAGGAAACATAAATCCCTCCTAAAGGGGAAGGACAAGAAGAGGGCTAATCGGTACTTGCTGATGGAGTCCTCGGCACATGACAGCCGCCATGACATCATCTTTGCCATGTGCAACCCCCAGCAAGGTACCATTGACCTCTGCTGCTACAAATCTAGCGTATGCTAATGGCTCTGTAGCATACGTGGGACTTGCCTCCTGTCCCAGATTTGACCCAGCTGTGACAGTCATTCTTCCATGGTGCAAACAGCGAGGGGAAGTGAAGGAGCTTTTCCCCCTTAGATTTTCAGACACTGGTTCCCCTGATGTAACACTGGCTCAAAACAGGCCATGAAACAGTACTGCATTGCTTTTAGTTCCTTTATCAAAAGGAAAGTTGCTGTGCTGAATCCTGTATGGAGAGCTGTCATACTCTCTCTCACACTACATTTCTGTGAGACAGAACTATGTAATAACCCGTAAATTCGGGGGGGGGGGGGGGGGGCAGGGGATGGAAAGCGGCCCCATCATGTGATTGAGAAGGAGAACATACTGCAGTGTGGCAAAGTGTCTAAGCCCTTCTGCTAGTACTGAAGTGTCACCTGCTCCTGTGTCCTCAGCTAGAACGAGAGATACAGGGAACTAGTAGCAACCTACCTCAGTTACAACCCTTGTGTAAAATTGCTTTACTTTCATGCCAGGCAATATATATGTTTTCTTGGGTATAGATTAACCTTGCTTAATTCTTGTTCTACAATAAGAAATTATCATTTTAAGGGGAAAAAAGTTAGTAATAGCTAGAAATTTTTAAAATTTCCTTGAAGCTTTACAGGTTTCTTAACCTCTCAAGCTCAGGAATATTTTCCTAATATTTTAATGTTTTTCTTGCTTAATCTATGTTTTGTAGTGTCCATTTTACGTTTTATGAAAGTGTAAAGAAAATGCAGAAAATAGTATATAATGATCTGATTGCAGCACTGTAATTTTGGTCTTGTGTATTGAAATGATCACATTCCTTTAATACGCCATAGCAAGTTTTAAAATGCTGCATTTAATGGTAAGTCAGATAAACCACAATTGCAGAGCCTGGTAATGCTTGTTTTGACTTTGTAAAGTAAGATATCAAAGTGGTATAAGATCAAGTCGCCATATTTGGCACTGTCAAGTCCAAGTTAGACTTGTATCCTAGGTGAATGGATAGTCAAATGCAATCATCCCTCTGAAAATAGCAGGGTACTGTATATAAACTAAAAGAATTATTGGTTGTAAAGCAGTCTGGACTGAATATAACATAAACTCAGCTGGCTGGAGCTAAGGGAGCTGTTTCTTTTGCTCCATAACAGAGCTTTTGTTTCAGAAGCTGGAGACGCTATGTTTAGCCCAGCAACAAATTCTTTTTAAATGAATTAACTGTGTGTAGATTTGATAGTGTGTTTACCAAGACTTCCAGATGTGTACTGTTATGTCCATATACCTCATATGGTACGGTGTGGCTGTCTATCTATTAGATTTTAAAATAAACACAAGTCTTTTCTTTAAAATGTCTAAAAACAATTGTGCCAAAAAAGGTTCCTAGTCATGCAGAAGGTTACTATCATAGCCTTCATAAAATGACTGGTCTGCCCCATTATCAAGTGGTGCACGCATCATGGGTTTTCCTTCTTTCTCACTGGTCACAATGGTCATAGTCTCTGGGACCAATTCTTAATTTGGTATTTCAGTTACCAACATCTTCCTTCTCCCATTGCCATTCTAATCCTCTTCCATGTCCTAAAGTACTTTATATAATTAAAATTTTCTGTTTCAGCTCATTATTACTATTAAAGTCAATTTCTCACTTGAACATATGTACATGCTGGGCATGAATATAACTAGTCACACATGGACGTATGAGTGAAGGTTACTGAATCAGTCCCTTGTCATATCTGTGGAACATACTGGCTAAAATTTGAATGTATATTTGTAAAATCTTTATCTTGGAGATGAATTAACACAATGCCTGAAGCTTTCAGTTAACTAAATCATATGACTTGCATTTATGTGCTTATTTCTAATCATTACTGAAGGATGGTATTCAGGAACAGCAGAAGAAATGCAAGATGGAAAGCAGTAAGTTCCATATATTTCATTTGAAAGGCTTATAAACCCACCATGACTTCATGCTCCTCACCGTACCAGGAATGGCTAGGAAGCTTTACCTGGAGGTACTGACAAACGTACGTGAGGTTTAAAAATATGATTAAAGGGATGCCTGCCTGACAGCAAATAAATGAGATTTTATTTGTACTGACAGAAATGTATTTTGTATGCTCCAGGGGAGAAATGTGATCTGCTGTCTAGCAAATCACAACTTGGAAGGCAGTCTTCCAAATCCTGTACAAGTCAGAGAGACTAGGAAAGAAGGACAAACAAAGGGCTGCAGATCCTGACTATACTTCACACAACATGCTGGCTGAAACATTTGTCAGCATTGAGAAGAAAATCCAGTTAAGATCTGGAAAAAGGAGGAAGTCCTTCATCCAGTTTCTTAGGCAGATTTTGCAACTTACCCTGTGTTCTATGTTGTCATATTTCTATCATCTCTCAAGCTAGCTTCAGAATGACTATGTAGGCTATACAAATACATGCCTGCTAAAAGCCACTAACTGGTTTTTAGTCTTCTGGGAAGCATGAGTACAATCTACTCAATATTCAGCTCTAAAATACTAACGAAGGTATTCTATTTTTCCACTGTTGACATTTAGGTTGCATTAAACAATCTAGAACCTTGATTTTATCCATTTATAAATTAGGTTACTTGGCATTTTTCTAAAATACAATTTCAGAGCACTCACTTTATTGCTTTAAATGAACGCCTGGTTGTCTAAGCCTGGTCATCTCCAGTATTTAGTATTACTTGCTTTCACCACTACTGATCAATTAGATAAGAATCTACTAATCTCAATCCCTTAATTTGCGTCTTTTAATCACCACCTTTTATTCCTCTTTGCATTACTGTAAAAGCCTATACAATTCATCAAATGCAGACAATCATCCCTGCTTGTGAAATATTTACAACCTCAGCTTGTGACTATATGGTTTACTATGGTTTGCCTTTATCCTTACATTTCAAATCTTTTCTCAGCTTCCCACACCATTTTTCTTCTCTTACAAACATGATGGAAAAAATGTGCAAATTCTAAAATATTTGGAAAAACACCACTTGATTAGTTATCCTGTACATTTTCATGTGTAAATTATAACAGGCTGAGGCAATTAATACACTAGTGCTGCAGCAATAATTTGCTTATTTCTGATTTGATATTTATAACAATATAGAGCTAAATAATGTTGTGATAATGATTCATCTGCTACTTGTTTGTTAGTATTTTTGTTTGTTTTCACTTTTTCTGAAAAAGTAGAATTGAAAGTCTAGAAAACTACAAAGGTTAGAGTTTGGCTGTCCCTTGCCACTAACCTGACCAATGCCAAATGGCAGTGACAGGTGTTACAAAAACAGCAAGTTTTAAGAAGAAGATGCTCCCAAAAATAGGGAATATAAATATACAGACTCCACTTACCTCGGGATTAAGGCTACTGTTGAACAATACAGTATCCACAGCAGTAACCAAGGATCCATCTTTGCATGTGCCAAAAAATAATGGGCAAAGGACTCCTAGTAATCTGTTGGCAAGAAACACAAATTCCATAATAGGGTTATTGTAATCCATCCTGATAAGAATGCATGGAAAAAAACTATATTTCTGATACACTGATTTTCTTCTTATATCTAAAATAACAAACGACATAGCATAATGAGATTAATGAGTATAAAACTGCCTATTTCTGACGTCACTTATTGCTGATTTACACGGACCTAAGTCTATTTAAACAAATTTGTAAAAGTGGTATGAGGATGAGATTCTGCTCTGTATAATCAGAATTAAAATCTCCCCTTAGATATATTTATGCTTGATAACTCAAGTTTGTCATTTTTTCTACCACCAATTTCTGAATATTTATGACAAGGTATATCTCCAGATATACAGAGCAGAAAGGAAGTAACGTCTACATAATTTACTAGAGCTGAAATTACAGACGGATTACACAGACGAATTATGGCCTACTGATTAGCGATGAAAACTTCATGCTAGACTACATAGATACATATTATTTCAGAGCAAACATATAGCATTTTAAAATATTTTTCTCAACTTAAAATACTTAATTTGAGTTACCTTTTAAAATTCCTATGATTGCAAAACAGACTGTCATAGTCTGATGAGTCTAATTTTGCAGACTTTGGAAGAAGAGAAACAGTATAACCGAGAAATTGCATTTATTGTTTATTTTTAAAAACAGCCAATCCGTTTTAAGTTACATAGGAATGTTAGGCTCTAAGTTGTGGCATCTTAGGACTCATTAATTTCCCCTTTTTAATGACATCAGTTTTCTCATTCTAGCTCTCACTGCCTGCTTCTTGCTCTAACAGACTGTTTCACAGCAATTCAACACTAGTCAAAGATGGAATATTGCCCTTCTGGGCTTCAGGTCAACATAATTGGGAGATGAAACCCCATAGTTGGCAGGGGAAAAAAGAGAGAACATTTTTGTGGCAGGTTAGTTCAAAAAAAAAAAAGTCAGCTGACTGAAACTGCTCAAAAGTCTGGAATGTTACAGGGATCTTGTGAGAGGTGGGTTGAAGAGGCAAACACAGGTGAAGTCATCAAAGGTGTACGGTAAACAAAGCTTATCCCACGACTCCCCAGTCATCATAGGGATACCAACAGCCATATGGTAATAGGCAAGCAAAAAGACTATTGCAGCTTAGATTTGTCACAAAAATAAACATATTTGCCTTAGAGGAGTCTGTTTTTATAACCATGTGTGACAGGACACTAAGCAAGCCAGAACTTTGAGGCAGAGCTGTCTGTACCTTTTCCTTAGAGTGAGCACATCACAAACAGTAAAACAATTTTCAATCCCTAAGTTAGATTTTAGTGGAACCCAAAGTGGAACAAGGTAGCCTTTGAAAGAGAGGAAATTCAAATCTGTTGAAAGAGACAGGTTCACATAAAACACTTTGTAAACAATCTCCTCCCTACTTTGGGTGCCTGTATATCCAAATCCAGCTCCCAGGTCCAGCAGTTTTCAACTTTTGGTTTACTACAAATTCAACATTCCTTTCTGGAGCCTAAGGAAAATTTCTTTGTCCCTTCATGCCTAGCTACCTGGCTGCTCCCTTCCTCTCCCGAGAACTTCCCAGCTCCTCCCACACTGCCAACTCTCCACTTGCCTGCCCTGAGCTCCCGAAGCTTTGCCAGCTGAGCAGTGCCAGTAATACTCTGAAACTCATTCCAGGGAAGCCTCAATACCCCTTCAAA
The DNA here is from genome assembly GCF_040807025.1 of Struthio camelus. Taxonomy (NCBI): domain Eukaryota; kingdom Metazoa; phylum Chordata; class Aves; order Struthioniformes; family Struthionidae; genus Struthio; species Struthio camelus. The sequence goes on from NC_090949.1 coordinate 15,062,595, forward strand.
CTACAACAGTTAACCTGACCAACAAAGCCTGAACCAAGCCAAAGCAGATAGACTATCTACTTTCCTCTTTTTGCAAAGTATAACATGCAATAAACGGTGAACGAGCAAGTAACATAATACACCTTCCATCACAGCATGGATGAAAGACGATGCTCAACTGTTATGAATCAATAACTTTAAAATAACGTGAATGCTGAATTTACATTGTTTACTTTGAGAGTGTAGCGGGATGACTGTGTATCACCCGGCCCTCCCTGTTCATTCGTCATGGCAGTCTGCAGAGCAGTAAGAAATCTTTGAAAGTTCTCACACGTGGAACTGTACCAGGCTCTTCTTCAACATATGCTTAATCAAACAGAGCTCACCGGCCGTTGTTCTTTTCACTTAAAATGAGACTTTTTAATCCCGTTCTCAAATATTTTCTGGATGGATGTGATAGCACATTTCTCTTGCAGGCAACAGTGTTTTAATGGGGAAGGAACACAAAACTGCAGGGCAGTTTGTTAAGTCTTGTTTGCTGAGACAAGTTGTCTTTTCCCATGAAATGGCCTTTACTGATATTCAGACAGTTTGTTCGTTATTTTTAACTCCCCATAGGTTTGCCATAAATCTATGTCAGGCTTGCATAGACTTCAATTTTTATTAACTCCTGACACTTAACTTTTCCCCAAACACATTTTTGAAAACCCTGGATTTGAATTAACTACCCAAATATGAACCCCAACATACACAGTTTAATTTGATCAAATAAAATCTGCAAGTTGTTAAGGAGTGAGGGTGAACACATTTTTTAAAATTAGGGGCACAGCAATTTAAGAAGAAGCAAAGCATTGAACATCCATTTTTGAAAGGAATTTTTCAGAGAAAATAATTTCTGCATTTCTTCCTGCTGTCTTCTGCATAGAAAGAAGCCACTGTTTTTTACTGGCCAGACCATTTTGCCTTTGGGAAGGGGAAGTCAAGAACAGGGAAACTCCCTGTTGAAGGGACAGCAGCATTCCCATGCCTGCAGCCCATTCCTGTGGCTCCAACAGCTGGAAATTAAACAGAAAAAGTGGGTAATGCAAACTTGCGGTCCGGTTTCAAAGTAAGTAGACTGTACTAGCTTGACATGTTTGAAATCAAACTGCATTCTTTCATTCCATTTTTTATTGTCTGCTCTGTCTAGGTGCTTGAAATTTTATGAATCTGCTGTGACAGTGTACTACTACTGTCTCAACCACCAAAATTTTTAACATCTTGTTTGTATAACATTTCCTCTTTCTCAGTGTAATATTAGATTAAATTTCACAATGTCATTAACAGTGTGAGGGCAACTAATATTAAATGAATTAGCAGCTTCATTTTGTAGGGCAATTTTATGGATCTTCTTAAATTACTTTTTCCCCAAAAATCAGAAAGTCCAGTAAGTTACAGAAGCGTATGGGGCAATACATGATATCACAAGTGATGTTTCTAAACAAATAACAGGATGACAAACCACCAGCTCTTTCCCATTACTTTTTATAACACAGAAATAGCTTGAGTGTTTTGGGGGGGACTTAAGATGTATTCAGAACAGATAACAACACGTACATTCTTTAAAGACTAAGGTAAACCACAGAGGAAATGATGCCTTGGAGACAAAGTAGTTCAGAAAAATCAACCCTGATAGAGACGAACAAAGTGACAGACCCACAGGCAACTCCCAAGTCAGCAGCTCTGCTCCTTGTGAAGTCTGCCAAGAAGCATAACTTGCCTAGGTATTTCCAGCTGCCTGTTCATTATTTCATTATTCTCATTCCTGTCAAAATGCATCTTTCTTGCAACATTGTCATTCACGAAACATCGACTTTAGGCTCCAAAGGCAAACAGGCCAAATTTAGAGCTTTATTAATCTGAAATAAGTCCACTGAAGTCATCAGTCATAACCATTTATATTCCTGGAGAAATTTGGCTCAATATTTAAAAATGCAGGAAACTCTGATCCAATTGGAGACTTTTCAGCTTGGTGCAATTTGCCCTGGGTTTGTGGGAGCTTAGGGGATGGTTTCCAAAAATTAAGATGGCTAGACTGGGGTTCATTTCAGATATTACCTGAGATTTTTATACTAGGTTTTAGCATCAATATTACACACAACACATACACATTACATAGTGTCTGTAACGTGCTCTTAAGTACAGAGGTCATTCCATCTGGCAGGAAGGGGTTCTGTGCAATGCCGAATGGAGCTCCTGAGAGGACAATAGTATTGATTCATGTGACTCAGATACTTTGTCTCTGATCTTGTTGGTCTCCCCTATAGCAAAACACTCCCTGCAATATTAGAGCAGCATAAAGGCATGCCGCAGAAGCTACTGCTCCCTTTCAAAAGCTGTATGTGGAAAGCCTCTCCAACTTGAGGAGGAGGAGGTTCCTGCCATAGTTCCTTTCAGCCATATATTCTGCTGCTTCCTAGTCATCTAATTACTCTTGATGTCAATATGCAGTCTCTCTTCTTGGGCATCAGCAGCACAGGCATTACTGAGTGGTGGAGGGTGGGAACAATCACCAAATAAAAAGGGATATTCAGTGATGCAAGTGAAGCTTTCTCACTCCTTTTTTCCTGTGTTTCTCCACAGGTTTTCTTTAACACCATAATCATTTAGGGTCAAACAGAAGAGTACCTATTTTTTTTTTTGGTCAGTACAACTCTCCTCCAACCCAAAATAATAGTAACATCTTTCAGTTTTAGCTGCATCTTAGGGGCCATATAGACGTCCAGCAAATAAATATTGATTCTACTTTCCATACATAAACAAACGCATACATACAATGATTTAAAAGACGTCAAGGTACATTGCAGTAGTTGGATCTACTTCTGGAGACAAAAAGATATATATATATACACACACACATATATATATATATATATATACACACATACTTCAACTGGGTACATGTAAATACTTATATACTTAAAAACTAAGCACCTGCCCAAAAACTAGAAGGCTCAGAGCCATAGCTGCCTTGCAGTTGCGGGAAGGACAGAAACAGTATTTATATGGTGAAGATAGGTTGGATGTTCTTACCTAGGAGAAAGTAAAAGACAAGATTGCTATATATCACCTGGAATAAATTTTGAGCTTTTCACAGACCTAAAAATAAAAACAGGTGCACAAAATTCTATTGGCATAACAGAGACCAATTTTGAAAAGACTATTGTCTGCAAATGCAATGATCCTTAAAGCTTACCTTGAGGAGGACTTAAGGATTCTTAGCAAAGTAGGAAGGATAGCAAGGTAGATAAATAATCAATTCTTGGAGTGAAATACACACTTTTCTTTCCATTTCTCAATCTCTCTCTCACATCTGATTGTAATAGTAGAGAATTAGAAGACTAAACTATATAATAAATTTTGGAAAATAACTGCTGTCATTATCTGGAATCAATCTGGATATAACAGATTAATCTTTAACATAAGATTGCCTGTAGATGTTATATGCGTACGTAAAGCTTGATTTCTCCAGACATTGAGAATCTATGTAGAATCTATAGTTTTAATCCGGGTAGTACAACCTACCTCTAGGTTTCGGTGCTACCACCTTCAAAGCATTACAGATAATTACAACAAGAGTGGGAGTTTTTTTTATAAGACTTGTAAAATATAATACCTCTATATTAAAGAAAAACAGGCTGTGAATAGTTAGACTACACCCCTGAATTCTGGACTCACTACTACCTAGTGCAGATTCTTATCTCATATAAACTTTACTTATTACTATGATAACTTCTGAATCAGTTGCCTAGTATTTTAGTCTTAAATGTCAGGAACATATAACTCATTAAACAATATAGCAGTGGAAAGATCAATGTAATGGAACTTGAATTTTTTTAATGAGAAGCCAAATGTGGGCTTTCATATTTCCTATTTTACAGTATTTCATGAAATTGATACAAAAAAATTAAGCTGGATTTTAACTCACAGTTTAGCATTTTGTTTCTAAGAATCTCTTATTTCTTTATTCAGTTTACTGTTTTCATCTTCCTTGCCTAGCCCACTCAAGTAGACCTCAACACTTTTTGTTTCAGTCCAGACTGCCTACAAATGAATCTAATTATTTTATAGTTTGGGCAATCTGTCTACCAGATAGCAGCAACTGGACACCAATCGTTGCTTTGAAACTCATAATCATTGCTTTGAAATTCATTAACTTCAATTTTTTCTAATAAAGATGGCAATTTTCATGGTATTGAAATAAAAATAAAAAATAATCCCTTTCTGGAAAAAAGTCAAAATACGGGGCAGTTAAGGTATAAGTTGAGAGCAGTGCGGATGACAGCAGAATTACTGAAGCGCTGTGAGCATTTCTATGATATGCTTTAAAGTGCTAAGATGAGTTTCAACAGAAATTATTTGAATAGCAATCAACATATTGATTATTTGATATAATGAATATTATGCAGACAAAAGCTGAAGCACAATTTCACAGTATCAAGTGGGACAAGGCATATGCAAAAATGTTCTGCTGCTCCTTCATTTACATATTATTTTGGGATTCTGATTCAGTCGCTATTTTCTCCTCAGTTTGTCCTAACTTCAGAAATTAATATTCACATTATATTACAGTAAACAATGTAAGAAAGGGATGTCTTTTACAAAGCACCCATTTATTGTGGATTCAACTGATATTTTCAAGACACTTGCCTTTTCAGCATACATACATACGCACACACAGACAAAATTTAAATACTCTGCCTTTGAGAGAAATTATCAAGTTTCTGGGCCCTGCAGAAACCCATGCCCATGGACAGGAAGCCCAGTTTCAATGCAATCCTTGTTTCATTATTCCCTGTCACATGAAGTACTCAATGCCTTCTGGGAACTGCTGTTAACACGCACAGCCCACCAGTCTCCTGGGACTGGTCCCAAAGACTTTGATAGGGCTTATGTACTGAAGGTTGCCTCACATTTCAAACGGGCATAATCAGCCCTAAACAGGTTTGAAATCTTAAACAACTAAAAGGCACCAAATCAAATGAAAAGGTTTGCCATGTCATAATTTTAAAGCTATTACACATAACTAACTCAACCAATTTCATCAATAAGTTTTCCTTATTTTGTAGGAAATACAGAATTGTCTTTTATGAAGAATAATTACACTGCATAATTATGCATGCCATTCAGTTTTCATCAACTAGTACTATTCTAATATAGGTTTAAAACTATTCTGTGAACAGAGGTGGATGATGGGAAATATTCAAAGAAGTCTGCTACCACTCTCATATTTCAAGGCAGTTAGCATTCAACAATCCAGTGAGTCCTTTGACAGGACATGTTATTGGAAGGAATATTAGTTTAATATAGTTAATATGAGTTTAATATATTACATATTTATAGAAGATAAAGTTCTGATTTTTTGTTTACTAATTTTTCCTTTTTTTATGTGCACATCATGTTTCTGCTGCTGCTCTTCTGGGATGTTGGCAAGTGAGGAGGCAGGCACAAGACTGGGAGCAATATGAGGCAGGAAGTCTACTGGAAATATTACCTTTGTTTTCTTAGGTGCATAACTTAGTGCTCTTTCTTATAGAACAGGATAAACTCTTCTTCTACTCCAAAGTAATTTAACATGTGATTCAGTTGAGAGATATCTGTGCACAGGGAGAAGAAATACAGGGCTGCTAAGACCAGGCATAAATTCATTTGCTGTTAGCTATTTACCTTCTTGGTTGTCTCCCTGTTTTAATTTCCCCCAGTGCAAAGGGTGGTACTGTGAGGGTGTAGCATTAGTGTTGCCTGAAACTAATAAACATGCTACCAGTGTGACACACGCAGACCATTAGTCTGTGCCTGCACTGCCTCCTTGTGTATTACCTAGGCCACCAGTGCTCCTCTCCCACAAGACAATGCCCCAGAACAATGCAGAACAGGGCCTATAAGAGGCCTTTTATACTTAAACACCTGCGTTCTTAATTTGCCACAGGTCACACTTAAAAATGGACTGTGGTAGGTACATGCTGGCCCATTGTTTCAATAATAGAATAATTAAAGCAGAACTGATCACTAAAACACTGCTAATAAGATAAACAGTTGGCGATGAGGGTAATTAAGCCAGTCCAAACTGTCTGTTGTTAGTTCTCCCAGCTCTGTTCCAACTGTTCTGCAGCAAAGGAACGCTCAGGTAAACTGTAAAAAACAATCAATGAAGGCACCAACTAGATAAAAGCAATTGAGAACAAATATTAAAAAGGTGTTGTGTTGCAAAACCACTATAGACTTATACTAATGGTAAGTTTTAATGGACTGTTGAATAGATTCAAAAAAGGCACCAGAAAATAGATTTTTGACAGTTCTGGCACGTAATGGCAAGAACTATAAATAAATAAATAAACAAAAATACAGAAACTGAGAAATTAATCCCTACATCAAATCTGGATGTCTCATTTGTAGTGTCTTTAATGAGGAAAATTCTAGCATCTTTAACAGGTCTTCATTTTTAGATGTTACACTCATAGACAATATAATCTGTTTATTTTTGAATCAAGTATAATTACAGTTACCAAAGGTTATGAGCTGCCTAGATCCCCAGCAGAAATTTATGCAAATGAAAAAGGACTGGTGGCTGGTGTATCCATTACACTGCATTGTGCTATAAAGTAATAGTAAGTGAACCTTAAAAGGGTTCAGAGTTTTGACTCAATTTTGACTAAGAACACACAACCTACAGAAAAAACGAAAAAAATGCATTAGCCCCTGACAACACCAGCTTCTTTCCTCTCCCTTTGAGACACAGAGAATTCACCATGGGGTGGCTTCTTCAGGACTTCTTTTTCTCAACCCCAGCCATAATTGTAAATGTAACCTTAACTGTAATACATGACCACTAACCACAGCAGATATGAAAGTAAGAGACTGACCCATATCTCTATCTCTGTGGCTCACACAAAATCAAATGATAACTCAGGCTCTCCAAACTTCGTCTTCTCAAGCCCCACTGTAATACCTACCTAGGTAATCAGTGCTTACAGAAAACAGAAGATGAAGCACCCTCACAGCACCAGCAAGCCACACAAAGTCTAGGGACAGCAAGACACTTGAATTTTTATTTTCTTAAGCATTAAACATAACCCCAGACCTAAACCTGACTTTCATTGCAGCAAGGCGATGGATTTATACAGACACTTCAAGCCTTTATTTCCAGAGCTGTAACCTTGTCTGTATGGCAACATTTACAATACTTCTGAACTAAGGCAATGGCCTATGAAAACATCAGAGCTGTTCTTATCTCAATGGGTTGTGCAGAATCCAACAATTAGTCAGTATCTTCAAGGCTTCATCTCCCAAACCATAACATCTAACCCCATCCCTAACCTCCAATTATATATGCATATGCATAGTTATCAATAAGAAAATAAGGTCATGAATATACCATCCAACTTCTACTCCTGCAAACAGTGCAGAAACTAGTGATAAGTATGGCCTCCAAAATATCCTTTTTCTACCCTAATCTTACAGCCAACCTTACCCCTAACCTTCGCTACACTAAGGTAACCAAATATAACTACAGTCCTGAAAAAAAGGCATTGTCTAGTGAGAGCAACAAGTTGCCTCTTACTCCCTCATCAATAACCCAGTCTCTTGGAGTCATCTTTTGCACACTGTACCCTTAATGATAAAATATACAACTTAGCAGATGGAAAAGAAAAATAAGAGAAAAATAAGAAAAAAAGAAAATAAGAGATTTGCACTTGATGATAGCAGCCCACTTTCTATTTCTGCATCCCGAAATATGCAGTAATAAACCCAATTCCCTGTGAATTATGTTGTTGAGTCTTAACCTAAACCTAGTCCCTCTTCTCCTTTTGACAGCAACCTTCCTAACTCTTCAGATCTGTTAAAAATCAATGCTGAGGTGGGAGCCTGACATTTTCCTAATCTTAATCTGAAAGATAGGCAGTCGTCACTGAAAGAGAACAAACACCAACAGTTCTGGTCGCATCACTGGTTGCTTTTCTGCCCCTAAGAGAGTGCAATAAATTGGCTTCTAGACAGTAAAGCTAATCTCAACCTTATCCAAGAGACCAGCTGATCCCAGGACCTGAGTCCCTGGCCCATTTTATTTACTAGTATATATTTAGTCTAAAGATTCCCAAACCTCAATCCTGACTCCAGTTCCTGTAGCTGCAACCCTAACTTCTGCCTTATTAATAACTAGAGGATCAATTACCAGAGGAAAAGTCACTGGCTTCTATTCTTATCAGCTGAGTCTTATTAATTTTTATTTCTGGGAACATTGTAGATTGTGCCTCAAGATATGCTCTTGATACTCAGGCTTCCAAAACCCCAGCCTTAACCTGTTTTAAACAGTAACACCACTCTTATTCTTACCCAGGGCAACAAATCCTACAGAGACTGACATAGGAAAAGACAGTACAAGACTTCTAGCAGTATCTGCCCAATTCTCACCTCTGCAGTCTTTGCTGAATTCAATGCTAATGTATAATTTATTCACAGGACCCACACGTGGAACACAAGAAAATATGAATGTCTGGCTTTCCACGGTATTGTTTCTATGCTTATCTGCAGGGGACCCTGTAGAATAGCACATTACTCTGGGATGCAGACATATTACCTTAAAAATCCTAACCCTAGCCTCAAGTATAACAAAAGCTTTGTTGAGATCTAGAGAATGAATTCCACCTGTAACACAGAATATGAATCCTTAGCTTATTTCTACATCTGGTGTAGAAATATCATTTTCTATGGAGGAAGAAAATGACTAAAGGCTTTAACTGCTAACTACTGTAGCACAAAGCTTGCTGTCAAGATCACTGCATTTAAGATAAATGAATTTTCCTCTTGATGCTTTATTTTCCTAAGCCCTAACCCTATGCCTAAAACTAGGCTTATTCTTAGCCTACAGGAAAACATAATGCAAGGCATTGGTTTCTATTAATGCTTGCCTCTTCCTCATCTCCCTGTTCACAGGTTCCCAATGTAACCAAATTGTTCCAAATTGTGACAGGTTACAACACAAATCTGAGCCTTAAATCCACCTCTAATAGTAGTTTTATTTTTAGGAAGGACACCAATTTCTACAGGAAATTGCAACATAGTACATCAGATTATATTAATACCTCCCTGCTATTCATCTCTGGTAGTCTTGCAGAGTCCAGCATTCCTCAGGGTTTAGGAGAATTACAATTCTCAAACCCTAACTGACTTGAACCCTAAACAAACCTTCAGGTGAAGGAGTAACCCCCACTACTGAAGACAATATTAGCCAAGGATTCCTACCAACACTGGCCCTATTATTACCTTTGAGGGGACTTGTAGAAAGGTATCATATTGACAGGTCTTTGCCAAAACCCTCAGCTTAACCCTAACCATCATAATACCTACCTCCTAGACAGTCTACTAGCCCCAATCGCACTGATAAAACTCAAGGCATAGGTTTCTATCAATATTAACACGTTTAATAACTCCAAGGGTTGGTGGGGTCCAGCAACAAAATGGTTTCTTAAGACTTCAGAATCCTCAGGCCTAACCCTAAGCCAAATTTTTGCCCTTTACTTACTGTTAGGAGTGATATAAATGCCTACGAGGAGAGAAATCACCAGGTATCAGTTTCTATCAACCACAGCCATCTCTGGACACTCTGCAAAATCTATCACTGAACTGAATTCAACAACAACAACAACAACAGAAAAGTTCCCAAACCTTGACCAAACCTCATACATAAATTACATATAAATTATGTAGAGGTAGGGGCTAATCACTATAGTATAAAACTATAGTGAGTAATGGCTTTTTTGACCAAGGCCTCTTTCAGTTTCTGGAGGGAATGCCAAGTCCACATCAGAATTCTTGACGCTTTCATTTCCAAACCCTATCCTGTTTTAACCTGATTTATTACTAGGGGATCAATCTTGGCAATAAAATACAATTTAAAGTTTTGGATCTAATCGAACCTGGTTTTCTTCTTACCTCTAAGCTTTTGCAGAATCCACTGCCAATCAGGGATGATGACACTTTAGATTTCATAATCCTAACCCTAAACTCCTCTCATAGCGGGGAGGGCAAAGGGGGTCACGGTGGGGACAAAAGGGGTCCTGCTGGGATTTGTGTCTTTTCTAACCTTATTAATAGCTAAAAAACAATCCTTACAGGAAAAAAGTAACATAAGACTTTAGGTTCAATCACCACCTGCCATAGTTTTCTCTCTCGAATTCTGCAGAATCCTACAGTAAAGATGGATCTTGACACTGTATTCCAAAACCCTGACTTAACCCTATCCTAACCCTAATTTTATATAAATCTCATAGGTGAGTCCTAAAGCTGAAGTCAAACCTTGTACACCTTTACCTGCCCTCCCAGACAGTTCTGTCATTTGAGCCTTTAAATTCCTAATCCCAACCTTAACACTAACTTTATTTATTACCCAGGCCTAAAATTTTTAATCTCTTCTGTTGGTGTTTCTGGTAACTACTCCAATTAATGCACCTTCAGTTTAAAAATGTAGAAATCCAGTCCTCGATATACATATGGCAACTAATATGAATTCAACTTGCAGTCACATCATGGCCCTGCCTTTGGAGTTATAAAATCCAGTAAGAGTGTGTCAACAACGCATAGTGCAGCTCTGTCTAAGCACTTCAGCTTTGCCAGTGTCAACTGAAGATGCTTCTTTACATTCTCAACAGGAAAAATTAGTAATGCTAATGTTGCTATACTGCTTTGGTGCCTGAGGAAACGAGTACTGAACTATGCTGCTTTGTATCAAGTTTCTTTCACCATCACTTGTTCTGCTTAATTCTTAGGCATCTGCAAGAATCAATGGACACTGTGACACTCCCTAGCCCAAAAAGTTTGCTGAGGAACAGAGAAAGCCCTGGCAACACTGTCCAAAACCTTAGACAACAGAACTGGTGGAGCTCGGTGGAGTAGTAAGCTATTACTGTTAACAGCAAATGGTACAATATTAGACTTCCTGAGCACAGAATCACAGAAACAAATATGGTTGTTTACTTTGTCCGTATGCATCCATTTATATATTTCTGTCCTGTAAAAACTACAAAAAAAGTTTAACATTTCACCTAACAGAGGTCATTCCACTAATCTCCATTTGTAAGAGATCTTTTTTTCACAAAGGTTCACTTCAATGAAGCAGTATAACTTACTTTATTTTTTTCCATCAGTATCATACAACAGAATACTCTTTGAAAACATAGATCTGCACCAAAAATGAGATAAGGATGAGATATTCACCCGCCAAATAAAAAGAATTAAAGTCATGGAGAAGACAGTGAGTGATGACCTTTAAGAAAGGCACATACCAAATTTTGCAATGCTCAGTTTTGTGCAGTGAACAGAGCTGGAGTTCACGTTTGAGAAGGCATACAAAGTATTTTAAGACAAGTCTATGTTCCTGAGATACATAGAAAACAACAATAGCACAGAATATGGGCCTCTTAGGAGGTTTAAAAGTATCCTTTTCTTGACAATGCATTACTTGTTCCCAGTGAAATAACCCCTTCACATACAGAGAGAAGTCTCTGCTTTTGGTGACATCAGGGAACCTGCTAGGAGAAACGCAGTATGACTGCAAGATAGTGAAGGAACAACACACTTACAGTTACATTTTTTTAAAGTGCCTATAGGCTGAGGAATGTGAAAGTGCTGCTGTGAGTTTCTTGTAAGCTACATTGGGACAAGAAAACATACTCTTCTCTATAGTTCCTAACCCCTCCCCCTCTCTGCCCCAAAATACAACAATGACCCATCTGTGCACATACAAGAAAGCAATTCCTAATATTTAAACATGGGCTAATCTGCCAACATTGATGTATCAGGGACAGAACATAATGAATGTCACAATGCTTAGTCTTTCTTTTCACTAAAGCTGTCTTGAAGAATAACGAGGAACAAGAAAGCCAATAGAAAGGACAAACCACTGTGAACCACGGTTGATTTTAAAAATAAGAACATAATTCATCTCTCATCAGTTTTTCTCCGAAAACTTTTTCATGTTTCAATCCTCTCTCAGATTTAGAAGTAATATCTTTATCCTGAAATTATACTCAAGTGGTGAAATTTTCTACTAAAAATCCTTAAGAATTATTTTATGACTCTCATAAAGTTTACTTGTCCTCTAAAACATTTCTATTCTTTGAAGTATTTTTATACTAGACCTAGACCGCGATTATTGCATTCTGCGACATGAGCATGGCAATTAAGATGATTACAAATAACTATAACAATCAGTTAAATGAAAATCAATAATCCTGAAACACCAAATTTAAGGTAGATGTTTAATAAAGTTGCTAGTGATGTTCTGCAAGATGTGGATCACCACTTCAGGCATCTAAATTGCATGTAACTTTTGGCTTATAAGAAACTCGGAATCTCATAGTAATTTACTATGTATCTACGTGGCTGAAGGTAGCAGCATCCAGAAATAACTGAGCTAGCTCCAAAAATTGTGGAGCTGGTACTAGAATTAATATAGTTGTACAAACATGGAACTTCACCCGAACTAACATATTCTCCTTTTCATGCCTTACAGTGATCTAAAATTGTAGTCTGGGAGGCCAAATACTCAGCATTTTGCCTTATCTTGTTCTGCTTGGATCTGATGCAAGGCCACAAAAAGCAGAGGGTACCTTTCCACTGACACTTTGGGGCTGAACCACACCCCCTAACATTTAAATAACTATAAAGGCACCGTATTAAATTACTGTTCTCTACGCTGTGACATTAACTACCCGTTCTTTCTCAGCATCTCTCCAAAATGCTTCCTCTTCCTCTCTTGGCAAGACATAGCCCCCTTTTTTTTTCTAAACTATGTTCTCTTTTAGCTATTTTCATTAAGGCTCAAAAAAAAAAAAAGTCAGAGGCAAGCTGTGCGATGAGAGACTGGATGTAGCAAGAATGCTTGTGACAGAAAGATGTGTAATCCATAAACACCAACAGGTAACTTGAAACTTTACACTATGAGAGATTTTCCATCAATAAAGTGTTAAAATAAAAACAACAAACTGTCTTTGGACTGCCTCCTGACATTGAAGGAGAAGGAGGATGAAACACCAAAGGAACTACACTAACTTGTTCCCAGAAGCATCTGGTAAACCTCTGAGGACAACGCAGAGAGGAAGGTAAGCAGCAATAGCACTAGCAATTAATTCCTGGCTCTTAGGTAGCGGTATGTGTTGAGGGTTTAAGGCAGACAACCCTAAGACTAGCTCTGAAGGAATAACCTTGGATCCCCAACAGTGGTATAGACACAGTATTTCGGTGCTCCACAGCCGTGTTGTGGCTAAACTACCTGAACTACCACAATAAGCTGTATGTTTATTAACAACTGCTACCAGTTATTTTCGTAGTAGAAAGACATCAACGAAGCCAAAATTTAAAAATCTAGTACGTACCTAGGCTAAAAAGCGAGCGTAGGTTTCTCTCTCTCGTTTGAGGGAGAAACCGTGGCGCTGAGGACCCGACCCCTCCCGAGGGGCTGCCCCGGCGGCCCGGCTCCGCCGCAGCTCCCCCCCGCAGCACCGGGGCCCCCGGCCCGGGCCCCCCGCCGCCAGCTGCTGCGGAGCGAGGGGGACAGCAGGGCCCGCAGGGAGCCGGGCCAGGTCTTTCGAGGAGGAACTTTGCAACCCTGCTCCCTGACTTCCAGGATGAGGGGAGGAAGGGGGGCGGCGGGTGGGCGAAGCGCCCTGCGGCCCCCCGAGGGTGTGTGAAACCCTCGCGAGTGGGCGCGGAGCGCCGGGGCGGGCAGCGCCTGTCGGGTGCCCCGGCTCCACCTCAGCGCCCCGCGCACGAGGAGCCCCCTCCCCCACCCCCCCCGCGCGCGCTCCGCGCGGCTCCTCTCTCACCACAGGCTTCTCCCCTCCCCCAACACGGCCCCGCTCCCGCTCTCGCGCCCCGCGCCATCCTCCCCGCCCGGCCCCGTTTCGCGCCGCCCGGGCTGAGGGGCGCCGCGGCTGGCACTGCGCATGCTCCGAGCGCCGTGGCGGCCCGGGGGTCGGGGCGCCCCGGCGGCGGCCCCCGCGCTCCTCCAGCGCCGCTGGGGCTCCGTCCCACCCGGCCATCCCGCCCGCTCCCCCCCGCGGCTCCGGGAGGGCTGGTGTCCCCTGCCCGCCGCGGGGGGCTGGCGGCGCGGCCGGTGTGCGGCGGCCGAGGCGGAGGGCGGTGCTGTGGGCGGCCGGCGGCGCCGCGCGATTGGCTTCGGCCCGGCGGCTGGCTTGTCAGTTGGGCTCCCGGGGGTGGCCGCTGGGAGCCTCTCGCCCAGCCCTCTGACGGGATGAAGCCTTTAGGGGGATGCGGAGCTCCTCGCATTTGGATTAAAGCCCCTCATCTGCCTTCAGTCTGAAGGCAGGGCACCCGGGAGGACGGACCGGAGGGGCCTGCGCAAGGCCGGGCAAAGAGGGAGAGGGAGAGACCCCCCTCTCCCCCCCCCCCCAACAATCCCCTTCGGTATTCCACGTATGGCTCTATAGGAGAAATCCTCTCTGGGAATATTGTGGAAGGGACGGAGCTGGTATAAATTGAAGGCGTCCGGGTTTAAATCTCACTTGTGGGCGCCCAGCATGGAGATGCAGAGGTGGTCCACAAGGTGGAAAACGAAAAGGTGGCTCTGGGACTCCGCCGTAACCCTGCTCATCGCTTTCACCCTCCTTGCCCCGGCTGCGGAGGTCAGAGGAGGTAAGAAAGAAAAAGGAGCCGGGCGAGGGCAGTGTCCCGGGAGAAGCCTGTCAGAGCCCCCCTGGGCGAGGGGAGGCCGGAGGGGGAGAAGCGGCGCGGGGCCGGCCCGGGCGCGGGGCGGGGGCGCGAGGTGCCCCGCGGGGGGCGCCTCGTCCGCCGGCTTCGGCTGTGGTTTCAGCGCGGTGGAGGGGAGGCGCGGGCGGGCTGGGGCGGTGGGACAAACACTTGTTGAGCGGCGTGACTGCCCCTCTTCCAGCCCTAAATCCAGCTCTGAAGTCGTAGCGTGCGCCTGCGATTTTTCAGCTCTGCTGAACGTAGTCGTGGAGCTGACCGAGTTCCCCGAGTCTTGGCTCCAACGGAGCGACAGCCCCCTGCCCTCTCCGCGGAGGGGCGAGGGAGGGGAAGGTCGGGGGATGCAGGCTTTCCGCCCCGATTCCCTTCAGTCGGCGGTTATTTCTTTTTTCCCTTTGCGGAGGCTTTCAGTGGGCAAACCATCTTCCAGGGCCAGAGGGCAGGAGAAAGCGCGCGTTGGGGGCCCCGCTGGCAGAGGGCGAGGGGAGCCGCTCCGCCCCGGCGCGCCCCGCAGGTGCTCCGCGAGGGCTCCGGCTGCGCGCACGGCTAGCCGGGCTCCGCGCCGCCGCCGGGGCGGCGCCGCAGCGGGGGGTCCTGCTCGCCCGCCGCTCCCGGGCGCCGCCGCGACTGCCCGCGCGTGTGCGGAGCCGCAGCGCGGGGGAAAGGCTGCCTCCTGCCCGCTCCCGCCGGAGCGCTGGGAGGCCGCTCTGGCTGCAGTTGGGGTTTTTACTTTCCCGTGCTCCTGACATCCGCGAAGGGCGCTTAATTCTCCCAGAAGAAAGGTTTAGTTCTTATGTATTTATTCTTCTTTTCACGAGGTATTTCCGCTGGATTTCCGCTGTCTGAATCACTAGTGGGAGCGCAGTGAAGGGACCAGACTTGCCACACAGCCCTGTGTACCTGGGCACAACTTGGACGGTGTCAGCTCCATCAGGGATTCTGCCCCCTGCTGGCACCATTTTCTGACAGGGGGTCAAATTTCATCCCTGTTGCAATTCCACGGGCTCCAGTGGAGTTGCATCCCGGGTGAATTCACCTCACGGAGCTTCCAGGGCTTGGCTGCCCATTGTTGTGTTGGAACTAAATTTATTTAGGAAGGAATACTGTAGGCAAAGCCATGACAGATTTTTATGCTGCTTTTCGTGTGACCCATCACAGCAGAACTGACTCTATTAACCAGGATTTATGTACAATGTAGATTATCTTTGTGTGGTGAGTTGGATGCAAATGAAAAATTAAGTGAAAATCTAAGCCCAGGCAACCCAGAAGAAATTCAACAGAAGTTAGCTGGTATTTGCCAAAATATTTCAGAAATATTAGGCACACTAATTTGTTTTTAAGTGTTTGAGAACTACATTGAAAATGAAAAAGCTAATATGAAAATCTTTTCCTCTGGTCCTCTGCATAAAGGACTCTTCAGAAGTATAAATCTTCAGGTTTCCCATGTTTGTTGAAGCATTCTGAACACAACTCAGTACTTCAACTTTTCTGAAATACAGTATGCCATTTGCTTAGAACCTACAGGGAACTGTGTGTTTAGGGCTTGATCTGTTATTGAAGTCAATAAGAGTCTTTCCATTGACTACAGAGGGAGTAGAATTTGACCTATTTTCCCTAATGCAGTACAAGGGAGATATTTCTGAGTAGTCTTTTATGCATTCTAGTCTTATTTAAAGTGGTTCAAAGATAAAATAGGACATACTGACTCACATTTGAAAGTAGAAGAGGGAAAATACTGAGAAATAAAATAGCATACTAAAGGGGGTAAAAAAATAAATGAAAATGGTGCAACTTTTGTTTAGGGTAAAATATGAATCGTTGCCCTTATAAGCTCTGTTAAATCCCATGTTCTTTAATTGGGTTTTCATAAATTGCACCTGCATAAAGAAGATTGCGCAATGTATTCATATAAAGTGCTAATTGTATAGTAATCACTTCTTTTTAAGACAATAGAATCTGTTCCATTTAAAGAAACCTCAAAAAATTCCTAAAATTCTTGACTTGTTTTCAAGTTTCTTTTTTTAACATTTAAAAAAAAAGAAAGAAAAGTATGAGGTGTCTTTCCTAGTACCAAGAAAGGGGGTGTGGAGGTTTTCTGATTGGGCTCCTGAGTTGTTTCTTCTTTAGACAGAAAAAGTTATAGAAATTAGAAGCTGAATGGGAAAATTAGTGACTCATATTTGGTCGGCTCAGTGCCCACCAGTTCTTTAGCAGTTCTTCTTAGCGAATATTTTTGCTTTATGACTTGGCAAAAGTAGACAAACTTCAGTATTTTAGAAGACATCCTTTGATTTTTCTTTCCCCTTCCTCACCTTTAATACTAAATCTGTTAGTAGTGTGTTTGGAATGAATAAACTCATTTAGTCAAAATGGCATGGCTTCAACACTATAAATTTTTGCTAATGGCCTGGCATCAATGCACTATTGTGATGCTGATTTAAATTTCATGGGCAAGAAATGAAGAATCAACCTTTTTATTATGTATAAGCTTTTTCAAGCAGATGGAAATCCAGCTCTTACTCTGGGTGCAAAATGATGCTAAGAATCCTGACTAAGAAAGAGGCTATGAAGCTATATATAGAAAATACATTTTGGACCTTCTGTGTAAATGAATCTATGTCTGGACGAGCAGATTTATTTCTAATTTAGCGTGCATACTTTTTACGGTCATCTTAGGAAATACAAAGGTTCCTTGTGCTTCCCCTAAACATACTTGGAAACTAGTGGGAGTTCTAGGTGCAAAAGGAATGCAGATCTGGGCGCAAAATGAGAGTTTTCTTAGTGGCCACACGCTTAACACTGTTACTTGACAGTAATTTTTTATTGAGTTACCCTGGAAAGATGTAGGTCTGTTTCTCAAACTAAAGCTGTTTAATATATCTGACCACTCAACGTTTATAAAAAGGTATTTTAAAATAGAAATGTATATATCTCTTCTCAAAACTGACTCTTAGTGGTGTAAAACTCTTAACTTGTACAGGTGCAGTTTTAAGGTTGTAACAACGTAAAACATTTTCATCATTCCTTTATTTTACAGTAAAATATTTTTGTGCGATAGTTTTAGTTTGACAAAATGCCATTAACCTTCAGATATAGAAGGAATACAAGGGATTCTGAGATAAATATTGACAAAGCGAGCAAAAATGATCAAATCAAGGGGAGTTTTGATTACATTTTGAGTAACTGTTAGTGGTCCCAGCTGAAAAGCTTGTTTGAGTCCCAGGGATCAGCAGGTGAAATGGTCCTGTCTTCTCAGTACAGTGCAAAGGAGAACTGTGTGCATATATCTGCTATATAATTTAGATTCTTTTTTTTTTTTTTTTTAAGGTGTTTCAACCTCAACAGACATCTGGCAAAGAAAAATGACTGATATGTGTTGTAGATTCTCTAGAGCATCATTCTTGATATTTAATTTATAAGGAGATTTGATAAGGATTCTAGAAAGGACTGTTCAGGCTGAATGAAGCTGTTTCTTTTCACTAGCTCTGCAGAAAAGGAGATGAATACTTCCTGACTTTAATTTTAGTATATATCTTAACAAGTGGAACTTGCACAAAAATGTGAAGTGATTTTTTTGGGCTTGAAATCTCTTCTGTCTAGCACCTCTTATTTGAATGTTTTAGGAAAAGAATTTTCTTTGATATAAAACCTGTTCTGGTGCTACAGTGTCTTCTGATTGCTGAAAAATATTGAAAATAGTTGCTGTTACAATTAGTGCCTATGGCAGTTGTAAAATGTAGCGAAAGAGTGGCCATATTCAGTATGGCAATTGTCTCGCCTAAAACTTATTTTGGTCTCCTCCAAATAGGACCCTTAATTCCTACTGGGCTGCAGCATAATAAAAGAGGCATGACATTACTGCTGAAGTGAAGTTATACCTAAAACACATTGGAGCAATTATGTCTCTCCTAGATTTGTTTTGTACAGTGGTGAACAGTAGGGTTTCCATCTGCCAGCAAGATTAAGAAGTTGCTTTTCTTTTCAGAAGAGAAGCAGAGAGCTTTACTGAGAAGAAATCCTCCCAGCATTGGTAAATTTATTGTTGTTCTGACTGTTTGTTGATAATAGGGGAGAATAAATTAAGCAGAGCTTGGGAGCGTTCTAGGAATGTGAAGTCTCATGCAGTGATAAAGATTTGCCTTCTGAATGGACACAGTAGAGGACAGTGGCTTTAAAGGAATTAAGTGAACGCACATGCATATTGTGAGGGCTTATAACTGTACTACCCAGGATTAAATACCAAGTTTACAGACTGTAAATGTAAGGATTAATTGTTGATCTTGTTATTACAATAGTAGCAGAAGCTGGCAGAGCTTAACTTCTTTTCAGCACATTATCACACATAAGGCGTTGTAAAAACCTTTGTAAATTCTAGGCTGGGACTTCAGTGCATGTTAAAGTGTTAATGCGTACAGTGTGTGAAACAGAAGTTGTTTGGCAGAGCTGATATTATGGGAGTAAAGGGTTTGCTATGAAGCTGAATTGAAAGAGGTATTATCAAATATGCTAAAAAACTGAAGACCCCGATCCTGCCATGAATGCTGTCACTGGCAGCTAAACTCTGCATATATAACAAGGATAACTGTATGTTATGAGTCAAATCATGGTCATTTTGTTAACATGTTACTGCAGTCTAAATTTTACTCACTTTACTATATCTACTCACCTGATATATCTAATCAAATATCATAGTGATCTGGCAGATTATCAAGCATTCACAGGGAGAGGAAAAAAACCAAGGTTTTCCAGGCTTGCTATCTGCTAGAGTAGAACTCCTATTCAATCCTATTCAATAGGATACAGAAGAAGGGTTGATTTGCTTGTCTTGCCATCAAAAAGGGCAAGAGGTGCCATACCTTTAACATCAGTGCCGGTATGGTGGAACTTTCACGTTCCATGATTTTAAAAAATCATTTAGGTCTATCCCTATCAAATTAAATAGGGTTACTTTGAATGGCACTATTTGTAAATGTTCTCCTTAGCTGTATTTTGCTTTTCTAAACATAATTCTATGCATATAGCTGAAAAATGTATGAATGTTCCACATCTTAAAAACTCTTTGAAACCTATAAGGCTACATCTGAATAAATACTTTTTAGTTTATCTATAAACCTTTGATTTAAGTGGCCTCAATCTCTTTCATATTTAACTGCTTAGGGCACACCTTGTTTCTTACTGTAGCCATGACCATTTTTAGATTGTGTCTCTTTTTGCTATGGTAATAGAAACATGATACTCCAAGAATTTAATACTTGTTTTGCTGATTTTTCACAGTTGGAAATACTGCCTCCACTGTCTGTCCAAAAAGAACTTTTTTGATGTTTAGCAGAGGCCTCAACATAGTTAGACACTTGTACTGCAGATCTGGTATAATCTGCTTTGATGCAAAATAGGAATAACTCCACAGAAGTTTTGAGACAAAGCTTAAAATACTGTAAGCTGATGGACCAATACAGCTCTACACCAGATGATTAACTGGCCCGATATTTTATAGGTAACAAGTGAAACATTTTATGGAATCAGGATCAGATCTTAAATGCTCGGTTGTAATCAGTGTTGCTGAACAAGTAATAAAAGTATAGAGTAACTAAACTATCTGGTCTGAAAGAAGGCTTTCCTGTATGTAATGAAAAAGTCACTTTTTCTGGCAAAATGTATAAACTGCAATTAAACATCAGACTCAAAATCTAAGCCTGCAAGCTAACCTCATTAAAGATCTGAGCCTGCAGTTGTATATAGGTGAGTTTTCCACTGATCTCAACATGGCATTTAAGTGTATTTTTGGGTTTTTGTTGTTTTTTTTAACTGCCTGTTATAGATGGGTATTAGAGAAAAGATATAATTAGTTGTTGGTGTGTATAAAAATGAGTCCTATGTTCATTGTCTGTCTCTGTTGTCCTTGAAGTACCATTTAGGTATTTAGTAGTTTTGCAGCACTGAAAGTCAATGAAAAATTTCCCAATAAATTGGGAAACAATTTGTGGAAACAAATTGCTGATTCTGAGCATTTTTGCACGAGCTATCTATTAGTGAAATAGGCCATTTAAAGCATTCCTGCATGCATCTGGATAATCTCTAGTTCTCACAGCTATCAAATATGAAGCACTATAATGACACCTTCCTCTCAAAATGTCACCAGCCAAGAGCCCAATTAAACAATCTATCTTAAAGATAACCTTAGGAAAACTTCTTTAACAGCTAAAACAACCTTTCATTTAAAAGTATATCTCTAACTGAACATATATTGCCAAATACATGCTTCTAATCTCATAAATTCGTATTTGCGCACCTAGGAAAAAACAGCTTTTTTTTTTTTTTTTTTTCCAGGAGCACCATGTAATTACTTTGGACAGTTTAATCAAATTCATTTTTATATCTTGAAAATGCTCTGTGCCTCCTGTTTGCAATCCACAAAACAGAGTTCATATTATCCAGTGCTGTAAAGTACTTTGGTTAACATCAATTAAAAGTATTGGCAGCTTCACGATGAGCACTGCAGAACCAGTGCTGAGATGCCTGGTCCCAGAGCGCCATATCCTGTTAAGTGCCCGGGAAACTGTCAGTACAGAGCAGGGAGAGGGGTGGTTCTGAGATTGCCCATCCCAAAAGCCACTGACAAAGTGCTGATCTGCCCAGAGCTGACCAGTAGGAAGCGTTAAGGACAGGGAGCGTTTGAACTTTCTTTGGGCTTAGAGACCTATGGCAGGATTGCAAGGTATCACTGCGTGGGACATAGAGACTAGAACCTGCAGTGAGATGGTAACAAGGTCCGTTCCTTCTAAGAACTGGGAAGCTGAGTTAAGCCTTTTGAACGTAACATTCTCTTCAATTCTTGCTCTTGGGACTTTACTGCTGTAGTAATGCTTAACAGATGAAAATGCCGTATATTAATAAGTATTGATAAGAGTGATACTTATACTTTTTTCCATTTCCAAAAGATAGCCATAGTAACTGCCATTCAATAAATAAAAATGTAAATGGATAAAACCAAGAAAAATATTCCTACCACATTAGAAATGGCACAAATTTCTAGTAATAGATTTATCTATTACTGATATCGGCAATGTATCCTAAATGTCAGAAAACTAGCAGTCTGTAACAAATCCAAATTCTGACACTACTAGTAAATGTTTCCCTATTGATCATTTGTCACAGTTTATTGCTCCTTATGTTCTTGCAAGCTTAGGTTTAGCTAGTAAGCTAAACTGCTTGCTAATTGTTGATAGAGTTAGAAACTAGGCTAGTAATCTCGAAGAAGGAATGCAAGGAGGGGAAGAGTTACCAGGTTTCACAGTAGGAAAACTGCTGAAACAGCTTGACAAATGGTAGCTAGAGTAAACCTATGGAGAAGAACTTAACAAAAACTCTATTTAAGACTGATTTGAAAAGAAAAACTTTCCCCTCTTTTTCTGGACTAACAGCACTGTTCTAAGAGGTCAGCAGCAGAAACTGAAGCTTAGCCACCACCTCATGAGAATTTTTCTTGTTCAGGAAAAATATTTTCAACTCTTATCTCCATTAAGTCTTTGGCCTCCTAATAAGTATTATTTAGAAACCATCATCATAGTAGTTTTTAATTCTGGCCACCTATAGAGTGCATGCAGAGCCCTTTGAATGAGCACTTACAGTTATGAAGATTCAAAATTTTAAGGAAAGTCACTAACTGTAGGCTATTATGCCTTTAATAGGTACCATGGTTTCTAAAAACTGTGGAACAGCCCGTACTTTCTATATAAGTTTCTAAATATATACCTAGCAATCTAACCATAGGTGTCCTTTTTGGAAAATCTTGTATAGAAATATGAAAAGTCCCTTCATCAGTAGCCACGAAATATGCATATTTTAGCCTACCAGGCTAAAAAAGCTTCTACTTTTTAAATGATCTGACACAGTAAAATAGAACTGGCCTAAGCTTTAAAAATACTCTATTTAGAATTAAAGAGGAATGTTTCAACACTCTTAAGTTTTAGTTTTGCAGTATTTCCAATAAAACAGATTTTACTGGCAGAATGGAACATATTTCCGTGGAAAAATATAAAGTAAAATAATAATTATTTAGAAACATTAGTCTTATTCCTAAAAGTCTCAGATAATTCTCTTATATTGGGGCGAATTAAGCTGTTTTCTATTCCAGGGTTGTCCCTCACCAATTGTGGGTTAATGACCCTAACTGTTACTGACCCTAACTGTTACAGAGTATTTCTGTGGTTATCTCTGATGAATTTGCACTTTCACATTAATCAAAAGGGCATTGCTGATGAATAATGGTAACTCAGGAAGAAAATCAATAATGTTTATTGTATTTGAAAAGGGAAAAGTCACAGTTACTAAAGGTATTACAAATAGAGCAAACAGTTGCACATTGAGTTTTCTAAGACATATCAATGTAAAGTAAATGAATACTGGTTCATTTTTTTTCCCTGAGTTTTGTTATTGTTTGTATTTAAAAAATGTCTGCTGGCATGCTGTCTGGGAGCATCTTATAAATAACGTAGCTGAATATAACCCATAAATAGGGAAGGATCATTGTGCCAGAGCTCTCTTACAAAACTTAAGAGATTAAAACCAAGGCATTACCTGACCAAAATCTAAATATCAATAGGATTTCAACTTCTATGCTTTATGCATCTGAACAAAGAGAAAAATATATTTTTTTAGTCTAAATGAGTCATCCTCTGAACAATTTCTGATGGGAAAGAGTTCTGGAGCTAGAAGTTGCCACAACAGTCACCTTACTATCAGTCCTGGAAGATTTCACTTCAAGGCAACAGCTAAGTTCTTTTTTCTAAAAGTACAGGAGCTGATTATTTTCTTAAGTATACAAAAAGGGTATACAAATCTGCAGTAAAAGTATGTCTTGAACAGTTCAGTCCTTAGTCAACCAGCACCTTTAACTGCAGCTAAAATTATTTGATGTACAGCTTGTAGAAAGAAAACAGATGCCAAATTTGGGGTAGCCTACAAAAAGGTTCAGGGCTATCTTAGGTTCTAGATAAAGCTTCTGTGTGGCTTGCAACAAATTCCACATAGAAGAGAAGAAAACTCGAGGTGATGGGACTTCCTAGATAAGAAGGACAATTGTCCATTCTGATCTTCTTGGATATCTCTTGAAAGAATAACCAAATTCACTAAACAGAACTCTCATTTGAATGACTAATATCTTTTCAAGCCACATGTATTGAAGGTCACTGAGGACAACAGTGATAGAATCACTTTAGGTGTTTGACCTCTTAAGATCTGACTAGGTTAGACATGAAATACTAAGTGACATCCACAGTGGAGGGGGATTGCAGCTGCTCTTGGAGTGGACCTGTAAACTGCTTTTCAGTAGAGCTTTACATAGGAAAGGATGCTTAGAAACTTTTTGATAACTGATTGGCCTGTATAGACCAAAAGAGGAATTTTAGAGGAAGCACTGCAAAAGTATACTAAAAATTTATTCTTCAGAAAATAAAATATTTCTAGCAGTGAAGTGTCTAGGTCATCTTCCAGCTATCAATGGAAAAAATGTGGCACTGAATTTTTCAATTGATTTGCGACAGAAACAGACTAAAATTACTGGCAAGATACTGTGAATGGAGACTGATATGTATGCTAAAACAGGAGCTCAAGTGTTTGATATGCTTAAGTGTGAATTGATTGACATACGCACATTAGCTGCCTAGAATGACTGGGGACAGAACTTTTTACTTAATTGTATCAGTGGAGCTCTATTTGTATTGCATTTAATGACCATACCTAACATCTACATTGATGTCATTAACAAAGACTGATTGGAATAAACCTTACCTAGTCGCTATTTTGACTTTGTTTCAATTTGATTCTCTCTCTCTCTCTCTCTCTCTCTCTCTCTCTCTCTCAATAGTACACTGGTACATAAGACTAAGCCTGTCAGGGTTGTTCTTGTGTTTTTAAAGAAAAATTCATTTCAGGTTAAAACCCATAGAGGCTTCCAGCCCAAACACTTGTTTTAAAAACTAATATAAAAATAACCTTGGCTCTTTCAAAATTGCTTCAAAAATAGAATTATTCAAGAAGCTTAATTGTTTAAGGTTATAGGCTAATTTCAGAAACTGATTGTTTAGAAAGAGGTCACTTTGCTGATTTCCATTTTTGTTTTTTTATTTCTGGCTTTACAGTCAGAAAACTGCATATAGTAGTTGGCAGAGTGGCAGAGGTAGATAATATCTGGTAGACCTTGGATAGCTTCAAATATTTTGATTTTACATTGTACCACTTTTGCTATGTTCAGCAAAGTGTGCAAAGGAGTGCTTTCCATATATGGAAAACCTTTTTTTTTTTTTTTTTTTGAATTGTCAGTGCAATTGGTCAGTAGTTAGAAGACTGTAAATCTTGAAAGCTACTATTGTAAATCAAAACCTTTTCATAACTGCGAAGTCATTAAAATAAAGGTAATTAACTTTACCAGGTGATTCTAGCTAAAAAGATAGATACACACACATGCATGCACACACACACACATATATATATGTATATATATATATATATACACACGTATGTATGTATGTTTTATCCTTTTACGTAAAGTAGCTGCTGCTGGTATAGACCAAAAGACATCTCTGCTAACAATAGATTTAAGTACAATTTTGAGCCATCTTTTGTGTTCCATACAGTTAACCTTTGGAGGGTAAATGGGTTTTATTGCAATGCAGAAGTTTAATTTTAACTGTGGCTGCTGAAGCACAAATAAGAAACTTTGTCTGTTATTATCTGTTAAGTTTGCAGTGATCTCTGTTACAGACAGCATACAGATAAACTAAAAAAATATTATTAAACACAGTTTGAATGTAATTATCATCTCCTCTTGCATTTAAATTCTGATGCCATGAACCAGGCCTGGCCATACCAAGACAAATTCTCTTGCTTCTAATACACCTTGTCCCTATTACTTTATCTAGGGTCATCTGGTCACCTACAGGAAGCATTCCCATAGAGAGATGTGGAATGATAAGCATTTATTCTAAAAAGAAACTGGGATTCTTCCCCTGGACAAGGTTGTCTTGATATCCCATGGTGAATAAGTCATCAGCACAGATTGTATATCTAAAGGAGCTCAGTTTCTGCATTGTTCTACAGCTTCTCAGTCCCTCATTCCCTTGATACTGCAGCCTGTGTTGCTATTACCCTGGAACTTCCTCCACAGGCAGTTTCTGCCAAGAGAAAGGGAGAGCCACGTTAGATAACAGAATACAGCTCAGATATATCAGGAAATCAAAGTGCAGGAAGAGATTTCTCTCATCATGTATGATAAGTGATGCTAATTTATGGCATTTTAGCATATCAAAAATTAAGAATCTGCTATTTTGCCACCTGCTACTTAACGCAGAAATAATCACATATGACAATTCACTGCTTGTTAAGTATTATGCAATATAAAGGCAAGATAATTTGATCCGTATGTGTAGTGTCAGTATTAGTATTAATAGTAATGATATATGTCAGATTTTTATTACCACTTACAGGTTATGGAAAGAAGTGAAAACTCAGATATTTTTGGCTGTGAATTTACAATCGAAATGTAGTACAGATATTTACAGAGTTTCTTTTCAATCTATACTTGCATTATGTCATTTAAAAGATATTGTGGGTATTAACCAGCTAAATATAATATGCTACTGTAGCCTTTAAAATAAATATATCATCATATCTATGGGAAGCCTAGGCTTGGAAATGCTAATGAAAATTGTAGATCAATTTCTATATGCATTTTCTTCCTCTTCAAAGAAACAAAAAACACATGAGGTTTCCCTGATGCAATTCACTCCTGATATTCTGTGCTGACCTGAGAATATAAAAGTGTGATTTAGCATTCAGTTCACAGTTACTTAAGTCCACTGACTTGTACATGCTCCTAATTTATTCAGCCAGACCTAGATCAGAATCATATTATTGAGCTCATAATATTTGATATTTTCCTTTAAATTTCCAGCAGAGAGATGCAAGCAGAGGTGTACATTTTAGATGGGGGGGGGCTTCTTACTTAAGATACTTGTGCACAATTTTGATACCATTTAAAGTAGCTAAGAAGATTTTATATATCTCTCACTCTGGTTCTTTTTTTTCCCCCAAGGTTTCTACTTAGTCCATGTGGAAGAAAGCCAAAAACCAAAGGGAAAAAAGGGAAGAAGGTTAAATATGGCTTAAGTGTTACATTTAATAGAAAATACTCTGAACCTGATGTTTTCATTCATACCAGTGTAAATGTGAAAAGTTCACTGAGTGAATGGATTTACTTCAGTCATACCATGCAGACCAGAATTCTGCAGACCAGAATTTGGCTCTATAAGTTTAAATATTAAAAGTTATTTCTGCTCTTGGGCTGTTATACCATTACATTTATCTTGTGCTTTCACTTCTTTATTTTTGAAAATCAGGCACTTACGCCATAGCTAATGAACTAATACTTTGGCATGTTGAAAGTTACTGGGAGACTCATGATCTTACCTTATACAATTCTATTTTTTTAAAAAGTGATATTTAAAGAATAACTTTCCTTAATCTTTCCAGAAATCCCGGTGCTTTTAAATTCTCCTCTTACGGACTATACAGCAGTATCCAGTAGTTCAGTGAAAGTTGTACATGTCTCTTTGAACTCTATTTTTTGAATCAAGGACATACTCTGCTGAGCTATGCGCTAGGATATTTTGGGAGGAGAAATGGTCCCTTGCAGTTAGTTCTCTATTAATGGACAAATGGCACAGTGGAAACTTGCTGTTTAAATGTGGTCTGATACTCAGGAGAAATTCATCTAAAAGTGAAGGATTTGTCCTGACAAACAGGCTTCTTTCAGAAGGTTATCAAATCTTAGCACCAAATCAGAAAGGTGCAAAACTATTACATCATATATCATTAATTTGGAGTCATCTTTGTTTCCCCTAGAAAATTATTCAGGGAATTAGATCAGAGTGTAAAGTCAATTAAGGCAAGCTAAATAATATGCACTGTAAGGAAGCTCTTGTGAGAGGCTCTAGATCTGTCAGTATCTAGGTTGCGTTAACACTGCTCCATATAAATACGAGCTGTAATCCTAACCTGTGGCTGCAGCACTCGTGTTACTTCTGTCTGTTTCTTACCATTCCCAGAAATCCTCTGGGGAAAGAATGTTAGAGAAGAGACAGTCTTAGGAAGAGAGTTGGAAAGAGCTGGATCTCCCAGGGAATGGTGACCATGAGCACTGCAGAGCCTTCAGAAACTAGCAGAGAGGAGCCACAGGCTCAGTTGATGGCTTCCAGCCAAGGCTAGTATTGGGCTAGGTGAGCTCTCTTTCTCCCTCTCCACCATGATCTTCTTAGCAGGCTGGTTTTTTTACTCTGTGAGGGCTTCTCTTCCTCCTTTGTAATTCAAAGTCAAGCAGGATACCTCTAACCAGTTACGATTTAAGCTCTGCTATTTTTCAAGACCTGTCTTGTTTTTTACTGGATTCCTTAGACTAAAGTATGTGTGTGTGCGCTGTGTAGCATATTGACAGCAACTGTATGTAGTGCTTTCTGTAGAAGTATTGTGCGGATTATCTGAATGTGCACAGTGGGGTCGTCAAGGATTTGAGACTAATATCAGCCTGGTCAGAGCTACTGAACTAGGCTGGGGAACTACATAGTTCCATAAAACATGTAAAATCCTCAAATTCATCCAGACAAAATTTCCAGCAGAGAAAAGAGGGTGTGTCTGCAGAAACCCAAATATATGGTAGCCGTATGCATGACTTCCTACAGGAAGACAGTAGGGCAGAAGTGCTTTAGGTAGGAGTAGGGTGGGAGTAACTATGACTCTCTTAATTACTAACTGGGCTTGACTCGGCTGTGTCACTTCCTCATGGTCCCGCCAAATACCCCTACCGGGGGAACCAAGTGCACAGTTGTCCCAGCAGTGGCTGTGGCGACTTTTAGTTGCGCTTGCCCTGTCGAAGTCTCCTTTCGAGCTTCACTAGTAAAGGGGGGGGGGCAATTGGCTGTGAAACCCGCATCTCAGCCCCTCCTTAATGCCATTGCCTAGTGGCGATTATAATAAATCAGGTGTGGTGGCAGTCTGATCGACCGTCTCCGATGTGGCTCTGGTCTGCCTGGGGAACAGGCCATCCACTCGCTTACCGGACGTGACACGGCCCGCTGGCCGCAGGAGCGGGGTCCGGCTTTGCTTGTTTTACCCTGTCGGCTACGTGAGCACTTGACAGCCAGGGGAGACCTATCCAGTGGTTCCCTCCTGAGCCAGCGTCTGCGCTTTCCCGGGCGTTGTTTTAGGGCATGGGCCCTGTGAGGTCCTCTGGCCTCACGTGAGGTAGCAGGACCAAGTGGTGGCAACCTACTGCCTGACCTAGCTCTGTAGATCAGGCTTGCCGATATAAACCTTTAGTTCACTAAAGCAGAGTAAAGTTCTTCACATAGATGGTGAGTCTGCTCAGTCTTCCGGAACCGCTGGACCTCTGTCTATGCTTTACCCTCTTTGTGAGCTGGAGGGATGTTGGGACAATTGGCACGTCTGTGGGGCATGAGATCGGGCAGCTCAAATACCATCGGTTGTATCAAGCCCCTAATTCTGGCACTTCCATCTAGATGCAGATGCTGCCTTTGTTCTCCAAATGACGATCACTGGCTTTGACGTGGGTGGACGGGCCGCCTCCCAAATTTAACTCGGAAAAGGTACCCCATCGTGGGGTTCAAAAAAAAAGGGTCAGGTGTTGTTTTCAGCTGGGAGGTGACAATAACAGCTGTGAGGAGAGTTCCATGCCTGCCACCTCCCAGCTGAAATACATCATTGGTTATATCCTAATCTAGACACTTTGAGACTCAAGACTGGGATAAATAATGGCAAACCCAAGAATGTTGCAAAAACGTATTTGAAAATGAGGCACAAATTCAGTCAGCCAGTTAATTTCACAGGCATGTCTGAATGATACATAGATTTCTATCAAAAGCAAATTTTTGATAAAGAGGCATATTAAAGTTTATACATTCCTGCATGGATTGTCTAAAGAACTTCTTTAGGATGACATCACTTCTTAACTATCAGATAATGTGGTTATCTGAAATATATTACATTAGGGAAGCAATTTCTTTTACTCATTGCCTGTAAGTATTTATTGAATCAGTCTCCTTATTATTAGACATAAACCAACTGCCTCTTTTGCTTAAGTTAGTTCATATACCTTGTCTTTTCTATCTAGAAATCATTGTAAAGTCACTCTAGTATCTTTGCTATTAAGTTCCTTGACTTGCAGTTTGCAGAAACAAGTGTCACTTCCGGACTACTATTATGATTATTTGATAGTTGTGATTTGAAAATTGCTCCACTTTGTTATTGTTCTGTTGACTTGAAGTTTTCTAGCAGCAGAACTAGTGGGGAGCAGTGAATAATCTTGTTCATAGGTGAATACTCTTCCAGTCAGCCAGGCGAGGAGTAGCCATTATTCTAAAAATGAATGAAGAGTAAGAATCTGCTACAAATTATAGAAAAGAGCAAAGGAAAAAGGAATGTAGGAGTGGCTGACTTATACAGCTACTTGGAGTTTGTACTGATATTTCCAGTGACTGTTTCTATATTACTTTACCACTTCGGATTATTGTAGATACTGCAAAAATATCCATCAATTAAGAGAAAACAGTATGGAAAACTCTTCAGGATGGTAGTATTAGTAGAAGCATGTGGAGTAACTATAGTATGAGACATTATATTGCTTACAATACTGCGTTATATCCATTAAAATTATTTAGCCAGTACTTAACAGAAAGGTAGGACTAATGTTTCAGCAATGTGCAAATTTTGAAACTTTACTTTCAAGAGTGTTTAAACAAAATTACTTGAGTCTGTAGGATATGCAGTTTTTGTTTAAGTCATGGAGTTAACTTGGGTTTATATTGTAGCATTCATTCAAAATGTGTTAACTTTTAACAAACCTTGGCCGTTGGGTCTACGTTTGATAACATTTTCTGACTGAAAATGGAAACAAGAAGTTGAATGATGTAAAACCATTTTAAAGAAGGTCAGTTAAGCATTTTTATGAGTATATTTTAAGATTTAAAAAAGGGTAGAACTGTACAAATAGTAAGAAAAAGTAAGATGTTTCAGTCAGTTATTCTAATAAGCTTATCACTTTGCTTATGTTTTCACACTCTTTATTTGCTGTTGGTAAGTATTAAAATAGTTGAATATTCATAAACAATGGATTTTGAGCTTGAGGTCTACGTCTGCTGACTCACATAATGAATAATAACAGAAAATAAATTAGCTATAGTTAATGCCACAGTGCAGTTCAAAAGCGTGAAAAAGGGACACATCTGTCAAACAAATTTCTCAGCTTTAGCAGTGGAAGTCATTTAAAACTTTGTATTTGCAGCTAAAGTGGTTATAAGGTTGCCAACATAAAGACTGCAGCGTAGTCCCAGTGGGGAAATGGTCAGTTAAAATTCTATTTCCATTTAGAAAAATAAATTAGTAGAGCCAAGATTTATAAAGAGTATGAGAATGAACACCCTATTTTTTCCCAGGAAAAAATATGCAGTAGGCAAGCTACATCATGTCACTGTGTCTGTTGAAGTATTTGTCCATTTATACTTCACCCTTTTGCTATGGTGATGATTTATCTATTAAGAGTCTATTTTTACATTTTAAAATAATTTCATATTGATCTCAGAGAAGTGGCAGTTCTGGATTTCTTTGGATCAACAATTGTATGTTGTTAGTTACAGAAACACTACCTTTGAATTTTAACTTGGAATTTTAACTCCGTATCTTCAACAAGAACAAATAAAAAGTCCTGCTTCTGAGATGCAATAACCCCTTACAGTAGTACAGCCTAAAGACTGTTTGGGTAGCAGCTCTTCTGAAAAGGACCTAGGGCTTCTGATGGGCAGCAAGCTAAACATGAATCAGTTGTGTGCCCACACTGGGCTGTATCAAAAGAAGTGTAGCTAGCAGACTAAGGCACATCTCCTTTACTAAGCAGTCATCAGACCTCTCCTGCAATCCCCAATACAAGAAAGTTATTGATAAACTGGAGCAAGTCAAGTGGATGGCTGCCAAGATGGTTGGGGACTGGAGTGGGTGCTCTGTGAGGAGAGGTGGCAGGAAATGGACCTGTATAGCCTAGAGAAGGGAAAGTTGAGGGGGCACCTAAAGGCAGCTTTCCAATGGCTAAGAGGATATCATCAAGAAAACAGAGCAGTGCTCCTCAGAGTTGCACAGTGGGAGGATGCAAGATGACAAGCATCACCTAAAATGGGAGGTTTCAACTGGATACAAGTAAATATTTTGTAGCATTAGGACATCCAAGCATTGGAACAGGTTGCCAGAGAACCTCTGGAATCTCCGTGCTTGGAGGTTTTCAAGAGCAGACTAGACAAAGCCCTATAAACAAACTACATACTATAAACAAAGAATATCACATCTCTTTAAAGACCAAGTGGACTGTCTTTCATTTGCTACAGTCCCAAGTAAAGACCTGAAGAAAGGCTTGATCCAGACAAATACTAAAAGAAAATAGCCATCCCACTATCTCACTTTCTTTAGTTTTCTGTTTGAAGATCATCCCCCTGCAAATCTTGTCAAATCAACCCTCGTCCATCTAACTACATCCCTTTTCTGATGTTAGTGAAGGTGGAAGGGAAGTAATTCCCCAGAGCTGGACCAGTCATTTCACTCCTTGCAGGCAAAACAGGTAAATTTTTCTTTGTCGAACATGATGGGGAAGGGATTAGCCTCTTCTCAGTCACAAAAGAGATAAGGAAGGCAGTCATATGTAATCAGAATATATTTCAATGTTAGTGGACTGATGAGACTGTGGCAGCAGATTATTAGTAGCTGAATGCTTCTGAAGCGTTTGTGTAAGCTTTTTAAATCAGTTCCACTCCTTATAAAAAGAAAGTGTGTTGCAAGTGGCACTAACCAAGATTCCCTGCATTTGGGAAACAGTGATTTTTCAGTTTGTGGTCAAGCTGTTCAAAAATCTGATTGCAACTGTTACACTGGATGGGATGAAATCTTACATATTTGAAAAATGAATAATCCTGTTAATACAATATTCTGGTGTAGGAGTTATCTGCAATAAATCAAAACAGGATGCAGCTACTGTTATGATTACACATATGCTTTTGCAATGAAATTCATTTCCTTTTTAAAGGCAGCATATTGTAGAAATGCAAGATGAGTAATTTTTTGTTGTTGTTATTTTTGTTGCTTTTTCAGCTGAACCAGTTGATGTGCTAAAAGCATTAGAATTTCACAATTCACCAGAAGGAGTATCAAGAACAGCAGGATTTTGCACAAATAGAAGGGATTCAAAAGGATCAGATGTTGCCTACAGAGTTTCAAAAACTGCACAGCTCAGTGCCCCAACAAAGCAGCTGTTCCCAGGTGAGATTATCAGAAAGCTATTACTCTGATAAATTTTCTTATTGCCTATGTTTTCACACTATCTAAAGCACAACATGTAGCCCATCATCAGAACTACAAAGCACTTCTGTTACCCTCAGTTAGGGTTGTTCCTGCATAAGAACATTCTCTCTACTGACTAAATGCAGCAAATTTTAGTACCTTCATTTATGAAGCTCTTCACCAGATTCTGTATCATTGGCAGAACTAGCCTGTAAGTCATTTTACCTGTTTTTTTTCATCACTATCTGAAGGGGAGCTTATTTGGTGACTTTGGTAAGTTTCTTCCTTCAGTTTCAGGAGTAGTCCACTTAAAAGTATTTCTTTTTGGAGCAATGTGCAGTAGTAGAAATTGTGATTGGTCATTGCAAAATCATTCCTATAAAAAAAAAAAATATATATATATATATATGTATTTTGCATGTTCTCTTAACTAATCTACTCACTTTTTTATTTGTGATAGAAAATTGAAGAGAAATTCACTACGGAAATTTATTTATATTAATTTTGTTCAGTTCTTCACTTTTGAACGTATCATCTCAAGTAAGCTGCATATAAATTAAGAGTTGTTCAGCTGAAAATATCATTCACTAAGTGGCATATGACAATCTGCATTGCCATTAGTATGACTATATGTATAATAAATTACTACTTCACCTAAGTAAGGTTAGCAGTATATGGACTGCTCTTTCCTTAAAAAATGCAAAAATGATCCAGTATATTCAAAAACTGCACAATGTAAAAAAAAAAAAAAAAAAAAAATTGGCACCATTACATTGAGTTTTGCAATGTGTTTCATTGCAGCTGAGTGGTATAGCAAATCTTTTAATGAGCATTCAAACACAACTGGACAAAGACTGAGCTGATTTTGAATCACTAACATTTAAAAAGTTTAGAACAGAACAAGCACTTTCTGCTAAACCAAAGCCTGAGAATCTAGACATTCCCTGGGAGGAGCTTGGGTTAACTTGCACTTATTCTTGAATGAAATTTTAGCATCAAGAGAAGCTCTATCAGCTACAGCAAAAATTGCTCATTTGATTCTTGAATGCCAGAACAAATAAGTGCCTGATGTTGTTTGCTGACATCTAAATTTCTATAGCCTTTGACAACCTTAACTTCGGTACACTTCTTTTTATTGCTTTCAGTTTCTGCGTTACAACTGGATTGAGTTTGCTGGATTTCAGCCATCTGTTGCAACTCTCCTGTATGTGGGAGGAACTGAAAAGCATTGCTCACAAACAGTGTAAAAAGAATCCATCACAAAACCTTGATATAGGAAAATGTCATACTACTGTCTACTTCAATAAAAAACCTAGAAACATTTTTTTAGGAGTTGATTATGGTAATTACTTCTTGAATTTTGTGGAAGAGGAATCCTCTCCACACCACAAGAAAAAGAAACTTTTTTCAGAGAATATTCTTAAAGGTATTTCCGTGACTATGTAGTTTTTTCTTAATGCTCTGTAATATTGGAAAGACTACAGAAGGTGTCCAAGACAAGACTGAGTTGTGAGACATCATTTTAGCTAAACAAAACAACAAATTGTAGTGCATCCTATGCTTACTTTAATCCAACTTCCATAACTAATCAGGAAGTATCTTTCAATTACTTAATCTGGTAATTACAGCTGAGTAATCTTTTACTTCCTGTAGCTCAAAGGAAGCTAACAGTAACAGAAGTTTGATGCCTCAACATATCCATCTGTAAAAATAGGTCTAGTAATATTTACTGACTTCCCAAAATATAATGAGCCTTGATTTCATTGGCTGAAAGATGTTATTTAGTTGTAAAGAATCATTCAGATAGGTGCTTAGATTTTTTGTTGTACTATTTGTTTATGCTTTCTCAGTTATGTATTCCAAAAGCATCTGGGAATGACAGGAATGGCAACTCATGCATATAGAAAGATTTTTTTTTTTCTAGTGATTTTATCCCTCTGGTATTGTTCAAATGTAACCATACCATGTCTATTACATTAAGATATAATTGTTTCAGACAAGAAATTTAAAAGTAGTTGAGAAGGCTTTGATAACTATTTCAGACAACTATTCAAGAATTGTACATAGCCATGCATAAAGTATTTTTTAATGTATTTTCTATAAAGATGCTATTCAATTTCTGACTTTTTTAATTAAAATTATGCTTGGAGGAAATGTACATACATTGTATGATTATAAGTACAAGGTAAAACATTTAGGAATATTATGTCAGATACAACACAATATGACTGAACTGAGGTACATTATTCAGTCACCTTTCTTAAAAAGCTCCCTTAGTTGTTGTTTTTGTTTTGTTTTCAGAGGATGTTATCTGATGGAAGAGCACATGCTCAGACTAGATGAATTAGTGTCATCTGATTTAAGCATTTTCAACATATCTTTCAAACTAGCAGTTCAGACAAGGCAAGCATTCAGTGCTTTTCAAAATCATTTGTTTGGCCTTCCTTTTTCACAGTTATCTTATCTCTATCTTTCTTTTTCTCCTTCTGCTGTCATCTATTTACTCTGATATTAGAAGCTATATTGTAGTTTAATTTAATAAATTAAGCCAGCAGTTTTGCTTTATCATTAAAAATCTTGAGCAAAAGTGCATCAGAGTCAATTAAATGCTTTCTATTTATTGTAGTGACCTTTGATCTCTTCAAAATAATATCTCACAAGGCCTAAATTGGTCTACATTACTACGATGTTTCAACTTTATATAACTACAAAGTTATAAAGATGGTAGAAAGCGCTTAAAACAGCGTCATAGCAGGCAATATATTAAATGTAAGACTAAGGACTTTCTATTTTAGAATAGGATAGTATGTCCTTTGAAAAAATGCATTTTGTTTTAATGTATTTCGGTTTCATATTATAATTAACAAGTTAATGCTATCAATAGCTGGTCTTCAGGAGAAACTTCACAGAATCCTTGAAGAGTTTTCCCACAATACCTGTCTTAGAAACAGTCCTAGATTTTCTCCAATGGAAAAAAAAAATTCATAAATCAGATTTAAAACTTGAATTCTTTCATGTGTTTATTCATTTAAAAAAATTATAATATTTTATTAAAACTTACTCTGTTATTTTATTAAAACATTTAAGAACATTTTACCCATGCTCTCGTGCATACAAAATTGCGGTTATACACATTTTAAAAGAATGTATATGCCAACACTACAGTTAGATTCTAATCCCTCTATTTCTAGCATATCAAAGCCCTGCTGAGGCTATGCTTATCCTGTGTATATTCTGTCTTTTAGAATCTCAGTCTTACACTCGTTGTTATTAAGCCTAATCAACTTTCAGTTCAAGTCAAAAGAAAATTTACAATTAGATACAACAGGAGAAGTACTGAGTACTGACATCAGTCTTTTATTTATTGACAAGCTGTATGCATTTTTAATTTTGTTTATTTTTAGTTGTAAAAGTTGAAACAATGATTGATAGTCTTTACTTCAAAGAAAAAGCATCAGGGAACAAGTGAAAATAAAATGCTTTGTTTCTGCCTGGAATTCCCATTAAATAAGGCTATGCATTTTTTTTTTTCCCAATAAGTTTCCAGGATCACTTTGTGAAAAACTTTGAAATATTTTATATATACACATATATAATATATGCGTATATATTGCAAGAGAGAAACTAAAACAAGTGGCCATCAAGGGAGGTCAAGTGACTGAGAACACGTCTACTGTAATAGCAATACTTATTTTGTTGACTGAAATTGTAGAGCACGCTTACTCTACATGCTAAAAAGAAGAATAGAAAAAATAAAGAATTTGAAACTTATGTTTTTTGCATATATTGTATTTCCATGTAAATTCACAATAGTTTTACAAATCCAGTTTTTAACACCTCTTCAGATATATCTTTGGGAAAGTAAAGTGAGACCAGAAAGAAAAAAGGACAGCAAAAATTACCCTATTGTAATTTGTTATGTATTTATTCTGCAGAAGAAAAAAAAAAAGCTGTTTGGATGCAGATCCTCTATAGTTCTAGCAGAATGTAAATGTTTATAGCATTTTTTCGACTTTTCCAAATTTCTAACAGTAAATATCGCTTTTTTTTACAGGTGGAGACTTTCCAGAAGATTTTTCAATATTAATGACAGTAAAACCTAAAAAGGGTATCCAATCCTTCCTTCTTTCTGTCTACAATGAACAAGGAATTCAGCAAGTAGGTGTTGAAGTTGGTAGATCCCCTGTCTTCCTATTTGAAGACCAAAATGGAAAACCTGCCCCAGAAGACTATCCTCTTTTCAGAACAGTCAACATTGCTGATGGCAAGTAAGTGTAAAATAACCAGAGTTTAATATTTAAAAAAAATAATAAAAAATAAAACCACACACACACAAACCACTGTGTATGTGATTATGGTCATTACAAACAGACAACCTAAATGTTAAAATCGATCAGTTACAGAATTTCCAGTCAGGATTGCTGTGCTACAAATCAAGGGATCTTTGCAGCACAATGTAGTTCCATCTTCAACTGGCATATATAGCTGCAAATAAAGCCAGCCAATGTTTCTTATTTGCCATTTCCATAAATCAGAAAAGAGGAAATATTCACAGAAGTTAAAACTACATCAAAACTAAGCATATGAAGATTCTTCCTGAGTGGTATAGGAAGATATTAGAGGAAGATATTAGAGGACTGGAGCACCTCTCCTATGAAGAAAGACTGCAAGAGCTGGGCCTGTTCAATCTGGAGAAGAGAAGATTGAGAGGCAACCTCATCAATGTGTACAAGTATCTGAAGGGGGAGTGTCAAGAGGATGAGGCCAGCCTCTTCTCCGTGGTGCCCAGCAACAGGACAAGAGGCAACGGGCAGAAACTGAACCACAGGAAGTTCCACCTGAACCTGAGAAAAAACTTCTTCACTGGGAGGGTGACAGAGCACTGGCACAGGTTGCCCAGAGAGGTGGTGGAGTCTCCTTCGCTGGAGATATTCAAAAGCCGTCTGGATGTGATCCTGGGCAATATGCTCTAGGTGACCCTTCTTGAGGAGGGAGGTTGGACTAGATGATCTCCAGAGGTCCCTTCCAACCTAAACCATTCTGTGATTCTGTGATATTCTTGTTTTTAAAAGACTCAAGGGATAGCTTTGCTACAATGGTTGCCTTCTCTGTTAGAAGGTGATAAGCAGAGTGAAGGCAAATTAATAGGATAGTGTAGAATCGTTCTTATCTTGAACCAGTCCAGTGAATAAACATGACAGTTCAAGATGTCTATGTAGAAGCAGGTTAGGGGAGAATAAACTGGACATTACTTTGAAGAGCTGCAAGGACATCATATTCTGCCCTCGGTTAAGGGGAATAGTCCCAAACACATACTGTATTTAAATACAGATGTTAGTGCATAAAAAAAATTAACTTCCCTTTATGGACATGCACTCATTCTCAGGGAATGCCATTCTAGTGCTTTTTACATCCATTATTGTTGCTTCTAAGGGAACATTCATCCTTTCAAAGGCTTTTATTTATTGTACTGCAATCCAGGAAGAGCAACCGCAGCCTTCAGAGCTACACAGAATGAAATTTTATTAAAGCAAAAGAGAGTAGCTTGGTAGGAAAGGGCAAATAAATTCAACTATAATGAAATAAAGACTTACATTTATAAATCAATAAAGGATAAAAAAGAAAAATGAATTTGCTTTTTAGCCTATGTGTTACTACAAAATTTA
Source organism: Struthio camelus (assembly GCF_040807025.1). Taxonomy (NCBI): domain Eukaryota; kingdom Metazoa; phylum Chordata; class Aves; order Struthioniformes; family Struthionidae; genus Struthio; species Struthio camelus. The sequence continues at coordinate 15,101,390 of NC_090949.1, forward strand.
AATTATACCATGAAAGCCGATAAATTGATGCATTTCCCTAGCAGAAGATGTAATAGAACAAAACAACAGACTCTCTTTCACTGGCTTCCTCTAAGTAACAAAGCTTTGACACAGACTTCAGAATTTAACCCAAAATGTTGAGAATCTGATAAAAGTTAAGAAATCAAAATAACTTGGTTAAGTGCAGTTTCCCACAATGAGACTATACCACTTACAAAACAAGGGTAGTCGATCCAGTCCACAGAGTGCGCTATGTTTTCTTGCTTTCAGCCTCTGCATACTTGGCAAAGGTTGACCAGTGATTTTCATCTGACTCAGCTATTCTGTGAAGGATGTAGGTCAGCAGTCTTCATCTCAAAATGAGATACATTTAAAAGAAGTGTAAACCACATAATATGCCTGAGGATGTATGGACAGTTTGCTTTTATAATGATAAAGTTTAACGTGTTCCAGAGAAAACACAGAATTAGTGTTCTGGCTCACTGATACTGTTTAGCAGTCAGATTGCATTAGCTTTGAGGTGTTCTTTTTGATATACAGAAGCTCTTTAACAATGATTCTAGCTGTCTATCTGATTTAACTGCTGTTATTGCCAACAAATGCCATGTAAAATCGTTTAATTCCAGCCTTCCTCTTGTCTGTCACCAATATGATACACTTTCTCTGACACTTCTTGCCCTCAGCTATCAGAGATGTTATGACTTGTTTACTCCATGTTAGATTATAAAGCGTCTTATTCTTGCTTTTCGGTATTTCAGTTGTCATTGCAGATAGCCTCACTAAATTAATGTGATCTATCGTGTAATAAAATGCCATGAAGCACATATTACAGTTTGGCAAATTGTACAAAATTTTATTCCCAAATGTCTTTAAAATCTTGTGTCAGTATTCCCAATCACTCATTCAGCTTTTTGTTGAATTATGTAGACAGAGCTCTTGTTGCAGGAGTATTGGCAAGTATTTCTAAGTGTATGTATTTGCAAAAGCATTGATATTGGAACTGTTGTCTATCTTTGAAAAACCTCTACAGCATGGAAGTTACTCAAATAGGCAAGCAAAAGAATTTGGTAAAAATTTGGTGATTAATCACAGAGCATAAATATTTCACCCAGCTACTCTGGGTGAAATATTTTTGCACAAGTATTTCTTTAAGTAGTTTGGAAAAACAAACACATTCATAAAAATAAAATCTGTTGTCAGATCATTCAGTCTAGTCTAATAAAATGTAACAGTGCATTCACTTCTAATTTGAGTTTAGTAACAATCTGTGAGTAAAGCTCCCAGAGAAGGCCAGCTTGGATCTCCATTTACTATAGGATTCTTGCAATGAGCTTTGAATCAGATTTCTTTGCGCTATGGAACAGAACTTAAATAGTGAATAGCCAAAACATCATTGGTACATATGTGAAAGATGGAAATAAATGTAAACATTTAAATTTTATAATTTCAATATCAGACATTTGACTATTTCCAAACCTGTAATAATCTGCCATATTGTAAGCATGTGACCTGTTTTTGAAATGGAGATTACAGCAGAATTATGTCTCTTTTGATAGGTGGCATCGAGTAGCTATTAGTGTGGAGAAGAAAAGCGTTACCATGATTGTTGACTGTAACAAAAAAACCACAAAACCACTTGAAAGAAGTGACAAAACAATTGTGGACACCAATGGCATCACTGTATTTGGAACCAGGATTCTGGATGAAGAAGTTTTTGAGGTAAAAATCAACATTTAAATGAAGTGCTTAATGCAGATTTTTGGATTCAGGATTGGCTGAAATGAAACAGAAGTACAACAGAGAATTCTCTATTATTGGAAGATGTGCTATATTATTCTGTTCATTAGATTATGTTGTATCTGAAGAGGGTTAGCTTTTATTGTCTTTCTGCCTGATATTGAGATACCTGAGAGAGTTGATCTGGGGGAAGTTGAGTAGTACGATATTGAATCATTTTAGCTCTACCTCTCTTAAGCAGTTATAGCTATTTCTGCATAATAACAATATTTGGGAGAGGGAGAGAAGGACCTGGGAAGTTTTTTTTTTGGGGGGGGGGGAGGGGGTTGTAATGTGAATCTTTTATATTGTTTATCCCGCTTACTAATCTTTCCAGTAACTGAAGCATACTTTGGCAAGAAGGATATATATATGTTTCCATCATTTACTGGCCAAGAAGTAAATATAGGAAGGGTGAATTGCCTCTAAGGAAGCATGTGACTGCCAATCATGAGGCCTTTCTAGGTAGAATCCTTATGCCAACAATTACTTTTACAGACTAATAGTGAAGCTTCTCTAAATCTACGCTCTTAAGGTTCTTTTATCACGTTATTATACAACAGTCAGAACTGTCAAAATTTAAATTAAAAATTGAACAATGAAAGTACAGATCAGTAGTTAACTTATTTCACATACAGAACATCTGGGTTCCATAAATGCCTAGATACTTAATCCTAGCTTTAAGCAGCACATATGTTTGAGAAGTTGCATAGGTATCAAGAGAGGAAATATGAATTCTGAGTGTAGCACTGTGGCATTGATTCCTTGAATTTTCATGGACTTGACAAAACATGAGCCTTCTAAATGGGGAAATGTCTGGCATGGTTTAACAGGTCATCAGTGTGACACACATTTTTGATATTCACAGCGAAGTTTGCCTGTAGTCCCTCAAACAGTTTGCACATCAGAAAGAAACTATTTTCTATCTGAAGATGAATTCCTCCAAAACATGGCTCAGTTGGAGTGGGGCAAGCAGTTTGGGTCTGCACTTGGGATAACCCCTTGCTAATTACATTTGAATTTCTTTTTTGGGTCAGAAACCAAGTCCCACAGTTCTTATAAATGGTAATAAATTTTTTAAGTAAGTACAATACTCATATACATAATTAAAAATAATTCAGCAAAAATGTAATAAAAATAGATAAACTGATATTTTGTTAAGTGTTTTACAGGATTAGATTCTAATGGAAACTAAGGTAACAGGCTCTGACTTGTTCTTACATGGTTTTAGACCATTTTAAAACTTGTTAAGAAGAGAAGTACACAATAGCTAAACTGTGATCTTTGGTTTTCTTTTACTCTGTACAGTTGCTAAATAGTGATAGCTGTCTGAAACTTCACAAGTGTTGAAATGACTGTATATAGTTGTTTGAAAATAAGTACAGTGGTTGATGCCACATACACGAAGGGAAATATCTAGTTTAATCATTTGCATTTACTACTGTGCTTGAGCAGAGTAGAAGCATGCTAGGGACCTCTCATCTCTGAAGCTGTTGGTGATTTTGATATTATATCTGTCCTCTGTATTTTAAACTGTTTTAAATGTTCAGTGAAGTTCAGTGAACTTTTCACTGAAGTCTCCTGTGCTGAGTTGGCAAATTGGTGCTTCAATTCCAGCTCAAACCCACTAAGAAGAAAGATGGCTATGGACTCACGAAAGAAATAGTGCAGCTATCTGTAATGCCAGTTTACAGACTGAATGTAAAACATTCAGCACTGAGAACAGCAACATTTCTGCCATTTGCAGCATCACTGTAGATTTCCACATTCCTTCAGTGATTACATTTTCTTAGCTACCTGATTGTGCCCCTTTTCTCTTGCTTCATTCAGGGGAATCGGTTACATTCTTATAAGGCTTTTCTTGTGATAGCTGGGGCATTAGATTTAGTCTGAAGTCTCTTGCTTAAATTAGAAGCTTACAGTCCCTTCTTTTGGGGTTGGTTTCCACTTTGTCTTTTACTGCAAAGCCACCATGCTTATATTTATACATATGTTCTCAATTATTTGAATCTGTAACTAGAAATGTGTGTGTTGAAAATATGCAATTAGAATGACCTTTAAAATTTAAACAAAGTGCTGTTATCATATATGTTTTTAATAACATGTGTCCTCTGAAGTCTGGCCAAGCGAAGTAAAACATGTTTTTTTTTTTTTTTTGAGTTCATCTTATTTTTACTATTTTTTAAAAAATAGATGGAATTCCTTGTGGTTCATTCACAAGGCTGTACCAATCCTTTAGCTTCTGCTGCCAAAGTTTCTGAAGTTTGGGGCTTTCCTCTGGAAAAGGAAATACATTTTAAAAAATACATTTTAATCAGTTTGACATGACTATTTTGATGTGACTTTGCTGTGCTGATTATCAATAATCTTTGAGTCTGTTTTAACAGAGTCAAGTACCTGAAAATATAGATTTACAGAATCTGGGATCAATCCTGGAATGTTTATTTCCATGAACAGCTCTTTGGATGAAAAAATTTGCTAATTTATTCGCTGTCGTTTTTGTTACCTCAAAATTAGGATTACTGTGAGCAAAACATTTGCAGAACTCAGTTCAACCTCTTGTATCTGGTTGCAGTCTTGCCCAGCACTGCTTCAGTAGTCATATTTTCTTTGTTATACAAGAGGTCAGACTGAGGATCCAACCTTCAAAGCCAAACTTGCTAACAGATCCAAAAATAATGCCCACATTGGATTTATTAAGCAAGGGTGTATCAAAAGTGCATTAAAAACTAAGTCACATATCTGATGTCAGGTTACAATGGTCTTTATATATGTGCAATGTAAAATTATGCTGCATGTACATTCATGATGTCATTTGCTTAAAACTGCAAACATGTCGAGTATCCAGAAGTCAGGTAGCTCACCTCAGTGAAAGGAGGAGAAGGGCTGAATATTGTCCCAATAAAAGAGAACAATAAATGATTACTCAAACTGCTAACTTGGAATATTCAGTAAACATTCTTTGGTAGCTTAGCCTACTGGTGATAAAGTTAAGAGGCATTTTTAAGAGTGATTTAAGACATGCCCCTCTGTTTTAGCTTTAAAAGCAAGAGCAAAAATAATCTTAAGTATATGCCCAAATTTTGTGTTTGTTTTGTATGAAGAAATTGTTATTAGGAGTTGCTTTGCTGCTCATTCCCCAATGAAAGTGCTAACTGATATTTTATATTATCATGATCAATTAATATGGAAATCCATGTGATGTCACAATCAGGATATTGATCTCAAGCCAGGGTTAAGCATCACATGCATGCAAATACTTGAGAAACAAATAGTAAACTGTGCATGCATAATAAAATTATGTTGTCTAGAAATGATATTGACAGAATCACTGAATGGTTCAGGTTGGAAGGGACCTCTGGAGATCTTCTAGGCCAACCCCTGCTCAAGCAGGGTCACCTAGAACATGTTGCACAGGACCTTGTCCAGATGGCTTTTGAATATCTCCAAGGATGGAGACTCTACAACCTCTCTGGGTGGTTTGTTCCAGTGTTCTGTTACCCTCATAGTAAAGAATTTTTTTTTTTAAAGTTCAGATGGAACATAAGGAACTGCTATTGACCAAATTTTGGGGCCCTCATTTACACTGCTAAGCACTTGCTCACTGAAGTGGCTCTGTTGGCATCAATGGGACTAATTTGTAAATGCTTATTTTTCTAAGACTAACACAATATAACTTAAGCTTTCAGATGGATCATTTGAAGTTAATCTCACATATGCTTTCAAATACAATGTGCGCTAAGAGCTGGTTTGTAAGTGCCTGATAGAGAGAAGAGAATTTATACTATAGCATGTAAATATTCAAAAAAAATTAATCAGATGCTGGTACATGGCACCTAGTACAAAAATTTTGAAGTATGTCCATTGAAATATGTCTGTAGTTTAAATATTTGATAAATAGCAGGGATCTTTTTATTCTTTGCCAGCTTTAAGGATTTGTCATTCCTCATTTAGTGCTGTTGGTATGAACAATACAACAGGTATTTTATAACAAGTTATTAACTAACACAGTCTTTATGCAGAGATTTCCATATAGAGACTTTTTCCTTCAAAACTGTTCAGGTTTTAGATTGGTACAATGCTCTTTTAAGCACTGTGCTGTAAATGAGTATAACAAGCTGGATCCTGATGTATGTAAAATTCTTACTTAAAGCCAATGAAAGTTTTAACTGCATACAGTTTACAAGATAAATCCTTGGAGTAATTGTTGTTAATAAAGGGTGGAGATTTTGATACTCGACATTAACCTGATTTCATTAAAAAGCATTTGAACACTTATATGCTCCCTAAGGTTCCTCCAAAAAACCTGAGTGAGCATTTGAAGATGTAGTGAGAACACATTGATATGATAAGAATATGATTTAACCTGCATAATTTAACCATAATCATCCCTGGCATGTTTGTAAGCATGGTAGTTCCAAGTGCTCAAGTGCCAAAAAACCATTCATCTCTGCACATACCCCATGAAGAAGATAGCAGTAGCAGAATGGATAGAGCTTTTACTGTCTGACCAAAATTGCTAAACAACTAAGGTTAGAATAGGGAAGCTAGCCCAAAGTAAAATTTCTGCCCGCATATAGCATGAATGATGAGTCATCAGCACCTTCTGTTTCATACCATCCTATTGAGCTACACATTACTTGCTAATGTAACCATAGCCAATGTGGTTTCCCTGTTACGCATCACCTTTAGTGACCCACCAAAAAAGTGATCTTCAACACAAACAGAATCTAAACCAAAAAATGCAATAGGTTCTAGGCAAAAACAGCAATTAGCAACCTTCTAGCTATTGATTGCCAGAAGTGACCAACTTTTAGCTTAGGAGAAAAAAAAAAAACCAAAACAAAGCAAACCATTTTTCCATTTCAGAGGCAGCTAATAAAAAGCAGCATTTTTTGCAAAAGCTTACTATTTGGCTTGTTTTGTTTTTCTTTCTTTTGATTTTTATCTGAAAGAATGATCATTTGGTCATTGCTATTTTTTTTATAGTATTTCCAAACTTATGCACAATGAACAAAGGTAAACAATTCTATTTTTCTTTTTTCACTTCATTATTTTTTAGAAGAGGGGAGAAAGGAAGATAAGTCAAAGCTCTGATAATTGCCTGGAGTTCCAGTTCATTTTCAAGGAATATTCTCAAGAAGCCAAGTAATGGTCATTCAACTAAACTGTAATTAGATTTGTAGTTAACAATCTGGTTCAAGTAGTGCTGCCTGTTACATCAACTCCATTAAGTTTTACAGATGGGATTTATTATCTCCTCATTTAATATTATGTGTAGCGCACATTTAAGTTTTAAAGAAGGAAGGAGAATAAACAAGATTCAAAAATAAATGAGAATTTAAAGCACTTGCATGTGTTGCATCAAGAAAATAGGTGCTCTTGTCAGGCACAGTTTTATCACTTTTCTGTCAAGGCACTATTTCTGCACAGCATTAAGCAATGTTCACATATTGTGTGTGTGTGTTACATTCGCGTGCTGTGTATATAGGTATTGTAATAATGTCTAACCTCTCACAGCCAGGATCCGCAGCAGACTTTGGTCTTTGTCAGATCTAAGAGCAGCCATGTTTAGAAAGTTAAAAATTATTGTTGGACATACTAACCTATTTCTTAACGAGGCTGGATGTATGCTAGTGTAACTGCTAGTTTTCAAAGAATCAAGAAGACATTGATTTTGATGGAAATTTTGACCTATACCAAATTCTGCTTTCAGAATTTATTACTTTTCCAGTGCTTCAGTCTGGCATGCTCTTAGTATCTTTCTCTTGCTATATTATGCAATAGGCCTGGGTTATGGAATATTATATTAAAGACCTCTGGAACTCTTCATCCCTCAAATCTTTGCAGGAAGATTAAATGAATTCTGCAGCAGGTTTTTCTAAATTCTATAGTAATAATATCCAGGCTGTCTAGACTTCTCTTCTTTGGAGTCTATAGTTTTACTGTCACATAACTAATTAGAGAAAGTTGGCACATAGATACAGTTTTGGGTTTCTGTTGATTTATTGAAGATTCCACCCTGGAATCCTTAGGTTTTAGCCATCAAATGAAAATGGAAGTTACTTATGTTCTTCTCACAAGTTCATATAGTGCCTGGCACTGGTTTTGTTATGCTCTTATCACTGTTTAGGCAGTCATATCAAAAAGCAAATTATCATTAGAAGCACAGAAGCATTTTGGATGTCCAAAATATGAGTTGGAAGAAAAGAGTTTTGCGAAGAGTTTTGCTTCTCTAGCTCTGAGTGTCGTGTAGAACTAGGGAACTAGACTAGAAAAAGCTAGATACTAGAAAAAACAATAGTTTAATCTCCAGTTCCTTCATATAGTGTAATTGCTCTTATAGCCTTGAAAGAATTCGTGCTTTTTCTTTTTTAACACTACTCCAGGTAATATTAGAGAAGATGTCCTTTATCAATGATAGAGACCTTTAGATGAAAAATAGAATATAAATGAACTGTTTAATGGTTGTACTTCTATAATATACCATATTTAGAGAGCATTTGTAAGATTACATAGTTAAAGGGAAAAAGATAATTTGTTTCATTGTTTCAAGAAGAGAGATGATAGCTAAGTCTTTTTATGAAATCACAACTAAGGTAATAAGGAGTCATTTACATTTATTGCATATAATGATAAAATAATTCATTCCTTACATATGACGTCCCCTAATGTACATAACTGAGAAGGTCAGACACCATAGCTGTTGGAGAATTGCCTTATCTCTGATTTCTGCTATAGAATTTAACAAAGGCTCTGAAAAGATGGAGTTAACACCAAATACAGTGATTACTACCATGAGGCTAGTATCAAGAGAAATTTGCTCTGTAAAACTGTAAGAACTTGTCAGTTTACTGTTTTCTTGCAAATTGTGTCTTCATTTCATTTTTCATTATAGACAGTTCAGTATTTTTCTCAGTGTTGCAAAGTGTTTAAGTTCAACAGGTTGTTTTCAGTGCAGATAGCCCACCCTTTTGCATTACTAGTTAGTGAGGTGTGTTTTTTAACAAAAGCTGGAAATACACAGACACACATGTACCCTTTCTGATTCTAGAATGTCACTTTTTTGCCTGTGAGATGTTCACAGAGGAATTTTCAAAGAATGAATTCACCACACACTTCTAAATCTTAGCTGGACCATTTCTTGTTGCAGAACAGTTAATTTGAGAGAATGTCTGTGCAGCTGTTCCAACAGGCAGGAATTCAACAGATTTGAGCATATTCTCCCATCCTGGTAGCTCTGTAGCCTCTTTCTTCATACTTGCTGTGGCATGCCACAAAGATACTCTAAAGAATGTTTCCTCAGATCTAATTAACTCCTTGTAATAGCTTTGAAGGATTTTGCAAAGAGCCTTTCGTTACGTTTTAGAAAAATGCCATAGAAGTAATCGTTCCGTATCTCGTTTGCATCTTAGAATTAATTGATGGGCAGGTTATTTTATAATTCTCAAGCAGCTCATTTCTTATAACCATGAGGCTGATTCAAAGGCTATGATTTTAATTATCATCAGATTCCCAGAATATGTAGGAATTAAAACATCCATAGATTTTAACTATTTCTATTCTGTACTGAGATGGATTATTCAGCTAGGCATCATTTGAACATAGTGAGTTATGTGTTGGCTCTGACATCAACTCTGTTTCAATAAAGTAACTGTTTCAATAAAGTATTTACAATCCAAACTAAGCGTTAAGACTTCAAATTAACCCATTTTAGTCACAAGAGGTGTTTATGCCTAATGTTAGGTATGCTCAAATACCTTGCTAAGTGTTCACCTTCACCTGCATGTGACTAAGGCAGACACCTAGCTCTCAGCTTGCTTATCTTTAATGTTCAAGTAACGTTAAATGTCTGCTAAACACTGTTTAAAATACATTGTATTAAGTGTAATCCGGGACAAAAAATTCTTATAGGGCAGCACATCCTTTCTCTTAATGGCTAAATAGGCTGTCAGCACTTTTCAGAGACAGAAATTAAACATACACATTGTTACAAATATTAAAATGAGAAGCTCCTGGGGGCCATATGAAATGAAATGACATTGCAGGCTCTGTCTGGTACCTCAACACAAGTTGTCTGCTTTCTACTGTCATTACACTTATCTCTGACGTCAAATCCTGGTGGAAGGCTGGCTCAGCAGAGATATCACACATTTGACTTGTAAAATGCACTATATATCACCTGTATGTCTTTTCATGGTATTTGTAGATAACAAACTCTAATCTAGAATTAGACATGGTGTTGAGAACATGCTGATCTCCTGACTCTTGTCCTCGTTCTATTCCAGTCTCTCTTTTTCTTGTAAGTCATGTATACTTTACAGCATTGTATTTCAGTCTCCGAGTTAAGCGGTTACAATGAAAGAATGCATTTGTAAAGACTGAAGTCATTTTGTGAAAAATTCTCAGAGTGTAGATTTGTCCAGTAAACACCCGTGACTATAGGATAACTAAGGCACAATTATGAAATCCACAATAATGTATGTGGAAATTTGTGTGCTGGGATAGTGACCTGATCTGAAATGAAAGCTCTTCGGTGACCAGTGAAACAGCGTTGTCAGTAGATCACATACTCAAGCCATTTAACAAGCAAAGGTAGAAAATTAAAAACAATGATAGTATTGGAAAAAGAAAAACAATAATATTGGGAATATTTTTATAGCAGATGTTGAAGGAGAAAAGAGGAAAATCAATATGTGAGATGCCAAATATTAAATCAATCAGTTTCTCGGTAAACTCCCGCATCAATAGCTAGTAGCTTTGGGTACAACAGGTATACCCTGCAAGACTGAGGGCCTCCCTCTATGTGGACCCATGACAGGCAAACAGGCAGGGCTGGGAAGTATAGTCAATGGATCAGGAGCAGCTTTAAGCAATTTGCAGACGTCTAAGCCAAGTGGTAACAGCACGCTGAGTGCTTCTTGTGAACACGCAGTCCAGCAAAAGCCGGTGCCAAAATTCCATGGCATTAAAAACCAGCACAAAGCAAACTCCAAAATCCTGGCTGTCTTCCCCTGACTGGGTTCTCTTAGCATATCAAACTAAACAGACAGCAGTTTTAGGAGCAGTTCCTGCATTACTCTCCGCAAATGGCACAGTGTGTTCTTGCGGATCTGTGTGGGCATCTCAGGGAGCCGTGTATGTTCATGAACACACAGCAAGGTGTATGAGCTGAAATCCATCATATCCCTTAAGGCAGAACAAAGTGACCTGAGCTCCACAGGTGAGGACAGGGGCTCTTTTGTCTTTCAGTTGCTAATTCTTTCTTACTCCTCTGCTTAGTTGCAACATGGCTGGTGAAAGAGGAAAGACAGACCATTTTGGAAATACTTTGTGCTGGAGGAGGCAGGATGCATAGACAAATGCTGACTGTGAAATCTCTCACAACACTGTGCTGCAGTCTTGAGGGAGTCACATAAGGAATCAAAAGGGGAATTTCTCTGTACCTATAGCACATGTCCAAATAAGGAAGCATTAGTGAGCAGAGGAAAATAAAAGGGACATGGGCAGGGGAACAAACTGCTGCATTAGTAGCACTTCTAGAAGTTTAAAAAATGCATTCTAATCCTAATTTAGTCTGAGACACACATGAGTCTGTGAAGGAAAATGAGTTGAGATCTCAACAGCAAACAGATTTGTAATGTGTAGTCACTGTGCGCTAAAAAACTAAGTATTTTGAATTTTATGTTAAATAAGTTAGTAAATAATTTTTATAGACCTAGAGAAATTGCAGAGGGTTGTTCAATTTTTTAGTTTGAATCTTTCTTGCTTGGTTCTGGGATATTTCTTTTTGAAATGAAAGAACGTTCCAAACTGTTGGTAACTATTTTAAAATATTCCCCAATTTTGTTAGTTTGTTAAAAGCTACTATTCTGACAGGTTCAAAGAAACTTTCGAAATACTAAGGTAATAGTGAATTTTCCTGGTTCTACATTTCCACATCAGTTACGATATTTTCTCTTTAAAGACAAAACTTGGACGGGTATACTAGCAAAGTGATTCCTTTGCCCTCTTCCCTCCCCCCTCTCCTCCCTTTTTTCTTAAAAACAAAATAAAATTACATTAGTAGTATATAAAGGCTTGAAAATTTTAAGTAATAGAAGTGGACCCATCTTTTGGGGGAAGTACAGTCAGAGACTGAACTTAATGGGCTTTGACCTAGAACATGTGCCAACTTTCAGCAACCTTATTTTTATGATAGCGTAAGAAGCTCCTGTATAAATAAAATTAATAGTGGAAATGTTGGCAGGAATTTACCTAAAGCAGCCTAAATGGTACCTCTATGGCACCTCTATGTTAAGAAATACACTAGAAAGCAGACAGCTCTCTGTAGAAAATGTTAAACATACAAGGTTTCTGTAGGGTATCTCAGCAAAGCCATTTTTATTATCCAGAATAGTGGGTATTTTCAGTTTGATGTTGTTTTTACATGTGATATATGGAAATAGAGGTGAAAATAACATTTGTTAACTGTTATAACTTTTATTTCAACATATTATATGTTGTATATTTACATATTGCTCACTTAATTATGTTTGATTCCAGTAACTGTATCTCTGGTACAGGCTTTTTTATTTTTTCTCCCTCTTCTATGGGAGTACAGATGTGATGCAAATTGTCAGAATTATAGCTGATCACTTGCATGCTGAGCTGCATGCTGGTAGTAGGAAGTGCCCTGCATTAAATCTTAGGAATTTAGACTGGTTCCCAGTGAACAAGTAAACAAAGAGTATGAAAATGACAGAGCGGGAGTTATACCTTCCCACCTTCTCCTTTCCAAACCAGACAGCACGTTCAGCCAGAATGTTGCAGCTAGTCCAATTGGTGTTAGTTGGTATTGTGCCATGTGAACAATGGTTAGGGTGTTATTGAGAACACTAACACTATCACTTTCTCTGAACATTCTAGGGAATAGGTGTTGTCCATAACAATACTTAGAAGTTAAATCGCTTTAAAGTTCATTAGCTGCATTTCTCATTTGGGTGCAAGCTGATGAACATGCTTTTGATTCTTGGTCCTCTATAATACATTCTGTTCATCTCAATATATATTTTATAGACATTTTGGGGATGGAGACATGAACATATTCCTGTGGTAATGCAGATGATGTGAAACTTATTAATACCTAGAATTAGTGATTTATAGCTAGACTGAGACAATTCCTCATCAATCTCAGGAATTTCGCTATGACTTATGATACAAAAAACAAGTGTTAATGTGCTTTCTTTGAAAATGACACCTTCATAAAATTTTGACCTCACACTTTCATTTTCTACTCACTTATAGCTGAAGTCTTAACAAACAATGTTCCCGTGCATTTATTTGGCTGTTCAAAAGCCTGTAGCACATTTTCTAAGAAAGCAGTAACAGTTGGCTTTAGCTGTCTTTTCGCTACTGTCATGCTTTCTTCAGATGCTCTAAGTTAGATATCTCTTCTCAGAAATGTACCTGACCAATATGAGAGAGATAGCCATTGGCTATATAAAAATATAGCCAATATGAGAGAGAATGGAACACGGGCATATTAACCAGTCTCAATATGTAGTTGTCATGGGGAGAGGGGAGGGAACACCAGGCAGTGTGACACTGCTAAATTCAATTTATTAAGCGGACCAAGCAAAGGTTAGGAAAGTTCTTACACACCCACACACCCACACCCACACCCACACAGAGCTGCAGTTAACTGAAACCCACTCCAGTTACTGCTCCAGGGGTATTTCTGTGACAGTGGTCCATGCAGAGGACCACAAAGGGACTCACTCCTTGGCCTCGGCACATATAGCAGCCTGTTTCCAGCTCTAGTCATGTATTGCATCGAATCAGGGACAAGACGAAGGTGCTGTGCTGAGTTCAGGGGGAATCTTTTTGAGCACAGGGCCATGTAGGGTGGTGCATGTTTCTCCAGCAGATCACAGTAAGTGTGATTTCACCTAGTAGTTGCATCTACTGCCAAATGAACAGAGCTAATGCTACATAGTGGGCTCAAAGAAAAATCAACCTTGGAATTGGCAATTAATATTCATTTCCAGAGATTCATACGTATCAGCGGTACTGCACAATTTGTAGTAGTGTATTATTGTGTCAAGTACTGGTCATGCTGTCTCAGGCAAGATACCTATATAAAGTATCAAAAAAGACAGAAAAAGTCATCAAAGCCCTGGAAAAAAACCCTTAAATGAAGAAAGATTTAAATGATTATAATTTTTGCCTTAGGATCGAGCATAAATAAGGGAACAAAGTCTATAAAATAATGAATGATCTAGAGAAAATAAAACAGAGGGTGTCTGCTGTGGACTTTCTGGAATTTTCAACCTCTTTATTGGAAGTCATTACTCATAGTATAAATGATAAATATCATGGGAAGATAATGAAACCAAAAGCTTTGATTCAAGATGTATTGTAACTCCCATTTACAGACCTTCTCGTTTTGCTCTCAGCACTTTCTTAGTCCTTGTTGTTTATTTTTGAATGGTACATAATAAGTTACAAGAGATTTTAATTCATTTTTAATTGTTCAGAACAGAGCTTTGCAAAGTTTACCTGAACCAAAACTCATAGAAAAGTTTCATGGGTAAAAAATTAGTTTAATATTTTCAGAAATTTCCATATGAATTCTAGAAATCCCAGAATTTTTACCCTTTTATTTGCCTACTCCTTACTCAGGCAATCTCTAGGTAAAAACTTCAAGATCTGGCCTTTTATAGTGAAATTGTTCTGCATCCTTATAAAAGCATCATTTTCATGCGATGTGACTGCTGAAAATCATTTTGAAGTCAATCTGCATTGAAAATGCCATCTATAAATTAAGTAGATATGTTATTATAAAACCATAAATATTAATGTAATGTCTAATACATGTATTGTGTGCCTATTTTTTTTCTACGTGAAAACTCTGTCCTTCTGATGAACTGCAATAGACAATCTTTGTTTTTGTTGTTTAATGTGCATATGCTTTCTTGCAGGGTGAAATCCAGCAGCTGTTGATTGTAGCTGACCCCAGAGCTGCATATGACTATTGCGAGCATTATAGCCCAGACTGTGATTCCCCAGTGCCCAATGCTGCTCAGGCTCAAGATCCTCAAGTTGATGAGGTGAGTAATCAGCCATGTATTACTAGATTTATTGCACATTAGTGGTTTTGCTCGATACAGGTTACTGAGGGAGCACTTAATTACAGCTAAATGGCATACATTATTCTAGAAATGAAGGAAGAAGTGCAGAAGTGAACTTGCAGAAGTGCATTCCTTTTTGGTACCCACTCATTTGTGACAAGCACTTGAAGGAGCCTGTCACTATTGTATTTAAATTCCAATTATGCTCAACAAAAGTTAAACTATAATTCCTTAAAAAAATTGTAGCAATCTGAGTTCTCTCAGTTGTGCCTATTTGCTGCTTCTTTGTATATTTGTGGTTTTGCTGATGCTGAATACCCGGAAAGATTTGAAAGATACGGGAGGTATGAGTATTTTGCACTTGTAAAGTTCTGCTGCTAGAAATGTCATGTATGCTATAAGTTATATCCAGTGCACAAATGCATGTACGTAATAAATCCTTTCAGCTAGTTCTGCTAGCAGGTAAATGTCAACAGGGACAAGACAGAGTTGGAATTTTTCCCAGAAATACAAAAATGTTAGTATTCACAGAAACAGTTTGTCACTGTAGACAGTTCTCAGAGCCATAAACTGAGTAATTTGCTAAAGGCAACTGAAGAACCTCAGATTAGTCCCCTGCGAGTCAGACTTTGTTAAGTATTGTGCATGTTCCAAATACGTCTATCAAAATTGTCTCATATTTCTGACATTGTAAAGTGGAAAAGCTTTTGCAAAATGTAACTAGTCTTAATTGAACTTGGCTCTGGACAGTCAATATGCACTTGACGGTGTGTGATCTGACTGGCTGTTGTTACTCAAATGCAGAAGAGATCAGCATTAATAACTTGCAGAATCTAAAACGCCTGCTCTGAGGCAATTTTGAGACAGAAAATTTCCTAAATACATGATAATTTTATTTGTTGTTACTATTCTATCTGAATGAAATCTATGTCATCATATGACAAACGTCCACAGGGCCCCAAACTTAATTCAAGCAGACTCCCACATCCATTGTATCAGAAGCTCAGTTCAAGATGTATCCAGTCACGTGCACATAGGCAGAGGCCTTTAGGTAGCATTACAGTGCCTGAAGCCTGGTCTCTTTGTGAGCATCATGTAGACTCTTGTGTCCATGGATCTCCATGCACTGTGTTCCAAAACAGATCAGGGTGAAAGCACATGGTTGATATTCTATGGGAAGAAAATAAAAGACAGCAAAATATTTTTTTTCCCCTTATTAAATTTGAAATTTTGCTGGGGAGCTTTCCTGGACTTTGCTGCTATGTGTTTGACCATTCTAATTTTTTTTTTTTTTTTAATATTTCCTATGTGAAGACTAGGAAAGTTTGAATGGGCTAGAGCTTTTCTATTTTGAAATGAGACCACAGAGGAGTCAATCTAATGAATTGATCTTTATGGGAAAATGTTGATAATCATCTCTTGGTCTCTTTCTTGAACAAGACTATATCTAAAAACTTAAAATATATTAACTAAGTGGATAGTACTGTTACCTCCAAAGTAACATCAACTCCTAAGCAGGCGTTAACATGGCTTAGAGAGTTTGCAAATATTTGCTTGCTCTGGTCACCATTGATAGCAGTGATGGCTCCTGTCCTTCAGTGCTATAAATGTGGACAAGACTTGGAGTCAGTCTGGACAGAAATCAGCTGGAATCAGATTGTAGATTGAAGGCCTACCTCTTGATTAATTCGGAATGAGCATTTGTGCTTTATTAAGAGCAATGACTACTGCTGAATTATAAGACTAATTCAGTGTTTCTAAAGGAAGGAAATGGATAAAATAGGTTCAGGGATTACATTTGCTTCATAATGAATGACTAGCTGAATCTCCCTCTGTCAAATTTTATGTTTATACTATGTCAAAGCTGTTTGATGCTAGCAGCAGTTGAGAGCTAGTACTCTTTTGCAGATGAAAAGAATAAGCCCCTTATAAAACCTGTGTGTGTGCACATGTATAATTATATGTTCATAGTATAGAGTATCCAACTATATATTGCACACACATTGAAAACAGTTGGTCAGCAGCAAACATTATCCTGTCAATTCAGAAAGGGTACTATAAAATCAAACAGTTGTGCACTATTCTCCTTGGATGTCCTGAGTAGAGGTCATTTACAGCATAATGTGATAGCCACTAAAGTCATTAGATATTTTACCTTTAAATTCCTCAGTCATTGTAAAAGTCAGTGCTTTTTAATATGCTTTTCTAAGGCCCTCATTTTACACTTTGATAATCTGAAGATACAGACAGTTTGTAGGAGCACCAACAAAGAGCGGTAGAATAAAAGATCCTAATTTGTAATATAACATTTTAAAGTGAATTTGAAAGGATAAAATAATAATAATACTAAAATGGAAAACTCTCGTTTCTGTTTGTATCCATTATTGGTCTGAGTGGTCGTTGAATCTCTTTGATTTCTGAACTAAAGACACAATTTCCTGGTTGCTATCCATGAGCGTGCATACATAGGTTTATATGAATATTCCCAGTGAAGTCAACGGATCTCTTTCTTTAACGTGTTGCAACATAGTTATCTGAAATAATCACATCAGTAATACTACCGGTGCAATGAATAAGGAGGATGAATATGACATGGATTAACTGACTCACTGAGTTGTCCGGAATGATAGAATCGTCTGCTATAAAGTAAAAAGGCATACTGCCCTTGAAAGCAGGCTACTTCATTATCTTCTGAGATGCAGCCTAACAAATCACACTGATAATCATTTTCAAAGAAATAAGTGAAACAAATCTTAGGTATGGATTGGAAGAAGTTACAGAAGATACCATTGCTGATTTTTTTAGAACTATGTTTTATGATAGATGATTGCAAAATTAATTTAATAAGGTATTACAAGATGAAAATATAATTGCAGCTAGTCTACATGGAAATCAATGTTTCCATACAAGCCTAATTGCATGCTTTGAAGAGATTACAAATTTGATAGTGATAACAGATAGAATTTGTGTACTTAGACTTTTGTGAAGCTTCTGATCTGTCAACATATGATATTTGAATTTAAAAAAAAACATTATATGATAAGAATAAAGTACCTGATAAAAGGATTCAAATCTAGGTGCCTTATTTCAGAAATTACTAATAACAGAGTGCCATCACTGAATGAACTTTTTATTGGAGCTTCTAAAGGGTTGGTGCTACCAATCTAGAAGTAAGCGTAAAATAGATGCTATTCCATTTTGTCTGTGTCACAATATTGTAGACTGGTGAATAATGATAACAGAATATTCCAGATCTGTATGTTAATACAACTAAAACAAGTTACTTATATCCAACAAAAAGAAAGAAATGCAGGCCAGACCTAGGGTGCGGGTTGGGAACATACATGCAATACAGTGTCTCTCGGTAGTAAGTTTGATGAATACTCCAAGCTTGGATGCATGTGCTGACCAAAGCACCTGTTGCATGCTGCTGATTGTGCCCATCCCTGGGCTTCATCTGTTGCTATGCCATCGCAAGCAATTTGAGAGGTACCTAAATGACGAAACTGGGATACTGATCCAGCTTAAAGCTAACATGAAAAGATAACTATTTACCCAGATTGGTTTCCTGATTTGATCTCTCAGGTTTTCCCACAAACTCTTGTGATAAAAAAGGGAAGAGGCAGCGCTGGGCTAAGGGTTAGGCAGGATTGTGGCTTTCATTGTCAGTTTTGGCTTAAGACAGCATCAGCTTAAAAAGTTTTTTGGACAATCACCTCAGAAGACTCTGGATCTCAAAGTGGGGAAATAATTTGTATATGTGAACTCGAAGCAAAGGTGTGGCCAAAAGGGCAGTGCATATCTTGGTAAAGAAAGAAATGTAAAGAAAGAAATAAGAATGCAGATGAGATTTTACTTCCCTGTATGCTGCTGATTAAAACATATCCTGAAACATCACATACAGTCTTGGTGTTTAGTCACTAAAACAATCACAGAAACATAAAGGATTCAGGTAAGAGCTACAGAATTGCTGTGACTTAGGGACTTCTTTGAGTAGTGCGCAGTAAGAAAAAAAGCTTGAAAGCTAGCCCCATTAGCTTATGTCAAGTACCTTCACAAGAAGAAATATTGGCCGCATACAAATGGAGGGCAAAAAGTGCAAAGAAGGAAACTCAAGTAATTTCACATAGGAAAGAAACTACTGAACTTTTTATTAATGAAGGAACAAACTACTAAAGTAGAGTATCTCTAAACAGATATTTTCAAACCCAGATCAATTCCTTTCCAAAGGATGTGTTTTGGCAAATGGCATTTATACTTTAGCTGAGTGCATGTTATTGGACTCAATACAAGCGTAACTGAAAGAAAATTTGGAGTCTGAAAATATATAAGAGTTAGTCAAGGTGATCTGATAGTCTCTCCTGGCTTTACCTCTCTGAGCCTCTGAATTATTGTAGACCAGAACAAGAAACTGATACTGGACTTGGAGGAAAGAGGCAAATTATGTGATTGCAGAGCCTTCTAATGTGTGTTACTAGCACTGACTACAAAACCCAGAGGAAGTGGTTCTTATCCATGAAACAAAGAAGGCATATAGTAAATTAAGTTTGTGAAGTTGCACCTAGGAAGCTAGAGAGGATTTCTGCTGACAACATAAACTTCTGTCATCTCTTGGCGTATTCATAGCCTGGGAATGGAGTTATTCTGAAAAGTTGGATGATTTTTAGACCACTAAAAACATCTGGAAAGAGAAAGTTTTGGCTAAGATGATGAAGGTTTAAAAGCAAGATCCACAAAAGTACTTTATCTGTTTAACTGAATGTAATCCACATCGATCTAGGCAGTGTTTTGCTTCTTCAAAGGGGCAAACTTAATCAAATGTAGAAGAAAATTTAAAATGCACAAGGTTGTAGTTTTGTCAGCATTTCTTTCAACAGCAATTGAACAAGTCCTTTCCTTCTCTGTACTAATCTCCACTTCCAGTTCAACTGTTAGGATTTTTTGTGCATCTGTAGGGGGTAAGGGTTAGTAGTTCATCTGGACTAAATATAACTTATCAACAAAAACATTAGAAAAATGATGGAATGTTTTTGTAGTGATCTCCCATTAAATCAGAGCAGGGAAAGACCTACTCAGTCATGTACTCCATCTTTCTTGATGTTGGACTGTACCCTATAGTATATTTTCTAGAGTGTCGTCAGGTCTAGTTTTCAATGGCCTCAGCTATCAGGCTTTCAGATCTTCTCTTGAAAGGTTCTTCTGCAACCTAATAAATTACACTGTCTGACTCCTGCCAGAGAAATTGCTCCCTAAAGGATCTCTGCCTCATTTATTTTGGACCTTTCCCAAACAAGGGGAATACTTGAAGAAATGAAATATGTGCTTTTAATGAAATGGACTTGGAAGCAAAGATGCAAATGGCACCTATATGTGTTGGCTGGGAAGTTTTCAGGCATCCTTTCAGTTAATTAAGTGTCATTTCTTTCAGTTGTTTCACTATTCAGAAGGTCTACTTTCCTGAAGAATACAGGAAATGAATAGTTTTCATGTTCAGTTTCAATCACAATGAGTACTGCAGTTAGCTAGCTTCGCGGGCTTTACAAATAGCAAGCTTTCTAGCTCTCTTTGTACATATAGAAAGAGCATTTTTCTTTAGGCAATTAACTTAATAAAGACCTTAAAGTGTCTTGTTCTTATTTTCACCTAGGCTGTCTTTGGAAGTTGAAGATTTTGCTTCCATCTCCTTTTATCTCCTTCCTTTCATTACTTTCATGAGCAATACAAAAACTATGTGGTGGACAAGACTGTCTTTTAAGTCTTCGAACTTCTTCTTCTGCCCTAAGAGTGGCATATGCTACCATTTATTTATATTACTTTATCTGATTTTTTAAAAGTTTCATTTTGTTTGGCATCCTTTATTTTATTACATTTTGTAAAGTATTACTGGACCTAGAATGGCTCAAGGTAATCTTTGCTCCTTAGCTAGCTAGATGAATTAGCATAATATTTAGGCAATAAAAAATTGAGATTATAACAGTTTGTTGGCTTAGGATATAGACTGCTATGTGTCATTTTCTCCTGGTTCCTCCTAATTTGGGAAGGTAAAGTAAAGATTTCTAAAATCTACATCTCAGGATGGGGGGAATAGGTTTCTAAGTAATTTCTATATGGATAACAGAAGAATTCATTTTCAGAGTAAGGCTGTCTTCAGAATATTTAAGTCACTCCACAGTTGAAATATGCCTTGCATGCTGCTGATCTCTTGCTTCTGAAATTCATCTGATGAAGAAAACAGTTCATCTCTCTAATTGGAATTGCATGATGATCTGGTAGTGTAATATAATTGCTCTGCTAAAGAGAGCATGAGATCATAGTGGAAAGATTTTGTCCCATCAAGAAACAGCAGGTTTTATTCTTCCTTTCATTTGTAAGAAAACAGTCGTATGCAATATTCATTACAAGGATGGCTATGCTGTAACTATTGGTGGTCTTACAACAGAAGAAAGAAAAAGAACAGAAAATTGCATTATGTTTGAAGTATGCGTTACCTGATGCCAGTTAGCAGAAATGCTTCACTAAATTCTAGCTGTTGTCCAATATGAGGTCCTAACTGAACTGTAAATGTCAGGCATGCCTTCTTTTTCTTATTAATATAAAATTATTGGGAAAGTTAAAAGTTGTATGTGTTTTGCCATTACTATGAACACTTGGGGAATTTCATCTCTGTCATCTCAGAGCTATCTATAGCCATCTCCTTATCTAGCAGAATTAGGGCCTGTGTAAACTATGATAGAGAAAACTCAACTTGAGCAGAATTGAAATAATGCTGCACAGCTGTGGAAGATATATTTTACGTTTGGCAAAGTCCGTAGCCATAGGAGGATCATCAGAATGGTCCACAATCTGAATGCCTCTTTAAATACTATTCCAGCTTCTTGATTCTCTGACTGCATTACTAGCCAATTATATCTTCCTTTGTTATATAGCTAACAAAGAAAATAATTTTCTCTTCACTTACACTCCTCATCTCTGTCATACCTATTTTTATTCCCTGTATATAAACTGGATGTAATAGCCTTGACTAAATAGAGAAAGAAGCAGAAGATACTTTTCTGCATACAGACTCTTTCTCTACTAATTAATTATGAAATTCTAAGTGCTTTTCCCTACATTTTCAAAAGAATCTACTATTTCTCCATCCCTTTATTAGCAGTGCAGCCATGACAGGTTTCTGCGAGTGCCCCATACCTCTCCAGCTAATGATAGAACTAATACTAAGGCCTGAGGTATCATGGATTTTGTAATCAGAAATGATAACATCCGAAATTTGAAGGTGCTCTTGTCAGGATTTGTTGAGGCCCCAAATTGAGTGGCTCATACCTCTGCCTCAGGTCATCTAATAAAGGTGACCTTGTAGCTGTGTAGCTCCAGAAGGAGAAGGGTTTCGTGCCACATATTCACTCTTCGCTGTTAATAGCAGGGTTATGTGTGAGTTGCCAGTGTCACAGCAGGTGACTAAAACCCCACTATTTAACCCGTTAGACCTGCTCCTGGTGTTTGTAAATTTAGTCCTCATTTAACTGAGCAGTCCTTCACCAGTCTTTTAGTCTCATCTTAAAGAAGAGGAGTAGCTTTTATCAAGTTGAGCTGATAAAATCCTACTGTGGAGTAAATCATATCTCTGAAATACATCTTTGCACTAGTCTGGGATGTAGAGATGCATTCCTTATTCTGGAAAGATTGTGCCTTGGGAAATACACTTGTAAGGTATTGCAACCGATTTCTCTCTAGTTGCAACAGAACCTGTGCAGTAGAGAAAACAAATTCCGTCCACTTGCTGGATGGTGTGAAAGACCAGTGTTGATGATCTTTCAGAAGGAAAGGTCTGGAAAGAAGGGCTGCTAAGAATTAGAAAGCTCTGGAAAGACAAGGTTGCTAAGAACAAGATGAGTCTCTGCAGCAAGCTTAAGGCTAGTGCATATCCTCAATTCTCCCCCTTATAGCAGGAGACTACAAACTACTGCAAATCACTACGTGAATATGGTTTCAGCGTGATGGCCACATCTCCTAGCTTGTAGGTTCCAGAATTTCCATAATGCCCTTCTGATACAGTGTTCTGAAAATGGGAAAAAAAACCCAAAAAGGCCGTGGAGAGGATCTTGACTTGCTTGGCAGTGATCTTATTCCAGCATGGAAACTGGTATTCCCCACTTATCGTCCATTCCTGTTCTTTTTGTCCATGTGCCTGCATGTCATTGTAACCCAAATGTACCGCTGTATTTGTGACAATATTTTGCATATATGAAGTTTCATTTTCTTTAATAGAAACAAATAAAGCACAATCCCCAAAAGAGATTTTCCACGTGTTTATGCATGATGAAATAGATCCCTCCACATATTTATGCTGTTTTCTAGTTTCCGTTCATAAATATCTGGCTTTCTAAACTATGCCTCTGGCAGATCTAAGCATAAATATGAATTTATTTATCACTTTCTTTTTTAATACTAACATACCTGCCACAGATGCTTTTCTTTTCCCCCCTTTTTTTTTTCAGTCAACACTTCTGCTTAGCTTGTGGCCTCTGAAGAACTATTTTTAGCCCACTGTTGTAAATTTCTTAGCCACATAGTTGGCACTGTTGAGCACAGCCATTCACCTTTCCTTGAGAGATGCAATAGTACTGAGACTGGAAAATACGTTATAATACTGAGCAACACATAGTTATATTTTAATTATTAATTATCCAAGATGAATGTTGGAATGAATGCCTCCAGTTTCAGAGTAGTTCTGCAGTGCTTGTTAGAAAGGAATCTGTTTGACTGGAAGTTACTAAAAACAAACCCCTAACAGTATATTTAAACTTAAATCCTGCTATTGAAACAGTAATTCTCCCCCAAGTCATCCTCCACCTATCCCTTAAGGTATTGGACAATATTTAATACAGGTAGTGTCTGTTATTTTGGTACCAGTAAAAATTATGTTGTAGAGCGTTTGATTCATTTTGTTTGGCTGAGGAAACATTTAAAAGTGTGTAATTGATTGTCACTGGAAGGCCAGAATGACAGAATATGAAGAGTTAT
Organism: Struthio camelus; assembly: GCF_040807025.1. Taxonomy (NCBI): domain Eukaryota; kingdom Metazoa; phylum Chordata; class Aves; order Struthioniformes; family Struthionidae; genus Struthio; species Struthio camelus. The sequence continues at coordinate 15,125,299 of NC_090949.1, forward strand.
ATTCCACTGAAAGCAGATTTTTTTCTTGTATATCAATGTAGACTTGTTGACAGAAGATAAACAAATCAGGTTTTATGCATTTGCACACATTTTTATCATTCCTAAACATATATGACTGTTTCAGTGCTATTCCATTACTATTTAAAGGGCTATTTTTACCCATATGGTTATTTCTTTTCTTTACTTCTTTTACATTGCTGCTTATGGTCTCCTAGAAACTTGCCACAGTTTTCTTTTCTGGTTGTCAGTGGCATACTTCATTAGAAACAAGTTGTATAGATCTGCATCTCCACGAGTGCAGAAGCCGGAAAACATTTTTTTTTACGTGTACGCATCTGTGAAAATATATCGTCACTTCTCATGAGGCCTTTGGACAATACCACTTACAAGAAGTTTCATTGACTTCACTGGGAGGAGGATTGGGTCTTAATTTACCCAACAGGGAGGGAATAATCATGTGTTCTTTGTCAGACTTAAACCTAAAACCCTGATGCTTTTGAACAGCATAAGTAGAATCAACTTGTTTCCGCAAGTCATGCCAGTGGACTGATGGAATCAAAGCACAGTTTAAATTATATAATAGCCAGATGCAAAGGACTGATATAATTCAGAGAGGGGACACTTTCCACTTTAAATGGTAACGTTCTATTATTTAACTTCAGTTTTCTGTTATAAATATGCAATGGAGATGGGATAATTAACAAAAGAGTGTCACTTTCTTTCTACATGTTTAAAGAATGGCTAACCAAGTTGTGTGTGTGCAGAAATAATCAAGAAGGCAATTAAATAAAAGACTTCTGACTTATTAAGAAAAACGGTATCTTCTTTTTAAGGAAAGCTGACTATCAATACAAGAAGTGCATGTAATAAAAAAGCAAGATAACTGGTGATCATGGTAGAAAATGATACATTTTGTTTAAAAAGTTATAATTAGCTAGAGATGTCAGAGGAGTGAAGTAACAGAAACCCATGTTTAGGGATTTGCAAGCGCTTAAGGCCTTTCAGTATCAGTCCCACACTTCCTGAGGAAATTAACTTCTCAGGAATATTTTCAGCACAATAAAATATATTCAAGCATAAGTACAATAATTGTATCGAAAGCCATTGCCAGGTAAAACAGTTAAACTAGTATCATTGGCGATACGGTGGAATGTATTTTTGAATATGGAGATTTATTTTGATCCTATATACAATTTCTATTAAAATGTCAATCTGTTTTTAATGCTAATGATATTTATGATATCTAAGAATCCTCAGAGTTATTTGAAAGTGTAATACACTAATCATCTCAACCATCTCATTAAACAAATAGATATTGCCTTCATTTTATAGACAGTGATGTTAGTTTATACCAGGAAAAAGGATATTTCAGAAGCTGCTATCTCTCATGAGGCACATTAGAACATTTCTTCCTAAATGAGGGAAAGCATCAGATCCTGGACACAACCGTACCTTCATTTAACTCCATGCAGATGTAAAGATAATTGGTAGCAGCCATGAGACTGCTTTAATTTACAGGACCAACAAGTTCTTACAGCTACAAGCAAGAGGGGGGTAGAAAAATAGTTTAAAGCTGCCTTTTCTTTTCAGCTGTGATGAGAAGCACCTGGTGCACCTAATAACTAGACCAGTGTCTTCATGGCAGAGCCAAGATTATAGCTCAGGAGCTCCCGGCTCCCTAGTTCACATGCACAACCTTACACAAGCTAATTCTAAACCTATTTTCTCTTTTAAAAGTTCTGTGGGCCAAATCTTCATCTGATGTTAGTTATAGATACAGAGCTATGGAGCAATTTACAGCAGCTGAGGATCTGACCTTTAAGTGAAATATGCCAATAAAGCTTGGAATTTGCTCAGAACATGTGTACCATGGAACTGCCCTGATGTTGGGAACTCTCCAGCAAACGAGGATAGCCATGGAAATTTCTGAGTTGTGGCCTCTTACCTGAATTATAAGTTATTTACCGTATTTGTGTTAGACATTGGTATCTCTCCAGCTCTTCTAGTCAGCAGAAGACCCACAGGTAAAACGGTATAGGTAGAGAGATGTATTACTTGGACTTAGAGATCAAATAAGTATATGATTTCACAGAGGTCAGTTGGATCACTCAGTAGCCCAAATTATAGCTGACTCTTCTGTGCAGTTCAATAAAAGTGTTTTTTTTTCCTGGCACTAGTACTTGCTTTTTTATTACTTTTGTATTGGGCCATTAAAAAAAAGAAAAAGAAATTGTATTAGGGTTTTTTTTTTTTTGCCAAATGAATAACTATATTGAATTGTCTATGCTACGTTAATTTCCTTAAGCTTTACTATTAAGTAAAGGTTAAGATGCTTTCCACTTTTGCTAATATAGTTTGCTACCACTAATATGGGAATGCCTGATATTTTTCCATTTGCAATGTAGTATACACCAGAAGATTTTATCGAATATGACTATGAGTATGGGGATGCAGATTATAAAGAAACTGACTCTGTAACAGAGGGACCCCCACTATTCGAGGAGACAGTAGCACAAACAGAGGTAACAGTTTGGTCTGTTTGTTGTGTGGTGTCCAGCTGTCCTCTACCATGTGGTTTGTCATTTTGTGCCTTCTGCATGCAAACTTAATGATTTCCTTTCACTCATTTCTTTACTCTATAGCTGTATCATTTACTTTCACTTAGAGATGGAAGGCCTCACAGCTGACAGCATTCATCTCACATTTACTTACCCTCCTTTCATTCATGCTTTATTTCTACGTTTTCTTTTCATTTTATTTATGTTTTCCCATTCCATCTTTCACGACGTTTGCAGAAAAAGAAAGCCAAGGCCAAAAAGAAGAAGAGGACAGTGGCCGCTAGCTCAAAGGACAAACCCCAAAAGGCCACAACAAAAAAATCTGAAAAATTTGCATCCAGGAAGAAGAAAAGTTATCAAGCAGCAACAAAAGGCAAACTAGGGGTAAAGGTAGCAAAGAAATAATCAAGATCTTTCCCAGACAAAGACTGGAAGATCTCTGATCATGAGAAAAAAAATAGACCTAACCCCACTAGATGAATACATGTCTGGCTAATACCATAACTTAATAAAGTGATACCTCCTGAATTTTTCCTACAGTTTTTTTTAATAATAATGTACTTTTTTCTTTAATACTAGGCAAACGTTGTCGATGAATTCCAAGAATATAGCATAGCTGAAACTGACTACGGTTTGCAGACAGAGGCACCCTCCAGAACAACTGAAGCAAATGAGGTAATAATGACTCTGAGGAAAACTATAGGCAAAAATACTTATTGATCAAAATCAGGTGTCAATAATTAACAAAGCACAAACACATTATTAAAGGAAGAATGTCTGTGAAAGTATGCATATTTATAGCAGTGATTGATGTGATTTTGTGCTTTCTCAGTCATTATCAGAACCTAGTATTTTCTCAGGCAGAACTGCTACTGATTCTGTAGAGATCTACTGAATCTTTAGACTGCACAATTCATAATTCTGGAAGTCCTTCAATAATATATGCTATGGGAACGCAGGGTTATTGCATCCAGTGTTGATGTGAATGGAACTATGCCTAGTATAAACTAGATTAAATACTAGACATAGTCTTCCTTCTTTAAGAGGAAGAGAGATCTCTGCAGTACTTCCTGTCGCTCTCAAGACACAGCATAAAAATGAGCCTCACTAAAGGCAAAGAATGGCTGCTACCTACTTCAGTGTGAATTTCTGACAGCTGCTCTTTTGTCTGAAACCAGGCAGAAGGAATTAGGTATCATTCTCCTGCAGGAATAGCTCCACCCCCAACTCAATCATTTTTCCCAAATATGTATTCAACTTAGGTGTATTGAACTCTATTTGAAATATACTGTCCTAAATCGTTGAAAAGTTCTCTCTTTCAAATGCAGTAGTGAATCTGAGCTAAAAGAAAAAGTAACTACCTAGTAACTTAAAAGTGTTAGTTGTTTACAACAGCTAATTCTGGTATTTAGCCAGCTGAATTTTTTGAATTTAGATTTTTTGCTTCATGCAAAATAGCAGCATACTGAAATTGAGTTGGAAGCCATTCTTTCCTTTTAACAGTTCTTCAGCCAACAAAACCAAATTATTTGCTTCTTGCTGAGATTCTATTCAAATGAAACATTGTATTTTGAACTGTTTGAAAAGGATATTATAAATTATGTTAAAAGGCATGTTTTTAGAAATCCACAATGACAAGCCTAAACATTATTTTTAGTAACATTACTACACTTAAAGCCAGTGTTGATTAATATATCTACATATTAATTAATACTAGTTTTAGAAAGATGGTGGCTGATTGTAGGAAATACGTATTTTTCATTTTCCTTTTACATATTCTTTTCAAAATGAAGATATATTGCTTAACAGATGTACAAATCTCGATCTCACCCCTCTAAATATGAAAAGAATCCTGAAATTATGAGATCTTTTAGACTATGTTTTGAATTAGAAAATAATTGTTCAGCACTTCATTTGACTTAAAAAGCATAATGAAAGAGAGGAAAAGAATCCCAATTGTTATATGGTTTTCCTCCTATGCATCTTGGAAGATAAAGGTAAATTAAGAGATATTTTAATTGTTCTAGTGTAAGCTGTTCTTGCGTTAAATCTCATGTTAACCTCTCACAAGCTGATGGGGAGTTACATTTAAATCATTCTGCTTTGCCAATTATAGGTTAATTGTGCAATAGTGTATTTGTTATGAGACAGATCCAAACTGCTAAATTCTCTCCTTAGTGAGAGCAGTACTGCATAAAGACAAAATTTGGCTTAGAATTGGCTCAAATCTGTATTTACTCTAGCTGTAAGGCAAAAGTCATAGTCCTGTAGCTAGTAGAATTAGGCAAATGTTAAACTATTAATTTTAATTGCGATATATTTCAGTATCACGATTAGACCCTTCTATTATTAATGACCCTGGATGTTGATTAGCTTCTCACTACATTTTTTTTAACATTGTACTCGATCACCTTATGTGATCACCTAGTATATCCATCTCATATTGGTAATATCTGAGCTTTGATTTTTTTTCAGAACCATCCTTCCAAGAAAGCTAAGTAACAGCATAATGGAAAACTCTTTTTTTTCTACAGATGGTTTTGTACATCTCAGATACAGCATTCTTTAAAACAGCCTTGGTGCTTGTAAATTGATTGCTTGGTTTAACACTTTGCATAATTGAGGATGAGAGCTGCAAGCAATGCTTAGCTTTCAGAAATGTTCAGATTCATCTTTTATGTGTTTTGCAGGTGGAATTTTGACTCAACCAAAAAATACATAAATTGCTGTGAAAGAAATGAACCCTAACTTTTTGAGTGATATATGAGCTGGAAAATCATTACAAGGGGAAAAGAAGTTGAAACATTTAGCTTGGCATTGTTATTTATTGACACAAGATAGTGAAGATGGCTGGCCCAAATTAAAATGATGCTTGCATATTGTTATTGTAAACAGATCTGAATTCATTCTCTGCTTATTTGGGTGCATGTGCTGATTCATGAATACTCGATGTTAAAAGTGTGAAACCAAGCAGCAAAACTTAGCTATATTTGGCACTGAAGTAATACTAAGCAAGCAACACATATAGAGTGCTAGATATTCAATGTTTTCAGAAAGATAAAGAAGTGTATGAAAGCATTACTTCTTTGTACTACTTGTTTACATACAATGATCTTTTAATTGCTCTGAAAGGCTGGACTGCCATTCCTTCAGACCGTAATTAAAAGATAATATGCTGTAGTTCTGCTGTTCTCTCTTCTTTTTGACAAGTCATCGTGGTTGATCAGCAAATGCTTACAGTGCTTTACTAACAGTAACCCACATGTTCCTCCTATTCCCAAATCTTTGCTACTGATATGAATAGCAAAATCCTGTTGAAGAAGTATTTGCTGAAGAATACATAACTGGAGAGGATTATGATAAAAAAACTGAGGAAACTGAATATGGAAGCAGAGGAGTAAACCTCAGTGAATCTGATCTTCTGGTAGATGGCGATTTAGGCGAATATGATTTTTATGAATATAAAGAATATGAAGAGAAACCAACTGATTCCACTAATGAGGAGTTTGGTCCAGGTGTTCCTGCAGAGACTGATATCACAGAAACAAGCGTAAGTTGGTTGCAGGCATAATGCAGTAGTATTAAATTAATTTTATTTAGCAGTTCTTCTAGGTACAGAGCCTGATCCAGAGCTCGTTGTACATGTTAGAACTATTCTCTCTACTTTTGATAGCCTTTGGATCAAGCCCGTCATCTCGTATTAGAATCCTAAGCTTTCTCATTTTATTAATAGAAATTCTTTATCTGTTCTGTTGAATGGAGTAGGGGAGGGTTGCAGATGGGAGGGAGAAAAGGAGAAAGGAAATTCCAAGAATAAATGATAAGATGAGCACAGTTTTTTAAATATTTCTAAACTAGAGCTAAAGCTGGAAAGAGTATAAATTATAATTATTGGATGCAGATGCAAGAACTGTAAATAATTGTAATATTTTTGTATGATTACCCTAAAAAAATTGAAATGTGTATCTAGAAAGTTATGGCCTCTGCTACCTTCCAGAGGGAAACTCATAAGTGGGAAGGTGAAGGTCTGAACTCGTTCATGAAAATAAGCTTAGACAACGGTGACAGGTTTATGACCTTGCAGGAGTGATGTAACAGCTCTGCATATATAAAGGAAGATAGGATGACATGGTGATTCCTGTGAATCGTGCTCTTTTTCTGTGTTTTATAGCTCTCTCTCTTCTCCCTCTGACTTAATCCTAGGCTGAACAGCAAGGCTTTAGTTTTCCCTTAGTTGTGCCAAGAGCCTCATTTACTAGTTTACCAGACTGTGGAAGCTGCAGAGAAAACTAATACTACTAAGAGTTAATTCCCATTTGGATTTCTAATTGGGAAGGCTCTGAATGTAGTAAGAAAGGAGAATTTTGTCTGCAATATCTGCTCACTCTTATTTTTAACTCACAAACTCAAAATTTCAGTTAGCAGAGGATCAACAGAAGAAACAACAGCAAATGCTGTGAAGTCAGTTCTCTCTGTCAACCTTGAAACTCATACTTCTGTATTGCATTTATAAAATCCTTTCTAAACCCTATCAGGCTGATAGTATTTTTTAATGATCCTTATCTATGCAATGTGATACAGGCATACTTTTCTCCTAGCACAGATGGGGACACTGTGGCACAGTGACACAGAAAAGGTCAGATTATCTGCAAAGCAAAGAGCGCATAAGGCACCATTTGTGCCTGCATTAAACAAATTACTGTGTAGACTGTATTCCCAGGTGTAAATTTCACCTTAAAATGCCTGTCTACTAAACTGAAGGAGTCAGGAAGCTTGAACCAGGCTCTCGGCACAAATCTGTGCCTGCTTTCTTATTACAACTCTCATATGCTGAACCAGTGACATCCTGTCATTTTCCTTTAATATATGCAGGTATTTAGAACAAATGGAGTCCTATCTTTGATAAAAAAGGCGGGCTGAAAGGTACTCAGCGTTATCCTTGTTGTGATTGAACAGAATCTGGCCTTTTTAGACTCCGTAAGGTAATTGTGCAAACGAATGACACAAATATTAGTTTTCATTCCCCTGATAAAAAGCCTGACTACAAAATTTTTAGCAGCAATGGAAATCATGAGATTTCAAGATTTCAGTCAAATAATAATTCAAAAAAGAACTGCTTGGGAGTAGACCTCCATTAAGTTATCTTAATATGGAACAAGATATTGCTCATCAAAAAGGATCAGTATCTGACACCAAACATATATTGATCTTAATGTTATTGAATATAGTGTTTGTTGTTAAAAGCTTTTTTAGTCAATGATGCCAAATCATTGGCTAATAATTAAATTCTGCATTTTAAGGACCTGTTGCTTTTTTCTTACGCCTAAAAAAATCAGGTATATTAATACCTTCATGAGCAGCAGGAGAAACATTTTCCTTAATGCCATATTTTAGACTTATGAGCAGCAAGATTCGTGGAAGGGCATCCTTTCTTAAATGTTGGGCAAAAAAGTGGCTTTGAATCATAAATTAAAACTGCTAAATCACCTGTCTAAACAGGTGTTATTGATGTCTAGCCAAATGGCTATTTATGCTCTGCAATCCTACTGAAGAGGGAAAGAAGCATATAAATATAGGAATGGAGTCTTCATTTTCAGCATTAAAAGATTCTTTCCAAAGGAGTCAGGCTCGTATTTGTTATGTTATTAGTGCTCAGAAATTATTGTTATTCTGTGCTTTGTGCTACTTAAAAAATTTTGATCCAGAGCCTAATTAAAATTTTAACACATTATCAAAAATTTTGAGAATCGTAAAGTCTGACTTTGAGCTCATTCTTACCATACACACTGGAAAGCCCATTGCTGAATGTGGGAAAAACACATGAGCTAGTGCTATTTAATATGGTTAAACTGGCCAGACTCAAAGAATTTCTAACCTTCTAATTCATATTTATGTTTAGAATACAACATTAAAGAAAAGGGAAGAAAAAAATAAAGCTTTATATGCTTGCAAAACATTGCATTCGGGATGTGATATTTTTATATTTGTTTTCTACTTGCCATTTTCCTAATCGTTTAAGCATGATGGAAGATAACATCTGGACCAGAAAAGAATTTGCAGGATATTCCAGTTTCTAAAATTGAAATGTAAGACCCTGAATGGTTACTTCTATGTATATAATTTTTTAGACCATGAAAACAGCCTAGGAAAGTGTTTTACATGGGCATAAATGTGCATGTGCAAAAACAGTATATGTTAATAAAGCGTAAATATACATACACTAGGTACTATTAGACAAACAGAACATACCATTCGTCTGTGATTGCATTTCCATGGCATTGCTTATGTTCATAGGAAATGCTAATATTACTCAGCATGTATGCAGCAATGAGTGTTAAAGTATTAATGATGCTGCAAGTTTAAACATATGACACTGATTACACCCTGCTTTTCAAAATCTGGGCAAGCGCATTTACCATCTTTCTCCACTACTAGCAATTTTAGGACATGAGAATACATTCGATGCTTTTAGGTGAACCTGTGTAAAAATAGTTACTCAGTTCATGCCAGTTCTTGTTGTTATAAAGTAAATACATTATTTTAGAGATTCATTTTAAAAGCAGTGTATTTTTTAAGAGTTCTGTATTACAAGGGATACCAAACATAGGAAAGCTAAACCTAACAAAGCCATATATATTTATACATTAGCTCAAACTACTTCTCTAATGCCTTGCAGTTTATTTAGGTTATATCTTAAGTTACTTAGGTTATAAGGTAATTTAGGCATCCCTTTCTTGTCAAGGGTAATTATGAGTAAAATGCCTAATTCTTACCCAATTATATTACAATACATTGAAGTTTTGATGTCTTGGTAATACTCGTAGGCTTTCAGGAAAGGGGTAATGTTTCCCAAGATGGAGAGTTGATTTCCTCTTTTTACAACCAATTTTTATGAATATAATAAAACATAATTAGCTGTAACTCTTGCTACTTGACTTACATGAATTATCACAGTCATGCTTCTAAGTGACTGCAAAATGCACATGCCATGAGTCTTAACCTTTGTTTTTCCTTTCGAAAGTATTTCATATTGAAATAGTGTAGCATTATCCTCCGAGTCACTTGACCTATTCAAATCACCAGTAGCTTTAGTGTAATTGTGGAATCAGTCTACTGAAGTTAAAAAAATCGTTTCAAATTCTCATCTGATGAGAGCTGAATTTGATTCCTAGTTTGTAGTGGATATGTTACCAATCAAGAGAGCTACTTTTGGAGAGAAAAAAACATCGTTGTTTGAACAGAAATCAATTTCTTTCTTCTTTGTTTGTGATTTAAATCTGTCCATATTCTACCATTAGCATGTATTATTGACCTATTGGTTTAGGCACTTCTGTTGTCTTGATCCTGAGTCCAGAATTTCCCACAGAGCTGATCCTAGAAGAATTTTACAGGTGATGCTAATTCATATAGTTAGGAGGCAAAACTTGACTGTCCATGCAATATTATTTACTGCTTACATTGCCACTTAACTCCTTTCCCATTTAAGGCATGAAGTCATAGACTCTTAGACTGCCTCTTACATGTTGTGGATGTCTAATGAATGAAACTGGAAGCATGAAGAATATTGTCCATATGGAGCCGAAGGATCTTTCTTTCCAGGTTGCTTTAGACTTGTTTATCTCAGGAAGCCATGAAGAATCATTGTTTATTGTTATGTCATAAGCCAAGAATATATTTATTTGAATAAGAAAAAAGAACTTTGTAATTTGCAAACAGAAATTTTAGATTCTAAGTCCAAAGTGCTAATGCAAACCATATGGTAGGCCTTAATGCAAACTATTGCATCTCACTGGAAAACACATTTTATTTCTGCAAGTAGTACAAAATGCAGTGATTTGAAAACTATTCCTGCATTTCTGCATTTTCCATTCCTTATATATTACATATTTTTCATCAATATGGTTTGTGCCTATGATATATTTTTCATAGTACAGATCTATTCCAGCTTTAGCTTTCAGTTACAGGTTGTTGCAGTTCTTTAACATATCAGATCCTTAGGCTTTCTACTTATTTTATTTTTGGGGTTCTTTTTTTCCTGGCCAGGTAACTGGACATGGAGCTTATGGAGAGAAAGGACAAAAGGGAGAACCAGCTGTGATTGAACCTGTAAGTACTGATGTGGGTGATTTTTTCTTAAGTGCTATACAACATGCACAAACAATTGATAGATCATTATCCAACCATGTCATTCATGGTAAGAATATAATACCATATATATGATCATATATATGATGCAAACAATCAAAGGGTAAAAGTGGTAACAGTATTCTATTAAGATTTTTCTTTCTGCTATGCAAAGAACTAACTGTGTGTCCTTTAAAATAAGGAGAATGTTGTTATGCAGAGGGAAACAGCATAGAGCTGCTCTTCATGCAATTTTGCAACTACAGCTTGGACAGACCTACAGAGAGCACTTCAAACTCCGTCACAGGCCATACTAACTACAGGTTTCGGTGTGGGCAGGAAGGTCCCCCTGAGAGGCTAAATAAATGTTTATGTGCTTATATGGCATGATCAAACTGCTGGAAGCAGGATTAAATGCTGGCTTCAGAAGTTAAAACTTGGTGATAAACATAGTAAAGGACCAGTAGCCTACAGAATTTTTCTCATCTTTAATTAGCAGTGTTGTCACTAAGTGGCTTTTACAGTTGGATGAAGTTATATTGTAACATTGTGGATGACTTATAGATTAAAATGTACCTGAATTACAACAAACGTAGATTAAACAAGAATTTGCTGTTTTATAATATCTTGGAGATCTTGAATGTTGATGTGCTTTACTACAGTGGGACTACAATAATGAAAAAGTTGCAAGTTAAGACTGTGACTTCTCAGCCGTGACCTGTGAAGAAGCTCAGGGTGTGTTAGCTCATCAAATGCATGGCTGTTTTAAACTGTTGCGAGATACATTTAGTTTACATCCATACTACAGAAGAGTTATCCACTGCCACTGTCCAACATTGTTGGAGTTCTCTGCAGCTAACTTCCAGCTTTCTTGGCCAGTCTTTCTTCCTATGGAAAGCCAGATGCAAGTGAGGATTATAATCTGGAATTAGTACCTGGAGGACTAGCATCATCACTCAGGCAAAAGAACTAGAATGTGTTATAAGACTGACAGCATAAAAATAGCCAGTTATTCACATCCAGTTCTTTAGCAGTATTAAAAAAAATTGTCACTGTGAATCAAGTACTATGAGAAACTTCCAGCCTACAAGCCTGCCACACTTTTAAAGCCACAGAACAATTCAGATTCCAGTTGTAGTAAATGACCTAGGAAGCTTCCAACAAAATTTCTCATAAAAGGATCCAAAATAGGTTTAAAACAGCATATATGAGCTGAATTTTAAGTGTCTTTATTTTACTAATGATTTTTTTCTTGAAACTGATAGCACGTTCCACAGAATAATTGAACAAAATTCTGTACTATTAGACTATGTGGACAGAGGATCCTCAGAAATGCTAACTTTAATTATTCAGTTAAAAGATATATAGATAAATAAATTCTCTTTTTTTTTGTCTCATTAAGCTTTCTCCAAGAGATAACCACTTTACCACCTTTTTTATCCCCCTCCAGGGAATGCTCATTGAAGGACCACCGGGACCAAGAGGACCTGCTGTAAGTAGATTAATTATACCTACACTTTATTTTCATATGATTTATCCACTGTGCTTTGTATTTATGAGTTAACACAATTAAAATTAGTCTCCTCATAGTCCCCAAAGGTATGTTGTACTTAGTGTTTTAGGATTGGGGTAAAAAGGGTCAGCTCCAGCATTTTCAGTGACAGCATGCTAGAAGCTGAGTGCCCATGAAAGTCAAAGACTTTTGAAGATTGACTATAAATCTTTATAAGAAAAAATATGCCTTATAATAAATGATTTTCTCCAAATATATCTTTAACGTAACTTTCTGGAGAAAAAATAGTTCAAAAACATGCTGCCAGCAGTTGTTCAACATAATAATTTATTATTCATTTTCCATAGGGTCTTACAGGTCCCCCAGGTTTACAAGGTCCTGTTGGCCCTCCAGGTGACCCTGGTGAAAGGGTAAGTCAATATACATATTATCCTAGGTGTTCATGGTAGGTCTTACACTAACTGCTGCTACAAGAGTAAGATCCTGATCTGAAATATATACGCTTAGCTGAAGAGACTTCAGTTGAACTGAGGTTGATCTACTCAGCTGAGAATCTGCACAAATACTTTATTAGAAGTAGGAGCATGTACTGTAAATACAGGAAAAAAGTTAAATTCCTATTTGTCTATATTTTTCTGAACGTTTTGACGTGAATGATTTTAAAATGTAATGAAGTAGTAATAACCATCCATTCTTTCATATTCGTTTGTTGTAGTTTAACTAAACAACTATTTTGAAATTTAAACTGATAAAAAGGGAATTCTAACACATTGTAATGGAATAACTACTGATAATACTCCTTTTTGTTAAACTAACTGCTCATTAAAATTCATCAGAAATTCATCTTTGTCTAAACACATAAAGTTCCTGCCATGGAACAAACTTCATTTTTATACAAAAAAGAACACATTACACAAAGAAATAGTTGTAGAAATTAGTTACCAAACTCATGGGGAAAATAGGGATTTTTGCAGCCAGAGTCTGTTATCAGATTCTATCCTAAAGGAAAACATTGCTCACTTTGAAATGTAGCATATATGGACAGTTGGTTTATTTGTTTGTTTTTTACTTAAACTAACAATTAGTGTATACCAATATAGACTATAGCTCTTGTTGTAATTATTCTGGCTATAGTTTTCAGTTCAGTTAAAAAATTTAGAAAAGTAACGGTCTGAGAAAATTAACACTAAAGAAAAGAACATTGCTTAATTAAAAAATAGAATAAATGAGCATACTGTGTAAGCACAGAACTACAGAATAATTTATTGTAAAATATGCCACCTTTCATAGTTGCCTATGGTGCTTCAGCTTTTGTACTAAATTATTATATCATATTAATCCTAATCATACCTGTAAAACAATTTAGAAATGGATGAAAGTGCTCTTCTGGAGAGGACAGACATAGGCAAAAGTCCTGCTTATACTGTCTGCAGGGATGAATTTCCCTCATAAAATAGTGTCAAGAGAGAAGAAAGCGAAAAACTTATCTAATCTTCAGTTTCACTTGGGAACACAAAGACTCACAGCCGCAGAGTTTATTGATGTAGAATTTCTTGTTAATTGATAATTATGAGGACCACATATATTCATTAGTACATTTCTTCAGCCCTAGCTTACACCAAAAATTTAGCTATTTTTAAACTGTCAGAGAAAAACAGATTTAATAAAAATAGATTTCAAATCATAACTACAGGAGTTATGTAACCTTTGAAAACTAAGCTTGCTCAAAGAGTTTAAAGAGGATCAGCAATATGAGTTTTCTATAACAAATGAAGCAAGCACAGAATAACAGCACAAAACTCAGCTAAGCCTAATTTATTCAGTCATGACTAGAGGCTCCATCATCAGATACTCCTTACTCCATATATATATAATTTATAAGTAAGACAACTGGAGAGAGTAACTCTTTCCCTATTCCTGAAGGTGATCCCAAAACCCACTTCTTTATCTCACTGGTTATGACTAATATTCCCAAAACATTTAAAAGACTATTAAATCTCCAAGTGCATCGTATGGATACTAGTACAAGTGTGCATGGGTGACTCTGTAGATTTATCTTATATAGCCATCTCTCTGTTCTCATCCCTTTTTTTCCCTCATCCCTTTGTTCTCATAGGGTCCACCTGGTCGCCCTGGTCTCCCTGGTGCTGACGGTTTAGCAGGTCCGCCAGGTACCATGTTAATGTTGCCGGTAAGTAGGATTAGGATTATAGGGTAGTCGGTCTCCAAAAAGAGGAAGTATATTTCAAGAAATGTGCAGGTGTATCTCTTTCATCTGATTTTGTCTTTGGAATGAAAAGTGAAACAGAGGTTCTTGTATTGTGTAATCATGTGAAGATCATATGATCCTTTTTCCTCAGATAAAAGATAGGCTTTAGCTTCTGCTTGCTTGCCACATCGGAACGTGTACGTAGTACCTATTACAATCGTAAGTGATTGTAATACAGGTGCTGAAATTCCCCTTATATTTTCAAACTTACAATACATCTTAAACAAGCAGATTAGTGTTGCACAAAGAGCCCCTATTCTTCTTGACATGGAGAATTTTAAGCATGGAATTTTAAAAATTGGACTCCAGTGACTCTTTTGACGGATCAGTGCATCCTTTGGATGGAAATATATGCACATAGTCAGCTCTTCTCCCACTGGAGTCAAAGCAAAACACCATCTGTTTTAGCAGGAGGAGGAACAACCCAAAGCTGTTAAAGCGCCTTGCAACTTTCTCCAGTCCGAGAAGTACTATGTGCATGGAATTCATTATTCCTAAGTGTATGTGAAAGATGTGATGAATACTGCCATCCCAGAGAATTGATACACCAGTCAAAAATGACAGTGCAGTGTTTTTGGTAAGAAACACTCAGTTAAAAGGCTTACAGCTGTTCTGATGGATGTTTAAGGAGCCCTATCTCCCATCAATATCAATGAGAAAAGGAAGATTTTGTAAAGTTTATTTTCTATTTATGAAACATTCAATGAAAGATTATTAAAATAAGCTATGTTTTTGACCTCGTGTTTGCACTAAGGCTCATTTCTATTATCACAGCTGGCTGTATAAGAGAAATATTTATTCACTAATAATTAGTTGATGGAAAAAATGCCACTACTCCTTAGGGGAATTATTCCTAAATCTTCCAACAGTAATCGTTGGGCCAGCAGACAACGGATTTATCTTTTATTGGTTTGCTGCTTTAAGGGTAGCAACTGTTGGCTAATACTTAACCTATCAGTCAATTTGGAAAATCCTACTATCCATATTTTTGGATGTTAATAAGCTAGACTACAAGTGATTTGCTAAGTCAAAACATAAATTTCTGGGGAAGCAGGAAATTGGCTTCAGGTCTCCCGCAGTCCAGGCTAGTAGCTTAACCACCGTCCAGACTTTTTCTCCACATTCAGCATATTAATATCAAAAATTTTCATGAAATCATACTGTTCTTGAGTCAGTGACTCAGGATGATCTTTGCTAACTATATGAGTGATATTGTTCTTCCACTGTCTTTTCTAATCTGCTCTAAATGTATAATGAGAAATTTGGTATCCCCTTGGTCTACTTCCAGCTGAAATGTGGTCATTGCAGTTATCCTAAAAAACATGAGCTGTATAAATATCTCACAGTAGTCAATAAGGATAGATGTTTGGGTATTTAAACTGCCACTTTTATTTTTAGAAGGATTCTAAGCCTTTGGTAATACCTTGGAGATGCCTTTTGAAGGACATGTGGCTCTTCATCACATGTGGGACTTGAATTCATTAGAATGGGTTCATCTTTTCAGTGGATGCATGATAACGTAGGCACCTTTGCTTGGAAAAATATTTTGTAAACGTGGTTGATTCTGTATTAGGCTAATTCTTACAAACCCTGGTCTCCTTTCATATGGTAGCAGGCTTGATAATTCTCTTACTTTCTAATTTACAAAAATTTCATTTGTGGGGGCTTAAAACAATAAGTTTTCCAAAACTTTCTAAAAGCCTCTTCCATTGTAATAATAGTATGGCTGCAGTAGAGAGACATCAATTACCTTGCCAACTCTAGATGCAGGCAAACTGGACAAACTGCTGCAGGCTGTAAAAGATTCATGGCCCTGATATCCAGTGTGCCTATGGCATACCCTTGGAAAGCCATGCTTCTTCTTGCAAGACAATGTCCCTGCAACATTGCAGAGCTTCTCCTAGCAGTTCCATGAGCAACACCAGACCAGGAATACAGGAATGAGTGTTTAAATTTTATGCTTTAATTTATTTTGAAATTGTCAGAAGTGACACAAAACTGTTTCATTTTAGATACCAAATATTTTCAAATAGAAGGCTGCCCTAAGTTGAATTGCATTTTTCTATGGGTAGTTAGAGATGTACTGACAATTTAATTAATGGCACAAATTTATTTTGATATATGTTTTTAGTGGGGTTGTGCAGATAATTAGAGTCCATTTGGATTAAAAGTCACCAAAAAAAAAACCCAAACAAAACAACAAAAATCTGGTGAAATCAACAAAATGTTTGCTGATAAAGGATTAGATTTGTGCTCCAGTTCTAATCTGTTATTCATAACTGAATATTTGTGTTGAATCCAGTGGCCCCAGTGCAGCAGTCTTTTGGTGTTATGGAATGGTGGCATAGTGGAATAAACTAAAGAATGAGACCCAGTATCTTCACGATGGTTTATACAGTTGCAGTGAATAACAAGTATGGTTTTAACTTATTAAATTCTGAATTCCTTTTCTTGTTTTGATACTTGCAGTTCCGCTTTGGTGGAGATGGTGAAAAGGGTCCAACAGTCTCAGCTCAGGAAGCTCAAGCACAAGCTATTCTTCAGCAAGCTAGGGTAAGCACAAGCAGCCTGCAAAAACTGCCAGAAGGCTACAGCTCCAAATGCAGTTCCATTTTATAGCATGCACGATGTGTTGTAAAGAGCTGTAAGCATCATCTTATGGCAGTAGATACCCTCATTAACAACCGAGATACTGGTGACAGTTGTTTGCTAATGGGTTATGAAATTGTATTATTATAGAATTTGCATGCTAGATTGACAGTTTGCTCTTGATTATCTGCTGCTTTACTCTTTTTTTCCCCTCAGATTGCTATGAGAGGGCCACCTGGTCCCATGGGACTCACTGGAAGACCAGGTCCTGTGGTATGTAAACAAATCTACCTTACCTGCAGCTGTGCATTTGTGCTCCTCTTATTTGGAATGACACTGATGTAATGAAGAGTACATAGTTTGTATTCCTATTCAAGAGTACATAGTTTGTATTCTTATTCAAGATCTACAATGTGACCTGAATGCTAGAGCAATTTTAATGTGGATTTTTGCGTATTTGTACAGAGCACACTGGTGGACTTACAAAACTAGTGAATAGCCTCGTATAATTACATATGCCTCTGCAGTCAGTTATTTGTGTCATAATATTCACAAAGTTTCTTGTGATAAATGCAAAACTCTACAGAAGGTGATGTTAAAGCAAGAGTGTGCGGAATGATCTTGCCCCACTATTTAAGCTGCATCTGGAAGGTTTTTAAGATGTGTTGAAATAACCAATTGAAAACCATATAGACTTCTAAAAGAATTATACTTTTTTTACTTCAGACCCGAATTTGACCCATGCTGCTAATACTTAGTGATCTGGAAAATGCAGCTGTCCCTGTACATGCTCAGAAGGTTTATATTTGGTATTGGTCTATACATGGAACACAAACAAAAGTTTTTCTAATAGTATGCAGAATAACTTTTTGATCACAGAAGTTTGCAACTGTATTCTCTAAAAAACACTTTAAAAGGACAATGCCACAGGGAAAGTAGAAAAGTAGATAGGTAGCTCAGCAAGCAAAAAGCACCTTATCAATCTTGTTACTGCAATTTCCTCTTTTAGGAAATGGATAGTTTGCAGACTCAATAATCCACTAACGCTGTAATTTAGTACTTACCATCTTTCAAAAAGTCATTATAAAGCATCCCTACCACAATATAAAATAACAAATGCTGCAGCCAAGATCACAGACTTTATAGAAAACTAATATTTTCTATATTTCTACCAGCTTATTATATTTATCCTTTGATGTAGGCAGTGAAATTCTTTTCTAGAGTTAGTACAGCATCTATATTTGAAATTATGTGACTTTCACTTATTTTGGAAACCAGTATTTAGTCTACTTTGGAGGCACAGCTAGCTTGGCAAATATTTGGCCTCCCTTTAATTTTGATCTGTGTCTGCCATAATTTTTATATACGTCATCATTACAGTGAGGAGCACCTGGAGCACAAAGGTTGGAACAATGTTAGCACTTTTTGTGACATCAGACAAGCATCTAGTTTTAAAACACAAGCAAAAATACAATTGTGCTATTGCAGAATGAAAACCAATTATGGCTGTACAGTGAAGAGAAAAGGACGAAGGCATTTCCTGCATGGTTTATTGTGTGAAGTAAAAGTAACTGGAGCACTGTGTCAGCCACAACAGTAGAATCATACACACAAGACAGCAATATGTGTGGAGGGCATCTGTTTTTCTCCTTGCCTTCACGGTTGTTTTCTTTCACTTATCCCTGTTGTGGAGGTTTGGTTACAGTTTTAAAGTAGTGGAACTGTGGAATGAGAAATACAGTTGCTTTCTCTTCTTTTGCACCTCCTTCCTTCTTTAATGTGATGCTTCATCAACAGCCGCTGTTGAACAGTAACAACAAAGTCTTTCTCTTCCCATCTCCTTTTTAATGTATATCCTTCTTAATGTACAGTACTGTACAGTACATCTGACTTTAACTGTTAGTTTGCAAGTAGGAGAGGCAGATGGACAAACTTGAATGTAGCATCCTATCCATTGTCATGTGCAGAAAATACTGACCAGCTTATTGCCCATCACACTGTACATCATTATAGCAGCACAACACAACTGACAAGTTGCCTTAGCAGCTTGCTTTCTGTTCCCTCCAATGACTACTTTTATTAGCAGGGAAATCCCAGGGAGATATAATATAGTTACATACTGTAGAAGGAATATTTTAGGGAGAATAAGGAATACTCCAGTTCTTATTCTTAGCTGAGCTCTAGCAGCTCAACATGTCTTTCAGGCAGCTTTGGGAGCTACAAAATAGTAAAACTGTAAGTTGCATTCTGGGTTGGCTTGGCAAAGTTTGGCCTCATCTTTATAAGACATCAAAGAACCTTTTCCAGGTGATGCTATGCTCCAAATGGCCAATCTCATGAACTTATCCTTGTTTATCTAGGTGAAACTTACTGGTTTCAGGTAAATTTTAGCTAACCAACCGATCACAAACTCCCTCTCTCCGCAGAAATTGAAATCACTGGGGTTTAGTTGTATTTTTAAACTGGCCTATGCAAGATCGCATCTTTTCTAGAGTAATTCTTCCAACATGAATATTTGCTACCAAGCAGAGAATTTGGCCCATAAACTCCTGATTGATCGTGATTAGGTACATGATACTTATAGAAAATCAGACAACACATTGAGTTTATTTAACAAACTAATGCATTATTTCCAGCAGAATATTTAAATCAAGAGACCTGCAGGGTGACATTCAGTTTATACGGACAAAATAATTACAGAACTTCTGTAAGCAAGGAATCCATTTGTAAAGACTGGTTTAATGCTGGCAGTGAATAGTTTCTTTAACTGAAGTATAACCTGGCCTCATACCCACACTAGTGTATATTTTAGAAGCCTTCATGAATTTCTGTATGCAAAGTTCAACAGATGAATAATATTAATAGTTGTTTTGCTACTATGCCACCAGGAGGCTCTAGAAATCCAGCTCTTTGATCTGGCAGTGTTTTTGACCTGGAGTTACAGAAGCAACTGCTGATTCTTGGTGTGTCAGTTGCTTGTGTGCCCAACTCATTTCAAGAATGGAATACCTGGAGTTTTTAACCTTACTGTGAACTGTATTTTGTTAAATTAGTTTAGTAGCCAGTAAGATACATTAAGAAACATATCAAGTATTAATAACAAAAATCTTGACACAACAGTGTCATACCCCAGTCTAGCTTCCACTGAGTCTGGAGATCTCATGCTTAATTAATATAAAATACCAGAGAAAGATCTGTGTACAGATATTAAATATAATGAGCACATGTATTAAAAGCAGAGTGTATGCTAGAAAAACCCATTCAGACTGTCACTACCTACCAGATCCATTGTTTTCTCCATTGCCAGCACCAGCTCAGGATCTGGTTCTCAGTTTATTTAGGACTTGGTTCAATAACAGCAAAATCAGGGGGAATCTTTCCGCTCCAAGATGCTAGACTGGGTGCTAAAACAAGCCTTGAGACCACTCTTTCCTTTGAATGAAGTCACTGTGGTGAAATAGGAGGAGAATCAAGCCTCCAAGGTCTGCAAGATTTGTTTTGTATTAAATACATGCATTTGGTGATCACCTGTTTCAGAGGTCAGAAATGTAGAAATTCTTTTGTCCATAATAGTAAACTTCAGTATGCTTCTTCCCTGAGACCTGTATTCTTTGTCAGTGTGTTTGAATTTTTTTTGTTTTGTTTTTTCTTTTTTGTGAGAGCACTATTAAGAAAACAAAACTGACTTTGACTAATTCTGCCTCAGATTCCATGTACATTATCTTACCCTGGCTGATAATCTATTTGAGAACTGCTTATGGTTAAAACTTACTCTGAAAGTCTGTATAATTATTTAATGATGGTAAAGAAAATCCGTTACATAGATTTTTCGACTTGTTCAGGGCTAGATCCACAAAGAGCTTGTACACCACACTAGTTGATGGCAAGATTAGATAGGGGATTTTTCATTGATTATAGTGATTTTTGGATCGAGCTCTGCAACTATGGTGTTTTCAGTACAACACAGAAATCAATAAAGGTGAAAAGAGACAAGTTTAATTTCTGTTGACTTCTCTGCAGCAGGTGGACTTCTGTTTGCACCACTTAGGCTCTTCCTGTGCTGATATTTAGCTATCCAATATTAATATAGAACAAAGGGTTATATTTGATCCAGTTGAAATCTATGGGAGTTTTACTTTGGTAATAGAAAGACTTTTTTGGCTCAGGCCTAGTTTCTAGACAATGATACATCAGGATATATCTGCATACTCAAATGATGATTTCAAAACACCAAACAAATATGGGATTGGTTTTTTTTTTTCCTCCCTGCAATTACTGTATAGAAATAGCATATAACTTATAAATTGAAGTTGTGTTGTATTTTTAAACTAACAGAATATTTCTGTTTTTTCATCAAGGGTGGACCTGGAGCAGCAGGTGCTAAAGGTGAAAGTGGTGAGCCAGGTCCCCAGGTACAATAATATTGTATGTTATCTTTGACTTTGTTTACCTTTATGTGCTTTTCAGTATAAGAAAATGCATTCATATCACTTGGTAGAAAACAGTGAATGATGTGCTTTCCGCATGCGATTGAAGAAAAATAGTTTTTACGCATACAGTCCTATTTAAATGAAATAGCTAGACTGTTCATTTTGAAATACAAAAGTAACAATCTGCCTTTACATAACAAAGAGCCGTTGTCACATGTGGAGTGTCATCACTTGAAAACCTGTTTTAATATTGTCACTCAGGTTCTTTTCTCTGTTCAAAATCATACATGCGTGTAACTGCCATGAGAGTCTGCAATCATATGACCTTGGGCTCTGATCTTATCAGATCTCTTAAGGTGAGAAAGATTGAATTTAGTTAGTAATTAAACAGGAAATTTTTAAAAAAGACTTGACTTGCCAGGAAGTAGTCTTTAGGAATCAGTAAATGCATTTCCTCTTGGCTTACAATTATATCAGCTCTTGTGCAGTGATCTCAAAGAGCACTGAAAAACATTGATATATTTCAGCTTAAATCTAGAAGTAGTATGGGTTTCCTAAAGGATACGTGGTGGGAGTCTCTGGAACAATGATTTTGCCAGATCTCAAGTGATATCATGGATTTAATACATTATTAAGTGCCTACCCTAAAAGTCCACAGGGGCATTAGCATAGAATTAGAGGAACACAAATTAAAAAGCACTGTGAATAGCTGTCAATCTTCCAGTTTGCTTACGTACATTCTTAGTATTGTTTCTGTTCCCACCTTGTTAATGTTGAATGCTAGTCCACTGCTACACCCACCTGAAGAAGATGCATTTGAATGGGCGATGAGAATGCTTCCATGGAAACATACTTCCAGCCCATCTTCAGTGACAGTAACATGTCTGAAAAGTGGAATTATGTTTGCAGTGTGCAGTTTGGTCTCCCTCTGGTTAAAACTGCTGAGTAAAGCTTAGACACCATGTGAGCTATTTACTAGCACAAGTCATGTTTGTGTATCAGTTAGGGATCTAAAATAAGTACTCTTCAATTTTCATAAAATAATTATTCTGTGGCTAAATTAATTTTGGCATGACTGGAACAAGGGTTTTCAAACCACAGGGCTGAGATCTTCAAAACCATCAAAAGAACGTGACAAGCTTTTATGTAAAAAAGACCAATTATGCCATATGTAGTGTCATCTCATGAAAGCTAGTGTTAAAAATGGCAGTTAATGCCAATTTGAGTGCTCAAGTTCTATTAAAACTAATGGGATTAGGAATCCAAAATCCTTTTCTTGGAAAAATATTGCGGCTTTACGTAAAAATGTAAAATAAAAATAAAAAAATTTAAAAATTAAATGATGTCCTTGAAGTGAGATGTTTAACTAGCTTTTTGCTAACCTGAATATGTTTAAATTCAGGGTCCTCGTGGTATTCAAGGTGCCCCTGGTCCAAGTGGGAAAGCTGGCAAAAGGGTAGGTAGCAAATAGATCAAGCTTGCACTGGGTAAATAATTGCTATTTAAATATATTTGAATATTAACTCATTCCACTGCATTTTCAAATGCTTGCCCGTTTGGGTTTTTGCAGGGACGCCCTGGTGCTGATGGTTCCAGAGGAATGCCGGGAGAACCCGGTGCAAAGGTAAATAATAATGAGGCCTGAGGTTTAATTTCAGTCTTGGAATGGACTAGACAGATTTTAAATAGGCACCACAGCTCCTGCCAAGCCAACCCAAAGTTCTACTCTCAAGTGGAAATACTGAGGTTTCAGATAGCTGGGTCAGAGGCAAGAGCTGAGAATGAATCATCCATTTAAAATATGCTAATTAATGGTAATGGCTAGTAGTCTGACCTTGAAGTAACTTGATTCTTTGAGCATGATTCCTAGCCCTCTGAGACAGCCTCTAGTTACAGAGTAGTAGCAGCAGTGAAGTCAGTTTTGCAACTGCAAAGTGTGGGTAGAACCAAGCTTTTCATCTAAATGTAGTTTTCCTCTTACAAATAGCAAAATTACGGTGCAAGGGTAAAGGCTGATGTGTCGCATCTTCTCTTGCTCTGATACACAGAAGTAAATTTTCTAAGTTTGATCCATGTGTTTGATCTCCATGTGTTTCATTCAGTAAGAAAAGTGTACATATAAGCACAGGTAGAAATTAGCTTCTAGAGAGAAGGCACAATTTAGTCAGAGTAATACAAAATATAATAGTCATTTACTAAAGTTGTGATTTTTCTTTCCTAGGGTGACAGAGGATTTGATGGTCTTCCTGGCCTCCCTGGTGACAAAGGTAACAGGGTAAGATAAATATGCGTGTTTTTATTCAACAACGTTCTGATACTGTCATGTAAATAGTATACTAGTCATTAAAAATAGCACTAAGGACCATGGAGAAAGTTTAGAGAAAACGTCAGCATTTCACACTACAGAATAATATCTATACTGTCAGGTAATGTAGGCTTCATAAGACATTTTAGTAATATCAATCAATGGACAACAATTCACAGTATCAATTATATTATTGATTTAAATGCATATGCAGAATTCATGTCATGTCTTCTACTTGGCATTGCTCTAATTTTTAATAGTTAAGGAATTTGCCTGTTGGATTTAAACTCATCATTAAAGGAAACAGTAATACAGTAAATTAGCATAAAGTTTCTATAACAGGAGCTTGTCAAATTTTAACTCTACTCATAAGCCTGCTCAAAGAATGCATTTAAGTATTTGAATTGTAATCTGAATTGTTTAATGTGGCTCATTCCGATGACTTTTCATTAAAGACAGATCAGAGTCAGATCAGACAAGTTAAGAAAACTTGGAATAATACTTAAAACAACTTGCATTTGCATCATAACAATCTATAAAATCAGGCTGCATCTTTCCCTGCAAGAAATAAGCACAGGAGGGGCTTTCTGCTTTGAATTATACACTGAATGTAAGTGCTAGTAACAACATGCTCTACTGAATGTAACTCCTTAACTGTTGTCCTGGTAAGTGCAATGTGACCCTACAAGGACAAGTGAATGGAAATGTCAGCAGAACCATTCCCTTCTGCGCTAGAGCCTGATGACCATGGAAGGATTATAGCTTTCACCCTTCAACGGGTTAGCATAAGTTGCTGTGCTTCCCAAGAACTCTCACCAATTTTGGCTACTGGCCAGTAATGTAGTTCTTTGTAATAACATCTGAAGCTACTCTTTTGAGTTCTGTTTGCAGTGGAAAAAAAACTTTTAGTGCCATTTGCAAAATTCTTGATCCTCTTTTATCCTTCCCTTTTCCTCGAAGAGTGTAAAGCAGTCAGCTTTTCACAGAATTGAAATCTGGCTTCATCAGTGGCTGACCAGTAGAGGGTGCTAGACATGAAGCTCTTGTCACTGCTTATCTCGTTCTTCGAAGGCTGAGCAGAAATTGGTTCAGAGCCGGGAGATATATGTCTGCTTTCTAACCTTGAATAGCTGAATTGTCAGTCCATGGGACCTTCCATGACATAATTAAATGAATTTTTTTTATTATTTTTTCCTGCAACTGTTTCACTGGCTTCATATTTCCTGAACAAATAAAAAAAAAAACCCTAAAACAGAAGAATAAATTTTGATTGAAATTTGCAAAATAGTAGTAAAAAATAATGCCGCCTTTTCATCAGCTTTCCCATTCCAGTATTTAAAAATCACTGCACTCTTGTGTTCCAATGGGAGTCTTTTACAAACATACAGTTTATGATCTATAAGGAAACAGCTCAATCAAAGCCAGATCAGATAGCTGGGGCTCTTCAGATTCATCATATACCAGCAGCATATAATGCAAATATTTAGTTCTCTAGTGGCTTGCAGTTAAGAGCACAGGAAGGAAGACAAAAGGAGCATTATTTTCTGTTGTAGTTACATTTCACCTCTAAGAGAATTGATGTTGAAAACCCCTAATCTTAGAGTAGGTGTTTTAGGACTTCTTTTAGGATTGGTCATATCTTAATTGTGAATTTCAAATTGGATACCTCTCTGAAAACAGGCTTTTGTCAAACATGAGTTGTTAGACACCAGTAACTAAATAAGATTCTCTGGCCTCCAGTGTAGGGGAGATCAGACTACAAGGTTTAAAAGTCCTTTAAGCCTTAAAATTTATAACTATGAACTTTTCTTGTGCAGATTTAGTAGAAATGTATACCTTCTCAAGCATAAAATAACCAGGCACTACTAGAAGAAAGAGGTGTAAGAAAAAAAGAAAATCAGACCTTAACAGAACATTTGAAAGAAAGAGTGAGAGAACTGAAAAACTGAGGACACTGATAATAATAAGTAGTTATATGCTAACTGTGTGACAATACCAAGACACTGAACTCAAGCTCCTAATCTGGCTCTACATGTCATATGCTTGCAAGAAAAGAAAGGTAGCCACTTAGGGGATGAATTGTTTCAATATTTGAAGGTTTAAGCCAGTACTGTAATTTTCATATGGGTATTGAGTGGAAGCCAGAACTCAGATTGTATGTGCCATGTCTTATTTTTCAGTAATATCATTTAGAAAGCTACATGCTGTATCAGTAGATCATGTTGTATAGTTTCAAAGCTTAGCAGAATATAGAGGCTGCTGCAGTAATTAATATTAGGGCTATAAAAGTGCAATTCATAGAAATTCATTCTCTCTCATGAAGACCCCAGCTTGTAGAGGACAGAAAGGCAGTGGAATAACATCCTGACATCCCTAATATAAGAGAGCTCTGGCATAACTGAACAGTTACCTAAAATCCCCTAGGAGAGTTTGAAAGAGTGGAACCACTCAAGAGTGACTCCATACATCTCTGCTGGGATCCACAGCAGTGTCAAGCTTCTTGGAGGTGCTGATAAAATTAAGGAAAACAGCATGAATACTTGGTTGTTGTCCAGTGCCAGAAGGAAGTCACAGCCTAAAAGCCCGCTGCCCAGAAAGAGGTCAGTCAGTGGTGTTTGAGCAGCACACTAGTTCTCTTTAAAAATGGAGAAAGAAAAATAAATGCTAAAAATACATCTACTATGGCTCTCCATATATAGACTTTAAAAGCCTCAGCCTCAGAGGGGAAGTGTGGAAGTCTGGCTCCCTTTCAAACCCTCAAAAAATCAGTCCCAAGTCTGTCTGTGGACTGGGGCCACAGCAGGTCATTCTGAAAGGTGGTCATTCCACCCAGCAATTAGTTTATTAACCTCTGACCCATGTTCACATTCCTTATTTTACCGGCAGTAATAGTTTGTGTTGAAGGGGAAGGGACTGCTGATGAGATACAGTAAAATGTGGGTACACATTAACACTGCCTCTTGTAGCGGTAGGTTCTGGGACCAAAAATAGTTAAAGAGTCAAATCTTACAGACACAAATATTTCATTGTTTTGGAAATGTTAATTTGTTTTTATAGTAACGTAATAAAAGATTTTGCTGAGTCCTAGATTTGTATTGTTATGTCAAGACATGTTTTGACACATCAGACTGCAGCTAACACATTTGCTTTCATTTCACTTTCCCATCCCTTATTGTTTCCAGCCACAGTCGTATTACTTTAATGGCTTCCCTTATCCTACAGGGAGACCGTGGCCCGCAGGGACCTCCTGGCTTACCTGGTGAAGACGGATTAAGAGTAAGTTGCTATTTATTTCACATGCACAGTAAAATCTACAGAAAGTCCTCACATAATCAGAATATGGTCACGGCACATGCTCTTTTTCCTAAAACTCCCATTCCTTTTCTACAAAAACAGGGAGAAGATGGAGAAGTTGGACCAAGAGGTCTCCCAGGTGAAGCTGTAAGCAGTGCTTTCTTACTCTTCTGTATCTAGCTAGTGTCCTGTTTTAAACAAAAATCACTTTGAGATTTGTTTTTCTTTCTGTTGAGCTGTTCTGGATTCCAGGTATAAAAATTAGCGTGTGCATGGAGAGTATTGATTATGGCTGAAAAGCAAACAAATGAACAATTTTAAGGGTGAAACACTACTAACAAGATAAGAATTAAGGCAGGGATATATCCAGTCAACACAATTTCCAGAATCATAAAGGATATTTCTTTTCCTATCGACCTGGTGTAAAATCAGGTCATGTAGTTGATTCAGCTTGGTACATGAGAATATTACTAAACCCTTGTTGCTTTGAAAACATTTTACAAGCATCTATTTGTTAGAAAACAAGACCTGTTTTTTCCTCTTTTTTCCCTGCTAGTGTGCTTCATTACATGTTTTTATACTTGTTCCACATACAGAATTTCCACTTCTGTCAGTTGGAATTCTGCAGGTGCTGCCACTGCAGAGCAGAGTTCTGCATTGCAGGCAAGAAATCATGTCCGAGAAAGAGGAATTTTACCCAAAATGTTTGATATACGGCTAGCTACTTTCAAAATAGGAAGAAGATGCTACAGAGTCAGAGCATTAGTGATTTGTATCTATATCATACCTGAGGAGATTGGAGTCCTGCCTCCTTTAGCAAGTGTGTTATGGGTGAGGACACAAATGATGAAAACTAATATTCACTTACATAGTGTAAAGTCAAAGATTAGGTTATAGGGCAAATCTTGCTCATCTTATTCAGGAGCATAGCCCTAGTTCTTCGGTGCAGTTTTTGTAGCAGTAAGAGGAGCAAATCTGATTTTGGCTTGCAGAATACTTTGTATTTATTATAATAAAATTATTAGTAAATTTTAAATATTTATTGTTTCTTTACTCCATAGAAAAGCGTTGTTTCACATGTAGTATAGTCATACAGAGCGTGACAGCACATCTTGCTTTCAATAAAGACCGGCATATACACGTGTGCTGCTATTCAGGTCAGACCTTCAGGCCAAGATGCAGCTGAAGTTTCAGTGGAAGATGCTGTGCCAGTGTTCTGTACAAGCAAACAGAAACAGTTATCACCTTCTACCCTTCTCTAAAGTGACCACATGGCTGACTAAAGCAAAGCTTGCCCTTCCACTAACATCCTGTTTAGACATATGGCAGGCTTCGGGAGAATCTGTTATCAGTGAATCTTTTCCTTTGTCTCTCCGTCTGTCTCTTGCCCTCCCCCCCCCACTGCCTTCCCCTCCTCCCTCCTCTTCCTGTGACATTCCTTGGCCCAGTCCTTGCCCTGGGCCTCTCTTTGTTCCAAAAAATTGTTACAGGTGTTAATAAGTGTTTCTTCTCCACAGGGTCCACGGGGATTACTAGGCCCCAGAGGTACACCTGGTCCCCCTGGACAACCTGTACGTATGTATGAAACATGAGACATTTTATATTTGCAATTTCTAGAAGAAAAAAGTCCACTGAATGTTGCTTGTGTTTATGTTCTTTGTCATAGGGCATTGCAGGTGTTGATGGCCCCTCAGGCCCAAAAGGAAACATGGTGAGTAAGCTGGAAATTAAAAAAGAGAGTGGATTCTAAGAATCCTTTCCAAATTCTTTTATCCTTGCCACTATGCCATCCCTTCCATTTCATTAAAAGTGTTCTATCAAAAAATTCAGATGCCTAATGATCTTATCTTGAAAAGAGAAGTCTTCTATTACTTAGTTTTCAGCCCAAAGGGCTAAACATACTTTCCTTCAAGCTCCTTCAGCCCCATGGACTCCAGCGCTCAGGGCCTACGTGTGGGCTAAATTCATTACTCTCTATTAATGAAAAGGCTATGATATTCATTAGCATGAAAAAAATCACACGAGAGAGAAAGCTGATTTTAGGCTTTAAAGAGGAGGGAACAAAGATGAGTTTGTTCTCTTTTTAGTTCTGACAATGAAGATTTGTAACATAGAAATGCACACCTAATGCCTTGGTGTTTTTTGCATGTAGGGTCCTCAAGGGGAACCAGGACCTCCTGGTCAACAAGGAATCCCGGGCCCACAAGTAAGTGTAAAATAACTCTCAAAAAATATGATCTAACACGCAGGAAATATTTAATGACTGGAAATTAGTACAAAGTTAGCTTTTCACATGCAGAACTGATAAAGCTTGAAGGATTTTATAAATAATGCTACAAAAGTGCCTCATGCGGTGGGAGCAGTTTTCAAGTAAGCTTTCAGAGGGATTTTTCATTCAGGAGAAAAATGACTCATTCAGTGTTCTTGGAATGCAGAAGGAACGGCCACACCTGGAGGAGGGTTCTGAATAGGATCTTGTTACAGACCTACTGCCAGAATAGTGGCTTGTGCAAAAGGTTCACACAAAACTCCTGATCTAACTGGTAATGGGGAAAAAAAGCCACTTATATTTGCAAGTGTGTTTAAACAGATTAATGAGGGACCTTTACTAGGGTGAATGTATGTATATTGTTCTCCCTGATTTCTCACACTGGTTTCTTTTTAATAGGGGCTTCCTGGTCCACAAGGTCCTATTGGACCTCCTGGTGAAAAAGTAGGTTACAGCTTTATTCCGGTATTTCACAGTCAGTTCTGTACAATAACCTTGCTTATGTGCTTGAGGGCTTTGCTATGTTTGAGAAAATAGTACCCTAAGATCTTAAAATTAGCAGACCTTCTTGAAACCATCAGTTAAAGGAATGATCAATGGAGGCTTGCCTTTCCTCTCTTTTACACTTTTTCATAAGCATAATTTCCTCCCTTTTATCTGGATTAATTTTTCTGTTATTAGCTTCAGAATCCAATCCACAGTATTAAACAGTGTGTACTTGTACATAAATTAATTTCACAGCAAGTTGTGAAAATTATTTTATTACATCTCTTTTATAAGTTTTCTATTATCTGTTATCTTTAATTTTTTTAAAAGTCTGATTCCACTTTCATTTGCAAGGATTATATTTTGATACAACTCTGCTGTATAATTGGCCTAACTATAGTTTCAGTTAGGTTTTTGTTCTGATCTGTTTGTACATGTTCTTGTGCTTGGAAACATATTCTATAAATTCCAAAAATGTCGCTGTTGATTTTTAAACTAATTTTACTCTTTCATCGCCTTTTTGCTCGATTCCCTCATTGATTCTTCTTTGATTTCTTTCCCCTTCATTGTTTAATATATGTTTTAGGAGAAACCGAAGGGATTTTAGGAAAGAACGTACGTGCTTTCTACCTGTCTCTGTGCCTAAGCAGTATTATTCTAACAAGATGGGCTACAGCCACAAGATAATGCATTCCATAGTCTTTCACAACGCATACCTTGCCTTTCTGAGAGCTATAGTTCTGTAAGCTGCGCTCTTTGCCTCTTAATCTTTGATTGTATCTTTCATATGGTGTGGCCATTTTTTTTATTCCTGTAATGCTAAATAGTAGTTAAATTTTGTACAGGAGGAGAGTTCTTCCCCACCCTGTATTGTGTACGTGCATGTTCATCAAGTAATTCCTGAAGCCTCTTCTTAGCGTCTTATGGAAAAATATGGGTCCTTTGTATTGGCTAAAGATTGTAAGAGCTGGCCTTGTGCTTATTTATTGTACTGTAGTATCTTTCTGGCTTTAGTTTTGTTATATTCTTGCTTTATCCCTGCTGTCTATATCGAAGGATTTATGTATATTCTATATGCTTAGCTCTCAGAGTGTTGGATATAGGAGGGTTCCTTTTTCTTTCCTTTTTTTTCCCCTCTTTTTTTTATAGCTACTCTACGGCTGGGGTGGTCTCACTAGCTGATTTGAATGAGATTGGAATACTAAAAAAGTTTCAGTTAGTTTGCTGATTTCCTACCTACCTAATTAGCTATGACATTGTTTTGTGGTTGTTCTCACTTTAGCACTCTTTCTTGCTTTTCTATTTAATATTAACATGGATTAAAATATTTTCTTAACAAGCCTATGGTAGGTTACTATGTATGGTGTTCTGTGAGGTTAAAAAGACCGCTAAGAAACGCACCAAAACACAAAAGTTGTGTTTGTAAACACAAACAATAAGTATTCCATGCAAAATTTAGAGACTCTCTTAAATAAACATATGATAGAAGTGAGTTTTACATTTTATAGTATTATAAAAAGAAAGGCAACTTCTGAGCTACAAACCTATCTTCACTAGGTTTATCTCCTAAAGACAAAAACCTCACATCCAACCAAACCCTTACTATTCTCAGCTAACTTTTAGTATGACCCATTTCTGTGGGCTAGAGAGCATCTGACATATCTGTAGATGTAGATTTTTTAGAGTAGCTGAGTTAGTTCAAAATGTGTCAGGTTTCACATATAGAGAATGAATTAAAAATTCTCTAACAGTAAAACCATGCCCTGTGTCTGTAACGGGGGCTGTGCTGGATCACCTCACAGTCCCCAAGTACGACACTTCCCCAAGCATGGAGCAACCCCTCCATCCCACTGAGCACTAGACAGAGTACTACCAAATAGGGTGATTGTGAGGGGAACACTACCAGCTGTTTCGACAGATTTAATACTTTCATCTAAAGCATTATATGGCTTCAGGGCAAAATGGCCTAGGCAGCCTAATCTTCCTATGATGAAGGGACTTGTTCTCCATCCTAGGTGCTAGAGGCATCCCTGTGGGAAAGTAAGTCTGAGATCTCTCATTTCTCCTGCTGGTTAATGCACACTACAAAAACTGAGAAGCATCCTGTGTTACATATACGCTTAGAAATTCCATAATCATTTCTGAGTTTCTCAGAATGCTGTCTCTGATGGGACCTGCTGAGAGGGCTCTGAGATTTAAAAGGCTGGGTCTGTAGTAGGAGAGGAATAGGCCTAAGGAACAAGTGAAAATATTGGCTATTTGGCAGGTTCTGCTGGCCTAGAAACTTCAGCCTGCTAGTTTGCTTGCATGGAGGCTTTGTAGTGTGTGAAGCAGCAATATCCAAATGTTAAAAGAAAGTTTTCTACCTAAACCAGTGTAGAGAGGGATTTCTCTTTTCAGTTTAGTTTTTCCTTGTTGAATTCAGCAACAGTCAAAATTTCTGTCTATTACAGGCTGCTTATATTTACTGTTTACCTCTAAATGTTTAAAGGCAGTTATTGTGGTACACATAAGCAACTCCAATGGAAATTGAGTAACAATATTTAAAATATAAAATACAAATATTTTTCTCCTGCTATTGTAAGCCCCTTTCTTCTCTTTCCTTAATCCAGTATATACTGCAAAATCTATTCACATCAAAGATTTTCTGCATTTAAGCCCGTTTTTATAGAAAAATTTTTAAAATGATGATAATTAAAAAAACATCAAAATTTCAGCTGCTACAACTCAAGATGACACATCATGCTGCTAGCAGATTCTCTTTTAAGGACAACATTATGTGCAATATTCTTCATGATAGCTTACTACACCAAGATTGCTCAGACTTCGCAGCCCACTCATAAAAGCTCTGCACATACAAGTAGGCCAAGGGAGATCAGTGAGTATATTCAGGAAAGAAAACACATGTCTCTGAGATGTAAATGTCCCCAGGCATGTAAAACAATAACAGCCGTAATATCTTTGATATACTTGAGTCAGACTATGCTTGGGTGGCTAACTGGAAAGTGATATTTAAGGCTCAGCTGTGATATGGTACATTCTTATATCTAACTAATGAAGGCTGAAAATGGTAATATCTATAAATTAGACAAAACGGGATCAAACTATTTATGATTTTGTTGCTATTGCAGCTACTGAATGCTATGATAGGATAACGATGACACTAAGGAAGTAGTTAATATATCATTATTCAGCTAATGTTAATTACCATAAGCAATAGCTTGCACATTTTTCTTTCTCGTTTATTGATTTTTTTTTTTAATTGTCAAACTGTTTCTGTAATATACTTCCTGTGGTCAAGATGTGTAATATACACCTCTGGTCAAAGTATCCAGTTTTGCCTGATGTTCATAGTCCTCACAACTCTCTAAAATCAATGCTGCCAGTTTCTTTTGCTGCTTCCATGATTTACACCTACATACAGCTGTTTGGAGTCTAAAGTTCAAAGCACTTTTGTTTTTAATAGCATTTCTAGGTATATAATTTTGATTTGATCTTTAAATTACACAGACACTAAAATATCTTCTTTAACACTTCACTGGGTATGAGCATATTTCTTAACTATAAGGGTGAGCTTTCAAGGTAACTTATCTGAAATTAATGAAACTGTTATATGTCAAAGCTGATAAACTGAGAATGGAATCTAAGATGGAATCTAAACTTAGGAAACATACCACTTCCCCTCCTTCCACTCCCCTATATCACTGTATTACTGTTTTCTTTTCTTTTTATTCCTAGTTAGTGCTGTTTACAGACAAGCTTCATTGAAGTCTTTGTCTGAGATCATTCTTAAAACGTGTCTCTGTTATTGTACTTAGGGACCTCAAGGAAAGCCTGGCCTTCCTGGCCTTCCTGGTTCTGATGGACCTCCTGTAAGTAACCAAATACTTTGTCCATTGAATGTCTAAATACTCTTACCAAATAATGGATACAATGTTGCAAAGAGAAAATGGAGCGTAAAAATATCAGTAGTCCTAGTTGAGAACTGCATTATAAAATTCATGTAAACCCTTTGTATCGTTTAAGCTACTAAAACTTTGAAAGTTACAGTTTTGAAGTAGCTGCTAAGAATGACTTTGCGCTTTAAAAGATGTGGTTCAAGATAATAAAATGCATATGAAACATCTGCAGTGATGAGCAAATAACTGACTGACATACAAAGGCGAGATACTGTTTCACTGTAGTCCTACTATATCACAGTGGAAGAGCAAATCATCTGTTAAAAAAAAAAAAAAAGTCTGCAGTCACCACTTGTTTTCTCAGGAAACAGGATAGGCTAGTTCTTTCTCTGCTTCCTGATCTAAGTTTCATATCACCTGTTTAGGTCTTTTCACTGCCTGTGCTGGGACAGACCTAAGCCAAACCTTATAATTCTGCGATTGCTAAGCAGTTCGGCTTCTGAGGGATACACTCACTCATGTGAACAGAGGATGTAACCATCTGAGTACCATTGCATACAGTTCAGGCGTTAAGCTTACAAGTGGAATTACGGTGCTTTTAATGACATGCGTGCACATGAGTTTTCTTGCATCAAAAACATCGTGTTTTTGTACTACCGTGAACCATCAGACAGACAGTGTCTTCTCAAACTTCTTCCCGTGCCATTTTCTCTTACAATTTTTCTTCTACAGATTATATCTGTGTTTCTTAAATCAATGGAAGCACTCAAGGCTTTCAGCAGGAGTTTTGCTAGGATAGGAACTACAGAACTGACTGCAGGGAGTTTGTTGCATAGATGAATATATTACAAATACAGAATTTTACCCAGGGCTGTCACAATCTCTCTTTTTAGAAATGCACGGGATAGTCCTGCTGAAAACATTTGGTAGCCTATATTAAGCCTATATATGGTAGCCTTGAATCTTTGTCTAAACGTTTGAGCTTTCGCCTTATCCTTCTCTGCATGCTGAGAACAATTTTAATTTCCAAACAAACATCTGCATTCTTTAAAAATCTACATATGTTAAACCTTAAGGGGGAAAAATGCTGTAAGAGATAATCAGGTGTTAGCACAGGTATGAATTCATACTTGATATGCATCCCTTCCCCATATTATCTCCCTAATGCACAAGTAGGTTTGTTCAGAGAAAGGGAAGGGAGGCAAGTTCAGCTAACCTATTTATAACCATAGAATTACAGTGGTAATTGAAGGCAAAGAGCAGTACCATGATATCCATATTAAGAGCATGTAAAAGCTAATGGACTTTTTTTTTCAGCAGATCAGGAAAATTCCTGCTATACTATTTCATTTCACTGCTATATGAGGAAATGTCATTCCTTTTGGAAGGAGAGACATTGTTAAAAATGGAATTAATTTAGCTCTGTGGGACACAGATGTGCTCTTTAATTGCTGCACTTTTTGAGTCATTTAATATAGAGATCTCTAATACTGGGTGGGGATTTAAAATTTTGTGCACAAAAAAGCATGTTCTAGAAGATTAGAATTAAAACACTGACATATGTGCCCTTTAAAAGAAACAACAACAAATATGTTGTAATGTTAGTAAAACAAACTCTTTAAAGCAAAATGAACAATTAGGTATCAAATAATTTTTATTTTAACCATTCTTTTTTTAGCATTACTTAATAAACCATATATTTTAATCTGTTTTCCAAGCTAGCAAATTAAATATAAGCACCAGAGGTTTGTCATATAAGATTAGCAGGCAGTTCAAAATCATATCACGTCTGACAGACTGAAAACATTTTGGTATGTCAGTGACACCAAAACATGAATATTTTTAGTAATAGCCAATGTTATGTTATATGGGACTGTATGTGAGGCAAAACTAGAGGTTTAATATTTTCCTGTAGTAAGACTGATCAACACATACACAATAATCTTCTATTCACCTTTACTTTCATTAAATTGCCTTTAAATTTCACAGCACTTTAGTATAAATTTTATAATAAAGAAAAATAATTGGTTGGTAAATAATCATGTTTTGACTACTGCAGTATTTTTAACCTCAATGATATGGAACAAAAACTAAAACATAAACATATTTTATTTTAAAAGCAAGTAGCACTTTAAAGTAAAGATATGGAAGTAGTGCAGAATGTTAAATAAAACTAGGTCAGTTCCTTTATTGGTTCGTGCAATAAATACCATAGTCTGTTTAAAAATCAAGTTTGAGAGTGTCTTATATTTAAATCCTCTATCTGCTGAAACCTTAACTAAAAAGAAGAGGTGATCAGGGTATTCCTGAAAATATTCACATTAACATAATCCTTGTCTGGCTTTTCCTGTGTTACCTAAAGTAACTCAGTATTGAAAGGAAAATCTTTCCTTGAAATTTTTTTTTTTTACAGTTATTATACAGAAAAAGGGATGTTTAGTGTCATGAAATTCAAGTGTTAAAATAACTGTATTTTTATAATGAAATGTCATTTCCCAAAGTGAGTGTTTTTCAAATCAAATGCACTTCTTTTGAATCAGGGTCATCCTGGTAAAGAAGGTCAGTCTGGAGAGAAAGGTGCATTGGTGAGTTTCAAAACCTTTTCATATATTTACATAGCTTTCAAGAAAACTTTTGCAAGTTTTTCACTTCTGTGATGCATTTGTTCCTCCAAGGACTATTTAGGAAGATAACAGAAAACTCATTACACATTCAAAGGATCTGTGTGCTGACAAGCATATTTATTATATTCTAAGGGGAGGGTAAAAATATAAAATTACCTATTATTCTTTTAAAGTAAAACTAATTGTGGAGTTGTCAGAGTGGAAATCTGTAAATGTAGCGTACATGTCATATAAATAACCTTGCAAATGGTTTGATTTTACAATTCCATGGTATAGGGTACCTGCTAGGACTCTTCAGAACTTCAGTTTTAGAAGAGTTACCAAAGTATGCATATACATTGGACTTTTTTTAGGTCACCCTCAAGTCAGTGACAGGAAAAAGTTTTTTTTGTTGTTGTAATGAAGCACTGACGTTTTTTTAGGTTCTTTAAAGCTTTCTCTAACCTAAATCTAAATACTGACTCTTATTTATCCAGAATAGCACCTTTAATACTGCAACTGAAATCGTTTGGACATTTTGGAAAGTACAGTTCCACAGACATCAGCATATTAATATCTGTCCACAGTGATATCATCTGTAGACACTAGGAAAATTTTATCCTGATTTCCTAAGAAAATAAAGCTTACAAAGAGCACGCGTTTTGAAAGTATATGTAAATGAGCACCTGTATGTCAGTTGTTCCTCATGCGTTTTGAATTCTGTGATCAGTTCAAGCCAAATTCAATAGAACATTTAATTTCTCGGCGATATTAAATGCCTAAAGGTTTGTGAAAAGAGGCAGTTGGAAATGGGAAAAAGACCTTATTCATGCCCCCATTAGGGAAAGATTGTGGCACGTATTCACCTCAGACATCAGAGAATCAACCAAGCAACTCGGTGTCAGACACAAATCTGCACATTGCCGGGCTTACTTGCTGCCACTGCTCACAGAGCACATAGTTTGTTTTTTTTTTTTAAAACAGGCCAGGGAGTGCATAGTATAGAAATTAAACATCTGTAAAATCCTCAGCAAATGGTAAATAACAGCATCCAGATACCAGTCTGTATTGATTAAGCACCATGAGTCTTTTAACTTTTGGAATGTCCTTTTTAAAAGACCGTGATTTTTATTATTAACATTATTCTGGTCTATACTTTTGACTTCTGCCGTCATTGTAATGAACATACAAATTTTCTCCACTAAAGTCACCACTGAAATGGGTACCGACTTGTTCATTTTACATTTCCAAATGACCATTGTTTTAGGTTATTTATATTGTGAGTAGATGTTTCCCAGAAAATCAAATAGAACCAAGTTTGTAATCCTATAAATAGTTCATAGTGAGGCTGAAGGATGTTTTGTGACACTGCAACTTTTCTTAGTGGTAGAAAGCCTGAAAAGTCTATCAACCTAGTGTTATTTTGAAGTCTCACACAAGACTGCTGCATTACAGTGAAAGAACAAGGATTTGACTCAGAAGAGAACTGCTTGTTAAACAACTACTATACAAACAAAGGTTCTTTTCTCCAATGTATTTTAGGGGCCTCCAGGTCCTCAGGGTCCAATTGGCTATCCAGGTCCTCGTGGGGTAAAGGTAAGATTTAATCACTGGATTCTTCCCTCTAGCCCCCTCCTTCTGATTATATACAGTGGGTAATTCTTTTTATTCTTTTCTTTAGGGAGCTGATGGTGTCCGTGGTCTCAAAGGCTCCAAAGGTGAAAAGGTAAATCTATGATTGCATTTACTTTCTTTCTGCTTTTCTGTGTTCCTTTTTTCAGTGCCACCTCTTCTGTCTCCTTCATTGCAGTGTGTTTTCTCCCATAACGGGGGGGGTTGCCTTAACTTAAGGACATACCAAGCCCAATTCATAGATCAATTACCTCCATGGTTGTTAGCACGGATACAAAGTGAATGTAGAATATTCAGTTATCAGAATGCTTTTGGATTCTTTTGGCAGCAGTGTAAATAACTTCTCCCTAAGGTGCTCTGAACAGGAGAATTAAACATCCCCTTTCTTGTTAATAGATACTGCAGTGGGTGCTGAGGAGCTTGTTGCATCATAGAGATTTGTGGTGACAAGTGTTATTTTTATTGTTTTAATAGTGCTATAGGCTAGATTTTGCATTTCTTATGTACCCAAAACTTCCAATAACTTTTTAAGTTCCAGGTATTTGTGACCCAGATCTCTGGCTTTGCCCAAGTGATGCACAGCCCCAATCAAATGCGTATATATAAACACAAATAAAGGTTTTGTTTTTCCCTCATACCATTTCCTCTCTACATAGAGCAAGTCCTCCTAGCAGAGCAAACACCAACTGCTACAATCTCTACTGGCTTCTAATGGTCTGCAATGGCTGAAACTGCAGCCAGTGTTGGCTTGAACTTCTACTTTCCTCAGCACTCAGAATGAGACAGATTACAGACACTCTCACTCGCACCACCTGATCACACAGGAAAATTTGGCCTTATGGCTCTAATGGCTGGTGTGTGTGTATGTGTATATCTATATTTCTAAGGCAGAATGCTCATTCTTGCCAAAAAGCCTTGGTTTCGGCACTAGAGACCTGTCTTTTAGGCTCAGATACAAGAGCTGCTGTACCTTTTCAGGCTTTCCTAAGTCACAGTTTGTCTAGCCCATGTACTCCTTTTAGGGTTATTCATTAAATCTAAGCTAAACACTAAGATTATATTAAAAAACCTGCAGAGATGGGACAGTTCAAAAAAAGCAGCCTTCCCTTGTACCGTACTGAGCAATTAAAATTTAGCTGGGACAAAATACAAGGTTCGCATGCAAATAAGATATATGTATAGATATATATGTAGATATATATCAATAAATGCTGATTGGCATAATCTTCACAGCATTTTTGTGGTCCTACGAGTTGATCTCACAGCTATAGTAAGACACTGAACGCTCGTGAACACCTCAAAATGTCACACCAAGGTATTTCATAGATTGTTCTTCCAGAGCTTTAAAGGTCTGTTTTGCAGAGGTCTTTTTTATCGAAATCATTCTGATACTATTATGCTGGGGAAAGCACTGTAAGAAGACAGGAATAAACAAACTGATCAGTCAAGAAAACTTCTGTAGATCTGAAATGGTTCCAGGGATGTCAGAGGAGATCTGTCTCTGTACTGACCTGTAGATATGAATATAACTCTTCAGCTATTTTATTTTTTGTTCAGAGCAGAAGAGGAAATAGAGCATTCAACTTTTTCTTCCTACATGGAATAAAATCAACCTTTTGTACATCTCAATAGCTGTAACCTCACTGGGAAAGGTGAAAAGAGTTTCATTTCATTTGGCAACCATTTGGTCAGTGGTTGGCACATGGTCAGTCATTGCTGATGTTCTGTAAGGTGCTCTCATATAATTATTACTATTCACAGACATAACTGAGCAGCTTTCACAAATAAAGCTTTTTCATATGTTCTGCACTCTACCTTTTTCACCTCTCTTTAAACTTTAAGAAATGCCATCCTGGAATTTTAATTTATGCAATGTAAAATGCCCTTATAAACCTTATTTCTACCATCTGCAAAACATAGGAAGCCTACTTGTAAAGGATTTCTTTTAGTATATTTTTAAATGAATCATGATGGGCTACCTCATCTTTTTTTTTTTTTTTTTTTAAATGAACAAATACTATTGAAAAAGTAGATTTACTTATGTTTGGATTTTTTTTAATACCAATATCTCATCAGCTACTTTGAGCTGTCTGCCACTGGGAAACGATTCTGCCACCCTTTCTAGGGTTATTAATTGCATGCAGCATGACTACTTCTAAATATTGAACAGAGGAAAAGCAGCTTTAGCCTTGCGAGCGTTCTCGATTGTCTGTCGCTGATCAGGGAGAAGAGAAAGCTTTTGTGGGTCCAGATGCAAACACCACTTTCAAAGTGAGGATGAAATACAAAGCCTTTCTTGTTTTTTTCCAGTAATATCTAGAGCATGCTGTCACTCTTGATCAGCTGGTTGACTGACAGTCAAGTATAACTTAGGTTCCAAATCACCAATATTACTTCAGTGTACAAAAAACTAACAAATAGCATCACAGTGAAACATTTTACTACATGCTCATTCATGACAAGGAGAGCTTTGCTCCCAATATATAGCTAATCATTAAATAAAAATATACCATCCGTAGTCTTTTGTGGTATGGACATCGGCGCCCTAGTTGTATGATAAGTTGGACTGAGAAAAAGTGAACTGAAAGCTGGTATCAGTTATGCTAGAGCAAGTCTTGAACAACTGTACTGCCTCTGGAGATTTCTGTTTGTATCAGTGAACTGACTCATTTAGGGGTAAATAAAACTTAACCAAGTACTGTCTGCTCATACTTCAATATGGAGACCTATTAAAAGGTGCAGACTAAATTAGCTGCCAGTACTTTTTAGAGAGTAAATTTAAAGTAGTTCTCACTAAGAATCACAGTAATGTGCACCTGTTTTGCTGCTCTGCAGCCAATGAGAGTGGTCAGGAGAAGGCAGGACTAAGTGTTGCCAGACATCCAACCACTATATAAACACTAATTTTTCTTTTAGTAGTTACGAACATTAATATTTGTCTTATTTTTCTTTTGTTAAGAGAATACTGCCATTACCAGCCAATTCTTTGGTTCCTTTCAGGATAATATTAAGGCACTAGTCTAAAAGAAAAATTAAGTAAAAGGAAAGTTCTACCACTGAAAATAAAAACACTGAATTATTTGCCCCCAATTTTTTTAATTAATTGGATTGAAGGCCTTATTGAAATGGGGAATAATCAAAAAAAACCCAGGACTTTAAAAGGGGATTCATAATAAAACTTAAGAATTATTTTGTCTCTATCTTTAAACAGCTTTTAAAAAGCTTTAAACAGCTATTATTAGGAACTTTCCAGCTAAGCAATCATTTTATATGGTGCACTGATATACTCTTTGTAAAATAGCCATATTAAAATATCCTGATGTATCAAGTTCTCACTGTAGCTGTGCAAATTATTTTGATCTGTAGTGAATGAATTATTGTTATTGGTAGCACTAAGGTTATCTAGTATTTTTTATTCTATCTGCAGAAGAAAATCTCTCCTATACTAAAAGTCTTGATCTATCCATTTCTGTTTTCTTTAGGGTGAAGATGGTTTTCCAGGATTTAAAGGTGACATGGGCCTTAAAGGTGACCGGGTAAGCGTTTATTGATTGCCCATATATTCTTAAAAAGAATAGCTGTCATTATCTTGAAAGGATCAGTTAAGTGAATGAATACATTTAAACTAAGAATAAAATAAAAGCTAGTACCTATAATTATTTTTGTTCCCAAGCATGCACAGATTTCAGCTAGAGAGCTGATTCTTGCGAATCAGCAATCCCTAGCTGTAAAAAGAAAGAGAATGCCAGTCTCTGATTTCCTTTTCAGTAAGCTTCTTTCTAGAGAACCTCCTTTTCAAGATTCCTAGATGTCCGGTATTTGCCTGAGAAAAATTAGTTTAACCAGAATAAAGATGATTCCATTCCGACCTTAGCATTTTGCAAGTCTCTGCCAAAACGCCCTTTATTTAGACCAAAGAGGGCTGACTTCTTTCCTGAAGAGTGTTGTGCAGGTTCTAGGTAGCTTCTCGCAAGAGGCTGCTGGCCTACGTCTGTCACTTGTATACATGTGTAAATGTGATGATGAGATCCACACAAATACTGAGAAACACACATTTTTCTTATACAGACCCTCAGAATGCCTTCACAAGGGAAAAATAAGAATAGACAGCTTTCAAACCCAGCTCTCTTCAGGAAAGGAAACTGGGCTCTAGAACCTGTAAAAATAGCATTCCGTGGCTAACTTATCTGCATTTGCATTGATTAAGCAGTGGTATTTTCCTAATCTCCATTTATTTCTCCTGAAAACTTAATTTTCAACTAATTGTAGATAGACTCACTGTTAGATGCACACAGTCAATTGTTGCATGATGTATTTTAGGGAGAAGTTGGCCAGCCAGGTCCACGGGGAGAAGATGGCCCAGAAGGTCCAAAAGGTCGAGCAGGTCCGTCTGGGGACCCAGGTGCTGCTGGTCCAGCAGGAGAAAAGGTCAGTAGCCAGACACCAACATAAACACACCACGGCCTCATAATGTAGATGGAGCCCATAATCTTCACTAAAAATAATAAGCCTACAGATCTTGAAGATGCCCCTCTAGCTACCTAACAGTTGTTTTTATGAGACACTACTAAGGCAAACCACTAGAGTTCATATTTAAATAAGAATTGGTAATCATACTTTTATATACTTTTTAAGCATACAAAAAGTCATCATAGCACTGTACGGCAGCGAAGTCCCTATCCTAAACTGCATACCGTGCACACCAGCTAAGAAAAATATGATGCAAAGTAAATAATT
The DNA here is from genome assembly GCF_040807025.1 of Struthio camelus. Taxonomy (NCBI): domain Eukaryota; kingdom Metazoa; phylum Chordata; class Aves; order Struthioniformes; family Struthionidae; genus Struthio; species Struthio camelus. Next base: position 15,168,007 of record NC_090949.1, read on the forward strand.
GGTCACTAAGAAGGATGAAGATACTGCTGGAGGGTGCATTAATATTCAAAATCATATTCTGGCAAATTGAGAAATAAAGATTGTTTAAAACAGAAAACATATGCTGAATAAAAATCCAAAATGGGATTGGCAAAAGTGAAAGGGACAGTTAAAAGGGAGGACTGATTAAAGTAAGGGGACATGAAATACAGGCGAGAGCAAGCACAAAGATAGGAGAAATACAAATCTCTGTAGAATCCTCATTTCAACAAAAAACACTTGAGATGACTTGAGTTAATATAGAGGGGGAAAGGAGGCTGAGGAATAGTTGTGCAGGCAGCATACTTCACTGGGTCATAGCATCAGAAAAGAAAGTTGATTTCAGCTGTGGCATTTTGGTTAGCTGCGTAGGAATGATAAAATAAGACAAAAAGTAAGATTCAGAAATATCTATGTAATATTTCAAAAAAGTGAGAAGATGCTGTTGAAAATATTTCCATCTAAATTTTTTTGATTAGCTATGGTTTTAATGCTGGCTGTGTCTTGAAAATAATAGGACAGAAAAAGCATTTTACAGTTCTTTCTCAGTTTCTCTATCTGTAAGATAGGAATAATTAGTACTTGCCAAGCAACATCCCATCTAACATCAGGATTAATTATTCAATTTTATCTATATACAGTATTTAAAAGTATACATTGAAGTCTTAACTATGTGTATGGTACTATTAAAAAGAGGTAACAAGGTTCAGAGCCAAGAGTTTTGCCACTGAGAACAAAATGTAATCAGCAAACTTGGGAACAAACTCTCTTTTGTCAGAAGTTACTGCCTTTTGGAAGTATATCATTGCTGGAAGTTCAGAAAGTGGTTAGAGTTACAATTAGAGTCCAGTGTCATTCATAAGCTGTTATGAGAGAACATATCCAAAAGCTCAGTTCATTCATTCCAAAAAAGACTTTTTTTCAGCTGTACTTAACTATTAGGAATTATTTATGAATTAATGTTCCCTGCAATTTTGAAAGCTGTTGAGCTGTTAACAAGGCCATGATTCACATAACCTATAACAAAAAGAAACCTAGGACTATTCTCCTACATCAGTGCAAGTTGAGATTACATCAGAATGCCAGTGAACTCGATTTTAACTAGATCAACAAAACAATCTTTATAACAAGGGATGTATTATTCTCACGTACAACATGTGTGCATTCTTCAGAGAGGATTGTATGTATCATGGTAAAGGTTATTTTCAGTATAGCTGACCTGACAAAAATGTAAGAATATTAGGACTCTTACAAAACAATTTTATTGCTGTCATGATAATTAACTGATCAAGGACATCTGCAAAATAGTCCCTCCTTCTCAAGTCCTCAGAACCTGCATAAAAATCAAAGAAAAAAACTCTAAACATGAACTTGATTTTATAGTCGTTTGCATTTAAATATGAATTTGAGTTATTTTTACTTCTCCTTGTTCAAGTTACACAATGTGAATACAGGTTCATGTTTTCAAACTTTTCTTCTCAATTATGAAATATATGGAAATCTCTGTCTCACAAGTCCAGAATTTGAAGCCTTAAATATTGGAAGATATGTGGAAAAAATTACTGCAGCTGGCAACACTGGTTTGGAATTTTTGATCCAGAGTTTTCCCATTTATTTACTGCTTTTATTGCCCATTAAAAGTCAAACATCTTCTGTGGATATTCGTCCGTGATGCAGTGGGTCAGAGAACAAATCTATGCGGTGGTTCTTGTGATATTTACTTTAGCGCAAAGGCTAACAATCTTCGTTAATTCTTACATCTCTCCACAAGGAAGTGCCTTTTAAGAGCAGATATCAATGTCCCATCCCCTTTGTTATTTACTTTGGCTTTATTTTATGCAGTCATAGTCTTCTGTGCTCGTCAGTACTACTCTTCTGTCAACTGAAAATAAACAGTAGTCTCTTGTTCTCTACATTTGACTGATCCTGTGATAGCAGAACTCTCTTCCCCAAGCAGGGTAGAACTAGATTCAATTAATAATGAAAAGTATGCAAAGTATGATGCAGAAAGAATGAGGAACATATAAGAAAGGAGCTTATCAAAAAACATTTATACCCACACACAAAACCTAGGCAGCTGGGCCTTTCTCAATTAAAAAATCAATGACAAAACTCTCACTGAATTTAGCAGAGTTTGATGCACTGTCATGCTGCGCAGCTTTTAAGTCACTCTAAAGCATGCCACTTGTGTCAGTATGGCACATAACTGGCAACATTATAATTGTTTTTATAAATGTAGTTCTTCTTTAATAAGGTCTCAGCCGGAGACATGTGCTTACGTGAATATGATAATGCACAACCCCTTTATTCATGTGCTATATTTTTTCAATAAACATGTTTATTTTGCCAAATTCTCTTTCCCATACGGGAGGTCTCTCCTCCTTCTTTTCCATCATCTAAGTTTACTGCTAAATACCATGTTATATTTTGCAATCATATCTTCTCCATGGAGATCTTCCCCAAAATGTGATAGCCTGGAACATGGATTGTGTTTAGAATAGTCAGAGTTCCCATCTCTCAAAGACTGAAACTGCTTTCCCCTGCTGTTGAAAGTGACGAGCAATCACTCGTCATCTAAAGGTCTGAAGAGACCAACTCCATGGGGCATATTATTTCATTTCTAGGAATGAGCAATGTCAGTGTTGATCAAACTGTTCATCCTGTTGTCTTTTCTGAACATAGCAAGGCATATTTGTTGATAATCAATTCATATCAAATAGTCAGTGGAGTATGATTTACCGTATTCTCAAACAGTTTAGAAATCTACAAGAAAAAGCTGCTTCTTCGTATGCTTATTCATGAAAGATCTATGGAAGGCAAAGTAGCCATCGTACAGTAAAAGAACTGATTCTCACTAGAACCTGGTAACATCCTGGTTAATTAGAGGATATTAACAGTTTAGTGGCCTTTGCCCCAAAGCAATGCACTGCAGTTTATGGAAAGAAAAAGACACTAAGATATTGGCTTTGCTGAACTCATTCATTGGAATGGGATTTTTTTAGATTTTGAGAACTAAAGTAGTTAACCATTTCTCTGGGGTTTAATAGTTAAAAGGAGAAATAGATTTCATTAAATATTATATTGCATAAAATATCACTCTAAGTTGTGGAAAAAATAGTTTTCTACAGAAGTTTGCTAAACAGCTAAAATGTATGATAAAATATAACTTAATACTGTCATTTTTTTGCAGGGTAAGCTTGGTGTACCAGGATTGCCAGGATATCCAGGAAGACAAGGTCCAAAGGTAAACAATCTTTTGTTCGTGATGCTAGGGAAAGTTAGTCACAATGGCAATTATTCTTTTATTCGTATGTCTGGAGGATCAGGTTATGGGTATCAAAGCACAGGCCATTCTTCACGTTTTCTTTCTTTACAATCATATTCTGAAGTAAAATCTTTAAAAATGTTACGTCCCTAAGGGATGGTTTTTTAAGGAGCACTGTCTTCCCTCTGCTTAGATACACTGCCTTCGAACCTTTGCCAACCTTACATGAATTGTGTTTCTGTGCCAGCATCAGGCAGGCATATGTTACATGATGTTGAAAAAGAAGGATCTGCTGATATATTTGAAAGAGAATGAGCATTAAATTGACCACCAAATGGATGCTGATGAGGATGGGAATTTTCCATATAGTATAATGATTCCATTTGTCTCATTACTGCTTCTTCTAGAAGCAGTATAGAAAGCATAGAAAGAGTAGCCATAATTTTTTGAAACATATTTTCATTTACAGTTTTTGTCATGTATTCCCTTTCTGTTAAGACAAACTTGTGACCCAACTTTTAGTTGATTTATGTGCCTACATCTGTTCTTCTACTATCCTTTATGTTTTGTTTGCAATAGAAAATATGTAACTGTTTCTTGGTCTAAGTGCAGGCTTAAACATTTCTGTTTTTAGAATGGAAAAACACATATTTAAAAGTATCACCCTAATACAGCTTTAGGAAATGGGCATGCTAAATTCATATTAAAAGAAAAAAAAACCTTACTTCAAAGAACTCTCTAAGATTAATAAGAAAGAAAAAATAATAAAAATTCACCATACTACAGACATTTCCCAGTGTAGAGGAGGCCATCAGGGAGACTTTGGATCTTTAGACTGTCTCAAAGGTGAGTCATCTAGAGAAACATTGCAATTAAAAGAATCTCCTACCCTTCTATACAATTGAAAAATCACAGGGCAGTGAAATCCTCAACTTTGCTCTAATTTGGGATTTATTTTTATTTTCAAACTTGAAATTATAATTTTTGGCAAAAATACAACTTCCTAGCTGGTTAAGCAAAGTGTTTTTCTGACTCTAGCCTATATTTTCAGTCAACTGAATGAGCAATCTGAACAATATTTATTCACTGAACTTTCTGTGTATCAAAACCATCTAAGGAAAATATTCATGAAGAATATTCACCTTGAAAACCATCTTTTGCTTCTACCTTTTAACCCAAATGCCTGAGATTCCAGTGTCTCTTTGTCTCCTTTACATCAGAGCTGTCTTTTGAAAAGTCTAAGATCAAAGAGGTTTCACATTATTCAGTTCTAAGAACAAAAGCGATGTAACATTTCAAATAAAAATTGAATGATTCTTCAGCAAACAATTGATCAAGAATTTCATTACATTAAATTTTCATCACATTAAAATTGAAAATAGTTCTCGAGCTGAATTCCTTGTTTGCTCTTCCAATTTATCATTCTAACTTCCAAGAAAGAGTAATGACAACTACAGTACATAAAGTCACTTAAAGGCTTGTTTTGAAATGTGTTCACAGTCCAGTTCAGATTAACACAAGGGAGTGAGAAAAGGAAAACAGCAGAAAAATGTACTTGCTGTGTAAAGGAAATAAGAAGTCTTCTCCTAGAACGGTTGAGAAGGTTCACACTGCTCTTTTCACTGTCAGTTATTTGCTTTTTTTTAACTTTCTTCTAAGAGTTGTTCTTAGAGTACTAACATTCTCTGATGATTTTCACTGTATTTTTTTCTCCAGTCCGATCTGTCTTCATTAACACAGTTGCAAGAAGTGCTCTATAAAGATACTTACAGCCAAATCACACCCATTGATGTCTGATCATTTGAGTCTGTTTTCTTTCCCACTAAAGAACGTGCTTGGGCTTCACAGAATAGAATTTATGCAGATTTTATTCATGTTTTAAGTTATAAATGGTGAAGAATTTCAAAAAGAGAAAAAAATCCCATTCTTTTCCTGCCACCAGTGAATATCAGGCAAGTTTTCATTAGAATTACTGTCAATTGAGTTGTACTGTCCCCAAGCCCGTCCAGTTAATGGATAATTGGAGTGATTTGTGCTGAGTAAGATTTATTAAAAGGCAAACATAAGTTTAAAAAAATAGGAGGAGAAAAAAGAAAAATATATTCATTGAAATTTCAATGAAGACAACAAGAAATTCTCTTAAGTTTTTGGTATTAACATTTTAGAAATTGGTTGTTAAGCCACTAAGATACTAATAGCAAGATGTTCAGATACAGATGCATTATCACAGCAGGTAGTCTATGCAGAGTCTGGCCAGTTGTTTTACTAGCTGGTCAAATCAAACATTTTGATTTTCATCTCCAGTAATTTAAAAGCGTATTTTATCAAGTCTATCACCTCTTTGACCCCAAGTCCCTTGTAACAAATTAACACATTGGCAGCTGACAAGTCTGCTTTCCCTTTGGAGCTGTACACCAGAAGTAAAAAAGAAAACAGTACTATTCAGATTAGAGTGAGCATTAAGCAGAAGGAGGGGGGAGAAAAGGAATAGTACCTGGAAACAGTTGCTATATATAGAATCAAGGTAGATAATCTCCCCATAAATTCTGCTCACTAGACAAGCATGTAGGCACATGTACAAATTGCATTTATCAGTTAAATGAAACTGGCTACTTGTCACCTTAAAGTGAGTAAAGCACACGAAGTTATTTACAACTCAGTAAAGCGATGAATAGAGGACCACTGTTCTAATATGGCAGTTACTTTACAGTTACTTTGCATGGAGTTATTTTATAAAAGAATTATTATCCTATGAGCTAGACAGTAAAGCCTTGTTTTTCTTGTTAGATACAGTTAGAGTTATTTCTAGTGGGCTGTTAATGATCTCTTTCCTCTTGCTAAAAAATACTGCAAATTTAGTGAATACTTTATTATCTAAGAAAATGATAAATAATGTCCATTCTATATGTTGATGTTTTTTGCATTGCATTCAGGACTTGAGGCATTGTGGTAAGTTAATTTATAGCTATTCATCAGAGCTGTCATGCTTGCAAATTAGATGTGATGTACAGTACACATCACTTTGGAGGTGTGCTTCACATGTAAATTAAATGTTGACTATAGTACAGCTTTGTTACTGATATTTTCTGATATTTGTATTGGTTTCTTATGTAGGGGTCAACTGGTTTCCCAGGATTTCCAGGTGCCAATGGAGAGAAAGGTGCAAGGGTATGAGAACTCATGTCTGCCTGATGCTTAATTAACTTTGTGGAACACAGTGCTACAAGGAAGTCACTGAAACCAAAGGATACAAGCTGTTATCAAAAGAACATAAAAAATAGGGCTTTTCCCACTTAAGATGAGCTTCTACAGTTATGTAAAATACTGAGACAGAGGTTTTCATTCTTTAAGGCGTTAACCCAAGTATACAGGAACTCAGGCACTTTCTCACTGGGTATGCTATTCTGTAATTATACATTTGAAAAGAGAAAAGAATTCACCTTTACTGAAGGATCAGATTTGACTGTGTAGCTGAATGAACTGGCAAGGACTATTTTCCTGTATCCCATGAATTATCATGCTACTGTGCAAATTACCCTCAAGGAAACTCAGCTTGTATTTCCTAAGTATTCTGATTACCACAAGCTTTTTTATAGCCTGGGCTTTGAAAATGCAAAATATACCATACAAGAACACATACTATTATAAAATTAATGCAAAATGACAGCTTTTTCTGCTTTATTAACTTGAGGTAGGTGAGGGAAAATCTGTTATGCATATTATTCAAACTGTAAACATGAGATACAGCATGGAAAGAAGGTCACTGTACTGTTGTCTCTAAAGCTCACTTAAATATAGCTGATTATGTTGTTAGAAAGCTGATGAAATTATCAAAACTGAAAGGATAAATCAGAATTTGTAGATGATAGCAGCTCAGTGTAGCATTAAGTCAAACGGAAGTAATGTATATCGTTATTGCACTTAATCCATTTTACTTTGCAACATGAAAACAGAAGCAGAAATTCATATTTTTTAAGATGTAACATATGAAAGCTAATTGCATTTGCAATTTAGATTGTTCTTGTATTATTTTAGCTAAGATAAAGATATGCTATGAGGGACAGCAGCAAGGAATGAAGCACAATGTTCAGGGGAAAATGAGACGTAACTGCTAATCAGGGTATCAAATTAAAAAACAAACGAGGATAACTCATCAAGGAACAGACTTAAAATTATGAAAATATAAAAGCATTGATCCATTATCAGGCCTTCAAATAACTTTCAATTCAGCTAGGGTACTAACTATATAATTAGTACTGTCAAACCGCATGTGCGTTAGGTATTATGCTGAACATCAATAAAACGAGATTAACTGCCTTTTTTTTTTTTTTAATCTGAAACAGTTGTTATTATTAATATTGCCTGAAGGCATATCATTGTGCGTTATGCTTCCACATGCGGTGGTACTGGGAAAGACAGTCATTGTTCATGAACAGTTCACAGGCTGAGTAGCATTTTAAGAATAATATATCATTTTTATTTGGTAAATGAGATAAGATCGATATAAAAACAAAACAAAAACCCTCAAGAAACAACAGGCCTGTGCATTTGAAAGGTTTTCAAATAAACCTTTATACAAAAACACCTCTGCTGATTTTTTGTTGCTGTTGCATTTACCATAGAAATTAGCAAGAACCAGCCAGTAAGTTTCTTGTTCTATCTGAAGAATACACTCCTGAATTTTAAGCTTTCTTGCATTAGAATGCATGGCTATACTAGCCTAAAGCCAAGCCTAAAGAAAACAATCTATAGCATGTGGTTAGGAGATATTTTGGAACAAAAAATTAAAGGCTAGCATTCTGTCAGCTTCTGTATCTCTGTGCAAGTGTGCAGCATCCTTGTAGGTTTTACAGTCCCTATTTCTTTTATGAAAAAGAAAATATTGCCCTTTCTTTTCTCTGTTAACCTCTGGAGCTGTCCAGGAATCTGGACAGGGGAATCTGGAAGCAGTGTCTTCAAGGCTATTACCCTGGAAATGCTGCTAGGTCCTTTAGACTAGTGCAGAGGGATTCTGCTTGTTGTATGGCATCTTCACTGCTATTTTAAGGTAGTTTAAAATGTCCTACTCCCTATGACAGAATCTGACTCTGAGGCAAATATAGTCCGTTTAGCTACAAGTCTCAGAGAACTCAGATAATCAGTTTTATCAAGGACCATGTTTCTGTAAATTAAAATGCAAAGCAGATACTTAAAGATAAAATAGCATTTAAATATAACGGAGTTGCACTCTGCCCTCACTTGAATAGAAAAATTTTATCTCACAAAGCTGTTACCTGCTAAGATGATTTGTATGAACTTTTCTTTACAGGGTTTACATGGCAAACCAGGCCCAAGAGGACAGCGAGGACCAACAGTATGTAATTTGCTTTGCAATTTAGAAGCATTTCTATATTAATTGCCTCCACTATACTATGGAGAATGATGATGACTTGGATTTGTTGTAGCACCCATCAACCGCATCTGTTTGTTAAATTGACAGGGTCCGAGAGGCTCAAGAGGTCCCAGAGGTCCCACTGGGAAACCAGGTCTGAAGGTAATTGTTAGGTAGACTGTATAGTCTGACTGCAGGCTGTTTCTTTTAAAGAAAGTAGAGGTTTCATCTTTGAACATATTACCTTTCCTTTCTAGGGTACTGCAGGCAATGATGGTCCTCCTGGCCCACCAGGTGAAAGGGTATGCCTAAGAGCTATTTGTCTACATGTTGTTATTCTCCACCGTTCAGGATCGTGGTTGGGGGGTTAGAGGGTTGGTTTATTATTTCTCCCACTCATATCTTTGCCCTTCTTTGACTAGAGTAACCAGAACTGACAAAACCTAAATTCCGGTGGTATTGCTTTTCATAAAGTTAGGTAAGGGTGATCTGAAGTATGCTAAAAGCTTCTTCTTCCGTCTGTAGGTAAGATTTTATACAAATGGGGCACAGAGATTACACACACTTTGTATTATATATCCGTGCAAATTAAGGCTAGACTTATCAGCCTGTGCTCTTACGAATGCCCCGTTTACTACAGCTTACTGCTTGTTTATGGGAGGTACAAATAACTCAGCCATCTCTAGGAGCTTCTTTGTTGAAGCAGTTGATTTTTTTTGTTCTGATCAGCTAAGAATTCCCTTCAACCTATTTTCTGCCTGAGAAATCCTATTGCGCTTACTGAAATAAAATTTTCTGCTTGCTATTATGTTATCAATCAGTGCACAAAACCAATATACACTCAGCCCATTACACAGCAGTATATGGAAAAATTAATAGATCAGATTTGTAATAGCAGTACATGAAATCCAGTTCAGATAGTTAAGTGGACATGCCCTCTGCCTAGGTATCTTTGCAAAGCTTTAGATCAAACTTTTCTTTCATAGCCTGTTTTCATGTAAACTGCTACATTTTTTTCATGAAGAGATTATATAAATTCTTTCCCAACACCCACCCCAAGTCCCAGTGATCTCCAGAAGTCTTTCTTCTCAACAGCAAGTACCTTATGCATCTTTCCATATTCAATGATGTCACATTATTACACTATTTCCCTACTGACTGCATGCACAGTTGCTTTTATAATATTGGCAAAACAACAGCAAACTGATTTTGCTGAAATGACTACTACTAAGCAAATTTGAAAAAAGGAGAAAGACCATAAGATTAGACCACGTGTTTTGTTTGAGTTGATTACTGGAGATAAAGATATATATAAAACTAAGAAAAAGGATATAGTATGAGTGTGTTCTAGAAATCTCAAATTTTCACAGTTTTTGTCTCCACAGAAACTGGTTAAGGTTAATTTTGTTTGTTTTATCCCTACCAGTTGCAAACAAAGTATTAATAAGCATCCTTCTGCTATACACACATAAAGGAGTGCACGTGCCTGCTTATCTAAAAGGAAGGGTAAATGCCACATTTTCTGCATACTAAAAGGATGCCTATCCTTTTGGTTGAAAGCCCTTAAAGCTTATGCAAAAAATAATTAATACCAAGTGCACTGAAAACAAAAGCTGTCTAAAGACCTTTCATATTCATCTTTTTAACTCTTTCATTCCTGATGCAGAATATTACTTAAGTGTCCATCAGAATGGTTAGTGGAGCAGGGCAGTGGTTCTTGCAGTAAGAAGGAGGGGTAGAATGGAGCAGAGGGTAAATTGAGGGTGAGCGGACTAGATGGTAGCCAGTACATATGGAAGACAGCACCCTCAGGGGAGGCTGCAGCAAGAGTTAGAGAGTACTTGTATGTGAAAGAAAAGACAATGTACCAAGTGGAAAACAGACAGCAGGAATAAGTGGAAAGTTTGGGTGAAACAGGAATGATGTGGCTGTATGAGAGAGACAGGGGCAGGAAGCTAGGAGTCAAGGGAAGAATGAGTGAACTAAGATGCTGGGTGTAAGAACTAGGCATAGCAAGTATCAGTCCAAGAAAGGAAGTGTAGTTTGCTTTGCACTGAGGAAGAAAACCAGAGGCAAACTTCCAGGAACTGAAAAGCAGAGCTTCATGAAGGAGGATTTTGCTGGCAGCGTCAAGAGGTTATGAAAATGAGAAGCTGTGGGGGGACTGTAAACAATTTGTAACTCAATCCAAGATGAAGGCATCCCTGGAGAGAAATGTATTAGAGCAGAGATGAAGTGTCAAAGAGCACCACATCTCATGTTACATGTGCAATGTTAGTGTAAAGTGTCCATTTGCTTTCCAATAGGGATGAACATCAGCCAAAAAAAAAAAAAAACCTGTCATTTCTATTCAGTTTAGACTATTTCAGGTACCAGACATGCAAATATTAAGTAATCTTTCTTCTATGACTGCTGTTAAAATGAAATTTAATAACAAAACAGAAAATGTAAATTTAGTAACATGCTGTTAGTATTCTAGAGCTTTTTCTCACATAATCCATCAACCCAGTGCTTGAAATCTGTAAGCTATATTGTGATTAAAAAAAAATGCAAATCATCTTTCATTAAAAACCTTAAGATGTGAAGATCAAAGTACAACAGGGATTTATGAGAAAGAAAGTGCCTCTAACAGAAAAACTCTGGGTTCTGCTCTTATAACCCAGCTCCTGAGAAGAACCAATTTCTTTCATATATTTTGTGAAATCACTTTTAATAGTTCTCCTCTATAAAACTCCTCCAACTTTTTGTTGAAGGTTTATGCTTTGTAGTATATCCAGAAACAAATGAGGAAAGGTCATTGGCTCACAGAAACAGCAGAATCGAGAAAAGTAGTATATGGAGTGTATTTGAGTGTTGTGGTGGTTTCAGAAATAACCTAGAAATAGCAAATGCTTTAAACCTTTTTGGGGAGAGAAAATAAATATGATAGTTTAGAAAGATCACAGAAAGACTTGCCCCTTTGCTTAGCACTTCTTAGTTGACTCAGTTTTAATAATACAGTATAATCAAGGCATACCCTGGAATCAGATTCTTGGAAGGACAAATTATCCCAGGCTGGAAACAAAGAATCCTCTCCCTCAGCTCTGGGCACACACTGCGTGGCCTGCTGCAAGAGGCAGCCGCACTCTGGCAGTGAGCCAGGGCTCTAGTAAATGAGGCTTTTGGACCTAAGACAGTCGGTGCTTTCTCAGAGGAGCAAAACGGTGGCATAACTTGGGAGATGTGGCCTCCCACTTCAGGTCTTTGCATTAAACTTCAAACCACCATTTCTGACATATTTTGACAGCTGATGTCTTAGTAAAACCACACATCATATACCAACTACAGCAGGATAAGTCTTGTACTGTATGACTAGGGTACGTGGCTCTGTTGTGGGGCCATGTAGAATAAAGTAAGGTTTCTCAGGTTGCCACTCTTTGGCTTAACACACTAAAAACTAAACAGGAAAAATTCTTTTAATAACTTGACACTGAGTTCTGTTCATCGCATCAGCAACAAATTTTGACAGTTGGCCTTCCATTTTTTTTAATGAGAACCTCAGAAAAGAGTATGTGAAGCTTGTACTTTGTGTAAATATATATGTACACGTATAAATATATAGGTACACGTGTGTGTGTGTGTATATATATATATATACACACACACACACACATGTACATATACATACACAATATACTAACTCACATGATCATCTCTAAATAGTTTTCTAAAAACGTGCTGCCTGAAAATTTTATCTCTCTGCATGTATGTACACACATATGTGTAACAATATAAATAACATTTTCATGCATCAAAATTTTTTTTCAGGTATCCAAACTATTTTTCACAAAAGCAAGAATATGGTTCTTAGTTCCTGTTAACTCTGGAAAGCTTTTTGTATTTGGAAGTAGTCTGTACTGTTGTCAAAATGGCTTGAAATATTATCAAAGTGTAAGAACTGCCAAAGATGAGTGTTGGATTCAAAGTTAACAAAGACCAACAGGCTATGAACGAATTCGCAACCTTTATGCAATGTTCAAAAAAATTTTCTTATTCACAGCTTACTCCTACTTTATTGTGCACAGTTTCAGGGTTTAAACACAGAAATACTCAATACAAGTAGTTTTTCTTTTTTCTTACTACATTCCTATACAGGCAATACTATCTTCAGGAAAATCACCCAACCTCTCTGTATTTGAATTGTTGCTGCTGATATTTATGGCAATGTAAAGTAGGCTTTATATGTATAACCAGATATTTATCTACAGAGTTCATGTATTTTACTACTGAAGCAAACTTTTCAGTCCAATAACATAGTGGCTAGAATAAAACTTTACCTTTTTGGTTGCCTTTAATACTAGGGACCACAAGGGCCTCAGGGACCTGTTGGATTCCCTGGACCAAAAGGACCTCCAGTAAGTATCTTTCTAAATAAATATGTGCAATACAAGAATGTTATTTTTCATACAGTCTTTCTGAAGTTAGTATTTGAAGGTTTATTTAAGGGTTGTTTTGTGTATATATTACAAATAGGCAAACTTCCTCCAAGACTATGACAAGAACTCGCTCAGATATTCAAAATAGTGGCTGAGCCCATCCAACTGGTGCAGCTCATATGACATTCAACATCATATACTGAACTGGAAATGCTCTAGTACATTGGTGCCAAAGATCAGGTGACAGACCGAGTTTAAGCAAGATACTATACCCTCTGTCTAGTGTACATTTCCTTTAAACAGTTGATTCTTTAAAAAAGATGCAGAAGGAGATATTCATTAGTAATAGAACTGCATAGTAGAAGTAGCACATTTGAGGTTTCCATAGAAAAGTATACTGCCTTTTATGTTAAATACATTTATATTGGGACAGATGATGAAATATACAATATTTATTTATCCTTTGAATTAAAAAAAAATTGTAAATGTGGATATGTATCATGTACATTCTCCCATGCCATACATATGTAATTGAAAAATGAAGGTTCAAAATTTTTTTTTTTAAAGAGAACTGTGCTTATTTGGAGACTATTGCAACTTGCTGTCAGTTGTTGCCAAATCCTTCTTAGTTCATAAATGTATTTATATAAAAAGAACTTTGGCTGGGTAGGTCTGTTGTACTAATTAATTCAAGACTTTCGCAGTTCTAGATCCACCTTTGAGCTTTATTTGAAGAAAGGCAGAAAACAGTCCTCCCAAAATTCATGATTTTGTACAAGAAAACCAGACACCACACTAATACAAATTGAAGAAAAGTTATTTATATTGTATTCCATAACTAGATCTTCAAAACTCCTTCTGAGCACATATATTGAGGATGCTAATTCTGTTATTTTCTGTTCTTCAATTTGGAGTAAGTTGTACAGAGCAGACAAGCAAAATCTCTAGAAGAATTATGACATCAAAAGAAATTGATGTTTTGTGATGACCCTGCTAGAAAGAATCCTATTGGAATTACTGAGCTAGGAGTCCTAAGGTCATTTTTATCTACTTCCAGTGAAAGTCTAGTGCAAATTCAGAGTTCACATCTTTCAGCAGCTTAAAAATACAATATAATATATGCACAATGGTTAGTGGAAGGGGCACCAGGAGGGAAATAAGATATAAGTAGTAGTAAGATGTAGAAAAAGAAATTAGAACAAAACTTCTATATTAATGACCTTACATGGAGCTTCACTTTAGTAGGAAACAGAAACATGCTCTGTACTATTGTTATTGGTTTGACATTTTACCTTACCAAACCTCTTTTTTAGTGAACTGCCTCAGAGCATGTACAATACTCAGTGTGCATATAATTCCCATGAGCTTCAATGTGCTATGTTTATTGAGACTGTGATTTTTTCACCCAGGTATTTGGTTTTTTATTTCCAGCACCAAAAACTGCACCTTCACAAATACTCCCCTAATGCTTAATTTTGCATTAACTGACTCATCAAGCAAGGAAAAATGAAGGGGAAATGGAGGATAGGAAATTTACAGAAATTACAGAAATCCATTTTGGATGTGCATGCATACTGCAACCCAACAGTCACTCTCCAGACCATTGTTAATGCACGTCAGTGAGGAAACAAAGAAAACAAAATGTTAAAATCATATGTAGCTGGTATCAGAGCAGTTAAGCTGTACTGAAGACTGACCTGAAAAAATGAAGAGATTAGAGATTCTTATCACTAATAGCACACTTTTTTTCAGAATCAAAGATGGCTGAGAAATACATTGATTTATGTATTTTCTGATTTCAGGGGCCACCTGGAAAAGATGGGTTGCCTGGGCACCCAGGACAGCGGGGTGAAACTGTAAGTAAATGAACTCTACTGTGCTAGTGTTGTAAACCTGCTAAGGTCATGAACATGTGACCAAAGCTAAAGAAATAGAGACAACTTAATTGGAAAAGGGGAGAGGCTGGGACTGCGAGATAATATGACTGTAGCTTTCGTACGGCTTAGTTAGTCATGGGAAGGCTTTATTTTGTTTCAGTGCTATAAGCGTGAGATTATTCTTGACTATGCCCTGTTAGTAAAGCCACGGTGAGCTTAAGTAGGCAATAGAAGTAAGAAAACTCAATACTCAGGTTTCAGCTTTAGTAAAGATTTTTCAGGCAATTACTATATGGTTCTTTTCTCACTGAATGCCATGTAACATGGCTTAATAAAAAGTGCTAGTAATGCTAAGCTGATAGGAAACTTAAAACCAACACCTCGAGAAAGTATGATCAGGAGTAATTCCATCAGCTAAAACAAAGTTAAATTTTGAGACTGTATAATCCTCCTAAAATCACAATGAATAAACTCTAGCAGCATAATGAAAAAAGGTTAACATGTAACATTTTTAGTGCAATTATTTTTTTAAAAAACTACTTGTGTAGTGCCAAACCTTATTAATATTTCATTGAAATCAAATAAAATTCTTGCTTAGTTCTTCAGAACTAGAGAAAGCCACAGATGAATTTAGAGAGAAATGTTGTCAGCATGTAGACTATGTTTTGCGTTCCAACTTGACTAGAAATCTATCTGTAAGATACTGCTGAGGTAACGGATATGCTGGAAAATTGTGCAAGGCTCCTTTCAGATTCATTAAGGAAAGAGTTGAGATGCAGCTGAGGTAGACCTCCTTCTGCTGATTGCTTGGAAGCAGGAGCACAGAGCTTGGAGTGACCCGTCATTCTGAAAAACTACTATCCTCTGCTAGCATTGTAGCATAGTAATGCCATTGTTTTGCTTTTGTGTGTGTGAGAGAAACATTATTGTTTACTACTTTATTCTTTCTCAAAGACTTCAAACCCACAAATTGGCATGCAATTTTTCTTATAGGCAAGTCATTTGATTGAACCAGAATTAACATTAGGTTGGATTGTAGTTACATAAAATAGTCCAAATTGTGTTTTGCTTACCAAAATGAATTTAAAAACTGAAAATGCTTACAGATTTGTTGATAAAATATTCTTTTGGTTGAGGACATTTTATTTGCAAATAGCAAGTAAAAAAATATACTATATTTATCAAAATGAAAAGATTTTGAAGAAAAAATGAGATATTCTATAGCAGGGGTGTAACTGCAATGGCTAACTGATTTAATTGCATGAATAACAGAATAAACATACTCTTTTTATTAGAAGATATTTGTCTGTTGGAAATTAAAGTTATAGTCAGCGTCTGCTGATGAATAATGAATTTTATTTTCAGATAGCCATTTTGGGGATTATTAGCAGTGATGCAAAGTCTAGTCTTATGCACCATGAGAACCAATCTAAACCATTGTTTAGGGTGCAGAAAGCTACAACTGTTTTGTAGTTTGATAGGAAGAATCACGGTTACTATTTTCTCTTTATTCTTATTTGTGTCTTGATTTCATTCATGACTAGAAATGAGAGATGCAAAATACAATAAAACAGTGGACTATTCCACTGTGTTTGGAGCAGGTTCCTCTGGGTTTAATCACTGTTATGGTACTATAATTTTAGATCTTCTTTGGGTTTAGTAGGGTTGCATGATATAAAACTTGAATAACTCAGAAGTAAATACAGCTCTTCATTAGCATTGTTTTGTGCCCTAGGTACCTGGGCTAGACTTACTTTAAAAGTATTTCCCCGCACACACACAGTTGTTCATATATGCATTTTTGTAGAAAAACAGACTTTTTAAAAAGAAAAGTAGATTTTTTCACTTTTTCCATGAACTTTTCTATTCCATATTAAAAAAAGTATAAATCAAAAGACTTTCCATGAGCTCATTGATAAATCAGAGTCTTAGATTTCTGCTTCTTGTTTAGATGTTTAGGTATATTTCCCATTAAAGTTCAATGGTGCATGTGGACATAATAGCGACTAGAGTATTAGACTGAGATATGTTCAGTCTTAACAAGTTAGAGAGCCAGATTCTCGGATTGCACTCCACAGTTTGTCTAAGGAACAATAGCATGTGTTGAGAGCTGCTGAGGTAAATTTTAGAGGAGAAAAAGGTACAGCATTTTCCTCCAGGAAGCCATATTCAACTTTGAAGAACTGCCAATGTTTGCTAAAATTCTAGAAATAGGAACAATAGTATCATGATAAATAATTTGGAATATAAGTGCAGGAATAAAGTAGATACTGAAAACCAGAATACAACTATTATTTCCCCTTAGAAATGATTATCACTTTCAGTGATGTCATCCATAGATTGGCAGGAGGCATCAACTGAGGAGACAGCTAGATTATCTGATATTATGCAAGAATTACAAAACAGAAATATAATAGCTATTCCATACATTAGAATTAATCAAGGACCTTGTTATTTCTTACTGCAATAAACTCAGTTTTAATACATAATTTTTCACAGGAAATATTGAAAAAATGGAGAGTATTAGGTCCTTACATACACATGCGTGATAGACTAGGGTAAATTTTTTAATACTACGTATTTTAGAAGAACTCACAGGATGTCCAGGTCATCTTGAATATTAGCTGATGCAATATCCTTTGTTTATTACTTCTTTTATAAACCTGAATCTGTAGGAATAGATAAGCTAGTGCCAAAAAAAAAAAATGCAGAGTAGTAAAGCCACCATTAACATCAAGAGTTATTGAATATACTGGAAAACATCAATGTGTTCTGCAAGCCTGGGAATAGTAGGTCTTCTCAAGATGCTTTCAGGAAATGAGTTATATTGACCATTTTGTTTTCTTTCCTTACAGTAGACTTCAGAAGTAGTTTTGGCTGAATAAGGGAATGGATACATGAATGATTCTACTTGTAGCAGTTCTAATTTTTAGCCTGGAGAGCAAAGGGGTTCTTTTGTCTTGTTCTTAATGTGGATCATTTCAGAGATCTGAGAGAGAGTGACTAAACAGTTATGGGCAAAACTGACCCGTTATAACATCTGGCTGGCTTCAAGACGGGAATCAGATTGAGGAAGGTAAAGAAGCTTAAACCAGATCTGATGGAACAGGGTTAATTTCAGTGAGATTGTGTCCTGAGGAATACTGAATAGGGCCCAGCATCTGTAACAAATATGGGCCAGATGAAACCTTTGTCTTTACACAGGTAAGCAGAGGAGGAGGCCAGTATGGACTGTTAAGCATGAGGTAGTTTGTGGGACCCTGGATGTGATATAGCAGTGAATGCACTCTCCTAACTTTATGCAGCAACACACTTCTAATGTGTTTGAAAGACAATTTATCATGTTTCGAAGATAAAACCAGTGCTACTATAACGTGAGGCTGTCATTCAGCTTATTAACGAGTTCTGGGCAGAAGTCTGGGGACCCAGATTAGAATATGCAAAATCTATAAAATTTGTCAGTGCTCTGGAAAACCATCCCAAAAACATTTCTGTCTAGTCTCTGCTTCTCATTTTTTGTTATCATCTCAATTTCTTATTAGCATCTTAATTCTCTTTTTTTGGTACTCATGCTTCCCTTTTTACCATCTCTGTATAATATTCATATTTTCGGAATCTCTGTTTCCTTCCATCTTCTTTCTTTCTAATCTCTTCTTAATATTTAGTGCCTCTCCAACTTAATCTGCCATCTGTGTGTTTCTTTAAAAAAATTGTCTGTTTGGCTTTATGATTCATAATATATATATGTAAAATGTATTTTCAGCTGTCTTTTAGCTACATCACTTATACATTCAAACTCACCTAATCAAGTTCACCTAGAGAGATCTGTAAAACCGCCTGGAATTTTTACTGTGGTACCATCTCAGACTGACTGGAACTGATAGAGCTAAGAAAGATTAATCAGTGTTTCACTTTTAAGCATATACAAGAAAAAAGTATATTGCAATTCCTGGAGAGAAGGAACCTGTAACATGGAATTTCCCTTTCTCCGTTTCAGCACAGATACCGGTTTTGCACTTCTGTATCTTGTCCTGGGTAACGTAGTATATTATGGTTGTTTCTCAGGGCTTCCAAGGAAAAACGGGTCCTCCTGGTCCTGGTGGTGTTGTTGGCCCTCAGGTACATTATTCAGTTTCCTACCTAACTTTATAGTACTAATGTTTAATGTTTATGTTATCACTACTGTATAAGGCAGTTGTTTTACACTGCATTAGAAAGATGATATTGATGGATATATTAACTTTGGTAGCATCAATATATGTATAATAGTTTTAGAAAGACGTACTTAGATTCCACAAAATATGCAGACATTGGGGTTACCGTTCCACTTTTTTGTCATCTCTTCTTCATGTGATCATAAAGTTGATAGTTTGCAGAAGTCAAGATTGCAGAATGAGATCTCTAATATGAAATAGTTTAGAAAGAACAGTATATCTGGGGCTTTTTTGTCAGAGGCTAAACTTTGGTCATTTTTAGGTTGTGGAGAGATTCACTATCAAAATTTAATTTGATCTGGTCTTACTTATTTGCAGTAAAATCAATGGATTAGGTATTTGAATTCTGTAGGCTTTTTTAGGTGATTCCAACAGTGAAAATGTTCTGCCAGTGAATCTAAAGAGCTATCTTTCAGCTCTCCTACCTTCCAATTCATATTATTCAGAAAAACAACAGTGTTTCAAGACAGACACAGGCTTGTCCAGTGTCCTTTTTGTAACGGCTTCTCATATGTGCATAAGCATTGTTTTTTAAACCTTCCTTGCTTAAGGAGCAAGGTCAGGATTTCACTCTGTGGAAGCTGTACAGACGTGTCTGCAGGCAGAATGCAATGCAAGATTTATTTTATGGGACAAAGATATTTTGTAAGTCAGCTTTGCCTTGAGGGGAAGGTGAAGAATGTATGCTAACGAATGAACATATTGTTCTGTAACAGACACTCAGAACAGCTGGATATTAAGATTCCTCCTTCTTCCCCCTTCCCCCCGCAAAAGACGTTAAATACCTCAAGATGATGGAGGCCTTTACTTTTGTGCTTAGGGTCCTACTGGTGAAACTGGCCCAATTGGGGAAAGAGGTCATCCAGGTCCTCCTGGTCCACCGGGGGAACAAGGCCTCCCAGGTGCTGCAGGAAAAGAAGGTGCTAAGGTATGATGTGGCTTCAGGGAAGAAATTGGAAGGGGCAGATAATATGAGGACATTTCTAGTAATCCTAGAACATATAGAATAAAATCAGAATATATCAAATAAAATTGTGATTGACACATTTCACCCAGTAAAATTTCAAAGCCTGGAAGATTCCTATTTCAGAGCTGCTTCTGCTCTCTTTGAAACAATAAGAATTCTCTTGAACAAATAATTAGCATTTTTGTAATTAAAAAAAAAAAGCAGTATACATATATCACACTTTTACTGTGGGAATAGATGTGAATATGTCATTACTATGTAAGAGGAAAATTGTACACGGGAATTTAAAAAACATATGTATTACTGGCTACACGGTACAATTTCGCTGATGAAATTTATGTCCTGGCCTACTTTTTGGCCACTGTTGGGACAAAAGAAGAAAAAAAATTGTTTATGTAATTACTGTGTAATTTTATTCAATCATTCATTTTAAATGGACATTCTAATCTTCTTTATGAATGTATCATTCAAAAAATGTTATGGTTTGCTGTTTTTCACTATTTCATGCTATATCTAATACCGTATTTTGTCAAAGCTTATTATAAATTTAAACATATTGATAAACTAGAGTAGTGAACGTCATAAAAGAACTAGTGAGCTCTTTTATGAGAACTAGGCAGGGGCATAATCTTTTTCTGTCATTAATAAAACAGGGTCTGCTATTTCATTTTCACCACTTATTTAATGGCTAACATTAGCATTTCTTAAATTTTGTTTAATCAACTTGTAATATGTTTCAAAGGGTGACCCGGGCCCTCAAGGTATTCCTGGGAAAGATGGACCAGCTGGTCTTCGAGGTTTCCCTGGAGAAAGAGGCCTTCCAGGAGCTCAGGTATGATATAAGCACTGGAGCAGCTGATACAATGTTTATAAAGAGTACAGGAGAATTATTTCATGAAACCTTCTACTGCACTTAAAAATGAATACAATAAGAGAATACAAATCAAGTACCAACAGTATTAAATATCATTGGCTATAGAGCCAAGAAGGAATTTATTCAGTTGCATGTCCTAGGATTTTTACGTTCTTCCTGTTACATACGTTGCAAAAATAACCCTTGAATTTTCCAGTCTAAGAAATAGGCTTTTTTTTTCTGTTTTTTCAGGGTCCAGCTGGTCTGAAAGGAGGGGAAGGCCCACAAGGCCCGCCTGGCCCAGTTGTGAGTAAACATCCTAATTTTATGGTCATATAAATAGTATTACATAGTAACCATTTTTATTCTTTACATGCTGTAATATGTTGATCAAGGTCTGTAAAACAGCAGGAAAATGTATGTCATTCAAAGTGATCAATAATTTTTTCCACTAATTGCCCATATTAATGAGCCTATCATGTAGAGAATGTGAAGGTTATGCATATCTGAAGCTTGCTGCTATCAGTACATATAAAATTGACTTGTTGCTCAATTCTTGCCACTTACGGAAGTTACTGTTGAAACAAAAGAGATTTTTGGTAGTGGAAAATCAACAGACAGTGGATATTGGACTCATGCTATGTTCCCTTTGTACAACTGCAGTTCACTCATATGGCTGACCCAACTAATGGCAAATTTATTGCTGGTGTTCTGCATAGCCTAAGCTAGCTTTTAAAAATGTTATGTGATTACTTTTTAAACTTTTTTCTTGCATCTAATCTTTTAAACCGTGTATCTGGGTAGATGTAAATTTTGATTCATTTTAACTTATTATGAAGCAGATTCTTTTTGCTTAAATTGTGATACCAGAAGGTTTTACGTATAAAGAAAAAAAAAAATGCAAATATTCCGTGCATCTTCTATAATTTCCATATAGTTGGAAAATGTCACACAGTCTATTCCACTCCACAGCTATTATAAATTTTTTTATTTATTTACAATCTGCCACAAAAAATGCTGGAAAACAGTCCTCACAGAATCTATTGTGATTTTTCACCCCAAGTCTGGAGAACTCAACAGACTTAAAGAGAGGAACACATCCTAATCCTACTTTAATGTGCTTTAAAACTGGTATAGTGAATGATGTAGCAGCAGGCATACAATACGATTATTTTTGCCATATTAGCTTCACTATAAAACTGTTTTTCAATGAAAATTTATATATATAGGAAAGGGGAAAAATTGTACAGCAACCTTAAGGACTTTAAGAAAGTAGAATGAGCATCATAAAAAAAGACTCTTATTTCAGAAGAAAATAATATGCAGTTCCAGATTTCTCATTGAAACCCATGAGACTATAGATCATGGAAGAACAGCAGAGTGGCCCATAAACAATACCATGTTATGAATGTGTAAAGAGATGATGCGTTATACAATTACTCAAGAATTGTGAAAAATATCATTACTGAAAACCACCCATTGCTTTGAAGGCTTTATCTTCACTGTACTTCTTGTACGTGCTTAAAAACAGGCCCAATGAAACTGTTATGAATGGGGTTTGCCTGGCTAATTACAACTGTGTAAGATCAATTTGCAAAGCTATGTCTGGGTATGTACTCCAAAAAAACTATTTGTCATGCAGTAATGTTTTTACCCAAGATTTTAGTGTTAAAATATGCTTAAAAGTATGCTTGCCAAGTTTTTGTGTTGTTTTTCCTTTACAATTAAGATAGAGAAAAAAAGCAATGACATGTACTTATTCTTCAAAAAGAATAAGTTATTCTCTCTTGACTAATGTGGGTGGATTTTTTCTAGATGATGCTAGGGTCAACAGTTATTTATATTTAGATTTTGTTTCATGTTTGGACTTTTTGCTATTTATACCTCTCCTGCCTCTTTCACTTTAGCCTCTGGTAATTATCAGTTGAAAGATATTTTAAATAGGATATCAGCTTAAAGTAGCCTACTCTTTGTTACAATTTTTATGCAAAGGAAGTTCTACAAGGATGCACTAAGATTCAGAACATGGTATGCTTATTTCCAAATGTGAAGTGTGCAGATTTTGACAACCATCTAGTCAACTCAGTTCTCTCTTTCATTCAGTGCTATTGAAGTGAGGGAAAAAAGCAGCACAGCTATTTCTGTTAAGAAATAGCAGAAAAGTAATAGAGAAGCTGAAATTCTATATATTTCAACAATAAAGCTCTCCTATAACCCTACAATTCATATTGAGATTAGAATGCATTGAACAAGGGGAAGAAAAATAATACAAAAGTTTTTGCTTTTGGATTATTTCTATATGATTGGAAAAGATCTGCTGTAGCATATTTTTAAGCTTTAATTCTTGATTTCTTAATACTTCGTACTTAAATTCTTAAAATTAATTCTTGAATTCATGATACTTTTAAGCTTTCCTTCTTTAAATCAAAACTTGCATTTTAGATATACAGTTCTTCTTAACACAATACAGTACATGCACATTCTCAAAAGGCACTGAAACAAAGTAAAGTTCCTGAGCTTTCTGGCTCTTTTACCTTATTCCTATTCTCTACACTGACAGCTGTAATTCATAACCACTAATACATTCCACTTAAAAATACCATCAAAATTACTAAAAGAAAAATAAATCAAATCCAATATAAAATTCAAAACACAAATAGATAGCAAAAAACTTGTAACCTGAATATTTCCACACAATTACTACTCATGAACTGGTATTTCCCTTGCTTATTAATTACTTGCAATATAAAATGTCTATTTCTGATCTGCGAGGACCACAATTAAACCACAGCAGCTCACTCTTTTCAAAGTTGTTCACAGCAGACTGTGAGCATCAAGTGGTCCTAAAATATCTTCCAGTCTATTTTTAGCTAATGGAGGGTACATGTAGTAATGAGAAGTGTAATTATAGTGTTTTCATTTGGCATTTATAATAAGAATAGTATTAATGCCACTGGATGATTTTCCTCCAATTCTCTGCCAATACCAATTGCTCCTAACTAGCACATATACTCAATCATAAGCTTTATTTGGCTAGTGCCTACATCTGCAAGCACACCAAGCAAATGACTATTCCAATAGCGTACATGCCAATTACTGTGCTTAGAGGGATTTCAACAAAAGAAAGAGATGCATGAATATGCTCCAGACCAAGGTCTTTTTCATTTTTTTAACAGTTGTCTTTTATCTGCTATCTTCTGTTTGTGTTGTTCCCTTCTCATTCTACATACTACTGCATAGAATGCTGAATGCTGATGAGAGAAAGCTCTTTGGAATGTCAGGCAGTCCTTTTTCGTTAGCTCATTTATGGATAGGATACCCAAATAGGACTCTGAATAAGCCAGCTATAGGCTGCCCAATTAGCAGCTTTGCCAGAATTAGAGCTATCTTCCTCTATGTGATAACATTATTCAGTCATGGTGATGTTCACTTGTTGAGCATTTTGTTAACCATCAGTAAAAAGTGTTGTTACTATTACATAATGCATACAAGGCCTGTAAATTACATATCTCTTCACAGAAAGTGAGATGAAAACAAGGTCGCTAATGAGCTTATAATCTGTGTTAGAGAAATACAAGACAAAAACATCAATTCTCTAGAAAAGTTTAAAAAAGACTCACTCACAAAAAGAAGATTCGAGGATGTGAGTACCACAGAGAGATCACAGGTTGGGAGAGAGTTTAGTAACATAAGGGGATTGTTTCATAGTGAAGCAGCAAAGTGATAAAAAAGATAATAAGGACAGAGAGAGTAAAAGAGAACTTTAGGAAGAGAACGTAGAACTACGGTTCATACTTCTGAAGATCAGAAGAGACTATTATTATCTCATCTGTTCTGCATAGCTTTTCTATTTTTATTAGTCAAGGTATTGAAAAAATCGGTATAAGAAAATGAATCTCTTTAGTTACAACTTTCTCAGATTTCCTACAAAAATAGCAAAAGCTGAGACACAAGCAAGAATTTAGAAATTCAGCACATATATATCCTGGCAGCAGTTCTACTTCTGCTGCACTGATCCCTGCATCACATGATCTTTCACAGCATTTTTGTAGCTAGTTTTAAAAATTAGGCAAGTATTTGAAAGTTTTCACAAAGAAGAACAGACTTAAGGACCTGCCGAAAATGCTTTTCTGAGGTGTGATTATAATTTAATGTGTTCTTCTTTGACCTGAGTCTACACAGACTTTCTCACAGAGAAATAAGAGGATCCTTGATAACAGAATGTGTACTTCCTGTTTATGACTCATGTGAAATGTAAGTGTGACGATGAAAATGCATGCAAAAATACACATGAAAGGTTGGCTGAGTAAAAAGAGCCAGCAGAAATCGCCGCCACTGTTAGTGTCTGCTCTCAGATGTAAGATCTATGAGTTACTTGGATTTTTTTCCCTTCTCTTCTTGCATCCTACTGAAGAGTTGACCTAAAATTGTTTAGCTTATGAGATCTGACAGGATCAGAGACCATGGTGATATGGCTGTAGGCAAGTGATTTTTTCTTGTTGAGTACACTGAGGTTTTAGGAAGTTTAAAAAAAAAAAAAAAACAGGAATAGGACTCAAACTAGGCATCCACACAGACTTTCAAAAAAAACCACCTGGAACGATAAAATCATCTATAATTCCTGCACAAATACCATTTGAACAGTCTTGTAGAATTAGATCTTACTGAAATAATTTGCAAAAAGGTTTGGAGCATTCTGCACTTGCAGCAACCATTCAGCACTCTGTTCTGCAACAGTTATCTAGAGGGAAAAGCACATTATTATGGAAGTAGTACCAGTTACACCAGTGGGGTCAGTCCAAGAAAAGTATGCCATGAATAAGAGTAAGAAACTGTGCCCTCATAGGCTAAAGCACCTTTAAATTCCAATAGTCCAAGAGGTAGCTGACCTAAATCTTGCTTAAACATTTCCCGCAGGTAGCCAAACTCAATCTTGCTTAAATATGGGGTGCAAGTGCCTATTCAAAGCCTACGGCTACAATATCTATTACTTATCCATTCCATGATGTACCACACCAGTTCCAGTATATCAGTTGGAAAACTGAGATTACCAATAACTTTAAAGTGTTATAAACTACCTTATAGCTGTCAAGCTGAAAAGGTAGGGAAAGATATTATTACAACAAACAAGTCTTTAACAGTTCTCAATTGATGTGAAAGATCTAAATGATTTAGAAGGAGAGGACAGCTCTTTCTGCTTTTCAGTTTTCAGTAAGTCTATTCTCAAATCAATTTCTCATTTATAAATTCAGCCTGAATCTTATTTATCTTGCTTTAGGAGTGTTTTTAGTGAGGCATAGAATTAGCAAAACAGATGAGATTTTTATAAGGATCCTATTTTAATACTGGCAGCAAAAAGATTCAGAATGAGAAAGAGGTCATGAAAGTTACTTTTGTTATTTAAGTTATTTAAGGTCATGAA
This sequence comes from Struthio camelus, assembly GCF_040807025.1. Taxonomy (NCBI): domain Eukaryota; kingdom Metazoa; phylum Chordata; class Aves; order Struthioniformes; family Struthionidae; genus Struthio; species Struthio camelus. The sequence goes on from NC_090949.1 coordinate 15,194,409, forward strand.
AGTTACCTTTTTCACTGTTCATCGTATTATTAGAGACAGCAGTGCAGTAATAGCAATTTAAATTTAAGAAGTGGAATTAACAATTTAATATTACTACTATATCCAAGCACTCTGCATCTCCCATTCAGCTCCAGAAAAGCAAATAGGTCCTCAGAAATTTGTAAGATAAGGGCCAGTGATTTAGATCCCAAAAGAAGGGTTAAGATGTCTAGCTTTAGGCTCTTCATGTTAAAAAGAAATTGTACCTCCATACGCTGAAAGCATATATTTTCACTGAGAGAACACAAAAAATGAAACATTCTCCTTGCATGCCGAGATTGGAAGGAAATCTACTGTACTCCATGTAGAATTACAAACCATTACAGAGCAGCCTTCTGACCATCACGGCCTTTACCAGTTAGAGTAGCATCCAAGGCCCTCTTGGAGAATAGCAGGGCCATTGTCTCCATGTGGATACCTGCTCTAAAGGCAGCTTCCCCCACTGCTCCTGGAGGAATGGACATGTTGTGCCTCCTTAGGTCAATTTTCCTGTGGAAGAGTAATCTTCCATCAGCTCTGTTACTTAGTAATCAGCAAGGGTGGCTCTGAGAAACTAGAATGAATTACTCGCAAACATACTATTTAGACCAGTTACAGGAATGACAGCTGAAGGCTGTGTCATTTAATTAACCTTGACAGTAGTCATAAAGGACGGCCACTAAAAGAGAGTTGGATCGTTGGGTCTCTTGTAAGGTGTTTTTGGTAATTAAATAGCAGGTTAGAACTAGCTGTTCTTCGTGCAGTGTCAAAAAAGATTGGATAGATGAAAGAAGGAGAGACTGGATTTTTTTTGCTAATTTTATCAGTTAAAAGAAAGAAATTAGAGCATGATGGTTGCTCAGCAGCATCACTACTGAAGGTTCACAGTGCGTCAGTGTGAGACAGATGTTCCTCTTTCCTATTGATATTGAGAAGATTTAGAGAGGATAATTCTGGTGAAGGATGATGTGCTTTTCTGGAAGGAAAACAGAAGTGGAGAGAAGACCTGAAGCACTTGGGAGCAGCAGACACAAAGTGAGATTTGCTCAGTTTGACTGTGACCTTATATGCAGCTCAGCCTAGCCCATTTTGTGAGGGTTTCAATATCTTTTAAACATTTATAAGAGGCCATATGACCACTCCTTTTAAAACATATTTCTTCCAGTTATTGTCTGTATTTCATATTTTAAAATCTTATATTATACTGTCATCTTATTTAAAAAAAAAGGAAAACTGAAACAGTTGCCTTCCACTAAGCAACATGGTGAGTACATAGCATGATATTACAGATGTTTTCCTGACATGATTTATTAGTGACACAAATAGGTGAAGAGAATAGACATTTTAAAAATTAAACTATTCAGTTATTTTTCATAGGACTATTTATGCTTCAGATTAAGTCCACTAAATTAAATTTTTTCTTCTTATTTCTAATGGAAGCATCAGAAAAGATCTATTAACCAATTAACCCAGTCATTGCTTCATATTAATTATGCCAATTTCTTAAAAGTTCTGAATTGTACCTAGATTTAATGAAAGCATAAATAATAAAGTTTTCAACAAAGAATAGACTCTTTTCAATAGACCTGTTCTATATTAAGCTATATCAAAGTCTATATAATACAGAGCCTTCAAGTTTTGAATCATTTAAATTTTCCATGATTTAACTTGGAAGATTATTTCCTTCCAGTAAAAGAGAACATATATTTAAAAATGGAAAATAGTAGTAATTAACTTCTGCAGCTGAGCAGATGTTTAAATCCTGTGGTTATAGATTACAATAAAGGTAATTTTAGCTTTGATAAAAAAAGATTTTAAACCAACAAAATACACAGTCTCTACCATTTTTGGTCCACACAAGCTATTCTCTCTATTTCAGACTTAAGTGCAATTCTGTTAGGGAAATAGTCCTTCGCATTAGACGTGTAAGAATAAGACTAGCGCATTGCTGGAATACAATGGAACAGAATACTCAGTTGCCTTTGTTCCCATGCTGCCCTATTTACTCTGAGAAGTGCCACGAGGAAATAACAAAGATGTACGTCTTGAATCCTCAGGAGGAATCAGGACTTGCAAAGCTGAAATTCCTGTTGGAGTTCTCAGCCCCTGCTGGTGCAAAAAAACCACAAAGAAGCTCCCTCATTTGCCAGTCCCTGCCTCTAGCCAAGGCAGCACATGCATCTGCCTCCCTGCACTTGCTGATTCTTGTGAAGAGATGGGAAGCAGCAGGTTAAACTGCAGTTAACCTCTTTATCAAGATATAGGAGGTTTTTCTCCTGTGCTTCTGCTACCATCACGAACCCATTGAACAAATGTTGGAAGAATGCTTGGCCAGAATCTGCCCACATGATCAAGGAGATATGAGGAATCTGAGTCTAAATGTTAAGGCAAACTCTTTTGCTCCCTGTCATTTTGTTGCTACGGTGCACCACCAACCAGGTGTCCATTTTTAGCTAAAGTTATAGAGAACTTTGGCTATAGATAACTCTTTGGAATTTAAAGCTTGCAGAAAGGTTTTAAAATCACTACTGCACGTTTTGGCTTTTGACTAAAGAATAAACAAATATGGATTGGCCCAAAGTTAACGTTTTGATTCTGAAATTCCATTTATTTGAGTAGAAGTTCTAATCTATACTGTGATGTATGCCCTAGTATGTTTTTAGAAAGGTTTGTCATTATCAGAACACCTCGTTTCCTTGTCTTTTCCTCCTCCATTGTCAATTAAATGTATATGCCGTCTGTGCTCATAGAAAGAGCAGCAAATAAGACAGGAAAAAATCAATCCAACCTAAGTACTCTATGTTTTTAGAGCAATGTAGATTTTTACATACATAGTCATTCTCCATTTAGCTCAATTCAGCACAAATCATACAGGCAGAGCTCAAACTGTGAAAGGCTGCGGTGCTTGGTTCTGTGCCACATATGCATATTTAAAAGAAACATTGGTTTCTTATGGAAGGGCCATAAATCCTGCACAACACCAACAGTGCATCCAGAGAAAGAACCAATAGGGAAGGCAGAAACTTCTAAGTTTTCACTTATGCATGCTTTGGTAGCCTCAGATACAAAAAAAATTCTTTAGACAGCTAAAGGAATACAATAATAAGAACCCTATGATTCATTCAGAAGGGAATGCATCTCAGTATTAGAGTAAAAATGATTCCTCTCTGCAACTGTTTGCTATAAAAATATGTTTTGGAAGCACCATTCCAGTGTTTTTTTCCCATATACAGCACCTGCCTTTCCTCTATCATTTCCAATATTAGATTTCTGATTCTTTCTGTCATTATCTAAAAATATGGGCACCCAAGGCTCCCCTTTATCACACATCAAACTGATCATTATACTTTAATAGAGTTTTACATGGGTGGATTGAAATGCAGAAAAATACTGATCAATGCAGCAATGTGCAGCATAATACCTCACCAAAAATTTCAGTTGTGGTGTGGGTTAGTTCTGTGTTTCTATATAGGGAGTATTTTTTCATCAAGATAGTATGTTACTGTATTATGGAAACACAAAGGAAAAAAATGTCTTGAAAACAGGCTCCTGTTATGAGGAACCCTTCTAAAGCATGAGTGAAAATACAGGAAAGGGTATTTGTGAAAAGAGTAAGTTCAAACTAGTATTGAATAAGTAACTGTTGAGTGTGAACTTCAGGTAACTTCTTTCAGCCTTTGTCTTCACTTGTGCAAATGCTGAACCTACCAAATGGAATCTCACTGAATAAGAACAGGCATCTTTTTTATTGTTAAAAGATACTTATAAAAGTTACATGTAGTTTGCTTCAGTATCTTCAGAAGTTGAGGCTTTAAAATAGGATAGTAAATTATTGGTATGATCCATTTTCTAACCTTTAAAAGTATTGCAAAGTTATAAAATCAATCCTTCACTTAAAGAAAAGTTTCAGAATAATACATGATTTTGAGGAGGGAATCAAAAAGACTTTGAACTGAATCTGTATTTTGTTAAATACAAGAGCAGTCAGGACTTTGACTTTTTCCTTTAAATTTAATGCATTTGCATTAGCAAAGACTAAGGAAGGATTTGCTCTTCACAGTTTGAATAATAGTTGTGAAACCAGTTTAATAGATGCCACTGTTATTAGACGTATTTAGAATTTCATTTAAAAAAAGAAAAAAAAGTAAAAAAAGAATCTTGCATCATAATGGAATGAAGTTGTACCTAAAGAGATCTTTTTGAATCATAAGTGGCTATCAAAAGAGCAAATTATTAGGAAAAAAGAAAAGTATAAATGTTTTGATTCTGAAGTAGGATTTTAGAGCGGGAAGTTCTAATGATGATCTTGACAGACAGCCATTTTACTGACATAGCTTGGCTTCAGTCAGTTGTTGATACAATTTTTTAAATGTCTCCTGTGTTAGTCACATTCTTCAGGACAGTAAAACAGTTCTTAGCATTTGTTTTTAATGTTGCTCCTGCCATTAGCAGTACAATTATCACTGGCACACTGGATACCATTTTTACTTTGATTTCTAACCTGGCCATCGCTGGTCTTGTTGCTAATACTGCACTCAGTACCACGTTCTCCAACTGTTAATCCCATTTTAGGAACATACCATGCCTTGGTCCAGTGTTGTCTTCAGAGTAATGTATCCCTGGAAATATTAATGCCAGGATATTTTCTGGAAGCTTTTCTCCATCAACTTTTATGATGCTACAGCCAACAATGCAAATATAGCAATACCTTGAGGAAAAATCACCTCTGACATCAGTTTTCTTAACTATTTTATAAGTCTTTCTTAAAGGTATGAAATCCCACGATCCTTGATTGGTAGTAGGTTAAATGAACCAACAGGGTATTTTCTACTGTTTAAACAGCCACAGCACGCTATAGAATGACTTCAAATGTTCTTGTCAATACACTGAAACCTTAAAGTGCACAGGAAAACTGTTTTGTGCTAACTGAACACCACTAAGAACTGTCATACAATTGCTTGCTTGTCTAAAATATTTTAAACTACAAATAAAGTTTAATCTGAAACAATGGAACAACACTAACAGAGGAAATTCAGCTTTGAGGGTATCCCTCCATATAGAAGGATGAATGAAAAATGAAGTGTTGACCTGTGTCATGAAAAACACCAACAGTTATCAGGGCTACGTCAGAATTCTCTTATAATTCTTCATTTTCTTCCAGGGTTCACCAGGGGAACGTGGAGCAGCAGGCACTGCTGGCCCAATTGGTCTACCTGGTCGTCCCGGACCGCAGGGTCCTCCAGGCCCTGCAGGGGAGAAGGGTGCTCCTGTAAGTAGTCACAGAGTCATAAAAGACTGTGAAAGTACAGAAGTTTCTATTTATTCCAGAATAGTACTTCTTCCCACTCCAGTATTTGTCTATTGAACTTGTCCTCAGAATACATGCACTGCTTCTTTTATATTTACAGTTAATTAAATAGTAAGTCATTTTCATATTCTCTAGTACCTAAGAAGGATTAAATGCATTATCATCACAGCAGTGAGTAAATATAATCAAAAATATTTTGTCAAAGCAGTCTTTCATTAAAGCTTTATACCCAGCCACTCTGCATTAGAGTACAAGCATGCTTGTCATCACATTCCATTATTAATATAATTTTCTGTGTGCATTCTCTTGTCTTAATGGTTTCCTTTCTGGAGAGATTTCTTTAATTTCTCTTTTTGTCTTTTTTTTAAGCTTTTGATGTATCATAATGCATCCTAATAATCGCATCCTGCTTATTTTCGTTTTGGAATCTGCTCATCAGATTTTCTTTTTCTAATGTTGTTTCTTTGGTATTAGCTGCATATATACTTTAATTTCCTTTTTCTCTTTCTTGAATATGTGGAGAGCATTTTTGACAATATGAAACAACAGATCACATTCGTACTTACAATGTAAAGATTCAGCTCTATATTTATATACAAAGGAGTTTTATAGAGCTTAAAGAAGAATTTCACATAATTTGAATGAAAGGCATGTTCAGTTTTGCAGACATTTGGGTAACATCATTCTTTTCAGTTTTCTTGAATCCAGCTTCTGGTGCCTCAAATTACGTTTTTCTAAAATCAAATCATGATATTGGACTCTACCCTTTAGACAACCAGGAAATCGTAAAGTCGTCATCAGCCAATTCAGGGTGAAAAACGAAAAAAAAGAAAACATTTGCCAGTAATTGTTAATAGCAAAGATATTTGTCACTTGAATTCCCCACAAAAACAGCATCATGTTGAGATCAGGTTTCAGCAAGTTTATGTCTGTATCCCCAGTGGTAATTTGCATCCACTCAGTGCTCCAAGTAAAGGACAAGATGCCTTTGATTTTTAAGATGGAATTAATTTAGCCATATCACCCAGTTGTCACAGAGGCGTGCCTCAGCTTTTATTTTGTTTTTACAGACTTGTATTACAGAGTGTGACCTCTATATTTGTTATGTTTTCTGATGATTCTAAATATTAGCAAAGCAATTGTCTGGAAGTTGTGTGAGATGGAAGTGTAGTAAGGAGCTTAGGAATCAAATTCACTGCTGCATCTAGCTTCTACTTGAATAGAGACCATGGAGCTGTCAGACAGCCAGATGAAGTGTGCTGATATTCTGCTCAGGCTCAGGTACAAGCTAGAACAGATTCAAAACCAACCAGATATCAAGGAGCCATCCACCAGCAAAAGTCCAATATAATGCACAACTCCATTCTTGCCTCTAGCATATCCATTTCTACACCCACTAAGTTATTTCCTTTGGGGACTGCAGCCAAGATAGTTAATGAACTATCCAATGAAATATACATCCATGGGAGATTCTATCACACCAGAAAGAATCTTTTTTTTTTTTCCCCTCTTCTGTGCCCATAAAGTATATAATAAAAATATTTTGAAGGAAGCAAAATGATTAACTGTTCTAGTACAGACATGAAAGACAATTACCGTTCATTGAAATGGATTCTGTGAGAAATAAATAATTGAAGATAGTGTCCAAATTCATCTCTCATATTAACTCTTTTAGAGTCACCGGGGCATGAAGTTCACTTATAATGACAACAAAATGTCAGAGCTTTTTGTTAGGGGAATGCAGTTCATCTTTCTTAGCCTATAGTTTCAGTATAGGCTGAAATGTCTTTCTTTTCCTATGATGAAATTTATCAGATGTTTGTGAACATTTTTGGGTGGTGTGGGATTACATCTATGTATTGATAATGTGAATCCCTGTGCTATAATCTTCATTAGAGTCCTATGTTAACACTGATCACTTTCTTTTCTTCAAAATCAGGGTGAAAAAGGTCCTCAAGGTCCAGCTGGACGTGATGGAGTACAGGGTCCTGTAGGACTTCCTGGTCCTGCTGGTCCAAGTGGTTCTCCTGGAGAAGATGGTGACAAGGTGAATCCTTATAATTGGCATTAGTGCATCTCTGAGGTCTGTGAGTACAGTTCTCTGGCTGTAGCTTTCTTCACAGTAAACATGGCAACTAATCAACTCCTGCCAAAAAAGAACCTTCCTCCCCCCAAAAAACCAATAATATGTCACAAGAAGTCAGAATTTGTGTTCAAGAACCAGTAGACGAACATTACTATTGGCAAAGAAACAAGGATGAAAGTGTCGCAAAATAAATCAACACACGTGATGTCAAAATTGATTTTTGCCAATTTTAGAAACTTGGCTTGCTGAATGAGTAAGATGAGACATTCTCAATACATGTAACATTTTGGAACCGCTGTTGCTAGGCTGAGGGTGTCAGAATAAAACATTCACAGCAGAGACATCCTCTCGACTTCTGACAGAATTTAGGACACAGCACCTTTCAGGATCATGTTGCATGTTCATTTGATTCAGCACTGTTCTGTTAGTTAACATAGTGTAAAGATAAAGACTTTGAGGCTTTTGTTTATAATGAATTACTGTAGTTATGTGACCAACAGAAAGTATTTTCTGTGGTCTAACATAATTTTCTTTTATTACTGTATAAAGAAAACAATTTTTTCCAACATGATTTCTTGGCAATTTGAATCATTTTGAAGCTTTGAAGTATTGTACGTAACAGTGAGAAGCAGTTGTCCAGTCATGTACAGTTAGGTTAGTCTGTAAATCAGAGTACTTTCATTATTAGTTCATATTGAAGGTGACATGAGGAACACAATTTCCTTTACTTAGAGCTCAGTTGCGCTATACTTCAAAGCCAGTTCTTATTGCCCTTTTCAATATAGCAGTCAATATCTGGATTAATATGTCATGTATTGATTGATGCAGAATTGTCTCCTTCAGGCCTTCACACCTGAAGCCACAGTATAAAACAGGCACAACAATCATGTAAAAGGGAACACTTAAAGATAATGTGATATTGACTTCAGCTAAGTGTGAAGCAGACCATTCTAAATGAGAATTTTAACTTTTAACCTTCAATTACAGGGTGAAATTGGTGAACCAGGTCAGAAAGGTAGTAAAGGCGACAAGGGAGAAAACGTGAGTAGCAACATCCTTTGTCCAAGACATGTTTCATAAGTAAAAAGTGTTTGTGCATGAAGTATGCAAGTCGCCTTGCATACATCAATGAACAGGAACAGACACCTGTCAAAAATGTTCTGTTGTTTACTTACTCTATAAGAAATTTCTTCAAAATAATGTTAACAGTTTTAACACAGTATTATAGGTCTGTATTTATAGAGCCATGCATATATTTAGTATTTCTCATATTTCTTGAGCTTAAGGAATCATTACAAAATAGATTGATGAAGCACATTCCTAAACACCCTTTATGTATAATTTCAGTTCATCCATTTTACATTGGAACGGGAAGAGAACACGAGTAGAAATATGTTCTCTTACTGTGTCTAAGGTAACTTGACTGACTGGATTGTGTGATACCCAGCTTTAGCTTATTTTCCATAATGTTAAGATATATGAAGAATCAGTAGAGAAATCTACTGTCATATAGTTTAAAATTTTTAAAGAATATCTAATTATTGGAGAGCAAGCTTAACTAGTTTCAACATTTCAAACTTCAACATTTCAGAACAGCTAAGACCTCAGATTAAAAGGCTTATACGAGTTTTCAACTATTATCACTATGCCCATCAGTGAACTTGCAATTAATTAGACTTCTACTAATTTAGTTTGAGCTGTTTTGAGTCTTCAAATTTTTTTTCTGAAGATCAAGCACTTCCTCTTTTGATTGAGCCCAGAAATATAAGAATAATCTTTTCCCACTGCAAAACCTTAAAGTTAGAAAGGATCAAAATTTTTTTTCTTGTTTGACTGACTTTTTTCCCCAAAAATTCAGAGAAGGTTCATTTTCATTTCTGTTCAAATTCAGGATAGATTTCTGACATTTTATCTGAAGAATTTTCCTTAAGAAATAGGATAAGTGATTACAGGAAGATTTTTCTATATTATCTTTCACCAATATTCACAGTTAGCAAAGCTCAGAATTCAGCATTGGGGCATTCAATCATTGAACATATTTACTCTCCTTGTCTTGAAAACACTGTGCTTATTATGATTAATTATGTATGGAGCATCATAAAAGTAGACTCCTTCCAAGAATTGTCCCAAATTTATGGCTTCCCTATAATCAGATGTGGAGATAAAATGTGCAGAAAATTACAAGGGTTTTTTGTTTATTTTAAAAATATGTAATTTTAAAAGGACACACTTATGTGAAAGACTTACTTTTGCAGTTTCCAGTGCAGAAAAGACATACTTTTCACAATTCTATTTTATTAGATCAAATCATAAGTGCTCTAATAATCTACTTGTTATACTCTGTTAACACAAGGAATGTAATGTTATAGATATGGATGAGAGAGCACTTCTATTATAATCCCCCAATTTTCCAGAAAAAAAAAGTGTAACTAAGTTGCTAAGCAAATTCTGCCTCAGACTGAAAGTGCTTGTGCGTAATCTGAGCTAAATGTTTTGGTTAACTTGGTAAAATGAATTTATCGAATGAAATTATTTTTAAAAGTTAGTTTTAAAAATAAGTATGTCTTCCCAGTTAACTGAAAATAAGTCTTACTCTGTTTGCTTTTGTAGTTGTAAACCTGCTGTGGTATATACATGGATATATTCTTCTCCTCTTTGTCTACCTAAAGAGATCTATTATAGTTCAGGCCCATGTACACAGAAAAATATGGGGTTTAGAGGTGGGTGCAGAGGAAGAATGTGAGGCAGGTCATGGTCCAGTTCCACTTTGGGCTCTGCGTGCACATGCATATCCTTCTGTCCTCTACTTCAACATGCCTCTTTATCAGGGACACTTTTGCATCACAGACATTCAGGAAAATATATATATTTTTTCAGATCATTTTAACATAGCCAGTTATACTGAGCGTTATACTATAACCACAGTTCCTATAGTACTAATACATTTGAAATGTTCCCACAGAAGCGCTTTACAAATAATGTGACTGCAGCGTAATCATTTGAGACTGTATCCTGTACATCCCCAGTCTCAAGGGGTAAGACATTCATGAATGTATCTAGAATGTGTTTCCCTTGAAATACAGGATCCAGTATTCAGGTCTGCTCATTGGAAGGTTTGAGTATTACTGCATTTGAAGTCACATGTGTTGAATCCTGTTTGCCCTCAGCCGCACTCATTCAACCCTGACAGTTTCAGAATGTGTTTATTTGAAAGCTATTTTCCTTTCTGCAAGCTGATATATATTTTGGGGCAGGGAAGAAAGGCCTTGTTGGCCTTCTGAAGAGGAAGCAAGTATGTAGTTCTGAAATCACTGGGATTAAAAGTACTTAGCACCTGGGCACCAACAAAAGCCTTGTTGGGCAATTAGAACCCATTCACAGCAAGGACCTGGAACAAAGAAGAGTTGTTCCCTCTTTAGTCTTTCAGAAGAGCTGGAAACATCTTCCATTCCCATCTGAAACTAACAAGGATTTATGCTTGAGGATTTAGCTATACTGTACTTAAAAAATTCCCAGCCAGAAATACCAGGTTTATCACTCATGTACCACCTATCTGCAGCTTCAGAAACCTCAACTGCTACCACAGCTGCCCTTACTAATGGAAGATTCTCCCCTTTTGACAATTACAGTTGGTTTGTCTCCTTTTGCTCTCTAGAGCAATGGAAAAAGGAGTTTGACCACATGTCTGAACGACTGCTTGCTAATCAATTGCAAAGAACCTTCAAGCAATACTTTAAATGTGTGTTTAAGCAAGACGCCTAGATCTTGTTTTGGGCCCTATAAAATGAACTAGTAAGTAGAAGCATGCTGTAGTGTAGGAGCAGTGGATTCAGATCGGATTTATGTTTCATGCATGCTAATTCCATTTTTCATGGTAGTTCTCCCTGCCTCTAGGAGAGACAGGATTCTTCCTATGAATTCTTTAGTTTAGAGATACATCACCCTAGGAGCTAAAAACTTCTCATCTCTCATTGCCATTATATAAACCATATTTCCACAGAGTGAAAGAATAAAAGGAGATCATTACAAAAGAGAAGATATACTTATCTTGAGATTTCAGACTCTCTGGAAAATAAGGTGTCCTAAAATACACATAGCACTCAAAGAAACAAACAGTCTGCAAGAATTAAGGAATCCCTGTTCCTGATCTCCTCACAAAGGACAGAATAACCTAGCAAGCTCTTTGAATTCAAGCATACTTCTGTACTAAATTAGGATTCCCAGCTTAGAAACTACAGAAAATGTCTTTCTTATTTGAAATCCTAGACTAAAATGCAACTCTTTCAGGTGTAAGGCTTTATACTTTCTTAGTTCCACCCCTTATCAGTCTACTCCTTCCAGCTGGTGCAAAATGCAGTTTTAACCTAGTGCGCCATTTTAACCCCTTCATAAAGCAGTACCCTGCATTCCCATAGTCCCAATATTAGACATTCCATTACATCACATCTACATATCAGACTGCTAAAGTATAAACAGTATAACTTACAAAGTTATAATTCTGTAAGGGGCCTAGAAAAATTAAGTTCCCACTTGAATACATTTATTTTTCACCGTTCTATGTAGAAGAGATTTAGTATCAAGGATACTTCCAGTGCTCAACAATAACTCAGCGTTCAGATGTTACACCTTCTCATGATTTATGGAAGTCAAAATAACAAGCTTGGTATTATCCCAAAAACCTTTTAAAATTCCATGAAAACTGATTCAGATAATAAGCATTCCATCTAAAGATAAATTGTTAGATTGCGCTTTAAAGGTTGGCTCTTTTTCTGCACAAATCTCATTAAAAAGTCTGATATTTTTAATTTGGAAAAAAACTGTTTTCATCTTGATTCATGTTTGCATGGGAATCTATTTTAAATATCCTGAAACATTACAAATGTAAGTGCTTTCAATGAATGTCAGTTTAAAATTTATTATAGACATGCAAATCTGTGTCTTTCAGAGCTAAATAAATAATGCTTGGCTGTATTGAATGTAAAAGACTTGCAAATAATACTACATTTTCTCCAGAGAAGTGTAGAAATGTTTAATAGACCTCAATCATGCAAATATTGTTCGCTCTGTATTTGCTGTTCATCTCATTCCAGATGCCATAATCACTGACTGTTCTTCTTGGATGTTTGTTTGTTGCAGGGTCCTCCAGGTCCACCAGGTCTTCAGGGTCCTGTTGGTGCCCCCGGTATAGCTGTAAGTAGTCCAGTGCTTATTCAGAGTAAACTTCAGTCTTGCCATAACCGCTCTGATATTTAGAAGTTCTTAGAACTGCGTGGTAGTTTCTGCTGCTTACTAAGGAATAGGTTTCATATCACTGTTAGCAGATGTATCATTGTGCCCTTATATTATTCAATTGTTACTGTAAACAAGCCTGCATAGCTGCTATTATATTGCAGATTTACAGCACGGCAGTAATTTGAAGGAATCATTGAAACTGAAATAGTGCAGGTAGTGAATGGGGCCAATCCTTTCAGCCAACCTGTTTGATTGTATGTATGACAGTCAGTAGAAGAATCAACTTGGTACCAGAAGTGTTTAAGAGAGAGTACCTATTTTTAAATCTATCTGCTATCAAGTTGATATTGTTTTAGAAAGCTTTGAATTCTTCTATCATAAAGACAGATAGAACTGTGTACTTCTTGTATTTTACTGATATTTAGGTATTCAACAGCTAGAATATGCAAGCAGATGTGAAAGTTTAGAGCTATTCAGGGAAAATTCTTGAGACATGCAGTATTGTTTGACCTACCTTAAACCAGGGCATGTGTCTGTATTCTATTTTTATAACAGATTTCATTGAATGGAGCTGGTGTGATGCATTTGAAAATACATTAGGGCTAATTCTAAGCCTTCTTGCAGTTGTTTTCCAGTGATTTCAGTGGAACTTTTTCCAATTTGATGAGGCCTGTGATATTTCTGCTCTTTCCAAATAGGGCGGTGATGGGGAACCAGGCCCAAGGGGTCAGCAAGGGATGTTTGGGCAGAAAGGTGATGAAGGTCCTCGAGGTTTCCCTGGTCCTCCAGGCCCTATTGGTTTACAGGTAAGTTCCTTTATTGTTTTACTCTCGCCCTATAAGAAATCTTATTTCTGCATCAGAAACTGAAAAACAGAGTGTTGCCTCCTGTTACATACATCATAACATCAATTAGAAGATTCCATGTTCATAGCTGTCATGCACGAATAACAGATTAATGCTGAAGGAGGTTGGTAGGATGCTCTGAACCTGAATTCCTGTCTACCATAGGCAGGAATTATTGAACTTCACTCAGTAATTCATTTATTCAGTCAGAACGTTTGTACTTGAGCAAAAGCACATCCTTTTGCTAGAGATACACATTTTAAAGAGAAGATTCAATCTGGAGGACTATTTAACATGGTCACTTGTCATATTTTTGCAATAGTTTTTGGAAACATATTGTGTTTCTCAGTGATACCATCACAGACACCACCTGTGTTCTGAAAGATTAGCAGAACACTGTGATATGTATACATGGCTGCCCTCATTAGCAAGTTCCTATGGTTTCATCTTTCTTCCTGTTCAAAACATTATTTTATGAGTCCCAAAAAAAAAAGAAATATAGATTAAAATGTAGGCTTTTCACTGTTTCATCCAGAGAATTATAATCAAAAAATCTTGCTTTTTAAAAATTAGCTTAAGTATAGCAAAAGAAAGAACAAGATGCTTAGGACCTTTGGTTCTTTTTTATGTAGTTAACATTAGCACACAAAGCACTTTGAAACTATTTCTAATCCATACATCATGATCCATACAGTATGAATCATATTTAGTTCCTTTCCTAAATTTAGAAAACTATAGCAAGAGTGAGTGAATATACTAAATAGCATGTGTCCTTTCTGTCTACCACGTGTCAAATAAGTCAGCTGTTTCACTAAGCCGCACCTTAATCTGAATTTATCTTTTTTAAAATTCTACCACATATTGCAGTTCACAAAACTTATAGTGAAGTTTATAAAATACTGCAAAATAGCATGGAAGATAAATGGTTCATTACTGCAGCTATACAAGCCTCTCTCTTATATAGATTCACATAAAATATTTTATTGTGCTTGAAAGAGAAAAGTGATGTATTTTCAGCAAGAATAAATCAGGAAAAAAGTGATTCCCAAATTTTATTATGATTTATTATATTTTTCAGTATTTTAAAGAGAGTTAAATAAAATTATCCTTTCTATTTTTCACAGATTTAGAGTGCTATTTTAATTTAAAATATTTTTTTAAGATTAATATATTCCACCTTCAAATTTTAAGTTTAATAGACAATAATCTACCCAAATATAAAGATCAATTAGATTGAGACTTACACAAATGAATTATTTCAAATGAGGAATTATATTTCTATGATTCCGGTTTTCATTTGAGTATGTTGGTCCATGGACTAAGATCCTGTATATGCTACTGGTATTGAAGTACCAGTGAGAAATCAAGAGCTTCTTTTATTCACTAATGCTATTCTCATGGTAATAATGATCTGTTTGAGACTAACAACTTTATTTTTCTTGCTTCTAATATTCCATGGTAACTATATCCCCCTTGTTTTAACTAAATGCTACTGATGGTACTTGGGCATTAAGTAAAAACTATTTGTATTCATAAAAATGGAAATAGGTAATTCTGAATATTTATTAACTTAATTGTGAAATTCCTTAATATTTGGAATATAATTTCAATAGTATTTTTAAAAAATGCAGAAGTTGCTTACAAAAGAAAGACAAAGTCAAGACAATTTTTAAAACTATAACTTATCTAAGTTATCTCATATGCAATTTATGGCAATTTTACTTAAACTTTGAAGTTTAAAATAAAAAACACCTCAATTACCACTTATTGTCAAGAGGAACTGAAAGGACACACAAATTAGGATATCCAATAATGCATGAAATCCTGATTCAGTGAAATCAATGGGCGATATCTGTGTTAGAGTTGGAGTTCACTGGGAGGCTTTGGAGACCCTTTCAAAGACAGAAATATCAAGTTAAATTCCCAAGTCCAAGTTTAGGATTCTGTTGTACTCACTGTTTGGTACAATTATCTACAAAATTGTAATTTAAAATTCCTCACAGTGAAAGAAAATGTTAAAGTCAAATCAAATGTTATTCATTGAAATATTACAAGGTTACACAAAGCATGGAAAAAGTAAGAAAATGTGAATGAATACACATGAATACTAATCAGCACCTAGCACTGCTTTTAGATTCTTCAAGACTATATTAGAGGCAAATCAAAGTTTCTCCATAAATAAATAAATCTCTGGGAAAGCATGTGTGGAAAACTGCCATCAGCTTTAACATAACCTCATTGTTTAGAACTAAACGTTACCCACTTTCTAAATGGGAGAGTTTTCAAAAGCTGAGCATATTGGTTATAGAATACCACAAGTAACATCAAATTTCCTTTCTGAAACAATCTCTCTGAAATTGCAGAAATTGCAATTCCAGAAGAAAAGTATTAGTAAAAGAATAAAATCAGTTTACATTTCCTTATACGTCAAATATTACTTTTAAGACATATTTCATTAGTTGTATTTTTCACAATGAAAAACAATCTTTTCAGACCTTGATAAATGTGTTATAATGACACTGAATATGATATTGTTCAGGATCGGTAAACTGTCTGCTGTGCAATTTTAGAATTACCTGAATCATTGTGTATTTATTTTTTAAAGTTAAGGTTTAGTTTAGCCAGAATAAAGTAATGTTAGACAGTAATAATGAGACATAGTTTAATTAAAATATTTTGAGAGGCACAATAGAAAATCAATTCTAATTAACACATAACATTGCTAAAACAGACCCTTTGGATCATTATACTGGAACTAAATATCTCATAATAGAGACTAGCATTTTCTTCAGGATTATCAAGTCTTCAGTTCATTTTCACTCTTTGAATAGTTTATAGAACGTTTCAGAGCAGTTAAATATGAGTCTAGGTTGAAATAAATCTAAAGTGTCTGAAAGTAATAAAAACACCTGCTGCTACAAATTGTATCATAAGCCCATACGGAAAGAAATATTCACTGACCTCACTGCTCTGCATGTACTCTAATCAATATATGCAGTTTAGTGAAGATGTTACTGTCAGTTATGGCTTCCATTTTAATAGCATACAGTCTATTAACTTTTAACATAAACAAAGACTAAAATTCAAAAACCACTGTATCATCAGATGAACGAAAGGTAGCTCTTTCATGCTGATTGAAACAACTGCAATGCACTGGAAGGTCAGTAAAGTTTTCACAGCAGTAGACAGCAAGGACAAACATTATTTTTAGAAAAGATATGCCAATGCAATGGCACTCTGCAGCATTCATTACTTCCCTTGAACTCCTTGCTAAAGTACTTATACGGCTTCCAATACCGAGGTACCTTTGTGTGCCACTTCACTGCGCTACATTAATCACGTTTTGTGTACATACATCTGTATCATGGCATCAATTAAATTATCCAAACTTCCACTGGAACCATGACAGTGTTTTTCAAGTCAGCCACCTCAGCCTATCTGTGTATCAGCTTTTTCAAACTTTTCTGCCTCAGCTGAAGGCATCCCAGGACTACATATGTATTTGCTGTAATAAAAAAACTCCTTCTACATGTTTTTTCTTTTAATGCAAATATGTTTTGTTTTTATGTTTCCCACCAAGCTTCACACATAGATGTGATTTATATTGTTTCACACTGGTGTATATCTCATCACTCCAGATACTCTCCTAATACAGTTTTCTTTTATCTTCCACATTTTTTAGGGTCTACCTGGCCCACCAGGTGAAAAGGGTGAAAATGGCGATGTGGGCCCAATGGTAAGAGTTCTTCCTCATCAGCCACTCTAGGGACCATAAATATCATCCATATATTATTATCTTTTTTCTGTAGCTTACAATGTGATAAGGCACTCCTGAATTTGGTGCCTGATTATGAAGCTTTTTGTATATTATCAGCTCTTTCTGGGATTTACTTTGCATCCATCTCCTCATCTCTAAAATGAAGATTTACATATTCTAAGGAGGTACTCTGAAGAGTAGGTAGGAAAGCAGATGCTATGTCTATCTGAGATAGGACAACAGTAAGCATGTTCATGAAAGAAAAAGGAGAGACCCCTGCACCAGAGAGAGTTGAGAGCTGCATCCCTGAAAGAGGAGCTTCAGGGCATTGTGCCATAGCATCAGGGAGCAATAGCACTGGTTCTGTGGAACTGTATTTGCAGGCCATCAATAAGACAAAGACAAAAGATGCTAAATAAGCACTACTTGGCTATGTTTCCTCTATTTCTATGGGTAATATTCTCCAACTGGTTATACTATTTATCTGTCACAAAATGTCTTCCGGGTCCTGGATGAAGTGCAAGCTATCTACAGTATATCAGTAAATACACAACATCTCCAGCACCCTATGCCAAGCCTGGATTCTTTATTATTGCCCATCTGTAGACACAATGTGCCGCTCTGTCACCTGGTTGTAACAGTGACATGGCTTATCACAGACAGATGAGGTAATGCCAGGGTCTTTGGACGGTGGAAGGGGTATGTAGGTAGCCTGCAGGATAAATACAATGCAGGAAGCCTGTCCTTGAGAGTCCTAAGAATCAGATCATTCCCAGTTCAGTTACTGTATAACATAGCCTGGATCCCCACTCACCCTGTGATCTCATGCCTTGGGCAACAATCTGGCCCTACAGTTTGTGTAGCACAGTGAGGATTAAACGTTCTCTACAGTTTGAGTATATTATTTCTCATTGGCCAAAAAGCCCCATAAGACTGATTTTTATGATTGTAAATATACTATATTTTCTCTCTGATACAGGGTCCACCTGGCCCTCCAGGTCCAAGAGGTCCCCAGGGTCCTAATGGAGCTGATGTAAGAATTAAACTATGTTTCACTTATCACATTCCTTTTAAAATTCAGTAATAAGTGTTATATTTGCGATAACTAACACCTTTCATCGTTGTAGGGTCCTCAAGGCCCCCCAGGCTCAATTGGTTCTGTTGGAGGTGTTGGTGAAAAGGTGAGAATGCTGATAATATCCTCCTTAAAACAGAAACTGTTGGAATAGGAATGTGAATATCAATTTTGATTCTTTTTCTGGGCTATAGAGATACATTAGAGTTCCCAAATATCCCTTCATTGACTTAATAATTGTTAACAGCCATCTAGCTATACTAGAGCTAATACTACAGCTAATAGCTGTTTTACAATGGTTGGCCTTTTTATTTCACTTTTTACATCACAAAAACATTTAACAATCAGAGTAAAGAGCCATGGAGGAAAAGAGGAAGTTTTCAGGTGAAGTGGGTAAAGTATGACGATTTCTGTAATTCGTAGTTTGATATCTAGAATAACATCATTGGCTTCAACAGTATTTTTCATTTTATAATGGTGTGCCTTAGCATACCATTTAGCCTTCTATCTGGAATATTAGAAAATATGAGCTATTATCTAATGTATCTGTGGTAAACATATCTTTGAGGGGAATTAGACCTGAAGCATCAGTATGTATCCATTCCTCATACAGGTAGGCATAGCTCCAAATAAATTCAAAAGTTTGAGGATGATTTGTGGTAGCTGAAAACCTGATCCAGAGTGATGCTATATGACATCCGTTCTTTGAACGGATTCCCTTTAAACTCCCAAGCATGTGGCATTGTTCCCCCAGGAACAATCTTAAAGGGGAGTTTGACCTCATAAAGAGCTACGGGATATGGTTTTCTCTCTGGGAAAAGTACCAAAAACACATTTGAATGTATGACCTGGTAAAGATGGCAAAAAATCTTTGTAAAAAGAGAGTCTGTCTGTAAGTGGAAAACAGAAAAAAATGGGCACTGTAGGAAAAAAAAAATTTCCTTTGACCACTAGGGAAAGGAGAAAAAATATTTATATTGAGAACGCTACATCCAGGGTTGCACCATTACAGCTTTCAAAAAATGCTGAGATAAAACTGTGCCCCATTGAAGTCTGTAGGAATTTTGTCTTTGGTTTCCATCAACTCTTTCATTTTTATTGTTTCATGATCAAATTCTATTCTAGTCATTTTGTAAAAACATTGACTTCTATTGCACTCCCTGCTCTTCAGTTTCTCCCTGTGACTCTTCTGTGTGATTTAGAGTCCCCAATTGTGATAGTCAGCCCACCAAATTTAATTCAAGAACATGAAATTCAGACTGTGCATCACTGGTTGTCATTTTTATTTCCTCTTGCTTATTTCCCATATTCTCTGTGTTCACATAGAGATGCTTCCAATCATATTACTTTACAGGCTTTTATTTCGTCTCATTACTTTCCTCCTCCTTCTCAAGTTTTTATACATGCCAAGGTTTTTCCTAGTTAGGACACCTTCCTCCTTAATTTCCGTTCCATTTAATGAGTTCTACAAGCTTAGAAATAAAAAAGAGCTGTTTTGTCAAGAGCAGTTTGGTTTTGTGAGTCATTTTCATTCACATTGTGCTCCTGAAATGGGAGGACAGTTCACACTTTTAAACAAAACATGCCTTTTCCCTTTTCTCTTCTTCCCACATATTTCCCCCCAATGTTTTTGGGGGAAAAAAGACACATCATGCTCTAGATTATACAATGCAATGTTGATTGTAGAGTGTGGAAAAACGTTTTGACATCTTCCCTTTCTCTTTTGTGGAGTGCAATACATTGTTCACTTTCATATTTGCATGGTTGAACTACAAGGAGATATTTTGTCATTAATACTAGGGTTTCAAGGCCCCCTTTTCTTTTGGCAAACCATAAACAATTTTTGTCACATTTAGTGCCATGTATTTTTAACTAACTTGTTGTTTCCTCTGCTGTACCCATAAAGGCCTAGATGATCAAAGACATCTGCAGTACAAATATGCATGTAGCCTTGCGTTATGAATGCCTGTAGCCTCTATGGAATGGTTCAGAAGTCTGGAGACTTACACTCAACCAGAACCATTTTAAACCAGCTTCCGCTCAGAGACTATTCTCTTTGTTCTGCTTAAAATTGAGAAAAAGGGCAAGACCAAAATGTACCAATACATATTAATCTCTAATTGGATGTCAAAGACCTAATATGCAGATATTTAGATAGTCTAAATACACAGTAAATGCTCATAGCTTCTGGAAACTGGGCCTTAGATGTTTACCTCTATTGAATGTAAAATTACTATTCAGAAAAAATGTATACATGTATTGATTGCTTTTTCTGTTTGATTTCACCGTAAAGTTGTAGAATATGAATTTACAACATGGAAAGAAAACAAAGCAAGTAACTGAAACCTCAAACTTGTCTTCCATAAAGCCTGCTAAATAGAAACTCAGTTTTCTAATTTAGGCTAATCTGTGATAAGTGCAATGAGTGATGCAAAATGAATGTGTATAGAAGCTAAGCACTCTTTTTATAGCTTCTCAGAGTTGAAATCTGTTTTACTATAAGAAAAAGTTTGATATTAGAAAACCGCTACACTAATCTAGGTTTATAGTCCTTCCTATTATATTATTCTAAAATAACTGACATAATAGTACACTAGTAAAGAGTCCAACACAGCAAACAAGTGAAATCACATTATGTGCCTGATCACTCATTGATTTGTACTGCAGATGGAAATGAGAGGACTCAAAATCAATTCAATATGCTGGCCCTATGTTTAAGAACACGGCTGATAAGTTTGCACAGATATTTCTGTGTGTACCTATCATTTGTTTACACACCTATTATGATGTAAACATTTAATGAGTGCAGACTCGTCCATAAGGACAACACAGTGCAGGAGATCAGTGGCTATTTTGTATCTCTTTGGTAGTTTTGGGCCTCTAGATCTTTAATTAAAGTTTACGATTGCTAAGATGTTTAGTCAATATGTGGCTGTGGCAATTTTTGCTAGCTAAATATTAGACCTTCTAATGAATTACTTAAAATTTTCATATGACTCACTGTCTCTATCTTTTTTCTTCCTTCTTCACCTCCCCAACATGCTGGTAAACATAATCCCTCCCACGAAATATAACACTCCCTTAGAATTTCTCTTGGGATTAAATTTACCTCTCCACTGAGCCATCATATAGACCTGTGTATAAGACAGTCACATATACGTGTCTATGTGACAAGGGTTTCTCTTCTAGGGTCACAATTTTCTTTTTTTTTGTGAGGATGGCAAAAAGGAGGAAAAAGTGTAACTGAATTCTCTTCACCAGCCTGAGTCAATAGCAAGGCTGTCTCTAATTCTTACAAAATAAATCACTGTGTTCCAGAATAAAACCAAAAGGTGGCAGCCTTCTATCCACTACCTCTTTGTCACTGTACTTTGTATGGACAGTTTTCTAGTACTGGTCTTAAAAAGGAAAGATCTGGCCTGATGACAGAGGAGAAAAAAATTCCAGAGGTTCAATATATCTAATAGATCATAAAATCTATTTCTGCAAAAGAATATATTTCCCATGGAGAAGGTGCATCTGATTCTGAATTAATACCATCCTTACCAAAAAAGGCAAAGAAGGAAGACAAGGACAAACAATAACGTATAAATTGCACAGTTATTTAATGGATACAGATATGCACTCTCTAAATGCATACAATCTTCCTTATGAAAATATTTCTAACTCCCTTAACAGCTGTCTGAAACAAGTATAACCTGTCATAGCATTTAATGTTTGGAATATGAAAATCACTATCAGAAAAAGATAGGATTACATATGAGGAAAAGTCACAGCTTTTTTATAGAGCAATGTATGATTTAGGAGTATTAATGTGAGACCAAACCATAACTAGACTAATCTTCCACAGATGCCATTTAAGGAGAACATCCTGACGTTTTCTAGCCCATCCCCTTCATGGAGTTGCTATGCACAGAGCCCATATGGGCATCTGCCAGTTTAGACGTGTGCTGTAGCGGGGGTCCATAAATCCCAGGAGCACAGAGCTCTCCCGGTGACCCCAAGTACACTTCAAAAGCTCAGAGAAAGCCCATCATTTCCCTTCTTTGCCTGAGATCATAAAATGAAGATGAGACTGCCAATGGGAAGGGGAAAGAGTGGTTTTCAAATCAAATATGAATCATCATAAATTACAATATTCTTTGCCAAAAAGGTAGAAAAAGAACTTAGTCCCTGGGAAGCTTAAGATGGGATTACAGTGGCACAGGTGCTTGTCAGGCAGAACTTTGCACAATCTGCACTCTCTATCACTCATTTAATTACTCCTGCAATAGAATATGTACAGGGCGATTCTCACATTCTTCGGGGAACCTTGTTGAAGGGCTATATTTAATTTTGGTCTATATTCTGGACTCTGTTAGATAGAATGTATATTTATCGATATTCCACCAACTTGAATAACATCAATTTGTTTGCTAATTCCAGACCTCATTCTCTGTAGCTAAATAAATCTAACCTGTCTGATAGCTGTCACGGACAAAAAAAACAATAGTAATGATGCTCCAGATTCAATAAACCCTGTGTAGAGGGAAAGAAAAATAAAGATTATGAATTTTCATGGAAAGTACACTTAAAACATGCTTATTGACCTGAATTATCCAAAAGCCTTTTTTTTTAATAATGAATGCTGCATCACAGAAGCAAATGAATATTAAGTACTAAAAGGGATAGCTACTTTTTAAGATCTCTGCAAATTTAAGTAAGTCTAATAAAACAAACTGCAGTTTCTAAAGGCAAGTTCACCCTTCAGAAGTGCCCTTTCCAAAGGACATTTTAATATTGCTCCCAAAATTCTGTTAATCTGTTAATCACCCGATTCCGGAATTCAGTTGAGTAGTCATATCCTCTCCATTCATCTAAAGTAATATCTATTTTGGGCTAAATTCTGGTTTCAGTAAGATCATCATGCTGCCATTAGCATCTGTGAATAAAAATTCAGTATCTATAGCATAAGAGTTTGTTTAAACTTCATATTTAATGATTTACCCTTTTACTCTCTCTGCATGGAAATGAGAGAGATGCATGTTGTATTAATTGAATTGTCATAGGATGAAGAGGGGCAGGCAGGTTGTACAGGATATGATGGATACACAAGCTTAATTCCAAATCTGTGTTTGAGTTCAGTGAAGAAGATTGGATGAAATTAATTTTCAGCACAGAAGTACTCCTATATTTAGGCATAACAAAATTACTGGCAAGGTTTAGTTGGTTTCAAAAAGGTATATATATTTACCTCGAGTTTTAACTTTGCTCCAGGAGAAAGATCTCACCATTAATAGTTAAATTGAGAAATCCTATGGAATAAAAATATATAATTCTCAACTCAGCACTCCATGACAATCACAAGGCAGGTTCTGTTATCCCTTCATAGATTAGTGTATCTGTGTGTAATAGCAAAACATTTTAGTAGCAGAGTAATTTTCTATAAAGGTTTATTTATCAGTCTACTGAGCTAGAAAATAATCAGTCATAACTAAACTTTAAAATGAACAATTACAAAGACAATCTTTGACATGTACAGTACTGTGTATTGGCACAAAAAAAAGACTAAATTAACTTATATGTTCACTTAATATTGTATAATCTTTGACTTGCACAGATTGTCTCCATATGGTGTTCTCCTCAAAGCCATCTGGTTTACTAAACAATTTCCATCCCCAGTAATACACAGTGTATGCCTCTGTGGCCTGTGGTGGAAGTTTTATTAACTCTTATGCTATTATTTTATCCTTACACTTTTATTTATATAACTATTTATTATAACAGTAGCTATAGAAATAATGTCTTCATTCCATTGAAACTCATTTCCAGTTCATATTCCCTTATTTGTAGGGATTTGCTTCCAGGCAAAAATGTCTGTTCTGGAGAAAAAACATACACAGTCAATATGATTCTTGGTTTTTTTGTGACTAGAAACAAAGATGACAAACAGGAAATTTGCAGTACATGGTATGATAAAGAGGAAGGTTGGTTTTCCAAAGCCCAAAGGGAACATGGGTCTCCCTTTCTCACTGAAAGCTTAGTCTGATAGTTTCTCTCTAAAAGCTCAGATTGCATTTCAGCAAAAATATATGTGAGTAACTCAACCCCATTTAGTAGACTCAATGAAAGATAGTTCCTATAAGCCGATCACATGAATAAGCGTAAGCAGTCTGTCATAACAGAAGTAAATTCATAGCAATAGTCTATTTAATAACTCATCAATTTATCGGCAAACATTTACAGGGTGAACCTGGAGAAGCTGGTAACCCTGGACCTCCTGGAGAATCTGGGACATCTGTGAGTATTTTGTTTTCATCCTACTGTTAATATGGTTAACTAAGGTATCTGGCAGTGCTTATTTCAGAAAACATGTACTCAGATTACTTGTGCACTTGTGTACGTTTTCTTTTAATTTTCATTGAAGGTCATCTACCTTTGAACTGTAATTTGATTTTTTATAATTATAGTCACATCTTCTACTGTAATAATTAGAGGACAAAGCTGAAGACTTCATAACTGTGTATTCACTACTTCTTCCAAGAGTATAATCTGTCATGCATGTTTTTCTTTCTGAAGACAGTCCATTGACGCAAAATAGGTTCAGACTCATACCTGTGTGCAGAAGTTGGCGCTCAGATCTGAGATTCTCAGATATTCCAATCTGGGACTGAGGGCCTAATTTCCCATCCACAACCCAACATTTATTGAGAAGGAATAACATTGCCCAGATCTGAGAAACAGTTTTATCATTGTAATTTTTTTTTTAGCCATCCAATTTCCAGACAACTTTTTTCTGCTTATGTTTTCTACAGGGTCCAAAAGGTGAAAGAGGAGAAAAAGGCGAGGCTGGTCCACCTGGAGCAGCTGGACCACCAGGTGCTAAAGGACCTCCAGGCGATGATGGGCCTAAGGGTAATCCAGTAAGTGAGTTTACTAATTTTAACACATAGCACTATGAAGTGCTGCTGAGTCACTCAAAGCTTTGGTACATATGAAACAGTAGACTAATTTCTACATGTGAGCTAAATTCATTGTATTCTTTGTAAAATAGTTTGTGATGATTGTTACCTTCTTCTCAGTAGATGACGCTTTCCTTGCTTTCTTCACAATTTATCTAGGGCCCGGTTGGTTTTCCTGGAGATCCTGGTCCCCCTGGTGAACCTGGTCCTGCTGTAAGTATACATAAAAAACAGTTTTAGCTCCTAATCTTGGTTTGCACTAAATTCCAGTTACCTCTGCCTCTCCCTTGTCTAGGGATGAGGTCTTGCTTGTAAGAATAGCTTTGGCTATTCATATATTTCTTAAATCTTAAAACAGGTTTAGAAATCTTTAAAAATTTTTGGAAAATTGTGTCCTTAGGAAAATTCGCTGTAGAAAAACAGTGCCCTTCTATTTGCATATGAAATTAAGTTACTTAATTTAGCTTAATCTGATTATTTGCTCATTTTCCTCTGATTTCTGAAGGGTCAAGACGGTGTTGGTGGAGAGAAGGGTGAAGATGGTGATCCTGGTCAACCTGTAAGTTGTTTCCATCATTTTATGTCAGCTGCGTGTTCACTCCTATGCTGAATCAGTGGTTTCTGTAATTTCCTATTCTTAAAAATTGTTTCTAAATAGATTATTTTTTCTATTTTTTTGAAAATATCTATTTATTTTCTCCCAGAGAAAGAAGTGCCCAAACTATAGTCATAATCAGAAGCAAGAGCTCAATTTCTTTCAAAAGTAGAAACAAATGATGTGTTAAGGATTTGTGCCTGAACTGCTGAGAAAGCACTAAAAATAGAGCAGCTCTGAGCATAACAGAGAATGCTCCAGCTATATTTGCTTGATGCAATGAAGCAAAATCTTGGTATTTCTATGGTATTTCATGTCACATTTAAGATTTTTCTAAGCAATAATCATATTAAGCATCAAAGTCCTTATATTTCTGAAGATTACCATATTAAAACTTCGTAAATTTAATTTTGGATTGCAAAAAAACTAGGATCACCTATTTGGAAAGCCCCATTTCCAGCACTGAATGTTCTGATTGTCAGGGAAGTCATTATCATTATCCTGTACAGTACAATTTGAAAAGAAAAAACACTAGTACGTTGGAAGACATGTGTCTCGAAGTTATAAACTGGGATTTATATGCACACTTCAGGAAATTATTATCTGTATGTCTTACTTAGAAGTAAGTACTTTTAGAATGTTAAGTGTTCATGAAGAACAGCCTATCAAACTGTTCAGCAATCCTGCAATATTTACACGAAGAGTATCACAGCCACCCACATGAGACTGTCAGTGCACACAAGATTTTCAAAAGAAATGCCACGTACGTGGCAACTATCTCATAGATGCTAATGAAAATCTATAGCACCAGTAACAATCTGAGCACCTCACATTTGAAAATTTGCAAAGACCATACACAGGAGGAGAAAACTGAGAAAGTTAGAAACTCTTTTTAATAGGGTTAGGCAGTAGGCTAAGACCCTCTGTTATTTCAGTGCAACCACCTTTCTGTCTGAAATGTTTTGTTGCAAACAGGAAGAGAAAAAAGAATGGCTGCATTTTGTACAATAGCACAAGGTGTTAAACCTTTCAATAGATCCCCCAGAATGCCCCAATGAAGGATTTGCTGATTAAGCAGGTATCACTTCTGTGTGTGTATTTATGGTACTTACTTCCTGTCCATTGAAAGGGGACAATGTATTGCTGAAGTTTCTTGCATTTAAGAAAGATGATGACATTATTCCTTGTTGCCACTGAGTTCATCATTTTCCATTGCAGGGTCCACCAGGTCCTTCAGGTGAAGCTGGCCCACCTGGTCCACCTGGAAAGAGAGTAAGTCATTTCTCCTTGTCTCTTGTACATTTCTCTTTTTGAAACGTTATGTTTTAGAGAATTTCAGCTACTTGTTTTCCACGTTGTGACACACATATTATGATGTTTGCAATCTCTATTAAATAATGAGAA
This sequence comes from Struthio camelus, assembly GCF_040807025.1. Classification (NCBI taxonomy): domain Eukaryota; kingdom Metazoa; phylum Chordata; class Aves; order Struthioniformes; family Struthionidae; genus Struthio; species Struthio camelus. The sequence continues at coordinate 15,221,670 of NC_090949.1, forward strand.
ATGAAATGAAAAAATACAAACAGCAGAGAAAAGCCATTAACATGGGTGCTGTAAAGCACTTTAATCTGCCTTGATTTTAGCTATTAGAATCTGGCACTTTGAGGAAGAAGGAGATATGTCAAGATATACAGCATCTCCTGGAACACAAAGCAGGAAGGAAAAGAACTCTTAACATATAGATTGCATAATGGTCTTTCTATAGCTTGAAATCAAAAATGGCCGTTGTAGAGCTTGGAGATTACAGTCAAAAGTATATTCAGTGGCATGCTGGTAAAGGACAGATCTTCCATTCAGTAGTTTAGGGGCAGCAACTGCAAGCAGGCTGAGCACAGAGAACAGTGGAAAGGAAGATTCCACGCTCTCACCCCAATCAACAAGTTAGCCCATCTGGCCATTTTGGTTTGCAATGTCAGTAGAATTAAAGATAGCACTTTTGTAGCAACTCCTTGGTGAGAGTTAAGAAGAATTTCTGTATTCAGCACAATGCATGCTATTCTGTTTTCAGTTTGCAATGTTCTTTTCAGCTACTTTGCTTTGAAAGCTGGCACAAAGTATTGCACTGGTGAGAACAGAGTTTACTTCTGGAAGACATGATCACCTACGTGCTCCTAAAGGAAAGAACAAATAGGAATCTGAAAGATCTCATGCTACCTCTGAGACTGCTCTATACACACGTTTATAAAATCAACACAAATGTTATACCTTTCCTGGCTACCATTACTTTCATAAAATTCACCTATTTTGTGACATTGAAGTAAAGTTGGGGTAGTCGGGAAGCATTAGCAGTAGCATAAGTCAGAACTGCACTTAGCTGATGAGCAATCAGGAGAGCTATACATCCATCAGCATGAAGGCTCCTGTTTGCCAACACCAGGAAGAATAAGAAGACATAGGGAAGAATGTGGCCTATAAGTGTGCCTTTTCTCTTCATCCAAGTGAATTCAATGTCTGCTAGGGTAAGAAGCTAGCTACCATTTTTGCTAGTTTGCTAACAGAAGCAGAATTTTTTTCTCTCTCTACTGGTTGAAAGAATGAGAACAGTTCAGCTGAATCAGTTCTGCAAACTAATTTCAGCTCAGGCTTCTTGTTGTTATGTCAAAAAGAGGTAGCATCCTTCCTGATAGTCCTGAAAGCTCTGTCCTTTGTACAGTAACATTTACATTGTATTTTACCTAGCCAGCTAAAAAGTTATTTATCTGTATGGCCATACTGGAATCCACATTCATATACCCAATTAGGTAAAATCTGCCAGGAGACAAAAGTAGGGCCATCTATTTCAAATGAGATATTATGCACCTGGTATTGTCAGTCATGCTGACATGCGAAGAACTGCGAGTAAACGAAAGCACTGCAGACATCAAAAATGCATAAAGGCTGATGTTATAAGATAATACAAGACATCATGCATCGGTGTAGGCTTGCTGGTAGGGTGCAGGAAGAATATGTCTGCTTTGGTGTCTTTAACCTCTGAAATAAAATAATTTCAATCTAGTTTCTGTGAAAACTCACGCCATCCACTCCACAAACAAAATTAGGAAGCAGACATTTCTGTAACTGACGAAGCCATTCCATTATTCCTGAAGTCTTTGAAGCTTCACAGGCTTTACAAATACAGCTCATCAAAATCAGTAAATAATGTTTTACTTCTAGAACTGCATGATGCATCAACCTTTAAGTCTGCTTCAGAGAGCAATTAGATGCAGTTTTTACACTTAAAAAAAGAAAAGCTGAGAGCTATTTAACAAAATGTGTTAAATTGGTCTATTTAATAGGCTTGAGTGAACTGACATGCTTAATTAGATTTATCTATTTTACACAATAATCTATTTGCTACACCAACTTGCAACACATTTATAATACTGCAAAGGTTTATGGTAGTATTAGCAATCTTATCACTAGAACTGGAATACAGCTTGACTGAATATTAGCAATTAATATGTTTGTTCTGCATCAGATTGCAGCTTCCTGCTTTATTACATGGAAAGGCAGTAACTTATTCCTAGCAGATGAGACATAGTGTACCTGATCATACTTAGATGAAAAAACACTGTGGAAATACAAATATCATCCATAGTGTGTGGTTCAGCACGTTTCCAATTTAATGATAGTGAAAGGAAAAAAAGAAAAAGCTGTGTATAAATATTGCCAAGTGATCCCATTCCTGAATTTTGGAGAAAACGCTTTGTAGCATCAGATTCTACATCACATGAGTATGCGAAAGCTTCAAGATTGTAGAGAGTAAGTGTTGTATTGATGTTATATTTGAAAGAAACAGTGAAGGATTGAATACTTCATATCTTTGCTGGCATAATGAAGAAAATATATGTTCTTCATTAATTTTAGTCAATTTTGTGGTAGAATCATTTTCAACAAGAAGCCCTGGCAAGTGTCCTCTCAGTTGGATTAGAAGGACATGCGTTTTCAATACTAATGCTGTTGTCTATAGATGTGCAGAGCTCTGACAAAACTACTAAATAGCAACGTTCCACCTCATTTTTTGCATTTCTGTCTCTAAAATGACAAGCTGAAAGAGCTCAGGATTCATACTGTTAATTCTAGTCCCTTGAACTCCTATTCCACACACTGTCCTTCATTAATTTTCATTCTCCCTTTCCCCTGTATTTATTCAATCAATGCCTCTTCCACCAATCAATGCTTTACTACTTTCTTACTACTTTCTCATTCAAAGTTTGTTTCATTCACATTGTTCTATGGTCTTTCCTTTTTCTTTTTTGTATTTCAGTCACTACAGTAGCTGAGCATTTTGCTCTTCTCATTTTCTAGACCAGTTCTGTTCCCTAAGCCCCTTCTAGCCTTCTCCCTTTATTTGAAACACATTCTTATGCACTTAAACTGCATCTTTGTGTTACTGCTTCCCTATCCCTGTAATTACTTCTTGCCAGTGCTATCAGTCCCTCCGTATCAATGCCTGCGTTGGTCCCCCTTCCCTCGGAATCAATTACTGTCAATCGTTATCTGGACAATTTAATGGTATTAAACTGTTTAATCCAAAAGAACTGGCATTTCTTGCTAGAAAATGAAACCTTATGAAAGTTTTGCTTATCCATAAACCCTTGGTAACTTGGAATTGAATTGAACTCAGTTTCACTGCCCAGTTGTATGAAATTATGTTTGTTACCAGGTTTCTGAGTTATGAGAAATATGTGTCTAATATTGCTGGTTCCAGAGAGGTTCCCCAGGGTTCCCTGGGAAGCAGCCTCTAACGGACGACATGGACATGAATAAAGTTTTCCCATTTAATCTGAGATATTTCAGCTACAGATGCATAATTACAGTAAAATTCAAGTATCAAGGGAAGGCCAAGAATAAGCTGTTTTCCCTGGTCAGTGATGGGTAATACCACTAACAGGATTACTATTAGTTGGTGAGATAAGCAGATATCAAAACTGTTTTACTGTGGTGCTCTAAAGGTTTTGACAATAAGTACTAGAGCTTTGAACTAGCGCTGGGACCTAGAAGGGGTCTTATAGACAAGCAGTATGGTGAATTTCTTTTAAGAAATACCACTTGGGAAGTACATGGCAGAATGATGAGCTTGCTCCACATTCCTGCTTTGAAGAGGTAAAACTCCCTAGCTTGCAAATGACCAGTTAGCTCGAGTCCAGATCAAAAGAAAAGGTTAAAGTCTGTGGTTGACACAAGAGTAGATCATTAGCGCACCCAAAAATGTGTGCCCTAATTAATATATTATTTTCAGACCTAACAATTGCTCTTCCAAAAAATATTTCCACAGATGCCTTTCAGAAAAAGCTATTGCAGTAGATGCATTTGCTTTTATAAGGCAGAAATCAGCCCATCTTCCAAACTGAGTCCTACATCCAGATGAATGACTAGGTTAAATATATATATTTCTGTGCCAAAAATATAATCTAGGAAGGGCACACACTGTGTTATAACCATTTATAAAGTCTGTAAAAGTGATTACATATGTTCTTGAAATAAATTAATTGTAATTCAATCATAATTAATATTTTACAGATTCTGACTTTTGAAATGATCTTTGCATGTACCAAATCAGATAAATGAATGCTCAGAAGGCTTTGTAAATCTAAATGGTTATGGTGTAAGTAATCATAGTAATTGTGCATGCAAATCTAGCATGGATTTGTGCACATATTGTTTAGAAAATTAGAGCTATCAAATTCAGCACAGGAAACATTTAGCTGAACTGATTTTGTCATTAACAAATGGAGATCCAGATTCTCTAGCTCACCACAAGAGAAGATCAGTGCCCTAAAGTAACAACTGATTTTAAATTATGTATTCATTGGATAAGACTTCCTAGAACTAATTTAGTATTGACTAAACTCTGCTTTTGAAATCAGTGATAAAATTCCTATTATCTCTAATGACAGTGGAATTCAAAAATAGTAATCTTTTATGAAAAGCATCTTGCCAATAAAGTAGAAAGGCTTTGCTCAATATTTCATATATTCAATGACATGTATGTATATCTTGCTTTACTTGGATAATCAAGAAAATAATTTTTCTTCTAGATGAATTATAACTTGGTTTGTAACTTTTAATAAAAGATGAAAATAACAGTAAAAATGCAGGAATAACTGTTAAAAGTATTTGGGAAATACCTATCTCCCTTGGTGTAAACAAGAAAAAAAATCTTACACTTGATAGCCCCCAAAAAAGGATGTAGTTCTAAAATTAAAGGAATGTACTCTGAAGCATTTACTTCTCTTTCTTAGGCAGAAATAGTCTGTTAATGGAATATTGATTGCAGAATGTGAATAAGAGTAGCGCAGAAGTAAAAACATGCCATAATTATTATTGAAGTCAGAGAGAAAATGTTATCAATTACCTTATACATATATATATAATATGTATATATGTGTGTATATATGTGTGTGTCTGTGTATATATATTCTTTCATAACTTTGTAATAGGTTGAAGTTAATTTCTTCAATAGGTTGAAGCACAGAGTAGATGGGACAACTTGAGTCATTAAACTGCATTTTAGCGCTAAGGTTAGCATTCTAACTATCAATGCTAATAGTTTTGTATCATCTTTTTGAAAGATACTCAGCAGCAGTTAAATACAATGTTTCCAAACATTATATTTTCTAGTAAGTGATAAAAACCTAATGCTGCAAATGAAAGAATTTTTAAAGTAAACATATTATTTAAACCAATCTGTTATGGCTACTTGCAAAAATTTTTCAACTTTCTTACTATTCCTGATTCAACATAGCTTATAAGCTTACTAGGAAACATAAGCGTTTGTTTAAATTGGCAGATTTCAGTGCCCAGTGCCTGATCAAGACCTCAGAGGCTGTACACAATGGCTACGAGTTAATGAGCTGTCATATTTACTTTACATATATTAAAAAAAAAAAATCCAGCACAATCAAACTTTTAGTAGAGGTAGCTCAGAACACATCACTGACTTGACTTCTCAGCTATCCAGGACACAACTCCACCCTTACCAGTGCTGTTTGATTTGAGAATGGCCACTTTTTCTCAGGACATCTTCCTCTCGGTATAGATTTTCCACTATCCTTTGACAAGGTCTCCACTGATTAAATCAGCCTAGATCATCTGGAAGACTTGAGGCATTACATGTATGTATATGATATACCAAGCTGAACAGATGGACAGTATACTACTTAATGGCTTATACACAGCATTGGGAATAAGACCCCCTTTTTAATCCTTTTACTAATATATGTTTTTAAACACTCCTAATGTTGCTGTCTGAATTTTTCTGTCTGCAAAAGCTGAATAATGAAACTTGCCTACTTCACAGAAAGATGTACTTCTGAAGCGTTCTTAAATGTTCTAAAAAAACTGCCTCATAAGGTTAAGTTTATTTTTGAAGCAGTCTTAGAAAACCAAGGAGTTTACAAACTGCTATGGGCTTGTCAGTGAGAGTTCTGAGCTGTACAGTTTTCCTGTTGCTTAGTATGGGTCAACAGCATACTGTATGATCATAGACTGCATTTCTAAATAGGTAAAAAGTTTTTCAGTTTCTCCTTACAATGTAGGAGATAAGTGAATAGTTAATGAAACTGAGCTACATTGCTCTGAAAGCTGAAAGCAGATAAATTGCTGGCACACTGAAAAGTGGAACACCTAAAAAGGCTTCAACAGGTCAATGTTTCCTGATCCAAAGCCTGCTTGTCTAGAAATGTAGATACAAAGACTGAACCACTCTACTGTTAACACGTTATTCTTTTTCTGAAACTTATTCTTTGCACTTAGCCTTTGCACTTCTTCTTTTTTACCATAAAGTACTGTATAACCTCTTGCATAGTTTGAATTCATTGATTTTTATTTGACAAATATTAAAAACATAAGGAGGAAAAGACATCATCAAACATTCCCTTTTTTAAAATTCTTAAAACAAGTAACATATACAATCAATACAAATCAACACAAATAATCCTTTTTGCTTATCATCTTCTTAGCCTTTCAGCTTGGTAGGCCCTTCAGCTGTGTCTTTTGCTGTTTGGCATGTTTTCTTATTAGTGTCAATTAGATGTCTAGATCCCATTCACCTTACACTGTGTATATCGCTCTAAAACTGTAAGAATTTAAAGAAAGTGCAAATTTAAAGAAAGAAGTGCAAGACTTTTAGCTATATTCTTGTTCTAAACTGGAGTGCATACTGCCTGCTTGCAATAAAAGAATAGATGTCAATACTGCACCCTCCTAAATCTGAAACTCAGAAGTTTGGTTAGTTCCCTTCAGTTACAATGCTAAATAATTAGGAAAAACATGAAACATTTTTTGAAGGAGATATTTCATTTTGGCTACAACATCGTGCTGCCTCAGCAGGGTGCTCACAGCACTTGTAAATTGCACTGATTTCCTGTCTTTCCTTGATTAAAAATACACAAAACATCTAATAAGATGGCAAACTATGGCCCTATCCTAACAAACTGATGAAATGTGGTAATGATTTTCTTTGTCGAAAATCATGTTTTAAGTCAGATGACAGACAGCTGTAAACAACACTTTAAATTATTTTAAGGAAATCCTTCAATACAGAAGAACAGACAAAAATGTCTGAAATCTGTTCATGTAACAAAAATTGAAGACAAATTTACTTCTGCAGGGTTTTGGGGTTTTTTTTGTTTTGGTTTGGGTTTTTTTGTCTTCTCAGTTCTGTGTAAAATCTAACAGGCAATACATCCAAACAGAAGTGAAACAATTGTAAAAATCACCATGGTAGGTGGGAGGAAAACCCAGTATCAATTTCAAGGTATTGTTATTGAGATCTTTTATGTCAGTTAAAATTTGCTAGACACTCCAACAACTCAAGTGTAGGAAGGTAAGATAAATAACAATTAGCAGTCTTTCTCTGTAGAAGTACCATCTGTGCCATGCCAGCAATCAGAGCCTGTTAGAAAAAGCTGTTCATTAAGCTGCTTTGCGCTGGGTGCAGCGTTGGCACTGTTTGGTAATGAACGCACCCCTTTTGTTTAGCAATCATGACTCATTGTATTTGTAATTTAGCGATCACAGTGTTTTTAGCTCTGCTAATTCATGTTGCAGCTGCATTTCTTGATTATGCAGAGACCATATTTCTCAAATACAAACTACCACACTGAACCCTTTCCAGTTTCTTAGGTAGGGCAGCATACAACCTATGTGGGAACTTGAGTAAAAGGAATTTTCAAGCAGTAAAGACAATGGGTATGTAGATTAATACATGTTAGAAAAAAGTACTGTTTCTAAAATGTTCCTGAGTGTATTTATACACCTGCTAATCATTTTTCTTCTTATCACTGCAAACAGTAATCCATTCAACCAGTTACAAGCTTAACAAAGGGAATATATGCATCAGAGCTTGCTGTTGAGAACAGCAGTGATGCAAACTGTTCTTGTTTTAAAGAGTTATTAATTGGCCCATGCTGCCCAGGACTTTTTAGCTTCTCTGCATTTTTAGTGTGTAAAGCTAAGCATCTTACCACTTACAGCTCTTAAAAATCCCAAAGAGAACAATGTGCTGATACGCACAACAAATGGCCAGAGTCCACTGTGGGTAATTCAGTTCGGTTTGCATTATCTTTAATGGAAAAGCTTTACTACCTCTGTTGGCCAAAAGGTTCGTACAATACTGCAGATGTTCAGTTCCACCCTGGAGAAAGCTTAATTTCAGAAGCAAATGAATGATCTTAATATACTTTTATCTAAATACTTACACCATGAATGTAAATCTCCAGGAATTCAATTAAAATCAGTGGAGTTGCTCCAGGTATGTGCCAATAGTAGTGGACAGCCAAATATATCAGGCTGTAAAAAGTCTAGGCTACATTCGGCTGTAGTATAAAAAGTTGCTATTAGGTCAAATTGAGAGCTAAAGCCCTGAGCTCACAAAGCATACAGGTGGATGCTGGACTGGAAGAATAGTTCACATCTGTAAAATTAAGAATGTGGTTTAGTGCTTTAGTTTTAGGGGCCTGCATTTTTTTGTCTGTTGGTATGAAGAGAAGGGCAGCAAGTAAATGTAAGTCGTTAAATTTTTCTTGCTGTTGGTCCTTAGAATATTTTTTGTCATTTCTGCATTACAAACTGCATGTTGTATTAATGAACAGATGAGTCTTACAGATGAGTCTTAGAGAGCAAGTTTTATAGATTCAAAAAAATCCCCTTGTATTTGATCATGGTCATTTTTCTTTGCTTTTGCTTTAAACTGCTCATTGGTTAGGAAGAAATAGCTGTTTCTAATAAAGACATTTCCTAGGCTAAAAATCAACCTTGTATGAAAACAGTTGGTCCTTTATCCTGAGTGTGTCTTTTCCAAACTAAATATATCTACGGGGTACCATTTTCAGAACACTAAATTCTAGATACTACTTCTGTTCATAATTGAAGCTATGAGCATAAATTCCCTGAACTGAAAATCAACCCTTTATATTGTGGAGGAGAAAAATGTCTTTTTTTTTCCATTGAAACCTTAAGAAAATAAAAAAAGGGTGACAGTACCGATAGGTAGTCACAGAGCTGCTGGATTACTGCAACTTCTATTTGTGAACTTCGAACCTTATCCCATCTCAGCATCCTCCTGCAGTACTGTGTCATGTCTTCTTAGACAGAGTTTGTAGAGCAGTAGCAGGAAACTAGCTACCAGGAGCTAGATGCAGTTAGTGTCTTTATTTCATTCCTTATAACCTTTAGTCATGTGATTTTTTTGTTTCCTTTCATACTTACTAGATAACAGTAAGGCATGTATCAACTTTTGGCTGTCCAAATGTAATTGAAAGGTTTACTAAGTCCATCCCTGACTTAGAGAATAAATATGTACATTCCATTCTGTGCAAGCTATAATGGCAGAGCCTTTTGGAATCAGTGGATAAACTTGAGTGAACAGAGACAGGCCACTGCAGGGAAGTTTAAAACTAGGTATTAGATGTTGCATATTTTTTCAGATATTCTACAAGCCCAAGAAATTTTATAAAGGGAAAAAGAGTTGATATGACTGAATGGAATTTTTATCCTCTTAATAAACTGTCAAGAAATAAAAGTAATTTTCTTTTGTTAGCATTTACTACTTATTAATGCAGTGGAAATTTTTAAGAGATTTCAGATTTCTTTCATTTTTGTGATTTTTTAGTAAACTGAGATTATGAGCTGGCTCTCCATCTTTTACAGGGACCTCCTGGAGCCACTGGTGCTGAAGGCAGACAAGGTGAAAAAGGTGCAAAGGTAATTCATTCAGGACCTTCTTTTAGGAGCATGGAAATGTAAACTATATACAAATAAATAAATTGTTCATCATGCACTGAGAGTGTGAAACTCATCAAAGTAATCACAGATAAACTGTAAAATCCAAATTAATAGTCAGAATTAGTACAGAAGTCATGAAATTCATTTTCTTAGTATTATGACACAGTAAGCCTGATTCATTTCTGTAGACAAGGGAGTAAGCAGTATAAAGAGATCTTGCATCAGGGCTGTTAATGGCAGTACATGATAGAGTGAATGGTGGACTCTCACCAGCGGAAACACAACTTATCTCACCACTGCAGAAAAGCAGGATGAGCATGGTTTGCTGGCACCACATAATTTTGGTCAGAAGATAGTCCTGTGGAGAACCCTGTTTTGGACTAGCTTTTGAAAAACAGAGTGAGGAAACTCTTTTGCTCTCTGCAGCTTGTACCTACAGTGCCCAACTGAATCAACTCCCTCCTTTCTGACCTGTTGTTTACATTCTTTCTAGGGTGAACCTGGTGCAGAAGGCGCTCCTGGAAAAACAGGTCCAGTTGGTCCTCAGGGACCTGCAGGAAAGCCTGGCCCAGAGGGTCTCCGAGGCATTCCTGGCCCTGTGGTGAGTAAACTGAGTATAAAATAATAATGTAAATGTTGTATTTCTTGTATATCCTCTATATCCTCAAACTTAATCATATGTTTTCTCTAGGGAGAACAAGGTCTACCTGGAGCACCAGGTCAGGATGGCCCTCCTGGACCTCTGGTAAGCACCCTTCCTTCCAGTGCCAAAGGACAAAAAACATATTTTAAAATATACCATCAACATGTCTGTGCATATGATAGGGAAAAATATGTACAAGTCAGTTATTAGCACAGTCACTGTTCTTCTGTCCTGTTAGAATGTGATATCCTTCATTCCACTACTTTACTTCCATAGGCAGCTGTGCTGAATGCTGCTGAATTACAGCAGGTTAAAAAGTGGAATAAGGCAGTGGAAAACCAAGTCCTTGAAATCCCCCGAGCAGAACTAAAAATCAAATAAATAAAACTGACTATCAAAAATCTACTTCTGATCCCCACATCAGCAAAGTTTAATACATTAAATCATTTTGTTTCCATAGCAGTGGTAAATTTGGTACATCCACTGATGTTAATGACTGCCATGTAGGAGAGCCCTATTCCTATGGTAAAAGTTCAGACTGTATCTATTTCTTAGAGAAAAGAAAAAAATCAGATCAGAAGTAGGCCTAGAAAAGAAATCACACCTAAGAAGAAAACATGCTAGTTTTGTAAAAATGAAGGGCAGCATCATTATCTGTTGTTCATTTTGTCAGTCCCAGGAAATATAATCCATGTTCAAAGTGTTTAAAAGGGCCTGAATGAGCAAAGCTTCCAGTTCCTAAGGCATCAGCAAGAGCAGATACCACAGTTCTGTGGGAGTTTTAGAATCTCAGTCCTAACTGATGTCTGAAAAAGACAACAGGCCATAATACCAGCTTCAGTTACCAATGCAAGCTGAACAGCACTACATGTGTCATTGTCCATTCTCTTTTTCTTTTTGCTCGTAAGCTGTTATATTAACATTCTTTACATTAACATCCCTCTATAATGTAGCAAAAGTCACTGGGTGCTGTGACTATGGGACTGATAAAATATTTGTCACTGCTAATAGAGAATCGAGTAGGAGGATATCAAGTAAAATAATTACCATCTGCATTAACTGCTGCTATATTAAAAAAAAAATTAATGCAGGTCCAATTTTAAGTGCATTGTTGGGTAAAATCTATGCACTTTTGCCATCTGCAGTCATCTTGTATGAGAAATTGTTCTGCCATTTCAGCCAGAATTGAGTTTATACAGTTTCTGTTTTATTAGTTGAGAGCAAACTGCTAGTCCTCAAAAATGCATTGAGATTCTGGTAGTGATCTGGTTATCCTGTAAGGCAAGTTATTAGTATCTTTGTAAATTAACTTTACACACTAGCCTAATTGCTGTAAAATTGGAAAAAAATATATGTTTGTTAGGTTGCTGCCTTGAACATTATATGACTAACTAGCCAAGTAAATTTTGCTATGCATTAATACTAAGATCAAAGCAAGCCAAGCTCAGAGATGACATAACATATTAGCAAATGCTATAACTGCTTCTATTTACACTTGCTATTTTTAGCGCATTTTTCTAACAAGCTGAAAAAACAGCATTGTGAGCACTAACTACACAATGCTGATGTTTTTACTCAGCATTATATGCAGAAATTTAAATCTGCACTATATAGCCAGTAGGGTAATTATTCACTTCTCAAGCAAAGGTGATCCGGTATAGTGAGGAGATCTCACTATCTAGTGAAGAGATCTCTTGCTCTCCAAACTCACTCAGTAGAATTCACCTCTGACAGCTGAGTGACGCATTGGTAGTAAAAATCTTTGAAATAACATATGGACTGTTATAGTATGATGACAAAAAAAAAACCCAAGTGTTACACTTTCAAGGTATCTTACAGTTTGCAAACAACATTATCACATGCCAAGTAAAAATTGTTATTATTTTGTCTGGAAGATTAACTATTCCCAAATGAACAATCAGGTTACCTTAGGAAACTAGGGCAATAAGGGACTATCCTGTACTTCAGAAATGATGTGATTCTTAATACGTAAAAGGAAGGTTGTGAGTGTCAAGCGTGAAAGGAATCCTCTCTTCCCTTTCCTGTACGGACTTAAGAGGATAGAGAATAAGGTCCTTAGGTAGCCTTAACACTCAAGTAGTTTTTGCACTTCAGCTATACACCTGAATCCCAAAACCTCTCCAAAGAGGATTGCTACCATTCCAGTAAAAAGCCAGAGTCTGAACATCAGCTATAAGATTTCCAGATTAGGCTTTTCCAGAACATAAAAATAAAAGTGGAGAAAATGGGGAATTTCTATGACCCACACAACTGAAAATATTTTGCCAGTGAACACTGTGATCTGGCACACAATATCTAACATCCACTCCTGTGTATATAAAGGTGGTATTACAATAATATCTACACAAAATCTCCTTGTTCTCTGGTCTTTAAGTAACAATAATGAGCAGATAATGTGCTGAGGAACCATTATACTATAGCTCTTAGTTGCCCTTCATTTTAATATTCTAATTTTGTCTAAGTCTCATGGGCAACAGGTTGTTTGTAAGGGAGAGGCTGGGAAACATTGAATGATAAAGTGCAAGGAATAGGAATAGTGTTAAGCCCATTATAAAAAACTCTTCTCTCCAAAGAGTTTATGATTTCAGTAAACAAGGCAAAAGGTGGCGCTACCACTGCAACGGTTTAAGTAATGTGCCCAGACTGACTAATAAAATGCATGGTGGGCCAACTGGGGACCTGCTGAAACCTAATCTCCTGGGTTACAATACCAAGCTGACATCTAAAAGCCAATAAAAATTATTCAGCAATAATAATCACCCCTTTCCTACATAGCAGTTACTATAAACCTCAAAAGATCATCAAAAGATCTCTTCCAACATTTAAGAAATTAAATATTTAATACAAACCTAAAGCTAAGTATATTAATGAATTTTACACTCCCAAGTGCAGAGGCTGCCTGTTGACTAGTCAGCTCACCTGGAACATTTTTAGATGTATTACAGCAACTTAAACTTTATTTTTAAGTAAGCAAAATTTTATGTAAAAGGGGCTGAGGTTAGACTTCCCTCCTTCCCTTTCTTCCCTCCCCGGTAGACTGCTATCAGAAGAATAAGAAAGCAGATTTGCAGTGGAGCACAACACACTGCAGGTGAAAATGCCTGATTCTATATTCCTGAAGCTTCTGTATTCCAGTAAAATTTTCACTTTTTATTCATGAATTATGTATTTGCCTAGGCTTTGGATCTAATGATATCCCAAAGTAGAGATGGAAAGGATATGCACTGAATAATATTTTGAACATGAAGTGTTATGGCACTTTTGAATCTGTGCCAGGTTGAAAAGCTCACTTATTACTGGTATCCATATCATAACTTCACAGATGTCCACTGCCAGCAGGAGACTAATACTGATGAGATACTGACTTAGTCTAGCAGCTCTGCTCCTAATGCCTACACATTCAGTGTGAGATTAATGGCCTCTGAGAGTTGAATGCCTTTTCTGTTTTTGCATATGCACTGATAACCTGAATTTTTCCCCTCATTCTGCACAAATTACAGAAAACCAGCATTGCCATTTTTACGAACCTCAGAAGGTTCTTAGATCCCCAAAATGTTCTTCCAAAATTATATATCAGGATTACAATTTAAAAAAAAAAGCTGGAGAGAAAAAAAAGCCTAAATTTTTAAAAGCGTCATAAAAATTCCTCTTTTTTCTGTGCCATTTCTCCAGCTATACTTTTGACTATTGGAAGAATAGTATCCTTAATGGATTGACCTTATGACTGCAATAAAGATAATAAAAGCACTGTTAAGGAAGATAAGATTGTTTCAAGTTCTTCCATTTTATAAGAACAAGATTATTCAGTGGTTGTTGAAAGCTGGTATTTGCAAGGGATTTGTGGAAAGTGAAACTTATCTATGTGAATGTTCTTACTCCTTGCAGGGGTTTCCCAGGTAGCAAGATTGCAATCGAGTTTCCCATAGGTTCTCTAAGTATCAATTTACATTGGAACCTCCTGAAAAATAAGTGCTTTGGTTTGTTCCCCTGCCCTCAACCCCAAAAGTGTGTAAGGGCTTGTGGAATGGTTCTGCTGACCCTACGCTGGCTGTTTGCAGCTCCCTCTCCTACCCTGGCAAATTTTTGTTTCCCACTTCCTTCAGCTACAGAAGTCTAGCTGCACAGAGCATCAGCCAGTGGCTCAGGCACCAGGCCATCTTGGCCTTTGGCAGCCACTGTTTTACATAATTTGCATCTTTGGCGTCCAGGCCCAGAATGCCAGAATAATGACACTGCAGAACAGCATAAGGCAGCTTCTGTTTCATTTGGTCACATCCAACCAATCTTTGCACTGTCAAGCTCAATTCAATGCCTTGATAGTTAGAAAAAAAGTACTTTTTCCACTGTACAGTCTTCAGACTAATGAACAGTCAGGTTTGACCTATCTAAACTGAAAATTACAGAGGGTATCTGATATGCAGAACAGAAGATAGGATGCTAAGAGTTTTTCAGGCAGTGAGAAAGGTCATTTTAGGACCATCTATCTTATCTTGGGAGGGCATCTTATCTTGGGAGGGCATCCAGACAGCACTAATTCAAATAATAATGAATTTAACTACCTACTAATGAGACTATGGACATTAAAACCTCTTTAGTCTTATGTCATCACTGTTATGGGCTGTGTTTAAATAACCCTATTCTAGGTAGTTTCCAACTCCCACGGGTTTGACTTATTTTTTGAAACAGGAGTAATAGTTGAAGCAAAGCAGGACATACAGTTTTTTCTTACAATCATTCCACCATAGAGAGAGGTCTCAGAATATTAAATGATATTAGATTTTGCAATGTCATGGAAGAAAGCAGCAAATATGGTCCTGGATTGAACTGCTATTAGAGACAGGAAAATATTAAGGCCCTTTAGGCAAGTCAAGGCTAAGACTTCTAAAGTACTAATTACAACTCTGAACATCATATTCAAAAAGATGAATTCAAACTACATGTCAGACAGAAATTCTAAACATTGGAAAGCCCTGCCAAAGTATATTGTTCTGTGAACATTTTGCTCACTTCCATCCTCATAGCATACTCCTGCAAGTGCACTCCATAGATCTGAATCTACTTGCATGATTGTGGAAATACCTGAACCCTGCTTTGGCATATTTGTGGAAGAGCTTACAGTCTATAAAATGTTAGCAGTTTATTAAGAATTTAATTGCACATTTTTAGTTTAATTGCACATTTACCTTCTCAGTGCCACTTAAAGCCTCTAACTGCGTAAATCTGATGTGAATAAAACCATTGATGTCTACTGGATTACAGACATGCATAATGACTATTTGCAGAACTAAATGCCACAGAGCAGGTCCTACATTTTCCCGTGGTTTCTTGCAGATTGTGAATTACAGCTGAATAACATTGCACTTCATATTTGTATTCTGCCTTTCTTGTTTGCCGTTAATCAGCCTGTCAAGAGCTGATGGAAGCAGCATTAGTATTGTTTAGGCACCAACTATGGACAAAACTTACAATAAAGAGCATGTCTTACCCTATTTTATAAAGTAACATATGTATTTACTGTGCTGCACAAAAGATGGCTTGTAATCACGAATTAAAAATTGTAAACTACTCATATGATGTAGACCATGTAAGTGCCTAAAAAAATTATCAGCTTAACAACACCTCTGTAAGGCAGGGATATCATGCCTATTTAACAGTTGAGGAGTGAAGATCCAGAGAGACAAAGTTACAGTTCCTAAAAGAATTTAGGATTGCCCAGATAAGCATAGCACAACCTAAGTATAATCTGTCTAATAACTAAGCTCATTTTTAAAAGTGATGTAGGCTCATAGGCTTGTATGTGTCACTGGACCTAACACACTTAGATCACATTAAGTAACCTTGCAATTCTGAGTGGAAAAGATCTGAATATTTTAGAAAATATGTATTTAAATGCATTATTAATCATCATACAAGTATTTCAGGTGGCAAGCAAGGAAACCATAATCCCAAGATAGTGCCTTAAGTAGTGAACCAAAATATGAAGTAGTTCTCCAACAAAAAACAATATTGAGAAGCAGTTTTGATAAGCAACTCATTTACATTCTGCAAAAATCTTACTGAGCTTTAGTAAACTGGAAGAAAATAAATTAAGAGAACATTTTCCACCATTTGATGAAAGAATGGGCTAAAATAAGCAATTGAAGAATATGCATGCTGCTGTCTTATAACTGGATAGGTACAATAATTACAGTGGAAGTAATATTTGAAAGCACACAATGTAACCACAAGCAAAGTTAAGCTAATCAACAAAAATTAATTTGTTTGTTTATATATCCCATGCTTCACTGGATGCTTTCAGTGCTGTTAAAGAATTTTAATTGACCCTTCTTCATAGATTTCTAATCATAAAGCCCTTTATAGTTTTCTAATTGTAAAGTAAATTAAATTACTTTAATAATTTTTTAAATAATTTTTTAAACACACGCCAGTGTTATCTTGGGCCCTACCTCACATGCCATCAGTCAGAACTATCAACCACTGAATAACTGTACTTTAACTTGCACTGTCTTTAATATTTCAGGAAAACCTCATCTCTGCAATACATTAAAACTTGTTTTAACATTGTTTCCCTTTAATTATTTAGGGTCCACCTGGCTTGCCTGGTTTGAAAGGAGATCCAGGTTCCAAAGGAGAGAAGGTATGTGAGAATATCTCCCTTTTTAATTGTTGTTTGTGCCTTTATAATTTTCACTCAGTCTAAAAGTCTGTATAAAATCACCAGTAAGAAACACTGGGGTTTTCATATCAGAAAGCAACGCAACTTATGGTACCTATCAATGAGCTCCCCAGAGGCTTAATATTAACTGTGAGGTTTTAAGCTATATCTGATATCCTAGAGGCATGCAGAAAGAAAAGGATTATTGTCTGTGTAGTAATCTATGGACCATGAAAGTGATTTTTCTTGCAATGAAAACCCCAAAGACATTGATGTAAAGAGAGCCTTTTGTTTTATAAAAACAAAATAAGTGAAAATAAAAAGTATTAAAGATTTTTACTTTTAAACAGCAAAACAGCTGTAATACTTTCTTTTGTAGTAATAATTGAAAGATCTGAGATGGGATTTTCTAATGGAGCCCCAAAATTTATTGATTGTTTGGGTAACAGAGAAGAACTGTAAAGAGAGAGGGATATGAAAATGATTATATCTTGTGAATTACAGTCTTTGTTTATATGCTTGGATCAGCTGTTTAACAGCTATGCTAAGCTGTTAAGCTATAGAAGCAAATGTGCAACTCTATAATATACTTACAGTATATCCGTTTGAAAGTTGGTATGAAATCTGTACCCACATGTATTGTTATTTCTCTATTGGTTTCAGTAAGAACTATGTTGCCCTTAAATCTCTTTCACTGAATAAACAGTCACGAGATTGCAAGCAATCTCTGTGTCCAAAAACTACCTAACAACAAATGAGTATCTTTACAGAATAATGTGCTTTCAGGTTAATTGGTGGACTAGCAATAGCAATGACTTTTGAAAGCCCTAATTTGTGTGTTTGCATAGCACATCTATTTTACATATATTGAGCTTTAAGTATATTTTCTTCTATCTTGTTTAGGGACATCCTGGTTTGATTGGGCTGATTGGACCTCCAGGAGAACAGGGTGAAAAGGGCGACAGGGGTCTTCCTGGCCCACAGGGATCTCCTGGAGCCAAGGGTGATGCAGTGAGTAAAACATACATCTGTTCATAATTCAAGTTCTTCGCAAGCGAAGAGTGTGTATTCCAGTCTTTCTTGTGAAAGATGTATAAAGTCACTAGAAACAATAACAGTCAGCCTCCTGCTAGAGGTCAAAACTTTCCTAGGCATTGTACAAACAGTGTCAAAGTTAAACAGCTTAAAACCAGATCACAGAGTGTTTCAGAAGATGAAGGAAAGCATAGTAAGAGACAAGGTAAAACTACTAACACCAATCGCTTCACGTGTGTTAACGGTACTAACCCAGGTAGCTTCTTTTCTCCTACTTATTAAGCGATGTTTTTAGACTCTGTGTAAAAAGTGAGGCTTCTGAATAGATCTGAAGGGGCACAGGGTCATGAGGTCATGACTATAAATGCTGGAAAGTGAGAACAACTACATGCAACTCAAACTGTCAGATAATATTTTAAATTTAAAGACTATTTACAGCCTTCCCCAATGAAGGACCTAAGTCAAAACTTATCAGAGTTGGACACTTAGTAGGACTACCTTTGCATTATACATTTTTTTATCCAGGCCTAGTCATGCAGTATGCAGAATACTTTAGTTCTGTGCTTATTCTTTCTTAGGGAATTTCCGGTCCTGCTGGTCCACTCGGACCCCCTGGTCCTCCTGGTTTACCTGTAAGTAATTTCATCCCATCATCCTGTTCAAAACACTCCAATCTTGTGTGCGGTATACACCAACTACATGTATGTGTTCTTGCCCTTAGGGTCCCCAAGGTCCCAAAGGTTCCAAAGGATCCAGTGTGAGTAATTGTCCTCCATATTTTTGTTATTTTACTTAACTTCTGTGGATGTTATTTTTTTAGCATTGTGTTATGTGCATTTTACATGGTCAACACAGCATTTCTTTCATTGCTTTATAGGGCCCTGCTGGTCAAAAGGGTGACAGTGGTTTACCTGGTCCACCTGGTCCTCCAGTAAGTAATAACTTTAACTTGACAAAACATGAACACTGCACTGACAGGATGATCCTGTCTTCACAGGGGTAGCAAAGAGCATTTGTGAACTTGCATATATGAAAAAAAGTTGTGATTGTTTGACATTTCATTTGTCAGGAAACATGGACCCACCAGACATAGAAATACATTGTCTGCTCTGAAAAAAATACATTAGAAATAAAAAGCAAAATAAAAATTTGCAATAATGTTTAATGTGTCACATTGAAGCAATGCAAATGGAATGATTTTGTTTTCTGACTGTGAATACCCTTCTGCTTCTACTATTTCTTTTTCATATCATAACAATCTAAAATGAAAACAGTCAAAATATGAATGAAGCGTTTCAATTTCTTGAAATGAATTATTGCTTTATAGACCCTAAGTGGAGTTTTAAAGTTTTATCATAGGAAACATCCATAGTTTTTATTTGTTATAGGGTACACCTCTGCTTCAGAGAACTGCCAGGGATAAAAAGGCAATCACAATTTGGTACTGCACACTTAGGTGAGGGCAGCATACTCTTCCCCAAACGGCAACGTAGTGGGAAGAGCTTAGAGCAGAGCATTAGTTCAGCCTCCTACAATTCGTTCTGCAACTAAATCAAAGCAAGTCCACATAAATTAGAAGAAAGTAAGTGAAATAAAGAAGTAAAGAGTTTGAAGAAAGCCTATTCAAAGTACCTCCGAGCCATGTTCTCTGTTCTTCCTCTGTGCATTTATGCAGCTGGAAAACAAACAGAAAAGGTAACAGATATGTTGTTTTCCACTCAGGGACCTCCAGGTGAGGTAATCCAACCACTGCCAATCCAGTCACCCAAAAAGACAAGAAGATCTCCTGATTACATGTTATCCGATGCTGGTGATAATATTCTGGATTATTCTGATGGCATGGAGGAGATCTTTGGTTCACTGAACTCACTGAAGCAAGACATTGAACATATGAAGTATCCAATGGGCACACAGAACAACCCAGCCCGAACTTGCAAAGATCTGCAACTCTGCCACCCAGACTTCCCAGACGGTACGTTAATGTTGCATGACAAAGGCAAACAAGCCTGAGGTCATGATCTGCTAAGATACTTTGGCAAAGTCAACAATTATTGGTAGATGTTTAATACAGTTGCTCAATAAATAGTCTCATTAAATCTAGTCTTACAGGTATAAAAACGTGCTATTTATAAAATGTGTATATAGAGCTTCTCTGTTGGTAAAAGCTAAATTCTTTAAATATGTAATGTGATATGGTTTTAGATTTAAAACTTTTAAAAGTGCTAAGAAAAAATCAGCGGTTGTTTAGAAACGTGAGCCTTGCCTTTCCAGAACTGTCCAAACAGGAAAAGGATGAAAGACTGATGCTATTTAGATCAAAGGAAGTATAATGACAAATGTCAACATGATGGGATAGCTTATAGCTACTTTAAATCTAAAGAAAAATGATATTTTAGTATTTGTATATTTTGGCTTAGTATAAAAAAATAGCATTGGTATTATATATAAGACTTCCTATTGAATATGACTAACAAAAAATTCACTATTATTTTACACTTAGAAACTATAATTTGGTCTAGCAAATGACCACTGTTTGGTAAATTTTAGCAAATAGACATGCAAGTTTGTCTGATCCTGTTTAATGCTCGTAAGTACTAGCTTAATAAAATGCAAAGCAGTATGAACTAGACACAGTATTCTGAAGAAATATCTTCATTTAATTATTCTTTATTTTTTTTTCTTTTTTCTAACTGAGTTTACTCCTCTGGAAAACTAAATGAAAGCCACCCTTCACAGAGTTCTCATGTTCCATATTTTCTTCAATTGCAGTGAATATTTTCCCTAGTTCAAAGCAATATTTTTCTGTTTTTAAATGGGAGGAAAAATAGATGTTGACAGTTTAGTAATACTTTACTGCTTTCACTCGAGACAGATAAAAACAGATGGTTGCCTTGAGGAGCAGTTAAATAGTGTATGTGCTATATGAAAAGTACCTATTTTACAATTCGGTACCTCTATAATAAGGAATGCTTCTTATAGAACATTTGACTTCTTCATTTACCAGTATTTGCTTATTTTTTGGAGCTTTCTTCATATCGCAGCGAACTTAATTTTGTTAAAATAAAAATAATTGCATTCATTAAAATACAAAATTCTCAAAGGGAAAGACTTATAGGTAGAAGGTCTGTTTTCAATAAATACAGCCTAGATCAATAGAATTTTATAATACCATAAACGCTTTGTCTAAGCCTTTTATTCAGAGGACAGAACTGGTGGAAGGTTTTATAATGCCTCTTCAAAACTCACACCATTTACTTGAAACTGAATTAGAACAGTAGTGTCAGAAAATCATTTGGTGTCCGACTGTGAAACTAGCAGGAGTTAAGGACCCGCATCACAGAAATCATCATTATAATTAGAATAGTGGATTCCAAAACTCATTGATTTTGATGGCCCTTAGATTGACGGCAGCTCTCTTTCATCCCGAGCCTTAATTCACCCTAGCATTTTAGAGCCTGAATTCTCAAACACATCAATCCCATCTCTGGTAGGACTGGTGAAACTATGGGAAGCATATGGAAGTTTAACTGTCTTTCCCACTGTGTCACCTAACTGAGAATTACCTAAGGTGTTTTTATCATCTAAAATAGCCTGGAGTTTCTCCAGTGTTGCAGCTTCACAACCCAATGGTAAAAAACAGCTGTGCTTGAGGTATATGTCTCTCAAGGGAAGCTTTAGGTGCTTGTGACAGCTATGTTCTCACCACACGCTGTGCCACAGTCTTTCCATGTAGGTAGGCATGAAAATGACTCCAGGTTTATCTCTCTGCTCTAGGCCATGGCTTGCTTCTGCCTCTGCTCAGTTTCTGAATGCCATCACCATAGTTAGAAATTATCCTTCTAGCTAAAATATTGAAATGGCTGAATAGTTGAGACCTGCAATGTATGCTTCACACATTTCCTTCCTCCTCTAAGCTGAGGTCTCTGCAGCATAATTCAATCCCTGTGATTCTACCCTGCAGTTCCTCCAAAGTCTTAGCAATATTCTGCAACATAGTCATGGTTTGAAATAAAATCAGACAAAAATAAATATCATGAATTAAAAATAAGAGTTTGATCCTGGTCTTATATTTTATCAACAACAACAACAAAAAACACAAGACAGAAAAAATGTTTTTTCCTCGTCATTAAAATAACTCTTTGCTTCAAACTCTGGAGGATCAATATGTAGCAGTAAAACCTGGATCTTCCAAATGCCATTTCCATCATCTAAGGCAAATCTTTTCTCATTTTTTTAGGGGAATATTGGATTGATCCTAACCAGGGCTGTTCTGGAGACTCCTTCAAAGTGTACTGCAATTTCACAGCCGGTGGGGAAACTTGCATCTATCCAGATAAGAAATCTGAAGGAGTAAGTACCAATCTGTGTATTCCATTGGCTGTTGCCTATACTGTTGCAATGTTGAACTAAACAGGATAGTTAAACTGTCACATTTTCATTTATCTGTCTTTCTTACAAGCTAATTATTACATTTAAATTTGCATAAATCTGAATGAAGCAGTAAAACGATACACACAGTCAACAAATAGCATTTTTACTCATTTGCTTAGATCAGGTTTTTATGCACCTGCTTACTAACCTTTCAGTGCATTTCAGGATGCAACACAGCTGTGCAGTCAGGCTTTAGACTGCAAAATCAGGTGACTGACATTGAAAAGATAAACTCTTAAAATGTTTTTCTTATCAGTTCACTTGCACCTATTCAGTTGTACCTATGCATAGTACAGGTAAAACACTACATATTAGCAGTGTCCTCACTCATTGCTATAAATTACCTTTAAGGGGCACATGGTGAAGAGGAAGGCTTTCTAAAAGCTTGTCTAAGCAAGAGAGATCTATCAGCGTCAACATCAGTGAAAACTCTAATTTAGACACTCTTCACAGGAACCATTTATACCAGCGATTTGCCTGAACGTTAAGAGATGACAACAGCATCTCCCTTAAATAGAATTATCTCTCTTTATACACTATCATCTCGTATTATATTTAAAGTCACTAATCTGAAGGCATTCTATCCAAGAAAAACATCCTATTTTAGAGCTTTAGAGAGGCTGAAATCTCAGAAAGAATGACTGTTTGCCATCTGATGTGAAGTTTGTCCCAGGTAGTTTAAAACTTTCATCGCTGTTATATGCTTTAAATATTTACAGACTCTGGTGTTTTACCACACAGGTTAGAATTTCATCATGGCCAAAGGAGAATCCAGGATCTTGGTTTAGTGAATTTAAGAGAGGCAAACTGGTAAGCACAACATGCAGTAATTCACAAATCAAATTCATGTTATCAGTGATCAACAGATCCCAAGGAATTTTAATCAGATGATAAAAAAAAAAAAAGACTCTTCAGCCCCAGCCCTTTTGTCCTAAATATGAGAGCAGCCACATGGCCTTTTGCCCACTGGACAGCAGGAGCTGCTCTGTATTGTGCCATTATACTGCAAATGCACAACGATGCCTATGGTCATCTGCACAACTGATGGCTAGGATCTGGCTTCTGGTGGAGTATGCAACACCGCTGAACCTTAGTAAAGCAACTGGAGTACAGATCCCCTGCCCCATTGTGGGTAACGAGATACAGTGAGTATGCAAAACTGAGACTGCAGGCTGGCATAACATTATAATTAACCAAAACCAAGTTCTCAAAGATGTTGCTGTTTTACACTATATGGTAGGGTTAATTCTCTGTCTCTCCCATTAGAATGAAGCTAAAAGATATAGTTCTTCATCTTAAATATATTGCTACAACATGAAAATCTGTTTACTGAGTCATAGCTTTACTGAACTTAAAAATCCAATAAAATGGTATGTGTTGGTTGATTTTATGTTAAGGCCTGTTATGTGGTTCTTTTGTCACCAATAATTTGTAGTTTTGCATTTTAGAAAAGGAAATAGCTAAATGTTCATATGACTTTTTATATTTTCCAGCTTTCTTATTTGGATGTTGAAGGCAATTCCATTAATATGGTCCAAATGACATTCCTGAAACTACTGAGTGCCTCTGCCAGACAAAATTTCACTTACAATTGTCATCAGTCAGTAGCTTGGCATGATGCATCATCTGACAGCTATGACAAAGCACTGAGATTCTTAGGATCAAATGATGAAGAGATGTCCTATGACAACAATCCTTACATTAAAGCTCTTCACGATGGCTGTGCAGTAAGTAGAGATTCAGAATATTCTTTACTAAACTAACCTCTCAATTAAAAGTACAAATCAAACTAATTCATTCTTTTCCCAGCTTTCTTCTGAGAAAAGCTTTTTAAAGACTTCATTTTTAATACGCTGCCTTTTAGTAGATTTTAACTACAGTAGATAGTCCCTCACTTAATTTTCATATATGTACCTAAAATATTTACCATAAGCCAAGTAACAGAAATGGAACTAACCTGGCATTGATACAGGCTGTGAGCACCAATGTGCTGAAACTACACTTTTTCCTAGTATGCACAGAGTATAAGAGAAGAACAGAAGCAAACAAACATCATCAGAAGAGGCAGCCCATCAGCAGAATATATTTATACTCAAAATCAAGGCATACACAGACAGATTACTTAGTGAATTCAGTAAAAACATGTATTAACTGAGGCACATGTATATACCAAATGTGGTGAATTGACTGCATAGTTTTATATGTGACACTGTATTTCCTTTTCTCAGTTTTAGTAACCAAAGCTAGCTGAAGTCCATGGATTGTACCTTTCATACTTCTCTCTCAACCCTGCTAACGTCACTGTGCAAACATGTAACAGCTCTCTGACCGCCTCTCTAATAGGATCTTTGCAGGCATAGCAAATCTTATCTCTCTTCAGAAGCAGAATGGTCTGCACTGAACACTGAAACAAAAATATCAAAGGAACAAGTGACAGCTAAAGCCCCATTAGGTGTTCTGGTATTTTCTGGTTCTTGAGCATTTTGAAGCCAGTTCCTGAGAAATCAGTGACGGAGAATTAGAGACCTGAAGCCAGCTCTGAGACAGAGAGACAGCTAGGCTAGATGCAGAGACTTCTCACCTCAGTAATGGGATTCTAATACATGCCTGCTTCATGTCAGTCCTTCTGTATGTCCTGTATCTTTATTTAGCTTTCATTACCCACAGTAGGTGAGTATAGACCTCCAAAGAGATGGTAGAAGTGATTTCGGGTGTAGTACCATCACTAAGCTGAGAACGCTCAGATCGACAACTTCCATGCTCATCTAAACTCCAAGACCCTAGCATAGCTGAGAGGGATCTCAGCAAGACATAGCACACCATCTGAACCAAATGCATTCCTAATAATTAACATGACTTGGCTGGGTGACATCCAAAAGAGATGGACACCCTCTATTAGGAAGAAAGGGTGTGGCTAATATTTTATAATCTTCAAACTCGGTTTTTAAGTGCAACAGTTAGCAGTCCTTTCAGACTATTTCCTTTTATTTCCAAGCAGCTGCTGTTATATCTTGTGAGAAGGTTACAGTTTTTCTTCTTATAAGCAGATCTTGCTTCTATCTCTCAGAATTAATTAGTGATTTCTTCACAAAGAAGTCTGCTATGACGGTATTATAATTTTTCATTAAACAACACATATCTAAACTCAGAATTCCCTAGGGAACATTAAATGTCTTAGATAATTCTGTGGGCTTACTTTAGCAAATCAAAAAGCTATGGGCTGAGCTCCTTCTAAAATCCAAAATGTCCAGTAAAATAAAATAAAATCCTAATAAAATATAAATGTCAATATGTGACACCTACTTTCATGCTTTACAGCTTGTAATGTCTGGCACATGAAGGGCAATCATTTATAAATTCTACATTCAGAGGTATCCTATGAAGATATGTAGCACATGCTTACTGCTCTGATATAATTGTGATTTGTTTTTCTTCTTTTTTAACAGTCAAGAAAGGGCTATGCAAAGACGGTGATTGAAATCAACACACCTAAAATAGACCAAGTGCCTATTGTTGATGTGATGATCAATGACTTTGGTGATCAGAACCAGAAGTTTGGATTTGAGGTCGGTCCTGTCTGTTTCCTTGGTTAAGCTTAGGACAAAGATCAGATCAACAAAAACATTGCACACTGGTGCTACCAACCCACTTCATGCCACATGCAAGTTTTGAATAAGGATGGCATAGAAAATATGTCTTGCTGTGTATGTATGTCTTATCTAGAAAGTAATTGTTGCCCTTGTAGGGCCAGAATCACATGACTTAAACGTATTTGGCAAAGATGCTGTGGCAGAGACAGACAACATAGAGCTTACTTTATGAACATCCCCCCCTTTGAATTCCTTTGGTGCTGTAAAAAAAATGAACGATATGGTGCTCCTTCCATTACAACAAAAAGGTGTTAAGAAAGTGTGTTTAATAAACTGTAATTATTCTATGTACAGTACTATACTGTTATTTCTCTGTCCATTTCCAAAACTTGCATGTGTCTCTGAATTGCATCTGGCTCTTATTTTATAATTACAAAACTACATTGTCAATACTGTGTATGTATTCTGAAAAATAAAGCTGTAATTGCCAGTGAATCCAATTACACTTTCTGATTAATAATAAAATCCCTTTGTATATATTGATGTTGAAGAGCTGTGTTATTTGAAGCCACCAACAAAATTTCAGGTGGCAAAACTGGAAGATATTGAGCAGCACACGCAAAACAATCCTTTTCTGCTGATATTACTCAGTGATGATGAATTGCAAGAATGAAAGCACCCCCAGAGGTGCGGTGTTCCATGGTGCTATACCTCAGACTTCTTATTTTCTTCTCAGATTCCAGGATTACGTAAGATACCTGTATATACCTAAAATAAGTAAGTTTATATTTTTGGGGTGGTGAAAATATGCAAAAAAAAAACCAAACACAACTTCTGTGTAAGAGATCTGTTAAAATCTATGTGAATTAAGTGGTTAGCCACTGGTTAGCCATAGCTTTCCTTTTTTTTTTTTGTATCTCATCTGAATTTGTTTCCATTGTGCTTCTTTCATCTGCATAAATATTAAAACTGGATTCTAAACAATTATTTATGGATTTTTGCAGTGTTTAAATTTTATGTGGGCAATGATGGATACTTGCTTCCTGAACGGGATACTAAAGTTCCACAGAATGGTCCTATACAATATTTGCCCATCCCATTAATATGAATTTTTTTTCTTGTTATTTCAACTGAAGGCCAGGGATGCAATATGTCTAGGTCATGTGATTCTACCTAGTTGCTAAGCAACATATGAGGGGACTGCTTCTTACAGAGCTATTTTTGACCCAAAGTGTTAAAATTTGCTATTCAAATCTCACAAAAAGGATGGTTTGGCCTTCCCTCTGAACATTTCATTCAGGTAGCTGGAAGTAGAGATTACATTTTAACTTTACAACAGAAATCCTTTTGTAATTATTTTTCATAATATATGTAAGATTTGAAAATAAATGTTTGTTTCTATGTCTTATAAATTGTTAAATTAAATAGAACTAGCTTCTGCTGGCTCATTTCCAACTGGTATTTTCTCATGCACGATTATACATGTAAAAGTGAGATTTCAAAAGTCAACTTCTTGCTGTTCATAATTTCTTTTATTTTTGAACCAAAGTTTGTAACTGTCACCTCAAAGAGGAAAAATACAAATTTTATTAATAAAATCAAGTCTTGTCTACCTGGATTGGTCATTCTGTTTTTCTGAAGTCCAAAACTCTCACCCACTGTCAGTAGTGTAACATCATTCTGCTTCCAGACCATCCTAACACAAAAAAAACCCCACTCTTACTACATGTTCTGGGAAACACTGGGCAACAGCACTGGGATGAGAAATGTTAATAGCAAAGGTGATGATCCTGTCATTGACAGTATGCAGCAGGGGCTGACCTATATAATTTCTTTTTTAGTTTATAAAGATTTGTAACTGCACATAGTGCAATGAAACACAAGGTAAGAACTTGAACTGGTTTATGCGGCCATCTTACAAACTACAATGTTGGAGTGCTTCATAATCTATGATGTGCTTATCCTCACAGGATCCCATAAGGTAGGCAAGCAACCTTATTTATTCATGGGAAACTGAAGACAAGAACTAAGAGCAAGACCTAGAAAGTATTGAACGCAAAATCTGCAGAACCTTTGGGTGCTTTAGGCCAATCTGAGGTAAAAAAATAAAGGTAGTTATGATTCAGCTGAGTCAGGATTAGGTTGCAGCACTCTGGCATTTCTAAGATTGCAATGGTGAATGTAAGAAAAAAAAGCAATGCAGATCCTTTCTGAAATTGGTCCTAGGTGTCTTGTCAAGGTTCATGTTGAGAGCATCCCAAAGGAAGAATGGAACCTGAGTCTTCCACACCTGTCAGGCAGGTACCTTAGTATTTATTCTTTTCATAAAAGCAACTCACGACTGCTAATTATTCTAACTCCTTTTTATCCATTCACTATTTTCAATGTGCTGTTCTTGTTTTTTCAAAATTTCTGATTAAAGTGGAAAAATTGCTGTTATATATTTTTAGACTCTAACCACAAATTATGCTACTTATTTTGCCCCTACAGAAGTCTCTCATATTTGCATTGCTTAACGAGAAAAAAGCACTCTTCACAACAGAAAGAAATTTCATATCAAAACAGACATTTAATACATTTTAAAACATTTTAATAGACATTAGTCTATTAAATGAACTTCAGTCTTTATAATTAATAAAGGCTGCTAGACATAAAAACATAAAACCTAGGATTCATCATACACTATTAAAAAAAAAAAAACTTCTAGGACTGTGTAAGCTAAATTCCTTACTTAACCAAGTCTATAATAAAACATGGATAAATGTATGTTCCACTACAAATTAAAACTCTGTGTAATCACAAGGAGATTGAAATTGCTGTGTGACTTCTCAATTTTACATCTGTAAGCTGGTAAAACTGAACTTGGATGTTCTTTGATCCTGAGATTTCATACTACCTCGAAGCACAATGGGCAGTTTTTCTTTAAAGCTTGTTTCGATCCTCTCTCTAAACAGAGAGAAGCTGTAGTGGAGATGGTATGAGGTTTCTTTAGTGCAAACAGGTATGTTGCTGTACTGATTGCATGGAAATGAGGTAAGAACACACTCAGCAACCTCAAGCCCAGAGAGAATGCTACAGATTGAGGCAGTGTAGTGTCAAGGTTAACGTGGTCACATGACAGAGACTTATATGACAAGCCACAACTATGGCGGTATAAACTGCCTTGTGTATTGATACATGGCTTGCTCTCCTCTCGCTCTCACTCTCCTTTTCTCTTTCTAATCCTGGGGACTGGGGAATATCAACTCCTTTGACTTGTTTAGGACTAGCTGCTTTGCCCATTTCCCAGCACAGGACCAGGCTACCTATTGTCGCAGGTTACCTGCTCACCATATTGCAGGATCCACCAGCCACCCGCCTTATTTTAAAATTGAGGGGTATCCAGAAATGAGTGTTTTCCAGACCCATCCACTTCTAAGTAACACCACTTTCTAAGCTGACAGCGCTTCCTATCTTTTTCCGTATCATATTGTAAATGTTGTAGATGGCATTAATATAAAATTAGGGCCCTGAAAAGTGCTCTTTACCATAACATTGTAACTTCTTTGAAATATGAAATGCAGATGTAAAAAAGAAAGAGATGGTCAAATCTGGAAGATGTCATTAATAAAAGTGAATTTCATCCCACCTTATTAACACTCAGGAAGCCACATAACTAATCAAAGACATTTCTGGCATGAAATATCCTCTGTAATATCATCTTCAGTCAATTCTATTCACAATGGAAGCAAAATACTAAAAGCTCTGGAAAAGTTTAAATTTCCTTGCCATGGTGTTTCCTTTCAACATATGTTAAAGACAAAATTTCAGGCTCTTTTAAATACACAACGGAACTACATCCTCATCATTGGCACATCTCTTGGAAAACTTCATAAAATGTAAACAAGGGGTTTTTTTGTTTTAAGTGGGCATTCATTATTGCTAACATAACAGCCACCTTGCGATATCAAAAACTAAAATCTCCTTCAAAAATAAGCACATTTATTTGCTTAAGTTTATTTGCCTTGGTAATAGCTTTATTAATTATATAATGGTGTTCCATGTGCACATGACTGGTACAAGATGTCATAAAAACAACTAGTTTTCTATTACAAGCACACTCATTTTTCTGTGAATTAGCATCTTCTGTTGTACCCAAGGCACCAAAAGTAACTTGAAAATGATAAAGACAGGATATTGAATGTCATGTCCAGTGTATTTATATAGCAAGGTGTCTTATGTTCCTTTTCTATGTATATAGATTATTAAAGAGGCTCATTGTTGATTCAGTAAAAAGCACTGCCAAAATTACTGCAAAGGCACAGACTGTTCTGAAGCTTTTTCTTCATTTTGTTTTCAGTAAGGACATTGAAGATTACTGAATATGGCTGCAAACACAGAAATGCAGTTGGGCTCCTCTAGCTGAAACAGGGCTAGCTTTGTTCTCATCCATGCGAATGCAGGCTCTGTTCTCATGACAGAGAATGGAGCCGAAGCCCATGATGCTACTGTAGATATGGCCATATTTTATCCTGGTTCTCTCAAGACCTTTGCAAGAGGTTGACTTGGTCTCAGCTTCTCAAGGATGGAGACGTGATCTCCAAAAAAACACAGCTAACTTCAGTAAGACAGGTGAGAGTTTTTAAGAATTCAACACCAGAACTGGGATCTAAGCATCTTCTCTGTTTCCTGATACAGTCTAAGAAAATTAGCATCAAAAAGACATTGTAGATAAATCGTGCTGGAGCATAACAAAACCTAACTAGCACAGTGATTAAAATGTACATGGAAATTAAAATTCAGTTCATCATGAATGCCATTCATGATGCCATTACATCATACACTGCTAAATCATAACATATATAAATAGAAAATGTCCCAGCACTCAAGGGCCAGTCAGTGGGTTACCATAAAATCCACAAATAAGAAGTAAATGTATCTGGTTTTTTTCTTCCCTCTTTTGATAGCTCCATGTCATCCTTCATTTATTCATGCCCAGTTGCTTTTCTGTTCAATCCATAATGTGCTGTCCAGGAAAAACATTTATGCTGTTACCAGATTTCCTTTCATCATCCTCTGGTGATTTGCATTTCAGTGGAAAATGCTGACCATTTGTGTGCCTTTCAATGTCTAGTACATATTTCATGAGCTATTACAATCTAAAATATTTACTAACCAGAGATAGTTTTCAGCTTTCTGATTATCAGCCATTATATTGCCACGTAACTAACATTATTGCTTTTCTCATACTCAGCTGGTATTTTCAGAGCAACACAAGAAGCAAGAATAATCACTCAACCTCCTTCATGATTTTAAACAAAAAACATCTGTCACAAACAGTGCCAATAAGCCCTCAACAGATAATAAGAAAATGGGAAATTAATCACTTCCCAAACTATACTGTAAACAGAATAGTTGATGGAGCATCTATCATCATTTATCCCTCTACATACATTAAAGAAGACTGGATATACGTGCTTGTCAGAATTCTTCTTTAACAGCTTGTGAAGCAAACTGTTTTCTGATTCTGTGTTCTGACCTCCATGTTACGCCTTAAATGGAGGTAAGTAAAATTCTTAGCAAGAAGAAAGACAAATTCACTCTTCTCTAGCTGAAAAAGCTCTTTAATCTGTATCTTTTGCTATGCTTTCACTGTAGTAAGGAAGAAATGGGTAATTAAAAGAATTTTTCTGTGTCTGCAGGGCTTGGACAACAAGGCTGCCAAGAGCCCCCAAGATCATCTTAAGAGCCAAGAATGAACACAGAAGCCTCTTGGTCAGTCCTCACCTCCCTCTGAAATACATCACAGACAGAGATCTTGAAAATGAACACAATACACAACGTGCTACAATAATGATAGGCCATAGCGTTGTGTGGCCCCCAGAGGCTCAGCCTGCAAGATCTAGTAGTTCCCAGGTATAAGTAAAATATGTAAACACAGCTACAGCAGAGCCATACAACTGAGTTTTTAAATGGAAAATTATGAGGTAAATGTTGAGATTTTCAACAGAACTCAGGTTCAGAGACAACATTCCAATACAATTATTATTTCTGAAACTGAGATAGAAATTTGTTCTTTGTTAGCGTACTTAGGAGTCTTGCATAGAAAGGCTGTTCTAAAGCCCAGTGAAGTCAACTGGAGTATTATCACTGACTCCAATGACTTTTGGATCAGCCACTAAAAGTATCACCTAGAGTCTTTTGAGGATGAGCATTAATATAGGTGAAGTATTTTATGTAAATGAGAAGTGGAAAGATTTAGAATGAAGAAGTTACTTTTATTGACACAAAAGCTTCTTTTTTGTCAAATACTAACAATAAAATGAGGCAAGGTTTTATAGTCTATCCGTACAGTCTCTTGAGCCTATGCCTTTTTTTGCATTAGAATGTCATCTCAATGGCAGTTCAGGTAAGAGAGTAGCTCTGCTTTGTGGTCCCGTTGCCCAAGTTGGCTCAGAAGATAACACAGTAAGATGTGAAGGCGCAGTTTCTGAAGAATGCATAAATTTATAATCTTTATAACATGCAGTATTCCGTAACTTTCTAATTTTGATGTATCGTGATCACTTATCCCTTTGTTATCCCTCAGAAGGATTCTAGAAATACCCACTTTGCTCCAGGCATGCAGACTTGCTCAATGCACAGATATTAAGATCAAAGCAACTGTTATGGTCACAGATGGTCAAAAATGGAATTTTAGTTTGTGAAAAATTTCTACTACATTCCCATTGCTGAACAGGGCAAATCATGTTTCACCCTCTGTAGGTTTTTTGTTTGTTTCTTTCTTTTTAAATTGTGATGTTTCCATTTGAAAATTGCAGCCTTTTTTTCCAGTTTTGCTCTGGAAGGAGAAAGTCTACCAGTAGCCACACTGAGTTTGTTTCTCCATGCCTTGGGGGACAGGAGACGAACAGAACACTGACAGTTGAATAAGGGCATCCGTATGAAAAGCATAATGAAACAAATTAAAAATAGTTCTCAGTGTGCAACAGAAAAGAGAAGAGTGTACGGAAAAAAGAAGTAAGAAACTAGTGGGGAAATATGTGGGGAAAAGGTGATGGGAGCAGGACTTGGCTCCCTCCTCTCCCCAGACCAGGACAGCAGGGTGAGAAATCTTCATGGCCCTCTCTGGAAGCATCGTATGTGTTTTTTGGTATAAAGCAGAGCTCAAGGTTTGGTCCTGCAGTCATTATGAAGAGGGAGCCACTAGCCTCCTACGTAGCTGGTAGCACAACACACTTCTACTAACAGCACCTAAAAAGAGTAGCAGACACTGCAGGCCTCTGTAAGAAACATGGTGCCACCAATACCTGCAGCACTGGCTGAAGCCCCTGGGCTCTGTCCCTAGCTCTCTCTTCCTTCCTTTTCCAAGCACGTGCTGTCTTAAACAGATGTTCCTCAAGGTGCTTCCTCTACAGGAGCTATAGAAGACAGCAGCAACATGGAGCAGCCACATTTTATAGTGGCACTGAGAAGTAGAGAACACCATTGCAAAGGAGGATAAGAGGCATAACTTTTAAGGTCAGGTATTTGAAGGAGGGAGAAAGAAGAATGGAGAGGCTGGGAAATCTATGCAGAGCCCCACTAACAAGCTCAGAAAACATGAAGCCCATTGGCCATCCACACATCCAGATTAGGAACTGTAGATTGAAATAAGGCAGTGACACAGGCTGCCTAAGTTTGCGGCTTTTTCCTACCAGAGAGGCATATGAGTCAGGTAGAGCTATAATCCTCAGAACTGTCGCTGCAATAGGTGTCAGATGAAAACAGTAGGAAGTTCAGTTCACATTCATGGCACTGTGATATTTGCATATTAAAGTTGGTCTATTTCATTTTATAAAAGAAGTTAACCACAAAACAAAGCCGTAATCTCTTGAGAAACAACATTTGGTGTTGCATCTTTTCATGATGATTTTGCTGGAGAAAGCAAAAACGAAAAACAAAAACCAAAAAAGCAAAAAAAGGAAGTACTAATGAGCTGATGATACCTTAAAAAATTTCCTATTTAAATGATCTTGACTATTTTGAGGCATTAAGCAGTTCTGTATGCACAAATTCATTTCTCATGTTTTGTATAATCTTTTTGATGACGGTATGCACAAGTGTACCATGTAGAAACAGCAGCTAGCTAGTGTGATTACTCATAAAATTTAATGAATAGGTCAGAATTACCTACTATAGAAGTAAGATAAGAGCAAAGTCACAAATTTGAAAGCCACACTAAGGGGTGAAACAGACGCAAGCGCAGTTAGTTAATGCCCTCCTAATATGTGCAATAAATACTTCATACAGATACACAGCAAATTTGGATGCACAGTACACAAGTGAAACTCAGCTGTGATGGTGTAGGAAATGATATGTTTAACTCTGATGAGACACATAACTCGGAGGAAGCAAGACCACCAATGTATTTTAGGGTGCTCTCGCTCTTCTGATGCTGGAGTGTTTTCCCTGCGTTAAGTGGAGATAGCTTTCACCTGCTAGTGTTCAGCCCTTTTCTATTTAAATACAGTGGAGAAAGCCTGAGCTTGAAGCATGTTTCCAGAGCTCTGTAAATAAGTGTAGGCTAACTCCCACATGTGCAGGGCAGTGCTGTAACATGGCAAAAAGCAGAAGGGAGCCTGTGAAGATCATGCACATGACCAGAGAAGATTGAAAAGCAAGAGAAAGATAGCCAAAAACAGCTGAGGCGGTATGTACACAGCAGCCTCCTGCTTGGGTCACAGGCAGACACACGTGGAGGGGTTTTTTGAGCAAAACCTCCCCTTCCACAGGGAGGGTGTTTGATCTGAAAGGGCTCGTTTTGGGTCAAGCAACGGTTTTCTTCGGCCTCCGCCTTGTGGGGGGGCTGCCGCCGTGAGGGGCCGGCGGCACGCCACAGCCGGCCTGGCCGCGCCCCGCCCGGCCCGGCCGCCATTCCCCGCCGGCAGCGGGTGGCTCCGCCCGGGGCTGCGCACAGCTCTTCAGTGAGCTCCCCGTGAAACGGGCAGAGCAGGACGGCCGGGCCGGGCCGAGCCACGCCGTCCTGCCCTGCCCGGACCTGTCCTGTGCGCAGCCACGGGCAGAGGGGGCTGCCTGGCGCCTGGCCCGGCCGTTGGTGGCGGGTGCGGCGGTGGTGTCCGGCCTTCACAGGGCAGCGGCAAGCTCACCTCAAGCGCGACTGTTTTCAAAGGTTGTTAAGTAACTCTTGAGCATGCGTGTGTGCATAAAAGAGACATGCCCACTCTTGCCAAAAATTTCCTGCTGTTTCCTCATATTGCTTTTTCTCAGTTCTCTTTCCCCTGAAACCTGGCCATTAAGCAAGTAGCAGTCTCAGGGTGAGATTTTTATGCCTGTTTAGGTGAGACAGGTAATTCAAGTGTAGTTATGACCTCTGCAGAGGCCTAAGAAGGTGAAAGATCAAAATACAAACCTTGCCTTTGCCTCCTTCACACACATGAAGGCAGTGCAGGACTCCCTGTCCTGGGCATACAAAGGTCAGTGACACTTCCCACTTGTATGGGTTTTCTCTCCGGTTATGCCATGGAAATGCTGCCCATCGGTTAGCACTGATGGGTGGATTATTCTCTGAAGTGCCGGACATGTGAAACCGCAGGCAAGAAACCTTTTTAAAGGATAACATGACGAAAGGGGTCGTTTGTTTTCTTTAGGTAGGTGTTTCCATCATAGAGGAGGCTGCACACTGCAAATCCCCAATAGCTGTGTGACTTCTGACAGAAGGTACGCAAATACTAACAGTATTTAAGCATCTGTTTATGAACTAACTCAAGATTTGCGCCATTTGTTTTGAAACACTGTTGAAAGAGTTAAGTTACACTGAAAATTCTTCTATGGAGCCATAAATCATATTAAGTGGCTTTGTGGTGGAGGTGGTAGCTCTTCTTTCATGTATCTCTTCCTCTGAACATCTTTGATGAAAACTGAGCCACATTTAGGGCTTTGTGGTAGAAGCTGGGAGCTTCCTTCAGTAAACTGATTCCTAAATTAATTAGTTACAACTCATCACCCATCCTAATGTTCCCCTAATCCTTCCCCTGTTCCCTTGATCTGTCAGGTTAAATTTATCTTTCTGACTGTATACCCATTAAACATTGTAAAAGAGAAGCACAAGCTTCACTACTGAAAAAGGAGAAGTATATAGAGCAGTAACTGTCCACAGGTCTGCTTCTGCACTTGCTAAAATCAAATAATGTTTCACCACAACTTTTAAGAAAAAAAAAAAGCTGAAAATCGTGTTGCCCACAGTCCATCCCCTTTAAGGGCCATGACAAAGATTCTTCTAACCACGCCACAGTTTTACAACACTTCTGTGTAACGTATACAACCAATTGAGAGCCTTGCACTAGTCCTACGCATAGAGGAGCGGCAAACGGATGGTTGTGCTCTGCCCTGCACTGCTGGCCAGGACTCTGTTTGCCTCCAGGTCCCGTTAGCTCAGTGTATACCTGGCCAGAGCGTTTGCAGTTTGCAATTGCAATAATACCTGTCTAGCATTTAGGTGAACTTAATAGCTAAGAAGAAGGTAAAGATAGCTACCAGATTGCAGTAAAAAAGGTCTAAAACTGAAGACTGATCTCCTAATTTTTTTAGTTGATTCTGCGGATAGAACCCCATGGATATTTATTCAAGTATGCAATGAATATGTACTTTTAGAACAAGCTACCGTTCTTCCTTTTATTCTGTTTATTGCAACAGTAAGCTAGGTTGCATGAGAACCTGAGATCAAAACTAGTCAAAGACAAAGCTGATATGTGTACTGGATTTTCCAAGTTAAGAAATCTCACCTAAATCTCAGCTCAATCTGCTAGGATTCCAAAATGTATTTCAAAATCACTGCAACTGTTCCACAACACATTCAGAAGTGTTCACCTAAAGCCTAATGCAAGTACGGGTATGGGGAAGGGTCACAGGCGCAGCTCCAGCTTTGGTGCTGCATGTGGAGTGGGTACTTCCCCCTGCCCGTG
Source organism: Struthio camelus (assembly GCF_040807025.1). NCBI lineage: Eukaryota > Metazoa > Chordata > Aves > Struthioniformes > Struthionidae > Struthio > Struthio camelus. The sequence goes on from NC_090949.1 coordinate 15,258,693, forward strand.
ACCCTGTGCTCTGAGTGCAGTCAGATCCAGGGAGTTTCAGAGCTGTCCTGGGAATATGTCAAATGCAGCGTGGAGCAAGGCCAAGGACAAGATGGGGTGAGTCAGTCTGTGAGCATGGGACTTGATTTGCTGCCTTATCTGCTGCTGCAGGTTTTGTGAGTGTGGTCAGGCAGCTGTTAGACTTTTTTTTTGAGGGTCCACTTTGTTTTGAAGCCATGAAGTTGGGTTTTGCACTTCATGGATTCCTGTGAATATTAGGAATCCTAGACTCCTGAAACAATCAGATCAGTTAATTAAAAAATTGTTGCTGTGCTGCCTTCATAAGTCAGAGTATTGCAGTATTGCACTTGTGCTCCATGACTTCAAATAGGCTTTTAGCAGCTGTTTTCTTGAAGTCCTTTCCATTAAAATACTAACCCTTCTCGCACATCCATTGCCTGATTCAGAGGTTAAGACTTCTCCCATTAGCATTACCTTTAGAAATATGTTTGGTAAGTCCCTTGGATAGTCTAATGATATGGTCCAGTTGCTGTGAAGCGCACAGGCACTTTACAAATCCTACTGAAAAATCGATACCAATCCTTCAGTGCTTTCAAAGGATGTGGGATCAGGGCCATAATAATAGTGATTGTATCTAGCAAATGATTGTTCAGTGATCATTCTGCAGTGGCCTGGATGTCCCAATTCCCCTCAATAACTTGCAGAATTGAAACTTGCTGGGTAATGTATAATCATCCCTAGCAGAAGGGCCAGCAGCTGGGCTTATTAGCTAGTAAGTACCTACTTATTTACTCCATTGCTTCCTCATTACTGGTCTAAGATTGATAAGAAAGTCTCCTAAAGAAAGTAAATTCCCAGATAGGAGGTCAGCATTTCAGACATGTTCAGTACACAAAGGAATACTATGAGCAACGAGAATCAGTTAGCAGCTCCTCGTTTTGCTTGTTTTATTTAGGGATTCGAAAGGGGACTGAGGAGAATGAGTTTTCGAAGACTGGGGTCCTAGGGGAAAAGTCATTCCAAATCATAAACAGTAAAGCAGCATTGGGTAGTTACGATCTCTGATATTTATTCTCTGGGTAAAGCAGCCTGCTTGCTTGGAATCAATAGCAGGAACAGGGATATTTAGCAAACTTTGAAGTTGTGTGGCAGTTACTTTCTGAATCAGATTCTGAATATAATATGTTATATGGACCATTTTTAAATGCATTCACAGTAATATGGGATGAATAAATACAATTCAAATATTAAAATATACTTGAAATCTCTTTTTTAAAAAAACTCACACTTCCTTTTCCTGTAACACAAAGCAGTACTGATTGTGTAAATGAGATTTCCTGCTTTCAAATCTACATCAGAGAGAAATGATCTGAATGTATAACCAGCTGTCTTCTTTAAGAAACGTGTGCACACCCTTTGAATTACACATCCCTGTCTAGCTGTTACTGATTTTCTTTTGCATCAGGTTATCAAGAAGTTGCAGTATATAAGTAGTTAACCACACACTGAAACATAGCAGTTTATTAGTTCTGATTAAAGGCAACAAGAATTCTTATGCATATTTCCTCATTTGTGGCCAAAACTTTGCTACTAGACTTATGTAAATAAGGTCAATAAAAATCAAAACATGACTATACAGAATTGTTGAATGTATTTTTCAAAAATTGTTGCTACAAAAAATTGTTTTTCATGAATTGTTGTCTGTCAGAGAATCAAACTTGTAAAGGTTTCCAGAATGTCTGCTTTTCTGATTAGGATTATGAATGACTTTACAGCCAAAACAAAATACCAGTTGTACTAGTTTTTCTAAGGAAATTTGAACTATGCCATCTTACTCTTCTTATTTTTTGCATAGAGCTTAGAAATGGGAGTGGGAGACACCTGGAAAATAATCCAAAGAAAGGTAACTGTAGAGATGGCTAAAAATGAAGATGGGCAAGTCCAAAATCTCATGGCCTCTGAAGAGGCTCCTGGGACTCAATTTTGGGGCTTTTTGTGCAGAGATTTCCCTCAGCCTTAGCAGATCCAGTTTGGCATGCAGGAACCTTTCTCCTCTTCTGTATCTGTCCAGGCATTTAGTCTGTCCTCCTATTTGGTAGCAAAGGGGACATACTGAGGATCTGGGCAAAGGGTGCTAGTGGGGAAGAGTTTCTTGACATAACTTCTTAACAATGTGCAAGTATTGTAATGACAATTTATGTCATTACATTGCAGGCCTATGCTGAAGAGTGGACAGAGAGCAGCCCGCATCTCTGCGTTTCATCAGAGGTTTTCTTCCTCATCCTAGGGCTGGAGCTGACACACTGCCAGCTCCAGGCATGCAGAAACAGCACGTGCTAGAGCAGTGAAAGCCTTGTGGGAGTAATAATCATGAGCTCTTTTTGCACTGCCTCTGAAGTTTGTCCATGTTGTGCAGCACAGTGACAACTGTGAAGTGAAGTCCTCAGTGGCCCAGAGCTTGTCATGCTCATTTGCTAGTCACAGTCTGAGCACAGTGTTCACACGTTAGCACATTCTGTATCTGTGGTCTTTGTTCTGTCAGAGCGTTAGATGCAGCTGCGTTCTGCTAGGATTAAGACTCCATATATATCTTTCTCTCTCTGTGATGGAAGCTAACATAATGTTACATTTTCCAAGTAAATCTTTTTTTTAAAGCTTTGGTTGCATCATATTCATCACCTGTAGATGCAGAATCTAATCCCCATCTAATCTTTGACAGTAATAACAAGAGTAGTTAAGTCTTTCTCAGAGTTGGAATTTTTAATTTGTGTATTGTGCACACCTGTGCAGGTTTTCCCTGTAATGCTTGTTGTACATTGGAATTGTTATAACTGGTAGAAAGTTCCCCATCTTAAAAAAAACACTTGTGTGTCTTAGCTACTGATGCTCTGTTTCCTCTGGAATTTTAATGTCTGCTAATGTTGAGCTTTCCTTCAGTCTCAGTGGATGTTATCCTGCCATAGAAAGTATAGCTTAAATGCAGCGTGATGTTACACAATATCCAGAAAAAACTTCATCTCCCTGAAACAAATTGAAACTAGTTAGAATTGCTTCAGCATTTCATCACAGGAAGTGTTCCTAATCTTGCTATATTTCTCCTTGTTCTCCTCTGGATTTTTTTTTTAATTAGTCTACATCCCTTATTTAAAAAAAAAAAGTGGTGTCAGAACTTGACAGCTGAGACCTCACCTGTACCGAACAGAGAGGAATAATTACCTCCAAGGATTTGTATATGACAATCTTTCTTGCAACAGCGTTAGATTCACTTTGTGACTCATTGTAAGCTCCGCTCCCGTTCTGTCCTGCTGCTACACGGATGGTGAGATCATCTACGTTCCACATCTAATTTCTTCTGCAAGTAGGACTTTTATGCTTATTAGTGAGTTCTGTTTTACTGCCTTAAGACCAAATCCACCACTGCCTAGATGATTTTGAACTCTAGGAGCTTTCTGTCGTCTTCTTCCATCTCAATGGAAGTTACATACCGTAAGTCTCGTGCTAAGCAGTGGTTTTTTTTAAACAACGTAGAAGATAACATTAAGAATTTGCCTAGAAAATCTAAGCCCTCACCCCAGCATCCTGCCCTTTTGAGAATGAGCTGTTGAAAACCTTTCCAAATATGATCCTTCATCCACTTGGGCACCCACTTATGGCAGTTTTCTACAGTCCCCAGTTTCCGTGGCTCTCTTGTGAGAATGTGATAGTGAACAGTGTCAAAAGCCTCAGCACAGTCAAGGCATAGTTTCAGCCGCTGCTTTGTCCTTATCCGTTAAGGTAGCTGCACTGTCAAAGTAAAAGATCAGATTTGTCAAGAGCAAGTTACGTGAAGTCAGTGCTGCCTCTTTCTTGTCATCTTACTATTTTCTGTGTGCTCGTAACATATCAAAAAAATTAACCTGTTCTTTTCCTGTTCCAGTCAGCTTTTCCCTTGTTAAATAAAATGAATGACCAGTCCCTCATAATTACCCTTTATGAAGAGTGACTGGAAAAAATGGATTGAATATGGGAGCCTGTTATCTACTATTCTTCCTTTCTCCTTCCAGCATCAGATTTATATTTTCTCATGTCTTCCTCTTTCTTGCCTTTCTAATAGGTTTATTACAAATATCTCATTGCCCTTAAGTTCCAAGTTAATTAGATGTAATTACCTTTGTGACTTCACACTTCCTGAGTTTATTGCCAAATGTGTATGCCATTTCTGTCTGCTCCTTTTCAAGCATGTTTCTATTTTTTTATATAGTGTCTTTTATTTTCAGATCAGGCAAGAACTCCTAGTTCAGTACTATGGCTTTGTTAGTGCATTTATCTCTTCCTAATGTGTTACGTCTTTGCTTATAACATAGCACATGGAAGCTGCTTAGGACTGATAGGGTCTAATAACTGCTAATCACAGATAACACCAATTCTAGCAAGGTGTATACAGTTTAGTAGGTTTTGTTACTGTAACAATCTTAAAAGCTAATGTCTGTGACTAGATACAAGTTGATGTTCTTTAATGCTATTTATTTTAAACAGTTGACAGTCTCAGGATCTGAATAATGTTTCATGTTTGTTTCCAAACTAGCAGAAGGTTCCAATCATGGATGCAAGGGTTTAACACTTCTCACATTTGCACTAAATTACTTTGTACATAATACAAAAAAAACATTTAAAATGAATAGCAGGTACAGTCAATGAATATGTGCCACAGAAAGGAGCTGGTGGTTCTGGTGGGTTTTTTTTGTTTTTGTTTTTTTTGTATGCTCCATGGTTATGTCAATCCATGGCCAACACATGCAATTCACAGCAGTGTCCTGTGTTCCCATGGAATTCTTGGAACATGTGTCCCAAACTTCATAAGAAAGAATGTTTTTGTGATACAGAGCAGACATCCTTGATAATTTTTTCACATTTATCAAGACTTTTCAGTAAAAAGAAATCAGAACACCCTACCTGGTTTTTTTTGTTTGTTTTTTAATGCTGCTTTGAATTTGAAGTATTCCTGTTTCAACAGTCTCTCAGGTACTGAAATTTATTTGCTAGTAGTGTTCCTTTCAAATGGCTGTCTTATTAAATTTTAAAAATTATGTGGAAATACTAGACTACCATATGAACATAACTGCTCCATTAACACAAGAAGATTTTTTTTTCCCTTTGTGCATAACATAAGCATTTATACAAACATTATTGCTACTGGATACTGTGCCATCTAGCAGCTGACATTTTAAGTTGCACAATGCATAAAGATTAGACTAGAGAAAAATCTCATTGTGATTTCAGACTGTTTCACTGAAAACAGTTATCTGAACTATCCACTATCTGTGACATCTATTCTCATATGAAATTCTCATAGCTTTGGTTTTTTATTTCAGAATTTTTAAGGAACAAGTGTTTTGCCCAAATATGTTCTCTGCAATAAGCATATGTTAGTGAAATAAATGAGACTGTCTACCCATAGGTAAAATGAGGTTTTATAGGCGTGAGTGCTACTAGGATTAATCAGACTCAGGGAGCCCTTTACCGTGTAGTTCATAGTGATAAGATAACAATATGGTACCTTACACAAGCTACTGGCTGAATCACCTCAGCTACATACCTCAACTGTATGTTAGTGAAATCATTTTATCCTCATAAGTTGATTTTAGGCCATTAAGACAGTCTTTTTGCTTTGCAGTATATAGTCATTATGTTCCCCTCTGGTGATTTGTCTTCACTCAAGGCAGTGTTCAGCCACCTCTGGTGCTTATTACTCTTAACAAGAACGTGGACTACCTTAATATAGTGTCAAATGAAATCAGAGTCATGTGGATGACTGGAGAAACTGCATCAGTATGTGCAAGGTTATCATGTAGATGAGAAATATAAATGAGGGATGAAAGGCAGTTTAAATGAATACTCAGATGGAAAACGGATGTGTTACTTCAGACAAAGAATTTCTGAAGTAGCTGCATAGGAATTGTGACAGAAAAATCTGTACTTTCACAAAAAACACTTCCTTCAGTTGTAATTCTTGTTAAAAGATGGAAAATCAGAAGAAATCAGGGTTGTTAAACTATCAGAAATATCTGATATTTTCACTAAAAGTGTTTCTGTTATGATGAAATCCTTATGCTTGTCTTGTAAGCAAAAGATATAACATATTGAGTTAACTGCATTGAGTGTCCTAAAAGCTTGAGTGTTAAAGCTGTTCCTTTGGCAGAGAGACTAATAGGCCTAAAAGCCTTCCAGTTCATTTTAACACCACCTTTTTTTTCCTCATTAATACTGGTGCTGAAATTCAGTGATTATTGTAGGAATTGGTCGTATTTACAAAACCTTGCCAGTTTTCCTCTTTACAAAACACATCTGGATCACTTTTGAATATCTAGTACGTGTTAAAGACGTTCAGTTCTTGGATAGGTGCAACAGACTTTCAGCACAAAAGCCACTGGAAGCGCTTTTGCAATCTCTAGCTACTGTGGCCAAGAAGGAAAAATTTTCATGAAGATATTGTCTCATAAGTACCATCTGCTGGCTTTATCCTCTGAAGCAGCTTGTGCTAGTCATTGAGGAGTCAGGATCCTGGACTAGATGTATCCCAGCATTAATATAGTATTACAAGGTCCATATATTGAAGGTTGAAATCATCCCCAGTACAGATTGTGCTTGACGTTTCCACTGATTGTTTTGACATTACAGAACAGTTCAGAAAAGCTTTATATACATATATATATATATATACACACACATGCACATATATATGTATATTTATATATGGCCAACTTTGGAACTGGGAAAGCAGCCAACCACCAACTTGGAGAGCTTCTCAACTGTCTTCCCCAACCCCTCATCTGAAGAACTATATTCATAAGTTCAGTACTCATACTTGCTGTTTTGAGCCCAAGCTGGGACTAGGTATCTCTAACCTAGTCAGATAAAATTGCTAACTGCTAAACTTATCTGCTGCTTCTATGTGTATCTGCATGTACCTGCCTTTTTAGGTTGTCTGACTAATGAATGTTACTGATAGCTCACTGCAGGTTTGGCACTGGGGCTACATCCGTTGAGTACATTGGCCTATTCTGTTCCATGAGAAGGGAGGAAAAGCATCACCCTGACCTGGTCAGTGAGCTTTCTATTTCACTGCCCATCTCAAATCGGGGAGAAGTTAACATAGGACAGCATTCTCTGATTCTGTCAGTATTTACACTTAATGCAAAAACAGGACTGGCTCCTAAAACTAATGGTGTAAGGTCTCTAACATTATGAAACTTTATTTCAATTTAAAAAACATTTATTTTAAAATCTCAAACAGAATTTTAATTGGGAATTTGAACAGCCTTATTGTTCTTCCCAGATTAGGTTACACATACATTCTCATCATTATAGTCATCATTTTATAGATGCGTGGAAAAGGACTTGTGACTGACTGTCATTATCAGTCCTCAGCCTGGCAGACTAGATCAGTCTATTATCCAGGCCTATATTACTCATTCTGTTTCAACAGTCAGATAGAATTTGTCTGTTATGATAAAGAACTCTCAGATAACCACAGAAAATAAGATACTTGCAACTAGCTTCCCATATACCTGTTCTCAAAATTCTCATTGCTTCTTTAGTGAAATGTAAGTTTCAGAGCTGCTTACATGAATAAGACTATCTTTATTTTTCACAGGCAGACTATAGTATTCGTAGTAAAGTGACATTTATTAGATGGAGAGCTGATTTGTTTTAATGCATGTAATTCAATCATGTGAATAGTTAATTAATAGGTTTTTATACCTTTCACATATAGAAATCAGGTGTTTACAATCTTTCTCATTCAGTTCAGTCTTGTCATTCATTACAGATTAATGACCATTGTGTTCTCTGTGTGGGAGAAGCAGGGCTGCAGATTATAGAAGGCCTTAGCTTCAATAAAAATGTAAGCCAGAAACAGAAACTTCTGGATATGGACTCTGAAACTGAACTACAAAACAAATGCTAAGTGGTTTACCACTGCTCAGTGAAGCCCATTTTGGATCTAGTGATGTGTTTTAAAAAAAATGTTATCTGGAAGTTTCTCTTAGCTTGTTTTTATGCATATAGAACAATTGAGAAATTGTGTGTGTTTTTTAAAAAAAAAAAAAAAAAAAGTTGAGGTTCTAATTTCAATGACCTCCATAACCTCATGAGAGCTACTCTGCATTTAAAATCATGTCATTTATTAAGTGGTATGAAGATAAGTAAGGAGTGTGTTTCCGAAGTCATTTGGATGCCTTAACGCTTCTTGCATTCGTTGTCATGAAATAAATCAGCCAGATATGCTCCTTTGCTAAAGTACATGAGAAAGTTCTGAAAAAGAACATATGCTGTGAGGATAGGACTCCTTAGGACACCAGAAATTAGTTACTATAAGAGTGCTGTGTTGAAGACATGCAGTTAGGATTAGTTAATGCACTGTACTTCAAATAATTTCAATTATCTTATTCTAAATATGAAATGAGAAATAGATATTCAGGCCAATTTGAAAGTTATTTTTGAAAACTAATTATCTTTTGCATGAAAACACAAAATGCAAGATTTCTTTGTGAATGATCCTTGCATATAGGGAAGGAAAAGCTTATTTTCAGCATATAAAAGGAGCTTGGAAAGCTGTTCCTTAAGAAGCTTGTGGTCTATATATAAGAGAAGAATAATGAGGAATAACTCATATATTCCTTCCTTGATTATACTGCAAGATTCACTGGAGGAGAAGAGAGAAAAAAAACTAGAGGATTTTGTCAGCTTTTTAATAACAGGTTAACAACTGAAATGTAAGCAGTGAGAGCCTTTCTTTTTTTTCTTTAAATCACAAGCTTAACGTGAACATGTTACTAGAAATACAACTTGAAAATAGTTACTTTGACATTAGGAAAAACCTTTTCATTAGGAAAGTAATGCAGCTGAGGGACAGATTGCCCAGAGAGGCCATGGAACCTCTGTCCATGATGTTCTAGGCTTGGCAAGACAAAAGCTGGGGCTGACCTGACTGAGTGCTGGTCCTAGTCCTGCCTCGAGCAGGGGGCTGGAGCAGATGTCTTCCAAGCAATAGTTCTGTGAATCAGTAACTTCCTACTGTAATCACTGAAGTTACCCAAGAATTACTTCCAAAAAAAAATTATAGGGCCTTAGTAAAAAAGTTAAATATAGTAAAAACCCCCAAACTATAGAAAAAAACATATGGAAATGCTAATGCAAAAAAATTTCCTAAATTTTATGTATGCAACCCTCAAACTCTACAATTTCAATATTTCCTTTTCTTTGGTTTCATTTAGTATGTACAATTCAGGGACTGACACTTTTCCTTGTGAGTCACCCTAGCAGAAGTCAGGTATTTTTATTTTATCACAGCCAAAATTCTGTGCAAAGCTTGAGTATTTAGTAAAGCTGCCACATCAACTCTCGTCTGCATTTGAAAATAAGAATGCAATTTCATAATCTCTATGGTAATACTATATTTCTTTAAGGATAATTATTATCACTTTAAGCTACTTTTCTCCATTTTGAGATTTTCTTCCCTGAAATGTCACCCTCAAGTCTTGAACATATAACAGGAAAGTTTCTTGTATTTCCCATATTCTAGCACCCTTTGTATTAAGACATTCAACTCAGCTCTTTAGCCTGATATGGTTTGTAACTGCTTGGATAGGCTACCTGTTCTGCAGGTAAGATTTTAAAAGTTGTTAAATTCTTCTGTAATAGTTACACTGGGCTAATGTTAGATTTCATTCCCATCAGACCAAGAGACTAGTACCTTTCTCTGTTAGCCTGAGAGTGCACCTTAATGTAGACGAGCTCAAGAGAGAACCTATCAGAAAACCCTCCCTCATAAGCACATAGGCAACCAGCTCATAAACATGTTCTACCTCTTTAATGAATAAATAGAGCATGAATCCACTGCAGCTTCAGCTACAGCAATTCCAAGGGTGTTGGTTTAGGCGTGAGAGGAAGGATCGACTCAGGCTACCACTGTTCATAGTTTTAAAATTTGGAGGTCTGTGGTTGAACTTGTGTGTTGGCCAATATGGAAGTCATCACATATGCAGTAATAATCCTGTTCTTGCACAGGGATTTTCTCATATTGTTGTACTGGACTGTCAAAGAAAATGATGCTTGAATTGTGGTGATTTTACTATGAAACAAGAAAACAGGAGCTATATTAAGCAAATTCAAATCTCAGCAGCTATATTCAATCTCTATGTAAGCATATATATGAAATACAAGACCATCTGTTCCACATGTCAATAGGTAATACGGACACCTCGTCTGTTATTCCCTCCCCCTTTCCTTTAAATTCTTCCCCCTACATATACCACTGCCTACGTGTTTTTAATTTGTGATTTCCAAATTGCTGCTTTGCTGCTCATCTTATCAACATATAATAGCTCTGTTGGCTAGCAGTACAGACCTCATATCTGGGGACTGGTTACTTACTATCTTGTAGCTTGCAGTTATTAATACCTCTTATTCTTGCAGAATACTGCTACTTCAGAATATCCTCATCACTGAAAAAGTTTTATCCAGGTCTATTTAAAGCACTTGATCTTACATTTCTTCACTCTGCAGTGGGTCGAAATCTCAAAAGTTAAAATTAGAGGCGTGCTGCTAAGTCTAGCCTTACCATTCTAATGCTCCCATTCTGGTCTTGAAGTTTCCATCTAATTTAGAAATTTCTTTTATTTTCAAAAGTAGCAATTTGTGAAATACTTATATTTTTCCCTCCAAAAAGAAGGAAGATACATTTCTATTCTCTTATTTGGAATGCCACGAGGCTCCCGCTTTCTGGTGCAGAGAGGAAAGTGCACAGAATGAGTATTCTCCTCTGAGAACAAAACCTAAGGAACAACTGACACAATATTTGTGAGCTTGGAGGGATCTGTCTTGTCAAACTTTGACTCTCTAGTGATTATCTCACAGTTGTTCAATAATGATGCTGTGGTTGCTGTATAAATGCCTGAAGTCCTCTGGGTACATAAGCTAAGAAACAATGCAGAGCTGCTCGACTGAGCCTTTCTAATTGTTCATATACCAGCAGCTTAGGAAGTCTTGCAGATGGGCTTATCATAATACTTTGGCATTTTTGTATAACAGTTGCCTCTTCAAACTAAGCAAGCCCTGGAGAAAAATAAAGCAGTGGTGAATACAGTTGCAATGTTAATTAATAGACACTAAGTGTGAATGTTTTAGCAAGAATTTAAAAAAAAAAAAAAAAACCCACACATTGACGTATCAGACAGGAAATATTTTGAAGTCAGGAAGTTTTATTTCCCTGATAATTTGATTCTTTGCATTAGAATAAATTGAGCTGATAAGCCAGGCAGTAAACTGAAGTTGAGGGTTTTGTGTGTGCAGCTAGTCATTGTTGCTTTGACGGTAATGTTTACTCCAGCTGCTCTTTCAGGGAACTGCAGAATTTGGCCAGCTCTCTATAGTGTTGCTAGTGATTTCTAGTCTCTAAAATGTTACAATAACAAGTATTAATAGCAGTCTTCTAGGAGAGAGAGATCTCCTAATTAGACAGCTAGAGTTAATAATTAAAGATGTACTGGTTTTTATGCTGCTCTCCTGTGTGTAAACAGGAGATATTGTCAGAAATGGATATGCTTTGTTATATTCTCCTACTCTGAAGAATGCTAAGCCATCTGTATATAACGACTGGATAGAGAAACTCATTTGAGCTGCTCTGTGGGGAAAAAAAACAGTTAAAATCAGAGATGAATGAAGACAACCAGTTCCACTATAATATTTGACTCTGGAGGCATCTGATGTTGTCTTCAATTAACTAGCAGTGCTAATCTGTAATGTTTAAGTTAATCCTGTCTCAGAGGTGAGGTCTGGAGGTAGATATGGAGACCTTATTACTCCGCTAGGATTGATTTTTATTACTAATATTACCTTTCTTTCTCCATCTTGTGCTGTCCTTAAGGTTAGTCTCTACCTAAGATAAATATCACATAGAAAGAAAATAATAGAATTGGTTTGGTTTGTCTTTAAGTAGTTAATTACTTCTTCAGTCTGCACTCTGTTTCCCTTCTCAATTTTCTGGACCAAGAGAATGAATTCATATTACCAAAGGAATCTTTTGCTGTCTGTATTTCTCTGTACCTCAACTTCTATTTGCTTTGGGACAGTTTTGGTGCTAGAATATCCTCATAAATAAGTAATACCAACTGTGTAACTCTATGTTGCCTTTGATCTCAAAGAAACTCAAAAGGTCCCACAATGCAATACAGTTATCAAACTCTGGAGATCATTTCACCAATTCATTTCACTTCACCACTGCAGCCATCTCTCATTTGTAAGATATCAGCTGTTTGACAGTGTACTTACGAGATAACAAATAACATTTCCTAAGAAACAATCTTTTAGTCTTTCACTGGAGAGGATAGGTCAAAAATTACTTTTATCTTTTTTAAACTTTAATTCATATTTCTTGTAGGTATACTGTAAATCATGTAGCACAAAATAAAGAGAATCCAGCTGAAGATTTCGTGGGCTTAAGATAGCTAATCGAACTGAAATTTGGCTAATCAAACTGAAATTTGGCTGAGACGCTAGAATGTATAGCTCAAGTATCAGTAAATATATAATGGGATCTTTAATGACTGAAGACAGCAAGGATTTGGAGTTGTCACTTCAAAGTGTATTTTTACTTAGCAGCATGCCAGAAACACATTTTAGTAAGACACAGGAGTTTGATTCACGTGTGTAAGGATTCCATCAGAGAAGACAGTGCAGGTCAGCACAATCTTCCAACAATCCTGGATTCGATGCTCTGCCTTAATACTTTGGGCTTCATGTTGGCAAAGGCTGAGAGCAGCCTACCCAAATGTGGTCCCAATAGGAGTATATTCCAGACTTTGAGGAGTCTGACAATATATCTTGACACATTAGAGTTCTGAGCTTGATAAGGGACACTTCTTACCTAAGAAAAGGAGGAGACACTGGCTAAAATATTTTATCCAAAAGAACTAGTTCATTTCCTAGTCCTGCCACAATTTTCTGCTCAATCTTGGACAAAAAATTGATTTCTTTGCTGTGTTTTTCCATGTGTAGAGTCCTTGTCCCTCCTCCTTCTTGCTTTAAAGAAGCAAAGACAAGATCTTTCTTGGACTAGGCCCATATCTTACTCTTGCTGTGTGCATGCCTAACCCAAAGAGATAACATTATTGGTTGATGCTCTTCAGATGCTATTCCTACACTGGTAATTAATAAAATTATTTTAGATTTTTCAGCATTTTTGTAAAAAGCTAAGGCTGCCATTACCTCTCAGCAACCTTATTTTTTTCCCCACCATTGTGTCCCTGGTTTTGGAAATTTATATAAAGATCATGCAGAATAGAATAATTCACCTTTTCATTTTAACTGCTTGTTCTCTTTCAGCATGATTCATATGTATCAACTGTTTTACATTCCCATGATTAGATATTTAGACTTAGCATGATTACTTTTCTGAGAAACCCAGAAACCATGGTGCTGGGGACTCGAACCTTTGTTGTGACACATGGGTTCTGACAGGAGACCCCAGCAAGATGAACTCATTCAAGCAAACAGCATGCACAGAGGAGCATAAAAAGTATAATACGCCTAGATGGGGCAATACTGTAGCCCCAAGTCCTGAGTAGCAGCTGCCATTCTGATTGGAGTGCTCGTTTAAAAACTGCCAGCTTTTATGTAATAATCCAGAAATGGCTGGCTGTATGAACATACTAGTCCAGAAACTGCCAAGTGTTAAGGACACAATGCCCAGACCACCATCAGTACTTTGAAATCCCTATAATCCAAGCAGATCTGTTTTGGATGGTATTTCACTTGATGCCTGTTATCCCATGGGCCCATGTCATGTCCATTGCTGTGTGGGTGCAGGTGGCTCTAATGGCATTGCAGGTGTGAAACACAATTTTCCCCACTTGTAGCTAATCACTCAGAATAAAAGGGTTATAAATATAGAATCCCAGATCATAGAGTCTCGAGACATGTAGATAAATGATAGTACGCAAGTTTCCCTGCCCTGAAGCACAAATGGACTGTACCAATGACAACACTGCTCTGCATGGGAATTGTTACTGTCCTTGGAAACAGTCTCCTGCTGAGGTTTCCCACACCCCAAGTCAAGACTGTTCTAAGGAGTACAATGTAAAATGCAGTTAAATCTTTATCTGCTACATACGAGTACATGTAAAAAATATGTGCCTTTGATAAGGAGAATTTGCCTAGCACAGCCAGCATAATGTGGGATAACATTGGAGAGAGTGAGCATTTTCATGGAAGTGTACTTCTGTGTTTTTTATTTACTTTAATGTAACTGTGTTTAAAGGCAGGGTGACATTTTTGAAGGATTTTTTTTCCCTTTTCAGCCACCTCTGGAATATAATATTGATATTTTATCACCTTCAGAGGTGAAAATCTTTTCATCCTCATTCTTGAAAAATCAGAAAAGATGCTGCTTTAAAGAAGCAATGAGGACATCAATATTTTTTTACTTTCTAATGATACCAGATTTTCATATACTTGCAGATGCCTTTTATATATAAGAAATACTCAAACAGTTCAGAAATGGGAATAAGATGCTCATTGTTACTAGAAGTGTGACAAACTAGTGACAGAGAATCACTGAAAGATGTATGACAGCATTGGTTATGTCTCTGAAAGTCAGTTCAGCTATCATCTTATTTTAGGCAGTCACAAGAGCGCAACTGACTTTGATCTAAGAAGTTGTCATGAAAGAGGTCTGAAAGCTTGACAAAATACAGAGAAATCAAATTTTGAAACCTAGCCAAACTTCTTCAGCTTAATTTTTTGACATAAAGAACTAGAAAAGATAATTTATCTTAATCCTACTAGATACGATTGGATTCTTCTCCTTATTTGTTGTGCTGCTGAGTTTGTAAACATGAATATTTTGCTCACTGTACTGTTGCTCAGTTCTTTCTAGTTAACAGATAAAATGGGCTTAGGACCTCCACCTTTGCAATATCACTTTTCCTCATTTACAAACATTGCATTTACAAAATATTTGATTCATTATGATGCTGTACCCATTCCATTATTCCCTTCATGCATTGTTTTCCATGTAAGAAGTTGCATGGTATCCTGTATATATTTGAGACAGAATATAAGAAAATATTTAAAAGCACTGATGTTGCCTTGCCTAAGTTGTTTTTGAATATAGAATCAGATATTTTCAAAAAAGTTGGGGCAATTAGTGCTTAATTCCTACCATCTTTCAGGAGTGATCATTACTATATTTCTATTTGTGCTGGTAAACCTCTCCACCTCCCAGTACCATTTACATTTAGATGTGTTCAGGTACCTAACTTCTGCTGAAAGTCAGCAGACTTGCAAAAAAAGTGTGGCACTTGTCTATTTTATGGACAATACCTTGGAAAATGTGGTCCAAAAGGCTAAACTCACTTCTAGGACTGACTGTAAGTTACAGACTTCCCAAAATACATCACATCCAGGGGTAGACAGTCATATCTGTGTGGTGCTGCAGCAAGGTCAACTGAGGAATGGTGAGTTCACCTAGCAGGGAATGGGGTGAAATCGCTGGGAATTGCTACATTGTTGCATGTTTTCTTTATGCTGTTGCTTAATTACTGTGATGTTGTGGTGCCAATGTTTCCAAGTCATTTACATATCTGAAAATGTAACCTGAGATCTCCTATCCATTGCTCAACTCCTAAGTTTTCTTTATTCCACAACCTCAATTCAATTATTACTAAACAAGTTTACAAAATCTGCAGTTGTTTTGAGATCATTAGATTTCTCATTCTGCTTCATGCCCCCTCAAAGAAGGGTTTTTAAAGAGTCTCCTTACATATAACATTTTGCAATTTCTTAGGCATGTTGGGTTATAGACGTTACCTGATTTCAGTTACTGATAATAGCCTTGAAGGAGCTCAGTAATCGTGGTCAATGCTTATACTTCATAAATCTTTGGGGTTTTTTTTCCCTCTTTTGAAGAAGATTTTAAAACTTTATTCATTTGCAAAAAAAATAGTATTATTTTTTGCAGCTTGCTAGATTTTTTTGTGAGAGGATCATACTTATGCTTAAGGTTACTTACTAACATTTTAAAAAGCGTAGTACTGTTTGGTAATGTTATTATTTTTCAATCTTTGCAGCTTTTTAATATTCTACCCTGCTCTTATGAGATGCTTTGCACCTTTTAGATGCTTTATTTTGTAATTTCTAACAGTTCTTATAATCCTTTCCAGCCACATCAGATTTCATTCTTATTTTTACTGAAATAACTGATTTTCCCCCCTATTTCTTAAATAATCATCTCTAACATTCCATAGTAAACAGCAAGTGGTTCTAATCTCTCTCTTTCCATTCTTTATGCTTTCAAAGTTTATCTTTTAAAAGCTCAATATTTTTGGTGCTATGCTATATATTTCATAATAGCCTCAGGTAATTTTCAGATCTGATTATCACAAGATAACAGACGTTCAGTATTTCTCTCTCAATTATCGTACTTATGGCTTATGTCATAGAACTAATTCTGAGATCCTCTTTGATCTGTCTCTTTGCTCCCAACATTGTGGGGACACAGTGCTACGTTACTGCAAGATATAATCATGCAATAGTTAGTAATTGCTCATAGGAACATCATTAGAATGTTTGAGCCTCAAAGAGAAGTTTGTAACAGCTGGTTTTCCCACACGTTCCACAACCCCTGAAGTCCAGAGGACTACTCAAGTGCTTAATGCTATGCATGTCCTTAAGAACTCCAAAGCTAAGACTTTGCGGAAAGAGAAGGTCTTTTACACTTTCCACCTTTGCCAATCAGCCACACCTAGCAAAAAGGTGGAACAGTCTCCAGTTATCATGTGTGCCTTTCAAAGAGATTTATTTCCCCTCTCAATTTTTCATTTTTTTGTATTCATGGGGGTTTGCAAAAGACAACCCATACTTTGGATTCTGATGTCCTCCACAGAAACGGAAAGTTATCATTTTACAAAATTAGGCCTCAATCCCAGCACAGGATACTTACTGTTCCAAAATCTTGTGGAATGTATTATAAACCAGATTCATTGTTTTATTTCTCACCTATTGCTTCATTTCATGTAGTACTTCACTAGGCTTTAAGTCAGCATTTTCCTCTTCCTTCTCTTTGTAGTTTGGGAAACTGGGGTAAAGTTAATCAAGAAAATGCTCAGCTACCATGATCATTTTTATCAAGGTTTATGTAGATGCTTTGCAAGTCCTGCTGTTGTTATGAATTATTTCTTCTGCGTTGCCTCTTACTGAAGTATTGTAATTACTTCAGTGTACAAACCAGCTATTAGATTAATACACCAGAGCAAGGCTACAGCAACTGTTACTGAATGAATAATTTTAGGACTTGGTTTAGTATTATATATTAGTTGGCTGCCATGGAATTCAGTTAGCTGTTAAATCATTGTTACTGAGACCATAGTCTATTAAATATGTTTCTCCCCCTCTAAGAAATGAATTTGTGTACCAAAGAATTGAACTATATTATTTTGTGGAAGCTCTTTTATGCTGGCAAAAAACTAATCATTAATTGAAACTAAAAGTTTACAGATGCCTACAGAAGTCTGTCCTTCCCAGATAGTCTATTCAAGCACACATTTTCTTGGAAAACTACTGTTTTCTTATCTATCCAACTGCTGTATATATAACATCTAAAATCTGCGGTAGGACTAGTGCAAAACTTCATTTTCTTCTTCTCTCCTTACAGTCAGTAATAAGGATGACAGTATTCAAAGCACAGAAGAACTAGAAACTGGTTTACTTGGCAAAAGTATGCCTGTGAATCAGTTCTCAACATGTCTTTTCTAGACACTGCACTTTAAGTGCTGTTTTCTCTTACTTCCAGAGCAATGGCCTCCCACATCTCCTACCATAGCATGTATTCTTCTCCTCCATCTTAATTTGAACAGGATTTCTGTTTATTCCTGTTATAAAATTACTAATTTCCTATTTCTGGGTTTAGAAGTGCCTTTTGCGACAATCATGTAGACAACATGCTGGGCCTAATGATTCTGATGTCTTCATTTTCATGTTAGATTTCATTTCTCAGTTTCTGGAATAAACTGGCTGTGTAAACTGCTCTGAAGAAGCTCTGGAAAGGTAGCTGAACCTTTCACTCATCACTAATTCACCGTAGGAAGCTGTTAAATAACTGCATGAATTGTGTTATTTATATAAGTAACTGGAAATGATAATATTTAGTTCAGATCTAAATGAACCTGTGCATTCCTAATTTATAATTAGAAAACATTCTGTATTCTTTCAGCCTTCAAAGACATTTGTCTTTCATTTTAGTCTGTCATATTTTTGCATATCATCTTTTTCATTGAGCTGTTCCTTTATTTTTCATTGCTTTGAATCCAATAGCCTGTTGTTTATCTGCAACAAGCAAACATAACTGTTTTGCATACTAATCCTGACAAAATCTGCTAGTACTTCTTTTCACTGATTATTAGACATGCAGTACAATAGCTGTCACCAATTTTTTCTACATTACTAGATTCAATGCTCCATGTCTTCTGTTAGAAAGTGTGATTTTATTATTGTTTGCCCTCAGTCAGCTGTTCTATGCTACTTTTCTTTCTCATCTGAAGAGTCTTTATCTCATTCCTATTCTTTTCATTCATTCACCCTCTGTAGCTATTGCTAGGCTTTATTAATCATGTTTTGTTAGTAGAATTTCAAAGATTTCATCTTTGAGAAAGGAGGGACTTATATCCTTAGTTCCTCATCTATTTTTTAGTCTATGCAAGTTAAAAATAGACCTTTCAAATTAACTGGAAAGATGGCACAAAAAATGGCACTTCCAGAAGAAGCAAAATAATATGTTAAAATAAAAGTACAACTATGAAAAATCCCAGGAAAAGAAGCAGTACATAACATGATGTGCCTAGACCCACAAATAGGTTTGTTATACACTCCCCTAAATTGTTAATTTTCTGTAGCATTTAGATGCCCTACTCATGGGGTGCAGTTACATCCCAGTAGGTCCTGTTGCGTGCTGGTTTCAAAACAAGATTCAAATCTGCCTAAGCGTAATTCCTTCACCAGAAAAACGAATAAGAAATTCTATTCTCCCCTCTTGATCTATACAAACTACTAATAATACAGAATTAGGATGATGCTTATACAGAAAACAGCAGATTAAAATGCAGAGGAGAGGTAAGCCTAATTAAAGAGCAAGAACTACTCCACCCCACTTCTACAAAACCTGCTTTCATAAGAAAAACAATTCCTTCTATCACTTTACTCTTATACTGAACTCAACTGGGGAAACTAATTAGTTCTCCACAGCTGACCTAGCTGTGTTAGCCTGAAAACCCAAGAGCAGACAGCCGTGGGTATTTTCTTGTCAGAAAGAGGTTTTCAACTTCCAAAGACAGTCGATACACCCATAGCGTGAAAGGCAAAAACGTAATAGAGGCAAAGTTCATCTTTGATCAAATTACCCTTTAACCTGGTCAAACTAAGCCCATAGAAACCTCACCTTTATCCTGAGTGAAGTGAAAGGTTCACCACTAAATCCCATTTTTCACTCATCACAAGCCACTTGAGTTCACAGACCTAGGAGGACTTAACACACTCACACATGGGTCCAGGAGATGCTCAATTTGAATCCTCTCAAAAACAAAACAAAACTCAGGATATGCTCCTTCTTCTCTTTTCCCTTTCATTTTCAACTCCTTTCCACTTTTCCTGACCCAGGCTGAGCAGTCTCATTCTTTCTCACATCTGACAGTGATACCTCCTGAGACTCAAGCGGTTAACTGGAAGATGTGCTATTTCTAACATAGTGGACATCTCTTTCTTCCCTTTGTCATTAATTTCATGTTGGACATAGTCTTCTAGCTCTTCTCACAGGGAAAAGTTGTGGTGAAGCTGTAGAGAGAATTCCAGGAGGTGACCTAGCAGGGATCCAATACACCACTGATGAGCAAGCCCTCTCCAGCCCTTCCCCAGCCCTCTGGGCCACTGGGGAAGCCCCGTGGACCTCCTAGTCTGGTCCTTTGCAAGAAGGAAGTCACTCTGACATGCATTTCTAAGCAAGTCTGTTGCTTAGGTTGAAAATACTGCCTTCTTTTTCCCTTGCAAGGTTATGGTTTTTGAATAGCTGTGATTCTAGCAAAGATAGAATCTAAGTCTAGCAGTTAGAATAATTTTTTTGTTGAGAGTCCAGAGATACAGAGCTGGGCAGTTAAATTGACTGACTAACTCAATCTATTTTTTTTCCCAGAGAGTGCAGATTTCAGATCCTCTACAGCTTGTTTGCAGTCTTCCATCTTGTGGTTCAACGGTAGTTTGTATGTGATTTGGAGTTTCTTGTAACTTGTGTTTCACTGCATTTCTCCTAAGGTCCCTGCAATCTCCGATTAGCAGTAATTAAATTATGCTGAATCCTTGTGTCCTCAGGGAAAGACCAGTCACGAGACAGTTTTCATTGCTACCCTTCTTCATGACTTATGTTATACGCAAGAAACTAAGGACTTTGTTTTCATCCGTTAGAGAGAAACCACAGAATTTCCATTTATGTCAGTGGTAGAAGATCAAGATTTGAGGCCTTGCACTCAAGTTCAGCTGCCTACTGGAATCCACATCTAATATACATGTTGAGCTAGGTGCTAAACTTTTGGGTTCTTTTACCTGAGAAAGGAACAGTATTCCTAAACTAGAGCCACACCTTATCTTGTGGCTACACGTTAAATACAGAGGAAAGGGCAGGGAGCTCCTGTAGCTTGGAGCTAGGTGCCTATATCCAGATGTCTGCTGTAAAAAAAAACTGAGAAGGAATGCCACCTAAGTGTGATCAGTGGATTGACTCAGGTGGACTCTCATGTTCCATCCTGCAAGTACTTAATTCAAAACAGACTTGAGCCACATTCCAAGAAGTCCCAGTATGAACTGGAGAGCAAATTTAGGCATCCCTGGGTTTAGGAACAGATAAGTGGTGGCTTTGCACCTGGTTACACACAAATACCAGTTTTACATGCCCAGAGAAACATATAGGGGCATTTCAGCAACTATGAGTTTTGGGCCTTGATGTTTCTGGGGCTAAGAGTTTTGTTACACCAAACCAATTGCCTATTGCCCACTTTCGCTTACAACCTGCCAGAACTTCCTACTTTTAGAAGCTGTGTGTGCCAGCTCAAGAGAGATTGAGCCATTTCTTTCCATTTCAGACTCCCTACCAAAGACAGGTTTTTCAGGGGTAAAGTTGATCTCTCTCATAATAAACTTAGAGATGTACATGAATAATTAATTATTCTGACATACCTTTAATTACTGGATATTCATTTTTTTATTAACTAGTATTGCTAAAAAATTATGTAATGAATGTATGCACCATTAACAAGACAGAAAACCTGCCCTTTATGTCTATTTGGAAGCACGTCAGCGGGTCACAAAACATTATCTTTTCCCATTCAACCTTGACCGAAGTTAGAACTTGGTAGTTGTCATGGCAATAAGAGCATTCAAGTGGTAGAAAAGAGAAACTAGCCAGGTTCCTTTTGAAATTACTCTGATAGGGTATGTTCCTAGGAAGATTTATATACCAGGCAAAGATTGATAGTACTTAGTTTTGTTGTAGCTGAATGTTTTGAAAAATCCATCAGTATGATAAATGTGAGTTTCTTAGTATCAGGTATAGTTTTATCTAGCTTTCTGTTTGCCAGAACACACCAGTGGTTGAATAACTAAATGTCTTTTTTTTTTAAGTCAGACTAGTGAAACAAATAACAAGGAAACCAAATATGATTTGTTTTCCCTTTTGAGAGCATAGTAAAAATTAGACACCAAAATGAAAATAGTACTCTGCGGCCAGTTTTGCAGGAGGTGTTTTGCACTGCTCTGTATGCAGTGCAAACTTGCCTTTAAAAGCGAAACAAAATACTGTTGTTACTTCAGAAAGTTCTAGAGGCATTTAATAAAGCCAGTTGTGCACCTTGAAAGTATGGATAGTTTGTGTCACTAGGTATGTAACTGTCCTTCTGTTATTGTCAGTGCATTTAATTTAAGATTAATTTAATTGTCTGTGATGAGACTGCAGTAGCCATTTTTATGGCTTAGAAGATATACACTAAGGTCTGTTCTTGAAATTTTACTCTTGTTTTGGTTTTCATTTTCACTAATCTAAAACAGTTAAAAGAAAATGGATATTTTGTGTGAGAACGCGCAGACAAGAAATGTAGCTCTCCTCAGTGAAGACTTCCTCTGGCAGATCTGATTCCACAGCTCCCTGTAAATAAAACCACAGTAACATAGACCTTCCAGAAAACAACCCCCCTGGCAAGATCAGCTACATCTAAACAATTCCTGACTGATACTTTCCATGTGTACTCTTTAACTATTCCTATTGATGGAGAGTATACAGCCTTCCTAGGAAAGACATTCCAGTGCTTAACAATCCTTATAGTTGGGAAGGGGATTCTTTTCCTAAAGTCAAACCTAAATCTCTCTTGCTGTAGTTGAAGCCCTTTATTTAGTCCCTTATACACATTGAATATGAAGATTAATATATTCTCTTCGTCTTTGCAGCAATATTTTCTTTTACATGTGAAAACTGTTACTCTCCCTCTTCTCAAGGTGCATCAACTGAACCAAACCAGTCAATTTATTCCAGCTAATTTGTTTATCCTACCCATCAGCTCACCTTGATAAATCCCATGTTCTTTGCCTGCCCCAGCTGTGAAGGAAAGTACATGAAGTCAGTTTTGGCCAAAAGGAGAGGGCCACCCTAAATGTGATTTCCAACAATATTTTACACTGCAAGTGGGATAGGGTAAGAGGAATCTCATGGCTTTCATGACTCAGTGTACAGGAAATAATTATGTTGGTTTCAGTAGGGCAGCCATAAATTAACTTTTCTAAACAAAAACAACATAAGGCTGTTTTAATCTTTCCTCAGAGATCTTGTTTTCTAATCTTCTACTCATTCTTACTTCCCTTTTCCAAACTCAGAAAGGTTCCTATCTGTCTTGCAATCTGGTGTGCATGCCTAATTGTAGTACTGAAACCTGAGTTTATACTCAACAAAGTGTTATGCTATATGATACCCTGTATAGCTGGCTGCTTTCTTTTTACAACAGAACGATAGATTCTGCAAGACTACTTTCAAACCAGGCATACTCCACCTTCTACTTGTGCAGTTGATTATCTCTACCTTAAAAAGCATGGTACTTTGTAATTGTCTTCATTGAATTGCCACCTTTTTTTTCTTTTTTTCCTTTTTGTCAAGATCATTCTCCATTTTAATCTTGTCTTCCACTTTCCTTGCAGCCCCTCCCAGTTTGAAGTCAAGCAGTGAATGCTCTGTAGAGTGCTCAGCAGTTACACACCCCACACAGCACTGAATTCTACATGTTTGGCACAGCAGGGTTTGCAGACTTGTCTTGCTGCTATTAGATGTGGTCCTTCCTAGCTGTATAATGGAACAGGTAGACTGAAAAGCCAAAGAATTTAATAACCATGAAAATAACTCTACCTTCTAATTCCAAGGGGAGGTAGGCTGGGTCACATTTGAAAATAGGCTGCTTATGTGGGAATATAATTATGTGCATTTTTACCTTGAAAGAGGGTATTTAAATATCTGACCCTCAATGAGAGAGCCCAGTAGTAACGTGCTGTCGAATTTTCTGCCCCACCCTGGTTTTAATGTGGTTGCTGTTATTTCCAGTGTCATTAGGATACTCAGACAACAAAACTAATAGTTTTGATGAACATGGTATTATTGTCAGTTTTCAAGTTGTGAAGCTAGTTTCTGCCAAAAAAGACCTTGCCTAAATGTAGAAGAGACAAAAATATATCATAACAACACCATTGAATAAAGGGCTAGCAGGTATTACGAACAGAAGCACTGAGCACCATAACATTTGTGTTCACTGATATACTGCCAGGAGAATTTCACACTATTTTGGAGAAAAAGTTTCAGAACCTGGGAGTGACTTTTAATGCAAGGAGAACTGAAAATAGAAGCTGTTGCAGTTAGGAGATCACTGTTTCTTCCACAGCCTCTTACGTAGGCAGAGAGAGACAGATTGCATCCCAAAGGCTGCTGAATACGTCTGCCCTGTTTATCTGATGTTACTGCTTCTCCAGGCAGTACTACCTTGCACTAGTATTTTGACTATATTTTAATGTAATTTTAATGGGTAGTCTGATATTAGCCTAGAAATACTATTGTATTTGTATAACTGGAAATTTTGTTTTGTTGTTCTAACAATTTTGCATCAGAATTTTGGATATGGGGGAAAGGGATACCAAACACAAAGCAACATAACTATAATGATTTCAGGGACATGGGGAAGAGAGGTAAAGCCACAGGGAAGAATCCTAAGACAAGTGTTGAAAATGACAAAAAAGGTTAGTCTGTACCAAGTCATCCCCCTAACTCACCCTCTAGGGAAGAAATCTTTACTAATGATAAATATTTTTGTGTATTTTGAAGAGAGTGATTTTGAAGTGCTGGAGGAAAATAATGGAAGGTGATCTCCATTCCCTGTCTGTAGTGGCTCAAAGCCAAATCTGATGTTCTGTGTAAAGGCTGAAATGAAGACATTGCGACTGAAGTTAAAGGGCAGATATAGGAATATCTTTGTGTATTTTACCACCCTTGATTCACATTTGTCTTCCTTTTCCTTGGGATAGAATTGAGCCGTTATGGAAGTCTACAGCCATAGGAAACCATTTCATTTGCTGGAGTCCTGTTATTTCAGCTCAGAGAACAGGCAATTTGAAGCTCTGGGACTGTCATCAAACTTGAGCCATTTACAATTAATGCATAGTTTCAGTTAGTGAAATGAAATGAAATTCTGACTTCCCTGATCCATAGAAACTTATACACACGCTCCTTAGTTTGTAGATATAAAGAATAAGCTGGGCTAAAAAACTCCCTATCATATAATACATACTAAACTATTACATTTGGCAAGTAACTTGCCATTGCAATTTAGGCATCCAAACGCAGCATTAATATGGAGAGTTTCAGTCTGTTGTATTTCATATTTTTAATCAGTTGTGTTTACTACCTTAAAGCTATATTAGTGTGCATTAGTAGATAAATATCTACACCTCTGTGGCCACATAAAGCAACTAAGACACCTTTGTGATATGTTTTCTGTGGCAATAATATGTGCTAAACTTAGTATCATATATGAATTATAAAACATTAGTATTTTATTGGTATTAGTGAATCAGTAATATTTCATGTAGTTTGGGCCAGCAATGGGAAAGACACAACCTCCTTCTGGTCGTTGTTTGTCATAGCATTCTCATTTCCTTTCTTGGTCATTGTTCTTATAGCACCTACTTATTGGCACTGACGGGATAATTTGAGCTACTTTATTTAACTATAAGCAATAATGAATATACCTAGTAAGCCTAATAGTATATGTCGAACACTTACAACCACATTTATATTTGAATATTTATTTTCATCTCTCTAGTGACTGGCATTGAAAACATACTGTTTTTTAACAATGTTGTGCTTTTTATGCAGAAGAATATAGAACTTGGTCTCAAAACTCCAGTTCCTCTCTACATTCCTTTACATTTCCTCAACATAAGTTCGTTTTTTCACTTTACTTTTCACAGTGATAAGTCCTCAGCATAGGCAAGCTCATTTCTCTCTCACTGCAGGAACATATTAATGAGTATTACACTTCATTTGGCTTAAAATATAATAACTAATACTCACACTAAGTATTTTTTAGTCATGCAGTTTATGCTGTCAACTGAAATGCCTTTTTCCTAAGGGCTCATTAGATATCTGAGACAAATGATGAATTGTTGAGTATTAACATATTTTCTGCAACGCTGAAAAATGTGTAGGTTATTGTTTTCATGCTAAGCAGGTAATCTATGAATATATCATTTGAAGTATTCACTATCCTCATTTACTATTTCATGGATCTAATCTACATGCATTTCCTTGCAAATGGCTGACCTGCTCACAATAAGATCAGCAAGGCTACAAGATTTATTGTTGGCCTGTTCTAAAAGAGCCTGATTTAGAGAAGAAGCTACAGCAGTGACTGAAGACTTAATTAGAACAATTGTGCAAGTTACCTCACATTTTTCATGACCGCTAGGACAAAATATTCTCCTTGAAAAATCCTCAGATGCCTTTTCTTATTTTTCAAAAAGAGCATGATCAATAATGACACATCCTCTTGACCAGATGCCATAATGTTCTCAGGTGAGAGTCATGAATTCAGCAAATACATTTGATGCACAACATATGCAAAGTCTGCCAACTATTCAAAGCCTTCTCCATTTGTCAGAATATATATTTCATTGACTGGAATTACTGGAAGAAGTGGCCAAGCAACTATAGGTGGTATATACGTATACATGCACTGTCACCATGCTGCCACATATCACTTTCTCTAGGACTACATCTGTTCATAGTTACAGCAAGTGAGTTAACACCTTTGTCTTTAACTTGCCTTTTTTCTAATTGTCCTTTTCCAGATTAACCTGATGCAAATAGCAAACTTGTAACAATTAACAAGTTGATTTACTTTAATTTTTTAAGTGTTTACCAAAGTTGTCTGTCAGAGTTAAGTTAATCAGATATTTTATGCATATATTTATATGCTTATCTTTAAAATGTATATCATAGCTTACGGCCACTAAGCCTGTAGTATCACTATGTAAGAGGCGAGGGCTACAGGGAGTGGTGTATGCTTGATTATAACTACTAACACAGATTAAAATAGCACATGAATTTTCAGATCCACTTCTGGAAGATTTGAAGGGGAGCGCTCACTGAGAAGGCAACAATTTAGGTCAGCTGGCTCTTGCAAAAGAGAGAACTGACTCATTCATTAGGAAGAAATATGCATGTGGGTTTTGTTTTTTATTATTTCTGTGAGCTAAAGATATGTCCACTTCAAAAATACTAATTTAACATAGGTTTTCTTAGCAAATCTCATAAAACTAGTGATCCATAAAGATGACATATTTTCAACACATTGAGGTTTAGTATCTAAGCATACTAAGAATAAAGAGCTTTATGAAGGCAGAATTTGTGTCAAATGACTGTCCTAAGATATGGAGAAAATCAGACCAAGTTGTTAAATGATCTTTAATGGCCTTAGCATTTATGAATTTTTTAAAGGCTAATAAATGAATTATTTTAAACTTTATGGGTCATTATCAGTACCCAGCAATTCCACTGGCATGAATAATTTTGGGAGCCAGCATCCTATTTAGTCCTTAAAAGGGGAGAGTATGGGATGTCTTGAATGGAACTAAGATAACACATTCTGCCTATGTTGAAATATTTACTATTTGCTGAGTCAAAATCCTATGTCATAATAGAAAAAGGTATTTTTCTTAGTTTCCATCTTCTTTCACCACTCCCTTCATAACCTCCAATTCTTTTGTACTAAATCGGCCTCAGGTCTAGGGTAGTCAGTCGCTGGCTTGTGAACCAAATACTGTTCTCGCAGGCTCATTCTGCTTTGTGCTGTACATACTGTCAATACTGTTAAGTGTACTAGAATTGTTTGGCATGTGGAGACAATTTGACCTCTTCTTCTCTGCTTCTGCTGCCCCCTCTTTCTTACCATTCACTGTTTAAGGTTTATAACTGATTGTCTCTATGTAACAATTTATATGAAAAATACAGTCATCTTCCAGGAACATATTATGCTCTTTTAAGACAGTATAATGAGAAAAACATACAATTTTGTCCACAATTTAGGAAAACAAAATATTCTCTCACAAAAATTACCAGAATCTGTCTTGTTATTGCTGCAGTGATAACTCTTGCTCATATTCTAGTGTTCTCACAAACACAAGCCTGCCACCTTGTTTTCTTTCGCTAGGTGATGACAGCGGCTATCACATGCATCCAAAGATTCATGTGTACACTTCTGTCTCCTCAGTTCATAGAAAATTCTTCCTCTGTTCTACAGCATTGCCCCCACTTCTTGCAAATAAAGCTGTCTGCAGTTTTTAGTCAATAAAGTTGATACAGAGAACAAACATGTTAAACTATCCTTCATATTAAACACTACCCCATATGTGCTGAAATGAAAACCATGTAGTAAACAGGCGCTAAGTAAACCTTGGTTTTGTGCTTTCAACATGGGATTTGCAGTTTTTATAGACTTAATAGTTCTAGTAGGAATTAATTCTGTTTGACTAGTATGAACATATTTCTTTATTGCAACTAGACAAAGATAGTATGAGAGAGGATTTTTCACTGCCTTAAATGTCAGCGCAGGGGCCAACTCCTGGTGAATGTCAAAAGAAGATAGGTGTCCAAATGCCATTTTGTGCTGCTGAAAACAATATTTTACATGGAAAAATTGCTGTCTCTTTTAAATGGAAAATCGCTTTTTCTTTATCTAGACATGTATGTCTGTATGTGTGTGAGCATAGATATGTAGATACTACATTAAATTCAGAATCTTTCTTAATATGTTAAGAGACAATACTAAGGTACAGAAAGTAAGTTGAGTTCTTAATAGCGAATAACATGAGTTAAGTCCCTCTGGCCACTGGGTGTCAATGTTGACGCATATTACATCAAGGAAGAAGAATTTAATAGGCAACAGAAAACAAATCTTTCCAAGTAGATAGTATAAATAGATTGTATGGGTTGACTGGGAAAACTTCCTTATTCCTTTCCTCGTACAGAAATGTTCACTTACAGTAACTAAGCAGATACAAATATTCCCATTTTTTTCCATTGCTCATTCAATATGTTTGGGATACGATTCCATTATGGAAGTTTATTTACTAAATTTCACTATGCTTCAGCTGTGTTGAATTCACTGCTTGATTACAAAGACAGAAGCTTTTTTTTAAAGGCAAAATCTAGTGACTGATTGGAAGAAGAACTTGAAGAATTTGAAAAATCAACATATTTTACTGATATTTCTGTATAGATTTTGCTACGTTCTTTAACATTCAGGGCCTGATGTCTTCAAAATGAGCTAGCTAGGCTTACTGATTTCCAGGACAGCAAGGAATCTTTGCTCACTGTGGTGTACATTGCTATACTGGATTAAATATGTTTGTTAGCCCATATTTCTGTAGTCGTCAAACTGTTGGTGGCTATTTGTAACTATTCTGCTATAGTCTTCAGAAATAAGTTTGCAAGAAGTGAATCAATATATTACCAAGGACTTACGTCCTTTTTTTAACACTTGAATGTCTGATGTTCACTGTTGTCTTTAAATACTGAGGCATTTCCTTTCCAACACATTTTAAAATGCGTGAGTACCAAAACTTACAAATAGGATTTTAAAAACTCGCTTTATCATGACTTCTGCAGCTCCCTCCCCCCCCCCCACCAAATTCACAAGAGAAAACATTTTTCCTTTTAAGTAAGCAGTTATAATAAAAAAGATCTTCTGATAAAGCATAATAGCATTTTGATAAAATTATACTTTTTTAATTGCTGAAGGGCCAGATGACAAACCAGCAAGAAAGAAGTTGTAAGTCTGTCTGTCTTCTGATTTTTCTCTTTTCTATCCTTTTTCTTTATTGTGGTAGTTACCTACTGTAGTAACTGTATTTAAATTCTGTCTGGGTCATGCCTGTGCAGATTCATGGCTACTTCTCATATAATTATATTGTTCCAGGAGGGAAATTGTAATTTAATTTTAATAAGCTAAGCACACAGTTTGACTTGGAACACAAATTGGACATTCCCACCTGCCAATTATAAATAGCCACCTGTAGATTATCAATAATGAGAATGATCTGGTAAGAAAGCTCTTTTTGGCTTCCCTCAAGAAATTACTTTTCTTTTCAGTTATCAAAGATCTCACAGTAGAAACTTTAGCTTGGAGACATGATGACTGAAAGCAACAGTCCATTGCTAGTATCAAAGATTAGGAGCAAGTGAGCATTCTCATCCTCCTCCCCACCAATATCAGTATACCAGGAAACTGGCAATTCAGCAGAATCTCTGAATATCAGTCATAGATTATATGTTAATTGGAAGGAATGTTTAAGCTTATTTTTTGTGTATGCATTTATACCATCTGAGTATAGGGAAACACAGAATTGTGACCTTTGGAGCCTCAGGTATATTATCATAAGTTTTAGGAAAGAAGAATTTAAATTACAGCATTGCAGTGCCAATACTCGAGAAGAGGGAGTCAATACATCCCTTGTTACCATCCATTTTTCCCAAATATGCCTCCAGAACCAGCAGAAGAATGACGTTCCACACAATTGCAAAAGAAGGCTGTCGGAAGTGCATCTTGCACAAATGCCTCCAGCAACAGTCAGAATCTGAGATTGGTTTAGAGGGGAAACTGGTAATTGGCTTACAGAAAAGGAAGAGGGAAGGAGAGAGAGAGAAAGAGCAAGCCTAATCATTTGAACGCTTATATGGTAACTTGCGCTGTTGCAGGAATTATAACAGTAAATACTAGTTTGTATTGTGCTATGCCACATTACAGGTCAGGCAGGTAGGATAAGATTATGTAGGAAGAAATCATTTTTCACAACTGGTGGAATGACTGCTCAGTGCTAGGTTTCTAGAAACCATTTCCCACAATGCAATAGAAATCATCAAAGTGTTTCTATTTATTCTTCCTTGTTCATGTTGTACAGTAGTGTCTGTATTACATAAATATAATTTTACAGAAGTCTGAAAGAAACATCAAGTATTTTGTAAATGCCATCTTTTAATAAATAATGCAGTTTCAAAAATGAGCATCAAATAATTATATCCTGCAAGTATTGTCTTCCAGGATAGTGTTTATTTTCAGAGATAGTCCTACTGGAGATTAATATAATCTTTACATTCAGTAAGACACAGGACATGATTAAAGTGGTATACAAATACTTGTTCTAACTTCCATGACATAATTGGAGAAATAGAGTTTACATTAGGAAAAAGCACATGATAGTGAAGAGTCTGTAAAATATATGATTTCCCATCCTATAGGATAGGGCTTGCAGCTTTTATGCTTTGTAGTGCAGCAATACATAGTCAATTATGAGAAATTATTTAGTAGATGATGGAAGTGGTCAGTTCTTGCTTCAAACAGGCCAAGAGTATGACAAAGCAACTTAAGTTCTTGCAAGGCACACAAATGAATATACACATGCTTAATTAAAAAGATCACAAGGGGAAACATTTGTCAAACAGCATTTACAAGCAGATAAACTCAGTTTATTGGATACCCAATTAACTAGTATCCAGTTAACCTAGACGGAGGAGGATGAAGATAAGAAAAAGTTGCCACAGGAAAAGCAATGGGACTTGAATTGTATTTGGGCAATTATTCTCCACATCTGTTTGTATGTGCATTGAGAGACTAATCATTCTGGGATCTTTTGATATTTCATGGAAAGAGAAAAAGCATTTGTCCATAACCATTTAAAATCAGGTATACGTGGAGTCTTGGCCAATTCTTACCCAATGGAGTACCTCAGTTAAGCTTCTGATGTTAGGTAGGATGAATCTGGGCTGCTTATCCAACATATATGATATTTGCTTTATGGTACAATTATTATCTGATTATTATTCTTATATGAAGATGTCCCTTCTGAGTGTTTTGAGCTCTCTAGTTGCTGAATACTGTGTGAAAACATACTATGTATGTCACTCAGAGTAAGATTATATCAGTATTTTTCCCACTAAGGAGTATCTTGCGTAACACAGTGACATAAGGAAACTTTAGCTAAATCTGGAGCTATTTAATTTGCCCTTAAATAAAGTAATAGTAGAAAAATGCCCAGAGTAGTTAAGGCAAAATTGCTGTGCAATCTGTAATTTTGGAATTTGCTAATTTTAGTTGTGCATTTTTCCTCATTATTTTTGCATTTAATTAAACTATCAGTCCACCATTTTATTAAAAAGCAAACAAAAATTAGTATCATCTTTGAAATTTCCTGAAAAATAATTTATTCTCCAAGTTAGTACCTGATCTTTAAGAGCCTGTGATTTAGTTTACAGGAGAAACCTGTTCCATGAGAACACATTCAAAGTGAGATACCATTACTGGAGTTGTCTTGAATCAAAACATCTCCTGTCAAATAATTCTTAAGCACAGTTTACTAGACCAAAGGGTATTTTCTTGAGGTTTATGGTGAGTTTTGTTTTTAAAAAAAAAAAAAATCATTTAAGAGACGACTTAGTGCATTTAGTATTCCATTCCACAACAGGAAAGTATAAAGTAGCTAATTTAGGTGTTAGAAGGCTGATTCATAAAACAAAAATGAAGTTGGCTACAGATCTGGGAGTTTGGTGTTTTTATGCAGGTAGGAAGTCTTTCCTAAAGGAAAAAAAAATACTTAAACTAAGTTAAATAGTAAAAAAACACTGCATAATCCGAAGGGATTTCTTCTGAACATTCTGCCTTTATTATCAGTTTTTCAGGATACTGGCTTGTTTGAAGTTGCTTGTTGCATTGCAGTAAAGGTGATTATTTTCAGCTCTGTTAGTCACCTTATTTCTCTTATTTATTCCTCATATTGTTCTGGCATAATTTAGTTAAAGCTAGTTCTTATGTGAATTAATTTAGCTCAGACTCTCCCCAGTGCTGCCTCTAAATAACTTACACAGAATTGGAGTCATCCTATAATAGAAGGATATACTGGCAGATACTGACCTCCACTCCTTTCAGTGATTAAAATTAATTAGTTTTTCAATCTATGACAGTTATAGTAGCTGGGACTGTACATGCTAGGATAGAATCAGAAGTAATAAATACTTAGAACCACACTGTGTCCTTTTCACCCTCCAACTACTCACTATAGCAGAGGTCCTTTGAGAAGGTCTTTCTGGCTCCAAAATTAATAGTGTCCAAAATTATGGACTGGAAATTTTGATGTAATTTATGTCAGAAGACATGCCTCATGATGAGGACCCATCCTTGATAAGTCAAGGAAGGAACCTCCAATAGAAAATGGCACCTGGGAAACTTGCTTCCATTATAAAAATTAATCCTTGTGCGTGCTTTGAAATTCTTGGGTATTCTCCTACCTTGCCCTTAGAAAACTGCATAGCCGTAACTGGGCCACACTTAAACCACAGTTCAGAAAATGGAATATATCAGCACATCAGAGTCAGGTATCCTCCGAGTTAGGGAGTTTTCAGGGCAGTCAGAATACAGTTGTTTGAGTCAAAACTAATGTATGCTAGACTTTGATGTATGCTAGGCTCTGGTTTGAGACTCTGATCTTACTGCATGATAAATGTTTGCTCATTACAAAAACATTCTATTATGTGCCATAAGTATGAGATTTTGCTCAAAAGAGATTTAAGGCTGTAAATATCCACTGATTGCACTGATAATCCCAAAAGCTAGTCAAAAGAAAGAGCACTGGGGGCCTGATCCAAAAGCTAATGAAGTGAATTGGAATAGACATACTGAACAGTGAATCCTCATGTAAGTCTTGTAAAGAAGCAGAGATACATACAGATTTGGACAAGTACTTTCAAACATGCACTGGCTGTAAAATTGGACATCTCAGTCTGTGGGTAGGTGCCTATTCAGTCAATTCCATTCTGAATCCCCATCAGTTCCTAATGATCCCACTGAAATTAATGTCAAACTTGTGGATGCACAGTGCCTTTCAAAGTCAGGTCATCCAGTTGAGAAGCTAAAATATGGATCTGAGTCCCTAAAAGTAGACCGCCATATTTGCAAACATTTTGAAACAAATGCTTTCTGACTCCTACCCTTGTGTACTCATCAACAAACAAGGAGAGAGTTGGTGTAATAGAACTTTCTTCTGCTTTGGATAAAATGAATTATTACAGGGCACCAAGTGTGAGTGGTTAGTGCTTGATTGCAGTGTTTGATTGTTCAGATATGTTTGAAACACTAGCAGATGGAGAGATCTGTAACCGCTTGATATTTCTAGTCATTTCCCATATGTAGTTCTCCTCTGAGACTGCTTCTGGCTTCAAAACCATTTTGCTGGGCAATGTAGGATTGTCTCTTCTCAACATCCTTTACCATCTTGGCTGAAGTACACGTGCTATAACTGCCCAATGAAAATATTCACGTGCTTTTTCAATTCCATTACTCATAATTCTTGGTACCAATGAAGACATGGATACAGTTGATTTCCTACAAAAAGAGAGCGCTCTCTGGTTTCTGGATAACGTTTTCTTCCTAGGTATCCATAGTTATAACTAATCTGAGCAACTTCTGGTCAGAATCCTGGCTACACTCTTGCTCCCCTGCCAAAGTGAGATGCAGACACAGACCAACCCCTCTCTTCCACATGCATCCTGGACTCCACAGAAAGAAATCTGGGTACACAAGCAGAATAAGATGTGTTGCACCCTCTTCATATGTCTGACACCTAGAAAACCAGGCCCCAAGACCCTGAGATGTGGCACAGAAAACACCTGCAGTTCAGCTGACAAGAAACAACTTACGCTAATCTATTTCCAGAGTCTTAATTAAAGTAAGCCTGCTTAGAATATACACCAAGTCACACAGCCAAATATTCGTCACTCATACTTTGATTTTGATATTTAAAAAGTTGCAGTGTTACAATTTCAAATCACAAATAGTTATTAGTGTCTTTCTTTGCTTCTTTTATATACTGTCATCACTTAGATAGGTCCGTTCATTTTATTGAAAGTTTAAAGGGTTACAGATATTGCTGATACTGCTTTTCTTCTTTCTGCACTATGGAAAATTTGCCTGTGTCCTTCAGATTGTCCATCTAAACCATTCAGGTATATTTGTCCAGGTGGTTTTATGTTGTAGAAAATAGAATCTTTGTGAATTCATTAGCTTTTAGACAACAACCATGAAAATATCAAGATATTAATTTATCCCAACATGCCCAGTGATTTAAATGCCCCACTTGCTTAAATGTTGCTGATGTATTACATTTCACTGAAAGTTTCTCTTTAAACCCACACTCTAAAGAGTATTATATTGTTAATGCAGTAAGGAATGATTTCTCTTGATCTGAAATACTCAAATCATTATTGAAACAGTAAATGTGAAGCATTGTAGATATCCTTACATTAAAAAAAAATGCATCAAGTACAAAAGTAACAGAGCAAAGAGCAGTGCTCAGCAAATTATTGCTAAGGCTTTGCTAGGTCTCCAAGTCAAATTGCTTGTTTTATGAAGAGCACAGAAATGCCTCGTGCAAATCCTTATTATCAATCAACTCTCTCGTTTTTCAGGAGCAAAATTATAGTTGTGTCATCATGACTCAGTGGAAATTGGTTTTCTCTAACATTTCTTTCAGTCCCTTGAAATAAATCCTTGGGAAAACTTCCAAGGACAATGTTTCTGTTATGCAAAAGGAGTTCATCAGTTCTTAGTTTTCTTCTTTTTATAATCCTGTGGAGCTAGTGCCTAGCAGAGATTCTGCAGGATCTTAAATATACAGTATTAAGCTATTAATCCATATACAGATATACAGCTCAACACTTTCATGTTCCCTAAGTGATTAGATCTGTAAAAAAGACAAACAACTTCAAAAATTTATTTTTCTCTACTTTTCTATAGTCTTTTTTCTTTGTAGGAATTGGATATTTTTGCTGGCTGTGCGTAGTCTCAGATGTCTCTGTGTGTAAGAATGCGGTACCTACTTAATCAGGCTGTCTCTATTTCAGCAGGAGCTGTTGCCAAAAAGACCACAGGTCTGGACTTCATTAGTCTTTTTTTTTTAAGGGCATAGTTACTGTAATTTAGATTCTTCATTGACTCTCAGCAGAAGAAAATAATTGACTTTAAAGACTACAGCTTACTGCTCCTGTCTCTACTTCATGATGTGGAGCTGTGGCAATTTATTCAAGGATCTGTGTGAATGGGCATCTATGGAGAGGCAGGCAAGATTTGAAAGACAGCTCATAATATAGACTGCAAGGATGAGATTCAGGTCACCTACCTTTAAATTTTGATAAGGTATGAATCTAGGCTCTTGCTTTAGTTGATGCAAGAATCTCAGTCAATCCAATCAGTGGAGTTTAGAAGGTGATTTATCACCCTCTTAAAAAAAAAAAAAAAAAAAAGGTACTTCTGGTTAGCATGGTAACTCTCTTGACTCTGCTGACTGAACTGATCTTCACTGACTGTTACGGGAATCTAGGCATGTAGCTCAGATCCAAGTTTCAACATTTTAGGCACCAAAATTAAGGCAAGGTAACTCCCATAAAGACAGAATGAATCCTATCTGAGATGCCAAAAGCCAATATTTATACCCAATATTTATAAAGCAATATTTATTCCTAGTAGTGCTATTTTGTTTTGCTTAGCAGCCTACCGATCCTAATCACAATTACCCCTCCATAAATATGCCAAATCTGGCATTCAACTACTTCAGTGATGATATCTTCAGCATTTAAGTATGCTACAAACCTCAGTGTGAAGTACACTTTGCATCCACTGCAGTATTTCTCATACACAGTCGCTCTTCCATGCCATGCTTCCACTATGAAGTTTAGTGTAGTAAGAACAAGAAATTCTGTCCAACTTCTTATGCGTTACCTCACATTTCAGCAGTAGCATAATCCATTGAATGGGATTCACCTTATTAGGTGAATCCAGACAAATCATTCCATGTCCAGGACTCTCTACTTTATTTCTTTTTATGGCTACATAGACTGCAAACTCTATTTTATAGTGCTTTACATAGCAATTAGAACAATGGCTCCTTTTCTAATACAAAGCCTCAAGTACTATAATAATAAAGTATTAATTTGCTCTGCTCTCTTCAGGCAAGTGCAGAAGTCTGTACATCTTTAAGGATTTTCTCTTAAATCTCAGATATTCTGCTGCATTATATAACAAATGGCTGATAAACAATTTCATCTGACTTTCCTCTGCATCTTACACTTTTCTTTTGGATTAAACAATCTTTTCTTGATTGTACTTTCTTTAATCCAAATGCTTCAAAAATATTGAAACAGAAGGGAAGATTATACATCATAAAACACAATGCCACTTTACTTCATACTATGAAAACAGAACTTTCTTAAGATAAAACTGGCTTTTCTTGTATGTAAAGGGACTACATTAAAAAACACCAATTGTTAGAATATTGACTCTTAGTAAAAAAGATTAAAACCCATTTTATTGCAGTCAAGTCAGAAGCAGTAAAGATGTACAGTCCTGCTCTTATTGGGAAGAAATCTTGTAATTGTCCTTTTTTCAGTTAAGAACACTAATTTAGTAATTGTTTTACAGGTTCACAATACAAGTCTGTGCATTCTGAAAAAAGTTACTTTTTTCCAGTTTGTTACATTAAATTACTTTCTCTTTTAAGAGACATATCATAAGGGATTGACTTTAGGCTTGAATGCATTTCAGGGCAGCTATTCACCTGTCTTTGAATAAGCACTCCTATTCTAAATCTTTTCTGTAAATATTTTACAACTTAGAAACTGAGGCTACAGTTGAGAGAAATCTTAAAGCATATTCCTACAATTTCTATTTTGACACATAAATGAGTGAGTAGAGAAACCTGCAACTACTAGTGGCTCTAATGTGGCTGAGATGAAAATTTCAATTAAGAAATTTATTCATGGCCAAATGGCATTATTGGCATTATATTAATAGTGGTAAGTACTCACTATTAATTATTAACCCGATTAATCCCCCATCTTGCTTTATAGAAGAGTAAAGGCGGTTTTAAATGAGTTTATGTAAAGAAGTGTATACAGTCACCTGTGGCATTAAATAGAAAGAGCTATGCAGGTTCCTGTCTGCCTTGCAGTCTCCTGTACAATAAGAACAGCTGACAGTTTTTATAAAACCAAGTAGTTTGCTTTTTTCTGGAACTGGCTACTCTGGTTCCCAGCTCAGGTCTGCAGGTCAACATGTTTCTGGTGCCAGCTGTCTTTGTACTAGGTCTATGCATTGCTTGGCATTTACGTTTTTATGAAGAACGAAGGCTAATGCTCTAACCTTCAGACTCA
Source organism: Struthio camelus (assembly GCF_040807025.1). NCBI lineage: Eukaryota > Metazoa > Chordata > Aves > Struthioniformes > Struthionidae > Struthio > Struthio camelus. The sequence continues at coordinate 15,296,545 of NC_090949.1, forward strand.
GGCTCAGAATTACAAACTGCTCTTCCCTTTCTGATCATGTGGGAATTTCAGGGCATGCAGCCAATTTGAAAAGATAATTTAAAGTGTATTTTTTGTATGATGATGTCAGCATAAACTGTGCCTTATTTTTGTGTTATTGAATCATATTATTTGAAGACCGAGCCACGTTGCCCATTCAGTTTGTTCAAAGTTTGTTGAAAGCTAAGATAACAAGTACCCAAACAAGTTCCTTCAGCAAACAAAATTTCAGAAAGAAACCAGCACTTTTGCTCTCTGGAGTTAACACCCATCATGAAAAGAATGAAAGCCAAAAACCTAGGAAACACCAAGCTTTTGATCAACTTTCCCACAAGGTCCAAGGATATTCTCCTATTATAAATGCTTGTCACACATTGTACTTTCTCATTTCCGGGCTGAAGTTCTTTGTGGCCAGGTTATAAGCCTTCTGTTCTTGTGCCAAACTTATCCTCAAGCTCTTCGTGTTTACTCAGTGTTAAGCTTTGATAAAAAGCACCCACATTTCTGGAAATGTATTAACTCTATCCATTCTTGCTTTTATCACAGCTACCTTTGTGACAGATTATTCCACTACCTTTACTATTCTACATCTTCCTCTTCTTCTACTGTTGTAATATTATCAATTTAAGTTAAAGTGTGTTTCATTCCCCATTATCTGAGACCTAAGAGCAAGTGTGTGGTCACTTTCTACAGTTTAATTGAAGCATTGAGCTGAATTAGTGTGACCACTAACCCACTAATAGCTTAATCTGAGCCTTGAGATATCAGGTAATTATTTTGAAAATATAGCTTCCAATCAAATTCTTTAGCTTCATTTAATGTTAAAAGGACAGCTATCTTACCCTTCTATATAAAAAGTTTGAATTCTAATTGTATTAATCTGGTATCTGGCATGACTGGCATCTGTGTTAATCTGGCATGACTAGTATCATGCTCATGTCACAGTGCAATATTAACATGAACTCACTGCTATATGGATTATTCTTACTTTTCTTTCATTTGGTAACTGTTTAGTTAATCTTACTTTGGCAAGAAGCACTAAAAGTAGTTTGCACTTAATACTAGTGCTTACTTAGGTTTATTTTTATTTATTCAAATTTATTAAAATCTATAAAAGGGTACGCTGAGTTATAGTGATTTCAATGAGAAATATAGGCCAGAGCCCTTGGTGAAGTACAGCTTGCTCAATTAGGGCCTATTTGCTCTCCTCTGAATTAACCTTAGGGTTCTTACAAAAGCTTACACTGCAGCCATCTGTATTGTTACCTATTCTTGTGAAAAAAAATAGAACGTTTACTCTCCAGGGCTGCTGATGATGTACTTTTGATAGGCACAGCAATTTGAAGGGATTTTAATGATACAGAAAAAATATTTAACAAGGGAAATTATTTATGTTTGGTTTTCCCACCCAAATGGAAAAGGAAGTCATAATGATTTAAATGATGAACCTTTCCAGGAAGTGATCAACTCATTTCCTTGGACTTGATGAAAACCGAAACTTGCAGGAACCCTTGGTGAGATAAAATCTTACAAATAAATATCTCAATTAATATCCTGAGACATCTGTTCTACAGATGCCTTCTTGTCCTTTAATAAATATGTAGCCACTTGTTTTCCATTCATAGTGTATAGTCATTATGTTGTTTAGTCATAATTAATAAGGCTCACAAATAGATGTTAGGAATTAAGCTCAGATCTTGGAATGTAGTGCAAGTGATGTGTGTGCATGTACAAGCTTTCATTTCAAAGTACCTCAAATCCAAGCTTCTCGTAATGCCTAAAAGTGTCTAGTAAACACAATTTATTTTTTTCGGTACAGAGTTATATATGCTCTGTAAGACTGTGAAACCGCTAAAAATAAAGCAAGCTATATTTAAAATGGAAACAAAATTCTCAGTTCTGTTTTTAGAGGGGCAAGAAACATTTTTTCAGAACTATCAACAATGATTTCCAGTTCACCAGAATAAACTGAGTAAACATAAAAGAGATTAGTGAGAGAAAAGCAAATGCTAATTTTAACTGAGGACTGAAAGAATGATTATGAGGTTTGAACTTTGACTTTCTTGTTTTCCCCTTCTGATGATATTTTAAACCTTATTTGCTAAATTATGATGCCCAGATAAAAATGTAATTGCATACATAATTTATGTGTGATTTTTCATTGCTGGAAGCTTATTTCAGGGAGATATATGGAGCTTACTGTATCTTTTAAAGGAACATTGCAGCACAGTGTAGTTTTTGGAAGATTCTTTGTTGACAATGTGTTGTTTTGGTTGCTGTTTATCCTAGTAAAAGCTACCTTATTTCAAGTTCTCTCTTCTTAAACATATCATTACTTCATCTAAAAAGCAAAAGCAATGTAAAAATGTTTGGTTTTGTATCTTATAGTAATTTATTCTTTAAATTCAGTAATTTTTAACTGCTGCAAATATCTTTGCATTGCATTCAAATTTTCTCCAATCCTTTTCCCTTATGTGCTTCAATACAAAGACAGAAAAGTAATTTGAAATTATCAGTTTTGGCTGAAGGTGCTTTTTGCAATTAAAAATAAGTTTCAACTCAGGAAATATGGTTGTAAAAATAAATACATAAATCCCTCCTGTGGTTGTCCACAAACCTTTTTGTCCTACATGAGAGTACCATAATTGCCAGCATTTTACATCTTCAAAGGTAATACTCCAACTTGTTTCATGATGAACGTCAGCAGATTTTCATTCTACATCTACTTACGTCAGTACAGCAGTAACAATGAGCCTCACTTCGAGCAATGCTGAGAAGAGAGGGGTACTTCAGAGATTTCCCTAGAGCAAGAGCTCTGTGTTGTTCTTTGTCCAGTGGAGAGGTCTTCCCTCACCTATTCCTGCTGCCTGTCCTGGCTATTTACCCAGCTTAAAGCCATTAATCAGTCATTCCATTCTGCTGGATGTAAAACCTACAATCAGCGCACCTATTGTATTTACCTTCAATTTTAATGCCTTCTTTTCCCATACTCTTCCTGAGTATCTCATCTTACATTTCAAATGGGCTTACTTTCCCTGTCTTCAAATCTTACTTAGTTTCTTAGGCCTTTCCAATGTATTCTTTGACAGTAGTAGATTCTTTGATGCATTGGTATCAATGATCACAGTCATTCTGAACTTGCTTTTCCTTGTTTTTATAACCTGTTCTTTTGTTACAAGCTTAAAGTCAGCTCTTTTCCACAGATTGTTGGAATCATACAAAATATTCTTCCCTAACAGATTTTTTTTACCCAAAATATTATTAAATAGCCTAAAGAACTAAAGATTTAAAACTGAGATTAAGCTGTTGTTCTCCACTGTGACAAAGGATGCTCTAATTTGAACAAAAAAAATCACTCCTTAAGATGTTTTGAGCATACTAGACCCATGCAAAAGATTCAGTAGAACCATTCAAAGACCAGGGCCAGCATGGCATCTGCTCTGAGTATCCACGTAAGGAATGCAGACTACAGAGAAAAAAAATTATAGGTTTTGTAGATGGCTTCTGCTGCTGCCCAGAACCAAAGGTTTCAGATTCATAGCAATGCAGGAAGAAGGTAGCATGGGCCTGAGGGACCCCCTGTTAGCTGGATGGGATCCTAAGGAGGAAGGCATCCTCACTGGGGAGAAAGTGATGCCCTCGTATCAAATTAGAAAATGGTGGCTCTGACTGTGCTTTTATAATGCAGGTTGTACAAACTGCTGCTGTCCAGAAACTCTTATCTTTGAGCAAGTTTGAGTCACAAATCTCCTTCAAATCACATGATCTCTCAAACATATGGCATATCTAAACTGCGGGATTGCTTGTACTCTGTGAAATGCAGCTATGTTAAACCAATAACACAAAAATATGCAAAACAGGACAACGGAATTAATGGTTGTTGAAAGTACATAAAACTGAAGAATAGAAATGGCAGCAATTCCATTCTGTAACTCTGGCTGATATCCTGTGTTTTGGCATCTTGTTGGCATTTAAGTAATTACTGACTCTAAGGCAGTGCAAAATGCATCCACTGTTCAGAATTTTAGCCATCTACTTTAGATCATAATATATTATAATTTGCAAGTACAGAGCCACTAGAACAAATGATCTTGTTGAAATATCACCTTCCTACTCAACTGCTCTACTCTCTGCTCTGTATTCCAAGTGTCACCTCTTTACTTTAATGGCAAAACAATACATTCTCATCACTTTGTATTGCATTAGCCTTGAAGAGGGTATAAGAAAGTGAGCTGGTTCTCTTTCCTCTCAAGGATCATTGGCAGGACTCTGAACAATGGGCAGGTGCTAAGAGTAAATAAGAACAGCTCCAGTGATGTTGGTAAAGACTAATGATTTATATCCACTGAGGATCTGGCCTAGGTTACCAATTAGAGTCATTTCTGTCCTACACTGTAGTTATGCCACCCCACTGCAATATGAATTTGTACAGGTGGAGTTTAGGGTCTAATTGGGCTTGCAGAATATTTATTGCTGGTGGTGATGCATGAAAAAGAAAGGATTTTGCTTGGCTTTCACTGCTTTCTGAGCTTTCACTTGGACTCTGAATGCTTATTTTCTAACCTGAACCCTTGTAGTAGAATTTTCAAGAGTCTTCCACTGAAACAATGAACTTCAGTCCTTAAAACCTCAATAGCCCCAGTTTTGGAGAGTACAGAGGTAATGCAGGCTACCTCCTTGTCTGAAACAGATCTTGCAGGATCCTTGACATAAGGCATTTGTGGTATAGTCTTGCTATAAATTTTTCCTTTAGGAAAGCAAAGCTAGAGTTGAACTTCAAGGTTCAACTCAGTTACCTAAACACAGGTAGTTAGTGCCATTTGCAATGCTGCAGAGCATCCTGACTGGTGTCCAGCTGCTGATTCAGAAAGGAAAAGGTTTCTCAAAGTTCCTGTATGAAATCTGCCAGAAATTCTCAGTGGTTTTCTCAGATACCCTAGAGCAGCCCTGCAGTATGGAGGCAGCCTTATCACACAAACAGCCTCGGATGAGGAGACACAACGTTCACATACTGCTGGAGAGAGAAGGGATATAGGAGAGAGCACGGAATTTTGAACTTCTGAAAATAACTTCAATTACGTACTTTGAAAAGTATAAACCTGTCAGTTTAGGGCTGTGCTTACCAGGAAAAATTAACAAAACATTACATAGACTTTGAATAAATGTCTCTTACCCTACATGCATTTAAGATAGAGCCTTCCATTCATTTTTAAATAGATTTGTAAGCAGGTATCTCAAAACAGTCTTAAGAAACTCAAATTGCTTTACATTTCCGGAGACAAAGCGTTCCAATAAGAAGTCCCCTGACTAATATTAAAACTAGCAAAGACTAAAAAGCTATTTTCTAGCTGGAATGTATAGACCCACTTGAATTGCATGAATTGCCAGGGAAAGCAAACATAGCTGTGCACCTTGAATAAGCACAGTGAATAGCTGTTACCCCATTATCTGTGTTCAATATCAACTCATAGTGAAACAAGTGAAGTGGAAGGCTGCTAGGATTATCAGAAATAGAGAGTGTATCTGGCAAAGAGGCCAGAGAGTTTGTTCAGTCTATCAAAAGCAAGGCCAAAAGAACCCTGGATATCTGCTGGAATGCTCAGCAGGTAGGAGAAAGACAGATATGTGAGCTAAAAGAAAATCATGGCATAATAACAAATGTTTGTTAACTGGCCATCAATAAATTTAGCCTAAAAATTTAAAGATATGTAAACATGGATGTTCTAGAGGGGCATCCAAAAGGAGTAGTGAAGAAAAAAAGCTTCACTCTTTTTAAAATTCAGGATTTTATTTTATATATGTATTCAGGATTTTATTTTATATATGTATATCTATAGATATAGAGATACACACACTGTTTTATATATTTTTTTTACATATAAAGGATTATTTGATGTTTTATCTGTAGAAGCAGGGGACTGCCTTAGATACACAGAAAATCCCGTAAGCTTAATGCTCCTAGCTCATGAGAAATGATAAAAACAAAGATACAGAGTTTTTACAGCAAAATAATTAGGTGGAGAATAAAAAGCACAGGCATCAAGTCCAATGGACAGAGTAATTTTTTTTTCTGCATTATGTGGACTACAGATAGATTAAAAATAGAACTTTTTACAGTTTAAAAACATTAAATAAGAGTATATTTGTATTTAAAAATAATGGCAGAAATATCAGCTGACTCAAAATGAATACTTTAGTACAGAACTAACTCCAGAAAATAACCTAATTTAAATGTGCAATGACTTGAACTCCCAATGATTCATGACTCTAGGAGGAAAACATCTTGCTGTGTTATTGCCAGTATGCTTCAACAGATACTGCTGAAACAATTATCATTCTAAAAGGAAAATTGAAAGTTCTCACTCTAGCCACCCATTTGAAGGCTAGACATAAGCAAAAACAACACATGAAAAAAGATACAAAAACACCTGCAGTCTTCATCATATTTGTATGCAGTCTTGGATTCCTCTTTTATCAACTGGACTCTTTATTCATTTTTCATTGCTCTCATGGATATAATTATGATGAGTTTAACCAGGCAGAAAATAGCATAATCTAGTAGCGTAGGGTCTCAAATTTAAGTCAGAGCATGACAAAGTTTCTCCTGACTCTGTTGTGTGATGTTAGGCAAATTACTTCATTCATTTGTCCTCTGAAATACCCAAATGCAAGATGGAGATGAGAGCGTATAGATGCGAGCTGTGAGATCAACAGATATAAAGCACTTCCTAAGAGCAAAGTGGTTTTACTTGCCTGTGTTCATGGTTTCTGTGTTCTGTTTCTGTACTGACATTGCAAAGACTATTAGCAACAGGAAGCTTCACCCAGCAGTAAACATGTGTGGTGTACAGGACTGTGATTGTACTGACTTTATTTGCTGACTACTGGCAGCAATAAGGCTAGACTACAGCGAACTTCGGAGTGGTAACTGAAGTGTTCCCATGCCATTAATGACCCAGAAGGGCAGCTCTGCCTTCCCTGTCTTTCAAGACTGTTACCTAGTATGTAAAATGATCCTTTGCGGAGAGCCAGTCAGTTAAGACCTGCATTCTTCCTTTATGTCTCCCTTTCTGCTTCATTCTTACACAGAATGTTTTCTGAATATACGTTTTCCTCCTACCTCTTTTTCTTATTTATTTTGCATCATTACTGTCACTTTATTTTTGCTATTGTTAACTCAGGATTTGTAAGCCAACAGCTGGAATTACTTTCAGATTGTTTGGCACAGCTCTGACCAGGAGCGCTTAGGACTGTAATTTGGAAAGGGAGATGCCTTGAAAACTAAACAGTGGAAACACTGCAGATACATAAAATTCACTTACAAAGCTACTATCAGAAAAAAAAAATACCTGAAACACACCATTGATTGCCCTGACTTTAAATGGTTCAAATACTGAAATACAGTTTGTCTATAGACATTTAAAAAGTGAGTGAATGTATGTTGGCCATCTTAGGTACAAATTGTATGAGCTCAGAAAAAAAATTTGGTTGAATAAGTGTTTGGAAACTGATCCTACAATTCCTAAGGCATGTTTTGAAAATATGAGTTTAATCTAAGTTAAAATATTTCCGTTCATAAAATATGAACGTAAGTTCATATATTTGCCCATATATAAAACATACAACACTTGCTGGTTGGGCAGTACCCACCATAACATTTGCTTTTAGTGAGCCTAGAGGAGAACCAAAGATTTTCTGATTTCTCCATGCTTGTGCTATTAGCAAATTGCTGTGAAGTCCAGAGACTGTCATATATAGCTCCAGTTTTCATCTGTGTTGATGAAAGTATGAGGAAGCATTCTGTAGTGAGGGATTTACAGATTTCAGCTCTGTTTATGACTTAGATCACTAACTTAGATCATCCAATTAGTGGAATTTCTATTTCTTGAACTGCCTTTTTTCTAAAAGTTTCAGTCAATTTTGCTTGTAAATATTTTGGATATATATAAACTGGTGTTATCCCATGCATTTTATAACCTTGTAAATACCTTGGTTCCCAGGAAGGTACTAGTCTACCTGAAAACAATGTTAGTTTCTCACAAAGTGCCTGAGCTTGCCCTCTGCGTAGTATATTTTTGTCACAGTGTTAACACATTTCACTTCTGAAAGAAGAGCAGGAAAACAAAATAAAATTTCTTCAAGGGAGATAGGAGCCATCTGCCTCTGTTCCTAAGACCACCAGGGGGAAATCAGCACTTTTTTCTTAAAGAATGACAGACTGTGCTGTCACGCACACCATAGTTTAAGACGTGTCAGTGTTTCTGAGTCATACAGCGTTCTAATAATTTGACTGAGTGGATGTTTCCTGGCCTCTATTGATTAAGAAATGAATTTCAAAGGATCTTTCAAAACTAGAACACCTGGAAGTTTTAGCTAATCAGATAGGAAACAATTTTTTGATGGGCAGCACATGTTAAGGCAGTGTATTCACATAACTATAGAGAGAAACAATATTATAGAGAGAAGTATTGCTAATTCCTACAGCTGGAAAGGAATGGAATTTTACATTTTCAAAGAAAATCTGCATTCTCTACATATTTTTAAAAAACAAAAATAACTATAACAAAATGAAATAAAAAATGAGAATGAGACAAAATATTTCATCTGAATAAAAAAATAAAAGGCTTCCATTTAGTTGATACTTTTTTCAATTTCTAATAAAATAGGAAATTGATGAACCACAGTCAGCGAGGAGAGTGCCTGGTGCCTCCCAAAAGTGCTGCGAGAGCGAAAGGTAACGAGGCCAGGCCAGATCCGGAGGAATCAGGGCCTCTCGATAGGCATCGCTATCGATACCTATCGATAGCGTTGCCTATCGAGAGGTGTGGGATTGGAGAGGCATCGATGCCGCGGCCCATCGAGAGCTCTCCGTGTCGGTGGGGGCCGATGGCTCGCCCTCAGCAAAGCCCGCCCGAGAGCAAGAGCTGTGGATGCCAGGCGAGAGGGGGACGAGCGCAGAGCTGTGCAGAGGCATCGATGGCTCGACATTGCCTTGCCTGGCACGATGCGTGCCTCTCGATGCTCACGGCAGCCTGCCGATCTCGAGAACGGTCAATAGTGATAGTGGCCGGTGCGTACCAAAGGCACAAGCGGTCCAGGAAGGAGAGAACTGTACCTGCCCGTCACCCACGAGAATTCGGGACGCCTAAGAGGAGGGATTGTTTTGGACGCTGAGCCGTGAGTGTCGATAGCTATCGACATCCATCCGCCGCGGTAGGTAAGGAACCGGAGAGCCCCCGATCGCTGTCCCCATGGAGAGGAATGGATGGGTGTTGGCGAGGATCGAGAGCTCTGGAGGTTGTGGCCTCGGCAACGGTCTGGGAAAAGATGCTCCTCGAGGCCTCGCCTAACCGAGCACGGTCAGCGGTGAGAGTGCCTGGTGCCTCCCAAAAGTGCTGTGTAGAGCGAAAGGTAGCGAGGCCAGGCCAGATCCGGAGGAATCGAGAGGTGTGGGATTGGAGAGGCATCGATGCCGCGGCCCATCGAGAGCTCTCCGTGTCGGTGGGGGCCGATGGCTCGCCCTCAGCAAAGCCCGCCCGAGAGCAAGAGCTGTGGATGCCAGGCGAGAGGGGGACGAGCGCAGAGCTGTGCAGAGGCATCGATGGCTCGACATTGCCTTGCCTGGCACGATGCGTGCCTCTCGATGCTCACGGCAGCCTGCCGATCTCGAGAACGGTCAATGGTGATAGTGGCCGGTGCGTACCAAGGGCACAAGCGGTCCAGGAAGGAGAGAACTGTACCTGCCCGTCGCCCACGAGAATTCGGGACGCCTAAGAGGAGGGATTGTTTTGGACGCTGAGCCGTGAGTGTCGATAGCTATCGACATCCATCCGCCGCGGTAGGTAGGGAACCGGAGAGCCCCCGATCGCTGTCCCCATGGAGAGGAATGGATGGGTGTTGGTGAGGATCGAGAGCTCTGGAGGTTGTGGCCTCGGCAACGGTCTGGGAAAAGATGCTCCTCGAGGCCTCGCCTAACCGAGCACGGTCAGCGGTGAGAGTGCCTGGTGCCTCCCAAAAGTGCTGCGAGAGCGAAAGGTAGCGAGGCCAGGCCAGATCCGGAGGAATCGGGGCCTCTCGATAGGCATCGCTATCGATACCTATCGATAGCGATGCCTATCGAGAGGTGTGGGATTGGAGAGGCATCGATGCCGCGGCCCATCGAGAGCTCTCCGTGTCGGTGGAGGCCGATGGCTCGCCCTCAGCAAAGCCCGCCCGAGAGCAAGAGCTGTGGATGCCAGGCGAGAGGGGGACGAGCGCAGAGCTGTGCAGAGGCATCGATGGCTCGACATTGCCTTGCCTGGCACGATGCGTGCCTCTCGATGCTCACGGCAGCCTGCCGATCTCGACAACGGTCAATGGTGATAGTGGCCGGTGCGTACCAAGGGCACAAGCGGTCCAGGAAGGAGAGAACTGTACCTGCCCGTCGCCCACGAGAATTCGGGACACCTAAGAGGAGGGATTGTTTTGGACGCTGAGCCGTGAGTGTCGATAGCTATCGACATCCATCCGCCGCGGTAGGTAAGGAACCGGAGAGCCCCCGATCGCTGTCCCCATGGAGAGGAATGGATGGGTGTTGGCGAGGATCGAGAGCTCTGGAGGTTGTGGCCTCGGCAACGGTCTGGGAAAAGATGCTCCTCGAGGCCTCGCCTAACCGAGCACGGTCAGCGGTGAGAGTGCCTGGTGCCTCCCAAAAGTGCTGCGAGAGCGAAAGGTAGCGAGGCCAGGCCAGATCCGGAGGAATCGGGGCCTCTCGATAGGCATCGCTATCGATACCTATCGATAGCGATGCCTATCGAGAGGTGTGGGATTGGAGAGGCATCGATGCCGCACCCGATCGAGAGCTCTCCGTGTCGGTGGGGGCCGATGGCTCGCCCTCAGCAAAGCCCGCCCGAGAGCAAGAGCTGTGGATGCCAGGCGAGAGGGGGACGAGCGCAGAGCTGTGCAGAGGCATCGATGGCTCGACATTGCCTTGCCTGGCACGATGCGTGCCTCTCGATGCTCACGGCAGCCTGCCGATCTCGAGAACGGTCAATGGTGATAGTGGCCGGTGCGTACCAAGGGCACAAGCGGTCCAGGAAGGAGAGAACTGTACCTGCCCGTCGCCCACGAGAATTCGGGACGCCTAAGAGGAGGGAATGTTTTGGACGCTGAGCCGTGAGTGTCGATAGCTATCGACATCCATCCGCCGCGGTAGTTAAGGAACCGGAGAGCCCCCGATCGCTGTCCCCATGGAGAGGAATGGATGGGTGTTGGCGAGGATCGAGAGCTCTGGAGGTTGTGGCCTCGGCAACCGTCTGGAAAAAGATGCTCCTCGAGGCCTCGCCTAACCGAGCACGGTCAGCGGTGAGAGTGCCTGGTGCCTCCCAAAAGTGCTGCGAGAGCGAAAGGTAGCGAGGCCAGGCCAGATCCGGAGGAATCGGGGCCTCTCGATAGGCATCGCTATCGATACCTATCGATAGCGATGCCTATCGAGAGGTGTGGGATTGGAGAGGCATCGATGCCGCGGCCCATCGAGAGCTCTCCGTGTCGGTGGAGGCCGATGGCTTGCTCTCAGCAAAGCCCGCCCGAGAGCAAGAGCTGTGGATGCCAGGCGAGAGGGGGACGAGCGCAGAGCTGTGCAGAGGCATCGATGGCTCGACATTGCCTTGCCTGGCACGATGCGTGCCTCTCGATGCTCACGGCAGCCTGCCGATCTCGAGAACGGTCAATGGTGATAGTGGCCGGTGCGTACCAAGGGCACAAGCGGTCCAGGAAGGAGAGAACTGTACCTGCCCGTCGCCCACGAGAATTCGGGACGCCTAAGAGGAGGGATTGTTTTGGACGCTGAGCCGTGAGTGTCGATAGCTATCGACATCCATCCGCCGCGGTAGTTAAGGAACCGGAGAGCCCCCGATCGCTGTCCCCATGGAGAGGAATGGATGGGTGTTGGCGAGGATCGAGAGCTCTGGAGGTTGTGGCCTCGGCAACCGTCTGGGAAAAGACGCTCCTCGAGGCCTCGCCTAACCGAGCACGGTCAGCGGTGAGAGTGCCTGGTGCCTCCCAAAAGTGCTGTGTAGAGCGAAAGGTAGCGAGGCCAGGCCAGATCCGGAGGAATCGGGGCCTCTCGATAGGCATCGCTATCGATAGCTATCGATAGCGATGCCTATCGAGAGGTGTGGGATTGGAGAGGCATCGATGCCGCGGCCCATCGAGAGCTCTCCGTGTCGGTGGGGGCCGATGGCTCGCCCTCAGCAAAGCCCGCCCGAGAGCAAGAGCTGTGGATGCCAGGCGAGAGGGGGACGAGCGCAGAGCTGTGCAGAGGCATCGATGGCTCGACATTGCCTTGCCTGGCACGATGCGTGCCTCTCGATGCTCACGGCAGCCTGCCGATCTCGAGAACGGTCAATGGTGATAGTGGCCGGTGCGTACCAAGGGCACAAGCGGTCCAGGAAGGAGAGAACTGTACCTGCCCGTCGCCCACGAGAATTCGGGACGCCTAAGAGGAGGGATTGTTTTGGACGCTGAGCCGTGAGTGTCGATAGCTATCGACATCCATCCGCCGCGGTAGGTAAGGAACCGGAGAGCCCCCGATCGCTGTCCCCATGGAGAGGAATGGATGGGTGTTGGTGAGGATCGAGAGCTCTGGAGGTTGTGGCCTCGGCAACCGTCTGGAAAAAGATGCTCCTCTAGGCCTCGCCTAACCGAGCACGGTCAGCGGTGAGAGTGCCTGGTGCCTCCCAAAAGTGCTGCGAGAGCGAAAGGTAGCGAGGCCAGGCCAGATCCGGAGGAATCGGGGCCTCTCGATAGGCATCGCTATCGATACCTATCGATAGCGATGCCTATCGAGAGGTGTGGGATTGGAGAGGCATCGATGCCGCGGCCCATCGAGAGCTCTCCGTGTCGGTGGAGGCCGATGGCTCGCCCTCAGCAAAGCCCGCCCGAGAGCAAGAGCTGTGGATGCCAGGCGAGAGGGGGACGAGCGCAGAGCTGTGCAGAGGCATCGATGGCTCGACATTGCCTTGCCTGGCACGATGCGTGCCTCTCAATGCTCACGGCAGCCTGCCGATCTCGACAACGGTCAATGGTGATAGTGGCCGGTGCGTACCAAGGGCACAAGCGGTCCAGGAAGGAGAGAACTGTACCTGCCCGTCGCCCACGAGAATTCGGGACGCCTAAGAGGAGGGATTGTTTTGGATGCTGAGCCGTGAGTGTCGATAGCTATCGACATCCATCCGCCGCGGTAGTTAAGGAACCGGAGAGCCCCCGATCGCTGTCCCCATGGAGAGGAATGGATGGGTGTTGGCGAGGATCGAGAGCTCTGGAGGTTGTGGCCTCGGCAACGGTCTGGGAAAAGATGCTCCTCGAGGCCTCGCCTAACCGAGCACGGTCAGCGGTGAGAGTGCCTGGTGCCTCCCAAAAGTGCTGCGAGAGCGAAAGGTAGCGAGGCCAGGCCAGATCCGGAGGAATCGGGGCCTCTCGATAGGCATCGCTATCGATACCTATCGATAGCGATGCCTATCGAGAGGTGTGGGATTGGAGAGGCATCGATGCCGCGGCCCATCGAGAGCTCTCCGTGTCGGTGGGGGCCGATGGCTCGCCCTCAGCAAAGCCCGCCCAAGAGCAAGAGCTGTGGATGCCAGGCGAGAGGGGGACGAGCGCAGAGCTGTGCAGAGGCATCGATGGCTCGACATTGCCTTGCCTGGCACGATGCGTGCCTCTCGATGCTCACGGCAGCCTGCCGATCTCGAGAACGGTCAATGGTGATAGTGGCCGGTGCGTACCAAGGGCACAAGCGGTCCAGGAAGGAGAGAACTGTACCTGCCCGTCGCCCACGAGAATTCGGGACGCCTAAGAGGAGGGATTGTTTTGGACGCTGAGCCGTGAGTGTCGATAGCTATCGACATCCATCCGCCGCGGTAGTTAAGGAACCGGAGAGCCCCCGATCGCTGTCCCCATGGAGAGGAATGGATGGGTGTTGGTGAGGATCGAGAGCTCTGGAGGTTGTGGCCTCGGCAACGGTCTGGGAAAAGATGCTCCTCGAGGCCTCGCCTAACCGAGCACGGTCAGCGGTGAGAGTGCCTGGTGCCTCCCAAAAGTGCTGTGTAGAGCGAAAGGTAGCGAGGCCAGGCCAGATCCGGAGGAATCGGGGCCTCTCGATAGGCATCGCTATCGATACCTATCGATAGCGATGCCTATCGAGAGGTGTGGGATTGGAGAGGCATCGATGCCGCGGCCCATCGAGAGCTCTCCGTGTCGGTGGAGGCCGATGGCTCGCCCTCAGCAAAGCCCGCCCGAGAGCAAGAGCTGTGGATGCCAGGCGAGAGGGGGACGAGTGCAGAGCTGTGCAGAGGCATCGATGGCTCGACATTGCCTTGCCTGGCACGATGCGTGCCTCTCAATGCTCACGGCAGCCTGCCGATCTCGAGAACGGTCAATGGTGATAGTGGCCGGTGTGTACCAAGGGCACAAGCGGTCCAGGAAGGAGAGAACTGTACCTGCCCGTCGCCCACGAGAATTCGGGACACCTAAGAGGAGGGATTGTTTTGGACGCTGAGCCGTGAGTGTCGATAGCTATCGACATCCATCCGCCGCGGTAGGTAGGGAACCGGAGAGCCCCCGATCGCTGTCCCCATGGAGAGGAATGGATGGGTGTTGGCGAGGATCGAGAGCTCTGGAGGTTGTGGCCTCGGCAACGGTCTGGGAAAAGATGCTCCTCGAGGCCTCGCCTAACCGAGCACGGTCAGCGGTGAGAGTGCCTGGTGCCTCCCAAAAGTGCTGCGAGAGCGAAAGGTAGCGAGGCCAGGCCAGATCCGGAGGAATCGGGGCCTCTCAATAGGCATCGCTATCGATACCTATCGATAGCGATGCCTATCGAGAGGTGTGGGATTGGAGAGGCATCGATGCCGCGGCCCATCGAGAGCTCTCCGTGTCGGTGGAGGCCGATGGCTCGCCCTCAGCAAAGCCCGCCCGAGAGCAAGAGCTGTGGATGCCAGGCGAGAGGGGGACGAGCGCAGAGCTGTGCAGAGGCATCGATGGCTCGACATTGCCTTGCCTGGCACGATGCGTGCCTCTCGATGCTCACGGCAGCCTGCCGATCTCGAGAACGGTCAATGGTGATAGTGGCCGGTGCGTACCAAGGGCACAAGCGGTCCAGGAAGGAGAGAACTGTACCTGCCCGTCGCCCACGAGAATTCGGGACGCCTAAGAGGAGGGATTGTTTTGGACGCTGAGCCGTGAGTGTCGATAGCTATCGACATCCATCCGCCGCGGTAGGTAGGGAACCGGAGAGCCCCCGATCGCTGTCCCCATGGAGAGGAATGGATGGGTGTTGGCGAGGATCGAGAGCTCTGGAGGTTGTGGCCTCGGCAACGGTCTGGAAAAAGATGCTCCTCGAGGCCTCGCCTAACCGAGCACGGTCAGCGGTGAGAGTGCCTGGTGCCTCCCAAAAGTGCTGTGTAGAGCGAAAGGTAGCGAGGCCAGGCCAGATCCGGAGGAATCGGGGCCTCTCGATAGGCATCGCTATCGATACCTATCGATAGCGATGCCTATCGAGAGGTGTGGGATTGGAGAGGCATCGATGCCGCGGCCCATCGAGAGCTCTCCGTGTCGGTGGGGGCCGATGGCTCGCCCTCAGCAAAGCCCGCCCGAGAGCAAGAGCTGTGGATGCCAGGCGAGAGGGGGACGAGCGCAGAGCTGTGCAGAGGCATCGATGGCTCGACATTGCCTTGCCTGGCACGATGCGTGCCTCTCGATGCTCACGGCAGCCTGCCGATCTCGAGAACGGTCAATGGTGATAGTGGCCGGTGCGTACCAAGGGCACAAGCGGTCCAGGAAGGAGAGAACTGTACCTGCCCGTCGCCCACGAGAATTCGGGACGCCTAAGAGGAGGGATTGTTTTGGACGCTGAGCCGTGAGTGTCGATAGCTATCGACATCCATCCGCCGCGGTAGGTAAGGAACCGGAGAGCCCCCGATCGCTGTCCCCATGGAGAGGAATGGATGGGTGTTGGTGAGGATCGAGAGCTCTGGAGGTTGTGGCCTCGGCAACCGTCTGGAAAAAGATGCTCCTCGAGGCCTCGCCTAACCGAGCACGGTCAGCGGTGAGAGTGCCTGGTGCCTCCCAAAAGTGCTGCGAGAGCGAAAGGTAGCGAGGCCAGGCCAGATCCGGAGGAATCGGGGCCTCTCGATAGGCATCGCTATCGATACCTATCGATAGCGATGCCTATCGAGAGGTGTGGGATTGGAGAGGCATCGATGCCGCGGCCCATCGAGAGCTCTCCGTGTCGGTGGAGGCCGATGGCTCGCCCTCAGCAAAGCCCGCCCGAGAGCAAGAGCTGTGGATGCCAGGCGAGAGGGGGACGAGCGCAGAGCTGTGCAGAGGCATCGATGGCTCGACATTGCCTTGCCTGGCACGATGCGTGCCTCTCGATGCTCACGGCAGCCTGCCGATCTCGACAACGGTCAATGGTGATAGTGGCCGGTGCGTACCAAGGGCACAAGCGGTCCAGGAAGGAGAGAACTGTACCTGCCCATCGCCCACGAGAATTCGGGACGCCTAAGAGGAGGGATTGTTTTGGATGCTGAGCCGTGAGTGTCGATAGCTATCGACATCCATCCGCCGCGGTAGTTAAGGAACCGGAGAGCCCCCGATCGCTGTCCCCATGGAGAGGAATGGATGGGTGTTGGCGAGGATCGAGAGCTCTGGAGGTTGTGGCCTCGGCAACGGTCTGGGAAAAGATGCTCCTCGAGGCCTCGCCTAACCGAGCACGGTCAGCGGTGAGAGTGCCTGGTGCCTCCCAAAAGTGCTGCGAGAGCGAAAGGTAGCGAGGCCAGGCCAGATCCGGAGGAATCGGGGCCTCTCGATAGGCATCGCTATCGATACCTATCGATAGCGATGCCTATCGAGAGGTGTGGGATTGGAGAGGCATCGATGCCGCGGCCCATCGAGAGCTCTCCGTGTCGGTGGGGGCCGATGGCTCGCCCTCAGCAAAGCCCGCCCAAGAGCAAGAGCTGTGGATGCCAGGCGAGAGGGGGACGAGCGCAGAGCTGTGCAGAGGCATCGATGGCTCGACATTGCCTTGCCTGGCACGATGCGTGCCTCTCGATGCTCACGGCAGCCTGCCGATCTCGAGAACGGTCAATGGTGATAGTGGCCGGTGCGTACCAAGGGCACAAGCGGTCCAGGAAGGAGAGAACTGTACCTGCCCGTCGCCCACGAGAATTCGGGACGCCTAAGAGGAGGGATTGTTTTGGACGCTGAGCCGTGAGTGTCGATAGCTATCGACATCCATCCGCCGCGGTAGTTAAGGAACCGGAGAGCCCCCGATCGCTGTCCCCATGGAGAGGAATGGATGGGTGTTGGTGAGGATCGAGAGCTCTGGAGGTTGTGGCCTCGGCAACGGTCTGGGAAAAGATGCTCCTCGAGGCCTCGCCTAACCGAGCACGGTCAGCGGTGAGAGTGCCTGGTGCCTCCCAAAAGTGCTGTGTAGAGCGAAAGGTAGCGAGGCCAGGCCAGATCCGGAGGAATCGGGGCCTCTCGATAGGCATCGCTATCGATACCTATCGATAGCGATGCCTATCGAGAGGTGTGGGATTGGAGAGGCATCGATGCCGCGGCCCATCGAGAGCTCTCCGTGTCGGTGGGGGCCGATGGCTCGCCCTCAGCAAAGCCCGCCCGAGAGCAAGAGCTGTGGATGCCAGGCGAGAGGGGGACGAGTGCAGAGCTGTGCAGAGGCATCGATGGCTCGACATTGCCTTGCCTGGCACGATGCGTGCCTCTCAATGCTCACGGCAGCCTGCCGATCTCGAGAACGGTCAATGGTGATAGTGGCCGGTGTGTACCAAGGGCACAAGCGGTCCAGGAAGGAGAGAACTGTACCTGCCCGTCGCCCACGAGAATTCGGGACACCTAAGAGGAGGGATTGTTTTGGACGCTGAGCCGTGAGTGTCGATAGCTATCGACATCCATCCGCCGCGGTAGGTAGGGAACCGGAGAGCCCCCGATCGCTGTCCCCATGGAGAGGAATGGATGGGTGTTGGCGAGGATCGAGAGCTCTGGAGGTTGTGGCCTCGGCAACGGTCTGGGAAAAGATGCTCCTCGAGGCCTCGCCTAACCGAGCACGGTCAGCGGTGAGAGTGCCTGGTGCCTCCCAAAAGTGCTGCGAGAGCGAAAGGTAGCGAGGCCAGGCCAGATCCGGAGGAATCGGGGCCTCTCAATAGGCATCGCTATCGATACCTATCGATAGCGATGCCTATCGAGAGGTGTGGGATTGGAGAGGCATCGATGCCGCGGCCCATCGAGAGCTCTCCGTGTCGGTGGAGGCCGATGGCTCGCCCTCAGCAAAGCCCGCCCGAGAGCAAGAGCTGTGGATGCCAGGCGAGAGGGGGACGAGCGCAGAGCTGTGCAGAGGCATCGATGGCTCGACATTGCCTTGCCTGGCACGATGCGTGCCTCTCGATGCTCACGGCAGCCTGCCGATCTCGACAACGGTCAATGGTGATAGTGGCCGGTGCGTACCAAGGGCACAAGCGGTCCAGGAAGGAGAGAACTGTACCTGCCCGTCGCCCACGAGAATTCGGGACACCTAAGAGGAGGGATTGTTTTGGACGCTGAGCCGTGAGTGTCGATAGCTATCGACATCCATCCGCCGCGGTAGGTAAGGAACCGGAGAGCCCCCGATCGCTGTCCCCATGGAGAGGAATGGATGGGTGTTGGCGAGGATCGAGAGCTCTGGAGGTTGTGGCCTCGGCAACGGTCTGGGAAAAGATGCTCCTCGAGGCCTCGCCTAACCGAGCACGGTCAGCGGTGAGAGTGCCTGGTGCCTCCCAAAAGTGCTGCGAGAGCGAAAGGTAGCGAGGCCAGGCCAGATCCGGAGGAATCGGGGCCTCTCGATAGGCATCGCTATCGATACCTATCGATAGCGATGCCTATCGAGAGGTGTGGGATTGGAGAGGCATCGATGCCGCGGCCCATCGAGAGCTCTCCGTGTCGGTGGGGGCCGATGGCTCGCCCTCAGCAAAGCCCGCCCGAGAGCAAGAGCTGTGGATGCCAGGCGAGAGGGGGACGAGCGCAGAGCTGTGCAGAGGCATCGATGGCTCGACATTGCCTTGCCTGGCACGATGCGTGCCTCTCGATGCTCACGGCAGCCTGCCGATCTCGAGAACGGTCAATGGTGATAGTGGCCGGTGCGTACCAAGGGCACAAGCGGTCCAGGAAGGAGAGAACTGTACCTGCCCGTCGCCCACGAGAATTCGGGACGCCTAAGAGGAGGGATTGTTTTGGACGCTGAGCCGTGAGTGTCGATAGCTATCGACATCCATCCGCCGCGGTAGTTAAGGAACCGGAGAGCCCCCGATCGCTGTCCCCATGGAGAGGAATGGATGGGTGTTGGTGAGGATCGAGAGCTCTGGAGGTTGTGGCCTCGGCAACCGTCTGGGAAAAGACGCTCCTCGAGGCCTCGCCTAACCGAGCACGGTCAGCGGTGAGAGTGCCTGGTGCCTCCCAAAAGTGCTGTGTAGAGCGAAAGGTAGCGAGGCCAGGCCAGATCCGGAGGAATCGGGGCCTCTCGATAGGCATCGCTATCGATACCTATCGATAGCGATGCCTATCGAGAGGTGTGGGATTGGAGAGGCATCGATGCCGCGGCCCATCGAGAGCTCTCCGTGTCGGTGGGGGCCGATGGCTCGCCCTCAGCAAAGCCCGCCCGAGAGCAAGAGCTGTGGATGCCAGGCGAGAGGGGGACGAGTGCAGAGCTGTGCAGAGGCATCGATGGCTCGACATTGCCTTGCCTGGCACGATGCGTGCCTCTCAATGCTCACGGCAGCCTGCCGATCTCGAGAACGGTCAATGGTGATAGTGGCCGGTGTGTACCAAGGGCACAAGCGGTCCAGGAAGGAGAGAACTGTACCTGCCCGTCGCCCACGAGAATTCGGGACACCTAAGAGGAGGGATTGTTTTGGACGCTGAGCCGTGAGTGTCGATAGCTATCGACATCCATCCGCCGCGGTAGGTAGGGAACCGGAGAGCCCCCGATCGCTGTCCCCATGGAGAGGAATGGATGGGTGTTGGCGAGGATCGAGAGCTCTGGAGGTTGTGGCCTCGGCAACGGTCTGGGAAAAGATGCTCCTCGAGGCCTCGCCTAACCGAGCACGGTCAGCGGTGAGAGTGCCTGGTGCCTCCCAAAAGTGCTGCGAGAGCGAAAGGTAGCGAGGCCAGGCCAGATCCGGAGGAATCGGGGCCTCTCAATAGGCATCGCTATCGATACCTATCGATAGCGATGCCTATCGAGAGGTGTGGGATTGGAGAGGCATCGATGCCGCGGCCCATCGAGAGCTCTCCGTGTCGGTGGAGGCCGATGGCTCGCCCTCAGCAAAGCCCGCCCGAGAGCAAGAGCTGTGGATGCCAGGCGAGAGGGGGACGAGCGCAGAGCTGTGCAGAGGCATCGATGGCTCGACATTGCCTTGCCTGGCACGATGCGTGCCTCTCGATGCTCACGGCAGCCTGCCGATCTCGAGAACGGTCAATGGTGATAGTGGCCGGTGCGTACCAAGGGCACAAGCGGTCCAGGAAGGAGAGAACTGTACCTGCCCGTCGCCCACGAGAATTCGGGACGCCTAAGAGGAGGGATTGTTTTGGACGCTGAGCCGTGAGTGTCGATAGCTATCGACATCCATCCGCCGCGGTAGGTAGGGAACCGGAGAGCCCCCGATCGCTGTCCCCATGGAGAGGAATGGATGGGTGTTGGCGAGGATCGAGAGCTCTGGAGGTTGTGGCCTCGGCAACGGTCTGGAAAAAGATGCTCCTCGAGGCCTCGCCTAACCGAGCACGGTCAGCGGTGAGAGTGCCTGGTGCCTCCCAAAAGTGCTGTGTAGAGCGAAAGGTAGCGAGGCCAGGCCAGATCCGGAGGAATCGGGGCCTCTCGATAGGCATCGCTATCGATACCTATCGATAGCGATGCCTATCGAGAGGTGTGGGATTGGAGAGGCATCGATGCCGCGGCCCATCGAGAGCTCTCCGTGTCGGTGGGGGCCGATGGCTCGCCCTCAGCAAAGCCCGCCCGAGAGCAAGAGCTGTGGATGCCAGGCGAGAGGGGGACGAGCGCAGAGCTGTGCAGAGGCATCGATGGCTCGACATTGCCTTGCCTGGCACGATGCGTGCCTCTCGATGCTCACGGCAGCCTGCCGATCTCGAGAACGGTCAATGGTGATAGTGGCCGGTGCGTACCAAGGGCACAAGCGGTCCAGGAAGGAGAGAACTGTACCTGCCCGTCGCCCACGAGAATTCGGGACGCCTAAGAGGAGGGATTGTTTTGGACGCTGAGCCGTGAGTGTCGATAGCTATCGACATCCATCCGCCGCGGTAGGTAAGGAACCGGAGAGCCCCCGATCGCTGTCCCCATGGAGAGGAATGGATGGGTGTTGGTGAGGATCGAGAGCTCTGGAGGTTGTGGCCTCGGCAACCGTCTGGAAAAAGATGCTCCTCGAGGCCTCGCCTAACCGAGCACGGTCAGCGGTGAGAGTGCCTGGTGCCTCCCAAAAGTGCTGCGAGAGCGAAAGGTAGCGAGGCCAGGCCAGATCCGGAGGAATCGGGGCCTCTCGATAGGCATCGCTATCGATACCTATCGATAGCGATGCCTATCGAGAGGTGTGGGATTGGAGAGGCATCGATGCCGCGGCCCATCGAGAGCTCTCCGTGTCGGTGGAGGCCGATGGCTCGCCCTCAGCAAAGCCCGCCCGAGAGCAAGAGCTGTGGATGCCAGGCGAGAGGGGGACGAGCGCAGAGCTGTGCAGAGGCATCGATGGCTCGACATTGCCTTGCCTGGCACGATGCGTGCCTCTCGATGCTCACGGCAGCCTGCCGATCTCGACAACGGTCAATGGTGATAGTGGCCGGTGCGTACCAAGGGCACAAGCGGTCCAGGAAGGAGAGAACTGTACCTGCCCATCGCCCACGAGAATTCGGGACGCCTAAGAGGAGGGATTGTTTTGGATGCTGAGCCGTGAGTGTCGATAGCTATCGACATCCATCCGCCGCGGTAGTTAAGGAACCGGAGAGCCCCCGATCGCTGTCCCCATGGAGAGGAATGGATGGGTGTTGGCGAGGATCGAGAGCTCTGGAGGTTGTGGCCTCGGCAACGGTCTGGGAAAAGATGCTCCTCGAGGCCTCGCCTAACCGAGCACGGTCAGCGGTGAGAGTGCCTGGTGCCTCCCAAAAGTGCTGCGAGAGCGAAAGGTAGCGAGGCCAGGCCAGATCCGGAGGAATCGGGGCCTCTCGATAGGCATCGCTATCGATACCTATCGATAGCGATGCCTATCGAGAGGTGTGGGATTGGAGAGGCATCGATGCCGCGGCCCATCGAGAGCTCTCCGTGTCGGTGGGGGCCGATGGCTCGCCCTCAGCAAAGCCCGCCCGAGAGCAAGAGCTGTGGATGCCAGGCGAGAGGGGGACGAGTGCAGAGCTGTGCAGAGGCATCGATGGCTCGACATTGCCTTGCCTGGCACGATGCGTGCCTCTCAATGCTCACGGCAGCCTGCCGATCTCGAGAACGGTCAATGGTGATAGTGGCCGGTGTGTACCAAGGGCACAAGCGGTCCAGGAAGGAGAGAACTGTACCTGCCCGTCGCCCACGAGAATTCGGGACACCTAAGAGGAGGGATTGTTTTGGACGCTGAGCCGTGAGTGTCGATAGCTATCGACATCCATCCGCCGCGGTAGGTAGGGAACCGGAGAGCCCCCGATCGCTGTCCCCATGGAGAGGAATGGATGGGTGTTGGCGAGGATCGAGAGCTCTGGAGGTTGTGGCCTCGGCAACGGTCTGGGAAAAGATGCTCCTCGAGGCCTCGCCTAACCGAGCACGGTCAGCGGTGAGAGTGCCTGGTGCCTCCCAAAAGTGCTGCGAGAGCGAAAGGTAGCGAGGCCAGGCCAGATCCGGAGGAATCGGGGCCTCTCAATAGGCATCGCTATCGATACCTATCGATAGCGATGCCTATCGAGAGGTGTGGGATTGGAGAGGCATCGATGCCGCGGCCCATCGAGAGCTCTCCGTGTCGGTGGAGGCCGATGGCTCGCCCTCAGCAAAGCCCGCCCGAGAGCAAGAGCTGTGGATGCCAGGCGAGAGGGGGACGAGCGCAGAGCTGTGCAGAGGCATCGATGGCTCGACATTGCCTTGCCTGGCACGATGCGTGCCTCTCGATGCTCACGGCAGCCTGCCGATCTCGAGAACGGTCAATGGTGATAGTGGCCGGTGCGTACCAAGGGCACAAGCGGTCCAGGAAGGAGAGAACTGTACCTGCCCGTCGCCCACGAGAATTCGGGACGCCTAAGAGGAGGGATTGTTTTGGACGCTGAGCCGTGAGTGTCGATAGCTATCGACATCCATCCGCCGCGGTAGGTAGGGAACCGGAGAGCCCCCGATCGCTGTCCCCATGGAGAGGAATGGATGGGTGTTGGCGAGGATCGAGAGCTCTGGAGGTTGTGGCCTCGGCAACGGTCTGGAAAAAGATGCTCCTCGAGGCCTCGCCTAACCGAGCACGGTCAGCGGTGAGAGTGCCTGGTGCCTCCCAAAAGTGCTGTGTAGAGCGAAAGGTAGCGAGGCCAGGCCAGATCCGGAGGAATCGGGGCCTCTCGATAGGCATCGCTATCGATACCTATCGATAGCGATGCCTATCGAGAGGTGTGGGATTGGAGAGGCATCGATGCCGCGGCCCATCGAGAGCTCTCCGTGTCGGTGGGGGCCGATGGCTCGCCCTCAGCAAAGCCCGCCCGAGAGCAAGAGCTGTGGATGCCAGGCGAGAGGGGGACGAGCGCAGAGCTGTGCAGAGGCATCGATGGCTCGACATTGCCTTGCCTGGCACGATGCGTGCCTCTCGATGCTCACGGCAGCCTGCCGATCTCGAGAACGGTCAATGGTGATAGTGGCCGGTGCGTACCAAGGGCACAAGCGGTCCAGGAAGGAGAGAACTGTACCTGCCCGTCGCCCACGAGAATTCGGGACGCCTAAGAGGAGGGATTGTTTTGGACGCTGAGCCGTGAGTGTCGATAGCTATCGACATCCATCCGCCGCGGTAGGTAAGGAACCGGAGAGCCCCCGATCGCTGTCCCCATGGAGAGGAATGGATGGGTGTTGGTGAGGATCGAGAGCTCTGGAGGTTGTGGCCTCGGCAACCGTCTGGAAAAAGATGCTCCTCGAGGCCTCGCCTAACCGAGCACGGTCAGCGGTGAGAGTGCCTGGTGCCTCCCAAAAGTGCTGCGAGAGCGAAAGGTAGCGAGGCCAGGCCAGATCCGGAGGAATCGGGGCCTCTCGATAGGCATCGCTATCGATACCTATCGATAGCGATGCCTATCGAGAGGTGTGGGATTGGAGAGGCATCGATGCCGCGGCCCATCGAGAGCTCTCCGTGTCGGTGGAGGCCGATGGCTCGCCCTCAGCAAAGCCCGCCCGAGAGCAAGAGCTGTGGATGCCAGGCGAGAGGGGGACGAGCGCAGAGCTGTGCAGAGGCATCGATGGCTCGACATTGCCTTGCCTGGCACGATGCGTGCCTCTCGATGCTCACGGCAGCCTGCCGATCTCGACAACGGTCAATGGTGATAGTGGCCGGTGCGTACCAAGGGCACAAGCGGTCCAGGAAGGAGAGAACTGTACCTGCCCATCGCCCACGAGAATTCGGGACGCCTAAGAGGAGGGATTGTTTTGGATGCTGAGCCGTGAGTGTCGATAGCTATCGACATCCATCCGCCGCGGTAGTTAAGGAACCGGAGAGCCCCCGATCGCTGTCCCCATGGAGAGGAATGGATGGGTGTTGGCGAGGATCGAGAGCTCTGGAGGTTGTGGCCTCGGCAACGGTCTGGGAAAAGATGCTCCTCGAGGCCTCGCCTAACCGAGCACGGTCAGCGGTGAGAGTGCCTGGTGCCTCCCAAAAGTGCTGCGAGAGCGAAAGGTAGCGAGGCCAGGCCAGATCCGGAGGAATCGGGGCCTCTCGATAGGCATCGCTATCGATACCTATCGATAGCGATGCCTATCGAGAGGTGTGGGATTGGAGAGGCATCGATGCCGCGGCCCATCGAGAGCTCTCCGTGTCGGTGGGGGCCGATGGCTCGCCCTCAGCAAAGCCCGCCCAAGAGCAAGAGCTGTGGATGCCAGGCGAGAGGGGGACGAGCGCAGAGCTGTGCAGAGGCATCGATGGCTCGACATTGCCTTGCCTGGCACGATGCGTGCCTCTCGATGCTCACGGCAGCCTGCCGATCTCGAGAACGGTCAATGGTGATAGTGGCCGGTGCGTACCAAGGGCACAAGCGGTCCAGGAAGGAGAGAACTGTACCTGCCCGTCGCCCACGAGAATTCGGGACGCCTAAGAGGAGGGATTGTTTTGGACGCTGAGCCGTGAGTGTCGATAGCTATCGACATCCATCCGCCGCGGTAGTTAAGGAACCGGAGAGCCCCCGATCGCTGTCCCCATGGAGAGGAATGGATGGGTGTTGGTGAGGATCGAGAGCTCTGGAGGTTGTGGCCTCGGCAACGGTCTGGGAAAAGATGCTCCTCGAGGCCTCGCCTAACCGAGCACGGTCAGCGGTGAGAGTGCCTGGTGCCTCCCAAAAGTGCTGTGTAGAGCGAAAGGTAGCGAGGCCAGGCCAGATCCGGAGGAATCGGGGCCTCTCGATAGGCATCGCTATCGATACCTATCGATAGCGATGCCTATCGAGAGGTGTGGGATTGGAGAGGCATCGATGCCGCGGCCCATCGAGAGCTCTCCGTGTCGGTGGGGGCCGATGGCTCGCCCTCAGCAAAGCCCGCCCGAGAGCAAGAGCTGTGGATGCCAGGCGAGAGGGGGACGAGTGCAGAGCTGTGCAGAGGCATCGATGGCTCGACATTGCCTTGCCTGGCACGATGCGTGCCTCTCAATGCTCACGGCAGCCTGCCGATCTCGAGAACGGTCAATGGTGATAGTGGCCGGTGTGTACCAAGGGCACAAGCGGTCCAGGAAGGAGAGAACTGTACCTGCCCGTCGCCCACGAGAATTCGGGACACCTAAGAGGAGGGATTGTTTTGGACGCTGAGCCGTGAGTGTCGATAGCTATCGACATCCATCCGCCGCGGTAGGTAGGGAACCGGAGAGCCCCCGATCGCTGTCCCCATGGAGAGGAATGGATGGGTGTTGGCGAGGATCGAGAGCTCTGGAGGTTGTGGCCTCGGCAACGGTCTGGGAAAAGATGCTCCTCGAGGCCTCGCCTAACCGAGCACGGTCAGCGGTGAGAGTGCCTGGTGCCTCCCAAAAGTGCTGCGAGAGCGAAAGGTAGCGAGGCCAGGCCAGATCCGGAGGAATCGGGGCCTCTCAATAGGCATCGCTATCGATACCTATCGATAGCGATGCCTATCGAGAGGTGTGGGATTGGAGAGGCATCGATGCCGCGGCCCATCGAGAGCTCTCCGTGTCGGTGGAGGCCGATGGCTCGCCCTCAGCAAAGCCCGCCCGAGAGCAAGAGCTGTGGATGCCAGGCGAGAGGGGGACGAGCGCAGAGCTGTGCAGAGGCATCGATGGCTCGACATTGCCTTGCCTGGCACGATGCGTGCCTCTCGATGCTCACGGCAGCCTGCCGATCTCGACAACGGTCAATGGTGATAGTGGCCGGTGCGTACCAAGGGCACAAGCGGTCCAGGAAGGAGAGAACTGTACCTGCCCGTCGCCCACGAGAATTCGGGACACCTAAGAGGAGGGATTGTTTTGGACGCTGAGCCGTGAGTGTCGATAGCTATCGACATCCATCCGCCGCGGTAGGTAAGGAACCGGAGAGCCCCCGATCGCTGTCCCCATGGAGAGGAATGGATGGGTGTTGGCGAGGATCGAGAGCTCTGGAGGTTGTGGCCTCGGCAACGGTCTGGGAAAAGATGCTCCTCGAGGCCTCGCCTAACCGAGCACGGTCAGCGGTGAGAGTGCCTGGTGCCTCCCAAAAGTGCTGCGAGAGCGAAAGGTAGCGAGGCCAGGCCAGATCCGGAGGAATCGGGGCCTCTCGATAGGCATCGCTATCGATACCTATCGATAGCGATGCCTATCGAGAGGTGTGGGATTGGAGAGGCATCGATGCCGCGGCCCATCGAGAGCTCTCCGTGTCGGTGGGGGCCGATGGCTCGCCCTCAGCAAAGCCCGCCCGAGAGCAAGAGCTGTGGATGCCAGGCGAGAGGGGGACGAGCGCAGAGCTGTGCAGAGGCATCGATGGCTCGACATTGCCTTGCCTGGCACGATGCGTGCCTCTCGATGCTCACGGCAGCCTGCCGATCTCGAGAACGGTCAATGGTGATAGTGGCCGGTGCGTACCAAGGGCACAAGCGGTCCAGGAAGGAGAGAACTGTACCTGCCCGTCGCCCACGAGAATTCGGGACGCCTAAGAGGAGGGATTGTTTTGGACGCTGAGCCGTGAGTGTCGATAGCTATCGACATCCATCCGCC
Organism: Struthio camelus; assembly: GCF_040807025.1. Classification (NCBI taxonomy): domain Eukaryota; kingdom Metazoa; phylum Chordata; class Aves; order Struthioniformes; family Struthionidae; genus Struthio; species Struthio camelus. The sequence goes on from NC_090949.1 coordinate 15,323,982, forward strand.
GCGGTAGTTAAGGAACCGGAGAGCCCCCGATCGCTGTCCCCATGGAGAGGAATGGATGGGTGTTGGCGAGGATCGAGAGCTCTGGAGGTTGTGGCCTCGGCAACCGTCTGGGAAAAGACGCTCCTCGAGGCCTCGCCTAACCGAGCACGGTCAGCGGTGAGAGTGCCTGGTGCCTCCCAAAAGTGCTGTGTAGAGCGAAAGGTAGCGAGGCCAGGCCAGATCCGGAGGAATCGGGGCCTCTCGATAGGCATCGCTATCGATACCTATCGATAGCGATGCCTATCGAGAGGTGTGGGATTGGAGAGGCATCGATGCCGCGGCCCATCGAGAGCTCTCCGTGTCGGTGGGGGCCGATGGCTCGCCCTCAGCAAAGCCCGCCCGAGAGCAAGAGCTGTGGATGCCAGGCGAGAGGGGGACGAGCGCAGAGCTGTGCAGAGGCATCGATGGCTCGACATTGCCTTGCCTGGCACGATGCGTGCCTCTCGATGCTCACGGCAGCCTGCCGATCTCGAGAACGGTCAATGGTGATAGTGGCCGGTGCGTACCAAGGGCACAAGCGGTCCAGGAAGGAGAGAACTGTACCTGCCCGTCGCCCACGAGAATTCGGGACGCCTAAGAGGAGGGATTGTTTTGGACGCTGAGCCGTGAGTGTCGATAGCTATCGACATCCATCCGCCGCGGTAGGTAAGGAACCGGAGAGCCCCCGATCGCTGTCCCCATGGAGAGGAATGGATGGGTGTTGGTGAGGATCGAGAGCTCTGGAGGTTGTGGCCTCGGCAACCGTCTGGAAAAAGATGCTCCTCGAGGCCTCGCCTAACCGAGCACGGTCAGCGGTGAGAGTGCCTGGTGCCTCCCAAAAGTGCTGCGAGAGCGAAAGGTAGCGAGGCCAGGCCAGATCCGGAGGAATCGGGGCCTCTCGATAGGCATCGCTATCGATACCTATCGATAGCGATGCCTATCGAGAGGTGTGGGATTGGAGAGGCATCGATGCCGCGGCCCATCGAGAGCTCTCCGTGTCGGTGGAGGCCGATGGCTCGCCCTCAGCAAAGCCCGCCCGAGAGCAAGAGCTGTGGATGCCAGGCGAGAGGGGGACGAGCGCAGAGCTGTGCAGAGGCATCGATGGCTCGACATTGCCTTGCCTGGCACGATGCGTGCCTCTCGATGCTCACGGCAGCCTGCCGATCTCGACAACGGTCAATGGTGATAGTGGCCGGTGCGTACCAAGGGCACAAGCGGTCCAGGAAGGAGAGAACTGTACCTGCCCGTCGCCCACGAGAATTCGGGACGCCTAAGAGGAGGGATTGTTTTGGATGCTGAGCCGTGAGTGTCGATAGCTATCGACATCCATCCGCCGCGGTAGTTAAGGAACCGGAGAGCCCCCGATCGCTGTCCCCATGGAGAGGAATGGATGGGTGTTGGCGAGGATCGAGAGCTCTGGAGGTTGTGGCCTCGGCAACGGTCTGGGAAAAGATGCTCCTCGAGGCCTCGCCTAACCGAGCACGGTCAGCGGTGAGAGTGCCTGGTGCCTCCCAAAAGTGCTGCGAGAGCGAAAGGTAGCGAGGCCAGGCCAGATCCGGAGGAATCGGGGCCTCTCGATAGGCATCGCTATCGATACCTATCGATAGCGATGCCTATCGAGAGGTGTGGGATTGGAGAGGCATCGATGCCGCGGCCCATCGAGAGCTCTCCGTGTCGGTGGGGGCCGATGGCTCGCCCTCAGCAAAGCCCGCCCAAGAGCAAGAGCTGTGGATGCCAGGCGAGAGGGGGACGAGCGCAGAGCTGTGCAGAGGCATCGATGGCTCGACATTGCCTTGCCTGGCACGATGCGTGCCTCTCGATGCTCACGGCAGCCTGCCGATCTCGAGAACGGTCAATGGTGATAGTGGCCGGTGCGTACCAAGGGCACAAGCGGTCCAGGAAGGAGAGAACTGTACCTGCCCGTCGCCCACGAGAATTCGGGACGCCTAAGAGGAGGGATTGTTTTGGACGCTGAGCCGTGAGTGTCGATAGCTATCGACATCCATCCGCCGCGGTAGTTAAGGAACCGGAGAGCCCCCGATCGCTGTCCCCATGGAGAGGAATGGATGGGTGTTGGTGAGGATCGAGAGCTCTGGAGGTTGTGGCCTCGGCAACGGTCTGGGAAAAGATGCTCCTCGAGGCCTCGCCTAACCGAGCACGGTCAGCGGTGAGAGTGCCTGGTGCCTCCCAAAAGTGCTGTGTAGAGCGAAAGGTAGCGAGGCCAGGCCAGATCCGGAGGAATCGGGGCCTCTCGATAGGCATCGCTATCGATACCTATCGATAGCGATGCCTATCGAGAGGTGTGGGATTGGAGAGGCATCGATGCCGCGGCCCATCGAGAGCTCTCCGTGTCGGTGGAGGCCGATGGCTCGCCCTCAGCAAAGCCCGCCCGAGAGCAAGAGCTGTGGATGCCAGGCGAGAGGGGGACGAGTGCAGAGCTGTGCAGAGGCATCGATGGCTCGACATTGCCTTGCCTGGCACGATGCGTGCCTCTCAATGCTCACGGCAGCCTGCCGATCTCGAGAACGGTCAATGGTGATAGTGGCCGGTGTGTACCAAGGGCACAAGCGGTCCAGGAAGGAGAGAACTGTACCTGCCCGTCGCCCACGAGAATTCGGGACACCTAAGAGGAGGGATTGTTTTGGACGCTGAGCCGTGAGTGTCGATAGCTATCGACATCCATCCGCCGCGGTAGGTAGGGAACCGGAGAGCCCCCGATCGCTGTCCCCATGGAGAGGAATGGATGGGTGTTGGCGAGGATCGAGAGCTCTGGAGGTTGTGGCCTCGGCAACGGTCTGGGAAAAGATGCTCCTCGAGGCCTCGCCTAACCGAGCACGGTCAGCGGTGAGAGTGCCTGGTGCCTCCCAAAAGTGCTGCGAGAGCGAAAGGTAGCGAGGCCAGGCCAGATCCGGAGGAATCGGGGCCTCTCAATAGGCATCGCTATCGATACCTATCGATAGCGATGCCTATCGAGAGGTGTGGGATTGGAGAGGCATCGATGCCGCGGCCCATCGAGAGCTCTCCGTGTCGGTGGAGGCCGATGGCTCGCCCTCAGCAAAGCCCGCCCGAGAGCAAGAGCTGTGGATGCCAGGCGAGAGGGGGACGAGCGCAGAGCTGTGCAGAGGCATCGATGGCTCGACATTGCCTTGCCTGGCACGATGCGTGCCTCTCGATGCTCACGGCAGCCTGCCGATCTCGACAACGGTCAATGGTGATAGTGGCCGGTGCGTACCAAGGGCACAAGCGGTCCAGGAAGGAGAGAACTGTACCTGCCCGTCGCCCACGAGAATTCGGGACACCTAAGAGGAGGGATTGTTTTGGACGCTGAGCCGTGAGTGTCGATAGCTATCGACATCCATCCGCCGCGGTAGGTAAGGAACCGGAGAGCCCCCGATCGCTGTCCCCATGGAGAGGAATGGATGGGTGTTGGCGAGGATCGAGAGCTCTGGAGGTTGTGGCCTCGGCAACGGTCTGGGAAAAGATGCTCCTCGAGGCCTCGCCTAACCGAGCACGGTCAGCGGTGAGAGTGCCTGGTGCCTCCCAAAAGTGCTGCGAGAGCGAAAGGTAGCGAGGCCAGGCCAGATCCGGAGGAATCGGGGCCTCTCGATAGGCATCGCTATCGATACCTATCGATAGCGATGCCTATCGAGAGGTGTGGGATTGGAGAGGCATCGATGCCGCGGCCCATCGAGAGCTCTCCGTGTCGGTGGGGGCCGATGGCTCGCCCTCAGCAAAGCCCGCCCGAGAGCAAGAGCTGTGGATGCCAGGCGAGAGGGGGACGAGCGCAGAGCTGTGCAGAGGCATCGATGGCTCGACATTGCCTTGCCTGGCACGATGCGTGCCTCTCGATGCTCACGGCAGCCTGCCGATCTCGAGAACGGTCAATGGTGATAGTGGCCGGTGCGTACCAAGGGCACAAGCGGTCCAGGAAGGAGAGAACTGTACCTGCCCGTCGCCCATGAGAATTCGGGACGCCTAAGAGGAGGGATTGTTTTGGACGCTGAGCCGTGAGTGTCGATAGCTATCGACATCCATCCGCCGCGGTAGTTAAGGAACCGGAGAGCCCCCGATCGCTGTCCCCATGGAGAGGAATGGATGGGTGTTGGCGAGGATCGAGAGCTCTGGAGGTTGTGGCCTCGGCAACCGTCTGGGAAAAGACGCTCCTCGAGGCCTCGCCTAACCGAGCACGGTCAGCGGTGAGAGTGCCTGGTGCCTCCCAAAAGTGCTGTGTAGAGCGAAAGGTAGCGAGGCCAGGCCAGATCCGGAGGAATCGGGGCCTCTCGATAGGCATCGCTATCGATACCTATCGATAGCGATGCCTATCGAGAGGTGTGGGATTGGAGAGGCATCGATGCCGCGGCCCATCGAGAGCTCTCCGTGTCGGTGGGGGCCGATGGCTCGCCCTCAGCAAAGCCCGCCCGAGAGCAAGAGCTGTGGATGCCAGGCGAGAGGGGGACGAGCGCAGAGCTGTGCAGAGGCATCGATGGCTCGACATTGCCTTGCCTGGCACGATGCGTGCCTCTCGATGCTCACGGCAGCCTGCCGATCTCGAGAACGGTCAATGGTGATAGTGGCCGGTGCGTACCAAGGGCACAAGCGGTCCAGGAAGGAGAGAACTGTACCTGCCCGTCGCCCACGAGAATTCGGGACGCCTAAGAGGAGGGATTGTTTTGGACGCTGAGCCGTGAGTGTCGATAGCTATCGACATCCATCCGCCGCGGTAGGTAAGGAACCGGAGAGCCCCCGATCGCTGTCCCCATGGAGAGGAATGGATGGGTGTTGGTGAGGATCGAGAGCTCTGGAGGTTGTGGCCTCGGCAACGGTCTGGGAAAAGATGCTCCTCGAGGCCTCGCCTAACCGAGCACGGTCAGCGGTGAGAGTGCCTGGTGCCTCCCAAAAGTGCTGCGAGAGCGAAAGGTAGCGAGGCCAGGCCAGATCCGGAGGAATCGGGGCCTCTCGATAGGCATCGCTATCGATACCTATCGATAGCGATGCCTATCGAGAGGTGTGGGATTGGAGAGGCATCGATGCCGCGGCCCATCGAGAGCTCTCCGTGTCGGTGGAGGCCGATGGCTCGCCCTCAGCAAAGCCCGCCCGAGAGCAAGAGCTGTGGATGCCAGGCGAGAGGGGGACGAGCGCAGAGCTGTGCAGAGGCATCGATGGCTCGACATTGCCTTGCCTGGCACGATGCGTGCCTCTCGATGCTCACGGCAGCCTGCCGATCTCGACAACGGTCAATGGTGATAGTGGCCGGTGCGTACCAAGGGCACAAGCGGTCCAGGAAGGAGAGAACTGTACCTGCCCGTCGCCCACGAGAATTCGGGACGCCTAAGAGGAGGGATTGTTTTGGATGCTGAGCCGTGAGTGTCGATAGCTATCGACATCCATCCGCCGCGGTAGTTAAGGAACCGGAGAGCCCCCGATCGCTGTCCCCATGGAGAGGAATGGATGGGTGTTGGCGAGGATCGAGAGCTCTGGAGGTTGTGGCCTCGGCAACGGTCTGGGAAAAGATGCTCCTCGAGGCCTCGCCTAACCGAGCACGGTCAGGGGTGAGAGTGCCTGGTGCCTCCCAAAAGTGCTGCGAGAGCAAAAGGTAGCGAGGCCAGGCCAGATCCGGAGGAATCGGGGCCTCTCGATAGGCATCGCTATCGATACCTATCGATAGCGATGCCTATCGAGAGGTGTGGGATTGGAGAGGCATCGATGCCGCGGCCCATCGAGAGCTCTCCGTGTCGGTGGGGGCCGATGGCTCGCCCTCAGCAAAGCCCGCCCAAGAGCAAGAGCTGTGGATGCCAGGCGAGAGGGGGACGAGCGCAGAGCTGTGCAGAGGCATCGATGGCTCGACATTGCCTTGCCTGGCACGATGCGTGCCTCTCGATGCTCACGGCAGCCTGCCGATCTCGACAACGGTCAATGGTGATAGTGGCCGGTGCGTACCAAGGGCACAAGCGGTCCAGGAAGGAGAGAACTGTACCTGCCCGTCGCCCACGAGAATTCGGGACGCCTAAGAGGAGGGATTGTTTTGGACGCTGAGCCGTGAGTGTCGATAGCTATCGATATCCATCCGCCGCGGTAGGTAAGGAACCGGAGAGCCCCCGATCGCTGTCCCCATGGAGAGGAATGGATGGGTGTTGGTGAGGATCGAGAGCTCTGGAGGTTGTGGCCTCGGCAACGGTCTGGGAAAAGATGCTCCTCGAGGCCTCGCCTAACCGAGCACGGTCAGCGGTGAGAGTGCCTGGTGCCTCCCAAAAGTGCTGTGTAGAGCGAAAGGTAGCGAGGCCAGGCCAGATCCGGAGGAATCGGGGCCTCTCGATAGGCATCGCTATCGATACCTATCGATAGCGATGCCTATCGAGAGGTGTGGGATTGGAGAGGCATCGATGCCGCGGCCCATCGAGAGCTCTCCGTGTCGGTGGAGGCCGATGGCTCGCCCTCAGCAAAGCCCGCCCGAGAGCAAGAGCTGTGGATGCCAGGCGAGAGGGGGACGAGTGCAGAGCTGTGCAGAGGCATCGATGGCTCGACATTGCCTTGCCTGGCACGATGCGTGCCTCTCAATGCTCACGGCAGCCTGCCGATCTCGAGAACGGTCAATGGTGATAGTGGCCGGTGCGTACCAAGGGCACAAGCGGTCCAGGAAGGAGAGAACTGTACCTGCCCGTCGCCCACGAGAATTCGGGACGCCTAAGAGGAGGGATTGTTTTGGACGCTGAGCCGTGAGTGTCGATAGCTATCGACATCCATCCGCCGCGGTAGGTAGGGAACCGGAGAGCCCCCGATCGCTGTCCCCATGGAGAGGAATGGATGGGTGTTGGCGAGGATCGAGAGCTCTGGAGGTTGTGGCCTCGGCAACGGTCTGGGAAAAGATGCTCCTCGAGGCCTCGCCTAACCGAGCACGGTCAGCGGTGAGAGTGCCTGGTGCCTCCCAAAAGTGCTGCGAGAGCGAAAGGTAGCGAGGCCAGGCCAGATCCGGAGGAATCGGGGCCTCTCGATAGGCATCGCTATCGATACCTATCGATAGCGATGCCTATCGAGAGGTGTGGGATTGGAGAGGCATCGATGCCGCGGCCCATCGAGAGCTCTCCGTGTCGGTGGGGGCCGATGGCTCGCCCTCAGCAAAGCCCGCCCGAGAGCAAGAGCTGTGGATGCCAGGCGAGAGGGGGACGAGCGCAGAGCTGTGCAGAGGCATCGATGGCTCGACATTGCCTTGCCTGGCACGATGCGTGCCTCTCGATGCTCACGGCAGCCTGCCGATCTCGAGAACGGTCAATGGTGATAGTGGCCGGTGCGTACCAAGGGCACAAGCGGTCCAGGAAGGAGAGAACTGTACCTGCCCGTCGCCCACGAGAATTCGGGACGCCTAAGAGGAGGGATTGTTTTGGACGCTGAGCCGTGAGTGTCGATAGCTATCGACATCCATCCGCCGCGGTAGGTAAGGAACCGGAGAGCCCCCGATCGCTGTCCCCATGGAGAGGAATGGATGGGTGTTGGTGAGGATCGAGAGCTCTGGAGGTTGTGGCCTCGGCAACGGTCTGGGAAAAGATGCTCCTCGAGGCCTCGCCTAACCGAGCACGGTCAGCGGTGAGAGTGCCTGGTGCCTCCCAAAAGTGCTGCGAGAGCGAAAGGTAGCGAGGCCAGGCCAGATCCGGAGGAATCGGGGCCTCTCGATAGGCATCGCTATCGATACCTATCGATAGCGATGCCTATCGAGAGGTGTGGGATTGGAGAGGCATCGATGCCGCGGCCCATCGAGAGCTCTCCGTGTCGGTGGAGGCCGATGGCTCGCCCTCAGCAAAGCCCGCCCGAGAGCAAGAGCTGTGGATGCCAGGCGAGAGGGGGACGAGCGCAGAGCTGTGCAGAGGCATCGATGGCTCGACATTGCCTTGCCTGGCACGATGCGTGCCTCTCGATGCTCACGGCAGCCTGCCGATCTCGACAACGGTCAATGGTGATAGTGGCCGGTGCGTACCAAGGGCACAAGCGGTCCAGGAAGGAGAGAACTGTACCTGCCCGTCGCCCACGAGAATTCGGGACGCCTAAGAGGAGGGATTGTTTTGGATGCTGAGCCGTGAGTGTCGATAGCTATCGACATCCATCCGCCGCGGTAGTTAAGGAACCGGAGAGCCCCCGATCGCTGTCCCCATGGAGAGGAATGGATGGGTGTTGGCGAGGATCGAGAGCTCTGGAGGTTGTGGCCTCGGCAACGGTCTGGGAAAAGATGCTCCTCGAGGCCTCGCCTAACCGAGCACGGTCAGGGGTGAGAGTGCCTGGTGCCTCCCAAAAGTGCTGCGAGAGCAAAAGGTAGCGAGGCCAGGCCAGATCCGGAGGAATCGGGGCCTCTCGATAGGCATCGCTATCGATACCTATCGATAGCGATGCCTATCGAGAGGTGTGGGATTGGAGAGGCATCGATGCCGCGGCCCATCGAGAGCTCTCCGTGTCGGTGGGGGCCGATGGCTCGCCCTCAGCAAAGCCCGCCCAAGAGCAAGAGCTGTGGATGCCAGGCGAGAGGGGGACGAGCGCAGAGCTGTGCAGAGGCATCGATGGCTCGACATTGCCTTGCCTGGCACGATGCGTGCCTCTCGATGCTCACGGCAGCCTGCCGATCTCGACAACGGTCAATGGTGATAGTGGCCGGTGCGTACCAAGGGCACAAGCGGTCCAGGAAGGAGAGAACTGTACCTGCCCGTCGCCCACGAGAATTCGGGACGCCTAAGAGGAGGGATTGTTTTGGACGCTGAGCCGTGAGTGTCGATAGCTATCGATATCCATCCGCCGCGGTAGGTAAGGAACCGGAGAGCCCCCGATCGCTGTCCCCATGGAGAGGAATGGATGGGTGTTGGTGAGGATCGAGAGCTCTGGAGGTTGTGGCCTCGGCAACGGTCTGGGAAAAGATGCTCCTCGAGGCCTCGCCTAACCGAGCACGGTCAGCGGTGAGAGTGCCTGGTGCCTCCCAAAAGTGCTGTGTAGAGCGAAAGGTAGCGAGGCCAGGCCAGATCCGGAGGAATCGGGGCCTCTCGATAGGCATCGCTATCGATACCTATCGATAGCGATGCCTATCGAGAGGTGTGGGATTGGAGAGGCATCGATGCCGCGGCCCATCGAGAGCTCTCCGTGTCGGTGGAGGCCGATGGCTCGCCCTCAGCAAAGCCCGCCCGAGAGCAAGAGCTGTGGATGCCAGGCGAGAGGGGGACGAGTGCAGAGCTGTGCAGAGGCATCGATGGCTCGACATTGCCTTGCCTGGCACGATGCGTGCCTCTCAATGCTCACGGCAGCCTGCCGATCTCGAGAACGGTCAATGGTGATAGTGGCCGGTGCGTACCAAGGGCACAAGCGGTCCAGGAAGGAGAGAACTGTACCTGCCCGTCGCCCACGAGAATTCGGGACGCCTAAGAGGAGGGATTGTTTTGGACGCTGAGCCGTGAGTGTCGATAGCTATCGACATCCATCCGCCGCGGTAGGTAGGGAACCGGAGAGCCCCCGATCGCTGTCCCCATGGAGAGGAATGGATGGGTGTTGGCGAGGATCGAGAGCTCTGGAGGTTGTGGCCTCGGCAACGGTCTGGGAAAAGATGCTCCTCGAGGCCTCGCCTAACCGAGCACGGTCAGCGGTGAGAGTGCCTGGTGCCTCCCAAAAGTGCTGCGAGAGCGAAAGGTAGCGAGGCCAGGCCAGATCCGGAGGAATCGGGGCCTCTCAATAGGCATCGCTATCGATACCTATCGATAGCGATGCCTATCGAGAGGTGTGGGATTGGAGAGGCATCGATGCCGCGGCCCATCGAGAGCTCTCCGTGTCGGTGGAGGCCGATGGCTCGCCCTCAGCAAAGCCCGCCCGAGAGCAAGAGCTGTGGATGCCAGGCGAGAGGGGGACGAGCGCAGAGCTGTGCAGAGGCATCGATGGCTCGACATTGCCTTGCCTGGCACGATGCGTGCCTCTCGATGCTCACGGCAGCCTGCCGATCTCGACAACGGTCAATGGTGATAGTGGCCGGTGCGTACCAAGGGCACAAGCGGTCCAGGAAGGAGAGAACTGTACCTGCCCGTCGCCCACGAGAATTCGGGACACCTAAGAGGAGGGATTGTTTTGGACGCTGAGCCGTGAGTGTCGATAGCTATCGACATCCATCCGCCGCGGTAGGTAAGGAACCGGAGAGCCCCCGATCGCTGTCCCCATGGAGAGGAATGGATGGGTGTTGGCGAGGATCGAGAGCTCTGGAGGTTGTGGCCTCGGCAACGGTCTGGGAAAAGATGCTCCTCAAGGCCTCGCCTAACCGAGCACGGTCAGCGGTGAGAGTGCCTGGTGCCTCCCAAAAGTGCTGCGAGAGCGAAAGGTAGCGAGGCCAGGCCAGATCCGGAGGAATCGGGGCCTCTCGATAGGCATCGCTATCGATACCTATCGATAGCGATGCCTATCGAGAGGTGTGGGATTGGAGAGGCATCGATGCCGCGGCCCATCGAGAGCTCTCCGTGTCGGTGGGGGCCGATGGCTCGCCCTCAGCAAAGCCCGCCCGAGAGCAAGAGCTGTGGATGCCAGGCGAGAGGGGGACGAGCGCAGAGCTGTGCAGAGGCATCGATGGCTCGACATTGCCTTGCCTGGCACGATGCGTGCCTCTCGATGCTCACGGCAGCCTGCCGATCTCGACAACGGTCAATGGTGATAGTGGCCGGTGCGTACCAAGGGCACAAGCGGTCCAGGAAGGAGAGAACTGTACCTGCCCGTCGCCCACGAGAATTCGGGACGCCTAAGAGGAGGGATTGTTTTGGACGCTGAGCCGTGAGTGTCGATAGCTATCGACATCCATCCGCCGCGGTAGGTAAGGAACCGGAGAGCCCCCGATCGCTGTCCCCATGGAGAGGAATGGATGGGTGTTGGTGAGGATCGAGAGCTCTGGAGGTTGTGGCCTCGGCAACGGTCTGGGAAAAGATGCTCCTCGAGGCCTCGCCTAACCGAGCACGGTCAGCGGTGAGAGTGCCTGGTGCCTCCCAAAAGTGCTGTGTAGAGCGAAAGGTAGCGAGGCCAGGCCAGATCCGGAGGAATCGGGGCCTCTCGATAGGCATCGCTATCGATACCTATCGATAGCGATGCCTATCGAGAGGTGTGGGATTGGAGAGGCATCGATGCCGCGGCCCATCGAGAGCTCTCCGTGTCAGTGGAGGCCGATGGCTCGCCCTCAGCAAAGCCCGCCCGAGAGCAAGAGCTGTGGATGCCAGGCGAGAGGGGGACGAGTGCAGAGCTGTGCAGAGGCATCGATGGCTCGACATTGCCTTGCCTGGCACGATGCGTGCCTCTCGATGCTCACGGCAGCCTGCCGATCTCGAGAACGGTCAATGGTGATAGTGGCCGGTGCGTACCAAGGGCACAAGCGGTCCAGGAAGGAGAGAACTGTACCTGCCCGTCGCCCACGAGAATTCGGGACACCTAAGAGGAGGGATTGTTTTGGACGCTGAGCCGTGAGTGTCGATAGCTATCGACATCCATCCGCCACGGTAGGTAAGGAACCGGAGAGCCCCCGATCGCTGTCCCCATGGAGAGGAATGGATGGGTGTTGGCGAGGATCGAGAGCTCTGGAGGTTGTGGCCTCGGCAACGGTCTGGGAAAAGACGCTCCTCGAGGCCTCGCCTAACCGAGCACGGTCAGCGGTGAGAGTGCCTGGTGCCTCCCAAAAGTGCTGTGTAGAGCGAAAGGTAGCGAGGCCAGGCCAGATCCGGAGGAATCGGGGCCTCTCGATAGGCATCGCTATCGATACCTATCGATAGCGATGCCTATCGAGAGGTGTGGGATTGGAGAGGCATCGATGCCGCGGCCCATCGAGAGCTCTCCGTGTCGGTGGAGGCCGATGGCTCGCCCTCAGCAAAGCCCGCCCGAGAGCAAGAGCTGTGGATGCCAGGCGAGAGGGGGACGAGTGCAGAGCTGTGCAGAGGCATCGATGGCTCGACATTGCCTTGCCTGGCACGATGCGTGCCTCTCGATGCTCACGGCAGCCTGCCGATCTCGAGAACGGTCAATGGTGATAGTGGCCGGTGCGTACCAAGGGCACAAGCGGTCCAGGAAGGAGAGAACTGTACCTGCCCGTCGCCCACGAGAATTCGGGACGCCTAAGAGGAGGGATTGTTTTGGACGCTGAGCCGTGAGTGTCGATAGCTATCGACATCCATCCGCCGCGGTAGGTAAGGAACCGGAGAGCCCCCGATCGCTGTCCCCATGGAGAGGAATGGATGGGTGTTGGCGAGGATCGAGAGCTCTGGAGGTTGTGGCCTCGGCAACGGTCTGGGAAAAGATGCTCCTCGAGGCCTCGCCTAACCGAGCACGGTCAGCGGTGAGAGTGCCTGGTGCCTCCCAAAAGTGCTGTGTAGAGCGAAAGGTAGCGAGGCCAGGCCAGATCCGGAGGAATCGGGGCCTCTCGATAGGCATCGCTATCGATACCTATCGATAGTGATGCCTATCGAGAGGTGTGGGATTGGAGAGGCATCGATGCCGCGGCCCATCGAGAGCTCTCCGTGTCGGTGGGGGCCGATGGCTCGCCCTCAGCAAAGCCCGCCCGAGAGCAAGAGCTGTGGATGCCAGGCGAGAGGGGGACGAGCGCAGAGCTGTGCAGAGGCATCGATGGCTCGACATTGCCTTGCCTGGCACGATGCGTGCCTCTCGATGCTCACGGCAGCCTGCCGATCTCGAGAACGGTCAATGGTGATAGTGGCCGGTGCGTACCAAGGGCACAAGCGGTCCAGGAAGGAGAGAACTGTACCTGCCCGTCGCCCACGAGAATTCGGGACGCCTAAGAGGAGGGATTGTTTTGGACGCTGAGCCGTGAGTGTCGATAGCTATCGACATCCATCCGCCGCGGTAGGTAGGGAACCGGAGAGCCCCCGATCGCTGTCCCCATGGAGAGGAATGGATGGGTGTTGGCGAGGATCGAGAGCTCTGGAGGTTGTGGCCTCGGCAACGGTCTGGGAAAAGATGCTCCTCGAGGCCTCGCCTAACCGAGCACGGTCAGCGGTGAGAGTGCCTGGTGCCTCCCAAAAGTGCTGCGAGAGCGAAAGGTAGCGAGGCCAGGCCAGATCCGGAGGAATCGGGGCCTCTCGATAGGCATCGCTATCGATACCTATCGATAGCGATGCCTATCGAGAGGTGTGGGATTGGAGAGGCATCGATGCCGCGCCCCATCGAGAGCTCTCCGTGTCGGTGGGGGCCGATGGCTCGCCCTCAGCAAAGCCCGCCCGAGAGCAAGAGCTGTGGATGCCAGGCGAGAGGGGGACGAGCGCAGAGCTGTGCAGAGGCATCGATGGCTCGACATTGCCTTGCCTGGCACGATGCGTGCCTCTCGATGCTCACGGCAGCCTGCCGATCTCGACAACGGTCAATGGTGATAGTGGCCAGTGCGTACCAAGGGCACAAGTGGTCCAGGAAGGAGAGAACTGTACCTGCCCGTCGCCCACGAGAATTCGGGACGCCTAAGAGGAGGGATTGTTTTGGACGCTGAGCCGTGAGTGTCGATAGCTATCGACATCCATCCGCCGCGGTAGTTAAGGAACCGGAGAGCCCCCGATCGCTGTCCCCATGGAGAGGAATGGATGGGTGTTGGTGAGGATCGAGAGCTCTGGAGGTTGTGGCCTCGGCAACGGTCTGGGAAAAGATGCTCCTCGAGGCCTCGCCTAACCGAGCACGGTCAGCGGTGAGAGTGCCTGGTGCCTCCCAAAAGTGCTGTGTAGAGCGAAAGGTAGCGAGGCCAGGCCAGATCCGGAGGAATCGGGGCCTCTCGATAGGCATCGCTATCGATACCTATCGATAGTGATGCCTATCGAGAGGTGTGGGATTGGAGAGGCATCGATGCCGCGGCCCATCGAGAGCTCTCCGTGTCGGTGGGGGCCGATGGCTCGCCCTCAGCAAAGCCCGCCCGAGAGCAAGAGCTGTGGATGCCAGGCGAGAGGGGGACGAGCGCAGAGCTGTGCAGAGGCATCGATGGCTCGACATTGCCTTGCCTGGCACGATGCGTGCCTCTCGATGCTCACGGCAGCCTGCCGATCTCGACAACGGTCAATGGTGATAGTGGCCGGTGCGTACCAAGGGCACAAGCGGTCCAGGAAGGAGAGAACTGTACCTGCCCGTCGCCCACGAGAATTCGGGACGCCTAAGAGGAGGGATTGTTTTGGACGCTGAGCCGTGAGTGTCGATAGCTATCGACATCCATCCGCCGCGGTAGGTAGGGAACCGGAGAGCCCCCGATCGCTGTCCCCATGGAGAGGAATGGATGGGTGTTGGCGAGGATCGAGAGCTCTGGAGGTTGTGGCCTCGGCAACGGTCTGGGAAAAGATGCTCCTCGAGGCCTCGCCTAACCGAGCACGGTCAGCGGTGAGAGTGCCTGGTGCCTCCCAAAAGTGCTGCGAGAGCGAAAGGTAGCGAGGCCAGGCCAGATCCGGAGGAATCGGGGCCTCTCGATAGGCATCGCTATCGATACCTATCGATAGCGATGCCTATCGAGAGGTGTGGGATTGGAGAGGCATCGATGCCGCGGCCCATCGAGAGCTCTCTGTGTCGGTGGGGGCCGATGGCTCGCCCTCAGCAAAGCCCGCCCGAGAGCAAGAGCTGTGGATGCCAGGCGAGAGGGGGACGAGCGCAGAGCTGTGCAGAGGCATCGATGGCTCGACATTGCCTTGCCTGGCACGATGCGTGCCTCTCGATGCTCACGGCAGCCTGCCGATCTCGACAACGGTCAATGGTGATAGTGGCCGGTGTGTACCAAGGGCACAAGCGGTCCAGGAAGGAGAGAACTGTACCTGCCCGTCGCCCACGAGAATTCAGGACGCCTAAGAGGAGGGATTGTTTTGGACGCTGAGCCGTGAGTGTCGATAGCTATCGACATCCATCCGCCGCGGTAGGTAAGGAACCGGAGAGCCCCCGATCGCTGTCCCCATGGAGAGGAATGGATGGGTGTTGGCGAGGATCGAGAGCTCTGGAGGTTGTGGCCTCGGCAACCGTCTGGGAAAAGATGCTCCTCGAGGCCTCGCCTAACCGAGCACGGTCAGCGGTGAGAGTGCCTGGTGCCTCCCAAAAGTGCTGTGTAGAGCGAAAGGTAGCGAGGCCAGGCCAGATCCGGAGGAATCGGGGCCTCTCGATAGGCATCGCTATCGATACCTATCGATAGCGATGCCTATCGAGAGGTGTGGGATTGGAGAGGCATCGATGCCGCGGCCCATCGAGAGCTCTCCGTGTCGGTGGGGGCCGATGGCTCGCCCTCAGCAAAGCCCGCCCGAGAGCAAGAGCTGTGGATGCCAGGCGAGAGGGGGACGAGCGCAGAGCTGTGCAGAGGCATCGATGGCTCGACATTGCCTTGCCTGGCACGATGCGTGCCTCTCGATGCTCACGGCAGCCTGCCGATCTCGACAACGGTCAATGGTGATAGTGGCCGGTGTGTACCAAGGGCACAAGCGGTCCAGGAAGGAGAGAACTGTACCTGCCCGTCGCCCACGAGAATTCGGGACGCCTAAGAGGAGGGATTGTTTTGGACGCTGAGCCGTGAGTGTCGATAGCTATCGACATCCATCCGCCGCGGTAGGTAAGGAACCGGAGAGCCCCCGATCGCTGTCCCCATGGAGAGGAATGGATGGGTGTTGGCGAGGATCGAGAGCTCTGGAGGTTGTGGCCTCAGCAACGGTCTGGGAAAAGATGCTCCTCGAGGCCTCGCCTAACCGAGCACGGTCAGCGGTGAGAGTGCCTGGTGCCTCCCAAAAGTGCTGTGTAGAGCGAAAGGTAGCGAGGCCAGGCCAGATCCGGAGGAATCGGGGCCTCTCGATAGGCATCGCTATCGATACCTATCGATAGCGATGCCTATCGAGAGGTGTGGGATTGGAGAGGCATCGATGCCGCGCCCCATCGAGAGCTCTCCGTGTCGGTGGAGGCCGATGGCTCGCCCTCAGCAAAGCCCGCCCGAGAGCAAGAGCTGTGGATGCCAGGCGAGAGGGGGACGAGCGCAGAGCTGTGCAGAGGCATCGATGGCTCGACATTGCCTTGCCTGGCACGATGCGTGCCTCTCGATGCTCACGGCAGCCTGCCGATCTCGACAACGGTCAATGGTGATAGTGGCCGGTGCGTACCAAGGGCACAAGCGGTCCAGGAAGGAGAGAACTGTACCTGCCCGTCGCCCACGAGAATTCGGGACGCCTAAGAGGAGGGATTGTTTTGGACGCTGAGCCGTGAGTGTCGATAGCTATCGACATCCATCCGCCGCGGTAGGTAAGGAACCGGAGAGCCCCCGATCGCTGTCCCCATGGAGAGGAATGGATGGGTGTTGGCGAGGATCGAGAGCTCTGGAGGTTGTGGCCTCGGCAACGGTCTGGAAAAAGATGCTCCTCGAGGCCTCGCCTAACCGAGCACGGTCAGCGGTGAGAGTGCCTGGTGCCTCCCAAAAGTGCTGCGAGAGCGAAAGGTAGCGAGGCCAGGCCAGATCCGGAGGAATCGGGGCCTCTCGATAGGCATCGCTATCGATACCTATCGATAGCGATGCCTATCGAGAGGTGTGGGATTGGAGAGGCATCGATGCCGCGGCCCATCGAGAGCTCTCCGTGTCGGTGGGGGCCGATGGCTCGCCCTCAGCAAAGCCCGCCCGAGAGCAAGAGCTGTGGATGCCAGGCGAGAGGGGGACGAGCGCAGAGCTGTGCAGAGGCATCGATGGCTCGACATTGCCTTGCCTGGCACGATGCGTGCCTCTCGATGCTCACGGCAGCCTGCCGATCTCGACAACGGTCAATGGTGATAGTGGCCGGTGCGTACCAAGGGCACAAGCGGTCCAGGAAGGAGAGAACTGTACCTGCCTGTCGCCCACGAGAATTCGGGACGCCTAAGAGGAGGGATTGTTTTGGACGCTGAGCCGTGAGTGTCGATAGCTATCGACATCCATCCGCCGCGGTAGGTAAGGAACCGGAGAGCCCCCGATCGCTGTCCCCATGGAGAGGAATGGATGGGTGTTGGCGAGGATCGAGAGCTCTGGAGGTTGTGGCCTCGGCAACGGTCTGGGAAAAGATGCTCCTCGAGGCCTCGCCTAACCGAGCACGGTCAGGGGTGAGAGTGCCTGGTGCCTCCCAAAAGTGCTGTGTAGAGCGAAAGGTAGCGAGGCCAGGCCAGATCCGGAGGAATCGGGGCCTCTCGATAGGCATCGCTATCGATACCTATCGATAGCGATGCCTATCGAGAGGTGTGGGATTGGAGAGGCATTGATGCCGCGGCCCATCGAGAGCTCTCCGTGTCGGTGGAGGCCGATGGCTCGCCCTCAGCAAAGCCCGCCCGAGAGCAAGAGCTGTGGATGCCAGGCGAGAGGGGGACGAGTGCAGAGCTGTGCAGAGGCATCGATGGCTCGACATTGCCTTGCCTGGCACGATGCGTGCCTCTCGATGCTCACGGCAGCCTGCCGATCTCGACAACGGTCAATGGTGATAGTGGCCGGTGTGTACCAAGGGCACAAGCGGTCCAGGAAGGAGAGAACTGTACCTGCCCGTCGCCCACGAGAATTCGGGACGCCTAAGAGGAGGGATTGTTTTGGACGCTGAGCCGTGAGTGTCGATAGCTATCGACATCCATCCGCCGCGGTAGGTAAGGAACCGGAGAGCCCCCGATCGCTGTCCCCATGGAGAGGAATGGATGGGTGTTGGTGAGGATCGAGAGCTCTGGAGGTTGTGGCCTCGGCAACGGTCTGGGAAAAGATGCTCCTCGAGGCCTCGCCTAACCGAGCACGGTCAGCGGTGAGAGTGCCTGGTGCCTCCCAAAAGTGCTGCGAGAGCGAAAGGTAGCGAGGCCAGGCCAGATCCGGAGGAATCGGGGCCTCTCGATAGGCATCGCTATCGATACCTATCGATAGCGATGCCTATCGAGAGGTGTGGGATTGGAGAGGCATCGATGCCGCGGCCCATCGAGAGCTCTCCGTGTCGGTGGGGGCCGATGGCTCGCCCTCAGCAAAGCCCGCCCGAGAGCAAGAGCTGTGGATGCCAGGCGAGAGGGGGACGAGCGCAGAGCTGTGCAGAGGCATCGATGGCTCGACATTGCCTTGCCTGGCACGATGCGTGCCTCTCGATGCTCACGGCAGCCTGCCGATCTCGACAACGGTCAATGGTGATAGTGGCCGGTGTGTACCAAGGGCACAAGCGGTCCAGGAAGGAGAGAACTGTACCTGCCCGTCGCCCACGAGAATTCAGGACGCCTAAGAGGAGGGATTGTTTTGGACGCTGAGCCGTGAGTGTCGATAGCTATCGACATCCATCCGCCGCGGTAGGTAAGGAACCGGAGAGCCCCCGATCGCTGTCCCCATGGAGAGGAATGGATGGGTGTTGGCGAGGATCGAGAGCTCTGGAGGTTGTGGCCTCGGCAACCGTCTGGGAAAAGATGCTCCTCGAGGCCTCGCCTAACCGAGCACGGTCAGCGGTGAGAGTGCCTGGTGCCTCCCAAAAGTGCTGTGTAGAGCGAAAGGTAGCGAGGCCAGGCCAGATCCGGAGGAATCGGGGCCTCTCGATAGGCATCGCTATCGATACCTATCGATAGCGATGCCTATCGAGAGGTGTGGGATTGGAGAGGCATCGATGCCGCGGCCCATCGAGAGCTCTCCGTGTCGGTGGGGGCCGATGGCTCGCCCTCAGCAAAGCCCGCCCGAGAGCAAGAGCTGTGGATGCCAGGCGAGAGGGGGACGAGCGCAGAGCTGTGCAGAGGCATCGATGGCTCGACATTGCCTTGCCTGGCACGATGCGTGCCTCTCGATGCTCACGGCAGCCTGCCGATCTCGACAACGGTCAATGGTGATAGTGGCCGGTGTGTACCAAGGGCACAAGCGGTCCAGGAAGGAGAGAACTGTACCTGCCCGTCGCCCACGAGAATTCGGGACGCCTAAGAGGAGGGATTGTTTTGGACGCTGAGCCGTGAGTGTCGATAGCTATCGACATCCATCCGCCGCGGTAGGTAAGGAACCGGAGAGCCCCCGATCGCTGTCCCCATGGAGAGGAATGGATGGGTGTTGGCGAGGATCGAGAGCTCTGGAGGTTGTGGCCTCAGCAACGGTCTGGGAAAAGATGCTCCTCGAGGCCTCGCCTAACCGAGCACGGTCAGCGGTGAGAGTGCCTGGTGCCTCCCAAAAGTGCTGTGTAGAGCGAAAGGTAGCGAGGCCAGGCCAGATCCGGAGGAATCGGGGCCTCTCGATAGGCATCGCTATCGATACCTATCGATAGCGATGCCTATCGAGAGGTGTGGGATTGGAGAGGCATCGATGCCGCGCCCCATCGAGAGCTCTCCGTGTCGGTGGAGGCCGATGGCTCGCCCTCAGCAAAGCCCGCCCGAGAGCAAGAGCTGTGGATGCCAGGCGAGAGGGGGACGAGCGCAGAGCTGTGCAGAGGCATCGATGGCTCGACATTGCCTTGCCTGGCACGATGCGTGCCTCTCGATGCTCACGGCAGCCTGCCGATCTCGACAACGGTCAATGGTGATAGTGGCCGGTGCGTACCAAGGGCACAAGCGGTCCAGGAAGGAGAGAACTGTACCTGCCCGTCGCCCACGAGAATTCGGGACGCCTAAGAGGAGGGATTGTTTTGGACGCTGAGCCGTGAGTGTCGATAGCTATCGACATCCATCCGCCGCGGTAGGTAAGGAACCGGAGAGCCCCCGATCGCTGTCCCCATGGAGAGGAATGGATGGGTGTTGGCGAGGATCGAGAGCTCTGGAGGTTGTGGCCTCGGCAACGGTCTGGAAAAAGATGCTCCTCGAGGCCTCGCCTAACCGAGCACGGTCAGCGGTGAGAGTGCCTGGTGCCTCCCAAAAGTGCTGCGAGAGCGAAAGGTAGCGAGGCCAGGCCAGATCCGGAGGAATCGGGGCCTCTCGATAGGCATCGCTATCGATACCTATCGATAGCGATGCCTATCGAGAGGTGTGGGATTGGAGAGGCATCGATGCCGCGGCCCATCGAGAGCTCTCCGTGTCGGTGGGGGCCGATGGCTCGCCCTCAGCAAACCCCGCCCGAGAGCAAGAGCTGTGGATGCCAGGCGAGAGGGGGACGAGCGCAGAGCTGTGCAGAGGCATCGATGGCTCGACATTGCCTTGCCTGGCACGATGCGTGCCTCTCGATGCTCACGGCAGCCTGCCGATCTCGACAACGGTCAATGGTGATAGTGGCCGGTGCGTACCAAGGGCACAAGCGGTCCAGGAAGGAGAGAACTGTACCTGCCTGTCGCCCACGAGAATTCGGGACGCCTAAGAGGAGGGATTGTTTTGGACGCTGAGCCGTGAGTGTCGATAGCTATCGACATCCATCCGCCGCGGTAGGTAAGGAACCGGAGAGCCCCCGATCGCTGTCCCCATGGAGAGGAATGGATGGGTGTTGGCGAGGATCGAGAGCTCTGGAGGTTGTGGCCTCGGCAACGGTCTGGGAAAAGATGCTCCTCGAGGCCTCGCCTAACCGAGCACGGTCAGGGGTGAGAGTGCCTGGTGCCTCCCAAAAGTGCTGTGTAGAGCGAAAGGTAGCGAGGCCAGGCCAGATCCGGAGGAATCGGGGCCTCTCGATAGGCATCGCTATCGATACCTATCGATAGCGATGCCTATCGAGAGGTGTGGGATTGGAGAGGCATTGATGCCGCGGCCCATCGAGAGCTCTCCGTGTCGGTGGGGGCCGATGGCTCGCCCTCAGCAAAGCCCGCCCGAGAGCAAGAGCTGTGGATGCCAGGCGAGAGGGGGACGAGTGCAGAGCTGTGCAGAGGCATCGATGGCTCGACATTGCCTTGCCTGGCACGATGCGTGCCTCTCGATGCTCACGGCAGCCTGCCGATCTCGACAACGGTCAATGGTGATAGTGGCCGGTGTGTACCAAGGGCACAAGCGGTCCAGGAAGGAGAGAACTGTACCTGCCCGTCGCCCACGAGAATTCGGGACGCCTAAGAGGAGGGATTGTTTTGGACGCTGAGCCGTGAGTGTCGATAGCTATCGACATCCATCCGCCGCGGTAGGTAAGGAACCGGAGAGCCCCCGATCGCTGTCCCCATGGAGAGGAATGGATGGGTGTTGGTGAGGATCGAGAGCTCTGGAGGTTGTGGCCTCGGCAACGGTCTGGGAAAAGATGCTCCTCGAGGCCTCGCCTAACCGAGCACGGTCAGCGGTGAGAGTGCCTGGTGCCTCCCAAAAGTGCTGCGAGAGCGAAAGGTAGCGAGGCCAGGCCAGATCCGGAGGAATCGGGGCCTCTCAATAGGCATCGCTATCGATACCTATCGATAGCGATGCCTATCGAGAGGTGTGGGATTGGAGAGGCATCGATGCCGCGGCCCATCGAGAGCTCTCCGTGTCGGTGGAGGCCGATGGCTCGCCCTCAGCAAAGCCCGCCCGAGAGCAAGAGCTGTGGATGCCAGGCGAGAGGGGGACGAGCGCAGAGCTGTGCAGAGGCATCGATGGCTCGACATTGCCTTGCCTGGCACGATGCGTGCCTCTCGATGCTCACGGCAGCCTGCCGATCTCGACAACGGTCAATGGTGATAGTGGCCGGTGCGTACCAAGGGCACAAGCGGTCCAGGAAGGAGAGAACTGTACCTGCCCGTCGCCCACGAGAATTCGGGACACCTAAGAGGAGGGATTGTTTTGGACGCTGAGCCGTGAGTGTCGATAGCTATCGACATCCATCCGCCGCGGTAGGTAAGGAACCGGAGAGCCCCCGATCGCTGTCCCCATGGAGAGGAATGGATGGGTGTTGGCGAGGATCGAGAGCTCTGGAGGTTGTGGCCTCGGCAACGGTCTGGGAAAAGATGCTCCTCGAGGCCTCGCCTAACCGAGCACGGTCAGCGGTGAGAGTGCCTGGTGCCTCCCAAAAGTGCTGCGAGAGCGAAAGGTAGCGAGGCCAGGCCAGATCCGGAGGAATCGGGGCCTCTCGATAGGCATCGCTATCGATACCTATCGATAGCGATGCCTATCGAGAGGTGTGGGATTGGAGAGGCATCGATGCCGCGGCCCATCGAGAGCTCTCTGTGTCGGTGGGGGCCGATGGCTTGCCCTCAGCAAAGCCCGCCCGAGAGCAAGAGCTGTGGATGCCAGGCGAGAGGGGGACGAGCGCAGAGCTGTGCAGAGGCATCGATGGCTCGACATTGCCTTGCCTGGCACGATGCGTGCCTCTCGATGCTCACGGCAGCCTGCCGATCTCGACAACGGTCAATGGTGATAGTGGCCGGTGCGTACCAAGGGCACAAGCGGTCCAGGAAGGAGAGAACTGTACCTGCCCGTCGCCCACGAGAATTCGGGACGCCTAAGAGGAGGGATTGTTTTGGACGCTGAGCCGTGAGTGTCGATAGCTATCGACATCCATCCGCCGCGGTAGTTAAGGAACCGGAGAGCCCCCGATCGCTGTCCCCATGGAGAGGAATGGATGGGTGTTGGTGAGGATCGAGAGCTCTGGAGGTTGTGGCCTCGGCAACCGTCTGGGAAAAGACGCTCCTCGAGGCCTCGCCTAACCGAGCACGGTCAGCGGTGAGAGTGCCTGGTGCCTCCCAAAAGTGCTGTGTAGAGCGAAAGGTAGCGAGGCCAGGCCAGATCCGGAGGAATCGGGGCCTCTCGATAGGCATCGCTATCGATACCTATCGATAGCGATGCCTATCGAGAGGTGTGGGATTGGAGAGGCATCGATGCCGCGGCCCATCGAGAGCTCTCCGTGTCGGTGGAGGCCGATGGCTCGCCCTCAGCAAAGCCCGCCCGAGAGCAAGAGCTGTGGATGCCAGGCGAGAGGGGGACGAGTGCAGAGCTGTGCAGAGGCATCGATGGCTCGACATTGCCTTGCCTGGCACGATGCGTGCCTCTCGATGCTCACGGCAGCCTGCCGATCTCGAGAACGGTCAATGGTGATAGTGGCCGGTGCGTACCAAGGGCACAAGCGGTCCAGGAAGGAGAGAACTGTACCTGCCCGTCGCCCACGAGAATTCGGGACGCCTAAGAGGAGGGATTGTTTTGGACGCTGAGCCGTGAGTGTCGATAGCTATCGACATCCATCCGCCGCGGTAGGTAAGGAACCGGAGAGCCCCCCATCGCTGTCCCCATGGAGAGGAATGGATGGGTGTTGGCGAGGATCGAGAGCTCTGGAGGTTGTGGCCTCGGCAACGGTCTGGGAAAAGATGCTCCTCGAGGCCTCGCCTAACCGAGCACGGTCAGCGGTGAGAGTGCCTGGTGCCTCCCAAAAGTGCTGTGTAGAGCGAAAGGTAGCGAGGCCAGGCCAGATCCGGAGGAATCGGGGCCTCTCGATAGGCATCGCTATCGATACCTATCGATAGCGATGCCTATCGAGAGGTGTGGGATTGGAGAGGCATTGATGCCGCGGCCCATCGAGAGCTCTCCGTGTCGGTGGAGGCCGATGGCTCGCCCTCAGCAAAGCCCGCCCGAGAGCAAGAGCTGTGGATGCCAGGCGAGAGGGGGACGAGTGCAGAGCTGTGCAGAGGCATCGATGGCTCGACATTGCCTTGCCTGGCACGATGCGTGCCTCTCGATGCTCACGGCAGCCTGCCGATCTCGACAACGGTCAATGGTGATAGTGGCCGGTGTGTACCAAGGGCACAAGCGGTCCAGGAAGGAGAGAACTGTACCTGCCCGTCGCCCACGAGAATTCGGGACGCCTAAGAGGAGGGATTGTTTTGGACGCTGAGCCGTGAGTGTCGATAGCTATCGACATCCATCCGCCGCGGTAGGTAAGGAACCGGAGAGCCCCCGATCGCTGTCCCCATGGAGAGGAATGGATGGGTGTTGGTGAGGATCGAGAGCTCTGGAGGTTGTGGCCTCGGCAACCGTCTGGAAAAAGATGCTCCTCGAGGCCTCGCCTAACCGAGCACGGTCAGCGGTGAGAGTGCCTGGTGCCTCCCAAAAGTGCTGCGAGAGCGAAAGGTAGCGAGGCCAGGCCAGATCCGGAGGAATCGGGGCCTCTCAATAGGCATCGCTATCGATACCTATCGATAGCGATGCCTATCGAGAGGTGTGGGATTGGAGAGGCATCGATGCCGCGGCCCATCGAGAGCTCTCCGTGTCGGTGGAGGCCGATGGCTCGCCCTCAGCAAAGCCCGCCCGAGAGCAAGAGCTGTGGATGCCAGGCGAGAGGGGGACGAGCGCAGAGCTGTGCAGAGGCATCGATGGCTCGACATTGCCTTGCCTGGCACGATGCGTGCCTCTCGATGCTCACGGCAGCCTGCCGATCTCGACAACGGTCAATGGTGATAGTGGCCGGTGCGTACCAAGGGCACAAGCGGTCCAGGAAGGAGAGAACTGTACCTGCCCGTCGCCCACGAGAATTCGGGACACCTAAGAGGAGGGATTGTTTTGGACGCTGAGCCGTGAGTGTCGATAGCTATCGACATCCATCCGCCGCGGTAGGTAAGGAACCGGAGAGCCCCCGATCGCTGTCCCCATGGAGAGGAATGGATGGGTGTTGGCGAGGATCGAGAGCTCTGGAGGTTGTGGCCTCGGCAACGGTCTGGGAAAAGATGCTCCTCGAGGCCTCGCCTAACCGAGCACGGTCAGCGGTGAGAGTGCCTGGTGCCTCCCAAAAGTGCTGCGAGAGCGAAAGGTAGCGAGGCCAGGCCAGATCCGGAGGAATCGGGGCCTCTCGATAGGCATCGCTATCGATACCTATCGATAGCGATGCCTATCGAGAGGTGTGGGATTGGAGAGGCATCGATGCCGCGGCCCATCGAGAGCTCTCTGTGTCGGTGGGGGCCGATGGCTTGCCCTCAGCAAAGCCCGCCCGAGAGCAAGAGCTGTGGATGCCAGGCGAGAGGGGGACGAGCGCAGAGCTGTGCAGAGGCATCGATGGCTCGACATTGCCTTGCCTGGCACGATGCGTGCCTCTCGATGCTCACGGCAGCCTGCCGATCTCGACAACGGTCAATGGTGATAGTGGCCGGTGCGTACCAAGGGCACAAGCGGTCCAGGAAGGAGAGAACTGTACCTGCCCGTCGCCCACGAGAATTCGGGACGCCTAAGAGGAGGGATTGTTTTGGACGCTGAGCCGTGAGTGTCGATAGCTATCGACATCCATCCGCCGCGGTAGTTAAGGAACCGGAGAGCCCCCGATCGCTGTCCCCATGGAGAGGAATGGATGGGTGTTGGTGAGGATCGAGAGCTCTGGAGGTTGTGGCCTCGGCAACCGTCTGGGAAAAGACGCTCCTCGAGGCCTCGCCTAACCGAGCACGGTCAGGGGTGAGAGTGCCTGGTGCCTCCCAAAAGTGCTGTGTAGAGCGAAAGGTAGCGAGGCCAGGCCAGATCCGGAGGAATCGGGGCCTCTCGATAGGCATCGCTATCGATACCTATCGATAGCGATGCCTATCGAGAGGTGTGGGATTGGAGAGGCATCGATGCCGCGGCCCATCGAGAGCTCTCCGTGTCGGTGGAGGCCGATGGCTCGCCCTCAGCAAAGCCCGCCCGAGAGCAAGAGCTGTGGATGCCAGGCGAGAGGGGGACGAGCGCAGAGCTGTGCAGAGGCATCGATGGCTCGACATTGCCTTGCCTGGCACGATGCGTGCCTCCCGATGCTCACGGCAGCCTGCCGATCTCGAGAACGGTCAATGGTGATAGTGGCCGGTGCGTACCAAGGGCACAAGCGGTCCAGGAAGGAGAGAACTGTACCTGCCCGTCGCCCACGAGAATTCGGGACGCCTAAGAGGAGGGATTGTTTTGGACGCTGAGCCGTGAGTGTCGATAGCTATCGACATCCATCCGCCGCGGTAGGTAGGGAACCGGAGAGCCCCCGATCGCTGTCCCCATGGAGAGGAATGGATGGGTGTTGGCGAGGATCGAGAGCTCTGGAGGTTGTGGCCTCGGCAACCGTCTGGGAAAAGACGCTCCTCGAGGCCTCGCCTAACCGAGCACGGTCAGCGGTGAGAGTGCCTGGTGCCTCCCAAAAGTGCTGTGTAGAGCGAAAGGTAGCGAGGCCAGGCCAGATCCGGAGGAATCGGGGCCTCTCGATAGGCATCGCTATCGATACCTATCGATAGCGATGCCTATCGAGAGGTGTGGGATTGGAGAGGCATCGATGCCGCGCCCCATCGAGAGCTCTCCGTGTCGGTGGGGGCCGATGGCTTGCCCTCAGCAAAGCCCGCCCGAGAGCAAGAGCTGTGGATGCCAGGCGAGAGGGGGACGAGCGCAGAGCTGTGCAGAGGCATCGATGGCTCGACATTGCCTTGCCTGGCACGATGCGTGCCTCTCGATGCTCACGGCAGCCTGCCGATCTCGACAACGGTCAATGGTGATAGTGGCCGGTGCGTACCAAGGGCACAAGCGGTCCAGGAAGGAGAGAACTGTACCTGCCCGTCGCCCACGAGAATTCGGGACGCCTAAGAGGAGGGATTGTTTTGGACGCTGAGCCGTGAGTGTCGATAGCTATCGACATCCATCCGCCGCGGTAGGTAAGGAACCGGAGAGCCCCCGATCGCTGTCCCCATGGAGAGGAATGGATGGGTGTTGGCGAGGATCGAGAGCTCTGGAGGTTGTGGCCTCGGCAACGGTCTGGGAAAAGATGCTCCTCGAGGCCTCGCCTAACCGAGCACGGTCAGCGGTGAGAGTGCCTGGTGCCTCCCAAAAGTGCTGCGAGAGCGAAAGGTAGCGAGGCCAGGCCAGATCCGGAGGAATCGGGGCCTCTCGATAGGCATCGCTATCGATACCTATCGATAGCGATGCCTATCGAGAGGTGTGGGATTGGAGAGGCATCGATGCCGCGGCCCATCGAGAGCTCTCCGTGTCGGTGGGGGCCGATGGCTCGCCCTCAGCAAAGCCCGCCCGAGAGCAAGAGCTGTGGATGCCAGGCGAGAGGGGGACGAGCGCAGAGCTGTGCAGAGGCATCGATGGCTCGACATTGCCTTGCCTGGCACGATGCGTGCCTCTCGATGCTCACGGCAACCTGCCGATCTCGAGAACGGTCAATGGTGATAGTGGCCGGTGCGTACCAAGGGCACAAGCGGTCCAGGAAGGAGAGAACTGTACCTGCCCGTCGCCCACGAGAATTCGGGACGCCTAAGAGGAGGGATTGTTTTGGACGCTGAGCCGTGAGTGTCGATAGCTATCGACATCCATCCGCCGCGGTAGGTAAGGAACCGGAGAGCCCCCGATCGCTGTCCCCATGGAGAGGAATGGATGGGTGTTGGCGAGGATCGAGAGCTCTGGAGGTTGTGGCCTCGGCAACGGTCTGGGAAAAGATGCTCCTCGAGGCCTCGCCTAACCGAGCACGGTCAGCGGTGAGAGTGCCTGGTGCCTCCCAAAAGTGCTGTGTAGAGCGAAAGGTAGCGAGGCCAGGCCAGATCCGGAGGAATCGGGGCCTCTCGATAGGCATCGCTATCGATACCTATCGATAGCGATGCCTATCGAGAGGTGTGGGATTGGAGAGGCATCGATGCCGCGGCCCATCGAGAGCTCTCCGTGTCGGTGGGGGCCGATGGCTCGCCCTCAGCAAAGCCCGCCCGAGAGCAAGAGCTGTGGATGCCAGGCGAGAGGGGGACGAGCGCAGAGCTGTGCAGAGGCATCGATGGCTCGACATTGCCTCGCCTGGCACGATGCGTGCCTCTCGATGCTCACGGCAGCCTGCCGATCTCGAGAACGGTCAATGGTGATAGTGGCCGGTGCGTACCAAGGGCACAAGCGGTCCAGGAAGGAGAGAACTGTACCTGCCCGTCGCCCACGAGAATTCGGGACGCCTAAGAGGAGGGATTGTTTTGGACGCTGAGCCGTGAGTGTCGATAGCTATCGACATCCATCCGCCGCGGTAGGTAAGGAACCGGAGAGCCCCCGATCGCTGTCCCCATGGAGAGGAATGGATGGGTGTTGGCGAGGATCGAGAGCTCTGGAGGTTGTGGCCTCGGCAACCGTCTGGAAAAAGATGCTCCTCGAGGCCTCGCCTAACCGAGCACGGTCAGTGGTGAGAGTGCCTGGTGCCTCCCAAAAGTGCTGTGTAGAGCGAAAGGTAGCGAGGCCAGGCCAGATCCGGAGGAATCGGGGCCTCTCGATAGGCATCGCTATCGATACCTATCGATAGCGATGCCTATCGAGAGGTGTGGGATTGGAGAGGCATCGATGCCGCGGCCCATCGAGAGCTCTCCGTGTCGGTGGGGGCCGATGGCTCGCCCTCAGCAAAGCCCGCCCGAGAGCAAGAGCTGTGGATGCCAGGCGAGAGGGGGACGAGCGCAGAGCTGTGCAGAGGCATCGATGGCTCGACATTGCCTTGCCTGGCACGATGCGTGCCTCTCGATGCTCACGGCAGCCTGCCGATCTCGAGAACGGTCAATGGTGATAGTGGCCGGTGCGTACCAAGGGCACAAGCGGTCCAGGAAGGAGAGAACTGTACCTGCCCGTCGCCCACGAGAATTCGGGACGCCTAAGAGGAGGGATTGTTTTGGACGCTGAGCCGTGAGTGTCGATAGCTATCGACATCCATCCGCCGCGGTAGGTAAGGAACCGGAGAGCCCCCGATCGCTGTCCCCATGGAGAGGAATGGATGGGTGTTGGCGAGGATCGAGAGCTCTGGAGGTTGTGGCCTCGGCAACGGTCTGGGAAAAGATGCTCCTCGAGGCCTCGCCTAACCGAGCACGGTCAGTGGTGAGAGTGCCTGGTGCCTCCCAAAAGTGCTGCGAGAGCGAAAGGTAGCGAGGCCAGGCCAGATCCGGAGGAATCGGGGCCTCTCGATAGGCATCGCTATCGATACCTATCGATAGCGATGCCTATCGAGAGGTGTGGGATTGGAGAGGCATCGATGCCGCGGCCTATCGAGAGCTCTCCGTGTCGGTGGGGGCCGATGGCTCGCCCTCAGCAAAGCCCGCCCGAGAGCAAGAGCTGTGGATGCCAGGCGAGAGGGGGACGAGCGCAGAGCTGTGCAGAGGCATCGATGGCTCGACATTGCCTTGCCTGGCACGATGCGTGCCTCTCGATGCTCACGGCAGCCTGCCGATCTCGAGAACGGTCAATGGTGATAGTGGCCGGTGCGTACCAAGGGCACAAGCGGTCCAGGAAGGAGAGAACTGTACCTGCCCGTCGCCCACGAGAATTCGGGACGCCTAAGAGGAGGGATTGTTTTGGACGCTGAGCCGTGAGTGTCGATAGCTATCGACATCCATCCGCCGCGGTAGTTAAGGAACCAGAGAGCCCCCGATCGCTGTCCCCATGGAGAGGAATGGATGGGTGTTGGCGAGGATCAAGAGCTCTGGAGGTTGTGGCCTCGGCAACGGTCTGGGAAAAGATGCTCCTCGAGGCCTCGCCTAACCGAGCACGGTCAGCGGTGAGAGTGCCTGGTGCCTCCCAAAAGTGCTGTGTAGAGCGAAAGGTAGCGAGGCCAGGCCAGATCCGGAGGAATCGGGGCCTCTCGATAGGCATCGCTATCGATACCTATCGATAGTGATGCCTATCGAGAGGTGTGGGATTGGAGAGGCATCGATGCCACGGCCCATCGAGAGCTCTCCGTGTCGGTGGGGGCCGATGGCTCGCCCTCAGCAAAGCCCGCCCGAGAGCAAGAGCTGTGGATGCCAGGCGAGAGGGGGACGAGCGCAGAGCTGTGCAGAGGCATCGATGGCTCGACATTGCCTTGCCTGGCACGATGCGTGCCTCTCGATGCTCACGGCAGCCTGCCGATCTCGACAACGGTCAATGGTGATAGTGGCCGGTGCGTACCAAGGGCACAAGCGGTCCAGGAAGGAGAGAACTGTACCTGCCCGTCGCCCACGAGAATTCGGGACGCCTAAGAGGAGGGATTGTTTTGGACGCTGAGCCGTGAGTGTCGATAGCTATCGACATCCATCCGCCGCGGTAGGTAGGGAACCGGAGAGCCCCCGATCGCTGTCCCCATGGAGAGGAATGGATGGGTGTTGGCGAGGATCGAGAGCTCTGGAGGTTGTGGCCTCGGCAACGGTCTGGGAAAAGATGCTCCTCGAGGCCTCGCCTAACCGAGCACGGTCAGCGGTGAGAGTGCCTGGTGCCTCCCAAAAGTGCTGCGAGAGCGAAAGGTAGCGAGGCCAGGCCAGATCCGGAGGAATCGGGGCCTCTCGATAGGCATCGCTATCGATACCTATCGATAGCGATGCCTATCGAGAGGTGTGGGATTGGAGAGGCATCGATGCCGCGGCCCATCGAGAGCTCTCCGTGTCGGTGGGGGCCGATGGCTCGCCCTCAGCAAAGCCCGCCCGAGAGCAAGAGCTGTGGATGCCAGGCGAGAGGGGGACGAGCGCAGAGCTGTGCAGAGGCATCGATGGCTCGACATTGCCTTGCCTGGCACGATGCGTGCCTCTTGATGCTCACGGCAGCCTGCCGATCTCGACAACGGTCAATGGTGATAGTGGCCGGTGCGTACCAAGGGCACAAGCGGTCCAGGAAGGAGAGAACTGTACCTGCCCGTCGCCCACGAGAATTCGGGACGCCTAAGAGGAGGGATTGTTTTGGACGCTGAGCCGTGAGTGTCGATAGCTATCGACATCCATCCGCCGCGGTAGGTAAGGAACCGGAGAGCCCCCGATCGCTGTCCCCATGGAGAGGAATGGATGGGTGTTGGTGAGGATCGAGAGCTCTGGAGGTTGTGGCCTCGGCAACGGTCTGGGAAAAGATGCTCCTCGAGGCCTCGCCTAACCGAGCACGGTCAGCGGTGAGAGTGCCTGGTGCCTCCCAAAAGTGCTGCGAGAGCGAAAGGTAGCGAGGCCAGGCCAGATCCGGAGGAATCGGGGCCTCTCGATAGGCATCGCTATCGATACCTATCGATAGCGATGCCTATCGAGAGGTGTGGGATTGGAGAGGCATCGATGCCGCGGCCCATCGAGAGCTCTCCGTGTCGGTGGGGGCCGATGGCTCGCCCTCAGCAAAGCCCGCCCGAGAGCAAGAGCTGTGGATGCCAGGCGAGAGGGGGACGAGCGCAGAGCTGTGCAGAGGCATCGATGGCTCGACATTGCCTTGCCTGGCACGATGCGTGCCTCTCGATGCTCACGGCAGCCTGCCGATCTCGAGAACGGTCAATGGTGATAGTGGCCGGTGCGTACCAAGGGCACAAGCGGTCCAGGAAGGAGAGAACTGTACCTGCCCGTCGCCCACGAGAATTCGGGACGCCTAAGAGGAGGGATTGTTTTGGACGCTGAGCCATGAGTGTCGATAGCTATCGACATCCATCCGCCGCGGTAGGTAAGGAACCGGAGAGCCCCCGATCGCTGTCCCCATGGAGAGGAATGGATGGGTGTTGGCGAGGATCGAGAGCTCTGGAGGTTGTGGCCTCGGCAACCGTCTGGAAAAAGATGCTCCTCGAGGCCTCGCCTAACCGAGCACGGTCAGTGGTGAGAGTGCCTGGTGCCTCCCAAAAGTGCTGCGAGAGCGAAAGGTAGCGAGGCCAGGCCAGATCCGGAGGAATCGGGGCCTCTCGATAGGCATCGCTATCGATACCTATCGATAGCGATGCCTATCGAGAGGTGTGGGATTGGAGAGGCATCGATGCCGCGGCCCATCGAGAGCTCTCCGTGTCGGTGGGGGCCGATGGCTCGCCCTCAGCAAAGCCCGCCCGAGAGCAAGAGCTGTGGATGCCAGGCGAGAGGGGGACGAGCGCAGAGCTGTGCAGAGGCATCGATGGCTCGACATTGCCTTGCCTGGCACGATGCGTGCCTCTCGATGCTCACGGCAGCCTGCCGATCTCGAGAACGGTCAATGGTGATAGTGGCCGGTGCGTACCAAGGGCACAAGCGGTCCAGGAAGGAGAGAACTGTACCTGCCCGTCGCCCACGAGAATTCGGGACGCCTAAGAGGAGGGATTGTTTTGGACGCTGAGCCGTGAGTGTCGATAGCTATCGACATCCATCCGCCGCGGTAGGTAAGGAACCGGAGAGCCCCCGATCGCTGTCCCCATGGAGAGGAATGGATGGGTGTTGGCGAGGATCGAGAGCTCTGGAGGTTGTGGCCTCGGCAACGGTCTGGGAAAAGATGCTCCTCGAGGCCTCGCCTAACCGAGCACGGTCAGGGGTGAGAGTGCCTGGTGCCTCCCAAAAGTGCTGCGAGAGCGAAAGGTAGCGAGGCCAGGCCAGATCCGGAGGAATCGGGGCCTCTCGATAGGCATCGCTATCGATACCTATCGATAGCGATGCCTATCGAGAGGTGTGGGATTGGAGAGGCATCGATGCCGCGGCCCATCGAGAGCTCTCCGTGTCGGTGGGGGCCGATGGCTCGCCCTCAGCAAAGCCCGCCCGAGAGCAAGAGCTGTGGATGCCAGGCGAGAGGGGGACGAGCGCAGAGCTGTGCAGAGGCATCGATGGCTCGACATTGCCTTGCCTGGCACGATGCGTGCCTCTCGATGCTCACGGCAGCCTGCCGATCTCGACAACGGTCAATGGTGATAGTGGCCGGTGCGTACCAAGGGCACAAGCGGTCCAGGAAGGAGAGAACTGTACCTGCCCGTCGCCCACGAGAATTCGGGACGCCTAAGAGGAGGGATTGTTTTGGACGCTGAGCCGTGAGTGTCGATAGCTATCGACATCCATCCGCCGCGGTAGGTAAGGAACCGGAGAGCCCCCGATCGCTGTCCCCATGGAGAGGAATGGATGGGTGTTGGTGAGGATCGAGAGCTCTGGAGGTTGTGGCCTCGGCAACGGTCTGGGAAAAGATGCTCCTCGAGGCCTCGCCTAACCGAGCACGGTCAGGGGTGAGAGTGCCTGGTGCCTCCCAAAAGTGCTGTGTAGAGCGAAAGGTAGCGAGGCCAGGCCAGATCCGGAGGAATCGGGGCCTCTCGATAGGCATCGCTATCGATACCTATCGATAGCGATGCCTATCGAGAGGTGTGGGATTGGAGAGGCATCGATGCCGCGGCCCATCGAGAGCTCTCCGTGTCGGTGGGGGCCGATGGCTCACCCTCAGCAAAGCCCGCCCGAGAGCAAGAGCTGTGGATGCCAGGCGAGAGGGGGACGAGCGCAGAGCTGTGCAGAGGCATCGATGGCTCGACATTGCCTTGCCTGGCACGATGCGTGCCTCTCGATGCTCACGGCAGCCTGCCGATCTCGAGAACGGTCAATGGTGATAGTGGCCGGTGCGTACCAAGGGCACAAGCGGTCCAGGAAGGAGAGAACTGTACCTGCCCGTCGCCCACGAGAATTCGGGACGCCTAAGAGGAGGGATTGTTTTGGACGCTGAGCCGTGAGTGTCGATAGCTATCGACATCCATCCGCCGCGGTAGGTAAGGAACCGGAGAGCCCCCGATCGCTGTCCCCATGGAGAGGAATGGATGGGTGTTGGCGAGGATCGAGAGCTCTGGAGGTTGTGGCCTCGGCAACGGTCTGGAAAAAGACGCTTCTCGAGGCCTCGCCTAACCGAGCACGGTCAGCGGTGAGAGTGCCTGGTGCCTCCCAAAAGTGCTGTGTAGAGCGAAAGGTAGCGAGGCCAGGCCAGATCCGGAGGAATCGGGGCCTCTCGATAGGCATCGCTATCGATACCTATCGATAGCGATGCCTATCGAGAGGTGTGGGATTGGAGAGGCATCGATGCCGCGGCCCATCGAGAGCTCTCCGTGTCGGTGGGGGCCGATGGCTCGCCCTCAGCAAAGCCCGCCCGAGAGCAAGAGCTGTGGATGCCAGGCGAGAGGGGGACGAGCGCAGAGCTGTGCAGAGGCATCGATGGCTCGACATTGCCTTGCCTGGCACGATGCGTGCCTCTCGATGCTCACGGCAGCCTGCCGATCTCGACAACGGTCAATGGTGATAGTGGCCGGTGCGTACCAAGGGCACAAGCGGTCCAGGAAGGAGAGAACTGTACCTGCCCGTCGCCCACGAGAATTCGGGACGCCTAAGAGGAGGGATTGTTTTGGACGCTGAGCCGTGAGTGTCGATAGCTATCGATATCCATCCGCCGCGGTAGGTAAGGAACCGGAGAGCCCCCGATCGCTGTCCCCATGGAGAGGAATGGATGGGTGTTGGCGAGGATCGAGAGCTCTGGAGGTTGTGGCCTCGGCAACGGTCTGGGAAAAGATGCTCCTCGAGGCCTCGCCTAACCGAGCACGGTCAGCGGTGAGAGTGCCTGGTGCCTCCCAAAAGTGCTGCGAGAGCGAAAGGTAGCGAGGCCAGGCCAGATCCGGAGGAATCGGGGCCTCTCGATAGGCATCGCTATCGATACCTATCGATAGCGATGCCTATCGAGAGGTGTGGGATTGGAGAGGCATCGATGCCGCACCCGATCGAGAGCTCTCCGTGTCGGTGGGGGCCGATGGCTCGCCCTCAGCAAAGCCCGCCCGAGAGCAAGAGCTGTGGATGCCAGGCGAGAGGGGGACGAGCGCAGAGCTGTGCAGAGGCATCGATGGCTCGACATTGCCTTGCCTGGCACGATGCGTGCCTCTCGATGCTCACGGCAGCCTGCCGATCTCGAGAACGGTCAATGGTGATAGTGGCCGGTGCGTACCAAGGGCACAAGCGGTCCAGGAAGGAGAGAACTGTACCTGCCCGTCGCCCACGAGAATTCGGGACGCCTAAGAGGAGGGATTGTTTTGGACGCTGAGCCATGAGTGTCGATAGCTATCGACATCCATCCGCCGCGGTAGGTAAGGAACCGGAGAGCCCCCGATCGCTGTCCCCATGGAGAGGAATGGATGGGTGTTGGCGAGGATCGAGAGCTCTGGAGGTTGTGGCCTCGGCAACCGTCTGGAAAAAGATGCTCCTCGAGGCCTCGCCTAACCGAGCACGGTCAGGGGTGAGAGTGCCTGGTGCCTCCCAAAAGTGCTGCGAGAGCGAAAGGTAGCGAGGCCAGGCCAGATCCGGAGGAATCGGGGCCTCTCGATAGGCATCGCTATCGATACCTATCGATAGCGATGCCTATCGAGAGGTGTGGGATTGGAGAGGCATCGATGCCGCGGCCCATCGAGAGCTCTCCGTGTCGGTGGGGGCCGATGGCTCGCCCTCAGCAAAGCCCGCCCGAGAGCAAGAGCTGTGGATGCCAGGCGAGAGGGGGACGAGCGCAGAGCTGTGCAGAGGCATCGATGGCTCGACATTGCCTTGCCTGGCACGATGCGTGCCTCTCGATGCTCACGGCAGCCTGCCGATCTCGAGAACGGTCAATGGTGATAGTGGCCGGTGCGTACCAAGGGCACAAGCGGTCCAGGAAGGAGAGAACTGTACCTGCCCGTCGCCCACGAGAATTCGGGACGCCTAAGAGGAGGGATTGTTTTGGACGCTGAGCCGTGAGTGTCGATAGCTATCGACATCCATCCGCCGCGGTAGTTAAGGAACCGGAGAGCCCCCGATCGCTGTCCCCATGGAGAGGAATGGATGGGTGTTGGCGAGGATCGAGAGCTCTGGAGGTTGTGGCCTCGGCAACGGTCTGGGAAAAGATGCTCCTCGAGGCCTCGCCTAACCGAGCACGGTCAGCGGTGAGAGTGCCTGGTGCCTCCCAAAAGTGCTGCGAGAGCGAAAGGTAGCGAGGCCAGGCCAGATCCGGAGGAATCGGGGCCTCTCGATAGGCATCGCTATCGATACCTATCGATAGCGATGCCTATCGAGAGGTGTGGGATTGGAGAGGCATCGATGCCGCGGCCCATCGAGAGCTCTCCGTGTCGGTGGGGGCCGATGGCTCGCCCTCAGCAAAGCCCGCCCGAGAGCAAGAGCTGTGGATGCCAGGCGAGAGGGGGACGAGCGCAGAGCTGTGCAGAGGCATCGATGGCTCGACATTGCCTTGCCTGGCACGATGCGTGCCTCTCGATGCTCACGGCAGCCTGCCGATCTCGAGAACGGTCAATGGTGATAGTGGCCGGTGCGTACCAAGGGCACAAGCGGTCCAGGAAGGAGAGAACTGTACCTGCCCGTCGCCCACGAGAATTCGGGACGCCTAAGAGGAGGGATTGTTTTGGACGCTGAGCCGTGAGTGTCGATAGCTATCGACATCCATCCGCCGCGGTAGGTAAGGAACCGGAGAGCCCCCGATCGCTGTCCCCATGGAGAGGAATGGATGGGTGTTGGTGAGGATCGAGAGCTCTGGAGGTTGTGGCCTCGGCAACGGTCTGGAAAAAGATGCTCCTCGAGGCCTCGCCTAACCGAGCACGGTCAGCGGTGAGAGTGCCTGGTGCCTCCCAAAAGTGCTGTGTAGAGCGAAAGGTAGCGAGGCCAGGCCAGATCCGGAGGAATCGGGGCCTCTCGATAGGCATCGCTATCGATACCTATCGATAGCGATGCCTATCGAGAGGTGTGGGATTGGAGAGGCATCGATGCCGCGGCCCATCGAGAGCTCTCCGTGTCGGTGGGGGCCGATGGCTCACCCTCAGCAAAGCCCGCCCGAGAGCAAGAGCTGTGGATGCCAGGCGAGAGGGGGACGAGCGCAGAGCTGTGCAGAGGCATCGATGGCTCGACATTGCCTTGCCTGGCACGATGCGTGCCTCTCGATGCTCACGGCAGCCTGCCGATCTCGAGAACGGTCAATGGTGATAGTGGCCGGTGCGTACCAAGGGCACAAGCGGTCCAGGAAGGAGAGAACTGTACCTGCCCGTCGCCCACGAGAATTCGGGACGCCTAAGAGGAGGGATTGTTTTGGACGCTGAGCCGTGAGTGTCGATAGCTATCGACATCCATCCGCCGCGGTAGGTAAGGAACCGGAGAGCCCCCGATCGCTGTCCCCATGGAGAGGAATGGATGGGTGTTGGCGAGGATCGAGAGCTCTGGAGGTTGTGGCCTCGGCAACGGTCTGGAAAAAGACGCTTCTCGAGGCCTCGCCTAACCGAGCATGGTCAGCGGTGAGAGTGCCTGGTGCCTCCCAAAAGTGCTGCGAGAGCGAAAGGTAGCGAGGCCAGGCCAGATCCGGAGGAATCGGGGCCTCTCGATAGGCATCGCTATCGATACCTATCGATAGCGATGCCTATCGAGAGGTGTGGGATTGGAGAGGCATCGATGCCGCGGCCCATCGAGAGCTCTCCGTGTCGGTGGGGGCCGATGGCTCGCCCTCAGCAAAGCCCGCCCGAGAGCAAGAGCTGTGGATGCCAGGCGAGAGGGGGACGAGCGCAGAGCTGTGCAGAGGCATCGATGGCTCGACATTGCCTTGCCTGGCACGATGCGTGCCTCTCGATGCTCACGGCAGCCTGCCGATCTCGAGAACGGTCAATGGTGATAGTGGCCGGTGCGTACCAAGGGCACAAGCGGTCCAGGAAGGAGAGAACTGTACCTGCCCGTCGCCCACGAGAATTCGGGACGCCTAAGAGGAGGGATTGTTTTGGACGCTGAGCCGTGAGTGTCGATAGCTATCGATATCCATCCGCCGCGGTAGGTAAGGAACCGGAGAGCCCCCGATCGCTGTCCCCATGGAGAGGAATGGATGGGTGTTGGCGAGGATCGAGAGCTCTGGAGGTTGTGGCCTCGGCAACGGTCTGGGAAAAGATGCTCCTCGAGGCCTCGCCTAACCGAGCACGGTCAGCGGTGAGAGTGCCTGGTGCCTCCCAAAAGTGCTGCGAGAGCGAAAGGTAGCGAGGCCAGGCCAGATCCGGAGGAATCGGGGCCTCTCGATAGGCATCGCTATCGATACCTATCGATAGCGATGCCTATCGAGAGGTGTGGGATTGGAGAGGCATCGATGCCGCACCCGATCGAGAGCTCTCCGTGTCGGTGGGGGCCGATGGCTCGCCCTCAGCAAAGCCCGCCCGAGAGCAAGAGCTGTGGATGCCAGGCGAGAGGGGGACGAGCGCAGAGCTGTGCAGAGGCATCGATGGCTCGACATTGCCTTGCCTGGCACGATGCGTGCCTCTCGATGCTCACGGCAGCCTGCCGATCTCGAGAACGGTCAATGGTGATAGTGGCCGGTGCGTACCAAGGGCACAAGCGGTCCAGGAAGGAGAGAACTGTACCTGCCCGTCGCCCACAAGAATTCGGGACGCCTAAGAGGAGGGATTGTTTTGGACGCTGAGCCGTGAGTGTCGATAGCTATCGACATCCATCCGCCGCGGTAGTTAAGGAACCGGAGAGCCCCCGATCGCTGTCCCCATGGAGAGGAATGGATGGGTGTTGGCGAGGATCGAGAGCTCTGGAGGTTGTGGCCTCGGCAACGGTCTGGGAAAAGACGCTCCTCGAGGCCTCGCCTAACCGAGCACGGTCAGCGGTGAGAGTGCCTGGTGCCTCCCAAAAGTGCTGTGTAGAGCGAAAGGTAGCGAGGCCAGGCCAGATCCGGAGGAATCGGGGCCTCTCGATAGGCATCGCTATCGATTCCTATCGATAGTGATGCCTATCGAGAGGTGTGGGATTGGAGAGGCATCGATGCCGCGGCCCATCGAGAGCTCTCCGTGTCGGTGGGGGCCGATGGCTCGCCCTCAGCAAAGCCCGCCCGAGAGCAAGAGCTGTGGATGCCAGGCGAGAGGGGGACGAGCGCAGAGCTGTGCAGAGGCATCGATGGCTCGACATTGCCTTGCCTGGCACGATGCGTGCCTCTCGATGCTCACGGCAGCCTGCCGATCTCGACAACGGTCAATGGTGATAGTGGCCGGTGCGTACCAAGGGCACAAGCGGTCCAGGAAGGAGAGAACTGTACCTGCCCGTCGCCCACGAGAATTCGGGACGCCTAAGAGGAGGGATTGTTTTGGACGCTGAGCCGTGAGTGTCGATAGCTATCGACATCCATCCGCCGCGGTAGGTAAGGAACCGGAGAGCCCCCGATCGCTGTCCCCATGGAGAGGAATGGATGGGTGTTGGCGAGGATCGAGAGCTCTGGAGGTTGTGGCCTCGGCAACGGTCTGGGAAAAGATGCTCCTCGAGGCCTCGCCTAACCGAGCACGGTCAGGGGTGAGAGTGCCTGGTGCCTCCCAAAAGTGCTGCGAGAGCGAAAGGTAGCGAGGCCAGGCCAGATCCGGAGGAATCGGGGCCTCTCGATAGGCATCGCTATCGATACCTATCGATAGCGATGCCTATCGAGAGGTGTGGGATTGGAGAGGCATCGATGCCGCGGCCCATCGAGAGCTCTCCGTGTCGGTGGGGGCCGATGGCTCGCCCTCAGCAAAGCCCGCCCGAGAGCAAGAGCTGTGGATGCCAGGCGAGAGGGGGACGAGCGCAGAGCTGTGCAGAGGCATCGATGGCTCGACATTGCCTTGCCTGGCACGATGCGTGCCTCTCGATGCTCACGGCAGCCTGCCGATCTCGACAACGGTCAATGGTGATAGTGGCCGGTGCGTACCAAGGGCACAAGCGGTCCAGGAAGGAGAGAACTGTACCTGCCCGTCGCCCACGAGAATTCGGGACGCCTAAGAGGAGGGATTGTTTTGGACGCTGAGCCGTGAGTGTCGATAGCTATCGACATCCATCCGCCGCGGTAGGTAAGGAACCGGAGAGCCCCCGATCGCTGTCCCCATGGAGAGGAATGGATGGGTGTTGGTGAGGATCGAGAGCTCTGGAGGTTGTGGCCTCGGCAACGGTCTGGGAAAAGATGCTCCTCGAGGCCTCGCCTAACCGAGCACGGTCAGCGGTGAGAGTGCCTGGTGCCTCCCAAAAGTGCTGCGAGAGTGAAAGGTAGCGAGGCCAGGCCAGATCCGGAGGAATCGGGGCCTCTCGATAGGCATCGCTATCGATACCTATCGATAGCGATGCCTATCGAGAGGTGTGGGATTGGAGAGGCATCGATGCCGCGGCCCATCGAGAGCTCTCCGTGTCGGTGGGGGCCGATGGCTCGCCCTCAGCAAAGCCCGCCCGAGAGCAAGAGCTGTGGATGCCAGGCGAGAGGGGGACGAGCGCAGAGCTGTGCAGAGGCATCGATGGCTCGACATTGCCTTGCCTGGCACGATGCGTGCCTCTCGATGCTCACGGCAGCCTGCCGATCTCGACAACGGTCAATGGTGATAGTGGCCGGTGCGTACCAAGGGCACAAGCGGTCCAGGAAGGAGAGAACTGTACCTGCCCATCGCCCACGAGAATTCGGGACGCCTAAGAGGAGGGATTGTTTTGGACGCTGAGCCGTGAGTGTCGATAGCTATCGACATCCATCCGCCGCGGTAGTTAAGGAACCGGAGAGCCCCCGATCGCTGTCCCCATGGAGAGGAATGGATGGGTGTTGGCGAGGATCGAGAGCTCTGGAGGTTGTGGCCTCGGCAACGGTCTGGGAAAAGATGCTCCTCGAGGCCTCGCCTAACCGAGCACGGTCAGGGGTGAGAGTGCCTGGTGCCTCCCAAAAGTGCTGTGTAGAGCGAAAGGTAGCGAGGCCAGGCCAGATCCGGAGGAATCGGGGCCTCTCGATAGGCATCGCTATCGATACCTATCGATAGCGATGCCTATCGAGAGGTGTGGGATTGGAGAGGCATCGATGCCGCGGCCCATCGAGAGCTCTCCGTGTCGGTGGGGGCCAATGGCTCGCCCTCAGCAAACCCCGCCCGAGAGCAAGAGCTGTGGATGCGGTGAGAGTGCCTGATGCCTCCCAAAAGTGCTGTGTAGAGCGAAAGGTAGCGAGGCCAGGCCAGATCCGGAGGAATCGGGGCCTCTCGATAGGCATCGCTATCGATACCTATCGATAGCGATGCCTATCGAGAGGTGTGGGATTGGAGAGGCATCGATGCCGCGGCCCATCGAGAGCTCTCCGTGTCGGTGGGGGCCGATGGCTTGCCCTCAGCAAAGCCCGCCCGAGAGCAAGAGCTGTGGATGCCAGGCGAGAGGGGGACGAGCGCAGAGCTGTGCAGAGGCATCGATGGCTCGACATTGCCTTGCCTGGCACGATGCGTGCCTCTCGATGCTCACGGCAGCCTGCCGATCTCGAGAACGGTCAATGGTGATAGTGGCCGGTGCGTACCAAGGGCACAAGCGGTCCAGGAAGGAGAGAACTGTACCTGCCCGTCGCCCACGAGAATTCGGGACGCCTAAGAGGAGGGATTGTTTTGGACGCTGAGCCGTGAGTGTCGATAGCTATCGACATCCATCCGCCGCGGTAGTTAAGGAACCGGAGAGCCCCCGATCGCTGTCCCCATGGAGAGGAATGGATGGGTGTTGGCGAGGATCGAGAGCTCTGGAGGTTGTGGCCTCGGCAACGGTCTGGAAAAAGACGCTCCTCGAGGCCTCGCCTAACCGAGCACGGTCAGGGGTGAGAGTGCCTGGTGCCTCCCAAAAGTGCTGTGTAGAGCGAAAGGTAGCGAGGCCAGGCCAGATCCGGAGGAATCGGGGCCTCTCGATAGGCATCGCTATCGATACCTATCGATAGCGATGCCTATCGAGAGGTGTGGGATTGGAGAGGCATCGATGCCGCGGCCCATCGAGAGCTCTCCGTGTCGGTGGGGGCCGATGGCTCGCCCTCAGCAAAGCCCGCCCGAGAGCAAGAGCTGTGGATGCCAGGCGAGAGGGGGACGAGCGCAGAGCTGTGCAGAGGCATCGATGGCTCGACATTGCCTTGCCTGGCACGATGCGTGCCTCTCGATGCTCACGGCAGCCTGCCGATCTCGAGAACGGTCAATGGTGATAGTGGCCGGTGCGTACCAAGGGCACAAGCGGTCCAGGAAGGAGAGAACTGTACCTGCCCGTCGCCCACGAGAATTCGGGACGCCTAAGAGGAGGGATTGTTTTGGACGCTGAGCCGTGAGTGTCGATAGCTATCGACATCCATCCGCCGCGGTAGGTAAGGAACCGGAGAGCCCCCGATCGCTGTCCCCATGGAGAGGAATGGATGGGTGTTGGCGAGGATCGAGAGCTCTGGAGGTTGTGGCCTCGGCAACGGTCTGGGAAAAGATGCTCCTCGAGGCCTCGCCTAACCGAGCACGGTCAGCGGTGAGAGTGCCTGGTGCCTCCCAAAAGTGCTGCGAGAGCAAAAGGTAGCGAGGCCAGGCCAGATCCGGAGGAATCGGGGCCTCTCGATAGGCATCGCTATCGATACCTATCGATAGCGATGCCTATCGAGAGGTGTGGGATTGGAGAGGCATCGATGCCGCGCCCCATCGAGAGCTCTCCGTGTCGGCGGGGGCCGATGGCTTGCCCTCAGCAAAGCCCGCCTGAGAGCAAGAGCTGTGGATGCCAGGCGAGAGGGGGACGAGCGCAGAGCTGTGCAGAGGCATCGATGGCTCGACATTGCCTTGCCTGGCACGATGCGTGCCTCTCGATGCTCACGGCAGCCTGCCGATCTCGACAACGGTCAATGGTGATAGTGGCCGGTGTGTACCAAGGGCACAAGCGGTCCAGGAAGGAGAGAACTGTACCTGCCCGTCGCCCACGAGAATTCGGGACACCTAAGAGGAGGGATTGTTTTGGACGCTGAGCCGTGAGTGTCGATAGCTATCAACATCCATCCGCCGCGGTAGGTAAGGAACCGGAGAGCCCCCGATCGCTGTCCCCATGGAGAGGAATGGATGGGTGTTGGCGAGGATCGAGAGCTCTGGAGGTTGTGGCCTCGGCAACGGTCTGGGAAAAGATGCTCCTCGAGGCCTCGCCTAACCGAGCACGGTCAGCGGTGAGAGTGCCTGGTGCCTCCCAAAAGTGCTGTGTAGAGCGAAAGGTAGCGAGGCCAGGCCAGATCCGGAGGAATCGGGGCCTCTCGATAGGCATCGCTATCGATACCTATCGATAGCGATGCCTATCGAGAGGTGTGGGATTGGAGAGGCATCGATGCCGCGGCCCATCGAGAGCTCTCCGTGTCGGTGGGGGCCGATGGCTCGCCCTCAGCAAAGCCCGCCCGAGAGCAAGAGCTGTGGATGCCAGGCGAGAGGGGGACGAGCGCAGAGCTGTGCAGAGGCATCGATGGCTCGACATTGCCTTGCCTGGCACGATGCGTGCCTCTCGATGCTCACGGCAGCCTGCCGATCTCGACAACGGTCAATGGTGATAGTGGCCGGTGCGTACCAAGGGCACAAGCGGTCCAGGAAGGAGAGAACTGTACCTGCCCGTCGCCCACGAGAATTCGGGACGCCTAAGAGGAGGGATTGTTTTGGACGCTGAGCCGTGAGTGTCGATAGCTATCGACATCCATCCGCCGCGGTAGGTAAGGAACCGGAGAGCCCCCGATCGCTGTCCCCATGGAGAGGAATGGATGGGTGTTGGCGAGGATCGAGAGCTCTGGAGGTTGTGGCCTCGGCAACGGTCTGGGAAAAGATGCTCCTCGAGGCCTCGCCTAACCGAGCACGGTCAGGGGTGAGAGTGCCTGGTGCCTCCCAAAAGTGCTGTGTAGAGCGAAAGGTAGCGAGGCCAGGCCAGATCCGGAGGAATCGGGGCCTCTCGATAGGCATCGCTATCGATACCTATCGATAGCGATGCCTATCGAGAGGTGTGGGATTGGAGAGGCATCGATGCCGCGGCCCATCGAGAGCTCTCCGTGTCGGTGGGGGCCGATGGCTCGCCCTCAGCAAAGCCCGCCCGAGAGCAAGAGCTGTGGATGCCAGGCGAGAGGGGGACGAGCGCAGAGCTGTGCAGAGGCATCGATGGCTCGACATTGCCTCGCCTGGCACGATGCGTGCCTCTCGATGCTCACGGCAGCCTGCCGATCTCGACAACGGTCAATGGTGATAGTGGCCGGTGCGTACCAAGGGCACAAGCGGTCCAGGAAGGAGAGAACTGTACCTGCCCGTCGCCCACGAGAATTCGGGACGCCTAAGAGGAGGGATTGTTTTGGACGCTGAGCCGTGAGTGTCGATAGCTATCGACATCCATCCGTCGCGGTAGGTAAGGAACCGGAGAGCCCCCGATCGCTGTCCCCATGGAGAGGAATGGATGGGTGTTGGCGAGGATCGAGAGCTCTGGAGGTTGTGGCCTCGGCAACGGTCTGGGAAAAGATGCTCCTCGAGGCCTCGCCTAACCGAGCACGGTCAGCGGTGAGAGTGCCTGGTGCCTCCCAAAAGTGCTGTGTAGAGCGAAAGGTAGCGAGGCCAGGCCAGATCCGGAGGAATCGGGGCCTCTCGATAGGCATCGCTATCGATACCTATCGATAGCG
The DNA here is from genome assembly GCF_040807025.1 of Struthio camelus. Lineage (NCBI taxonomy): Eukaryota > Metazoa > Chordata > Aves > Struthioniformes > Struthionidae > Struthio > Struthio camelus. Next base: position 15,367,797 of record NC_090949.1, read on the forward strand.
ATGCCTATCGAGAGGTGTGGGATTGGAGAGGCATCGATGCCGCGGCCCATCGAGAGCTCTCCGTGTCGGTGGGGGCCGATGGCTCGCCCTCAGCAAAGCCCGCCCGAGAGCAAGAGCTGTGGATGCCAGGCGAGAGGGGGACGAGCGCAGAGCTGTGCAGAGGCATCGATGGCTCGACATTGCCTCGCCTGGCACGATGCGTGCCTCTCGATGCTCACGGCAGCCTGCCGATCTCGACAACGGTCAATGGTGATAGTGGCCGGTGCGTACCAAGGGCACAAGCGGTCCAGGAAGGAGAGAACTGTACCTGCCCGTCGCCCACGAGAATTCGGGACGCCTAAGAGGAGGGATTGTTTTGGACGCTGAGCCGTGAGTGTCGATAGCTATCGACATCCATCCGCCGCGGTAGGTAAGGAACCGGAGAGCCCCCGATCGCTGTCCCCATGGAGAGGAATGGATGGGTGTTGGCGAGGATCGAGAGCTCTGGAGGTTGTGGCCTCGGCAACGGTCTGGGAAAAGATGCTCCTCGAGGCCTCGCCTAACCGAGCACGGTCAGCGGTGAGAGTGCCTGGTGCCTCCCAAAAGTGCTGTGTAGAGCGAAAGGTAGCGAGGCCAGGCCAGATCCGGAGGAATCGGGGCCTCTCGATAGGCATCGCTATCGATACCTATCGATAGCGATGCCTATCGAGAGGTGTGGGATTGGAGAGGCATCGATGCCGCGGCCCATCGAGAGCTCTCCGTGTCGGTGGGGGCCGATGGCTCGCCCTCAGCAAAGCCCGCCCGAGAGCAAGAGCTGTGGATGCCAGGCGAGAGGGGGACGAGCGCAGAGCTGTGCAGAGGCATCGATGGCTCGACATTGCCTTGCCTGGCACGATGCGTGCCTCTCGATGCTCACGGCAGCCTGCCGATCTCGAGAACGGTCAATGGTGATAGTGGCCGGTGCGTACCAAGGGCACAAGCGGTCCAGGAAGGAGAGAACTGTACCTGCCCGTCGCCCACGAGAATTCGGGACGCCTAAGAGGAGGGATTGTTTTGGACGCTGAGCCGTGAGTGTCGATAGCTATCGACATCCATCCGCCGCGGTAGGTAAGGAACCGGAGAGCCCCCGATCGCTGTCCCCATGGAGAGGAATGGATGGGTGTTGGTGAGGATCGAGAGCTCTGGAGGTTGTGGCCTCGGCAACGGTCTGGGAAAAGATGCTCCTCGAGGCCTCGCCTAACCGAGCACGGTCAGCGGTGAGAGTGCCTGGTGCCTCCCAAAAGTGCTGCGAGAGCGAAAGGTAGCGAGGCCAGGCCAGATCCGGAGGAATCGGGGCCTCTCGATAGGCATCGCTATCGATACCTATCGATAGCGATGCCTATCGAGAGGTGTGGGATTGGAGAGGCATCGATGCCGCGGCCCATCGAGAGCTCTCCGTGTCGGTGGGGGCCGATGGCTCGCCCTCAGCAAAGCCCGCCCGAGAGCAAGAGCTGTGGATGCCAGGCGAGAGGGGGACGAGCGCAGAGCTGTGCAGAGGCATCGATGGCTCGACATTGCCTTGCCTGGCACGATGCGTGCCTCTTGATGCTCACGGCAGCCTGCCGATCTCGACAACGGTCAATGGTGATAGTGGCCGGTGCGTACCAAGGGCACAAGCGGTCCAGGAAGGAGAGAACTGTACCTGCCCGTCGCCCACGAGAATTCGGGACGCCTAAGAGGAGGGATTGTTTTGGACGCTGAGCCGTGAGTGTCGATAGCTATCGACATCCATCCGCCGCGGTAGGTAAGGAACCGGAGAGCCCCCGATCGCTGTCCCCATGGAGAGGAATGGATGGGTGTTGGCGAGGATCGAGAGCTCTGGAGGTTGTGGCCTCGGCAACGGTCTGGGAAAAGATGCTCCTCGAGGCCTCGCCTAACCGAGCACGGTCAGCGGTGAGAGTGCCTGGTGCCTCCCAAAAGTGCTGTGTAGAGCGAAAGGTAGCGAGGCCAGGCCAGATCCGGAGGAATCGGGGCCTCTCGATAGGCATCGCTATCGATACCTATCGATAGCGATGCCTATCGAGAGGTGTGGGATTGGAGAGGCATCGATGCCGCGGCCCATCGAGAGCTCTCCGTGTCGGTGGGGGCCGATGGCTCGCCCTCAGCAAAGCCCGCCCGAGAGCAAGAGCTGTGGATGCCAGGCGAGAGGGGGACGAGCGCAGAGCTGTGCAGAGGCATCGATGGCTCGACATTGCCTCGCCTGGCACGATGCGTGCCTCTCGATGCTCACGGCAGCCTGCCGATCTCGAGAACGGTCAATGGTGATAGTGGCCGGTGCGTACCAAGGGCACAAGCGGTCCAGGAAGGAGAGAACTGTACCTGCCCGTCGCCCACGAGAATTCGGGACGCCTAAGAGGAGGGATTGTTTTGGACGCTGAGCCGTGAGTGTCGATAGCTATCGACATCCATCCGCCGCGGTAGGTAAGGAACCGGAGAGCCCCCGATCGCTGTCCCCATGGAGAGGAATGGATGGGTGTTGGTGAGGATCGAGAGCTCTGGAGGTTGTGGCCTCGGCAACGGTCTGGGAAAAGATGCTCCTCGAGGCCTCGCCTAACCGAGCACGGTCAGCGGTGAGAGTGCCTGGTGCCTCCCAAAAGTGCTGCGAGAGCGAAAGGTAGCGAGGCCAGGCCAGATCCGGAGGAATCGGGGCCTCTCGATAGGCATCGCTATCGATACCTATCGATAGCGATGCCTATCGAGAGGTGTGGGATTGGAGAGGCATCGATGCCGCGGCCCATCGAGAGCTCTCCGTGTCGGTGGGGGCCGATGGCTCGCCCTCAGCAAAGCCCGCCCGAGAGCAAGAGCTGTGGATGCCAGGCGAGAGGGGGACGAGCGCAGAGCTGTGCAGAGGCATCGATGGCTCGACATTGCCTTGCCTGGCACGATGCGTGCCTCTCGATGCTCACGGCAGCCTGCCGATCTCGACAACGGTCAATGGTGATAGTGGCCGGTGCGTACCAAGGGCACAAGCGGTCCAGGAAGGAGAGAACTGTACCTGCCCGTCGCCCACGAGAATTCGGGACGCCTAAGAGGAGGGATTGTTTTGGACGCTGAGCCGTGAGTGTCGATAGCTATCGACATCCATCCGCCGCGGTAGGTAAGGAACCGGAGAGCCCCCGATCGCTGTCCCCATGGAGAGGAATGGATGGGTGTTGGCGAGGATCGAGAGCTCTGGAGGTTGTGGCCTCGGCAACGGTCTGGGAAAAGATGCTCCTCGAGGCCTCGCCTAACCGAGCACGGTCAGGGGTGAGAGTGCCTGGTGCCTCCCAAAAGTGCTGCGAGAGCGAAAGGTAGCGAGGCCAGGCCAGATCCGGAGGAATCGGGGCCTCTCGATAGGCATCGCTATCGATACCTATCGATAGCGATGCCTATCGAGAGGTGTGGGATTGGAGAGGCATCGATGCCGCGGCCCATCGAGAGCTCTCCGTGTCGGTGGGGGCCGATGGCTCGCCCTCAGCAAAGCCCGCCCGAGAGCAAGAGCTGTGGATGCCAGGCGAGAGGGGGACGAGCGCAGAGCTGTGCAGAGGCATCGATGGCTCGACATTGCCTTGCCTGGCACGATGCGTGCCTCTCGATGCTCACGGCAGCCTGCCGATCTCGAGAACGGTCAATGGTGATAGTGGCCGGTGCGTACCAAGGGCACAAGCGGTCCAGGAAGGAGAGAACTGTACCTGCCCGTCGCCCACGAGAATTCGGGACGCCTAAGAGGAGGGATTGTTTTGGACGCTGAGCCGTGAGTGTCGATAGCTATCGACATCCATCCGCCGCGGTAGGTAAGGAACCGGAGAGCCCCCGATCGCTGTCCCCATGGAGAGGAATGGATGGGTGTTGGCGAGGATCGAGAGCTCTGGAGGTTGTGGCCTCGGCAACGGTCTGGGAAAAGATGCTCCTCGAGGCCTCGCCTAACCGAGCACGGTCAGCGGTGAGAGTGCCTGGTGCCTCCCAAAAGTGCTGTGTAGAGCGAAAGGTAGCGAGGCCAGGCCAGATCCGGAGGAATCGGGGCCTCTCGATAGGCATCGCTATCGATACCTATCGATAGCGATGCCTATCGAGAGGTGTGGGACTGGAGAGGCATCGATGCCGCGGCCCATCGAGAGCTCTCCGTGTCGGTGGGGGCTGATGGCTCGCCCTCAGCAAACCCCGCCCGAGAGCAAGAGCTGTGGATGCGGTGAGAGTGCCTGATGCCTCCCAAAAGTGCTGTGTAGAGCGAAAGGTAGCGAGGCCAGGCCAGATCCGGAGGAATCGGGGCCTCTCGATAGGCATCGCTATCGATACCTATCGATAGCGATGCCTATCGAGAGGTGTGGGATTGGAGAGGCATCGATGCCGCGGCCCATCGAGAGCTCTCCGTGTCGGTGGGGGCCGATGGCTCGCCCTCAGCAAAGCCCGCCCGAGAGCAAGAGCTGTGGATGCCAGGCGAGAGGGGGACGAGCGCAGAGCTGTGCAGAGGCATCGATGGCTCGACATTGCCTTGCCTGGCATGATACTGTACCTGCCCATCGCCCACGAGAATTCGGGACGCCTAAGAGGAGGGATTGTTTTGGACGCTGAGCCGTGAGTGTCGATAGCTATCGACATCCATCCGCCGCGGTAGGTAAGGAACCGGAGAGCCCCCGATCGCTGTCCCCATGGAGAGGAATGGATGGGTGTTGGCGAGGATCGAGAGCTCTGGAGGTTGTGGCCTCGGCAACGGTCTGGGAAAAGATGCTCCTCGAGGCCTCGCCTAACCGAGCACGGTCAGCGGTGAGAGTGCCTGGTGCCTCCCATAAGTGCTGCGAGAGCGAAAGGTAGCGAGGCCAGGCCAGATCCGGAGGAATCGGGGCCTCTCGATAGGCATCGCTATCAATACCTATCGATAGCGATGCCTATCGAGAGGTGTGGGATTGGAGAGGCATCGATGCCGCGGCCCATCGAGAGCTCTCCGTGTCGGTGGGGGCCGATGGCTCGCCCTCAGCAAAGCCCGCCCGAGAGCAAGAGCTGTGGATGCCAGGCGAGAGGGGGACGAGCGCAGAGCTGTGCAGAGGCATCGATGGCTCGACATTGCCTTGCCTGGCACGATGCGTGCCTCTCGATGCTCACGGCAGCCTGCCGATCTCGAGAACGGTCAATGGTGATAGTGGCCGGTGCGTACCAAGGGCACAAGCGGTCCAGGAAGGAGAGAACTGTACCTGCCCGTCGCCCACGAGAATTCGGGACGCCTAAGAGGAGGGATTGTTTTGGACGCTGAGCCGTGAGTGTCGATAGCTATCGACATCCATCCGCCGCGGTAGGTAAGGAACCGGAGAGCCCCCGATCGCTGTCCCCATGGAGAGGAATGGATGGGTGTTGGCGAGGATCGAGAGCTCTGGAGGTTGTGGCCTCGGCAACGGTCTGGGAAAAGATGCTCCTCGAGGCCTCGCCTAACCGAGCACGGTCAGCGGTGAGAGTGCCTGGTGCCTCCCAAAAGTGCTGCGAGAGCGAAAGGTAGCGAGGCCAGGCCAGATCCGGAGGAATCGGGGCCTCTCGATAGGCATCGCTATCGATACCTATCGATAGCGATGCCTATCGAGAGGTGTGGGATTGGAGAGGCATCGATGCCGCGGCCCATCGAGAGCTCTCCGTGTCGGTGGGGGCCGATGGCTCGCCCTCAGCAAAGCCCGCCCGAGAGCAAGAGCTGTGGATGCCAGGCGAGAGGGGGACGAGCGCAGAGCTGTGCAGAGGCATCGATGGCTCGACATTGCCTTGCCTGGCACGATGCGTGCCTCTCGATGCTCACGGCAGCCTGCCGATCTCGACAACGGTCAATGGTGATAGTGGCCGGTGCGTACCAAGGGCACAAGCGGTCCAGGAAGGAGAGAACTGTACCTGCCCGTCGCCCACGAGAATTCGGGACGCCTAAGAGGAGGGATTGTTTTGGACGCTGAGCCGTGAGTGTCGATAGCTATCGACATCCATCCGCCGCGGTAGGTAAGGAACCGGAGAGCCCCCGATCGCTGTCCCCATGGAGAGGAATGGATGGGTGTTGGCGAGGATCGAGAGCTCTGGAGGTTGTGGCCTCGGCAACGGTCTGGGAAAAGATGCTCCTCGAGGCCTCGCCTAACCGAGCACGGTCAGGGGTGAGAGTGCCTGGTGCCTCCCAAAAGTGCTGTGTAGAGCGAAAGGTAGCGAGGCCAGGCCAGATCCGGAGGAATCGGGGCCTCTCGATAGGCATCGCTATCGATACCTATCGATAGCGATGCCTATCGAGAGGTGTGGGATTGGAGAGGCATCGATGCCGCGGCCCATCGAGAGCTCTCCGTGTCGGTGGGGGCCGATGGCTCGCCCTCAGCAAAGCCCGCCCGAGAGCAAGAGCTGTGGATGCCAGGCGAGAGGGGGACGAGCGCAGAGCTGTGCAGAGGCATCGATGGCTCGACATTGCCTTGCCTGGCACGATGCGTGCCTCTCGATGCTCACGGCAGCCTGCCGATCTCGAGAACGGTCAATGGTGATAGTGGCCGGTGCGTACCAAGGGCACAAGCGGTCCAGGAAGGAGAGAACTGTACCTGCCCGTCGCCCACGAGAATTCGGGACGCCTAAGAGGAGGGATTGTTTTGGACGCTGAGCCGTGAGTGTCGATAGCTATCGACATCCATCCGCCGCGGTAGGTAAGGAACCGGAGAGCCCCCGATCGCTGTCCCCATGGAGAGGAATGGATGGGTGTTGGCGAGGATCGAGAGCTCTGGAGGTTGTGGCCTCGGCAACGGTCTGGGAAAAGATGCTCCTCGAGGCCTCGCCTAACCGAGCACGGTCAGCGGTGAGAGTGCCTGGTGCCTCCCAAAAGTGCTGTGTAGAGCGAAAGGTAGCGAGGCCAGGCCAGATCCGGAGGAATCGGGGCCTCTCGATAGGCATCGCTATCGATACCTATCGATAGCGATGCCTATCGAGAGGTGTGGGATTGGAGAGGCATCGATGCCGCGGCCCATCGAGAGCTCTCCGTGTCGGTGGGGGCCAATGGCTCGCCCTCAGCAAACCCCGCCCGAGAGCAAGAGCTGTGGATGCGGTGAGAGTGCCTGGTGCCTCCCAAAAGTGCTGTGTAGAGCGAAAGGTAGCGAGGCCAGGCCAGATCCGGAGGAATCGGGGCCTCTCGATAGGCATCGCTATCGATACCTATCGATAGCGATGCCTATCGAGAGGTGTGGGATTGGAGAGGCATCGATGCCGCGGCCCATCGAGAGCTCTCCGTGTCGGTGGGGGCCGATGGCTCGCCCTCAGCAAAGCCCGCCCGAGAGCAAGAGCTGTGGATGCCAGGCGAGAGGGGGACGAGCGCAGAGCTGTGCAGAGGCATCGATGGCTCGACATTGCCTTGCCTGGCACGATACTGTACCTGCCCGTCGCCCACGAGAATTCGGGACGCCTAAGAGGAGGGATTGTTTTGGACGCTGAGCCGTGAGTGTCGATAGCTATCGACATCCATCCGCCGCGGTAGTTAAGGAACCGGAGAGCCCCCGATCGCTGTCCCCATGGAGAGGAATGGATGGGTGTTGGCGAGGATCGAGAGCTCTGGAGGTTGTGGCCTCGGCAACGGTCTGGGAAAAGATGCTCCTCGAGGCCTCGCCTAACCGAGCACGGTCAGGGGTGAGAGTGCCTGGTGCCTCCCAAAAGTGCTGTGTAGAGCGAAAGGTAGCGAGGCCAGGCCAGATCCGGAGGAATCGGGGCCTCTCGATAGGCATCGCTATCGATACCTATCGATAGCGATGCCTATCGAGAGGTGTGGGATTGGAGAGGCATCGATGCCGCGGCCCATCGAGAGCTCTCCGTGTCGGTGGGGGCCGATGGCTCGCCCTCAGCAAAGCCCGCCTGAGAGCAAGAGCTGTGGATGCCAGGCGAGAGGGGGACGAGCGCAGAGCTGTGCAGAGGCATCGATGGCTCGACATTGCCTTGCCTGGCACGATGCGTGCCTCTCGATGCTCACGGCAGCCTGCCGATCTCGACAACGGTCAATGGTGATAGTGGCCGGTGCGTACCAAGGGCACAAGCGGTCCAGGAAGGAGAGAACTGTACCTGCCCGTCGCCCACGAGAATTCGGGACGCCTAAGAGGAGGGATTGTTTTGGACGCTGAGCCGTGAGTGTCGATAGCTATCGACATCCATCCGCCGCGGTAGGTAAGGAACCGGAGAGCCCCCGATCGCTGTCCCCATGGAGAGGAATGGATGGGTGTTGGCGAGGATCGAGAGCTCTGGAGGTTGTGGCCTCGGCAACGGTCTGGGAAAAGATGCTCCTCGAGGCCTCGCCTAACCGAGCACGGTCAGCGGTGAGAGTGCCTGGTGCCTCCCAAAAGTGCTGTGTAGAGCGAAAGGTAGCGAGGCCAGGCCAGATCCGGAGGAATCGGGGCCTCTCGATAGGCATCGCTATCGATACCTATCGATAGCGATGCCTATCGAGAGGTGTGGGATTGGAGAGGCATCGATGCCGCGGCCCATCGAGAGCTCTCCGTGTCGGTGGGGGCCGATGGCTCGCCCTCAGCAAAGCCCGCCCGAGAGCAAGAGCTGTGGATGCCAGGCGAGAGGGGGACGAGCGCAGAGCTGTGCAGAGGCATCGATGGCTCGACATTGCCTTGCCTGGCACGATGCGTGCCTCTCGATGCTCACGGCAGCCTGCCGATCTCGAGAACGGTCAATGGTGATAGTGGCCGGTGCGTACCAAGGGCACAAGCGGTCCAGGAAGGAGAGAACTGTACCTGCCCGTCGCCCACGAGAATTCGGGACGCCTAAGAGGAGGGATTGTTTTGGACGCTGAGCCGTGAGTGTCGATAGCTATCGACATCCATCCGCCGCGGTAGGTAAGGAACCGGAGAGCCCCCGATCGCTGTCCCCATGGAGAGGAATGGATGGGTGTTGGCGAGGATCGAGAGCTCTGGAGGTTGTGGCCTCGGCAACGGTCTGGGAAAAGATGCTCCTCGAGGCCTCGCCTAACCGAGCACGGTCAGGGGTGAGAGTGCCTGGTGCCTCCCAAAAGTGCTGTGTAGAGCGAAAGGTAGCGAGGCCAGGCCAGATCCGGAGGAATCGGGGCCTCTCGATAGGCATCGCTATCGATACCTATCGATAGCGATGCCTATCGAGAGGTGTGGGATTGGAGAGGCATCGATGCCGCGGCCCATCGAGAGCTCTCCGTGTCGGTGGGGGCCGATGGCTCGCCCTCAGCAAAGCCCGCCCGAGAGCAAGAGCTGTGGATGCCAGGCGAGAGGGGGACGAGCGCAGAGCTGTGCAGAGGCATCGATGGCTCGACATTGCCTTGCCTGGCACGATGCGTGCCTCCCGATGCTCACGGCAGCCTGCCGATCTCGAGAACGGTCAATGGTGATAGTGGCCGGTGCGTACCAAGGGCACAAGCGGTCCAGGAAGGAGAGAACTGTACCTGCCCGTCGCCCACGAGAATTCGGGACGCCTAAGAGGAGGGATTGTTTTGGACGCTGAGCCGTGAGTGTCGATAGCTATCGACATCCATCCGCCGCGGTAGGTAAGGAACCGGAGAGCCCCCGATCGCTGTCCCCATGGAGAGGAATGGATGGGTGTTGGCGAGGATCGAGAGCTCTGGAGGTTGTGGCCTCGGCAACGGTCTGGGAAAAGATGCTCCTCGAGGCCTCGCCTAACCGAGCACGGTCAGGGGTGAGAGTGCCTGGTGCCTCCCAAAAGTGCTGTGTAGAGCGAAAGGTAGCGAGGCCAGGCCAGATCCGGAGGAATCGGGGCCTCTCGATAGGCATCGCTATCGATACCTATCGATAGCGATGCCTATCGAGAGGTGTGGGATTGGAGAGGCATCGATGCCGCGGCCCATCGAGAGCTCTCCGTGTCGGTGGGGGCCGATGGCTCGCCCTCAGCAAAGCCCGCCCGAGAGCAAGAGCTGTGGATGCCAGGCGAGAGGGGGACGAGCGCAGAGCTGTGCAGAGGCATCGATGGCTCGACATTGCCTTGCCTGGCACGATGCGTGCCTCTCGATGCTCACGGCAGCCTGCCGATCTCGACAACGGTCAATGGTGATAGTGGCCGGTGCGTACCAAGGGCACAAGCGGTCCAGGAAGGAGAGAACTGTACCTGCCCGTCGCCCACGAGAATTCGGGACGCCTAAGAGGAGGGATTGTTTTGGACGCTGAGCCGTGAGTGTCGATAGCTATCGACATCCATCCGCCGCGGTAGGTAAGGAACCGGAGAGCCCCCGATCGCTGTCCCCATGGAGAGGAATGGATGGGTGTTGGCGAGGATCGAGAGCTCTGGAGGTTGTGGCCTCGGCAACGGTCTGGGAAAAGATGCTCCTCGAGGCCTCGCCTAACCGAGCACGGTCAGGGGTGAGAGTGCCTGGTGCCTCCCAAAAGTGCTGTGTAGAGCGAAAGGTAGCGAGGCCAGGCCAGATCCGGAGGAATCGGGGCCTCTCGATAGGCATCGCTATCGATACCTATCGATAGCGATGCCTATCGAGAGGTGTGGGATTGGAGAGGCATCGATGCCGCGGCCCATCGAGAGCTCTCCGTGTCGGTGGGGGCCAATGGCTCGCCCTCAGCAAACCCCGCCCGAGAGCAAGAGCTGTGGATGCGGTGAGAGTGCCTGGTGCCTCCCAAAAGTGCTGTGTAGAGCGAAAGGTAGCGAGGCCAGGCCAGATCCGGAGGAATCGGGGCCTCTCGATAGGCATCGCTATCGATACCTATCGATAGCGATGCCTATCGAGAGGTGTGGGATTGGAGAGGCATCGATGCCGCGGCCCATCGAGAGCTCTCCGTGTCGGTGGGGGCCGATGGCTCGCCCTCAGCAAAGCCCGCCCGAGAGCAAGAGCTGTGGATGCCAGGCGAGAGGGGGACGAGCGCAGAGCTGTGCAGAGGCATCGATGGCTCAACATTGCCTTGCCTGGCACGATACTGTACCTGCCCGTCGCCCACGAGAATTCGGGACGCCTAAGAGGAGGGATTGTTTTGGACGCTGAGCCGTGAGTGTCGATAGCTATCGACATCCATCTGCCGCGGTAGGTAAGGAACCGGAGAGCCCCCGATCGCTGTCCCCATGGAGAGGAATGGATGGGTGTTGGCGAGGATCGAGAGCTCTGGAGGTTGTGGCCTCGGCAACGGTCTGGGAAAAGATGCTCCTCGAGGCCTCGCCTAACCGAGCACGGTCAGCGGTGAGAGTGCCTGGTGCCTCCCAAAAGTGCTGTGTAGAGCGAAAGGTAGCGAGGCCAGGCCAGATCCGGAGGAATCGGGGCCTCTCGATAGGCATCGCTATCGATACCTATCGATAGCGATGCCTATCGAGAGGTGTGGGATTGGAGAGGCATCGATGCCGCGGCCCATCGAGAGCTCTCCGTGTCGGTGGGGGCCGATGGCTCGCCCTCAGCAAAGCCCGCCCGAGAGCAAGAGCTGTGGATGCCAGGCGAGAGGGGGACGAGCGCAGAGCTGTGCAGAGGCATCGATGGCTCGACATTGCCTCGCCTGGCACGATGCGTGCCTCTCGATGCTCACGGCAGCCTGCCGATCTCGAGAACGGTCAATGGTGATAGTGGCCGGTGCGTACCAAGGGCACAAGCGGTCCAGGAAGGAGAGAACTGTACCTGCCCGTCGCCCACGAGAATTCGGGACGCCTAAGAGGAGGGATTGTTTTGGACGCTGAGCCGTGAGTGTCGATAGCTATCGACATCCATCCGCCGCGGTAGGTAAGGAACCGGAGAGCCCCCGATCGCTGTCCCCATGGAGAGGAATGGATGGGTGTTGGTGAGGATCGAGAGCTCTGGAGGTTGTGGCCTCGGCAACGGTCTGGGAAAAGATGCTCCTCGAGGCCTCGCCTAACCGAGCACGGTCAGCGGTGAGAGTGCCTGGTGCCTCCCAAAAGTGCTGTGTAGAGCGAAAGGTAGCGAGGCCAGGCCAGATCCGGAGGAATCGGGGCCTCTCGATAGGCATCGCTATCGATACCTATCGATAGTGATGCCTATCGAGAGGTGTGGGATTGGAGAGGCATCGATGCCGCGGCCCATCGAGAGCTCTCCGTGTCGGTGGGGGCTGATGGCTCGCCCTCAGCAAAGCCCGCCCGAGAGCAAGAGCTGTGGATGCCAGGCGAGAGGGGGACGAGCGCAGAGCTGTGCAGAGGCATCGATGGCTCGACATTGCCTTGCCTGGCACGATGCGTGCCTCTCGATGCTCATGGCAGCCTGCCGATCTCGACAACGGTCAATGGTGATAGTGGCCGGTGCGTACCAAGGGCACAAGCGGTCCAGGAAGGAGAGAACTGTACCTGCCCGTCGCCCACGAGAATTCGGGACACCTAAGAGGAGGGATTGTTTTGGACGCTGAGCCGTGAGTGTCGATAGCTATCGACATCCATCCGCCACGGTAGGTAAGGAACCGGAGAGCCCCCGATCGCTGTCCCCATGGAGAGGAATGGATGGGTGTTGGTGAGGATCGAGAGCTCTGGAGGTTGTGGCCTCGGCAACGGTCTGGGAAAAGATGCTCCTCGAGGCCTCGCCTAACCGAGCACGGTCAGCGGTGAGAGTGCCTGGTGCCTCCCAAAAGTGCTGTGTAGAGCGAAAGGTAGCGAGGCCAGGCCAGATCCGGAGGAATCGGGGCCTCTCGATAGGCATCGCTATCGATACCTATCGATAGCGATGCCTATCGAGAGGTGTGGGATTGGAGAGGCATCGATGCCGCGGCCCATCGAGAGCTCTCCGTGTCGGTGGGGGCCGATGGCTCGCCCTCAGCAAAGCCCGCCCGAGAGCAAGAGCTGTGGATGCCAGGCGAGAGGGGGACGAGCGCAGAGCTGTGCAGAGGCATCGATGGCTCGACATTGCCTTGCCTGGCACGATGCGTGCCTCTCGATGCTCACGGCAGCCTGCCGATCTCGAGAACGGTCAATGGTGATAGTGGCCGGTGCGTACCAAGGGCACAAGCGGTCCAGGAAGGAGAGAACTGTACCTGCCCGTCGCCCACGAGAATTCGGGACGCCTAAGAGGAGGGATTGTTTTGGACGCTGAGCCGTGAGTGTCGATAGCTATCGACATCCATCCGCCGCGGTAGGTAAGGAACCGGAGAGCCCCCGATCGCTGTCCCCATGGAGAGGAATGGATGGGTGTTGGCGAGGATCGAGAGCTCTGGAGGTTGTGGCCTCGGCAACGGTCTGGGAAAAGATGCTCCTCGAGGCCTCGCCTAACCGAGCACGGTCAGCGGTGAGAGTGCCTGGTGCCTCCCAAAAGTGCTGTGTAGAGCGAAAGGTAGCGAGGCCAGGCCAGATCCGGAGGAATCGGGGCCTCTCGATAGGCATCGCTATCGATACCTATCGATAGCGATGCCTATCGAGAGGTGTGGGATTGGAGAGGCATCGATGCCGCGGCCCATCGAGAGCTCTCCGTGTCGGTGGGGGCCGATGGCTCGCCCTCAGCAAAGCCCGCCCGAGAGCAAGAGCTGTGGATGCCAGGCGAGAGGGGGACGAGCGCAGAGCTGTGCAGAGGCATCGATGGCTCGACATTGCCTTGCCTGGCACGATGCGTGCCTCTCGATGCTCACGGCAGCCTGCCGATCTCGACAACGGTCAATGGTGATAGTGGCCGGTGCGTACCAAGGGCACAAGCGGTCCAGGAAGGAGAGAACTGTACCTGCCCGTCGCCCACGAGAATTCGGGACGCCTAAGAGGAGGGATTGTTTTGGACGCTGAGCCGTGAGTGTCGATAGCTATCGACATCCATCCGCCGCGGTAGGTAAGGAACCGGAGAGCCCCCGATCGCTGTCCCCATGGAGAGGAATGGATGGGTGTTGGCGAGGATCGAGAGCTCTGGAGGTTGTGGCCTCGGCAACGGTCTGGGAAAAGATGCTCCTCGAGGCCTCGCCTAACCGAGCACGGTCAGCGGTGAGAGTGCCTGGTGCCTCCCAAAAGTGCTGTGTAGAGCGAAAGGTAGCGAGGCCAGGCCAGATCCGGAGGAATCGGGGCCTCTCGATAGGCATCGCTATCGATACCTATCGATAGCGATGCCTATCGAGAGGTGTGGGATTGGAGAGGCATCGATGCCGCGGCCCATCGAGAGCTCTCCGTGTCGGTGGGGGCCGATGGCTCGCCCTCAGCAAAGCCCGCCCGAGAGCAAGAGCTGTGGATGCCAGGCGAGAGGGGGACGAGCGCAGAGCTGTGCAGAGGCATCGATGGCTCGACATTGCCTTGCCTGGCACGATGCGTGCCTCTCGATGCTCACGGCAGCCTGCCGATCTCGACAACGGTCAATGGTGATAGTGGCCGGTGCGTACCAAGGGCACAAGCGGTCCAGGAAGGAGAGAACTGTACCTGCCCGTCGCCCACGAGAATTCGGGACGCCTAAGAGGAGGGATTGTTTTGGACGCTGAGCCGTGAGTGTCGATAGCTATCGACATCCATCCGCCGCGGTAGGTAAGGAACCGGAGAGCCCCCGATCGCTGTCCCCATGGAGAGGAATGGATGGGTGTTGGCGAGGATCGAGAGCTCTGGAGGTTGTGGCCTCGGCAACGGTCTGGGAAAAGATGCTCCTCGAGGCCTCGCCTAACCGAGCACGGTCAGCGGTGAGAGTGCCTGGTGCCTCCCAAAAGTGCTGTGTAGAGCGAAAGGTAGCGAGGCCAGGCCAGATCCGGAGGAATCGGGGCCTCTCGATAGGCATCGCTATCGATACCTATCGATAGCGATGCCTATCGAGAGGTGTGGGATTGGAGAGGCATCGATGCCGCGGCCCATCGAGAGCTCTCCGTGTCGGTGGGGGCCGATGGCTCGCCCTCAGCAAAGCCCGCCCGAGAGCAAGAGCTGTGGATGCCAGGCGAGAGGGGGACGAGCGCAGAGCTGTGCAGAGGCATCGATGGCTCGACATTGCCTTGCCTGGCACGATGCGTGCCTCTCGATGCTCACGGCAGCCTGCCGATCTCGAGAACGGTCAATGGTGATAGTGGCCGGTGCGTACCAAGGGCACAAGCGGTCCAGGAAGGAGAGAACTGTACCTGCCCGTCGCCCACGAGAATTCGGGACGCCTAAGAGGAGGGATTGTTTTGGACGCTGAGCCGTGAGTGTCGATAGCTATCGACATCCATCCGCCGCGGTAGGTAAGGAACCGGAGAGCCCCCGATCGCTGTCCCCATGGAGAGGAATGGATGGGTGTTGGCGAGGATCGAGAGCTCTGGAGGTTGTGGCCTCGGCAACGGTCTGGGAAAAGATGCTCCTCGAGGCCTCGCCTAACCGAGCACGGTCAGCGGTGAGAGTGCCTGGTGCCTCCCAAAAGTGCTGTGTAGAGCGAAAGGTAGCGAGGCCAGGCCAGATCCGGAGGAATCGGGGCCTCTCGATAGGCATCGCTATCGATACCTATCGATAGCGATGCCTATCGAGAGGTGTGGGATTGGAGAGGCATCGATGCCGCGGCCCATCGAGAGCTCTCCGTGTCGGTGGGGGCCGATGGCTCGCCCTCAGCAAAGCCCGCCCGAGAGCAAGAGCTGTGGATGCCAGGCGAGAGGGGGACGAGCGCAGAGCTGTGCAGAGGCATCGATGGCTCGACATTGCCTTGCCTGGCACGATGCGTGCCTCTCGATGCTCACGGCAGCCTGCCGATCTCGACAACGGTCAATGGTGATAGTGGCCGGTGCGTACCAAGGGCACAAGCGGTCCAGGAAGGAGAGAACTGTACCTGCCCGTCGCCCACGAGAATTCGGGACGCCTAAGAGGAGGGATTGTTTTGGACGCTGAGCCGTGAGTGTCGATAGCTATCGACATCCATCCGCCGCGGTAGGTAAGGAACCGGAGAGCCCCCGATCGCTGTCCCCATGGAGAGGAATGGATGGGTGTTGGCGAGGATCGAGAGCTCTGGAGGTTGTGGCCTCGGCAACGGTCTGGGAAAAGATGCTCCTCGAGGCCTCGCCTAACCGAGCACGGTCAGCGGTGAGAGTGCCTGGTGCCTCCCAAAAGTGCTGTGTAGAGCGAAAGGTAGCGAGGCCAGGCCAGATCCGGAGGAATCGGGGCCTCTCGATAGGCATCGCTATCGATACCTATCGATAGCGATGCCTATCGAGAGGTGTGGGATTGGAGAGGCATCGATGCCGCGGCCCATCGAGAGCTCTCCGTGTCGGTGGGGGCCGATGGCTCGCCCTCAGCAAAGCCCGCCCGAGAGCAAGAGCTGTGGATGCCAGGCGAGAGGGGGACGAGCGCAGAGCTGTGCAGAGGCATCGATGGCTCGACATTGCCTTGCCTGGCACGATGCGTGCCTCTCGATGCTCACGGCAGCCTGCCGATCTCGACAACGGTCAATGGTGATAGTGGCCGGTGCGTACCAAGGGCACAAGCGGTCCAGGAAGGAGAGAACTGTACCTGCCCGTCGCCCACGAGAATTCGGGACGCCTAAGAGGAGGGATTGTTTTGGACGCTGAGCCGTGAGTGTCGATAGCTATCGACATCCATCCGCCGCGGTAGGTAAGGAACCGGAGAGCCCCCGATCGCTGTCCCCATGGAGAGGAATGGATGGGTGTTGGCGAGGATCGAGAGCTCTGGAGGTTGTGGCCTCGGCAACGGTCTGGGAAAAGATGCTCCTCGAGGCCTCGCCTAACCGAGCACGGTCAGCGGTGAGAGTGCCTGGTGCCTCCCAAAAGTGCTGTGTAGAGCGAAAGGTAGCGAGGCCAGGCCAGATCCGGAGGAATCGGGGCCTCTCGATAGGCATCGCTATCGATACCTATCGATAGCGATGCCTATCGAGAGGTGTGGGATTGGAGAGGCATCGATGCCGCGGCCCATCGAGAGCTCTCCGTGTCGGTGGGGGCCGATGGCTCGCCCTCAGCAAAGCCCGCCCGAGAGCAAGAGCTGTGGATGCCAGGCGAGAGGGGGACGAGCGCAGAGCTGTGCAGAGGCATCGATGGCTCGACATTGCCTCGCCTGGCACGATGCGTGCCTCTCGATGCTCACGGCAGCCTGCCGATCTCGACAACGGTCAATGGTGATAGTGGCCGGTGCGTACCAAGGGCACAAGCGGTCCAGGAAGGAGAGAACTGTACCTGCCCGTCGCCCACGAGAATTCGGGACGCCTAAGAGGAGGGATTGTTTTGGACGCTGAGCCGTGAGTGTCGATAGCTATCGACATCCATCCGCCGCGGTAGGTAAGGAACCGGAGAGCCCCCGATCGCTGTCCCCATGGAGAGGAATGGATGGGTGTTGGCGAGGATCGAGAGCTCTGGAGGTTGTGGCCTCGGCAACGGTCTGGGAAAAGACGCTCCTCGAGGCCTCGCCTAACCGAGCACGGTCAGCGGTGAGAGTGCCTGGTGCCTCCCAAAAGTGCTGCGAGAGCGAAAGGTAGCGAGGCCAGGCCAGATCCGGAGGAATCGGGGCCTCTCGATAGGCATCGCTATCGATACCTATCGATAGCGATGCCTATCGAGAGGTGTGGGATTGGAGAGGCATCGATGCCGCGGCCCATCGAGAGCTCTCCGTGTCGGTGGGGGCCGATGGCTCGCCCTCAGCAAAGCCCGCCCGAGAGCAAGAGCTGTGGATGCCAGGCGAGAGGGGGACGAGCGCAGAGCTGTGCAGAGGCATCGATGGCTCGACATTGCCTCGCCTGGCACGATGCGTGCCTCTCGATGCTCACGGCAGCCTGCCGATCTCGACAACGGTCAATGGTGATAGTGGCCGGTGCGTACCAAGGGCACAAGCGGTCCAGGAAGGAGAGAACTGTACCTGCCCGTCGCCCACGAGAATTCGGGACGCCTAAGAGGAGGGATTGTTTTGGACGCTGAGCCGTGAGTGTCGATAGCTATCGACATCCATCCGCCGCGGTAGGTAAGGAACCGGAGAGCCCCCGATCGCTGTCCCCATGGAGAGGAATGGATGGGTGTTGGCGAGGATCGAGAGCTCTGGAGGTTGTGGCCTCGGCAACGGTCTGGGAAAAGATGCTCCTCGAGGCCTCGCCTAACCGAGCACGGTCAGCGGTGAGAGTGCCTGGTGCCTCCCAAAAGTGCTGTGTAGAGCGAAAGGTAGCGAGGCCAGGCCAGATCCGGAGGAATCGGGGCCTCTCGATAGGCATCGCTATCGATACCTATCGATAGCGATGCCTATCGAGAGGTGTGGGATTGGAGAGGCATCGATGCCGCGGCCCATCGAGAGCTCTCCGTGTCGGTGGGGGCCGATGGCTCGCCCTCAGCAAAGCCCGCCCGAGAGCAAGAGCTGTGGATGCCAGGCGAGAGGGGGACGAGCGCAGAGCTGTGCAGAGGCATCGATGGCTCGACATTGCCTTGCCTGGCACGATGCGTGCCTCTCGATGCTCACGGCAGCCTGCCGATCTCGACAACGGTCAATGGTGATAGTGGCCGGTGCGTACCAAGGGCACAAGCGGTCCAGGAAGGAGAGAACTGTACCTGCCCGTCGCCCACGAGAATTCGGGACGCCTAAGAGGAGGGATTGTTTTGGACGCTGAGCCGTGAGTGTCGATAGCTATCGACATCCATCCGCCGCGGTAGGTAAGGAACCGGAGAGCCCCCGATCGCTGTCCCCATGGAGAGGAATGGATGGGTGTTGGCGAGGATCGAGAGCTCTGGAGGTTGTGGCCTCGGCAACGGTCTGGGAAAAGATGCTCCTCGAGGCCTCGCCTAACCGAGCACGGTCAGCGGTGAGAGTGCCTGGTGCCTCCCAAAAGTGCTGTGTAGAGCGAAAGGTAGCGAGGCCAGGCCAGATCCGGAGGAATCGGGGCCTCTCGATAGGCATCGCTATCGATACCTATCGATAGCGATGCCTATCGAGAGGTGTGGGATTGGAGAGGCATCGATGCCGCGGCCCATCGAGAGCTCTCCGTGTCGGTGGGGGCCGATGGCTCGCCCTCAGCAAAGCCCGCCCGAGAGCAAGAGCTGTGGATGCCAGGCGAGAGGGGGACGAGCGCAGAGCTGTGCAGAGGCATCGATGGCTCGACATTGCCTTGCCTGGCACGATGCGTGCCTCTCGATGCTCACGGCAGCCTGCCGATCTCGACAACGGTCAATGGTGATAGTGGCCGGTGCGTACCAAGGGCACAAGCGGTCCAGGAAGGAGAGAACTGTACCTGCCCGTCGCCCACGAGAATTCGGGACGCCTAAGAGGAGGGATTGTTTTGGACGCTGAGCCGTGAGTGTCGATAGCTATCGACATCCATCCGCCGCGGTAGGTAAGGAACCGGAGAGCCCCCGATCGCTGTCCCCATGGAGAGGAATGGATGGGTGTTGGCGAGGATCGAGAGCTCTGGAGGTTGTGGCCTCGGCAACGGTCTGGGAAAAGATGCTCCTCGAGGCCTCGCCTAACCGAGCACGGTCAGCGGTGAGAGTGCCTGGTGCCTCCCAAAAGTGCTGTGTAGAGCGAAAGGTAGCGAGGCCAGGCCAGATCCGGAGGAATCGGGGCCTCTCGATAGGCATCGCTATCGATACCTATCGATAGCGATGCCTATCGAGAGGTGTGGGATTGGAGAGGCATCGATGCCGCGGCCCATCGAGAGCTCTCCGTGTCGGTGGGGGCCGATGGCTCGCCCTCAGCAAAGCCCGCCCGAGAGCAAGAGCTGTGGATGCCAGGCGAGAGGGGGACGAGCGCAGAGCTGTGCAGAGGCATCGATGGCTCGACATTGCCTTGCCTGGCACGATGCGTGCCTCTCGATGCTCACGGCAGCCTGCCGATCTCGACAACGGTCAATGGTGATAGTGGCCGGTGCGTACCAAGGGCACAAGCGGTCCAGGAAGGAGAGAACTGTACCTGCCCGTCGCCCACGAGAATTCGGGACGCCTAAGAGGAGGGATTGTTTTGGACGCTGAGCCGTGAGTGTCGATAGCTATCGACATCCATCCGCCGCGGTAGGTAAGGAACCGGAGAGCCCCCGATCGCTGTCCCCATGGAGAGGAATGGATGGGTGTTGGCGAGGATCGAGAGCTCTGGAGGTTGTGGCCTCGGCAACGGTCTGGGAAAAGATGCTCCTCGAGGCCTCGCCTAACCGAGCACGGTCAGCGGTGAGAGTGCCTGGTGCCTCCCAAAAGTGCTGTGTAGAGCGAAAGGTAGCGAGGCCAGGCCAGATCCGGAGGAATCGGGGCCTCTCGATAGGCATCGCTATCGATACCTATCGATAGCGATGCCTATCGAGAGGTGTGGGATTGGAGAGGCATCGATGCCGCGGCCCATCGAGAGCTCTCCGTGTCGGTGGGGGCCGATGGCTCGCCCTCAGCAAAGCCCGCCCGAGAGCAAGAGCTGTGGATGCCAGGCGAGAGGGGGACGAGCGCAGAGCTGTGCAGAGGCATCGATGGCTCGACATTGCCTCGCCTGGCACGATGCGTGCCTCTCGATGCTCACGGCAGCCTGCCGATCTCGACAACGGTCAATGGTGATAGTGGCCGGTGCGTACCAAGGGCACAAGCGGTCCAGGAAGGAGAGAACTGTACCTGCCCGTCGCCCACGAGAATTCGGGACGCCTAAGAGGAGGGATTGTTTTGGACGCTGAGCCGTGAGTGTCGATAGCTATCGACATCCATCCGCCGCGGTAGGTAAGGAACCGGAGAGCCCCCGATCGCTGTCCCCATGGAGAGGAATGGATGGGTGTTGGCGAGGATCGAGAGCTCTGGAGGTTGTGGCCTCGGCAACGGTCTGGGAAAAGATGCTCCTCGAGGCCTCGCCTAACCGAGCACGGTCAGCGGTGAGAGTGCCTGGTGCCTCCCAAAAGTGCTGTGTAGAGCGAAAGGTAGCGAGGCCAGGCCAGATCCGGAGGAATTGGGGCCTCTCGATAGGCATCGCTATCGATACCTATCGATAGCGATGCCTATCGAGAGGTGTGGGATTGGAGAGGCATCGATGCCGCGGCCCATCGAGAGCTCTCCGTGTCGGTGGGGGCCGATGGCTCGCCCTCAGCAAAGCCCGCCCGAGAGCAAGAGCTGTGGATGCCAGGCGAGAGGGGGACGAGCGCAGAGCTGTGCAGAGGCATCGATGGCTCGACATTGCCTTGCCTGGCACGATGCGTGCCTCTCGATGCTCACGGCAGCCTGCCGATCTCGAGAACGGTCAATGGTGATAGTGGCCGGTGCGTACCAAGGGCACAAGCGGTCCAGGAAGGAGAGAACTGTACCTGCCCGTCGCCCACGAGAATTCGGGACGCCTAAGAGGAGGGATTGTTTTGGACGCTGAGCCGTGAGTGTCGATAGCTATCGACATCCATCCGCCGCGGTAGGTAAGGAACCGGAGAGCCCCCGATCGCTGTCCCCATGGAGAGGAATGGATGGGTGTTGGCGAGGATCGAGAGCTCTGGAGGTTGTGGCCTCGGCAACGGTCTGGGAAAAGACGCTCCTCGAGGCCTCGCCTAACCGAGCACGGTCAGCGGTGAGAGTGCCTGGTGCCTCCCAAAAGTGCTGTGTAGAGCGAAAGGTAGCGAGGCCAGGCCAGATCCGGAGGAATCGGGGCCTCTCGATAGGCATCGCTATCGATACCTATCGATAGCGATGCCTATCGAGAGGTGTGGGATTGGAGAGGCATCGATGCCGCGGCCCATCGAGAGCTCTCCGTGTCGGTGGGGGCCGATGGCTCGCCCTCAGCAAAGCCCGCCCGAGAGCAAGAGCTGTGGATGCCAGGCGAGAGGGGGACGAGCGCAGAGCTGTGCAGAGGCATCGATGGCTCGACATTGCCTTGCCTGGCACGATGCGTGCCTCTCGATGCTCACGGCAGCCTGCCGATCTCGAGAACGGTCAATGGTGATAGTGGCCGGTGCGTACCAAGGGCACAAGCGGTCCAGGAAGGAGAGAACTGTACCTGCCCGTCGCCCACGAGAATTCGGGACGCCTAAGAGGAGGGATTGTTTTGGACGCTGAGCCGTGAGTGTCGATAGCTATCGACATCCATCCGCCGCGGTAGGTAAGGAACCGGAGAGCCCCCGATCGCTGTCCCCATGGAGAGGAATGGATGGGTGTTGGCGAGGATCGAGAGCTCTGGAGGTTGTGGCCTCGGCAACGGTCTGGGAAAAGATGCTCCTCGAGGCCTCGCCTAACCGAGCACGGTCAGCGGTGAGAGTGCCTGGTGCCTCCCAAAAGTGCTGTGTAGAGCGAAAGGTAGCGAGGCCAGGCCAGATCCGGAGGAATCGGGGCCTCTCGATAGGCATCGCTATCGATACCTATCGATAGCGATGCCTATCGAGAGGTGTGGGATTGGAGAGGCATCGATGCCGCGGCCCATCGAGAGCTCTCCGTGTCGGTGGGGGCCGATGGCTCGCCCTCAGCAAAGCCCGCCCGAGAGCAAGAGCTGTGGATGCCAGGCGAGAGGGGGACGAGCGCAGAGCTGTGCAGAGGCATCGATGGCTCGACATTGCCTTGCCTGGCACGATGCGTGCCTCTCGATGCTCACGGCAGCCTGCCGATCTCGACAACGGTCAATGGTGATAGTGGCCGGTGCGTACCAAGGGCACAAGCGGTCCAGGAAGGAGAGAACTGTACCTGCCCGTCGCCCACGAGAATTCGGGACGCCTAAGAGGAGGGATTGTTTTGGACGCTGAGCCGTGAGTGTCGATAGCTATCGACATCCATCCGCCGCGGTAGGTAAGGAACCGGAGAGCCCCCGATCGCTGTCCCCATGGAGAGGAATGGATGGGTGTTGGCGAGGATCGAGAGCTCTGGAGGTTGTGGCCTCGGCAACGGTCTGGGAAAAGATGCTCCTCGAGGCCTCGCCTAACCGAGCACGGTCAGCGGTGAGAGTGCCTGGTGCCTCCCAAAAGTGCTGTGTAGAGCGAAAGGTAGCGAGGCCAGGCCAGATCCGGAGGAATCGGGGCCTCTCGATAGGCATCGCTATCGATACCTATCAATAGCGATGCCTATCGAGAGGTGTGGGATTGGAGAGGCATCGATGCCGCGGCCCATCGAGAGCTCTCCGTGTCGGTGGGGGCCGATGGCTCGCCCTCAGCAAAGCCCGCCCGAGAGCAAGAGCTGTGGATGCCAGGCGAGAGGGGGACGAGCGCAGAGCTGTGCAGAGGCATCGATGGCTCGACATTGCCTTGCCTGGCACGATGCGTGCCTCTCGATGCTCACGGCAGCCTGCCGATCTCGACAACGGTCAATGGTGATAGTGGCCGGTGCGTACCAAGGGCACAAGCGGTCCAGGAAGGAGAGAACTGTACCTGCCCGTCGCCCACGAGAATTCGGGACGCCTAAGAGGAGGGATTGTTTTGGACGCTGAGCCGTGAGTGTCGATAGCTATCGACATCCATCCGCCGCGGTAGGTAAGGAACCGGAGAGCCCCCGATCGCTGTCCCCATGGAGAGGAATGGATGGGTGTTGGCGAGGATCGAGAGCTCTGGAGGTTGTGGCCTCGGCAACGGTCTGGGAAAAGATGCTCCTCGAGGCCTCGCCTAACCGAGCACGGTCAGGGGTGAGAGTGCCTGGTGCCTCCCAAAAGTGCTGTGTAGAGCGAAAGGTAGCGAGGCCAGGCCAGATCCGGAGGAATCGGGGCCTCTCGATAGGCATCGCTATCGATACCTATCGATAGCGATGCCTATCGAGAGGTGTGGGATTGGAGAGGCATCGATGCCGCGGCCCATCGAGAGCTCTCCGTGTCGGTGGGGGCCGATGGCTCGCCCTCAGCAAAGCCCGCCCGAGAGCAAGAGCTGTGGATGCCAGGCGAGAGGGGGACGAGCGCAGAGCTGTGCAGAGGCATCGATGGCTCGACATTGCCTTGCCTGGCACGATGCGTGCCTCTCGATGCTCACGGCAGCCTGCCGATCTCGAGAACGGTCAATGGTGATAGTGGCCGGTGCGTACCAAGGGCACAAGCGGTCCAGGAAGGAGAGAACTGTACCTGCCCGTCGCCCACGAGAATTCGGGACGCCTAAGAGGAGGGATTGTTTTGGACGCTGAGCCGTGAGTGTCGATAGCTATCGACATCCATCCGCCGCGGTAGTTAAGGAACCGGAGAGCCCCCGATCGCTGTCCCCATGGAGAGGAATGGATGGGTGTTGGTGAGGATCGAGAGCTCTGGAGGTTGTGGCCTCGGCAACGGTCTGGGAAAAGATGCTCCTCGAGGCCTCGCCTAACCGAGCACGGTCAGCGGTGAGAGTGCCTGGTGCCTCCCAAAAGTGCTGTGTAGAGCGAAAGGTAGCGAGGCCAGGCCAGATCCGGAGGAATCGGGGCCTCTCGATAGGCATCGCTATCGATACCTATCGATAGCGATGCCTATCGAGAGGTGTGGGATTGGAGAGGCATCGATGCCGCGGCCCATCGAGAGCTCTCCGTGTCGGTGGGGGCCGATGGCTCGCCCTCAGCAAAGCCCGCCCGAGAGCAAGAGCTGTGGATGCCAGGCGAGAGGGGGACGAGCGCAGAGCTGTGCAGAGGCATCGATGGCTCGACATTGCCTTGCCTGGCACGATGCGTGCCTCTCGATGCTCATGGCAGCCTGCCGATCTCGAGAACGGTCAATGGTGATAGTGGCCGGTGCGTACCAAGGGCACAAGCGGTCCAGGAAGGAGAGAACTGTACCTGCCCGTCGCCCACGAGAATTCGGGACGCCTAAGAGGAGGGATTGTTTTGGACGCTGAGCCGTGAGTGTCGATAGCTATCGACATCCATCCGCCGCGGTAGGTAAGGAACCGGAGAGCCCCCGATCGCTGTCCCCATGGAGAGGAATGGATGGGTGTTGGCGAGGATCGAGAGCTCTGGAGGTTGTGGCCTCGGCAACGGTCTGGGAAAAGATGCTCCTCGAGGCCTCGCCTAACCGAGCACGGTCAGCGGTGAGAGTGCCTGGTGCCTCCCAAAAGTGCTGTGTAGAGCGAAAGGTAGCGAGGCCAGGCCAGATCCGGAGGAATCGGGGCCTCTCGATAGGCATCGCTATCGATACCTATCGATAGCGATGCCTATCGAGAGGTGTGGGATTGGAGAGGCATCGATGCCGCGGCCCATCGAGAGCTCTCCGTGTCGGTGGGCGCCGATGGCTCGCCCTCAGCAAAGCCCGCCCGAGAGCAAGAGCTGTGGATGCCAGGCGAGAGGGGGACGAGCGCAGAGCTGTGCAGAGGCATCGATGGCTCGACATTGCCTCGCCTGGCACGATGCGTGCCTCTCGATGCTCACGGCAGCCTGCCGATCTCGACAACGGTCAATGGTGATAGTGGCCGGTGCGTACCAAGGGCACAAGCGGTCCAGGAAGGAGAGAACTGTACCTGCCCGTCGCCCACGAGAATTCGGGACGCCTAAGAGGAGGGATTGTTTTGGACGCTGAGCCGTGAGTGTCGATAGCTATCGACATCCATCCGCCGCGGTAGGTAAGGAACCGGAGAGCCCCCGATCGCTGTCCCCATGGAGAGGAATGGATGGGTGTTGGCGAGGATCGAGAGCTCTGGAGGTTGTGGCCTCGGCAACGGTCTGGGAAAAGATGCTCCTCGAGGCCTCGCCTAACCGAGCACGGTCAGCGGTGAGAGTGCCTGGTGCCTCCCAAAAGTGCTGTGTAGAGCGAAAGGTAGCGAGGCCAGGCCAGATCCGGAGGAATCGGGGCCTCTCGATAGGCATCGCTATCGATACCTATCGATAGCGATGCCTATCGAGAGGTGTGGGATTGGAGAGGCATCGATGCCGCGGCCCATCGAGAGCTCTCCGTGTCGGTGGGGGCCGATGGCTCGCCCTCAGCAAAGCCCGCCCGAGAGCAAGAGCTGTGGATGCCAGGCGAGAGGGGGACGAGCGCAGAGCTGTGCAGAGGCATCGATGGCTCGACATTGCCTCGCCTGGCACGATGCGTGCCTCTCGATGCTCACGGCAGCCTGCCGATCTCGAGAACGGTCAATGGTGATAGTGGCCGGTGCGTACCAAGGGCACAAGCGGTCCAGGAAGGAGAGAACTGTACCTGCCCGTCGCCCACGAGAATTCGGGACGCCTAAGAGGAGGGATTGTTTTGGACGCTGAGCCGTGAGTGTCGATAGCTATCGACATCCATCCGCCGCGGTAGGTAAGGAACCGGAGAGCCCCCGATCGCTGTCCCCATGGAGAGGAATGGATGGGTGTTGGCGAGGATCGAGAGCTCTGGAGGTTGTGGCCTCGGCAACGGTCTGGGAAAAGATGCTCCTCGAGGCCTCGCCTAACCGAGCACGGTCAGCGGTGAGAGTGCCTGGTGCCTCCCAAAAGTGCTGTGTAGAGCGAAAGGTAGCGAGGCCAGGCCAGATCCGGAGGAATCGGGGCCTCTCGATAGGCATCGCTATCGATACCTATCGATAGCGATGCCTATCGAGAGGTGTGGGATTGGAGAGGCATCGATGCCGCGGCCCATCGAGAGCTCTCCGTGTCGGTGGGGGCCGATGGCTCGCCCTCAGCAAAGCCCGCCCGAGAGCAAGAGCTGTGGATGCCAGGCGAGAGGGGGACGAGCGCAGAGCTGTGCAGAGGCATCGATGGCTCGACATTGCCTCGCCTGGCACGATGCGTGCCTCTCGATGCTCACGGCAGCCTGCCGATCTCGAGAACGGTCAATGGTGATAGTGGCCGGTGCGTACCAAGGGCACAAGCGGTCCAGGAAGGAGAGAACTGTACCTGCCCGTCGCCCACGAGAATTCGGGACGCCTAAGAGGAGGGATTGTTTTGGACGCTGAGCCGTGAGTGTCGATAGCTATCGACATCCATCCGCCGCGGTAGGTAAGGAACCGGAGAGCCCCCGATCGCTGTCCCCATGGAGAGGAATGGATGGGTGTTGGCGAGGATCGAGAGCTCTGGAGGTTGTGGCCTCGGCAACGGTCTGGGAAAAGATGCTCCTCGAGGCCTCGCCTAACCGAGCACGGTCAGGGGTGAGAGTGCCTGGTGCCTCCCAAAAGTGCTGCGAGAGCGAAAGGTAGCGAGGCCAGGCCAGATCCGGAGGAATCGGGGCCTCTCGATAGGCATCGCTATCGATACCTATCGATAGCGATGCCTATCGAGAGGTGTGGGATTGGAGAGGCATCGATGCCGCGGCCCATCGAGAGCTCTCCGTGTCGGTGGGGGCCGATGGCTCGCCCTCAGCAAAGCCCGCCCGAGAGCAAGAGCTGTGGATGCCAGGCGAGAGGGGGACGAGCGCAGAGCTGTGCAGAGGCATCGATGGCTCGACATTGCCTCGCCTGGCACGATGCGTGCCTCTCGATGCTCACGGCAGCCTGCCGATCTCGAGAACGGTCAATGGTGATAGTGGCCGGTGCGTACCAAGGGCACAAGCGGTCCAGGAAGGAGAGAACTGTACCTGCCCGTCGCCCACGAGAATTCGGGACGCCTAAGAGGAGGGATTGTTTTGGACGCTGAGCCGTGAGTGTCGATAGCTATCGACATCCATCCGCCGCGGTAGGTAAGGAACCGGAGAGCCCCCGATCGCTGTCCCCATGGAGAGGAATGGATGGGTGTTGGCGAGGATCGAGAGCTCTGGAGGTTGTGGCCTCGGCAACGGTCTGGGAAAAGATGCTCCTCGAGGCCTCGCCTAACCGAGCACGGTCAGCGGTGAGAGTGCCTGGTGCCTCCCAAAAGTGCTGTGTAGAGCGAAAGGTAGCGAGGCCAGGCCAGATCCGGAGGAATCGGGGCCTCTCGATAGGCATCGCTATCGATACCTATCGATAGCGATGCCTATCGAGAGGTGTGGGATTGGAGAGGCATCGATGCCGCGGCCCATCGAGAGCTCTCCGTGTCGGTGGGGGCCGATGGCTCGCCCTCAGCAAAGCCCGCCCGAGAGCAAGAGCTGTGGATGCCAGGCGAGAGGGGGACGAGCGCAGAGCTGTGCAGAGGCATCGATGGCTCGACATTGCCTCGCCTGGCACGATGCGTGCCTCTCGATGCTCACGGCAGCCTGCCGATCTCGACAACGGTCAATGGTGATAGTGGCCGGTGCGTACCAAGGGCACAAGCGGTCCAGGAAGGAGAGAACTGTACCTGCCCGTCGCCCACGAGAATTCGGGACGCCTAAGAGGAGGGATTGTTTTGGACGCTGAGCCGTGAGTGTCGATAGCTATCGACATCCATCCGCCGCGGTAGGTAAGGAACCGGAGAGCCCCCGATCGCTGTCCCCATGGAGAGGAATGGATGGGTGTTGGCGAGGATCGAGAGCTCTGGAGGTTGTGGCCTCGGCAACGGTCTGGGAAAAGATGCTCCTCGAGGCCTCGCCTAACCGAGCACGGTCAGCGGTGAGAGTGCCTGGTGCCTCCCAAAAGTGCTGTGTAGAGCGAAAGGTAGCGAGGCCAGGCCAGATCCGGAGGAATCGGGGCCTCTCGATAGGCATCGCTATCGATACCTATCGATAGCGATGCCTATCGAGAGGTGTGGGATTGGAGAGGCATCGATGCCGCGGCCCATCGAGAGCTCTCCGTGTCGGTGGGGGCCGATGGCTCGCCCTCAGCAAAGCCCGCCCGAGAGCAAGAGCTGTGGATGCCAGGCGAGAGGGGGACGAGCGCAGAGCTGTGCAGAGGCATCGATGGCTCGACATTGCCTCGCCTGGCACGATGCGTGCCTCTCGATGCTCACGGCAGCCTGCCGATCTCGAGAACGGTCAATGGTGATAGTGGCCGGTGCGTACCAAGGGCACAAGCGGTCCAGGAAGGAGAGAACTGTACCTGCCCGTCGCCCACGAGAATTCGGGACGCCTAAGAGGAGGGATTGTTTTGGACGCTGAGCCGTGAGTGTCGATAGCTATCGACATCCATCCGCCGCGGTAGGTAAGGAACCGGAGAGCCCCCGATCGCTGTCCCCATGGAGAGGAATGGATGGGTGTTGGCGAGGATCGAGAGCTCTGGAGGTTGTGGCCTCGGCAACGGTCTGGGAAAAGATGCTCCTCGAGGCCTCGCCTAACCGAGCACGGTCAGGGGTGAGAGTGCCTGGTGCCTCCCAAAAGTGCTGCGAGAGCGAAAGGTAGCGAGGCCAGGCCAGATCCGGAGGAATCGGGGCCTCTCGATAGGCATCGCTATCGATACCTATCGATAGCGATGCCTATCGAGAGGTGTGGGATTGGAGAGGCATCGATGCCGCGGCCCATCGAGAGCTCTCCGTGTCGGTGGGGGCCGATGGCTCGCCCTCAGCAAAGCCCGCCCGAGAGCAAGAGCTGTGGATGCCAGGCGAGAGGGGGACGAGCGCAGAGCTGTGCAGAGGCATCGATGGCTCGACATTGCCTTGCCTGGCACGATGCGTGCCTCTCGATGCTCACGGCAGCCTGCCGATCTCGACAACGGTCAATGGTGATAGTGGCCGGTGCGTACCAAGGGCACAAGCGGTCCAGGAAGGAGAGAACTGTACCTGCCCGTCGCCCACGAGAATTCGGGACACCTAAGAGGAGGGATTGTTTTGGACGCTGAGCCGTGAGTGTCGATAGCTATCGACATCCATCCGCCGTGGTAGGTAAGGAACCGGAGAGCCCCCGATCGCTGTCCCCATGGAGAGGAATGGATGGGTGTTGGCAAGGATCGAGAGCTCTGGAGGTTGTGGCCTCGGCAACCGTCTGGAAAAAGATGCTCCTCGAGGCCTCGCCTAACCGAGCACGGTCAGCGGTGAGAGTGCCTGGTGCCTCCCAAAAGTGCTGTGTAGAGCGAAAGGTAGCGAGGCCAGGCCAGATCCGGAGGAATCGGGGCCTCTCGATAGGCATCGCTATCGATACCTATCGATAGCGATGCCTATCGAGAGGTGTGGGATTGGAGAGGCATCGATGCCGCGGCCCATCGAGAGCTCTCCGTGTCGGTGGGGGCCGATGGCTCGCCCTCAGCAAAGCCCGCCCGAGAGCAAGAGCTGTGGATGCCAGGCGAGAGGGGGACGAGCGCAGAGCTGTGCAGAGGCATCGATGGCTCGACATTGCCTTGCCTGGCACGATGCGTGCCTCTCGATGCTCACGGCAGCCTGCCGATCTCGAGAACGGTCAATGGTGATAGTGGCCGGTGCGTACCAAGGGCACAAGCGGTCCAGGAAGGAGAGAACTGTACCTGCCCGTCGCCCACGAGAATTCGGGACGCCTAAGAGGAGGGATTGTTTTGGACGCTGAGCCGTGAGTGTCGATAGCTATCGACATCCATCCGCCGCGGTAGGTAAGGAACCGGAGAGCCCCCGATCGCTGTCCCCATGGAGAGGAATGGATGGGTGTTGGCGAGGATCGAGAGCTCTGGAGGTTGTGGCCTCGGCAACGGTCTGGGAAAAGATGCTCCTCGAGGCCTCGCCTAACCGAGCACGGTCAGCGGTGAGAGTGCCTGGTGCCTCCCAAAAGTGCTGTGTAGAGCGAAAGGTAGCGAGGCCAGGCCAGATCCGGAGGAATCGGGGCCTCTCGATAGGCATCGCTATCGATACCTATCGATAGCGATGCCTATCGAGAGGTGTGGGATTGGAGAGGCATCGATGCCGCGGCCCATCGAGAGCTCTCCGTGTCGGTGGGGGCCGATGGCTCGCCCTCAGCAAAGCCCGCCCGAGAGCAAGAGCTGTGGATGCCAGGCGAGAGGGGGACGAGCGCAGAGCTGTGCAGAGGCATCGATGGCTCGACATTGCCTTGCCTGGCACGATGCGTGCCTCTCGATGCTCACAGCAGCCTGCCGATCTCGACAACGGTCAATGGTGATAGTGGCCGGTGCGTACCAAGGGCACAAGCAGTCCAGGAAGGAGAGAACTGTACCTGCCCGTCGCCCACGAGAATTCGGGACGCCTAAGAGGAGGGATTGTTTTGGACGCTGAGCCGTGAGTGTCGATAGCTATCGACATCCATCCGCCGCGGTAGGTAAGGAACCGGAGAGCCCCCGATCGCTGTCCCCATGGAGAGGAATGGATGGGTGTTGGCGAGGATCGAGAGCTCTGGAGGTTGTGGCCTCGGCAACGGTCTGGGAAAAGATGCTCCTCGAGGCCTCGCCTAACCGAGCACGGTCAGGGGTGAGAGTGCCTGGTGCCTCCCAAAAGTGCTGTGTAGAGCGAAAGGTAGCGAGGCCAGGCCAGATCCGGAGGAATCGGGGCCTCTCGATAGGCATCGCTATCGATACCTATCGATAGCGATGCCTATCGAGAGGTGTGGGATTGGAGAGGCATCGATGCCGCGGCCCATCGAGAGCTCTCCGTGTCGGTGGGGGCCGATGGCTCGCCCTCAGCAAAGCCCGCCCGAGAGCAAGAGCTGTGGATGCCAGGCGAGAGGGGGACGAGCGCAGAGCTGTGCAGAGGCATCGATGGCTCGACATTGCCTTGCCTGGCACGATGCGTGCCTCTCGATGCTCACGGCAGCCTGCCGATCTCGACAACGGTCAATGGTGATAGTGGCCGGTGCGTACCAAGGGCACAAGCGGTCCAGGAAGGAGAGAACTGTACCTGCCCGTCGCCCACGAGAATTCGGGACGCCTAAGAGGAGGGATTGTTTTGGACGCTGAGCCGTGAGTGTCGATAGCTATCGACATCCATCCGCCGCGGTAGGTAAGGAACCGGAGAGCCCCCGATCGCTGTCCCCATGGAGAGGAATGGATGGGTGTTGGCGAGGATCGAGAGCTCTGGAGGTTGTGGCCTCGGCAACGGTCTGGGAAAAGATGCTCCTCGAGGCCTCGCCTAACCGAGCACGGTCAGCGGTGAGAGTGCCTGGTGCCTCCCAAAAGTGCTGTGTAGAGCGAAAGGTAGCGAGGCCAGGCCAGATCCGGAGGAATCGGGGCCTCTCGATAGGCATCGCTATCGATACCTATCGATAGCGATGCCTATCGAGAGGTGTGGGATTGGAGAGGCATCGATGCCGCGGCCCATCGAGAGCTCTCCGTGTCGGTGGGGGCCGATGGCTCGCCCTCAGCAAAGCCCGCCCGAGAGCAAGAGCTGTGGATGCCAGGCGAGAGGGGGACGAGCGCAGAGCTGTGCAGAGGCATCGATGGCTCGACATTGCCTCGCCTGGCACGATGCGTGCCTCTCGATGCTCACGGCAGCCTGCCGATCTCGAGAACGGTCAATGGTGATAGTGGCCGGTGCGTACCAAGGGCACAAGCGGTCCAGGAAGGAGAGAACTGTACCTGCCCGTCGCCCACGAGAATTCGGGACGCCTAAGAGGAGGGATTGTTTTGGACGCTGAGCCGTGAGTGTCGATAGCTATCGACATCCATCCGCCGCGGTAGGTAAGGAACCGGAGAGCCCCCGATCGCTGTCCCCATGGAGAGGAATGGATGGGTGTTGGCGAGGATCGAGAGCTCTGGAGGTTGTGGCCTCGGCAACGGTCTGGGAAAAGATGCTCCTCGAGGCCTCGCCTAACCGAGCACGGTCAGCGGTGAGAGTGCCTGGTGCCTCCCAAAAGTGCTGTGTAGAGCGAAAGGTAGCGAGGCCAGGCCAGATCCGGAGGAATCGGGGCCTCTCGATAGGCATCGCTATCGATACCTATCGATAGCGATGCCTATCGAGAGGTGTGGGATTGGAGAGGCATCGATGCCGCGGCCCATCGAGAGCTCTCCGTGTCGGTGGGGGCCGATGGCTCGCCCTCAGCAAAGCCCGCCCGAGAGCAAGAGCTGTGGATGCCAGGCGAGAGGGGGACGAGCGCAGAGCTGTGCAGAGGCATCGATGGCTCGACATTGCCTCGCCTGGCACGATGCGTGCCTCTCGATGCTCACGGCAGCCTGCCGATCTCGACAACGGTCAATGGTGATAGTGGCCGGTGCGTACCAAGGGCACAAGCGGTCCAGGAAGGAGAGAACTGTACCTGCCCGTCGCCCACGAGAATTCGGGACGCCTAAGAGGAGGGATTGTTTTGGACGCTGAGCCGTGAGTGTCGATAGCTATCGACATCCATCCGCCGCGGTAGTTAAGGAACCGGAGAGCCCCCGATCGCTGTCCCCATGGAGAGGAATGGATGGGTGTTGGCGAGGATCGAGAGCTCTGGAGGTTGTGGCCTCGGCAACGGTCTGGGAAAAGATGCTCCTCGAGGCCTCGCCTAACCGAGCACGGTCAGCGGTGAGAGTGCCTGGTGCCTCCCAAAAGTGCTGTGTAGAGCGAAAGGTAGCGAGGCCAGGCCAGATCCGGAGGAATCGGGGCCTCTCGATAGGCATCGCTATCGATACCTATCGATAGCGATGCCTATCGAGAGGTGTGGGATTGGAGAGGCATCGATGCCGCGGCCCATCGAGAGCTCTCCGTGTCGGTGGGGGCCGATGGCTCGCCCTCAGCAAAGCCCGCCCGAGAGCAAGAGCTGTGGATGCCAGGCGAGAGGGGGACGAGCGCAGAGCTGTGCAGAGGCATCGATGGCTCGACATTGCCTTGCCTGGCACGATGCGTGCCTCTCGATGCTCACGGCAGCCTGCCGATCTCGACAACGGTCAATGGTGATAGTGGCCGGTGCGTACCAAGGGCACAAGCGGTCCAGGAAGGAGAGAACTGTACCTGCCCGTCGCCCACGAGAATTCGGGACGCCTAAGAGGAGGGATTGTTTTGGACGCTGAGCCGTGAGTGTCGATAGCTATCGACATCCATCCGCCGCGGTAGTTAAGGAACCGGAGAGCCCCCGATCGCTGTCCCCATGGAGAGGAATGGATGGGTGTTGGCGAGGATCGAGAGCTCTGGAGGTTGTGGCCTCGGCAACGGTCTGGAAAAAGATGCTCCTCGAGGCCTCGCCTAACCGAGCACGGTCAGCGGTGAGAGTGCCTGGTGCCTCCCAAAAGTGCTGTGTAGAGCGAAAGGTAGCGAGGCCAGGCCAGATCCGGAGGAATCGGGGCCTCTCGATAGGCATCGCTATCGATACCTATCGATAGCGATGCCTATCGAGAGGTGTGGGATTGGAGAGGCATCGATGCCGCGGCCCATCGAGAGCTCTCCGTGTCGGTGGGGGCCGATGGCTCGCCCTCAGCAAAGCCCGCCCGAGAGTAAGAGCTGTGGATGCCAGGCGAGAGGGGGACGAGCGCAGAGCTGTGCAGAGGCATCGATGGCTCGACATTGCCTTGCCTGGCACGATGCGTGCCTCTCGATGCTCACGGCAGCCTGCCGATCTCGAGAACGGTCAATGGTGATAGTGGCCGGTGCGTACCAAGGGCACAAGCGGTCCAGGAAGGAGAGAACTGTACCTGCCCGTCGCCCACGAGAATTCGGGACGCCTAAGAGGAGGGATTGTTTTGGACGCTGAGCCGTGAGTGTCGATAGCTATCGACATCCATCCGCCGCGGTAGTTAAGGAACCGGAGAGCCCCCGATCGCTGTCCCCATGGAGAGGAATGGATGGGTGTTGGTGAGGATCGAGAGCTCTGGAGGTTGTGGCCTCGGCAACGGTCTGGAAAAAGATGCTCCTCGAGGCCTCGCCTAACCGAGCACGGTCAGGGGTGAGAGTGCCTGGTGCCTCCCAAAAGTGCTGTGTAGAGCGAAAGGTAGCGAGGCCAGGCCAGATCCGGAGGAATCGGGGCCTCTCGATAGGCATCGCTATCGATACCTATCGATAGCGATGCCTATCGAGAGGTGTGGGATTGGAGAGGCATCGATGCCGCGGCCCATCGAGAGCTCTCCGTGTCGGTGGGGGCCGATGGCTCGCCCTCAGCAAAGCCCGCCCGAGAGCAAGAGCTGTGGATGCCAGGCGAGAGGGGGACGAGCGCAGAGCTGTGCAGAGGCATCGATGGCTCGACATTGCCTTGCCTGGCACGATGCGTGCCTCTCGATGCTCACGGCAGCCTGCCGATCTCGAGAACGGTCAATGGTGATAGTGGCCGGTGCGTACCAAGGGCACAAGCGGTCCAGGAAGGAGAGAACTGTACCTGCCCGTCGCCCACGAGAATTCGGGACGCCTAAGAGGAGGGATTGTTTTGGACGCTGAGCCGTGAGTGTCGATAGCTATCGACATCCATCCGCCGCGGTAGGTAAGGAACCGGAGAGCCCCCGATCGCTGTCCCCATGGAGAGGAATGGATGGGTGTTGGTGAGGATCGAGAGCTCTGGAGGTTGTGGCCTCGGCAACGGTCTGGGAAAAGATGCTCCTCGAGGCCTCGCCTAACCGAGCACGGTCAGGGGTGAGAGTGCCTGGTGCCTCCCAAAAGTGCTGTGTAGAGCGAAAGGTAGCGAGGCCAGGCCAGATCCGGAGGAATCGGGGCCTCTCGATAGGCATCGCTATCGATACCTATCGATAGCGATGCCTATCGAGAGGTGTGGGATTGGAGAGGCATCGATGCCGCGGCCCATCGAGAGCTCTCCGTGTCGGTGGGGGCCGATGGCTCGCCCTCAGCAAAGCCCGCCCGAGAGCAAGAGCTGTGGATGCCAGGCGAGAGGGGGACGAGCGCAGAGCTGTGCAGAGGCATCGATGGCTCGACATTGCCTTGCCTGGCACGATGCGTGCCTCTCGATGCTCACGGCAGCCTGCCGATCTCGAGAACGGTCAATGGTGATAGTGGCCGGTGCGTACCAAGGGCACAAGCGGTCCAGGAAGGAGAGAACTGTACCTGCCCGTCGCCCACGAGAATTCGGGACGCCTAAGAGGAGGGATTGTTTTGGACGCTGAGCCGTGAGTGTCGATAGCTATCGACATCCATCCGCCGCGGTAGGTAAGGAACCGGAGAGCCCCCGATCGCTGTCCCCATGGAGAGGAATGGATGGGTGTTGGCGAGGATCGAGAGCTCTGGAGGTTGTGGCCTCGGCAACGGTCTGGGAAAAGATGCTCCTCGAGGCCTCGCCTAACCGAGCACGGTCAGCGGTGAGAGTGCCTGGTGCCTCCCAAAAGTGCTGTGTAGAGCGAAAGGTAGCGAGGCCAGGCCAGATCCGGAGGAATCGGGGCCTCTCGATAGGCATCGCTATCGATACCTATCGATAGCGATGCCTATCGAGAGGTGTGGGATTGGAGAGGCATCGATGCCGCGGCCCATCGAGAGCTCTCCGTGTCGGTGGGGGCCGATGGCTCGCCCTCAGCAAAGCCCGCCCGAGAGCAAGAGCTGTGGATGCCAGGCGAGAGGGGGACGAGCGCAGAGCTGTGCAGAGGCATCGATGGCTCGACATTGCCTCGCCTGGCACGATGCGTGCCTCTCGATGCTCACGGCAGCCTGCCGATCTCGACAACGGTCAATGGTGATAGTGGCCGGTGCGTACCAAGGGCACAAGCGGTCCAGGAAGGAGAGAACTGTACCTGCCCGTCGCCCACGAGAATTCGGGACGCCTAAGAGGAGGGATTGTTTTGGACGCTGAGCCGTGAGTGTCGATAGCTATCGACATCCATCCGCCGCGGTAGGTAAGGAACCGGAGAGCCCCCGATCGCTGTCCCCATGGAGAGGAATGGATGGGTGTTGGCGAGGATCGAGAGCTCTGGAGGTTGTGGCCTCGGCAACGGTCTGGGAAAAGATGCTCCTCGAGGCCTCGCCTAACCGAGCACGGTCAGGGGTGAGAGTGCCTGGTGCCTCCCAAAAGTGCTGTGTAGAGCGAAAGGTAGCGAGGCCAGGCCAGATCCGGAGGAATCGGGGCCTCTCGATAGGCATCGCTATCGATACCTATCGATAGCGATGCCTATCGAGAGGTGTGGGATTGGAGAGGCATCGATGCCGCGGCCCATCGAGAGCTCTCCGTGTCGGTGGGGGCCGATGGCTCGCCCTCAGCAAAGCCCGCCCGAGAGCAAGAGCTGTGGATGCCAGGCGAGAGGGGGACGAGCGCAGAGCTGTGCAGAGGCATCGATGGCTCGACATTGCCTTGCCTGGCACGATGCGTGCCTCTCGATGCTCACGGCAGCCTGCCGATCTCGAGAACGGTCAATGGTGATAGTGGCCGGTGCGTACCAAGGGCACAAGCGGTCCAGGAAGGAGAGAACTGTACCTGCCCGTCGCCCACGAGAATTCGGGACGCCTAAGAGGAGGGATTGTTTTGGACGCTGAGCCGTGAGTGTCGATAGCTATCGACATCCATCCGCCGCGGTAGGTAAGGAACCGGAGAGCCCCCGATCGCTGTCCCCATGGAGAGGAATGGATGGGTGTTGGCGAGGATCGAGAGCTCTGGAGGTTGTGGCCTCGGCAACGGTCTGGGAAAAGATGCTCCTCGAGGCCTCGCCTAACCGAGCACGGTCAGCGGTGAGAGTGCCTGGTGCCTCCCAAAAGTGCTGTGTAGAGCGAAAGGTAGCGAGGCCAGGCCAGATCCGGAGGAATCGGGGCCTCTCGATAGGCATCGCTATCGATACCTATCGATAGCGATGCCTATCGAGAGGTGTGGGATTGGAGAGGCATCGATGCCGCGGCCCATCGAGAGCTCTCCGTGTCGGTGGGGGCCGATGGCTCGCCCTCAGCAAAGCCCGCCCGAGAGCAAGAGCTGTGGATGCCAGGCGAGAGGGGGACGAGCGCAGAGCTGTGCAGAGGCATCGATGGCTCGACATTGCCTCGCCTGGCACGATGCGTGCCTCTCGATGCTCACGGCAGCCTGCCGATCTCGAGAACGGTCAATGGTGATAGTGGCCGGTGCGTACCAAGGGCACAAGCGGTCCAGGAAGGAGAGAACTGTACCTGCCCGTCGCCCACGAGAATTCGGGACGCCTAAGAGGAGGGATTGTTTTGGACGCTGAGCCGTGAGTGTCGATAGCTATCGACATCCATCCGCCGCGGTAGTTAAGGAACCGGAGAGCCCCCGATCGCTGTCCCCATGGAGAGGAATGGATGGGTGTTGGCGAGGATCGAGAGCTCTGGAGGTTGTGGCCTCGGCAACGGTCTGGGAAAAGATGCTCCTCGAGGCCTCGCCTAACCGAGCACGGTCAGCGGTGAGAGTGCCTGGTGCCTCCCAAAAGTGCTGTGTAGAGCGAAAGGTAGCGAGGCCAGGCCAGATCCGGAGGAATCGGGGCCTCTCGATAGGCATCGCTATCGATACCTATCGATAGCGATGCCTATCGAGAGGTGTGGGATTGGAGAGGCATCGATGCCGCGGCCCATCGAGAGCTCTCCGTGTCGGTGGGGGCCGATGGCTCGCCCTCAGCAAAGCCCGCCCGAGAGCAAGAGCTGTGGATGCCAGGCGAGAGGGGGACGAGCGCAGAGCTGTGCAGAGGCATCGATGGCTCGACATTGCCTTGCCTGGCACGATGCGTGCCTCTCGATGCTCACGGCAGCCTGCCGATCTCGACAACGGTCAATGGTGATAGTGGCCGGTGCGTACCAAGGGCACAAGCGGTCCAGGAAGGAGAGAACTGTACCTGCCCGTCGCCCACGAGAATTCGGGACGCCTAAGAGGAGGGATTGTTTTGGACGCTGAGCCGTGAGTGTCGATAGCTATCGACATCCATCCGCCGCGGTAGGTAAGGAACCGGAGAGCCCCCGATCGCTGTCCCCATGGAGAGGAATGGATGGGTGTTGGCGAGGATCGAGAGCTCTGGAGGTTGTGGCCTCGGCAACGGTCTGGGAAAAGATGCTCCTCGAGGCCTCGCCTAACCGAGCACGGTCAGCGGTGAGAGTGCCTGGTGCCTCCCAAAAGTGCTGCGAGAGCGAAAGGTAGCGAGGCCAGGCCAGATCCGGAGGAATCGGGGCCTCTCGATAGGCATCGCTATCGATACCTATCGATAGCGATGCCTATCGAGAGGTGTGGGATTGGAGAGGCATCGATGCCGCGGCCCATCGAGAGCTCTCCGTGTCGGTGGGGGCCGATGGCTCGCCCTCAGCAAAGCCCGCCCGAGAGCAAGAGCTGTGGATGCCAGGCGAGAGGGGGACGAGCGCAGAGCTGTGCAGAGGCATCGATGGCTCGACATTGCCTTGCCTGGCACGATGCGTGCCTCTCGATGCTCACGGCAGCCTGCCGATCTCGACAACGGTCAATGGTGATAGTGGCCGGTGCGTACCAAGGGCACAAGCGGTCCAGGAAGGAGAGAACTGTACCTGCCCGTCGCCCACGAGAATTCGGGACGCCTAAGAGGAGGGATTGTTTTGGACGCTGAGCCGTGAGTGTCGATAGCTATCGACATCCATCCGCCGCGGTAGTTAAGGAACCGGAGAGCCCCCGATCGCTGTCCCCATGGAGAGGAATGGATGGGTGTTGGCGAGGATCGAGAGCTCTGGAGGTTGTGGCCTCGGCAACGGTCTGGGAAAAGATGCTCCTCGAGGCCTCGCCTAACCGAGCACGGTCAGCGGTGAGAGTGCCTGGTGCCTCCCAAAAGTGCTGTGTAGAGCGAAAGGTAGCGAGGCCAGGCCAGATCCGGAGGAATCGGGGCCTCTCGATAGGCATCGCTATCGATACCTATCGATAGCGATGCCTATCGAGAGGTGTGGGATTGAAGAGGCATCGATGCCGCGGCCCATCGAGAGCTCTCCGTGTCGGTGGGGGCCGATGGCTCGCCCTCAGCAAACCCCGCCCGAGAGCAAGAGCTGTGGATGCCAGGCGAGAGGGGGACGAGCGCAGAGCTGTGCAGAGGCATCGATGGCTCGACATTGCCTTGCCTGGCACGATGCGTGCCTCTCGATGCTCACGGCAGCCTGCCGATCTCGAGAACGGTCAATGGTGATAGTGGCCGGTGCGTACCAAGGGCACAAGCGGTCCAGGAAGGAGAGAACTGTACCTGCCCGTCGCCCACGAGAATTCGGGACGCCTAAGAGGAGGGATTGTTTTGGACGCTGAGCCGTGAGTGTCGATAGCTATCGACATCCATCCGCCGCGGTAGGTAAGGAACCGGAGAGCCCCCGATCGCTGTCCCCATGGAGAGGAATGGATGGGTGTTGGCGAGGATCGAGAGCTCTGGAGGTTGTGGCCTCGGCAACGGTCTGGGAAAAGATGCTCCTCGAGGCCTCGCCTAACCGAGCACGGTCAGGGGTGAGAGTGCCTGGTGCCTCCCAAAAGTGCTGTGTAGAGCGAAAGGTAGCGAGGCCAGGCCAGATCCGGAGGAATCGGGGCCTCTCGATAGGCATCGCTATCGATACCTATCGATAGCGATGCCTATCGAGAGGTGTGGGATTGGAGAGGCATCAATGCCGCGGCCCATCGAGAGCTCTCCGTGTCGGTGGGGGCCGATGGCTCGCCCTCAGCAAAGCCCGCCCGAGAGCAAGAGCTGTGGATGCCAGGCGAGAGGGGGACGAGCGCAGAGCTGTGCAGAGGCATCGATGGCTCGACATTGCCTTGCCTGGCACGATGCGTGCCTCTCGATGCTCACGGCAGCCTGCCGATCTCGACAACGGTCAATGGTGATAGTGGCCGGTGCGTACCAAGGGCACAAGCGGTCCAGGAAGGAGAGAACTGTACCTGCCCGTCGCCCACGAGAATTCGGGACGCCTAAGAGGAGGGATTGTTTTGGACGCTGAGCCGTGAGTGTCGATAGCTATCGACATCCATCTGCCGCGGTAGTTAAGGAACCGGAGAGCCCCCGATCGCTGTCCCCATGGAGAGGAATGGATGGGTGTTGGCGAGGATCGAGAGCTCTGGAGGTTGTGGCCTCGGCAACCGTCTGGGAAAAGACGCTCCTCGAGGCCTCGCCTAACCGAGCACGGTCAGCGGTGAGAGTGCCTGGTGCCTCCCAAAAGTGCTGCGAGAGCGAAAGGTAGCGAGGCCAGGCCAGATCCGGAGGAATCGGGGCCTCTCGATAGGCATCGCTATCGATACCTATCGATAGCGATGCCTATCGAGAGGTGTGGGATTGGAGAGGCATCGATGCCGCGGCCCATCGAGAGCTCTCCGTGTCGGTGGGGGCCGATGGCTCGCCCTCAGCAAAGCCCGCCCGAGAGCAAGAGCTGTGGATGCCAGGCGAGAGGGGGACGAGCGCAGAGCTGTGCAGAGGCATCGATGGCTCGACATTGCCTTGCCTGGCACGATGCGTGCCTCTCGATGCTCACGGCAGCCTGCCGATCTCGACAACGGTCAATGGTGATAGTGGCCGGTGCGTACCAAGGGCACAAGCGGTCCAGGAAGGAGAGAACTGTACCTGCCCGTCGCCCACGAGAATTCGGGACGCCTAAGAGGAGGGATTGTTTTGGACGCTGAGCCGTGAGTGTCGATAGCTATCGACATCCATCCGCCGCGGTAGGTAAGGAACCGGAGAGCCCCCGATCGCTGTCCCCATGGAGAGGAATGGATGGGTGTTGGCGAGGATCGAGAGCTCTGGAGGTTGTGGCCTCGGCAACGGTCTGGGAAAAGATGCTCCTCGAGGCCTCGCCTAACCGAGCACGGTCAGCGGTGAGAGTGCCTGGTGCCTCCCAAAAGTGCTGTGTAGAGCGAAAGGTAGCGAGGCCAGGCCAGATCCGGAGGAATCGGGGCCTCTCGATAGGCATCGCTATCGATACCTATCGATAGCGATGCCTATCGAGAGGTGTGGGATTGGAGAGGCATCGATGCCGCGGCCCATCGAGAGCTCTCCGTGTCGGTGGGGGCCGATGGCTCGCCCTCAGCAAAGCCCGCCCGAGAGCAAGAGCTGTGGATGCCAGGCGAGAGGGGGACGAGCGCAGAGCTGTGCAGAGGCATCGATGGCTCGACATTGCCTTGCCTGGCACGATGCGTGCCTCTCGATGCTCACGGCAGCCTGCCGATCTCGACAACGGTCAATGGTGATAGTGGCCGGTGCGTACCAAGGGCACAAGCGGTCCAGGAAGGAGAGAACTGTACCTGCCCGTCGCCCACGAGAA
This sequence comes from Struthio camelus, assembly GCF_040807025.1. Lineage (NCBI taxonomy): Eukaryota > Metazoa > Chordata > Aves > Struthioniformes > Struthionidae > Struthio > Struthio camelus. The sequence goes on from NC_090949.1 coordinate 15,409,166, forward strand.
TTCGGGACGCCTAAGAGGAGGGATTGTTTTGGACGCTGAGCCGTGAGTGTCGATAGCTATCGACATCCATCTGCCGCGGTAGTTAAGGAACCGGAGAGCCCCCGATCGCTGTCCCCATGGAGAGGAATGGATGGGTGTTGGCGAGGATCGAGAGCTCTGGAGGTTGTGGCCTCGGCAACGGTCTGGGAAAAGATGCTCCTCGAGGCCTCGCCTAACCGAGCACGGTCAGGGGTGAGAGTGCCTGGTGCCTCCCAAAAGTGCTGTGTAGAGCGAAAGGTAGCGAGGCCAGGCCAGATCCGGAGGAATCGGGGCCTCTCGATAGGCATCGCTATCGATACCTATCGATAGCGATGCCTATCGAGAGGTGTGGGATTGGAGAGGCATCGATGCCGCGGCCCATCGAGAGCTCTCCGTGTCGGTGGGGGCCGATGGCTCGCCCTCAGCAAAGCCCGCCCGAGAGCAAGAGCTGTGGATGCCAGGCGAGAGGGGGACGAGCGCAGAGCTGTGCAGAGGCATCGATGGCTCGACATTGCCTTGCCTGGCACGATGCGTGCCTCTCGATGCTCACGGCAGCCTGCCGATCTCGACAACGGTCAATGGTGATAGTGGCCGGTGCGTACCAAGGGCACAAGCGGTCCAGGAAGGAGAGAACTGTACCTGCCCGTCGCCCACGAGAATTCGGGACGCCTAAGAGGAGGGATTGTTTTGGACGCTGAGCCGTGAGTGTCGATAGCTATCGACATCCATCCGCCGCGGTAGGTAAGGAACCGGAGAGCCCCCGATCGCTGTCCCCATGGAGAGGAATGGATGGGTGTTGGTGAGGATCGAGAGCTCTGGAGGTTGTGGCCTCGGCAACGGTCTGGGAAAAGATGCTCCTCGAGGCCTCGCCTAACCGAGCACGGTCAGCGGTGAGAGTGCCTGGTGCCTCCCAAAAGTGCTGTGTAGAGCGAAAGGTAGCGAGGCCAGGCCAGATCCGGAGGAATCGGGGCCTCTCGATAGGCATCGCTATCGATACCTATCGATAGCGATGCCTATCGAGAGGTGTGGGATTGGAGAGGCATCGATGCCGCGGCCCATCGAGAGCTCTCCGTGTCGGTGGGGGCCGATGGCTCGCCCTCAGCAAAGCCCGCCCGAGAGCAAGAGCTGTGGATGCCAGGCGAGAGGGGGACGAGCGCAGAGCTGTGCAGAGGCATCGATGGCTCGACATTGCCTTGCCTGGCACGATGCGTGCCTCTCGATGCTCACGGCAGCCTGCCGATCTCGACAACGGTCAATGGTGATAGTGGCCGGTGCGTACCAAGGGCACAAGCGGTCCAGGAAGGAGAGAACTGTACCTGCCCGTCGCCCACGAGAATTCGGGACGCCTAAGAGGAGGGATTGTTTTGGACGCTGAGCCGTGAGTGTCGATAGCTATCGACATCCATCCGCCGCGGTAGGTAAGGAACCGGAGAGCCCCCGATCGCTGTCCCCATGGAGAGGAATGGATGGGTGTTGGCGAGGATCGAGAGCTCTGGAGGTTGTGGCCTCGGCAACGGTCTGGGAAAAGATGCTCCTCGAGGCCTCGCCTAACCGAGCACGGTCAGGGGTGAGAGTGCCTGGTGCCTCCCAAAAGTGCTGTGTAGAGCGAAAGGTAGCGAGGCCAGGCCAGATCCGGAGGAATCGGGGCCTCTCGATAGGCATCGCTATCGATACCTATCGATAGCGATGCCTATCGAGAGGTGTGGGATTGGAGAGGCATCGATGCCGCGGCCCATCGAGAGCTCTCCGTGTCGGTGGGGGCCGATGGCTCGCCCTCAGCAAAGCCCGCCCGAGAGCAAGAGCTGTGGATGCCAGGCGAGAGGGGGACGAGCGCAGAGCTGTGCAGAGGCATCGATGGCTCGACATTGCCTTGCCTGGCACGATGCGTGCCTCTCGATGCTCACGGCAGCCTGCCGATCTCGACAACGGTCAATGGTGATAGTGGCCGGTGCGTACCAAGGGCACAAGCGGTCCAGGAAGGAGAGAACTGTACCTGCCCGTCGCCCACGAGAATTCGGGACGCCTAAGAGGAGGGATTGTTTTGGACGCTGAGCCGTGAGTGTCGATAGCTATCGACATCCATCTGCCGCGGTAGTTAAGGAACCGGAGAGCCCCCGATCGCTGTCCCCATGGAGAGGAATGGATGGGTGTTGGCGAGGATCGAGAGCTCTGGAGGTTGTGGCCTCGGCAACGGTCTGGGAAAAGATGCTCCTCGAGGCCTCGCCTAACCGAGCACGGTCAGGGGTGAGAGTGCCTGGTGCCTCCCAAAAGTGCTGTGTAGAGCGAAAGGTAGCGAGGCCAGGCCAGATCCGGAGGAATCGGGGCCTCTCGATAGGCATCGCTATCGATACCTATCGATAGCGATGCCTATCGAGAGGTGTGGGATTGGAGAGGCATCGATGCCGCGGCCCATCGAGAGCTCTCCGTGTCGGTGGGGGCCGATGGCTCGCCCTCAGCAAAGCCCGCCCGAGAGCAAGAGCTGTGGATGCCAGGCGAGAGGGGGACGAGCGCAGAGCTGTGCAGAGGCATCGATGGCTCGACATTGCCTTGCCTGGCACGATGCGTGCCTCTCGATGCTCACGGCAGCCTGCCGATCTCGACAACGGTCAATGGTGATAGTGGCCGGTGCGTACCAAGGGCACAAGCGGTCCAGGAAGGAGAGAACTGTACCTGCCCGTCGCCCACGAGAATTCGGGACGCCTAAGAGGAGGGATTGTTTTGGACGCTGAGCCGTGAGTGTCGATAGCTATCGACATCCATCCGCCGCGGTAGGTAAGGAACCGGAGAGCCCCCGATCGCTGTCCCCATGGAGAGGAATGGATGGGTGTTGGCGAGGATCGAGAGCTCTGGAGGTTGTGGCCTCGGCAACGGTCTGGGAAAAGATGCTCCTCGAGGCCTCGCCTAACCGAGCACGGTCAGGGGTGAGAGTGCCTGGTGCCTCCCAAAAGTGCTGTGTAGAGCGAAAGGTAGCGAGGCCAGGCCAGATCCGGAGGAATCGGGGCCTCTCGATAGGCATCGCTATCGATACCTATCGATAGCAATGCCTATCGAGAGGTGTGGGATTGGAGAGGCATCGATGCCGCGGCCCATCGAGAGCTCTCCGTGTCGGTGGGGGCCGATGGCTCGCCCTCAGCAAAGCCCGCCTGAGAGCAAGAGCTGTGGATGCCAGGCGAGAGGGGGACGAGCGCAGAGCTGTGCAGAGGCATCGATGGCTCGACATTGCCTCGCCTGGCACGATGCGTGCCTCTCGATGCTCACGGCAGCCTGCCGATCTCGAGAACGGTCAATGGTGATAGTGGCCGGTGCGTACCAAGGGCACAAGCGGTCCAGGAAGGAGAGAACTGTACCTGCCCGTCGCCCACGAGAATTCGGGACGCCTAAGAGGAGGGATTGTTTTGGACGCTGAGCCGTGAGTGTCGATAGCTATCGACATCCATCCGCCGCGGTAGGTAAGGAACCGGAGAGCCCCCGATCGCTGTCCCCATGGAGAGGAATGGATGGGTGTTGGCGAGGATCGAGAGCTCTGGAGGTTGTGGCCTCGGCAACGGTCTGGGAAAAGATGCTCCTCGAGGCCTCGCCTAACCGAGCACGGTCAGGGGTGAGAGTGCCTGGTGCCTCCCAAAAGTGCTGTGTAGAGCGAAAGGTAGCGAGGCCAGGCCAGATCCGGAGGAATCGGGGCCTCTCGATAGGCATCGCTATCGATACCTATCGATAGCGATGCCTATCGAGAGGTGTGGGATTGGAGAGGCATCGATGCCGCGGCCCATCGAGAGCTCTCCGTGTCGGTGGGGGCCGATGGCTCGCCCTCAGCAAAGCCCGCCCGAGAGCAAGAGCTGTGGATGCCAGGCGAGAGGGGGACGAGCGCAGAGCTGTGCAGAGGCATCGATGGCTCGACATTGCCTTGCCTGGCACGATGCGTGCCTCTCGATGCTCACGGCAGCCTGCCGATCTCGAGAACGGTCAATGGTGATAGTGGCCGGTGCGTACCAAGGGCACAAGCGGTCCAGGAAGGAGAGAACTGTACCTGCCCGTCGCCCACGAGAATTCGGGACGCCTAAGAGGAGGGATTGTTTTGGACGCTGAGCCGTGAGTGTCGATAGCTATCGACATCCATCCGCCGCGGTAGGTAAGGAACCGGAGAGCCCCCGATCGCTGTCCCCATGGAGAGGAATGGATGGGTGTTGGCGAGGATCGAGAGCTCTGGAGGTTGTGGCCTCGGCAACGGTCTGGGAAAAGATGCTCCTCGAGGCCTCGCCTAACCGAGCACGGTCAGCGGTGAGAGTGCCTGGTGCCTCCCAAAAGTGCTGTGTAGAGCGAAAGGTAGCGAGGCCAGGCCAGATCCGGAGGAATCGGGGCCTCTCGATAGGCATCGCTATCGATACCTATCGATAGCGATGCCTATCGAGAGGTGTGGGATTGGAGAGGCATCGATGCCGCGGCCCATCGAGAGCTCTCCGTGTCGGTGGGGGCCGATGGCTCGCCCTCAGCAAAGCCCGCCCGAGAGCAAGAGCTGTGGATGCCAGGCGAGAGGGGGACGAGCGCAGAGCTGTGCAGAGGCATCGATGGCTCGACATTGCCTCGCCTGGCACGATGCGTGCCTCTCGATGCTCACGGCAGCCTGCCGATCTCGACAACGGTCAATGGTGATAGTGGCCGGTGCGTACCAAGGGCACAAGCGGTCCAGGAAGGAGAGAACTGTACCTGCCCGTCGCCCACGAGAATTCGGGACGCCTAAGAGGAGGGATTGTTTTGGACGCTGAGCCGTGAGTGTCGATAGCTATCGACATCCATCCGCCGCGGTAGGTAAGGAACCGGAGAGCCCCCGATCGCTGTCCCCATGGAGAGGAATGGATGGGTGTTGGTGAGGATCGAGAGCTCTGGAGGTTGTGGCCTCGGCAACGGTCTGGGAAAAGATGCTCCTCGAGGCCTCGCCTAACCGAGCACGGTCAGGGGTGAGAGTGCCTGGTGCCTCCCAAAAGTGCTGTGTAGAGCGAAAGGTAGCGAGGCCAGGCCAGATCCGGAGGAATCGGGGCCTCTCGATAGGCATCGCTATCGATACCTATCGATAGCGATGCCTATCGAGAGGTGTGGGATTGGAGAGGCATCGATGCCGCGGCCCATCGAGAGCTCTCCGTGTCGGTGGGGGCCGATGGCTCGCCCTCAGCAAAGCCCGCCCGAGAGCAAGAGCTGTGGATGCCAGGCGAGAGGGGGACGAGCGCAGAGCTGTGCAGAGGCATCGATGGCTCGACATTGCCTCGCCTGGCACGATGCGTGCCTCTCGATGCTCACGGCAGCCTGCCGATCTCGAGAACGGTCAATGGTGATAGTGGCCGGTGCGTACCAAGGGCACAAGCGGTCCAGGAAGGAGAGAACTGTACCTGCCCGTCGCCCACGAGAATTCGGGACGCCTAAGAGGAGGGATTGTTTTGGACGCTGAGCCGTGAGTGTCGATAGCTATCGACATCCATCCGCCGCGGTAGGTAAGGAACCGGAGAGCCCCCGATCGCTGTCCCCATGGAGAGGAATGGATGGGTGTTGGCGAGGATCGAGAGCTCTGGAGGTTGTGGCCTCGGCAACGGTCTGGGAAAAGATGCTCCTCGAGGCCTCGCCTAACCGAGCACGGTCAGCGGTGAGAGTGCCTGGTGCCTCCCAAAAGTGCTGTGTAGAGCGAAAGGTAGCGAGGCCAGGCCAGATCCGGAGGAATCGGGGCCTCTCGATAGGCATCGCTATCGATACCTATCGATAGCGATGCCTATCGAGAGGTGTGGGATTGGAGAGGCATCGATGCCGCGGCCCATCGAGAGCTCTCCGTGTCGGTGGGGGCCGATGGCTCGCCCTCAGCAAAGCCCGCCCGAGAGCAAGAGCTGTGGATGCCAGGCGAGAGGGGGACGAGCGCAGAGCTGTGCAGAGGCATCGATGGCTCGACATTGCCTTGCCTGGCACGATGCGTGCCTCTCGATGCTCACGGCAGCCTGCCGATCTCGACAACGGTCAATGGTGATAGTGGCCGGTGCGTACCAAGGGCACAAGCGGTCCAGGAAGGAGAGAACTGTACCTGCCCGTCGCCCACGAGAATTCGGGACGCCTAAGAGGAGGGATTGTTTTGGACGCTGAGCCGTGAGTGTCGATAGCTATCGACATCCATCCGCCGCGGTAGGTAAGGAACCGGAGAGCCCCCGATCGCTGTCCCCATGGAGAGGAATGGATGGGTGTTGGCGAGGATCGAGAGCTCTGGAGGTTGTGGCCTCGGCAACGGTCTGGGAAAAGATGCTCCTCGAGGCCTCGCCTAACCGAGCACGGTCAGCGGTGAGAGTGCCTGGTGCCTCCCAAAAGTGCTGTGTAGAGCGAAAGGTAGCGAGGCCAGGCCAGATCCGGAGGAATCGGGGCCTCTCGATAGGCATCGCTATCGATACCTATCGATAGCGATGCCTATCGAGAGGTGTGGGATTGGAGAGGCATCGATGCCGCGGCCCATCGAGAGCTCTCCGTGTCGGTGGGGGCCGATGGCTCGCCCTCAGCAAAGCCCGCCCGAGAGCAAGAGCTGTGGATGCCAGGCGAGAGGGGGACGAGCGCAGAGCTGTGCAGAGGCATCGATGGCTCGACATTGCCTCGCCTGGCACGATGCGTGCCTCTCGATGCTCACGGCAGCCTGCCGATCTCGACAACGGTCAATGGTGATAGTGGCCGGTGCGTACCAAGGGCACAAGCGGTCCAGGAAGGAGAGAACTGTACCTGCCCGTCGCCCACGAGAATTCGGGACGCCTAAGAGGAGGGATTGTTTTGGACGCTGAGCCGTGAGTGTCGATAGCTATCGACATCCATCCGCCGCGGTAGGTAAGGAACCGGAGAGCCCCCGATCGCTGTCCCCATGGAGAGGAATGGATGGGTGTTGGCGAGGATCGAGAGCTCTGGAGGTTGTGGCCTCGGCAACGGTCTGGGAAAAGATGCTCCTCGAGGCCTCGCCTAACCGAGCACGGTCAGGGGTGAGAGTGCCTGGTGCCTCCCAAAAGTGCTGTGTAGAGCGAAAGGTAGCGAGGCCAGGCCAGATCCGGAGGAATCGGGGCCTCTCGATAGGCATCGCTATCGATACCTATCGATAGCGATGCCTATCGAGAGGTGTGGGATTGGAGAGGCATCGATGCCGCGGCCCATCGAGAGCTCTCCGTGTCGGTGGGGGCCGATGGCTCGCCCTCAGCAAAGCCCGCCCGAGAGCAAGAGCTGTGGATGCCAGGCGAGAGGGGGACGAGCGCAGAGCTGTGCAGAGGCATCGATGGCTCGACATTGCCTCGCCTGGCACGATGCGTGCCTCTCGATGCTCACGGCAGCCTGCCGATCTCGACAACGGTCAATGGTGATAGTGGCCGGTGCGTACCAAGGGCACAAGCGGTCCAGGAAGGAGAGAACTGTACCTGCCCGTCGCCCACGAGAATTCGGGACGCCTAAGAGGAGGGATTGTTTTGGACGCTGAGCCGTGAGTGTCGATAGCTATCGACATCCATCCGCCGCGGTAGGTAAGGAACCGGAGAGCCCCCGATCGCTGTCCCCATGGAGAGGAATGGATGGGTGTTGGCGAGGATCGAGAGCTCTGGAGGTTGTGGCCTCGGCAACGGTCTGGGAAAAGATGCTCCTCGAGGCCTCGCCTAACCGAGCACGGTCAGCGGTGAGAGTGCCTGGTGCCTCCCAAAAGTGCTGTGTAGAGCGAAAGGTAGCGAGGCCAGGCCAGATCCGGAGGAATCGGGGCCTCTCGATAGGCATCGCTATCGATACCTATCGATAGCGATGCCTATCGAGAGGTGTGGGATTGGAGAGGCATCGATGCCGCGGCCCATCGAGAGCTCTCCGTGTCGGTGGGGGCCGATGGCTCGCCCTCAGCAAAGCCCGCCCGAGAGCAAGAGCTGTGGATGCCAGGCGAGAGGGGGACGAGCGCAGAGCTGTGCAGAGGCATCGATGGCTCGACATTGCCTCGCCTGGCACGATGCGTGCCTCTCGATGCTCACGGCAGCCTGCCGATCTCGAGAACGGTCAATGGTGATAGTGGCCGGTGCGTACCAAGGGCACAAGCGGTCCAGGAAGGAGAGAACTGTACCTGCCCGTCGCCCACGAGAATTCGGGACGCCTAAGAGGAGGGATTGTTTTGGACGCTGAGCCGTGAGTGTCAATAGCTATCGACATCCATCCGCCGCGGTAGGTAAGGAACCGGAGAGCCCCCGATCGCTGTCCCCATGGAGAGGAATGGATGGGTGTTGGCGAGGATCGAGAGCTCTGGAGGTTGTGGCCTCGGCAACGGTCTGGGAAAAGATGCTCCTCGAGGCCTCGCCTAACCGAGCACGGTCAGGGGTGAGAGTGCCTGGTGCCTCCCAAAAGTGCTGTGTAGAGCGAAAGGTAGCGAGGCCAGGCCAGATCCGGAGGAATCGGGGCCTCTCGATAGGCATCGCTATCGATACCTATCGATAGCGATGCCTATCGAGAGGTGTGGGATTGGAGAGGCATCGATGCCGCGGCCCATCGAGAGCTCTCCGTGTCGGTGGGGGCCGATGGCTCGCCCTCAGCAAAGCCCGCCCGAGAGCAAGAGCTGTGGATGCCAGGCGAGAGGGGGACGAGCGCAGAGCTGTGCAGAGGCATCGATGGCTCGACATTGCCTCGCCTGGCACGATGCGTGCCTCTCGATGCTCACGGCAGCCTGCCGATCTCGAGAACGGTCAATGGTGATAGTGGCCGGTGCGTACCAAGGGCACAAGCGGTCCAGGAAGGAGAGAACTGTACCTGCCCGTCGCCCACGAGAATTCGGGACGCCTAAGAGGAGGGATTGTTTTGGACGCTGAGCCGTGAGTGTCGATAGCTATCGACATCCATCCGCCGCGGTAGGTAAGGAACCGGAGAGCCCCCGATCGCTGTCCCCATGGAGAGGAATGGATGGGTGTTGGCGAGGATCGAGAGCTCTGGAGGTTGTGGCCTCGGCAACGGTCTGGGAAAAGATGCTCCTCGAGGCCTCGCCTAACCGAGCACGGTCAGCGGTGAGAGTGCCTGGTGCCTCCCAAAAGTGCTGTGTAGAGCGAAAGGTAGCGAGGCCAGGCCAGATCCGGAGGAATCGGGGCCTCTCGATAGGCATCGCTATCGATACCTATCGATAGCGATGCCTATCGAGAGGTGTGGGATTGGAGAGGCATCGATGCCGCGGCCCATCGAGAGCTCTCCGTGTCGGTGGGGGCCGATGGCTCGCCCTCAGCAAAGCCCGCCCGAGAGCAAGAGCTGTGGATGCCAGGCGAGAGGGGGACGAGCGCAGAGCTGTGCAGAGGCATCGATGGCTCGACATTGCCTCGCCTGGCACGATGCGTGCCTCTCGATGCTCACGGCAGCCTGCCGATCTCGAGAACGGTCAATGGTGATAGTGGCCGGTGCGTACCAAGGGCACAAGCGGTCCAGGAAGGAGAGAACTGTACCTGCCCGTCGCCCACGAGAATTCGGGACGCCTAAGAGGAGGGATTGTTTTGGACGCTGAGCCGTGAGTGTCGATAGCTATCGACATCCATCCGCCGCGGTAGGTAAGGAACCGGAGAGCCCCCGATCGCTGTCCCCATGGAGAGGAATGGATGGGTGTTGGCGAGGATCGAGAGCTCTGGAGGTTGTGGCCTCGGCAACGGTCTGGGAAAAGATGCTCCTCGAGGCCTCGCCTAACCGAGCACGGTCAGGGGTGAGAGTGCCTGGTGCCTCCCAAAAGTGCTGTGTAGAGCGAAAGGTAGCGAGGCCAGGCCAGATCCGGAGGAATCGGGGCCTCTCGATAGGCATCGCTATCGATACCTATCGATAGCGATGCCTATCGAGAGGTGTGGGATTGGAGAGGCATCGATGCCGCGGCCCATCGAGAGCTCTCCGTGTCGGTGGGGGCCGATGGCTCGCCCTCAGCAAAGCCCGCCCGAGAGCAAGAGCTGTGGATGCCAGGCGAGAGGGGGACGAGCGCAGAGCTGTGCAGAGGCATCGATGGCTCGACATTGCCTCGCCTGGCACGATGCGTGCCTCTCGATGCTCACGGCAGCCTGCCGATCTCGAGAACGGTCAATGGTGATAGTGGCCGGTGCGTACCAAGGGCACAAGCGGTCCAGGAAGGAGAGAACTGTACCTGCCCGTCGCCCACGAGAATTCGGGACGCCTAAGAGGAGGGATTGTTTTGGACGCTGAGCCGTGAGTGTCGATAGCTATCGACATCCATCCGCCGCGGTAGGTAAGGAACCGGAGAGCCCCCGATCGCTGTCCCCATGGAGAGGAATGGATGGGTGTTGGCGAGGATCGAGAGCTCTGGAGGTTGTGGCCTCGGCAACGGTCTGGGAAAAGATGCTCCTCGAGGCCTCGCCTAACCGAGCACGGTCAGGGGTGAGAGTGCCTGGTGCCTCCCAAAAGTGCTGTGTAGAGCGAAAGGTAGCGAGGCCAGGCCAGATCCGGAGGAATCGGGGCCTCTCGATAGGCATCGCTATCGATACCTATCGATAGCGATGCCTATCGAGAGGTGTGGGATTGGAGAGGCATCGATGCCGCGGCCCATCGAGAGCTCTCCGTGTCGGTGGGGGCCGATGGCTCGCCCTCAGCAAAGCCCGCCCGAGAGCAAGAGCTGTGGATGCCAGGCGAGAGGGGGACGAGCGCAGAGCTGTGCAGAGGCATCGATGGCTCGACATTGCCTCGCCTGGCACGATGCGTGCCTCTCGATGCTCACGGCAGCCTGCCGATCTCGACAACGGTCAATGGTGATAGTGGCCGGTGCGTACCAAGGGCACAAGCGGTCCAGGAAGGAGAGAACTGTACCTGCCCGTCGCCCACGAGAATTCGGGACGCCTAAGAGGAGGGATTGTTTTGGACGCTGAGCCGTGAGTGTCGATAGCTATCGACATCCATCCGCCGCGGTAGGTAAGGAACCGGAGAGCCCCCGATCGCTGTCCCCATGGAGAGGAATGGATGGGTGTTGGCGAGGATCGAGAGCTCTGGAGGTTGTGGCCTCGGCAACGGTCTGGGAAAAGATGCTCCTCGAGGCCTCGCCTAACCGAGCACGGTCAGCGGTGAGAGTGCCTGGTGCCTCCCAAAAGTGCTGTGTAGAGCGAAAGGTAGCGAGGCCAGGCCAGATCCGGAGGAATCGGGGCCTCTCGATAGGCATCGCTATCGATACCTATCGATAGCGATGCCTATCGAGAGGTGTGGGATTGGAGAGGCATCGATGCCGCGGCCCATCGAGAGCTCTCCGTGTCGGTGGGGGCCGATGGCTCGCCCTCAGCAAAGCCCGCCCGAGAGCAAGAGCTGTGGATGCCAGGCGAGAGGGGGACGAGCGCAGAGCTGTGCAGAGGCATCGATGGCTCGACATTGCCTCGCCTGGCACGATGCGTGCCTCTCGATGCTCACGGCAGCCTGCCGATCTCGAGAACGGTCAATGGTGATAGTGGCCGGTGCGTACCAAGGGCACAAGCGGTCCAGGAAGGAGAGAACTGTACCTGCCCGTCGCCCACGAGAATTCGGGACGCCTAAGAGGAGGGATTGTTTTGGACGCTGAGCCGTGAGTGTCAATAGCTATCGACATCCATCCGCCGCGGTAGGTAAGGAACCGGAGAGCCCCCGATCGCTGTCCCCATGGAGAGGAATGGATGGGTGTTGGCGAGGATCGAGAGCTCTGGAGGTTGTGGCCTCGGCAACGGTCTGGGAAAAGATGCTCCTCGAGGCCTCGCCTAACCGAGCACGGTCAGGGGTGAGAGTGCCTGGTGCCTCCCAAAAGTGCTGTGTAGAGCGAAAGGTAGCGAGGCCAGGCCAGATCCGGAGGAATCGGGGCCTCTCGATAGGCATCGCTATCGATACCTATCGATAGCGATGCCTATCGAGAGGTGTGGGATTGGAGAGGCATCGATGCCGCGGCCCATCGAGAGCTCTCCGTGTCGGTGGGGGCCGATGGCTCGCCCTCAGCAAAGCCCGCCCGAGAGCAAGAGCTGTGGATGCCAGGCGAGAGGGGGACGAGCGCAGAGCTGTGCAGAGGCATCGATGGCTCGACATTGCCTCGCCTGGCACGATGCGTGCCTCTCGATGCTCACGGCAGCCTGCCGATCTCGAGAACGGTCAATGGTGATAGTGGCCGGTGCGTACCAAGGGCACAAGCGGTCCAGGAAGGAGAGAACTGTACCTGCCCGTCGCCCACGAGAATTCGGGACGCCTAAGAGGAGAGATTGTTTTGGACGCTGAGCCGTGAGTGTCGATAGCTATCGACATCCATCCGCCGCGGTAGGTAAGGAACCGGAGAGCCCCCGATCGCTGTCCCCATGGAGAGGAATGGATGGGTGTTGGCGAGGATCGAGAGCTCTGGAGGTTGTGGCCTCGGCAACGGTCTGGGAAAAGATGCTCCTCGAGGCCTCGCCTAACCGAGCACGGTCAGGGGTGAGAGTGCCTGGTGCCTCCCAAAAGTGCTGTGTAGAGCGAAAGGTAGCGAGGCCAGGCCAGATCCGGAGGAATCGGGGCCTCTCGATAGGCATCGCTATCGATACCTATCGATAGCGATGCCTATCGAGAGGTGTGGGATTGGAGAGGCATCGATGCCGCGGCCCATCGAGAGCTCTCCGTGTCGGTGGGGGCCGATGGCTCGCCCTCAGCAAAGCCCGCCCGAGAGCAAGAGCTGTGGATGCCAGGCGAGAGGGGGACGAGCGCAGAGCTGTGCAGAGGCATCGATGGCTCGACATTGCCTCGCCTGGCACGATGCGTGCCTCTCGATGCTCACGGCAGCCTGCCGATCTCGAGAACGGTCAATGGTGATAGTGGCCGGTGCGTACCAAGGGCACAAGCGGTCCAGGAAGGAGAGAACTGTACCTGCCCGTCGCCCACGAGAATTCGGGACGCCTAAGAGGAGGGATTGTTTTGGACGCTGAGCCGTGAGTGTCGATAGCTATCGACATCCATCCGCCGCGGTAGGTAAGGAACCGGAGAGCCCCCGATCGCTGTCCCCATGGAGAGGAATGGATGGGTGTTGGCGAGGATCGAGAGCTCTGGAGGTTGTGGCCTCGGCAACGGTCTGGGAAAAGATGCTCCTCGAGGCCTCGCCTAACCGAGCACGGTCAGCGGTGAGAGTGCCTGGTGCCTCCCAAAAGTGCTGTGTAGAGCGAAAGGTAGCGAGGCCAGGCCAGATCCGGAGGAATCGGGGCCTCTCGATAGGCATCGCTATCGATACCTATCGATAGCGATGCCTATCGAGAGGTGTGGGATTGGAGAGGCATCGATGCCGCGGCCCATCGAGAGCTCTCCGTGTCGGTGGGGGCCGATGGCTCGCCCTCAGCAAAGCCCGCCCGAGAGCAAGAGCTGTGGATGCCAGGCGAGAGGGGGACGAGCGCAGAGCTGTGCAGAGGCATCGATGGCTCGACATTGCCTCGCCTGGCATGATGCGTGCCTCTCGATGCTCACGGCAGCCTGCCGATCTCGAGAACGGTCAATGGTGATAGTGGCCGGTGCGTACCAAGGGCACAAGCGGTCCAGGAAGGAGAGAACTGTACCTGCCCGTCGCCCACGAGAATTCGGGACGCCTAAGAGGAGGGATTGTTTTGGACGCTGAGCCGTGAGTGTCGATAGCTATCGACATCCATCCGCCGCGGTAGGTAAGGAACCGGAGAGCCCCCGATCGCTGTCCCCATGGAGAGGAATGGATGGGTGTTGGCGAGGATCGAGAGCTCTGGAGGTTGTGGCCTCGGCAACGGTCTGGGAAAAGATGCTCCTCGAGGCCTCGCCTAACCGAGCACGGTCAGGGGTGAGAGTGCCTGGTGCCTCCCAAAAGTGCTGTGTAGAGCGAAAGGTAGCGAGGCCAGGCCAGATCCGGAGGAATCGGGGCCTCTCGATAGGCATCGCTATCGATACCTATCGATAGCGATGCCTATCGAGAGGTGTGGGATTGGAGAGGCATCGATGCCGCGGCCCATCGAGAGCTCTCCGTGTCGGTGGGGGCCGATGGCTCGCCCTCAGCAAAGCCCGCCCGAGAGCAAGAGCTGTGGATGCCAGGCGAGAGGGGGACGAGCGCAGAGCTGTGCAGAGGCATCGATGGCTCGACATTGCCTTGCCTGGCACGATGCGTGCCTCTCGATGCTCACGGCAGCCTGCCGATCTCGAGAACGGTCAATGGTGATAGTGGCCGGTGCGTACCAAGGGCACAAGCGGTCCAGGAAGGAGAGAACTGTACCTGCCCGTCGCCCACGAGAATTCGGGACGCCTAAGAGGAGGGATTGTTTTGGACGGTTATCCAAAATAGCTTTTCTGTTGGAGAAGGTAGTCTAGGTGGCTGAAAGCCACAGTGATTTTTCCATGCTTCTTCTTCTTTTTTTTTTTAAATCAAATATTTCTGAAAGCAACATATTCTTAACTTTTTGTGATAATGCGTTTGAAAGATGTTGTGTTGACAAATCCCACACAACCCTAGAAATCTCTGGTATATTTAGCTCTTTTTCCTTTTTTTTTTTTTTTTTTTTTTTTTTAATGTGGACCTGTCAGCAGATACTTTTTTCTTAAAGTGTTTAGCCCGTGGTTTTTGTGGTTATCTTTTAAGGGAAACTGGACAGAGAAAAACTATTGTGCATTTTGTATATACCTATGCATGATAGTATACATACTGGATAGGGAAAGCTGATCCATATTGAGGCTTGGAGAGTTTGACCATCGTCTTTAATGGAATAAAGTTTTCACTCCTGGGAAGTTTTTTTTTTAGGTTCAGCTAATGTACAGTTGCATCAACTAAGGTAAGTGTTGCATCATTTAAGTCCTATTATTCTCAGTAGGAATCATACGTACTTTTTTAATGTCTCAGTATTTCATTTCTGTCAATCCTGTTAATGGTCTAAAGCAAATTAAAAATAATGCATCATTCATTTTTTGCATAGTTTAAGTACTCCAGGAAGGGGTAGGAGTGAAATTTGAATCATGATGCTGGCAATACAGTTTTCATTTCATGAAAACTGCTTTGTATCACTGCTTTTCTATCCTTGTTCTTAAAATTAGCTTTTTCGTAGTTTCAGACTTACTTGTCATTTAGTTCATCAGTTCATCCCCTATTACTTATACTCAGGCTTTCCTCCCTCCTACTCCTAATCTCTCTTTCTTCCACTTTACCCATCCAAACTCCTTCTCTACCTATCCCTAGCAGATTCAGCTCATCGCCCTTTTATATAAAATCAGAGAGCAGCTGCATGGCATAAGTGAAAGCAGAGGAAAGCCAGCATCTCTATTTCAGTAGCAACTCTCCTCTGCAGTTACTGCCATCAGGTAACAAAAATAATAATCCTTCTTTGGCTGGGTTGGACAGGAGATTGCCCATTGCAGAATAGATCTTTAAGGAATAAAATTGCAAGTCTGTCTCAAGAATGTATAAACTGCACATGTTAGAAAAGCTTATATTACATTTCATGGGATTGGAAACAACACTCAAACTTACTGGCTACACTTCCTGACATATTTCCAAACATGGAACATATTTACCCCAACATGGTGGCATCAAGGTTTCTCTAAGGAAGGTCATGAGACATTTAGCTTGAAGAAAAAGATATTTTTCCTTAACTTCTTTAACTGTTAAGCAGCATGTATTTTCATAAATTAAAGTGGTAAAAACATGATTTTAAAAGCTCATAAAATCCCCTTTGTGAAAAGTCTGGTAACTATTACCTCAAATATTTAAAGCTTGGCTAAGCTGGAAACATGCTAAAAACCAAGGTTTCCTAATGGGAGATACTCAGTAACACACTAGTACAGCATTACTAACTCCTTGTGTAATGTAGAGGCTGTATTCCACCTTATAGTGGAATGATGACAAAGCCTAATCAGAAAACTTGTTTTTGACTTAAGATTTATTTTATTCAAGCAACAATCCAAAGGCTAGGACTGCTCAGGCAGTTTCTGTCTAAAGCTTATCTTTTTCTGTTCTTTTTTTTTTTTCCTTTCTTTCTAATCCTGTTCTAAGTTTCCAGGAAATATATGATACCTCAGGTGACTAATGTGGAATTTTCTCTTTAAGTAAAAAAGTAAATAAGCTAACGCAGTCTTTTGGTTCAGTTGTTCTGTTTGCTGTAAACACTGTACATTAGCTATAAAGAGAGCAGCAGTACTATACTACCTGAGAAATTTACAATTTCAACTGTGAGCCATCTAATGCTGTTTGAAATATATGTACTGGAACTTAATTCTGTAGCAAATTTCCCACACAGTCTGAGACTTGCTAGTGCTAAATACCGCAGCAAAGTGAATATTCTGCAGCTGAGAGGCATATGAAAGCTTCAGGGAAGGACAACATTGAAACAACTAGTCTTACAGCACTAGATTTGTTGATTTAAGATGATCTGTTTGTCAACGTTTTTGCATAAACCTCCCAGAAGCTGCTGTCCACTATTTATACTGTGTTGCAGGAGGCAGTGTGGCCAAAGCACGGATCTTGTATCTGAATTGAGAATTGATGCATCGTCTTCCTCCTTTCAGCTGCTTTCAGGAGATGCGAGGTTCTGTCCTTACACTCTGTGGGGACAACATAATGGAAAGAGCAAGAGGAAGAAATAGGGAAATGACTAGACATAACCATACAGAGAGTGCAAGTGCACAGGAACTCAGCAGCAGGGCAAGCGATGGCGAGGGGCCAGGACAGTCGTAAGAGTTCACTGAGGCTGAGAAAAATATGGGAGCCATTACAGTGGTGTTTGTGGAAAAAGTCCATATCTCTAGGCTTCACATCACACAGGTAGTGAGCCAGAACTCAGGTTCGTCTGATAATAGGTTCGGCTTATTCTGCCTCACTAGCTAAGCAGGCACATTCCCCAATACTTTAGGCATTCCTCAAACGGGATGCCAACATCCACTCCCAAAGGTAGACAGGAAGGGAGGCAGGGGGTTGCTGGACACAGTTTGTGTTTCTCTTTCCATCGTCAATTAGTGCTGAAGACGACCAGGTTTGGTATGGAGAACAGATTTTTTTTTCACTGAAAATGTTTCCCTTAGCATTATTTCTTTGTTGATGCCATAATATGCTGACTGATACTCAAAATGTATGGCAAGAATGCAATGAACATATCTATGGAGTCCTGACTTTCAGTTGGATTGTGAGGGAAGAACCTTTCCTTTTTCATAGAAAGAAATGTTTATGTATGTGTATGTTTACAAATCATTTCAGCATGAAAAAAGCAGGAATGCATAGAGTTGTATCTGTCCTTCAGATCAAAACATGGATTTCCTAGAGCAGAACAGACTGTAAGAAGGAGATAATAGCAATCCACAAGTCTCAGACATGCAGCTGTTTCACCAACAACTAAACCAATAGTAAATTTGGGTCTAGGTTTAAGCATATCCTCCTTGACATGTGGTTAATTTTTGTTTGTTGCATGCATGACAAGCTATGAAGTTAATATGCAGACCTCAGGGCCAGTCATGCATTACTGAACCCTACTAATATAGTAGCTTTGCTTGGTAAAGTTCATCTACTGCAATAACTTTTCTCAAGCATAGTCATGTGTACAGTGATTGGTAATCTGGGCCTATGTGTAATCTGAGTCATTATTGTACAGTGAAGCTTCTCAGAGAATATAAATTACCTAACACAGGACATTATTGTATTATTCATAAATAGTCAGGGGAGGGGGGGAGAAAGGGGGAAGGAGAAAGAGGAAGAGAGAGAAGAATATAAATTTTGAGAAAACATTTCCAAACAAAAAGCCTTCAGCTTTGTGACATATTTGATGAGTTTCGAGTGAGACCCTAATATAAGATCATTTTAAATGGATTAGACAAAGTCATATAGAATGCAAAATATCAAAAACAAAATAAAATTGGCATTTTCAGCAGCATTTTGAAATAATTTAAAATTCCTTTAAAAAATTAACGTTGAACTACCTTTATGCATGTCAAAGACTCCCACTTAATGACTCAGGAGATGCCATTTGTAACACAGTGCTTACTGATCTTTACACATATTTTCCCCAAAGCCCTTGTTTTTCCTGTCCAAACTTCTCAACAGAAAGCACAGCTGAAATTATACTCTTCCTTTTGCGGTGACAGTACTATTTCAGAACATGCAATTAACAATGTAAAATCTCAGTTTAAATTATTTTTCACCAGAGTTCCAGGTAATTTTTTCGGTTCTTACTTAGCACTTGATTCTCATACTTCACCTTTTGTCTTCTAGCCAAGTTATTAGCTGATGGGGGTTTCTTGCCTGTTTTTTTTTTTCCACTCTCTTCCACAGAAGCTTCCAGAATTGTTTGCCTTTCAAACAGTTACAGCCTATCTTCAAGGAGAACTTTAAAAAATTGATCATAGCTGCAGCTGAAGCGATGCAGAAATCCCCTCAAGCTATCTGCAGGGTTCTTCTGTCATCAACCTGAGAGTGTCAGTCCTCTCCAGAGAGACTTGTAACAAAGCTTTAGTCAGTTCACATAAGTTCAAATGGAAGAGCTCTCTGCATTGGATGATGTTTATTTAGGGAATAAGCAGTCCTTTGTCACACTGGAAGCGAAAACGTCAGAAATTGCTATAGTCCATCAGGAGAGTTTTGGTCTGCTTTAATTTCTCTGAGAGTACACACACAACTACAACTTTTCATTTCCAGGTGGTGGAATTATAAAGGCCACTGAAGAAACATATAAAAAACCCCAAGTACATACTGTTGAATTATTTTATGATTTAATCTGTTTATTTACCCATGATTCATCGAGATACTTAAGGTATGAAGTATTTGAGAACCACTATGAACAAGTTTGCTCATTTGTGTCTAATAACCTACAGAACATTACAGGTTACTGTATCAATACTTCAATCAAAGCTCCCTTAATAATAACTTACAGAGAACAGAGTTTGCTTTTTAAGGCAATAAATATTATATAGGACTAAAAGATTTCAGAAGAACTTGATAAAGCTTTATGAAGATGCAAAACAAGTAGAAGAACAAATGATATCCAACACCGACACATATGGGGAAATATATATTCTTAGGAAGAACATTCATTATTTCTGTTCAAGCAAAACAACAATATCTAAGGAGATAAGAGAAAACATGGTTTCCCTCTGGACACAAGAGGAGAAAAAATAGGGGTACACATAAAATGAAGGAAAATTAATACTGAATAACATTTCAGCAAAAAATCTATAGAAATAAAAATATCTAAAGATAGAGACTAGAAATAAAAATAGAAATATACTTTAGAAAATCTTCTCTAGTTACATTGGCCCAGATTCTCAAAAAGTCTATGTAGATCCATCTACCCTAATGAACAGGAAATTTAATTTAAAGTAAGAAGCATCAGTAACATTTCAGTAAGAAACAGCTTTCACTCAAAGCCTAATACATTTTTTCACATGTGGAAATGATTACACTTTTTAATATTCTGAATGAAGAAGCTTAAAGATGCAAAATTCTATTTTCTAGTAAGAGTTCTAAAGGTGATATATTTGATAAAAAATATGAATGATGCTGACAACAGTCTTTGTCTGACTCAGACCTGCTGTTAAAGTCAGTGATTTGCTTAAAAATTTGATACACTGACAAAATCTGCATTGCCTAACTCTGAAAAAGTTCTGGCTGGGTCCTTTGGTAGATTAGCCAGGGCCTGAAGAGAACCTGCCTTCATAAAAGATTACGAACAGCTGAGATTTCTGGAAAAAAAGCCTGAATGATTTGGGAGCTCATGTCAATATAATTATACGGAAACGGATCAAGAAGTGACATAGATTGTTACAACAAAACTGGTTAAAATAAGCAGGTAAAGAAACATGCATGAATTCAGTTTCTCCTGCTGTGTTTCCTTCTATGCATAATTCATTAACCACTTACTATTTCATAATAATATTAACATTTAATAATTATTTATTACTTGAAAAATATATGCACTAACCTTTTATAAGCTGATTTTATGTCTCTGAAATATAATCAAAATAATGTCTCAAAACTGTCTATCTGGATTTATATGACTAGGCAGGAGGATTTTACTGGTGCAATTCCGCCCAATAGAGACATTGGAAAGGCTGCTTTCTGCAAAGAAAGTGCCAAAGAAAAACATTTGGCTGCAATATTGCCAATTTTTGTTTCAAAGTATACCACAGAAATATCATATTATATTATACATCTTCAATCAGTTTTAAAGTGATATACATAAGAATTTCATTGCATCTATAAATGCAAGTCTAACCCTGACCAAGAAACATTGGGATAATTCTTGATCAGATAAATAGCAATCTTCAGTCCCACTGCCAATAACCCATACACTCTATTAATATGCATACTTTAAAACCTTGTTTCATCCTTTTTATATACTGAAAGCAGCTGAAACAAGTCGTGAAAGAGAACAACAACGTTTCTGGACGATGAAGAGAGGGTAATGAAAGACCACTGAGTGACTAAACGCCTCCTGATTTCTTTTAACGTTTAATATGCTCCTCTATAATCAGAGCCTCAGAAAGAATTAGGCCCATTTAAAATATCTTTAAATATTTGGAGAGGGATTTGTGAGCCATCCAAAAGCTGGACATCTTTTATATGCTAGTCATCTTGGCTCCCTCTGTAATCAGTTGAGCAAGATATGCACTTCAAGGTGATTCATGCTTCCTGTGTTTACCTTGCATGAACAATACTCTGGTGTCTCCTTTTCCCAGGAGCACAGGGCTGACTAGCTGCCTTGGACTAGATACATATTTTCTTTAAAAAATAAAATTAGGTACAATGAACAGTACAGCCCTGCTGTACAGAAATGTTTTGTGCATAGTGGTAGATTTCTTTCTTTGTGCAGGAGATTAACTAAAAAACAACAGATATACCTATTTTCAATCACAATCCTTTTTTCTATTATTTTTTGGTAAATCTTACCTCAAAAAATTGCCTCGTCTCAAAACTTGAAGTGTATTCCAAAAATTCCTGCAAATGTGCAGTTTCTGCACTTTTCAGCTAAAAGCACATTTCAAACCTGATTCACTGCTGTATTCAGAAAGTCAGAGTGTGCTGTTACCTTGGCAAGCTTGTTGGACACTTTTCAAAGCGCCCTATATTAGTAGCTTAGTAGCTACTTAGTAGCTGATAATGAATGCCATTATTCATTCAGCTAATGGCGGTTAAGCATGTTCTTTTGTGTTGCTTTTACACATTTTTCTGTTCCTGCTCAAAGTGAATCAAATGTTTACAGCTGGTAATCTTCCTCAGGTATTCAGTCTGGACCATTTTCTGCTGGCAGTCTCCCAAATAGCTATAGACAACAGTAACTCCCTCTCTGTTTAGTCTTGGGAAGTTAATTCTCCTGGAACAGGCATAGATCCCATCCCTCAGCTAAGGCTCAGCTCTATGTGTAAACCCTGAGCACACCGACACGCACACCCGTGGGCACATACACAGTTCAACATTAAAAAAAAAAAAAAAAAGAAATTAAGGATTTTGAAAACTTTTCCTCTTATGGTCCTTTCTCTTTTGATTTTTTCCAAAAATTTAGAAAACAAAGAAAAGTTACATACAAAGAAAAATGAAAAGGATTGGTTATCATTGTTTGCTGTTAGAAGCAGAAAAGATAGGAAGAAAAAAGTAACAGAACTTCCAATTTTCAGAAGTGATTTTAATTAAACTCGGAATGTTAAATATATTTTTATCTAAAGTTTTTGTAAGAAGTAACAACCATTCTTTTTTAAATCCTGTAAAATAGAAACGTAGTTTTTAATTTTTTTTTCCTAGACATTTTTTGAAATAAATTCTGGTATAAAATTGGAAAAATTTAAAAGAAAATAAAAATGTCAATGCAATTTCAGGTATCATTGGCATGAGTGGAGAATATTACAAAAAAAGTTTTCAACAAAAACCATTGTGTTTTCCAGATATTAAAAGACTATGTACAGTACATTGCAATGCCTAGGAACAATGCTACCATATTGCTTCCAGAAACATCGGATTCTGTATATAAATCAAATAAATATGATAATCTTTTATTACTACTCCTACAAGAAGTAACCCACAAAAGACATTTTAAAATCTTTTATAACTGCATTTGTATTTCTATTTCTAATTAAAACCTGCCTTGTATTTAAAAAAAAAAAAAATTTGATGGCAATGAAATATTTTAAATCATTGATATTCTGCAGTTGGAATAGTCTGCATCCTTATGCTTGCATAGACTTGTTACTGGTGTTTCAGTTTTCATCTATGATGCCAAAATAAATGTTTTGTTGACTGTGGCACACTTTAACACCTCTTTGAAAATATAGACTGAGTCCTGTATTATTCATTTAGCCCTGTGGCCAATGCATAACTGGAAGGAGCTCTCAATGCAGGTTCCTCTTACGATACTTTGTCTTCTGCTAGAATGAGTGCTGCCAGACACTCATGTATATGGGAAACCAATTTTTCATGTTTTCTTGAATGGCTGTAAAATAAAGCTTTACAGAAAAGAGATAGAAAGAGACAATGTGAATTTCTTTGGTGCTCTAATTCCCAAGGCCTATACTGAAATAGAATAAATTTTCAGATTTATTTTATCTAAAAATATACTTTCCTTCATACATAGGATACTTTAAGCTATTCAAAAAAACCACTATATTCCGACTTACAGTCTTGTCCAGTAGGCACAAATGCTTACATCATAAAACTCAAGTTCTATTATAACTATTTGTAACAGTGCTTTCATAATTATTTTAACAACTTTGGAATTCATTAATGCTGAGCTTATGGCTAAAGAACAGTATTTATTCAGCTGGGGTTTCTGGGGGAGGAGAAAAATCCCCCATATGATTGGTTTGGCAAACCAATTTGACAACAAAGGACATTAGAAAGTAGCCTCAACACGAACCATGTTTTAGAAAATGTCTTAGAGAGATTTTGATGTATTTATGTTACCAAAAGCCTGAGAAATCACTTGACTACTGTATATAAGTACCTTCATGAGAAGAAAATACACCATCATTAATACAGCAGAGAAAAGGTTCACATGAGTTAATGCCTAGACATTTGATAGAATCAATTTCAATCAGAAGGGTTAATTAACAGACTAAATCATCTAATGCATTCAGGCCCCCGCATTCAGACCCCCACATTCAACCTCTTTTTCAACTAGTGCGTCCTATAAAGGGAACCATTGATCTTCCCCGAAGATGACCAAACACCAGGGGCTTGTCTACCAACTCAAATATTATGTCCTTTTTGTATTTACTAAAACCAGATCACGAAGCTCTTAGGCCCTGTTTTGAGATTAATCTATGTTTCACAAAGATCTCATGACTTTCTAAAAATAGAGGTTTGTTTTTTTTTTATTTATTGTCTGCAGTAGTGTAGAAAACACAGCAATCAGTAAATTCAGGGAAAAAGCATCAGTATAGTTAAGTGTATATGCATAAGCTGAGCTTTATTAAGTCCCCTTCATTTCATTAAAAATCAGTGACAGTTAGTACACACTTAATATGTATCACTACATTCTGGCCAAATTATTTACTTGCTCTTTATAATTTAGGTGCAGAGAATAAATGCTACTTCATTTGTACTTTGCATTTGTGCTACTTCATTTGTGCTCTGCATTGAATAACACTCCGTATCAAAAGCCTAGTGTCTTAAAAGCAATTAAATATGTAATGTGATCAATAGAAAGAACTCTAGGTATCATAAAACTGATTTTCCTCACCTACGTGGGATGCTTAGGCATTTCATAAAGAAAAAACTGAATCCAAAATAACAGAATTATAATTTGGAAAGTCACTTTAGGTAAATGTTAATTACTGTTCGATTATGTTGGTTTGGGGGATTTCATAATGAAAGCAGCACATTTCTTGCTTAAAACGTCACACTTACAATGGACTCTAATAAGACAATGCAATCAAAATAGCAAATTCAGTTTACTAACAGGCAACTCTTCCTAATTTCAAAACTTTCAAAACACACAGGTGAAACAGTGAATAAGAATAAAGATACTGTGCTGTGAACAGCAATTCAAGTAACCTGCTAAAACATCAAGGCACTCTCACCCAAAAGGTTGACATTAAAGACTGGGATTACTGAAACATAAGGAAGAATTTTAATTGCATCAGTATTTTAAAGCAAGACAACTCAAATACTAGTTTAATTCACTGATATCATAATTACAAAGTTATATCACCCAATACAATTTATACAGCAACCAAGAGTCTTGAAGAATAGTGCTATGGCATTTTTAAAAATCCAGGCATTTCATGTCTTAGATTTTCTTTAGGGCTAACTTTCCTTAGAGGCACGCATCTCCTTGATTTCAACTTGCAGCGTTTCTGCTTCTAACACGCTAGGTGCTTCTAAAAAATCTCAGTTCTGGCATAGATTTATTAAATACACTTCTCATATTTTGCATGATTATTTCACCTAAAGAGCCCAAAACATTTGGTAACCTCACTTTTAAAACAACTGCCAGTGACAATGTTCTTGTGCAAAATAACATAATTTACATTACATATTAGTCTAAACAGTGAAAAATCCTAGGCCGTCATCTCAATGGTTTTATTTAATACAACAAGGAAACCTGGAATAAAGTGTTATACATAGTAAAACTAAAATCAGAGTTAAAGCTTGATGTAAGAATTCATATTCCAGTGTCAGTATGGCTGAAATTTTTGGGTTTTGTTTTTTTTAAGCAATAGTTGAGCATGGATATTTTCTTCCCTATAATACAGATTATCCATCTCTATAAACACTTTATTCAGAGAGAAGTTTAAAAAGTCATTTCTGATTTATTTTGACAAAACTCAAGAGATTCTGTATTTGATAAAACTATAGTTATCATTAAAAAATATTTTTTTAAATAAGCAGGTTTGAGTCAATGTTCAATCATGCAGAAATTAAGAATCTGATTATTAAACTTTTCCAGGTTTTATAATAAGCTCCCTAAACTAAATTTCTACTGGCATGTTTAACAGTCCTGTTTAACCCTAACAGAAAGTTAATTAATTCCCTTAAGAGCTCATTTGTACAGCTCCAAGTAACTGTCATAAATAGACACTTAACTCTGACTGAAATTTTTAAATGGTGCAATACAAACCCGCTTTACCAGAAAATCACATTGTAGAAAATTGCATGTTTGTGCAAGAAGTGAGCTGAATTCTACAGATCTTTCAGGAAAAAAAATAAGAGATGCAAATCACCATAACCCTACCCCCCCGCCCCCAATCCATTATTACGCAGGGAATATACCAATGAATATGATACTTAATTAGCAATATCCCTTAACTTGGCACTGCATATAACCTAAAGTGTAGCTTAATAGCTTTGTTATTAATCATGTCTTAATGTAAACAGTTTGAAGCTGTTGTTACTCAATAATGTTCATTACAAATAGCCCCAGTGGGAATCACAACCTCATTTCGTTAAAACTCCTGCCTGCTGTTAATTGCTCCTAGGAGGACACGAACAAATTAACTGTGTTTTAAGAGGCATTGGTGTAAATTTATATGCTTCTGTGTTTGATTGCTGGGGATTAACAATGTTCCAGATAATTCTTTCCTGTTGCATTCACTGTATGCTGCCGTTAGTACTGCTAGCCTGTTTTAATCAGGAACAAGCGATGTTACAAAGATTAAAAAAAATGAAAAGACTGTTTGCAAACCATAGTATTTATTACACCAGCTGGGACACAGTATGAATTTGGGTCATGAGCAATTCCAAGTTTTAATGATATTTCTCCTGTGAAGGAAACGAGGTTCTTCAGCAGAAATGTATGATGTATATTGAGCAAATCTAAAAAAAAAAAGATACTTTCACTATGATAAGACATTATCATTGTTGTTGAAGTCAAGGG
This sequence comes from Struthio camelus, assembly GCF_040807025.1. NCBI lineage: Eukaryota > Metazoa > Chordata > Aves > Struthioniformes > Struthionidae > Struthio > Struthio camelus. The sequence goes on from NC_090949.1 coordinate 15,434,926, forward strand.
CTTCCTGTATTTCAGAAGGTATCTGATTTTGTCAAAATTGCAGTAACATCCAGTTAAAATACTAAAAAATTGGATTAAAATACTAAAAATACTAAATACTACTTTAAAATACTAAAATTGGATTTTATGATTGCATTTATGATTTGCATTTAACAAATATTGTTGTATGTGATAGAAAACCTACTGTACAATTTGTACATGACAGTTTTAGCAAATAGAAAATTCTTTTTTCATAAAAATGAATATATGTTAAAAAAGAAAGCATTATTACATGGAAGTAAAATGAGCACAAAACAGCTTCCACACAAGGCAACCTATAGCATGGTAGTTCCTTCTACTTAGTGGGCTTCATCATAGATACCAGAAAAAGTCCTTCAGAAAATAGGTGGCTGCAATCCAAAAAACAGGGGGAGTTGGGTAAAGAGTAATCTGGAATATATTTAAGTGTCATTATTCTCTCCCCTATTAGCACACTTAAGTTTTCAATATCTAACTTAGGTACTCAGTATAACCTTTTGGCTTTTGGGGGAAATCACATTTCAAATTCAGTTAGATGTCTAAAAATCGGCAATGTAGTTGTCATTACTTTATTCATTTTTTGTCACTTGATCTCAAAAATATGCAATAGAACTAAAAAATTCAAGGGGTAACAGAGAAGCTGTGGGACCTAGGAAAAGTATATTTAGGGAGACTAAAAATGCTGAGATTCTTTGTCTTGAAAAAGAAATGAATCACAAAAGAGATACTAAAAACCATGTATAATTAAGTAAATTAAAAGTAAATTTTACAATTTTATAAAGTAAATTTCTGTTGTTTGTGTCTCAGTGTAAGAATAAGACACTCAAAACTGAAAGACAGCTAATTGCAGACTGATCAAAGTTAACGCTACAACATAGAAACAGGCTGTGAGAATCATTGCCATTAAAGACGAGAATATACAAAGATGATAAATATTCAAACAGGATTATAATTTGTATAAGTTACAGAGATATTCAGTTATAGCAGCATATATTAGAAAAGGAGGTTTAGAGTGGATGCAAAAAGTGGATCTAAACATTGGTTACTTGAGGCTACGGGGTTAAAGAGAATTGCTAATTATTAGGCAACAGATTATCCGAATTATTATGTTGAAAGTTCTTCTAAATCATCTGTGGCTGGAATTTCCTGGGAACTAGATACTGCATTTGATGATCTCCAGATCTCATCAAGCACAGCAATTCTTTCATTTTTAGCTGAATTGAGGCTTGGGGGGAAGTCTATATCTGTAGTATCAGCTAAATTCTGCTTTTTAGAGATGAAAATTATTCCAGAGCTGCATGAGATCACATTATTGAGGTTTCAGTTACTGTTTGTAATATTGATCTTAAAAAACCTGCCTAACTTAATAAGTAGTCCTACTGACTTCACTTAAATTACCAAAAAAATGGAAGAGTAGGTGCATACATGCTTGCAGCATGAAGGAATGGGCTGAAAACAAACACGGTATTTACTTTCACACTTACAATTCAAATATTGTGCTCTGAAAGCAGAAAATATTTTGGGCCATACTGTGTCTAAAGGATCATTAAGTCTATATTAAAAATACTTAACAAATGAAGTGTGAATTACTTTTGCATAGACTCAGAAAACTACAGAGTCCAATGCATACCAGAAACAATAGCAAAAGTGCTCTAAGTACTCCAGTGTATATCATTACTGAAACATGAGTGAACAAGGTTTCTTCTATCCTGCACTGTCATCATTTTTTCACTGCTGTGCTGCAGATTTCTCTTTCATCCCTCCAGCAGTAATTGGGGCTGATTCTGAGAAAATACGGGGGAAAGGGAAGAAGTGAATGTTTTAATTTATGCTCATAGTGCAGCAACAGGAAAGCTGGAACGTATTGTAGGACCCCAGTGCATCCATTATAACAGGGCTACAAAAGCATACACAAACCAAACAGAAAATCTGCATAGATTCCATTGCTTTGAATAAGAATCCAAGAACCCTGTCCTACAATCCTACCTTTCCTATCACACGATACAGATCCTTTTTCCCAGTCTGTTATTCACTGTGGCAAGAGGGAATAACCCCCTGAGAACTGGATTCGAAATTCCCTTCCTAGTCACATATTTCATGAATCCCAAAAGCTGGTGCCACACAGCTCTTTCTGTTCAAGGTACAGGAAACGAACAAATTGCTTTCCCTCACCCTTTGCAATAACTTACATAGTTTATACACACACATGAATATAAAACCATTGATATAGACACAGTTTTATATATATAGTTATAGGAGCACCATGCTCATGACACTATATTAAAAACATGAGGTATTTTGTTTATTTGCTTATTCATTCTCCCCCTCCCCCCTTTTCCCTGTGCAACTACAGCATTCCAGTGGTTGACAATACAAATTAAAAAATTTACTTCAAGCGTAAATTTGTCATTTTAGGTCAACACTAGAGAGTGTAGCTTCCTCACAAAATTAAAATATTATTTATTTTAAGCCAATGAAAATCCACTTTGCTTCAGATGAACTCAACTGTGCAAGACCCACACTCGCGGTGTGTATGAGCCACATACAATCAGGTGGCCATAAAGATCAAACCCTACTTCTAACATAGAGATGTTGCAAGGACCAGAAAAAGTGAAGCTACAACGCCAGCCCATCAGTAACTGGCTCAGACTGCAAAAAACTACAGTCCAGCCTCTCTGAAAAGCCTTTCCTCAAATATTAGACCTCTTGTGCTGAGACTAGCATAAGCAGCTTAATGATATCAGCAGTTTTATTTATTATAATGGAGGTAAAGCGCATAAACCTTCTGTGCAGCCTTACAGGTCCTGTCAGAGAGTAGAGAAAACACTTGCTGAGACTGCAGAAAATCTGCGAAATCGTCTACCGCCAAAGCCAGTGATGCTTGCAGGAGGTTTCTCCTTTTACAGAGGGAATCAGGAAGCGAATCAATTCCTGAATATGAGCTGCATCAAAAAAAATCATAATAGGGTACTGTTTGGAGATAGTTGAAATGATTCAAGGGACTTGGTTTATATTATGTGCTACACAGATTGAAGCAGTACCACCTGAGAAAGAAATGCTATTCTCTGGCATCTTCACTGAATGAGCAATTATAACGCATGTTTCAGAGTTGCAACAGAATTAGGTAATCTGTGGAACAGACAAGCTGACATCAGCCAAGAAGAACATCTAGGACAATATTCAAAGACTATGCATTTTCATTATGAGAAACAGTCTGAAATTGCCAATGGCTTTTGCATCAAAGAAAAACTGCAAGAAGTTTGGCCAAACACATGGAATTTGCAGGTCAGTGACAAATTTGGAAAAATACTGCAGGAAAATTTACATTCATCAGCGTGCATGGGCTAATATGGAGCCCAAGGAGAGTATAGGCCTGATTCTGTAACTGTCTAATTTGGAAGGTAAGTTTATTGTTTGGTGGAAGAAGTAAAATAGAATAATCAGTGTCCTATGGAGCTTGCTGTTTCCATGGTTTCAGAGTTGGCTTATCATAGACAATTCCAGAAAATGAGAATTACAAGAAATCTCAATACTTCTAATAGCATATGGACAGAAAACCCTTTGCTCCCTTACACACATTCATGGTGGAGGTGATACAGTATTGTAAACCTGTGTACTGGGAAGCAGCAGTGACGTGTTACCTGATAGATAGGGATTCAGTTGGACTGGCAAATTGTTATGTGTCTGGAGGCTTGCATACTCATTAACTTCATCCCAAAACAGAAAATAGCTGAAATTTTGGAAAAGGTCATATAAGGCTGCCAGGATGGAATTACAATTTTAAAATATATGAAACAAAAATTGGTTTAGGTTTTGCAATGCCTAAATTTTGCAATGTCAGTCTAGTATCTTTTATGGTTACAATCACACACAGAAACTTACATATCTTCAGTCCTCTGGAATTATATCCAAGGTTAACTGAAATGAATGGAGAACTCCCTGGAGTGACAATAATGAAAATAGCTATAGGTTCTCTATATCTAGGGTAATTTAGAGATTACATTAACTCAATAAGGCATCCAAATCTCCATCCTTTTCCTAGAATAAAGACTGCCAATCATTAGGTGGCAGAAGCATTTCCTCAAGATCAACCTTGCTGAAACCGATCTGGAAGGTAAAGTATCATAAAAAGGGAGATATTTACTAATATAGATACTAGTTAACTTGAGTTTACAGATTAACAATAGAATAGAACTTGCATCTGATATTTGACAGTGATCTACAGAAAGAGTATTTCAGGACATTGCTGGTACTCACTGTCAATGGGACAATATAACAGTTGCAGCACCTACTATTAAAATCCATTTGCAAAATCTTTGACAGATTCTTCAAAGCTTGTTTTAATGTGGTATTATACCAAATAAGGAAAAATATTTAATTTTCCCAGGATTCATTTCCAAGCATATTAGGATAATAACATTATTACTAGTACTGTATTCTCCATAAATCTTATGAAAAATGGAAAGGAGTGGTCACACTTCTTCAAGGGAATGGCAGTGAATTCCCATACACTATATTCAGTTGTTCAAGAAGCATATTTTCTGTTACAACAGATACTCACTCTAAATAGCCTGAAGCATTCTGCCTGAGCTCAGCTATTTCTGAACCTGCAGTAAAAGTGTTAAAACTGTTGTTAACAAGTTCCTGAACAGATTACCATTGACAATGAAACTCAGTTCACATCCAAACTTTTAACTATTGCCATAATAAATGGTATTAGACATCTCACATCAGCTCCTTAACAGATTCCAAGAAATAGATGAGCAGACAGATTTGATCAGACACTCAAGGAGATGACTATGCTATGATCTCAAATACATTTAGCCCACAACATAAGATTATATTTGTTTAACTGATTATAACACTGCATCTCACACTATTATAAATCAGACCTCAGCAATGCTGTTTGAGGAATGTTTAGCCTTGTTTGCTAGAGCCTGACTGACTGAAGGATTCTCACAAATGAAAAGAGTTTTTTCAGTTTATGTTAAATGGGAAGATAACCCATAAGCAGTTGTTTGTGATTTCAAAAGGGAGTATAATGACAAATCAGCACAGGTAGCCACACTAGACTGTGCAGTCTGCTAGGGAAAAAAAAACAAAAAAAAAAATCTCAGGGTGTAGTTTCACATTACCCCTAACCTTGTGCAATTGAGAACTGCTTGCACAAAAGGAAGTTCAGCATGCTCACCCCTGGCCTTTCTCTCCCACTGCTTTTCTTGCAATGGATCTAATTAATGATCATGCAGCCAACAAAGTGAGTTGGTTCAGCTCACATGTCTGACAGAAGTCCCCAGAAAAAAAGAACAGTTTTCCAGCAAATCAACAAACTGAGCAGATTCGCCTCAAAGGCATGTGATCATTACACTCAGTGCAAAGAAAGGGAAGGAATCCATAACTGAGGCATGGCATGTCTTCTTTCAGTAGCAGCCCAGTATTATACTCGATTAAGAGCAGTGTTAAATCACACTTCCAATTTGAGACTACTGAAATTTGAGACTACTGAAAAAACTACTACTACATAACCAAACTCTGTATTGATTATGCTTAACCATCTGCCTTGTACAACAGATACCACTAAAACTAGCACATAAAAATATCACTTTTCATGAACTAATTCAGGAAGGGGTTCTGTACGCAGGTAGTCTGATGAAAAAGCCAACACCTAGCCAAAGAGGGAAACTTGTGCCAGTCCCCCAGAGCCTCTATCGGTATTTCTAAGGAGATACAGTTAATAGTGCTGCTTCAGAAAGACTACTCCTATAGACACAAAATGTAATGCAAAAGGGTAGTCCTGCACTCTTTATGAACATGCTGTATAATACCGTCTGAAGTTTTACTAGAAGTCCATTTGTAAATGTGAATACATCTTTTTACACAAATATGGAATACTGTGAGGTACAGAAATCAGATAATAATCCTTGAAAGAATGCGTAGGTCCACTAAGAGATTTCTCTGTTGCCTGTTAAAGCCATAACAACTGTCCGGGAACAGCAACACATAGAGAGGTACCTAGGTCTTGAACATTTATTCAGTCAGTAAACAAGTTTAGTTAGATTCTAGCTATGGTTTTCTTACATTTTTAGTTTTTCACAGAAACTTAAATCTATCTACAATCTATCATGTTGCACTTTCTACATACTTACTTAATGTTCATCTGTTAGAAAGAGATCAAAGCTACAAACTCTGTTCTTGAGAACAAATCAGGAAGTCTCTTAGCTAGTACACACTACCAGGAAAAGCAGCAGCTCTCCTCATTGCATGCCATTAATACACACCCTCCTGAAAACTCACCACCATAAAAGGTGGTGGTGCATCATGTACAACAGGCTGAGTTTAAGAACTGAACCAGGTTGCTTTACTGTGGTTAAGGGTTGGTTACTATGAAGATAATATAGCTTTCCTTATTATGAGTAATGCCACAAAAGGTCTCCCTTAATGGGAGGGATAAAGGAAGCATGAAATACTTAGAAAGTCAGAGTATCTGGATTGTTTTAGAAGTAGAGTAAAATGGTTGAGATGCTGCACATACTTGAAAAATGGATATCGGCCTATGAATTGTTCTGTTTTTCATTTTGTATTTGAGAAACAAATTCTTCATGAATCCCTAAATCTTCTATCTGCCTCTTTAGATCTTTACACTTACAACTCCCTCAGGGCAATCCTTGTTCACTCCATCGATAAAACAGTCTTGCACAGCAAAGAAATATACACTTATCGCAGTCTAACATCTCTTAACCCCTCCTATTTGCAACAAGGTATATCTGTATCTAGATTTCTCTAAGAAAGTGTCCAAAGTAGAAATTGGAAATCAAATGGCATATATAATATGCTTTTTGCTGTTGCATGACATTATCCAGTGCTCTAATGCCGTCAGCTTTAAAAGTATTTATGTCAGAAATAAATTTGATGCAACTTTTTCCCCATTTTACAAGACAAAGAGCTGCAAAGTTTTTAAAATCATAGTGGATGCATATAAAAGTTTTGATTTAAAAATATTTAAAAGAAAGTTTTTTGTCAATCAGATGAACACATTCTCTATGTATTTTACACAAGCAGAGTTAATCTGGCTTTGAACTTTACACATTAAAAAGAAAATATATTGTAACTTCTGTGCTTCTGATTTCTGGCCTCTTGGTTTTGTCCACGAGCACCAGGTATGGAGAGACTAATTTTAAATTAAGTTTCCAAAGACAGTCCGTGAAAGACGCCTGCAGATTCTGTTCCTTTTTCCAGGCGGTCTTAGTTTGGCCAAAGCTGTCAATGGTTTTGGCAGTCACAGGCTTTCTAGAATAGAAGCCAACATTTAGCTACTGCAGAAAAGTGCTCTCGGAGGGAACACATCTTTTTATTTTTAAAGTAATTACTTGAACAGAAATTTATTGAATGAACTATAGTCAAAAGCATCTAACAAGGTAATTGATTACTAAATTACCAGGAAAAGATAAATATGCTAAATGATCTGCAATTAAAAAAAAATCAGTTTTTAATTGATAAACTAATTAGTTGAATCTATAAAGCCAGATACAATAATTTGACCACGCTTCTTTAATGTATTTGTTTTAACTATTACGTTAACATTTAATGACCAAAGCCCCAAAACCAGAATCTTCTCTATTAAACAGACCATACTATCTCCTTTCAAGAAGAACTTTCCACCGATGTAAAGGTTCCAGAATGGATGGAACAAAGTAAACCCAATATGTTGAATGATCTTTAAATCCTGCCACTGTTTCTGAAGAAACCTGGGGCTTGGAATTCCTGTATGCATTGAACATCCATCTAGCTTGAATCATAATTGAAATGGTAATTAAGTAGCCTCTCAGTTCAGGACTAAATAATTCATTTTCAGCAATCCACAGCTACTGCTATATCCTACAGGAGAAGTAGCAAGCGATGCATCAATTTTGCTGGCTGCTGAGGAAAGCAGAGGACCAATTTCCCAATTAGTCTTTAAGTTCAAGTTTCTTTTAGTATTAGATTAGTTCTTTAAAAAGAAACCCAAAAGGCACTCCAAGAATATAAATAATTTCCAAGATGGAGTAACATAAAGTGCTTTTCCCATATATTTCCTCTGACAGTTTACTCCAGTTACTGTTCCTATGCCCTCCTCCTATGAATCACTAGTTACAACAGTACTATCAACAGAGAAAAAGAAACAAACCCATACTTCTGTCATTCCCTTTCATTAAATAGCAGATCCTGACATTTGTTTACTGAGAAGACTCCTGGTGTAACCAAATATATCCGAAACACTTCTGTACTAATGCAGTATAGGGCACTGCATTCAGCGTAACTGACAGATGCCTATCAAGTTGTCAGGTTCAGTTCTTCCATTCACTATGGATACCTAGTCAGTGCCCCACACTTCCTTCCAGTCCAAACGTCCATACTTCCTTCCCACAGCAGATTCAGTGGCTGTCAAATACACAGCTCTTATCATGATAAAAAGAAAGTAGAAAGGAGAACTACAATGTAAAGAGTGGAAGGGTAAGTCCTGCTTTTTCCTTTATTATGTCTAATATGTACACTACTTTTACTGAGCAATGAAACTGATTTTAAAAAAAAAATCACATTAATTAGAAATAGTTTACTATTGCAGCATTTAGCTGAGCTACCCAGACAAAGAAGCATATCCTTACTCAAGGACAGCTTGCATTGATAGGGAAAAAAAAATATGGCAGCTGGATCTCAGCAAAACCTGGGTAATAACAGAGTAACTTTGAAGAGTTCAGATTGGCATATCTGTGATTACACTTACGTAAGCAAAACCAGACTGCAGCTTGCTGACATTCATAAAATGATAACTTCTCATTTTTTGCTCCTTGTAACTCATTGAAGCATAGAAGTCACGCTTCATGATTTCAGTTACAAAATATATTTTTCTTCTCAATGCACCTCAGATACTTGTCCTCATAAAGCACTGCTAACTGACAGGGGAAGGGGAAGGCCTCCCAGACAACACATGAAACCTACGAGAAGCTAAAGGCAACATTAACCAAAACCCTGAGACAAAATTTAATGGAACAATTTAAATTCTGGCGTACCTCTCGTTACAAAGAACTGTTCTGACTACTAGTCCTGCCCACGAAGTTTGCCACCAATGATCGAAACTGTTCTAGTGGTATCATTCGGTACTGTCTGCAATGCTCTCTAGAACACCTGTAGTTAGAAATCTGCAATTACTGTTCATGTCACTGGTGACGTGAAGGTACCTGATTTCTATTACATTTAATGGGCTTGAGAAGCTGGGCCTATACATTTAGCAAAGACAAAAGAAACACGTTATAAATACTATTTCAGCTGACCTTTATGCTTTTTAACCTCATAGTTCACATTAAGAAACTCTTCGTATCTATGATAATACAATAAACCAGATGACTACTTTTTGTCAGGTACTCAAAACTTTCTCAATTTTGCACATCTCACCATTTTTTCTCTCAGAATCTTTGCACTGGAAAATATGTTAAGTTGGCATGTAAACTCTGCTGTCAATTTAGCCACTCTCCATGAAGGATAAAAACAAAGTCTTGCACAAGGTATAGCAGGCCAGCAGCTTGTCAAAGTATCAGTTGAAACAGCAGGTTCCAAATCATTAAATCTCACTTTATGTTATACTCCAGAGATTCCTGAAATAGCCAAACCGTACGCATGAGTGTGTAGGCAAACCAGGACAGATGTTGTACTGACCTCTTCTCATTGGAATCTAGTCTGCTATAGAAACAATTGCATAAAAGATATCTCTAAAGTGGTACTGTGGACTCCAATATACCAAAAATGAAAGAATTAATAAAGATAATATTGCAGATTCACATTTCAAAAAGCATGTAAATTGTACTGAGCTCACGCGTCTCTTGGTGGGAGAAAGTTCCTGGGGGTCAATTAATATTAACCAAAATCACTCTTCAGCAAAAACCAGTCATTCCTGGCTGTTCCTGGGGGGGAAAAAAAGAAAAGGCATTGATATTCTAATCCAACATTTCATAAATTACCTGGGAGAGTCAAAAAGAGGAAGCTTCAATAATGACAGAATCTAAGCAACACCAGAAATGTGCAGTTCTGCTGCCCTTAGTGTAAGCAAGAAAAAATGATAAAAATTAATATAGCTTGAATTTTCTAGTGTTCGCAGGAAATAGAAAAGCCTAAACAAGTAGTTTAATTTTGATTTGTTAGTATTGCATTATTCTTTTAGGATTAATTGGGCATACCTCTAACTCTAAATTTATAATAAACTAAACTGAAAGGAAGTAGTGTATGAAAAGAGTGGCTGTCACTTCTAAACAAGAATTGAGAGCTGATGCACAACTCACCGAACACTTGAACGTTCTGCTCAGATCGTTCACCTCTGCAGCAAAGCTACCCAGTGACACGTAATGAAAGGAAACGGCTGCAAATCCCCCAGAACACAGTGGTAAAGTTTGTTTCTATGCAAACATCCACAACTCTCTTTCCTCCTTCCCTTCCAAACTTCCAATGTAGAACTACTGCAAAAGTGGAAGGACTGAGTAAGAAAGATGTTTGACCATCTCTCTGGTTGCTTTTGTAATCCACAAAAATAAGTTTTATGTTATTTACATCACTGATTTTCTAGGTCTTGCAAAAAAAGTTGGAATTTAATACCTGCACCACTCTGTGTTTCAGTTTTCTGGAGTCCCAAGAAAGATCAAATGTTTCCAAACCCCTTCTGTTCTTAAGAGAGTCACACACACACCTTACAATACACGGGTCAGTTTTCCCTCAGTACAGTCCAGTGAAAAATCTAGAGAAAAGGAAAGGCACAGATGTAATCAATGCTCTCAAGAGCAATTGCATATATTGACATTCATTTGAGAAGATTTCTTCAAAAACAGAGAACCTAGAAACCAGGTTTAAAATAATCAAAAACTCAAGAACACAAGAAGCTGAAGCCACTACCAAGGAAATTCTTATTCACTATGGTAGTCTTTTTTAACTCCTATTTGAAAATATGTACCTTTGATATTTTCAATAAGGCTAACACTGTTGAACAAACTATTTAAGTTTCCTGTAGATAACAAAGGTGGAAACATGAACCCTGAGCTGAAAATCATGTAATTAGTGGTGATCTCTTCTACACTGCAGCCTTAAATCATGGAAGCTTTGAGGACAAGGGCTAATACAGACAATCACTCTGACTACAGACGCCTGGTGGAAAAGACATTGAAAGGATCGGAGCCTGTTAATATCCTGGATATTCCTTTGGGAGTACCTTTGCAAGTGATGGACAGAGGAAGAGTTACTATCCCCTTTTTCCCATTGTTACAAAATAGTGTTTTGCTTTATGAAATTAAAATGGATTTCTGAACTCATTCCAATGGTATCAAGTACTCTCCCTCCCTTTGGGAAAGGGGGAAGAAAAGCAGAAGGGAAGAGGTCTCACTGGCATCCTCATAACTTTAATTATTTACATGAGTACATGAACTTCAAAGCATGCCTGAACTTTTGTCTGTTACAATTTATGGCTGATTCGAAACAAAAAGCTAAGGTATCATACAAATTTTTGAAAGCTGATAATGATTTTGTCACAATGAGAATTAATTGTATCTTTTCCTCAACTTAAGAAAAAAAAAAGATTATTTTCAAAAATTCAGTTTCTTTTCAGTTTTTTCTTCTTTTCGTGGAATATAACTGCTTAAATTTTGCACTGTAGACTACAACTGTGGCAATATATTTAAGTGATCTGAAGTAACAATTGTTTTTGGCAACATTGATTCAAAACACCCAAAGACAGTTAAACTTTTGGTTTTACCACTTATGCTAATTATTAGTTTTAAAGATTCTAATGATTTAGTGGTACTTTTTGTGAATCTTACTATCTTGACTTCAGCTATGTGTAACACTGTCACTTCACCTAGTCTAGCACAAGAAACATAAAAGTTGGAAAGGTTTCCTTGGTGGTTAAACAGTCAGAGGTTCCAAAATACTGAGATAAATGAACTTGTGTATAATTTTATGCTTGAAATGTATACCCTCTTATTTTACCATTTAGGAGATTTCAATTCTGTAAACAAATGAGGGAAATTAATCTGCTTTTACAAGTTCCCAGTAAGCTCCAAACCAAGATATATTTATGCACCCAGTATGGGAATTGTTAGTTTTTGCTCAGGGGCATTCTGTAATCCTACCACTGCCTCTGCTGTTTCACCCATCTTTCTATACTGAGTATTTTTAAGGCACCTATCATCATGGGTGCAGCATCTGGTGTATACCACCTGGGGTATCTAGTCTGCAATGGTGGATGATCATGAGCCTTAATTAAATGCATTTTATGTACCTCACAGGGCTGTCATAAGTGATGAATTGTAACGGCAACATAGATCAGTTGCATACACAAGGTATAGACTCTCTCCTGGGATTTGCAAGACTTTTGGAAAGCTTCTCAAAACACAGATGATATGGTGGAACAAAGCTGTGTTCAGAACTTCACAGCACACTTTTCTTCCAATTGCCCTGATCTTAGCTTTCCATACTCTTTTCTTTTTCTTCCATTTTTCCTGCATCTTTCAATTTCTCTATAGCAATATACAAATCCCACTAGAAGTTTGTATATATTGCATATTCAAGCAAACTGCAGCACTTTTATAATGTTTCTGTACAGTATTCACTGCAAAGAATTGCAATCCATTGGCAAAATTTCAGCCAATGCTGAGAAAGAAATACACATTAGTGCCCTCAAAAACAGAGTAACCTGAAAGCATAAACTATTTTAAAAATGCGCTACTTACAGATTAAACGCCAAGGGAGATAAATTACACATAAGGAAAAAGGGTAATACAACATCTTCTGAATTGTTCATAGTATTTAGAGAGAAAGATTTCCTACAAATCAGACTAGAAGTGACAAAAGCATATATTTATAATTACTCTAAGATTTAATAAGTTGACTTGGACGGACTATGCATTACCCAATTTAAAACATTTAGGACAGCTAGTGTCCTAGTAAAAGGTTTTGCATGAAAAAAATAACAGTTGAAAGACAAACCCAAAGGAAAAAAGTGAACTGAAACCCACATATGCCATGAGAGGAAAATAAAAATATATGCATTCAGGGGTGCTAGTGAAAAGAATAAAAACTACAAGACACTGATATAGCATAAGAATAACGCAGAACTAAAAATGCAACTGTGTCTCAGTTCTAACTCCCAGCAGTTAGCAGTGAAGCAGAGATCTGGGTTCTTTCACAGATTACCGTAAATCAGAAACCCTCACACGCACAAAGAAACATACATGCTGCATGCTTGTTTCAAACGGAGCAATGCTGAAGGACTTACACAGGGAAGTGTTGGATACTATTAGGATAAGAACTAAGTGGTTATATGTAAGATATCAACCAAGTCATGACTGTTAAGAGGACTGGGATAGCAGTATAAAAGAATATTAAGCAGCTAGGAAGGGCAATCAATTCCTTATAACACCAGATAAGAAGGGCATGTGATAATGGCTACACTTCTACTAGTAAATCAAATTGGTCACGGACTTTTCTTTGGCCTGTCCTTAACATTAAATTCTCTTACACTTCAAAGTTTGGTGGCCACATCCAAGCTGCCCATTGGGAATGGTGCCCCGTAAGTATTAACCTTTGAACCATAGCTGTGTATTGTCTGGGAGAGAGCTGGTGCCACACACTGTCCTAACGAGTCAATAGCACAGCCTGATGAGAGCCAGAGCTCCTTTCTGTTCCCAAGGTCTTTTAGTTTACCAGTACAGATACAGCCAGTCTGAGAAGGACTAGGCTAGTGAAATGCTAGCTAAATATACCTTCTTTAATTGTTTGATTCTTCATGGAGAGTGGTCTGCTGCAGCATCATGCAAACTCCAGCATTAGTTAGGTGAGACGTTTACAAGGCATTTTTTATCTTGGAAAAATTAGAAAACCGATCTATTCCTAACATCTTCAACACTTTCACTGTATTAGCATGGAGGAAGAGAGAGAGAGAGAGCGCTGATGTAGGAAGTACTTCTGCCAGTGTTATGCGCACAGTGAAGACCTCAGAGAAAAGTTCTTCCTCCTTAGCCGTTTCTCTCTTTGCTCAGTCTATTTTGCATTGCAAGGGCAGCACAACATGAATGAATTAGAGCATTCAAATTGAAGTTCTTAGTTCAGCCTGATTCTCAAAAGACTTCTCCTTTTTATTTAATAAAGTCTAAACAAACAGACATTGTTCTAGTTCCTCTGAGAGGTGTTAGTGACTTCGTCCTTTTAAGAAAACTTTGAGATCATTAGATGATAAATGCTCTAATTCTCAATACAATTTTTTGCAATACATAACATGTATTCACAAATAGCACTTTGTCTGAACTATTTTCCCAGGATTGCAGAATATCCTTATAAAACCAGCACAGAAATATCTACCCTAACAGAAAGGAAGAAAAGAAACTAATATAAGTGGGTCTATCTCAGCTTGGCACCAGTTGTCTGCAGTACTCTGTTTTGAAAACAGACAACTCCAAGCCCTTTATTTTGTTTATTATTTCTGACTATCAAATATATGACCCAAAATTCAATTACTATTGATTATTCTGATCTTCAAATGCAAACATAAGCAAAGCATTTCTTTCTAACTATTGTTCTTTCTTATTACAAAAATGGAAAATCATTTGATTAAAACAATTTGTTTTCCAAAACCTTTAGGCTTCTTTCTTTGTATTAATTTTGTTTCTTCTTAACATGCCATGTTTTTCCCATGCAATACGCTACATAATGATCAACTCTAAAATCCTGAGGGGAGGAATCTTAGATGAGATGAAAGAAACAATAAAAGCTGTACCGAGTAGTTTAAGAATTCATAGCAATGATAACCATGTGAAAATGTATGAAGCATTAATCAAGATTGCCTCTCCTTTACCACTATACAAACATCATTGGCATCTGATATAATAATACTTTCATGGTTTAACTAAGCATTTTTGCATTTTTACTCTTTCCAAAATTTTCTTTCCGTTTTGAGCTTGCAACACATGCATGTATAGGCCAGAAGTGCAATATACCCACTGAAGACATACCAGTCTAATCAATTATTACCTATAAAAAAAAAAAAACCCACCTTTCATAAAACCTGATCATTCAAACAAACTCTGAGAAAACACTAACGGCCATCCAAAATGGATGGAAGGATTTCTACCTGGAACATAAAATACACCCACTCAAACAACCCTGGATTAAGTTTAATCTGTGTTTGTGAACAAGCAAAGATTTGATTGAATTTTTTCAAAGCTGGATGCGAATGTTTTTGCCCTGGCTAGATATTTGTAAACATTTTCTGCCTAGCTCTCCACTAATGCATTTCAAGTTCAAAGCTGGAAAAGGTTATATGACATTTTCCAACGTCATATACAACTCAGTCATAACAACTGACTGGAAAACCCATACTAACGTGCACAAAAAATTAATCTCAACTTTGCTGGTTGGTTCACAATAAGTTTGACAAGACGAGAAGAGTAGGTTCACTAAATGTCTCAAACTGCAGGGCCTGTGAATTCATGAATGCTATTTCTAGCTGCCCAGAAACATTTGTAAGTCCTTACTGAACTGTCCCTGAATAGGGACATTTCAACACACAAGCATGGATGCAAAATCAGATTATTTACATAGATTTCTTCTGTATATTTTTTCGGTCAGCCATAATTTTTTAATGTATGGCTTAGCTTTTTAATTACATTTTCAGTTTTTACTTTGACGTAAGTATGCTACTTTCATTAAAAAAATCAAATCATTTTAATTTATTCTCTTAATTTTTCAGTTTGTTCACTGTGATCTGAAAAATTCCAAGTGTCTAATCAGATGATGTGAAGACTTACCATAATTTCCATAATATTCTCTTGGTGGTAAAGGTGCTTGCAATTTCCTAGAATTAACTTCTCTTAAGCAAGAGTCCTTGCCTTTTCTTGTTGATCTTGTCCTTTTCTATTTCTCCAAGATAGACGCTTTTCCTTCTTTTGACTGAAGTTGAAATTGCTGTGACTCCTTCCGACTTCCAAAATCAAAAACTCTTCACCTTACATACAGCAGTCTATAATGTCAAAGCACGAGTGCACACAAGCTTCATCAGCTGATGTCAGCATGGTTGTCAGAACAGCATTCTTTAGTGGGCTACCGATGCTAAACAAACAAGAAGAGCATGGACAACTTTTATTTGTCTCAGCCTGCAGCTTTAATATTTGGTGTGCTAATTTAACAGAATACAAAGCAAAAAAGACCTATGGGAGGGAAAAAAAACCCAAAAGATCCAGAAAAAAAAGAAAATAAAAAGACAGAGGCAGACAAAAGAGAAGGCTAGGATGAATAGTACTATTATCTGATGATTTCTTTTTTATGTTGCACTAGCACATAGGGCCAGGCTAGTCTGAGGCCCAACAGACTTATCAGTGGGACTGAATAACCTTCAGGTCTCCATATGATTACAACTGCAGTCAACCCTGCAGGATTCCCCTATGTTAGGGACATAAATATGCTGTCAGTGTCCCATCCCGTCCCTCCTTCAAAGAGTTTACAAATGAAGTAGAGTTCTATTAACAATTGCTTCACATTTATTACCCACTAAGAGACACATGCCATTTCAATGCTTTTGCCCCAGGTTTTCAAAAGCATCTTAGTTCTACCCCAAAGAAAACTGCAGGATAGTTTCCTAGGAACTTCAGCAACAACAGTATTAAATCAATACTGAGAAGTTTAGAAAGCTAGACCTGTCTATTGCTGATATTTGTACTGAATATTAACTGCCATTCTCCGAGACAGATAAGTACTAAATACTTGGGGCTAGAATGAAAGTCTCCCCTACACCCTGCTGAGAAGGTTCTTGGCCAGGATGGGTCTTCCTGCTCTCAAAGTGAGCGTGCTGGTAACAACTCTCTTCAAAAACTTCCCCATGTCCAAAATAGGTCTATTGTCTTCAAGAGCATTCAGTAAAGCACATTTATACAACTTGCAATGGAAGTGGTCTTTTAAGAGAACACAGTAAAGCGGGAAAAATGATTTCATAATCTGAGAAGAGTTTCACTGTCTATTATTTTTGAGTGAAGGCAAGTGCATCCAGACAACACCTCTGACAAGAACCTTTGTATTGTGTCTATGCAACTAAGTAACTAACTAAATGTTTATTAGGGGAGGGTACACTGCAGCACTTACAGCAGCCAGGGAGGAACGCAGTTTGCTAGACTACCTGTTAATTGATTGGCTTTGTTATTTCAACCAGAGAGAAAGCATCAGTCCTAACGTATTGCTTTAAACCACTGTTATGATAAGGAATATAAATATCTATGCTATTCAACACTGTATCAGGAAATATCTGTTACATACAACTGACTCATGGTTACTGATTTTACCAACAACATCAGTGTATTTTCCTCACCACATTAGAGTGCCTTTAAGTGTTAACATGACTAGCAACCATTTCCTGAATAGATGTATGCTTGTTTTCATTAAAAAAAAAAAAAAAGTAGTTCTATAGTAATTTGCCTACTTGAGAGTTTAATAGAGATTACATATTAATTTTGCCTTTAAGTCCATGAAAAGCCTTCTAATGAGGGACATTGTTTCAGTGCAATTAATTATCTGAAGAGTAGCACATTAGAGTTAATTATTTTTCTAAATTACATTTTACCAAAAATAAGTATTGTTAATTGTTCAGAATGACTTGTAAAACAGAAAGCTCAATATATTAACAGTGAGGATAAAGTTATCTATGTACCATGTAATATAGCATGAATAATTACTATTAGCACAACAAAAACTGCAATTAGGAATCATTACATAGTCATAGGAGCTCACCCTATCTCCACTTCCCATTGTTTCATTTATTTTTTATTTAGGCTTGAGAACAAACATGAGAAAAGACAAGTCAGAAATAGGAGGAAATGAATCAAAGGTAAACAAGAGTGATTCATTTCAAGAATAGAAAACAGGTGATTGACACAAAGGGGAATATACTGCTTTTCTTTATCTTGCTATAGGAGATGAGTGCAAGGAGAGAAGATTTCTGAAGATGGAATAACCTGCACTGACATTCATCTGTGCTTAAGCCATGGAATTGTCTTTATTTTTATGGCTTGCAATTGTGTATAAATTAGAATCATTAAGGCCTAGATTTTGAAAGGGAAGCAGGAAATGCTTATGTGATGTCTTCTTGCAAACACATACTGTGCACAAAAACAAATACAAAGAAAAACAAAAGGGACAGATTTTCTACTCAGTCATTTAAAAGTATGAGGGTAAGGACTTTTTATAGAACAAAACTCTGGTGACTTACAGTAGGCTATGAAGAAAATAATTTAAATATTATGGTCTGCAGCATACTGCCTAAAGAAAGGTGAACCCTTCACAGGTTTGTTTCGATTTTACAGAAGAAAACAGAAACTCCGTTCTCCTGTCCGCTTGAAAAAGAAATTCCAGCAGTTGTACTGCTCAGTCAGCGTTCCTCTAATTAGATTTTGGCACAGTCATTCACAGTCAGGACTGCCATATACACCCAGTTACAGAAGGCAGGATGACTAGCTCTGTTGAGTGTGAAAGTTGTTAGCAACACCAGTATTTAGATGTATTGATTAGAATCAAAATGTAATTGAACACCACAGTAAGATACACTAGTTATCTTGATGCTTTTTTCTTGCATCATATTCAGCCAGAAAACTACCATTCAGAACTCGCTAGAGACCTTTTCAGTTTCTCTACTGAATAAAAACGATGCAGTACCATCCACCTGTTTCACTTGAAATTAAGAACGTAAGGAATATAAAGAATGTACATATAATTAAAAAAAAATCTACTTCAGTAAACAAAATGGAAAAATACCTTCTAAAATTAAACTTTCTCTTCTAGAAGACAAAGTATTCCAGTTCTGTGTACGCTATCTACTTAACAGACATAAGGCATAGATCAATAAAATGTAGTAATTGTCCATTAAAAATAAGAAGAGAAACCTAAAAGTTGTGCAATGAAGCATGAAAAGACCTCTTTTGCTCTTGAAAGTCACAGAGAAAGATAAGTACTTCAAAATAATAGAACAAATGGATGAGGTTATGCAAGAGACTGACAAAACCAAAATCGAATTGTCTCACGTACACTACTAAGAGGAGATATGAAGATTTATTTAGTATCAACCTATCATATATTAGCAGGTGAGAAATACAGCTAAGAAAAATGAATACAGTCTTCAAAACATGTCCACATTTATTTGTGGTGAAAGACATCTAAAGTATCACTGTGGTAACACTTCAATTTCAAAGGGATAATGGGAGGGATTAGTAAAAAAAAAAGCTTCTCTCTGAATAACTGGTAAGTTTCGTTAAGAGTTGTTTTAAAAAATGTAGTCTGATAAAGTAATATGTTTATTACTAAGGAACCACTTACATATCTTCTCTACTCAGGTATACTGGGCTAGAAATGAGGGGCATAAGCCATGGAATAGTATCTTTTTTTGTAAGCAAAACAGAATAAAAAGATGGCTTATGTTCCCAAAACTTACAGCTTGGAAGGAAGAGCTGAGTTTACACTAAATTCAGTTGTTACTGAAATGGCCTACAATCCTAAAACACAAACAATTAATATAAAGTGTATATATTCAACCAACTCTCTAGCCCCGAACACATCTAATCTACAGACAAGACTATAACCAGATCTTCTAATTCAGTACATTTACTCTTATTAGAAGTAATGGGCATTACATGCTATGAAGTACAGCACCCTACTACCAAACTGAGCTGCTAGCAACTTCCCCGAATTATGCTGGGCCCTGCATCAGAATCTCCTGTCATCAAATGGCAGCTACGCTAGGGGAGGACTGTGCTGCCAGCTCTTCCTAGCTCTTCCTTCGCTTTTCCTTGCTCTGAAGTGTGATGAGAAAAACATAACATAGCTCTGCAGCATTAATTGCCTTTCAGTGGGGCTCTTAAACCCTTCAGAAAGGGGCTTATGTTTAGTTGTTGAGGTGGCAGCCACATCACCTGCTGACAGGGGCAGCCCTTTAGCAATTTGGAAAAGTAAGGCCTCCTTGTTCTTGTGTAAGGGATCCCTTTGCTGCAGAATAATTTGTCCCAGGATCCCTCAGATTCTTCAGAGCCATATACTATGCCCTCTGAGCAACATAAACTCCATTTTTTTCTGGAGAAGAGATCATATATATGTTATCATAACAGAACTGATCATTTGAGGATTTTTGTAAATCAAAATTATTCTGGCCTGCTAATATCTCTCTCATGTTTACCTAAACTATGCTTCAAGGGCAGCAAGAGCAAGAATATGAGGGAGAGGAAAAGTAACAAACAGAAAACAGCTATTCTATACTCCCTTAAATTGCCTGAGAAAAGTGGGCCAAGAACACTTCTTTATATTCTGTGCTGAAGAATCAGGCTATTTCTACCTTCCTCTAGAGACTTCTTCTAAAACAAGGTAGTCTCAAATCACGCTCTCAGAGAGGATTTTTACTTTACAACTAAAGCGTTACCAATATATGGAAATTCTTGTAAAGGGCAGTCTACATATGGAGCTCCTTCCAGCAACCAGACCCTAAATCCTCATTCTTAAACTGTCATTATCAAAACTTATCAATCCAATATATATGCCATTTCCTTTCTGAAGCACATAGAAAGTCAGGGCAGCAGGTACTTACTGTATGACTACACTGGGAATTCTGCCATATTCCTGAGAAATGAATGTTCTGCTTACAGAATAGCTCATGCACAGAACCTCCATGTAGAAAAAGCAATCAAATATCAGGGAAAGTAGCTGCTTTTTCCATCAAGTAGCAATCTTCTGCTCTCATATGTCGAGTAAAAGCTGGTCTCTTTTCCCTCGCACTCTATGACTAGATAAGATAAGAGCACATGGCTCATAATCTTCAATCTTCTAGTGAACGTTACTTCTCAGTTTGAAAACAATCTCCAAGCAATAGTAAATAAAGCTCTGCTGAATGATTTAATTTTAAATACTTGGGGCTTGTGTTTTTTTCTGCGAGACTAAAAATCAGAAAAGGGCTGCCTAGAATCATGCAATTAAAAATCTCTTTGATATGAAAGGATCCTTCACTATATTATACAGTTAAAATGAATGGCAATACACTAGCTTTGCTTCTATAGAGTATATTGAGGAGTTGCTTTCAAGACCATCAGGATAACAATGTCCAGCAGGTAGGCAGTCTGCCAGTTTTGTTTGTAGTCACTTATAAACTCTGAATGATATGAAGAAAATCACTTTGGTTGTGAAACAAATTGTCTAAAATTTGTTACTGAATACAGAAACTGATATGAGAGGAACATCATGTTCTAAAATGCACTGCTCCTTAACTTTAATTTCTATGTTACTCCACTAAGCATTGAAACTTCAGAAGGAGGTTGTGTAAGGATAAAAATATATGATCAAAGGACTTAGAACAATAAACAAATGTAAAGGAGATTAGATTAGCAGTTCTAATATCAACCCTTAAGCAAATATTTTACTATAAATTGAAATGCAATTAAGTGGGTGGTGAAACTAAACAATAACATAAGTGATTATAATATTTCTAGTGAGTTCCATTCATTAAAGAGAGACCATCTAAAAGACGCCTTTCTAGGGGGGGAATATTTTGTGGGATTTTCTCTACTACACAAGGTCCAAATTCATGCCTGGTACAGACTGCTTTGAGCTGATTGGCACTAGGTAAAATCAAAGTTCTTAAGAAATAAAAAAGTATGATTCTGGGCAAAGGTGTCATTAGATTCATTTTTACACCCAAGCTCACACTCAGAACTGTATCAATGCTATCCTTAGAAAAACTTTCTCATTGAAAGGCATCCTGCAGAAAACTATTTCTAGAACTGCAACAGTTACGGAACCTGTAATCAGCACCTCCTGGCCCAGCTTGGCAAATGGGGCATAAAAGCAATGATGTACAAATGTACAGCTAACATTCTTGCTACAGAAATAGTGTTAAGCAAAGACTTTAGCAAAGTATTTGCTTTAAGCAAAGACTTTAACTAGTTCATGTTACTGGGGGTTCAGTCTTCTGTTTAAATCACTAGAGCTCAGTGCAGTCTTCCTCAACGCTCAAGGTCCCTTTAGCCCTCAACCATCTACCTTGATACCTGTCCGCTGAGCTTCATTGAGCTACTGAACAATGAAGGGAAGGAAAGAGTGTTGTTTTTTGTTGCTGATGCTTTTTTTTTTTTTTTTTTTTTTTTTAAAAGTGAGGTGACTTACGGATGATGGTCCACTTCAATTTATTATACACTGACAGATTGGAAATGCCAGTCAAAATCATTTGAGCCTTTTCTTTAAATCAAAATCTGCTCCATTGGGAACTGCAGTAACTCTATTGAGACTGGCTACTGGTGAACCATCTTATCTCTGGGCTATACTTTTATACTCTGTGTGAAACATGATTCAGATCTAAAATGATGACTAGAGTTTTCACGTGAAATGTGAATTTCATTAGTTCGTTTCTTCCTCAAGTTTAAATGAAAAAAAAAAGTATGGTATTTTTCTCAGAATAAACAGGTTTGAAACAGTTCAGTCGATGGGTAGGTCATTTCAGAAAACAACAATAATCACAAGCAGAAGTTATGAAATGCATCACACTTATTTAGCCCTTGATCTTCTAACAACTCACTATGGCATAAAAGAAGGAACTTTTACCAAAAGCATAACGGTGTGCTTGGTTGCTTTACTTGCCTTTAAATAGCGGCACTAAAGGAGGACCTGCAGCACAGAAGAACGGTGAGCATTGACCTACAGCATTCCTATCTTAAATACTTAATAGAGCAAAGAATATGCACAACCCAGTGTGAGAACATGCACCTTTCCAAAGGAATTAGAGTTCTGTATGGTCGTGTAGAATTTGCTAAATTCTCTTTCACGTCAGTAGAATTCTATCCTTCTGACACAAATACGTATTCAGAATATCATATCATAGTATTTCCCTTGCAAGTGAGATTAATACCAGTGCTTTAAATTTCAGAACCTCACAAAATGTAAAGAACTTAAAATATTAATTTTCCTCATTAATATCTATTCTAATTAAAATAGCTTCATACAAACAGGACACAAACAAAATTGCAAAGGACACAGAATAGAAATTATGTGAGGAATATTTTTGTTTGGCATGGTTTGGATCAAAGACTGAGCTGCAAATTCAATAGCAGTGCTGTCTTGGCCTTAATTTTTGACCAACTTTGGTCCACTACTGTAATAATACGAAGTTTTTCTAAAAAAAAAATCTGTTTTTACAACTTTTATTTAACATGTATTTGTACAGTGTCTAGAACAGTCTAGCTGCAGTAAACAGGCAGTATTTCATTATAAAAAAAATTAGTAGTGAGTTATTCATTAGAAAATTCTACTGAAGAACAGCACAGTTGTAAGTAGAACAGCTGGATGCTCCCAGAAGCCTAGTAATGATGAACATGTTGCTAAGTCACCTCAACCCACATGAACCCAATCTTTAATCACAGGATGTTCACTTCACTGTAACTTCTGTGAATGCATATACTATACCAAACTTTCTCCCCTGAGAAGAGTAATGTATCACACATCTTCAGCTGGGGTAGGCATTCAGCAGACAAAATTCATCCCTGCTTAACAATCTTGATCCTTTTAAGAGTTTTAGTAAAGAATTAATTCTTTACTAAATGATTCTTCTAAGATGTTGGAGATTAAGCCAGGCTGTGGAATGCACTAGATACATGGCCATATGAGCTTGCAGAAGCAAGCTCTATTTGAACCCTTATTTCTGTCTAAAGGGAAGTAAAGAGGTAACATGCCTGGGACTCCAAAAAGGCCTTACAAGAATTAAAAGCCTGTATGAGAATAGTGGATTTCTAGAACAAAAAAAACACCTTGATAATTAAGGAAAGTGAAACAAAGCAGAGAACATCTAAGTAATGTTTTATTTTACATTATTACAAGATTAGTTTTAAATAGAGTTTAAATATACTATATATTTGCAAAAACATAGATTGAAAAATGTGTGTGACACTATTTGCATGACCCTTTATATACTGGATAGTAACTGCCATATTTAATCTTAATTTTAGATAGGCTAAGAGAACAGTGAGGAATCCAAGGAAGAGAACAACAAAAAGCTCAAAAAATTGCGTCTTTACATCAAGGTATGGTTACCTAATACAGTGATTCTTTTTTCCCTAGTGGCTATTTAAACAATGGTATTTGAAGAGCCAGCTGGTCTAACCCATGAGTCATAAGTCAAAAAACAATTATCTCCAATCCAAACAACTGCTTTCTAGTGAGGTGTTATGAAGCAACTTAGAAATTTTACTGTTGTTTGGGTGAATCAATAGCTATAAATGTTACAGGTTTAGAAAGACACAATAGAAAAAAGCATGCAATGTTTCTTTTAATACAAGATATGTCTGCCTTTCTTCTGCTATGTTCTCTTTAGAGACACACATGATGACATTCTTGTTTTGATATTTTGTGCTACTCTTTATATGAAATCAAACAGATAGTTAAATGAAAACTTCTCAGAAAAAAACAGCAAGAGAATCAAAAAATCATCCTACTTAAATGTATTTTCTTCACTGGGAATTGCCTATAGTGACAAGGTATTTTAAAAGGTCAGCACCTGCACCATTCAATTCTTCCCTCTTTACACACCAAATGCTCTTCCAGCCAAATGCTCCGTATCCCCTAAAAAATCTGCCTTTAGAAAACAGAACAATTTTTATGGAGAAAAGGAAACAATGATTAAAATAGTTGTTTAAAGAAAGCAGAAATACTTTAAAAAAAAAAAAAAGTTTCCATAGTATTGTTGGTGGTGATGGCACTGAAATGACACCTGTGTGCTTTGATTTTTACATTGTTCAAGTTGTACTCTTTTTTATGTTTACTCTCCATTAATATTCCTGCTCTTTTAAAGAATATTCATGAAGATCGTAGGTGGAACTGTAGTTATACATTTTGTCTTTAACAATGGACAGCAAAGGTAGATAAGTAAGGTAGGTATCCTCAGGTAAGGGTATATGACAGGGACATACTTATTTAATTTTCCTTGTATGACTTTTTTTTGTGGGGGTAGCCACAAAGCCTGTGGGCAAGGACAGTCACTATTTAATTTTATGCTATGTCAGAAAGTTCCTTCAGGATTTGTAAAAGTGTTAGGATTAAGTTACTTCAGGATTCTCTTTCACTATATGGTGGGCATACCAGTATGTAGATATACAGCAAGTATGTATTCCAACCCTTTTTTTAAAAATGCTGATTTTAATCTCTCCTAAACAAATCCAAAAAGAAAGATCTCTTTCCTTTTCAGTCCTGGATGTCCTTTGGCTGTTTGATTGCCAGAATTTAGGAGAGATTGAAACAGACATTCTAATGAGGAATTTTGCAATGACTGCTTGCCAAGAAATCAATCGAGTGATCTCTTTCAAAGTCTATCACTATCCTCATTAAGCTAGTGAGGGATGGAGCTGTGACTTTCTCAACCTCATGCCCTACAGGCTGCTGACAAACTGCAGGGACAATAGTGAGAAACACTAAGTCTGTATCCACCAGATATGTGATGAGAGATCACTGGCTAGGGGCAGGGGTACTATGGAACTAACGAGGGTCACAAAGAGACAACAGCTATACAGGTAACACTCTTTGAAAGACTTATATTTTTTGCATGTAGTGGGCTATGCAAAAATCAAGTGAACTGAAGAAAATGCTAACTTCACCTTTCAGGCTCTCTGCTTTGGCTTGGCTGCCAGTTATTGCCATGATGATTCATCCTAATGAGTTGCAAATAACTATTAGTAGGTGCCCTGAATCAGCACAGCAACAGGCAAACAGACTGGTAGAAGCCTTCTTTCAAGGCACAGGCACTCCAGAAGATAAGAAAACCCAAAGGGCAGATTAAAAAGGACTGTTATGCATCTGGAGCACTATAATCATGTCCTTTTAACCTGGCTGCTGTAAGCAGGCATAAATAAGGTTTGCTACTACCTCTCCATTTGACATACCACAGTCTGATCACTTCAGATCACCTCTGAAGGTGATCTGAATCTCTTCCTCACCTGATCACAAAGACATGACTTCTCTTCAAAACATTACACATGGTACCAACACTTCCAAGAGGGGTAATAAAATTTATTTGTTAATAACAACATTAAATGTACAAACTAAAGAGGAAATACACAAACAACTGGTATACACCAACAAAAACTCAAAAACTGACTTTCCTGAATTATATAGCACCAGATGCCTGCTATAATTATTGCAGCTCTTTGAACCAGAAGATTTTTCAGTACATATGTTATTAAATATCTTTTAAACTGCTGACTCCTTATTTTCCGGAAAAGTTTCCTATCCTCCAAACCTTAGTAACTTTTCTTACAAATGAAGTAATAATGAATTAAGATTTAGTGATTTGATTAAAGACTTTCTAAGATGAAAAAGGTTATTTTTTGCAGTTTTAATGTTCATTCAGTATGATGTTCCCTCCTGTACAGAGGTCCATCACAAGGTCAACGCTCTGCTTAAGCGCACTTAATCCCACAGGGCTCTCTTTGCATAAATCAGCTTGTTCTCCACATCTTGCAGCACTAAATTATGAGTGAACATTTGGTAATAAGAGTTAGAATTAGATCACCAATTCACTTAATGAAGGCATCTAAACAGCAGTCAGAGAAATATTACCATATTATCAACCTATGACATACTGGCATATCTTGCATCATATTGATGATTCAAAGGTAACAAGTACAAACTCCCTGAGCCACAAATTCTTGGTCATCTTCAAATCATTTTTTTGTTCTGCTACTACTAGGTTCATGAAAGAAATAATCACCATTTTCATTTAAACACCCACTAACACACTGGAAGACTGCTATATCCACCTAGCCTGAAGTATTATCTTTTCTATGCTGAAGAAATGAAATTCTGTCATTTTTTTCTTCCTAAGCCACATTTTTGAAGACACTTTTTCATCATCTTGTTCTGCGATTTTTTTTGCCTTAATTGATCTGTATTTATCTAAAACTTCGGCATGCACAAATACAGTACTTCAGACAGGACCTAACCACTGCTGAGCTGAGGGAAATAATTACTGCTCAGGCCTCCAGTTAACCAAATGGTCTTAACTTGGTGTTGTTGTTGCCATGTCATTTTTTTTCTAATTAGTTTTGTGATCCATTCCAGCTTCCTGAGTATTGCTGCCTTCTAATACTCCAACCTATCAGTTGCTGTCCCAGTTTTACTACCGTAGTTAACGTCTCTTTCCTAAGTGTAGAATTTTTTGCTGGCTTCTACAGGATTTCGTATTGCTTAGTCTTATCTCTCTTCTCGGGCAGCAAACCCTGAATTAAATCTTGCAGAACAAGTTCAAAAGGATGAGCAGAAAATGGCACTCATTCTGTCCCTTACCCCTTTCTCTCCATCCCATCATGACTGTCAGGCCATCCTCTAGAACATGCCAGGAAGACATGAACATTTTCAGTCATAAGAGACAAACGAACCTGGGCCTCCCATATCACAGTTAATCACTATACTATCATAATGACCATTATAAGAAAGGAAAGCCTTGCTTGCTTTCTTTGCAACAAAGTTCAGATTATCCATTCTAAGAGGATGGAAACACTTAGGGCCTGGGGAAGGGTGGGATTGAGGTCTTATCAACAGAGATTTGAATATTTAGAAGGTGAACTGCAGATGCACACTGAGGTGTTGCTCCTGGTGTGAGAGCTCTATGACTACTATCTGACCTTTATATGTGGGTTCCTCTTCCCTGGTAAGTCAGAGAAAAACTCATAGAATCACAGAATGGCTGACATTGAAAGGAATCTCTGGAGGTCATCTTGTCCAGCCCCCTGCTCAAGCAGGGTCACCCACGCCTGTCACCCACACTAAGCAGGTGACAGACTTTCCAATGTAAAGGTCTTGCCCATTGTACATATT
Organism: Struthio camelus; assembly: GCF_040807025.1. Taxonomy (NCBI): domain Eukaryota; kingdom Metazoa; phylum Chordata; class Aves; order Struthioniformes; family Struthionidae; genus Struthio; species Struthio camelus. The sequence goes on from NC_090949.1 coordinate 15,462,823, forward strand.
ACACATTTCCTCCTGCTGTACTTGTGTTTATTCATAATAATTCATCTGTTTGTATCCTAGATGCCTACAAATACCAGGCACATTTCATAAGATTTCAGATTACTTCCTCTCCAGCATAAGTTTTATTCCCTAAAATAAGCGCAAGTAGAGAGACGGGAGGTTTAGGAAACAAACCAGAGACAGGGTAATTACTGCAAGACTGGACTTGCCTTACAAATGCACTCCAGCTATTTGCAAAACAGATTCTAATTTAAATCATAGGGGGAAACTGAGAATTAGAGATGGTTGTCACTGACATGCTGTTCCTATGTGTTATTTCATTTGGATTTGGACTATATGAAGTGTTAGGATATAGCAGGGACACAGAATAGAAACATATTAGCGTCATGCCTACCTTTGTGTATTTCACTCTTGCACATGCTTAACTTTATTCACGTAAGAACACTGAAATCAAAGGGACTATCACTGTGATTAAGGTTAACCAAATGCTAAAGTGATTTACTAAATTGGAACCTTTAAAAAGCACACAGTTTCAAATCAGAAAGGAGTAAACCCAGTCATCTCTGCTTTCTCTCTCTCTTCCTTATTTCTTCCAGTTTTCTTTATTTTTACAATCTCCTTTTCTAACACCACCCATGGCATATATACCGCATACCCAGATGGCAGCTTTATATGATATATTATTTTCATTTCCAAAACCTACTGATTAAAATAAAGGCTGAAATATTTTTGTGGAATTACAACTGTACATGTTTAATTTCTGTAACTGTGAAAATAGCTGTTATGCAGAGGTAAATGTGTGTAGGTATTAGCAGTCATATCTCCATTTTATAAAGAATGTACAACCTATGCAAGATACTTACTCATCATATTTACAAGCTACTGAAAAAGAAAGGTTATGGCTTCTCACCCTCTCCATATCCCATACCTATAACTTGTCTCCTTCAAGTCTAAAGCTAGTACTGTTGCCAGCTCCAATGATAAAGCTGGGCAAGTGGCCCATTCTGAATATTTCTTCCTTTGCCCCATACAAGCCATCCTTGTAGCTCTCAATACCACCAGCAGCCAATGACCCTTCATTGTCAATACTAAGCACAGGCAGACTATTTGAATACAAACATTTCTCCAGTTTGATGACCCTGCTACCTTGAACCTTAACACCAATCCCCATTCTAATCCAATTCTTATTCCTAGTTTAGTGATCCTTTCTCATCCCAAACCTAGAAGTCCGTCAGGTGGCACATGCCAGCCTCAGGTCTTAGATCAGTGTAACAGTCCACTCTACATTCAGATCTTATGCTAACTCATCTGTTGTTGGCTTGAACCTCTAACTCATTTTACTGTATTCTACCCAGCCCTTGAAGTCACAGGCCTAAGTGCTGGCAGGTAATTTTGCCAGCATCTGCACTTACGTTAGCCAGGCAGCCCTTTTTGAATCCAGGGCTTACTCTGAAGTATGCTGATACCACAGCCACTGCCCTGCACTGGTTTTACACCAGCTCCTCCTAATTCGGTCCTCCTGTGAGCACCTTGCCTCGAATTAAAAGGTTCATTTAAAAGCAATTAATGGTTATCTGAGTGTGATTTAACCTTATCTAACCTTGGCTGACCTAGCCTCAACTCTGCCCCTAGATTTAACACTTCTTGACCCTACACCTAAAAGCAGCAGTATAGACTCACCCAGAAAGCTTCAGCATCATAAAATTATCCCAATTACTTTCTACCTTAAAGAGCTGTATTTTACTGCTGGAAAAATTCAAATTCTCTTTTACTTTCATTTGAGATGCATAATCTTGAGATGCATAAAAACCCCTGATATACTTCTCTGCTACTTCCAAACAGGAACAGCATTTCAACCTGCTTTGTTCTAAGTGTTTTCCTTGAAAGGAGATAAAATTTTTCACTAAGAGGGAGCGTATGCTGCCACTGTACATCTGAAAATAGTGTGTACATTGGCCAGTACTGAACAGAGAGTAATAGCAAGTAAGTCAGCAGTGACGTTTTGACTATGAAAATTTATTCAGAAGGCATCTGCCAAGGAACAAATCTGAAAGCCTTTCCCTGAAGTCCTGAAAGATACCTGATTTCCTATAGCTACATTAACAGGCATACTGCTCCTAAATCTGCAGTCACAGGTTTCCCTGACTTTTCTTCCTAGTAATTCCCCTAACTCTCTATCAACGTCCTTAGACTCCAGATGTATACATTGAAATGTATTGTCATTAATTCCTCAGTTTAAGGCAGACTCCCCTGCCCCCAGATTAGGCTCTGATTCTCTGTGTGTGTTTGGACAAGGAGAACAAGGTGGGCCTCTAGTAACCAAAACATGTTTAACAATCATGTGGCTTCATTATGCATCTAATAGAAAAAAAACATCCTAAATTTGGACTCATTTTATCATCTAGGCAAGAATTTTATAAATCTGCATGGCTACATGAGGATCAGTGAGGTTTTGCTGATACACCATCTTAGATTCTTAGAATCACTTCTGATGGCTGCTAATGTGTATATTATGTTTTTTTTTTAAAATATAGAGCATAAAGTGAAACCTGAATTAAAGTAAAACTGTCTTACGGAGTAATGTATGTTTTTTCTGATTAATATGAAGGGGAAAAAATGAGGATTTTGACATGATGATGTTTTAAAATCAGAAAAGTTGACATTGAATTGCAAATGATGCTATCTTTCTTTTTACTTTATATTCTTGTAATATGAAGAATAGCAGGTTTGTGATTTTTCATCTCCAGGCATCCTTAAGTATGCTTGTGAACTAGAATAAACGCTAACTCAGAGGTTTATTGAACCTTAAGACCAAGGTCACTAAGAATTCACTAGGAAGTTCCATTAAATTCCTATTATACGTTCTCTGATGTCATTTCAGCACATGCAGGATAACGATGCAGAACTGCCTGCTATGAATGCTGTTTCTACTTGCTATCTACCGGCTTGCCTGTCTCTATTAATAGTACATCAGATCAGTCTCAAATGAAACTGTCTCAATATTAAAAAAAATTCTCAGACTTATTAATTTTAAATATGAAGTAGAAGCATTTGTTTTAAGCTTAAAAGTGATTAAACAAGATCTGATCTAATGTGTTAATTTAATACATCACAGTGATTTTAGAAGCTGTGAATTTTGTTTCCAGAACACCCTGCTTTAATCACCTTTACTATTTCTTGCAGAAAATGTTCCCTCTTTCATTTTTGTGTGTGTGAATATTATATGCAGGTAAATTATATGCCATAAGTCTCCACATATCATTGCACCCCCATGTACTGATATACCAAGTTATCTTAGAACCGAATTAACAGAAAGAGGATAACATGTTAGAAAAAAAGGCAGGAACTTGGTTTCATTCGAATACAGTGAGCAGTTATAAAGAACTGAAGGGCCCAAGTATTTTGGCATGTATTTTGTATTCAGTAAGATAGTCAAGCAACCATTTTCAAAACAGAAGTTCACTGTTCATTTCCTACGGTAAATGTTTTAAAAACATGTATCTGATTTGGGAATCATACAAACCCTAATGAAAATCAGTATGGTTTAACATGAGTTATCTAGTTGCCTTGTTTTCAAAGGTAATTTTGAACTAGGAGATGCAGATAAGCATCCAATAGGATTTTCAAAAACATATAAATGCCTAACTCCCACCTATTTTCACATGGAAATATTTTCTCTGTGTGTGAGGAAAAAAGAACAGTAGGGGGACTTTTTAGAAAAAAATTGACCTATCTCAGCATAATTAAATTAGCCACAATAAAAGAACACAACTTGAAACACAGCAATATATGTGACATTAAAATACAAAGGTTAATCCCTATGAGTTCCACAACAATTTAGATGAGTGAAGATCACAATCCGTGACATGAAACTGACATTTTACCTTACATGATGTTGTCTAAAAATCCAGTATTAGTGCTATGAACTAATAGTCCTTTGACCTTCCTCAGAACTATTTTTTCAAGGTAAACTAAGCATAAATCCTGAAGAAACAGAAATACAAGTCATGCAAGTAACATTCAACATATACACTCAGAATTATAGTTTAAAAGTTAAAATAGCCCAAACAACCTTATTAGATTGTGCTCCATCATGTGCATAAACCCAGAGCATCTAACAAATATTTTAAATTAAAAATACTGTCCCTAACCATTTGATATCTATGTTTTGTAAGGCTTTTTTGTTGCCAGCCATCATGTCCACCTGTCGGCACTACGTTAAACCACAAAGTGCTTGGATCTTTTCATTTTAAGTATCACTGCCAGAGAAACAAGAAAATTTCAAACTGATAGCGTGAATGCATTCAAGAAAGTACCAGTTTAAAGTTGTCTGTATGGGACAACACAACATCAGAGGAGAAAATAAAAACAGAGAAATGAATTTAATGACCCTAACAAATATCGTATCATTGTTTGAAGAAGCGAGCAAACATTGAAAAGGCTGTTACTAGTTAACAATAATGCTTATTGACACTTCCCAAGGGACACATACTGGAAATAGTAGCATTACCTTAAGTTTCTTCCACAGAGTTTAAACACCATCTGCTGACTTCTTTCTGTCTCTCTCATACACATCTATAACTATACATTTTATATATACAGAGAGAGTGTAAAAATATATTTATGTAGTAAAAATATACATAGACTGTACATAGTATACATGTAGTATAGAAACATATATATATGTCTATGACATGGTTACACACAAGCCCTTTATCGTCCACTACAGCCACTACTCAGAAGCAAAACCCACTATGCTTTTTTTTTGTACTCAATGGTTCTACATAACAAAATATATTTTCTTGCACAGTTACAGGAGAAAATAGTATGTCTCTTATTAAGAACAGATCCATTAAGACAAGTTCTGTGTGTTCTAGGAAACAGTCACCAAAGCAGCTCCAACCTTGAGTCTTTCTCCAAGGAGGATCAGGAAAAGGTCTTCACTTGGCCAACAAACTTTCCAGCAGCTATCACTGCCCACAGCTTCAAAACGTTTATCAGAAAATGGAAATAGGCCCTCCTTTTAAGGAGATTATCCTGTACGGTATTCATAGCTTGCCCTAGATATCTCTCCTCATTTGTACTCTTTATTGACAGAGAATTCTCATTTGTGCTTTAAATTCACTGTGGGCCTAATCCTATGCATAGCAATGTGGACACAGGTAATGTTTTACTAAGGTAACTCAGTATCTCACTGAAGACCTAAAATTAAGCCATGCAGAGAGAGTAGACGTATCAGATTTAAATCCCATGAAAACCAAGGAATTCTAGGGCCAAACTAATAGTGTATATTTGCATTAAACAGAAAATAAAATCATTCTAGTCACTAAAGATATTTCGTCTACTGTGTTTTTTTTTTTTGTTTCCTCCTTTTCCTTTTCTTAGATGTGAAGACAAACCTATTCCTTAAAAACACTGTAAGGAGCTTAGTTTTAACCAATACTTCTCCCCTCAACCCATGTTTCGGTAGTATCTCTCGAGAGTAGTTTGGCACAGATTGGACTAGTCTGAAAGTGCTACCTAGCCATATCACGATACTGGTTTATTTTTCTTGCTACCCATAAGCTATTTCAGAATTGTTTAAGCAGGGAAATCTCACTGGATTTTGCGTTCCTTCCACGCAAGTACCAAGAGATCCTTCAAGTATTTTATCAGCTATAAAAGCTGTTATCAGGCATGCCAAATAATTTTTAAGATGCATGCATTACTCTTTCTATTAAATAGAAAGAAACCCTAATAGATCTGATCTAATAGATCTAATAGATCTGATCCAGGATGATTTTTCACCAGTCTATAGAAATATATTTGTGTAACTCTATCCAATTGTCTAAGGAGAACAGCAGCCCCCCCAATATCACCGTTTTAAGGAGACCCCTTAAGCAACCTACAGACATGGTCTGCAGGAGCACATAGACAGTTCTCAGACTGGTGAGAGGAATGACAGAAAGGGACAGAGGTTAGATGCATCTCTGCAGAGGGGGGCATATTGGTAGGGAGCCACTGGGAAGAAAGGAAGGAAGAGTGGTAGAAACAGAACTGGGAATGAAGATGAAGTTGGAAGCAACTCACTTCCAGTTAGAAGTGGTCAAGTGAACAACTGCCAGTACACTTAACGGGAGCAAACAGCCCCCAGATCTGTCAGAAAACACCTGCCAAGCTCTCAGGGATAACTGTGTGAAGGAAACAATGGTGAGGTACCAAATGGCAGCTGTGCACCTCTTTATTGCAGATTCCTGGCCCTTCCTGACTCGAGTCTGCTCACCGTTGCTCTCCCCCCCCCCGCCCCAGACCTGCCCCCATTGCTTCCTCCTGGAAGTCTTCCCAGAGGATAATCCAAAGCAACATACTTCTGCCCCAGGATATGCACTCTACCGTACCCAGGGCACACTCCTAAGTGTCTTTATTAAGCATGTTAGGCAGAAATATTTTACTTATCCCTTCAAGAACCAAAGTAGAGATATAAAAGATAAAGTGTGATTTATCTATCATATTTATTTAATGAACTGTCAGCCATCCATGAACAGATATAGAGGTGACAGAATGTTCTGTTTAAAGTGCTTTCTTTGAGTTAAGTAAAAACAGAAAATTATTTCACCAGTATGGATTCTCAGAACGTTTTTCTATTCTCTATAAAGGGGGTAGTATGCCAGAAGTTTGCCACCATTAAAAGCAGTTGTAATAAAATAAGTTTAAACACAATATGTGACTGAATAATTACTCTAGGATTAATATTTTTGAAAGATATATCAAAGCAGACATATATAGTACATGAAAGTGACTGGTGATTTTGCAATACTCTTGCACTTATATAATCAAAGATAAATGCATCTGGGAAATACAGCATTTACTCATTTCTAGTATGAACTAAACATATGAGTTTATCCATCCTTATTTATCACTTCACTAGTGACAGTTTTCCCTCCATCCAGGTTTTGTATTTCATTTACACATTTACATTTCTGTAGAAGAGTTTTCACTCTCGCTCATAGATGCTCAAATTTTGTTTTCCTAGAAAAGTCTTCTGAATATGCATATCAGAAGCGTAAAGGAACAGCATTGTTAGAATTCCTATATTTAGTTTAGGAAGCACCTTGCCTTACCAGCTGGCACTAAAAGACTGAGCTCTGTGGGAACAATTTTAGTCCTTCTGCAACAGCATTCCTTCCTCAGCTGTTTGGCCATGGCTGCATCAAAAAGGAGTATCCTCACCATCAGGCACATCACTGTCTTCAGGGAGGACTGATCTACATTTCAGCAAGAAAGGGGCTTTACATCTTTGCTGAACATGACCGAAAGAGGTGAAGGCACTCAGGTCCCTGCACACTCAATGTCTAAAGTGCCACTCAATAGAAAGTAGTATTAATTGCAGCAGCAATATTCAAATACAAGTTTGCCAAGGAATAAGAGATTTCTTTGCAAGCATAAGTGCTTTGCAGTATCAGTTACAGATATTGTTTGATGATACAATTACAAAATACAGCATTACAAGACACACAGTGACAGTAAAATGTAGGAATGTGGATCAAAACAGAAAAATGGTCTGCACTAGAATGGAGTATTTTTGCTACAATAATCAAATAGTAATAAATATTTCATTTGTAATACTGTCTTTGTAAGATGAATTTTTAAGATTTTATTCAATTACATTAACTTTGTCTTTTCCTTTTGTTTGAAAAAACGTGCCACAGAATCTTCACTTCACATAAGCTCAGCCTTGGTTTACTTACCGCAGAACAGTTCTTACTCTACAATTCAGCTTGCTTCTTGATTGCTGTCTTTGTGAACTTCAAATTACATGGCTGTCGTCTTAGCCTGGAGGACAGAAAGATAACACAGTTCACCATTTGTAAACACACTCATGAATCCTGAATAAAAAGTTATGTGTACAGTCCACAATTACTTTAAGAAAGCAAGTAAACTGCATCAAAATTTAATTCAGAACAGGAGCCCATCACTGACTACTGAAGCATCATTTTCCAGCAACGAGATTGTTTTATAAAAATTGTACATTAATGCCAGTGTGCAATGACGTCAACATACTGCTATATGATAATACCCTGTAATTCAGAAAACTTAACTGCCGTCTCCTGCAGTGTGACAGCCTGAGAGCAATGAGGATTGATAGTAATTGAGAGTGACATCTAATTTCAGCAAATTTTAGACCTTTCACCTGCAGAAACAGGGAACTGGGTTTTTTTTCCTTAAATACAAACAATGAGTCTTTCACAAAACATTTTTATAAATTTAAATTAGCAAGTTAAATTCAAAGACCAGTTTTCCATAATACTAAACAGTGACAGCTGTTAGACAAACAGGAACAAATGTATACAGCTATTACACAACAGAAACAAATTTGTAAGCTGAGAGAAAATTAAAAAAAAATGCTTTAACTTTCAGGAGATGGGCCTATATCTGAATCACAGACAGAAGGAACTGGGACCCACATCCTGAGAACCTGATGTGGAAAAAACTGACATAAGGGGGAAGGGTGATCAACTTTCAATTTCAAGATTAAGGAAGAGCCTGCTTTCAGTATCAGATCTTAGATTAGGCAACTTTATGGTACAGGTTAAAGGTATCACAGAATGTGCACTAGTATATTTTCAGGGCTTTCAGCATAGAGATAGGAAGGAAAGTGGTCTTGTAAATGGGTTGTTATATTACATTCCAAAATTAGACTAAAATTTTGTGCATGTAAATGCTTAGATTAGCTTGATATAATAACAAACTGACTTGTAAATGTTTCTACACTCAGGAAGAAAAAAAAAAAAAAAGGTGGTTCCAGGGCCTAGTCCTCTGCTGGACTACGCTGGCATAGCTCCATTGATCAATTCAGCAATTTAAACTGACTGATCAGGCCAAAGATGTTTTAGAGCCTGAAGTGACCCAGGAAGAACTACAGACAGCATCACTTCCCTCGGCAAAAATTTAAGTTACTTTGAATACAGCAACTCTGCCACAGAATTTTAAAAAACTAAGCTTTGTGAGGGTTCATTGCTTCAGACTAAACATTGTCTATTGCTAACAAGACTAAACATCCTTATTCACCCATTTAAAAAATTTTAATTAGATGGAGAATGTAGAAAGTGGACAAGAATAATGGGAGGTTACTGTTTTTCATTACCAGCTTCTAACTATCCGTCTTTCCTTGTTTTCTCAGACTATTGCTAATATTGTCTCAGACACAGTACCAAGTCATGTTTTCACTCAAGTGGCCTTTTCTTCCACTTCAGAAAAAATTCTTTTTGGATTCTATAGATATCTCTTCTCTGGCACTCAATCTATTTTTCTTTGTGTGAGATGCTGTTTGAAGTTGCAACTAAAAACAGAATTAAAGAAACAAGGGATTTATAATTTTTTATAAAATCAAACTCTGGACACTGTAGTTATGAATGATCGCAAATCGCTGATGAATATGTAGTATCAGAGGAACTAAACAGAGCAAGAAAGGAATGGGATTACTGAAAAAGACAGTAGCAGAAGCATGCCATTCTCTCTCTAATCCCATGGAAAAATATTCTATTGTCACTTCAAAAGATGGGACGTTCTAAAGGGGAAACGAGCACAGAGCAGCTGGTCCCTGAGCTGTATCTCCCTTCTAACACGGGAACGCACATGTCAAATATAACACTTCAGGAGGCATGATAATGGAATGATATTCTGGCCCTGTACTCTCTAAGAGAAGTGACAGCAGTTCTGAAGCATGGCTCTTAAAGAGGAGTTGCTTCTGTGCACCTCTTGGACTAAAGACTTTTCTACAAATGCAGAGACTTCTCACCTCCTTGTAGTTGGTAAACGTTCTCTAGTGTCATTCTTCTCCATGACCCATCCACTTTCTCCTCTTAGGAGGAAGATATAAAACAAACCTCTCAAAAGATGTGTGTTATCCTTTAACCCTTTACAGGACTTTTACTAGGAGATGTGATTATACTGGCCTCAAGAGTTTTACGCTTAGAAAATTCAAGTGAAGACCTAGAATATGTGCATTCTTTGACCAACACAGGAAATAATGTATTCAAATATATGTACACACATCATACATGCATATTACAGATACACACATAAAAATACCATATCAATATATATATTCTCTAGATAAAAATGAAGAAAATGAGAACTCTATCTTTTGATATGTGTACTTACTCATGGGCAACAAGACTATGTACAGTCAATATTTTCTAAAGCAATCATATACTAGGAATGAGAATAAGATGAAACAAGGCTGAGAAGTTCTTTAATCAAGGATACATTTTATGATGTTATGTACACGATAAAGAGTTTTCTTAAAATTCACAAATGGATACAAAAACATGCACTTTATATTATTATACAATTGATCAGAAAATTCAATTAAAATCACAGATTTACAAAATAATAGATAAAAAAACAAACATGTCTCGATTATGGATGCTTTATGGATTGAATTCAGCTGTAATTTTTCAGATCATTTTCCCAGTAATTTCAGCGTAAAAGACTGTAAAATACTGAAATTTAGCAATCATTCCTTTGTCACCAGATCTTGTCTTTTAAAGGACTGAAGTCCATAAAAAAAAAAAAAAATACTAAGAAATAAATGTTGCTTATGCAGTTAATATGTACCTCATAAGTATTAAGAACCAGCACAATTTTCCTCAGTCATCACTTTTTTTTTTTGGCCCACATGACAAGAAACAAACCAACCATACTATCTAATCTCTGGCTGCTTGGTTTTATGTGTGCAATGAATTAAATTATTAGTCTAGTTCTGAAGAGTGTTTGCACATCTCAAATATGTTACCATAATTGATCCTAGCTGACCTACCTGTCATATTTATTAATAAAGACTCTGTACCCATCCAACAGACATAATAAATGTAGTTCTTTTGCACTCACAGAGCCTCTCCAGCATCATAGAGAAAGGCAGAACATAGTCCACAACCCTCCTGTAGGCACAGCTCCAGTGCTGCCAGTCTTCAGGTTGAAAGTTAACAAATTTTAAGAGCATTCACTTTATTTGAAGATTTATTTGGAGCAACACTCCAAGGTCAACCAGAGATTGGACAGAAGGGGATTTTTGCAAAGACATGCTTTTGCAGTACTGCATCTACCAAGCTGTTGATTTCCAGACCAAAATGGAAGGACGCTATATTTTTAAACTACATTTTACCTGAACTCTGCAAAGCCAAGTGTATCTGTACGAATTCTTTCAATTTGGCCAATTTAAGATAAATTTAAAGAGATCAAAGAGCACACTAGTTAGCTACATTTCAGCTATTAATTTCCATTAAAGTTATGCTGCTCATGTTATACTATTTACCTTAAAGATGGCATACTTCAAGTAAAATAGATCTTTCTATAAGAAAATCTGTCCTATCCTCCCCAAAATAAGCTACAGATGACAGAAGTTTCTAATTGCACTATCGACAGATACCTCTATATCTCTCCCAGAACGCTGTTTCATCTGAATTTGACCTTCCCTATGCCTTACTTTCACTAGTAACCTTTAAGCTTGTTTCAATCTTTTAAAATTGCTGAGCGTTCACAAGAATTCAGTCGGGCAGGCAACAGAGGTGTTAGGAGTATGACATAGCATATACTAGACAAATATGTTTCATTACAAAGACTAGCATTTTTTAAGGCTCTCAGGAAATCCTCCTGATGACAGTGATAATGAAATATGTCCAGTTTTTCTGAAGGGTTCAGATTTCTGCAGCACCTATACTAACCCCACGTCTCGGTGCTTTTTTAGTCTCAAGAATATGGATTACGTCATATACCACCTATCATTCTGGCATGCCAATGGTGTGTGCCTGAGCAAAGACAGACCAGAGAAAAAACAGTAACTTCTTTATTGCTGAATGAACAGTTCACTGAGAAATAAAAATCTATCTTCCTCCCCACTTGCCAGTTCTTCTTTCCAGTAAACCTTCCATGAAGTTACCTGCAATATTATCAAAAACATCAAGCCATATTCATCTTTAGTAAAACTTCTGGAGTTCCAGATGAAGTTCTGATGCAATCACATCATTTTATATGGAATTAAACCAGGAATGCACTTTCCCAGCACCTTCCCAGTGCTTTTCTTCCTGATGCATCTTGGCCAAGTTACTCTCTGCAAAATTAGCGCAACATATAATTTCCTTGAAAGCAATCAAACACTCCCTTGTCGCTTCCATTCATTCTGTTTTCCTGAGAGAGAAATCCACCAGCTGTGCCTGCACCTTTGAGAGATGACTTTGTGAGGGGTTTTTTGACATACTGCCTCCCTCTTAAACGTGTAAGTTGCAAAAATGTTTTCCGTAGTTCTGTAGTTTCTGGTTTCTGGTTTTGGCCTAAGCTAAGACTCCCACATAAACAAAAAGAGGGATTTTGTTATATGGTGCTCTTTTTAATTACTTACCAAATGTAAGGTGATGTCATGCTAACAGTCATGCTCTCTTCCACCCTGGCCCAAACACCAGTCCACTACTCCTGGATCCCATTGCTGAGTCCTTCAGGGTACCAGGCTCTTGGCATCACCCCAGCTCCTCCTTCAAACGTTATGGCTGTAGGTTTCTGCCCGAACCTTCTTTTATCTTGCCTGTGACTCTTCTCCACACACCCACCTTTTGTACAAAGAAGCAGTAAATCTGGAAGGGTCACTAGTTAAAAAAATAAAACCAGGGACACTTTAGACAAGAAAGCCAACCTCAAAACCAACTTTCTAAAAATGTGTTTCATTGAACCGTGTCTTTTTTAGGCCTCCTGGATTTGCATTTCAGTGGTGCAATAAAATGACCATTGTATCGAAAATAATGCTGCAATGCTTCAGCTTCAAAGAGAAAGAAAGTGTCAGGTTTGTAATATTTTGCTGACAATTCAAAAACCAAAATAATTATTAATTTTAAGTATACCTTCAATAAATATAATATGGTCTTGACATAGGCAAAAGCGTTCTGAAGCAGAAAGCTTGCTTGTAAGCACTGCACAGAAAGTATATTTGTACTGTCCTTGCTACAATGCATTTAATAAAATTTGATGGATTACTGTACTTTAGACTGATGACTCACTTCCTAAAACTGACACTACCAACAATGGAATACGTTTGACTGAGATGCCTTGCTTACTTGTAAGAGTAAATGATACCAGTAACATGCAGATAACTAAACACTTGGACCACGTTTCTTGTATCAGTTAAAAATCTTAATGACAAAGATTACTCAAAAAGAAAGAGGATTTTTTTGTATTCTTGGAGTACGGGAGCAGGGGCACTGGCCTGTCCAATGGAGAATTCAAACCTCCCCATTTTCACTTCCAGCAGTCTAATACTTTTAGCCTCCACCTCCTTCACTGCTGTTTCTTTGCACTCCTTTCAGAGAAACACGTTGATTAAACACATCACAGAGTACTAGTTAAAATAGGTACACCTCTAAATGATCTAATACATAAACGGTACTAGCTTTTAGCATTGGAGATTTTGGATATCATTTTGTCTTGAAGATAAAGGTCTTCACTATGGATAATTAGGAAAAAAAGAGTTCTAGAAGAGACTACACACCCTGCAGTCCTCATCTCAGTGTGCAGCCTTTGGTAAAACGATATAATTCCTTTTCTTTGTCTCTAACTGTTTCAAAAGGAGACAGGATACCCATCTCCAGCTCCATCACCAGCTATGCCAGACAACCAAAGTTTGCTTGCTCTTTCATTGTTGCTGTTTGCTTGTTTTAGATCTAAGCCCAGGCTGACACAGCAGAATGCTTCAGGATCACTAGGGATGTGATGTTTCCCATCCAAACATTCCAATCTGTACATGCCATCAAGGCCAGATCATGGTTTATCATTCAGTCATGTGTATGTGTAAAGTTTAACCTGTCTGTTTCTAATCCTTACCCTGAACAATCCGCTCCACCATTTAATTTGCTTGTTACCAAATGACATTTGAGCACTGATGCAGCTAGACAGAAAAAAGAAGCTATTTAGGATTCTAAATCAGAAAAACAACAACAACAAAAAAAACCCATTCCATTAGCTCACGTTTCCTCTGATGGAACCAGCTTAAAGACGTACAGCACAGGAAATTGTATCTGCCAGTTACTGCCCTAAAAGCAATAATCTTCAAGGTTTGGTGCTTAATGATAGTCTTTTTAATCAGTCCAAGAGAAAAGGTTTTCTACTGAAGGTTCAGGACTTATACTAATATCAGGGTCATTTAGGGCAGCTCAATTCAATTTATCAACCTACTACATGCAATGCAGCCCTGCGAAAAGTCCTCTACGGCTAATAAAACCATTCCCGTCAACAGCAGCTTAGAAAAGAAGTCCTAAATGCAGTAACGTAAGACTGAGATGCAGATTTATAACCAAAATCAAATTTTTTCTTGTTGCCATTTCTAGAGCAGCAAGGTGAGAAGTAACTACAAAGGTCTAAGACAGCCATTGCCAAAAAGGTGATATTAGCCTGCCTATGGACAGGTGGGCTGCTGCTTAGTACTTGGTCCCAAATAGATCAGCAACAGTTTGAGCATGCTAGGTGATTAATATAGGGTGAAAGTGTAGCTTAATCCTGTGTCTCTGCCCTAGGCTGAGCAGTAAAACATCCTTTATGAGGGAAGAGTGAGGACAGTGGAAGAACCAGTGCTACTAATTTCAGCTCCTTAAAGAACCTAAATCTTTCCTTCACTTAAGCAGTATACTTACTCTTATGCTGTTAGGAACTGGTTCTTGCCTAATGCTGCAGAAATATTTAATGAGGTCATTTCTTTTCCTCCCCAACATTTCCTTGCAAGGCAGCTCTGGGAAGCTGTTTTCAAACAGTTAGTCTCTTGTAGAAGTTTATTTTAAGGCAGCTGTCATTCAGAGGAGACAACATGGACATCTTAGCACTTTGGCCTTAACATGCAATGTTTAGGAGACAAGAAAAATAATAGAAGAAACTGACAGGAAAAACAAGAAAATGCTGAAGGAACAAATGAGTTTTATATGGCACTGACTGCATTTATCAAGTTTCCTTAAATTTTTGTTTACCAGAATTGCCATCTGAAATGTCTCCAATATTCCTTTTAAGTTACATTGACACTGCAGTCATTTTAAGTTTCAAAAAAATTCACAGACCACTAGAACATCAGGGCCCATCAAATATGAGAGATAACAGGCGCTGAGTGAAATTCATCTCACTGTCTTTTTCTAAACTTATTTTCTGTGTCCTCATTGTTAATCACGGCAGTCACAACATGGCAGCCAAATTCAGGAAAGTCCATAATTTAAGGAGGATATACTTTAAGCCATCTTACTTAAATACCAGTATTTTTCATGGTTTATTTCTCAAATCCGTTCAGGAACTTTAAGGATTAAAGAAGGCCACAAATTCTTAATGCCAACACAACACATGCAACATGAACAACAAAAAGATCAAATAGACAGTAAGATAAAGGTTTTAGCCAGGGAGCAACAGAATAAAGTTTTTTGGTGGATATTTCATCACTTGCAGGCCTTACCTCAAGATGGAAGAATGAGTTTATACACCCCATTTTGCCTACTTTCGGTCACTCAAGAGATTGTTACACGAAAAAGAGGACCTGAAAAATCCTCAGCACAGGCATCACAGAAACACCCCTCATGTACACACCCAAGCAGGTTAATTGCCAAGGATCATTTGATGCAGAAAATACTAAATGAGAGCCTATGATTTGATTATGCAGCTAACAATAAACTATCACAAGAACTCTCCTATTCCTTTCAAGAGATTTAAGAATGTATTTCAGAATAATTGAAGGCTGAATATTCTTTGTCATATTTTTCTCTCCACTTTTACAAAAGGCTAAACTGCAACTGAGTTAGACGAGATTTCCTCCAACCGTCTGTCCTCTCCTTGGTCTCAGTGAGTACAGCAAGAATGCTGCATCTCTGTACTTTTTGAAATCCAGATTTACGTTTTGACTTTTACGTAACTGGAGGTGGTTCTTACCTCCCTGTGGCAAACCCCTGCACGATGCTCCAGAAGCAATGCCAGGCCAGCACCAAGCTGGCAGAGTGGTTGGGGCCCGTCTGCAGGCAGGTTGCAAGTGGCTGCTCAGCATGCACAGCAAGCCCAGCACATGATGCAGCATCTGTGCTGGGGTGAAGGCATGTGTGGCTCTCAGTAAGGTAGCCTGCAGCCCTCCAACTGCCTGGGCTAGCAGGACGTCACAGAAGTGAGGTTTCACAATGAACCCATGCTGTAAGAGAGCAGATGTAATGCAAAAGGCTGTACATAGAGCCATCATGTTAACTTTGTCTGCTCCTACCTTTGAGGCTCCAGATGTACTTTGGACTGTGTTTCCGCTTTACGGACTTTTTGTTAGCATAACTGGTTGTATACACTAATGAACTGCCAAGGAAAAAGCCCTCCTTGCTCTCAGAGATGAAGCAAAATCCCACAGCACATTTAAGCATCATGACAATAGTTCAGTCAGGTGATTAAAGAGGGCTGTATACATATTCTATCTCAAAGGAAATTTCCCCCTAAATGCATACTGTTGAAACTCGGGCTGGTATGACAAATTTCTTTGTCTGTCAGTTGGCTGTGAACAATATGTTCTGATTATTTTGCTGTGGATATTAATACCTTAATGACAAACTATTCCTTTGCAGATGCTCAACTGACTTTCAAATATTTATAATGTATTACATGTAATATTGCCAGTTCACAGAAGTCAAGAATTTGTGTTACTGTAGCGCAATAAGCTACTGTGTTCCAATGGGGAAATGCCCTGCTATCCTGAAGCAGAGTGGGAGGGGAGGGGGGAATCACACTTTGCAAATAAAAGTCTGACAGAGGTCCACCAGACAGCTTTTAGTCTTTCATATATGTTATGACTTAGTATTTTACTTAGCTGTACTTACCATTATGTGCAATATTTTATTCAGACACAGGCTATTCATTCTAGAATATTGAAATGCAATACTGAAAAGGTTAGGAACATCTTAACTGTTCCATACCCACTAGCTTAGTATTTACACATTAAGTATATATTACAAATAATGAATGAATTAATCCCTCTGCATTTCTGAGAAAAAAAAAATGTACTACAAATAACAGGAGAGAAAAGAAATGCATTTCTGTAAATACACTCAACTACTAAGACCTATCCAATCTATCATTTTTGTAATATACACAGCTGAACAAATGATGGCTAGTCAATAATTTAATGAGTTTAGACAGTTTCTACTCCAATACTGACCATAAGCATCTTAGATTTTCTCAAGTGCCTTTGTTCTACAACATTTCTCCTAAATAATTCGAATGAATAGTTATCAGTCTGTAGAGCATTCATGAGTTCATTATGTCTAGGATCAAATTTGAGTGTTTTCAGACAGTTTTAATTGCACTCATCAATCAAGTAACATTATTTCTGTTTCTTGATATAACACTAGCACCTAGTATGTATTTTTGTAATCTGTAATCTATCACCTAATCCAGGGTGATGATTGCTAATCTCTATGGTTTGTACACTCCAACTTGGAGGAACATTTAACAACATGTTAATCTTTAAACCAGTTAATCGCCTTCCTGAATTAACATAGGTACATCATATGTTTCTGAATTAGGTTTCTAGGTCATTACAAAGTTAATGCATTAATTTAAAAAGTTACTGCCCTCATCTGTCCATTTTATTCACTCTAATTCAAAAAACAAGGGTCTCAGTGCAAACAGCCATTGATCATTAGTTTAAGATAATATATGCATTAAGCAATACAGCTGATATAGAGATACATATCCTATTCTGCCACCTTCCTTACAGCACATACGGTAACTACTTTGGTATGACTCATGGTAGCATGGACATTTAGGGATACAGAGTTTTAACTCACTACATCTAAAAGGGTAAGAACCCTCTCACACAAGAAATCCCATTGAAACGTAAGAATCTGTTCACGGAGTAAACTGGCATTCAAGCTGACTCAAACTCCTGCTCTTGTACTTTACGATTACTTTGGCAAGGTCTCATTTATTCAGCAGATCAATAGTTTGTCAAGGGGGTGGGATGTACCCAAAACCTTCAGAAACAGGTTCTAGGATCTAATGTTCTTGTGGTTGGATTTACAAAAAAAACCATCTTTAGGGGACTAAACCCTTGTATAAACCTGATCAAAGTCTCTAGGGCAGATGATCAGCAAGTGGGAAGCCAGCTGAGCACTGCTCATGGCATCATACTTTTTCATCAAGTTACTTCATGTAATAGTATCTGAAGCTCTCCCAGAGATAGCATGATAATCTAGCCCGCAGTACGACAGTATGATAGTTTGGGAGACTGCAAAATAACACAGAACCCACCTGTATCTTTCCTTTTATCAGTACAAGTACTTTAAAATGTATACATATTCTTTTCCTAATACAATGGAAAATCAAATTGATAAGATTAGGCAGTGTTTAGTCATGAGTAAAGCAGGATATTATTATGTATAAAATCCCAAATTGTCTGAAGATGAGTATTCAGAAAACATAGTATTCAATAACTGAAGATGAGAACAAATATTGTAATTATGGTTTTTTAGACAAGGATAAATATTTGTTTATGTTGTCCATATAGAAACATTCTCCACTCCAAGTGGCAAATCCAAGCTAATGTTACTTTTCTAAAACCAGGAAGTTGTTGGCCAGATATTGCAGTAGTTCACATCTCCCTTCCCACAAATTAGGCACTAACAAATAAAGAATACTTGGAATGTACTTGGAATGTAAAGTCAACACTGAACACATGAAGTTGGGAACAAAGCTAAGCAGTAGCAGGACACTCCATTTTCTACTGTGTAAGAATTCTGTTAAGATCAGCAATAATGGAAGTTTTGCAGCGCTGCTTATGTGTGGTAGGCAAAGAGAAATGAGGTAGCAAATAGATATCCACATCAATATTGACTTCTTTGTTGGCAGCCTCAGCAATCTGATGGCCCTTGAGACTAAACTAAGATGTAGAGATACACTTTCGCATTACTTTGCAAGTTTCTTGAAGTCAAAGCCAGCATCTATTGATGGGCCAGCATAGGTCAGCTTGCATTCCCACTCCCTGAACTGTAAGGACTAACACTTGTTAGCCTGAGATTCCAGCAGTTTTACTGAATATTTCACTCATATTAAGACTTTTTCATCTAAATAGATTTACAGATTCTTTGCTCAGTTCTAAAAAAGATGAGCAAGTCCACTAATATTAATGATGCTACATAGGTGTAAAATAATATAAATAATTCAAAGAAGTCTTTCTTTCTTTTTGCTTTGTGAGTGGCTCCTCCTGAAAAATTCAATTATATTTAAATTTTAGAATCTTAATAGTCGTAGAAATTTAAAGAGGACAATTGCCCCTTATCAACATCTGAGAAAATTACACCCAGACATATGCACATTAATTGAATCTCATTTTTAGCTGACTTTGTACAACCGTCTCATTGCTCTTTTCAGTTCACATTTTAGTGCATTATCATGTCAAATGTCTCCTATCCATTATGTTTGTTATTGTTTGCAATGATGTGTGAAATTAGAGACTGACTGAAATTTTCTTCAGTAAACTTGTATTGTTGGAGGATCAAAATATTGGCAGCCTGTTTTTATAATTGTAGTTCAATCTTGTTTCATGCCTTAGGGCTGTTATTTAAATTTTCCTTCAGGATTATGTTACATCATTTATGGCTTTTCTTCAATAGTGCATTGCCTGAAGTTGCATTTGGCCCCTGTTCACTGGAGCTGAGAGAAACTTTTCAGATACAATGTTTTTAAAATGTAATGTTTTTCACTGAAAAATGCCACTGTCTCAAAATCTAAACTTTCCCTAGAATTACTTAGCTTTTGATGAACTCTTGCAGGAGACAAAACTTGCACTGAAGTAATTTGTTTAGGTCAAAAAACTCCTGTTTCAATCTTATGGGAATGAAAATTGAATAATTCAATTTTTCATTTCTAAGCCATTCTTTGTCCTAAAGCTTATAAACAATACTTCAGTGAGAGAAAATATATACCTACACATACATTATTAAACTGAAGCACTTTAAAGAAATTAACATAGCAGGGAGGGGATTGGTTTGTTTGTTTTATGCCCATTTCAGAGCAGAAACAAATTTTCAATGGGCTTTCCTGTTCACTCACCAGATGGCTTTATTTTCACTGCAAGTATTTTCACTGCAAGTATTTTCACATGGCAGCAGGATGTGTATAATTTTTATTAATCTGCAAGATGCTCAACTGTACAAAAACTCATGCTGGCATCTGATCAAAATTTGGTCAATCAGATGATTCAACATGCATTTCAAGTAGGAAATATAAGAAAAAGTAAGATTATCCTTATTCAGCAATTATCCTATTTAGAAAAAAAAATCTGTTTGCCAACTAAATAGTTTAAAGAGAATTAAATTAAATTAATATTTTTAAAATGGATATCAGCATCATGTTGAATTAACACAGCATTTCCAAAGCAATGAAGTGCATATTTCTAAGGATGCACTAAGTTTGTAGATTAGATGGATTAGTTTGGCTAAATTAAGTATCGCAGAGAAACTATTCAGCTTTTACAATAATACATATCTATCTCCACTGGAAAAGAAGAGCATCCATACATATTTATCTATATAGTTAACCTTTTGAGAACTTTCAGGGCTTCTTTGATTTTGCTGCCATCTACTTCAGTTGCAACAGAGTAGCTAACACAGACTACACTCAAAAACTCCTCTCACTTCGTTCCTGTATTTTCCTTTTTAGATCCATCTAGGACCAGCACAGAAGTGCTGTGGGAATTGCTATTCTTGGGGTCATTTGTCAACCTCTGTCTAAGATCTGGAATAAAGAATGCAAAGACAGACTAAACAGTTTAGCTTAGAGTTCGAAATATGTTAGAGAATCAGTTTTCAGGGAGAGTCACTCTCATGTTGGCACATCCAAAATTGGCCAATTCAAAAATCCTGATTGTTTAGAATAATCAGAAATACCCAGCACTGCAAAGTATTTGATCTTCTGATTATGACTTTGACAAGTAAACTTTTGTCTACTTCTACTAGACCTGTTAACTTGCTCATCTCTATCATGCAGGAAGGTGATGGAGCAGCTAATCCTGGAAGCCATTGCCAAGCAGATCAAGGACAAGAAGGCGATCAGGAGTAGTCAGCATGGTTTCACAAAGGGGAGATCATGCCTACCCAACCTGATAGCCTTTGATCATGGGACAACTGGCTAGTTAGATGAGGGGAGGGCAGTGGGCGTTGTCTACCTTGACTTCAGCAAGGCTTTTGACACTGTCTCCCCTAACATCCTCATAGGCCAGCTCAGGAAGTATGGGCTAGATGGGCAGAGAGTGAGGTGGACTGAAAACTGTCTGAATGGCAGAGCTCAGAGGGTTATCAGTGGCGCAGAGTCTAGCTGGAGGCCTGTAGCTGGTGGCCCCTGGGGGCTCAGTACTGGGTCCAGTCCTGTTCAGCTTGTTCACCAGTGACCTGGATGGTGGGACAGACTGCACCCTCAGCAAGTGTGCTGCTGATACAAAGCTGGCAGGAGCAGCTCATACACCAGAGGGCTGTGCTGCCACTCAGAGGGACCATGACAGGCTGCAGAGTGGGCAGAGAGGAACCTCGTGAAGTTCAATCAAGGGAAGTGCAGGGTCCTGAACCTAGGGAGGAACAACCCTACGCATCGGTACAGGCCGGGGGCTGACCTGCTGGGAAGAAGCTCTGCAAAGAAGGACCGGGGTCCTGGTGGACGAGTTGATCACGAGCCAGCAATGTGCCCTTGTGGCCCAGAAGGCCCACAGTATCTTGGGCTGCATTAGGAAGAATGTTGCCAGCAGAGGGAGGGAAGTGATCCTTCCCCTCTACTCAGCCCTGGTGAAGCCACGCCTGCAGTACTGTGTCCAGTGCTGCGCTCCCCAGTACAAGAGAGATATGGTCAAAGTCAGCCTGCCACAGCATACTGACAAATTATAGAAAACTACTGCAAATGGCCATTGCAGACTGATATCAATGGCAGCCCCAGGACAGCCGTTTCTGTAGTTCTGCATACCTTTGAGGTAGGTTGAACCATTCAGTGATGTGGAAAATCAGGTTCCTTCAGTCCTGGTATGAAAGCAAAGCAGTGCAGTTAGAAACCTAAAAATGCACAACAAAGGTCATACTGTACTTTTAGAAAAAGAATCCCCCCTCCCCAAAACCGACCATAATTTTCTCTGAATTGACATTTTTGTAATAAATACTGCATGATTGCTACACTACAAATATAGACAAGACTAAGCCTCTTCTAGCTTTAGGATGCTTTATATTTTTTTTCTTACTTAATTTACTAACTACATTAGGTGGCTTGGAAAGTATTCCATATTCCCATTAAATAATAAATCTACAAATTATTTTTAAACAAATCATAGTTATCTACACAACAATTTCTTCAGTAGAATATCTAATTATGTAATTCATCTATTTCTAATAATAAGTAGTGGTAAAGATTTGTAATGACAACTAATATTTTATCACTGGTATGGTTAACGTATATTTCAATTCTAAAGCAAGTACATACTTTAATCTTCTCCTACCCCATAGTATAGCAATGATCTCATTTCTAACTTAGAGTTAAAACAAGATCTGATTTAGCTACAAGAAAAGCAAGTCTGGTTATGTAAGCTTTGGGATGAAATTGCACTGCAAATGAGTCATTTCGGATGAAAATCAACCAGTTGTATTTGCCTTTTTCCTGAGCCTCGAAGCAATACAGTAGCAGCTCATCCACTAAATCATTGCTGATTTTCACAGTTTTTTCCCCCCACCCCAGAGGGGTGTCTAAACGTAGTATCTAAATGCATTTTGTCAAACAGTAAGTATATGTATCAATAAAACTGACTTTGGATCTTATACCTAAGAATAATTACACAAATCATTTTAACTGTCATGTGAAGGACCTAGAATAAAATGAGCTGTCATAAAGCATTGTGTCATGCCACCACACACAAGCACACACTTACTTTATGCATGGAACACTGGAGCTGTTCACTTCTTTCCTGTAGGGGCACAGTATAAGGTGGCACTTTCTTAGGGAATATGCTATCATCAGATTTCTCACTAGAGACTTCTCCATGGAGAGTATTTCTTTTCCGTCTCACAGAGCTGGTAGCATTCTTCTTGAAAGCATGCTAGGTTCATACTAGAGGCAGTCTCAAATTGCTTTTTTCAAGTGGGAGAGAGGAAAAAGAGGTATGGAGGATGCTGCAACAGAAAGAGGCAATATAAATTACATTTTCAAGATCTTGCTTGCATAATCTATATCTCTTGGAAGCCCCTGAAATTTGCTTTGTTGTGTTTACATTATCGAACATTTCAGCTCTACTAATTCCCATTCAGACTCACTGTCAGAATTTCACTGACAGCACTAGACAGATATCTGTCATGAGCAGGACTAGGGCTCCTTTTCGAACTGTTGTGGCTTATTGCTCCCTCGACTTCTTCCAAAACTATAAATATCAAATATTGAGTCCTGTGACACCTTTGTCTCTGATAAATAGTAATTTCTCCAAACAGAACATAGAGCTGTTTCATCAGAAAGCATAAACAATACAGAAAGCACGTAAACGAAAGGAAGAATCCTCATAATAGTCTCATGAGAAAATGAAAGAGTGCCCCTCTAATCAGAAGACTGTATCTGGACAAAGACTTGGTACCTTCACTCAAAAGAAGAAAGATTGGTATTAGCGAGTGCAGATTTTTGAGCTCAGGAACCAGTCAGAAATGCTGTCAGTGTCAGGAAGATGCACAGTGATCTATTCCAGTTTGTCCTGGAGAGGTTAAATGTATGTTCCTAGGAGACAGAAGAGGGAAAAGAGGGATTTCCTCTCAAAGTCTGAGAGATTTTGACATCTTGCTGTCTCAGACTGGAGGGATTGACTGATGCAAGGCATACAAAATTCAGCCTTACGTAAGCCTTATTATTTTTGAATAGTTTAAAACTTCTGTCAACTGATTTATACAGATATATACATAAATATATATATGTATGTGAAAGTATACATATAAAGTATCTATCAGCTCTGATTTTCCGGTTTTAAAAACCTACCATATAAAACACTTTCATGGGAAAATTACAGACTAGCTATTATCCAAATACCTATGGTTTTATCAGACATCTACTGCAGACAGATACCATCTTTTTTAATTCTTCATAAAAAAATAGAGAAATATAGTTTGATTTTTCTACTGGTTTTAATAAAATTCATGCTCCAAAAATACATTAGAAATAGGAAAAAATGACAAATTAACAAAAAATTAGGAGTTGAAGATGAACCACTCAACTTCTGAAGCACAAAATCTATCACCTCCCACACAATACAGTATTTTAAGATGGATAAAGGTTATTTCTCAAGAATTCAAACATATATGAGAATTAACCTCTTCCTTTACCTCCCCCAAAACAACCCCAAACAATAAAGCTTTCTTTTTCAGTTTCTTAAAAAGTCATCCTTCCCTTCACCTAATAAAGCTGGAAAATTGACATTACCTGTTTATTAACCTACACTAACAAGGATGCCTTGCCTTACAACTAGGCTCATAAAAGTTTTATTTCTGTTCTCTAGTAGTTCAGTATCACTACTGCCACAGAGAGCTTTCGCAAACTCTATAATCCCCCTTTTTACCCTTTCATATTCTAGGAAAGGCTCAGGATTGTAACACTGACAAAAACATTTAATATCAACTTTACCAATACCTTTTAAATCCTTTTAAGAGGGAAAAGGATCTCCAGATAATCCATTCTTCCCCCCCCAGAATAATACAGTTCTGAAACTAAACATGTTTTTAAAAATACCATGGGCTTTAAAGAAGAAAGATCTAACATGCACTGGACCAAAACATTCCAGGAAGCTGATTCTTATCATCATATTTTCAGTAAAGCCGATCCCTTTATGTAAAATTTTGTTTAGCTAAATTTCAACTTAATCATGAAATATTTGTCACTGCTAAGAATGAATTAGCTGTACTGCATATTCTAGTGAGAGTTCCAATCTTGCAAACAAAACTTTAAATGACTTTAAAAAAATAGTGGGTTTTTTTATTTTTTCTGCATAAGACATAAATACACATACAACCTTTTATTGCATTACACAGAGAAATGCAAAACCACGAGAATTAAGTTATTGGGTGGGATGAAGAGCTATGCATTAGTATTCGTCAACACAAATGGTCCTTATCTAATTAGCCACCAAGACATCAGGGAGCTAGTCTACCCTAATTTTCAAGTTCCATTACAATCAATGGTACTTCCAGGATACATTCTTCCTGTGACAGGGATCTCAGACAGATGAGTGTCTCAGCACCTAAAGCAACTCAGAACCTCTGAGATTCTCCTAGACACTTGGTTCTACCTAGATGCACAGCTGGTAGGAAGAGAAAGCTAGGTGATAAGATTCTTGCATTAATTTAACGTATCGTCCCTGAGTTAATAATACTAAAAGAAGAACTAGTAAAGCAGTTAAATTCCCTCCTCTTCTATGTCTTCCTATTTCAGAGTGAACAGTAGAACAAAAACATCTGAGGATTTTTGTGCCTCTGTCT
Source organism: Struthio camelus (assembly GCF_040807025.1). Lineage (NCBI taxonomy): Eukaryota > Metazoa > Chordata > Aves > Struthioniformes > Struthionidae > Struthio > Struthio camelus. Next base: position 15,488,319 of record NC_090949.1, read on the forward strand.
CACATTTCTGTATTAGTTATTTTCTTTTTTCATGAACAGCTGTATAGGAACCCACATGAAGCAAGCAGCAAGGGCAAAAGCAAAAGTGGCTGTTATTAAACAGAGGAACAATGAGATATTTCAGCCTAGAATATTTGAGAGTTAAGAACTGCACAAGTTTGTTTTAAGGTTCACTCAGAATCCAGAGGAAAAATATTGTATGTTCTAGCCCTTGTAATCTTTTCATACTTGTTCTGTCATAGACATTGTCTTTTTTTTCAGTTCAGGGAGCTCTTTCATGTCTTTAATTACACAGAGGAATACCAAACATGTCCATCAATATCCCCTTCAATATTAATTCTTTTGGCATCTGTAGTTCTACTAATCCAGTCATTCACGTTTGTTAAATCTGGACCCAGAACAATTACATTACTAATCTTTTATTTTAATGAACCAATCATTATTTTTAATTGATAATGTATACTGCACATAAAATTTAATGTGAGCCTCTACATTTAGAGACTGAGGAAAAAAGGCTGTTGTGACCATTGTGACAAAAACTTTAGCAGGTGCTGGAAGAATCTGAAGACAAAATCTGAACTTAACAAATATGGTTTAAAATATATATGTTGTTGTTCTTTGAAATAAACAAGGTTGAAAAATGCAGCATCCGGTACAGCACAGCATATATGGACCAAAAGAAGCCAATCTTCAAAGCTATTTGGGTGCTTAAAGTTTCAAAGAGGATATTAGGCACAAAGGTATTTTTGAAAATCTCAGTAGGTTCTAGTCCACATCTGAAGGAGCTTAACAAGTATCTGGCTTTAAGTCCCTACTTTTACAACTGTTACTTAGGCTTCACTCTTCCTCATGCAAATAATTACAGTGATTTCTTTGGGAGTAGTCACATAAGCAAGGCATACAAGATTATCCCTATACCTTTGGTTCTACCATACACAGAGCTGGACACTTGCAACAATTGCAAATACTCTCTTTCAAATTTTTAACAGTGTAACTTCAGGACATCAAAAATAACTGCAAATATATGAATTTAAAGCACACCAACTGTTCCACACAAACTTCCTATGTAAACACTCAGCCTGTGGTATATGCCGGGTAGCTTATTTCATTTTTAGGAAGTTTGTTTCTCAATGAACTATACTTCCCTATGCTTTATCTTTTCAGTAGAATGGTCCCAATCTGAGTGCAGGCCATCACTAATCCTGCGCACTTTGTGTTATAAAGATAGCTTGGTTACACAGCTACAGCTGGATTTTGCAAAAGGCGTTTCAACTGTCAGTGTCACCAAGGATTCTGTATGTGATTTTCAACAAATGCCTCAAACAGTAAGGCACAGATATAAGAGTATTTCAGTTTCATAATTAGTATCTTTAGTCCAGGTCTACAGATTGCAAGATGAGATGTGCCCTACAGAAACCAAACGTCTGCCTTGAGGTATTTTTCTTGTTGAAAAGATTTGGAGTTTGTTTGTTCTAGTTTGAATGTAACCGAAAATACTCAGCTTTAGTCATTCTGAGCATGGTACTGGCTCAATGCCTCCACCTTCATCTTCACTTTCTCTTGCCTATACTGGAGGAGAGAGTAGCTGCGGATCAGATTCACCTCGAGCAACTTTAGTTACTTAAAATTCTAGGCCTCTCTTAAAGGACACTTGTCTAGGTTCTGTCTATAGCGTAAGGAGAGAGATAAGAAGGGACGAGACTTTCTCCGGAAGTCTTTCTCTCCTTTGCTAACTACAGAGGAAAAGTGGACAAGCAGCTTATGCCAGACACTAAACTTCCTATTGCCTGACTGTCCACTAACTGTTCTGAACTGTCCGTTACAATAGGGTTTATACAGAACCCTCAATAATTGCTGAGCTTCAAGATATTTACAGCTTCATACGTACTCCAGGAATCAGCACACAGTCTGTGACCTCTCACTGTTTTCCCCCGAATCTCTACGTGCCCAAAAGCACTACAGTGCAGAAGAAACCCATGCTTTTATTTCTCATCCTCCCATTCACTTCTTGTGAAACTGAAGATAGCATTTATTTTCTTATCTCTGTAATACACATAATATCAACTGCTTTAAAGAAATGTACAGTGGCTTAACTGCAACATGCTCTGAAATCTCTGAAAGATGCTTCAGAAGAGGAAAGGATTATTATTCTGCAATCCATATACAACAACATATTTTTAAAAATTATGACAAAGATGCATGTTGATATATCCTAGGAGGATAGTTCCAAACCTTAGAATTCTTTATTTTTTTTTAATACAGAAAATCTTTGCCATTTAAAAGAACCATAATCAAAGCAGCAAAGTGGAGATATACATATAAATAGCTACCTCCTTTGGAAGCAGATGCTCTCTAGGTAGAAACCACAACAATGCACGAATCTAAGCAGTAGGTTTTTCATTTCTACCTTAATAAAAAAAAGTTTAATTTTGTTGAAGTCTCAGTTTTAAATAGCTGGCAACCATTACATTATAAGGAATAAGTAGAGTATAAATCTTCATTTTTTTGGAAAATTTTCCTGTCCTACAAATGATGTTCTGGCTTCATAAACAAAGAATTCTTAAAAAAAAAATTCATTATCCATAATTGTCCTATCTAACTAAAAGAATTTAAATTTAAAATCATCTTTGATTCCACATTGGCTTGTCCAAATTGCATAAAGGACATTTTACAAAATAGGTTTTAACTAACTTTCTCATGCTTAAAGCAGATAATCAAATAGTGTAATTTCTATTTAATGCTGATAGCATGAAAATAAGAGTTAAATATCTTTCTTCTCTGGATACTTTTCATTGATTTTTTAATTTATCTTCAATAGCTAGGTAATAAAGTTTCACAACATAAAAAAATTAAATGTATTTTGATATTCACATAGTAAGCCAAGAGAACTGGATTGAACTATAAAAGGCTTTTAAATAAACTAGTGTTTGCTTTTTTTTTAAAGTAATAAAGGGTACAGTTTCATTTTCACCATTAAACTACAGGACAGCAGAAAAATTGAAAATAATTAAAATTATTTTCAGCCATTCTGATATAAAATTAAAAGCTTAAATACCAGAAAGATGTTACCAAATGAAATATTATTTTACTTTCACTAAATTGAGTTATGAATATTGATAAACAATTTTTAAAATAAAATATAAAAGAGATCTATGATACTTTATGCAAATTGCCATGAAGGTTGTGCCAATCAGTCTGACATTTGAGTTATATGAAATTGTGTCAGGTAAGGATCTTCATATTGATCTGCTAAGCTGAAAAGCAATCCTATACACAGATTCCAGTTTTTAGTTTTAGTATCTTAGTTCTTTGATGAGAACTCTTTACACATGAAATTATTCTTCCTGCTATCACTCTTATGGTATTTGGTGTGTTCTAATTTAATATCGCACAACCTACCTGATATATTTCATGCTGCTCGTTTCTACAATTTCACTTCTATCACGCAACAAACTGCATTTTACCTAATGAGTACATTTATTAAGTTTACAGTCACCATTCTATTGAATCCTAATATATTTGCATTTAATAAAAATAGCAAGGACATGCCCCAGTTATGTTAATAAAACATAGCATCAGTTAGGACCAGACATTTTGAAAACCACTGTATTTTTTAAATTGCATTCATGCAAAGAATGAGATAAAACCATCTCCCTGTTTTTTTTAATTGGTTAGTTTAATCCATAGACCTGTCACATAAGAACAGAACTGTCAGAATGTTCACACTGCTATCAAAGACATATTGATTGCAAATAAACACAATGTTACCATTCCATTTAGAAGAGGTAGAAATGAAATAGAATTTTTTTTTTTTTTAAACTGTAACCACATATCATGACATACACACGCAGTATGCAAATTCGGAGTGTTTATTTCTGTTTTTTCTCGTCATGCTTCTCAAAACAAAACCTAAAGTATTTTTCTAGAGGGGTGATGGATCATTACACATATATTGATAGAAAAATATACCTTCTTTCCTCATGGCCAATAAGTACCTCTTCAGCTTTTCACAATAGAGTGTTTTAACTTTCAGTGACTAATGCTCAAGATAAAATAGAAAAGATCTAAAATTAGGTTTGTGTTGGCTTAGTTTCAAATCTTTTCTGCTTAATCCAATAAAAAACATAAAAATATTTTGTTAGAAACTTTCAGAACACTAGTCATTTTGAGCTGGAATGCAAATCCTGCATAAATCCAAAACTTAGGTGATAATTTCACATGAATTGATGTGGACTGTTTTTAGCTGCCACTGTCGTTGAGTGAACAAGTCAGGCTGTCTGACAAATATTTGATTATTTTTACTTTTAAATAGAAAATAATTTATACAACATTGCTGAATGTAAGAAATCTAAAAAAACCACCCTCTATACCTAGATTAAGATTGCAGTGCTTTTCAATAAATTTCAGTTGCACAGATGAAATTAATAGAAAACATTCCCCCCCACCACCACCACCCCGGTAAATCATTAATTTGAAATCACATTATCACATTTCTGGCAGGCTTCCTTCCCTGCTCTTTTGAAGCCGAGGGTCAGATACACTGGGAAACAAGTATGTAATAGTTATTCATAGATCTTAATCTTACTTTAACTTCATTGACTTCTCTCAGTGAAGAGTTTTGCTCCATATATCTTAACTATAGGTTATACTTACATTCTACCTTGAATAACACACAAAGATACGTAACATCTAAAGAAGAAATTTTTATAAATTCATGCCTAAAGGCATGAAACAATAGGTCAAAACCAATTCTCAGTTACACTGAGGTAAACACAGAGTGAATCAGCTGGCTTCAGTAGTCACACTAGATTTCTATTTGTGTAAATAAAAGTCAGATTTGTTCCATATATCCATATATCAACATTCCTCGGGGTAGGCAGTTATTACAGCAGATCATATAAAAGCTTTTGCACATCAAAATAGCAGGAAAGTGTCATAAACAAATCATTTTTGATGGATGAGCTACCCCTATGTACCAAACAGAAATGAGATATCCTTCCGTCACTGGAGCAGAGTTCCCAGATATAATGCTGCTTACTGCTCAAATGCTGGGCAAGGGTTATTTAATGACTAAGTCCTCACATTTGATGTAGCCAAAGTTACACAGGAAAATCTTTGCCCATTCAAGACATCTCCCCAGTTTAGTCCCACTGTTGCAGATATCGACTCTTATCTTAAACTCAGCCAAAACATTTTCTGCTTCCCATAGATTTTAATTTTCCAATGTGCTGCAAAATTCTGTATTCATGACACATCCATTGCCTTATATAATCAATTACAAGAAAATACAGGTTTGTAAGAGCTGATATACAGCCATTGAGAATTCCTGGCATCTTGGAAAACACAGTAGAAGATTAGGTTACTGGTGCATAAAAGCTATTTGACATCTTTACTTTGGGAAAGAGAATGCAGCTTAGATAAGGGTTAGAGGAAACATCAAACTTGGAGAATGATAGTTTGGCTCCCAGGTTTTCCAGGCTGGCCATATCATAAAGAGCTTCTCACAGGGGCTTACCTTTGAGCCTACAGTCACAAAACCACATTCTATCTGCACATCATGACTAAAATTGTTCACTAAGTCAATATCGAAATAAAACTGTGGTATCAGCAACTACACAGCAAAAATTCAGATATTTGGTTAAATGCTTTAATCCCCAACTTCTAAAAATCATATTAAAATCTTAATCTTTCTGAAAGAAAATGAATTTTTTAGCTCTTACTATTGTGAAGAAACAGCTTTAGAATGTGAAGTCTAAGACTTACCCAAAGGAAAAAAGGAGAAACCCACCAACTATTTGAAATTTCATGACTGTTTGATGAAGCTTGCAAAACTGGTACTTTAAATAAGATTTCAATTTTGTCATTTTCTGACTAGCATGATTTTGTATTAAAAAGATTAATAACAATTTTTAAGTATTAGTCCATTGGCAGAACATAGAAACAGAAAACCAGCTAAGTTATTCACGTTAACCAGACTTCATTTCCAGTAATACTTCAGTTAAGATTTTTTTCCCCCCCTTATCCCCTAAAAGCATGCTTTCTACTTTTCACATATTAGAATCAACATTACATTCCATCTGGAATTTGGCAAGATTTACATTTAATGCACTTGAGGAAAAAAAACAGAAGCTAACAGCAAATAAACAACATCGGAAATGGAAGGAAGAATGAGTATTACATCAGCGATACAGGAAAATTACCCAGATTGTTCAGCTATCACCCCATGCAACTGAGGGTTTTCAATTGTCCCCTTTCAACATCATCTTAGCACATTTCAGATAAAGTAACTAGGTATAAAAAGATACCTTTGTGGATTCTGGCTCTTATTTTCTGGAGGCAAACTTCACTTTCTTTTTCTCTGCTGATTTGTTCACACTTCTATTTATTTCCTTTTCTTTCAACGTTGGAAAATGCTGGTGCAGATGGGTCACTCTTTCTACAATTTAATGGCTTTCATGAAAAGGTAGTTCTGCCAAAGTCTCGTAAAACTGCATTATCTCCAGGTTTACTTGATCACAAAGCTACATATGACCTTCCCGTTACAAAAACGTTATGCTCTGTTCCTACCATATATCTTATGATGGTCCTAATTCTCTATTTCTTGTCATCATTTTATCTTTAATCTTTCCTTTCCTTCTCCTCAGAATTCTAGTTCTAGTCACTTCCATTCTTTCACTGCCTAATGGCAACCGTCCTTCTCCATCATTTTGGATCTCATATACATTAAGTATCCCATATGCAGATGCAACAAGACGCCAAGGGCAGTACATAAGTGTACTGAGTCACATAAGCTGATGCTACACATGAAGAAGTAGGTCTCAACAACTTATTGCCACCCACAGACTAAGCTGAAAGTTAACCCAATGCTACTTCCATAACCTTCTGAGATATTTCCTTCAAATTATATTTTCAATTCTCAAATGAAATGAGAGAGTGCATCATGCTTTGGATGATCTCAGTGTAACCATACAGGGTTGGATTTTCAAAGGCGTTTAGATAATTTAGGAGCATGGGTCCTATTAAGAAAATTAAGATTTCTTTTTTCACAGAATAGTGGAGGTTGGAAAGGACCTCTGGAGACCATTTAGTCCAACTCCCCTGCTCAGGCAGGGTTACCTGGAGCACATTGCCCAAAATTATATCCAGATGGCTTTAATCTTTAATCTTCTTCAACTCTTTCAGCATTAGCCCCTACCCAAGTTTCATTGGCAATATTCTTTTTTTAAATAATTTGATAAACATTGAAAAATAGATAAACTGTTGTGCTTTAAAAATCAAGCCATTGACTCTATGTTAACTACATTCAATTTCGAAGTCCAGTTTCAGTCATCTAACTGGACATTTTTCCCCCCTCCCCCCATAGAAGAGACTCTGATGGTCTTCTCATAGATATTGTCTCAGTATCACTTTTTTAATGTTAGCTACCTGTGGATAATTTGCCAAAAGACTTTTCCAATTTTGTTCACAAAAAGTTGAAGTATAAAATGCACTGGAACTCCTAAGAAGTACTAGGACTCTTCCCTACTTAATATAAACGTTATGTCACTGTAATTAACTCATAAATCATGGTGCAAATCAAAACTTTGCTCACTTATTTTCTACTGTCCAGACACTGACCAAAAGAAAATGCACTAACGTTCACTCTACAATAACTATGAAAAGTGACCACACCGCACTCAGTGCCAAGTCTACAGAAGTGAACTAACAAGACACTGAAAAGCTTAAGAATGGATTTTTTGCCAAAAAAGTAGGTGACTCTACTTCGTTGTACTTGCAACTTATTCTGGATGGTCAAAATTGGTGGAGTTAACGAAATACTTCTCTTCCTCAGGCTCTAACATTTTGAGGTGCTTTCCTCCAGACTCTTTTAAATAATGGGGGTTTTTTTGTTTTGTTTTGTTTTTTACTTTGCAGAAAATTCAAATTTTCCTTAAGGAAACTAGGAACTCCCTAGCTCAGATGCTTTTTACTTCTTTTAGAAAAGCATTTGCGGATATTTAACCCAATATTATAGAGGGGAAAAAAATAGAGCACTGCAATGCAAAGCTTGTTTCAAACATCCTTAAAGATAACTTTCTGGCAGTCTTGAGCAGAACTATTAATTGTCAATTCAGTATAACATTAGATTTCCTTAAACAAGATTTAGCAATAGAACAGAACAAATCAAGGCACAGAGGAAGATACTACAACATAAGCCTCCCAGGTTTTTACACTTAGATCAAAGGGTATTGATTTATAATTATGATGAGGAAGGCAGCGGAAAGGAAAACAGGAGGGACTTTAGTATTGAGTTCAGTGACAGGCCTGATTTGCTAGCTAAGAGTTTCACCAAATAACAACAAGGCCATTGACACTGTAAGAAACAAGCATTGTCTTCCTTCTCCCAACCTAACTGTAACGTTAGCAACTATGTTACTGTAAACACATGAAACCACACAGGAGAGAAAACCTTTCGTCTCCCAACACAATCACAGAAAAACATAAGTAAGAAGTTGGAGAACCAGACGAAGTATAGCAATGAAGATGGGTGAAAGAAAAGTAAGGTTTCCACTGTATAGCATAGCGTCCTGTTAGTCAAATCTAAACAAAATCATCGCTGTCTCCTCTCTTTTAAAGATGCAGTTCACAAGCAGGGGGCATCGAAAAGGTGACAGTTGCGCAGACCATTTTTAAACTTAAGTTACTAAATTGCTCCCACTCTGAAATCTTGGTAAGCGAAAAAAAGAAATTTGAGAGTAGCCTGGAATTCTACATTCACCACTGAATTCTCCTGCTGACACTTGAACTTTCACAATTCTTTTCTCTTTCACTTTACAAAAACTTTTTTTTTCTCCTCAGTACCATATGAAAGAGCTATACAGTGGGGCACACTGACTGATGTTAATTCAAAGTGGAAATTAAAGTGATAACATGCCAAGGAGTGTCAACCCTCAAAAAGCAAACTTATCTAGAGGAGAGAAAAGTGATCATCATTAGTCATCCTGAAAGCTGTTTTGAATTCGGTATTAAAACAAAGAAACAAACAAACAAACAGTTACCATCAAAAGTTTTACTCCATATCACAATTCTTCACATCAATTCCACAAAAGTTTTCTGATGACAAAATTGTTTGATGTAAAATATGCAGAATTTCCTGACAACTTTTCCTTTAAAAAAACATTTTTTTTTAAGTCATTTATTTCTTTAAAGAGGTATTTTGTTCAAGACTGTACTAACCCACTGAAAGCAACCAAAAATGGCTATGGAAATGATTATGAGTCTTACTTTTTTATTGTAATTTAGCTTAGATACAGAAGAACTCATCATAAGCAAATGAAATTTAAAAAAAAACAAAAACAGACAGGTACTTTATGTGGGCATAAGAAGCATTTTACCCTTAAAGATCATTTCAGTCTTAAATCTTAAAATTATTTTTCCAAAACAAAAGTGTAAAAATGCCTAAAAATTTTGCATAAAAGCTCTGAAAATCTTGCATATTTCTTGAGGAATATTTAATCTACTTCTCAAACAAGTTGCATAAGGACAAAAATGAAGCCAATAGTGCAGCAGCTGTTAGTCTGCATTCAAAGGTGGTCGAACAGGGCAGACAGCAGTGCAATGCAGAACAGGGAGGGTAAAAAGGGATTGTTTGCTTTCACGCAATAAAGCTTTGCTGTTAGAAATGGTATTAAGACACTGAATAAAGACAAATTTAAAACTCCCATATTACATCCCCAAACCTAGGTTTCAACTCCTGCTCAAGAAAAGCTTCCTGGAAACAAGCAGGGCTTCAATAGACTAGCATATTGGTTCTCAAATCTAGTACTAAATGAATTTGGGGAGTGCATACGACTTAATTTCAATTTTTTCATGTCAAGGTATTTTGACTGGATCCTCTACGGTACAACAATTCTTCCACTCCTCCCAAATGTGTTTAAAAAAAAAAAAGTATTTTTCCCCTCTTTCTGTCACACATTATCTGTGAAAAAAGCAGGTTTCTATCAGCAAGGGTATATGCTGACTTTACTAGAAGACAATCAAGGCAAAAAAGATTAGGCTTTCATCCATAAAGAAAAAGAAACATTTTCTTTATAGGTCATAAAACATTCAAGAATAAGTTTTGCTAAAATGACCATGTAAAGACTACCAAATTGATTAATTTTTTGTACATATTTAATTCAGATAACCACATTTTCACTCCTTGTCCTCAGTAGTCCCCTGTCATTCAGGCTTTATGAAGAACAGACTTACGGCTAGATAAACATAACCTGGCTAAGAACAGCTGGTAACACAGACATTACCAGCTTTTGTGCCTTCTTTTCAAAAGTGTTTTTTTTGTTTGTTTGTTTTAATTTTCCTCCTCTCAGTGGCAAGGTTTCTACAGTTTAAAAGAAAGCAGCAGCCATATAGACAGTCTCTCAAGGAAAGGTTTTATGAAGTAGTGCGCTGAACCTAATAGAAACAACATTGAATAATTTCTCAAGGAACAATGCCCATCACCAATTTAAACCTCAGAGTACGTGAAAATATCTAGATAGCTATCTAAGGGTGAAATACACTTCCGCCACGCAGAAACCAAATAATTGTGCTCTGTGGAGACAAAATACCAAAGCGTAGGATATCTGAATCAAGGCCAGGGCAACAATGCTGCTTATGGTCAGGTGAATGGCAGAGGCTGCCCAACAGAGTTGTTGGATCACATGTGAGGACCTCAGATGCCTCTCCAAACAGTCCTGTGTGCCTGCCAATTTTCCCATAGATTAAAGAGTCTTCCCCATCAAACCATAGCCTCCCTTGTCCCCACTGCATCCAGCAGGCATAAGGGTTTTATCAGCCTTCTCAAGCAAATTCACTCTGCATGCATACTGTGGCTGGGCTAGGAAAAAATACAAAGAAATACTGTAAGGAATTTTAAGAAATAAAAGACATCCCAGAAAAGATATTCCAAGTATTGTAAGATTTATGTGTTTAAAATAATTTTGTTCCTTACCCTGTCTGAAACATTTTAGAAAATTAAATGGAAAGCATGACAGGTAGTGCGTAACGCAGTACAATGGGACTCAGGAGCCTGGGATACCGATTCCTCCCTGTAAGTTTCCCTCAGCTTCTTTTTGGCTTCCTCCTCCAAACACCTGGGGGCTGATCACTAAGCTAGTCAGCCAGGGACTAGCTCAAATTCTGCATTCGTGTGTCACCCAATGCAGTTACAATGGAAGCTCCTGGGAGCTGCACTGAAAAGCTCCAGCAATTTGACAGCACCCATGTTCATATGTGCCTGTGACACTCTAGCACAGTTCTAGAGTGAAAGGTTCCTTATAAAACATGTCAGTGCAGAGCAGGAGTACAGGCTTTCACCTCACCTCTCTGAAACCTGACAGCTGACCTTTAACTTTTAACATTTCAGTTATAGAACCAAATTTCCTAAATAAAGATATATTTCTATGTCAATGACATCTCAACCAAATACAGTCAAGTGACAGTGAGCATCCAACAATATTTTGCATGCTATGCAGGACACAGATCACATTAAGGCAGAGCCCAATCTGAACAATAGATTCCCGTGTAGAAAGGGGGAACAGAATTTTCTAGGAGGAGAAAAAAAAAGGAAAATGTAAAAGAAAAAACAGAAAAGAAAATGAAGTACAATCAATGCATAAGAAGAGGACCTTCTGTGCTACAAACATAATGCCTTAGATAAATGTTACGTATGTGTTATTTGTTCTAACATGGAAGATAATGATTTCAGGTTAAAAGAAAAAAAGTTTCGTGTTTAAAAATTTAAAAGACATCAAGGATCTTTTCCTGATGTGTTTGTCTAAATCTCAAATCCTACTGTGAAAATCTATACAGTAGACAATGTTGAGCAGAGGAGAACTGAGTTTTCTTTCTGTCAAAACAGATGAGAAAGTGTCAAATGCAAATCCTCCAAAGAGTAAGGCCCTTACAGCCAGACAGTAATCTCTAGATATTACCTTAACCATCACACTTTGGTCTTAATTATACCTGTAGAGCTTAACAGAGTGGCATAGGAGCAAGACAAATGAACCCAATAATACAAGAATATATAACTGAATCTTCAAAAAAGTCAGTGTTTTAGGCCAAAAACTTTGCAAAAGATTCGTCTGCTGAATCACATCACTGGGAATCATCAAAATGTTTTCCTTGTAAAGTAGCAACTGCTTTACAATCAATAAACCTGGAAGCATCCCACAAAACAGTTATGGAGCTACCCAAAGGATAACAGCTTGTTCTTACACCATCTTTTTTACTTCTCTCATTTAGGATTCATGCTCTTCTTTTCAGGAAGGGCTGCACTGACTGAGAATACAAAGCAAAAGTCTTTGTAAAGGGGTAATAGTATTGAAAAGGGTAAAAACAAAATAGCCAAAGAAAATCACAAGAGCATGGCTCTGCAAATACTGCCCGCTCTGTTATCCATACCCTAGTGTTCTCCAGGTGCCTCCACTGTCCTAATAAAAATCACTGGTCCTAAAACAGAGTTGAAGTCCATCAGAGTCCGATTTCAGCAAAGAAAAAGATCACTCTATATAGGATTCTTCCAGGCATCCGCTAAAACCCAGAGGCAGAAAAACAGATGCAATGATATTTGATGAAATGGACAAATAATTTGTAAATGTATGTGATTTTATCAAATTTTGGATTTAGAATAGGAAGTCTCCCATTCCAATATTTTCAAAATAATGGCTTTTTTAGTTCTAATAAAGACGATTACAAAACTTTACTTGACCCATATTTGTGCCCCGTAACATGTAAATGCTAAGTTCATCAGCAACTTGTACTTTCATTCTAAGCTTCTCATTTTTGAAATTGCCAACCTAAAAAGCCTTTTTCTCCCATCAGAGGTCTGAAACGTAGTTACTGACTTAATAAAAACAACTGTTTTTCTACCTTAAAAATTTTTCATATTTCAATATTTCAACTTTCAATATTTAGGAATTTTCAATATTTTTAATAGAAAGTCAGCATTTTGCCTGGAGAGTAGACATATGAAAACAAAAATGATCTAATATAAGTAAATATTTTTGATTAAGTTCAGAATTTGGTATTCATCATTGAGGACAAAAAGTAGATACTAAGAGAAATATTAAATTACTTCTTCCAAACAGACCAAAACTACTTGGCAAAAGTAGAGTTCTTTTAGAATAATTACCACCAGCAGCCATTTGGTAAAGCAGCAATTATTTCCTCTAACTTCTATGTTAATAACCTTTTGGGGAAGCACACTTAATGTGCAATTTCTTTAATAAAATGCTTACATAACAAATTTTTTTGATCTAAATAGAGTTCGCTAGACAATTTTACCAATTATGTTATGCTCAGTCAAGGTGGCTGTAAAGCTCTAATGGCAGGAAACATTGTAGTAGCCTCTCCTTCCCATCAATACAATCATTAAATAAGCTTTTCAGAGGTTAAAGATTCTCTAAACACAATTTCTCTTATGGAGAACATGGTGTGCTTTTAAAAACAGACACTGAAGATTGTTGACTGAAGTGCATAGCACTGTTTATAGGAAGTCTTCTGATTTGTGATTTATTTTATTCTTTTGTTAATTTTGTAGTTGTTACTTAAATTATTTTTCCAAGAAACAGTTTTTTCCCCCTCTTGTAAATACCAAATATTTCCTCCTAATCAAACAATTTAGGAGCAATATTTTTAGTTACCAGAGTTGTTAATTACCAGCTACTTTATGAACTGGCCTTTTAGCATCACATGCCTTGGCAAAGAGATTTATTTGGTTCCTATAAAAATCATGAAAAAGGCACATGCTGATTTCAGTAGGAGCTGGATTAAGTCTTAAATTGTATGTAGTTTTTTGTATCAAGAAATGAAGCAATACTCAGTTCCTTTTGTCCTACACTGATCACAAGATCTGCTGCCATGTGACGGTTGCTATGGTCCAAGAAAATTACATTCTGCCTTGAATATTTTGAATGCTCTTTTTCAGGAATGGAACCTTTTGCTTTTTCTGGTTATTCTCATCTCTCCTGTTTTGCTTAAATTAAATATGAGTCTCACTGTTATTAGAATGGCGATGCTATGCATCTACAAGAAAAATTTTGTGAATCTATTGCCAGCATCTCTCTGCTTCCTTTTTCTTTACACTTCCATTTTTAAGAAGAAAAAAATTGTAATTTCATAAACAGAACATAAATACAACACACAAGCTGTTACAGAGCAGAAGTGTGCTCTCACCCTAAAACTCATATTATAATGAAGCAAATCACCATCCATTAATTTTTAATAACAAAAAGGAGAGTTGTATCAATATAAAACTGAAATTTTTCCTACATCCAATAATGGTAATTTTTCTTGTCAAGAGTAATTACATTTTACTCCATTATGGACTTCATGCAGATTAAGAGAGCTAAAAGCAAAAAAGGTCATTTTACAGAAGCATAAACTATGTTTAACAATTAACTGGCTCCCAGATTGACAGGAATAGAAGTGCTGGAAATAAAATGAGTAAAGCACTAGTAATAACTGCACGTCTCATTGAAAAAATAATAGGTGGTTCCTTTGTGTTTTATCTTTGCATGGTATCCCTTTCATCATCTGCTAGCAGGAGTTCGGAGTGAGGAGTTACTATTGTTATTTTGTTATTCTGTTCATTTCTAAACATAAGTTTTGATTAACATGAAAATAAGGTTTGCATGACTAGAGACTGGAATATGGAACTTTACTGCAGAGGAAGCACCTGAGAAGTTCACACCATTACTCCCTGGACTTGAAAACACACTTTCTAGTGTATTAGTATTCTGAGTAAAGAAAATAGCCATGGTTTGTTTTCAAAACAAAGTGCAGTGAGCCACTAGGAGATTATATACATAGTCCAGGATACATATGTCACATCCTGTTCTAGGCACATCCTCCTCCTGGAAGAAAGAGGATACTAAAAACAGTGGAAGAATAGGAGTAGGAACATGATGCTTAAAATCATAGGGCAGGTCAGCTCAAGTACCTTCTCAATATGCTCAGAATCAAAAAGTATAGGCTGGAACGCTCCAGTCTCAAATGACTCTGAGACAATGCTGTCAGAGCTAAAATGAATTTCCATGTGATTTATGACAGCCACTTTGATCCAAGACCTCTTTACTGATGGTTTCTTTTGAGAATATTTGAAACAAAAATTACATATTTGCATTTGTTTCCCAATACATAAATACAAAGCTAATACTACAGTCTTCCCATATAAACAATATGTAGCAGTCAAATTTAGCAAGTGTTTGTGCAAAAGAAAAAGCTTTTTTTCCCCTAAAGATCTTTGCATTGAAGTGTGATAGCCTGGAAGGAAATACACGTGTGCTTATTTACAATCATATCAATAGCAACCTAGTACTACTGGCTTTTTATTGACATAGGAAGGAATTTTGCTTAGCACTTTATGCTTGTTTGTATTAAAAATCTATGATCTGTATTGCAGTACATTTGTATTCAACTTCCGCCATTTAAAGAGCCTTGACTTTAATCTGGGAAGTTCTTCAAATTTAAATAAAGTTAAGTTTGTTGATAGTGGATTAAGAATACAGTTGAAATGTGTGTATTTTATGTGCTAAATGTTAACCTAATAAAATGAAATTCCTTACAATTACTAGAATTTCTATCTAATATTTTATCCATACCGCTTTCTCAATGTAACAGTGACCCTATCTTTTATTTGTTTGTACTTACTGCTTGGTCATTTATAAAATAGAAGTCTTTTTCATTAAATTTCTCTATACATTTTATATGATAAGCACATGTTCAAATGAAATATGCAATCATATAGGAATCTAAAACCATGGTAGATATGATTGTATATGTGCAAAAACACTTCCTAAGTCAAACAAAGCACAACAGAATGTTAACGTATGCTATGCAGTCCTATTAGTGTAGCTGCTACCTGGATATTGTTCAACTGCAACACCTTTCCATAAGAACTAATTTGAAGTAATCATCACAGTCCCCCTTTGTAAACTGCAGAAAGTAGAATGTAATCTGAGTTTAAAGGATTCATCAGGAATTCTAGACAATTTTAACTTTGAATGCATTCAGTAGTGGACTCTCTTATTCTCACAAACATCCTAGAAAACTTAGAGCAAGTTAATGACAAAGAATTACCCTCCCATTGCTTTTAGCTCACCAAAATATTAGAGAGACAGAAAAAAAGGAAGTAATTGTGATGTGGCTCTCAATTCAAAGTCATTCTGAAATCAAAATGGCCTATTTTTGCATGGACTCATTTATGCAACCAAGACTACCACACTCTTGAAATGACTCACAAAATAATTCAATATTCTCCCTCCCTAGAACTAGTATAATGGTATCTCCACACAATTATCTGTTGCATAGTAGAAACATAGCATTCTAGCTCTCAAAGAAATACTCTTTAAAGATATATGCTGATACATAAGCTCAGGATATGAATTTCCTGGAGATATATCTCTCCTTCCTCCCCTCTCTCTCTCCCCTCAAAATATTTCCACAAACAATGTATGATACACAGCAGGCTGATTTTAATGAATTTTGGTAAGTTTCAAAATAGCAGCAGTTCTGTCAGAATAGTAATGCTCATTGTTCTTATTCTCTTAATTATAGAAAGAAAAATAAGTAAGTGCAAAATGAAACCAGCTTTAGCTTTCAGTTTCCAGTAATATTTTCTCACTTTCTCTCTATCTCTCCCCCCAAAACAAAAACAAAACAAAAAAACCAAACCAAGCTTAAGAAGTGTCTGACAGTAGAACTAGAAAACATTTGCTGTTAGAGAGAAAAGCAATATTTGTGTTTCTACACGCACTGGCCTGTTAATGTTGCTTCTGATACAGACAACGACCACCCATAGCGGTTACTGAAGAAGAAAAACACTACTATTGCCACTACACATATACAACGTTCCTGCAGAACCAAAAGCTGTTGTGGAAGGCTTGGTCTGGCTACAATAATGAGGTATATACATACTTCCATAAATGCAGCTGAATAGTTTTTTTCCAAGACCTGGCATATAAATGCAAAAGCAGTATCAAAAAAGCAGTTAAGTTTATCACTGGTTAATCCATTGATTCCAATGAATTTCATGGGCATTCTTGTAGATAGAGTTATACTGACTGATATTTTCTTGGCACAGTTACCATCTAGATAAATTACAAATCAGAACTGTGAGAGGTTTCAGTAAATTCCCATGATTCTCCAGTAATGGAAGCGAGCTATGGGATTAATCGATATTTTTAATCAGGAACTGTCATAGTACATTGATGCACTCGTTACGGCAAGTGTTAGGCCCCTGTGCTATTAAAACAAACTTTGTTGCGATTTTATCATGCCGGTGTTATAGATCAAAGGTACTTCTTTTTGACAATATTATAGACACATAAAATGTCACTCATGATATCAAACACCAATAATCTTACCTTCACAAAAACACTGTCCAGAAAGGGACAGCTTAAGAGAAATTTGCTTTAAGCACTGACAGATAGTTGAAGTTAACAGAGGCCTACAGTAAAATGCCATTAATGCCATAAAAACAGACGACTTTACCAACTATTTTACATTTGGTTTAGCAACTCTTCATTACAAAATGTTTCTCTTTATTAGATTTTTAATATGATTTTGAGGTTTGCTGCTAAAAAAAGTTAATATAATTTACATATCATAATCATATTTCAAGAATATCCTATTTCTTAAATATACCTAGTTTTAGCTCAGCATAATTAACAAGAAAAAAGTATGTATAATCACAATCAACATTTTCTTGTAAGCTCTGTAAATAAATTTATGAACATCTTTCAATTAGAACCATACAAAGCAATATCAAAACCTGGAAAACGCTGCAAAAAACATTTTTTCAAAGACATACAGAGTGCTGGTCATTTCATGACAGGAAAATAATAGCATTCATAAAATATTTTGAAATACTACTATGTATTGTAGAAAAGGGAGAACATCATCCATAAACAGGATTGGCATTAAAGTTGTAGATAAAAATGAAAAGTAAAACAATTCACGCAAAGAATTTGCAATAACAAATTTGCCTAAAACATCATTTTTTAAACCGCACTGAGATATAAAGAAAAAAGATTAGCTTGAGAATAGGACTATTCCACTACAAGCATTGTTCTAATCACACTTTATCCAGTGTCTAGCAGAGAAATCAGTCATCCCATGTGAAAGTGTTTGAAACTTATGGGGTCCCTCGAGTCAAAAGGGAATGCAAAGCATTCCTGCAATGGACTTCTGGAGCAGCTCACTGAAGGCTCATCCAAATA
This sequence comes from Struthio camelus, assembly GCF_040807025.1. Taxonomy (NCBI): domain Eukaryota; kingdom Metazoa; phylum Chordata; class Aves; order Struthioniformes; family Struthionidae; genus Struthio; species Struthio camelus. The sequence goes on from NC_090949.1 coordinate 15,506,558, forward strand.
GAAACAGCTTGCTGCGACCTTAGCAGCTGAAATGTCATAGTTTGCAACTATATTTCATCAATAATCTTTTAAAAGATTAAAGCCTATGCTCATAGTATTTTTTTCATTCAAGAAGTTGTATTTTCTGCAGGTGCCCAGACTAACAGAAATAGGGACTACTAGCACAAGAATTGGAGCATGCAGCCTTGAGTAACATTCTTAGACGTCAGTGATCAGTGTGTTTTGTAAAAAGCAGCTTCTAGAAAATCTCCCAGGAAAACTGCCACGTGCCATGCAGATTGCATTGGTTTCTTGTTTTAGCCACAAATCTAATGCTTAATTTACCCATGAACCATGAGCCTGAATAATCTCAGGGGAATGGTAAGTACAGAATACAAAGTCTTTCATCTCAATTAGACTGAATATAGAAACAGTAAGCAGTGAGTAACTTCCCATAAACAAATATCTACTGTCATTAAAGAGATCAAGTTTTGTCATTGTTACTCACACAGTGGGGCAAAGTAATGATTACAGAATGCAGATCCATGTAATTAGTATTCTAGAGCACCCACAGTTTGAATATATAACCCATAATGGGTCTGCAGGGCAACTACAATGATGGAATCAGAAGTGGATCCGAATGTCTCCATAAATCAGAAGCTGACCTAGATTTTGCTTAAGAAAATTTAAGTAGTAATAAAGTCAGCACCTACTTTGAAAAGTGGAACAACCTGTGATCTGACTTCAGGGCTGCGCAGGCATGCAACCACCCTTCAGCCTTACTGATAAACCTACTCCTGATTTGAACCACGTAACATTCCACCATACTTGTAATGGAAAATTGGGTCACCTTCATTGCACAGACAATGGCATTGACCACTTCCCAGAAAGGTCTCACATGTACAATGTAGTGAGACTAAAATAATAGGATCATTCCTATTTCAATGGCAAAGTGAATTAAGTCTCCTGCACAAATATCTCTGTACAAGTAATGCCCAAGACATTCTGAAAGAGTTCAGAAACACTGAGGTCCTCTTACTTAGAGAGCATTTTATTACTATTACTTATTACTATTGTTAAGACATTTTATAGAGGCTCAGTAAAACTTTGAAACAAAGAGTCATCATTGCCTAGATAAAAATATTTAGCATGAGATACTCTTTTCCTATTGCTACAGTTAAAAAAACAAACAGTCTTTATTTGCACATGTTGTTTTATGTGTATTAACATGCCCCATCTGAGGTAGCAAAATTTCTAACCAATAATACACAAGACAGTTTGCAATAGATTCATGAAATGTTGATTAAAAGTAGCATGAAGGTGCTGCAAGACCTATTTACAAAGAGAGAAAACAGTAATCTATCATTTCCCTCCATTTTGACTTTTCTGATTGAAAATAACTTCTCCATTTGCACTTTTCTGCTCTACTTTTAAAACATTCTTCTTTTCCTCCAGCAGTTTTTTTGTACTTAAAACAAAATTCAGTAGAAGGCAAAAAGCATTTGTCATTCAGCAGTTAGTAATCATGAACCCTTGCAATACGGCTTTCCCTTATTTATAGCTACAAAAAAACATACATGAAGAAGTTGTCTGTGAAATATATAAAAAGAAATTCTCTCTCCTAATCCCGAAATCTGCATCTTCAGCCTTTCAGTTACTACCCCGACACATAAACTGGTTTTGTTGGAAAGTACTGTCCCATGACAAAAACAATGATGCCCTAGTGATAGGTTTTTCAAAAGAAATTCCGAATCTCCTCCCGTTCCTTTTTAATTCTGAGGTACAAGCACAACAACATATTCCATCACTGTATCCCATTAACAAAGCTATTTTCCAAGCAGCCAAACCTTACATAACTCCTGTGGGGAAAATAATCTAATAGTTCGTCCCTGGATATTTTTTGAAATACCTCACTCTACTCTTTGAGGAACTTATCCTGCAAGTTACATGTGTTTTCTCCTTTCATTTTTCTGAATAACTGTTCAGAGAACTTTCAGATGAATGGGGCTTTTTCCAACTGATCAGTAAAGTTACTAGCATCAGGAAAGTCAGGGTCTGATTTTGCAATACAGTGTGCATATATATCTCCTGCTGATGTGAACAGACCTGTATCCTCTATGGTTCCTGGAAGACCTAAAGTATACTCTGCAAAGTACTGAAGAATACTTCGCATGCCTTCTTATAACAAAAGTCACCTCTGTTATTCATGGTATTACTCCAAATACAGGGAAGCGTGCGTGCATCAATAAGGCTAGGGGTGCGAGTGGAAGCACAAAAAATAGGGGGAGGGGAGAAAAAAACGCCTCACAAATAAAATGATTTACGGTGCTAAGCAAAGTCAAGTCAACGGACAAGGCCTTTGCACCACATGTAAAGACATATACAAATTGTGAATCTGCTTAATAGTACAGCACAGCTACCAAACACATACCATCAAGAAAACAGGTGGGAAGGAATCTGTGAACACATTGAGAACATGAAACTTTCTAATTGCATTGAACCAAATGCTAACCATAGCAAATAACAGCACAAACACCATGTATATGGAAAAGGTACGTCATTTAGAAAAATATATCATTGTCTGCACATAAGACAGTGCCCATGTTTTCATGATGATATTTTATTAAAAAAAGCTCCTTCTTAACATTTGTATTTGTACCAGTTCACATTACTGGATCGGTTTCTGTACTTATTTTCTATGAATTTCTGTTTCTTTTGATTTGCTTTTTACTGAAAGAGATAATCACTGGATTCTATATTCTCAAGGTATTGCCTAAATGTGCCTACTTTTTAAGCATCAAATTGAATCAGTTCATATGGCTTATCTAAAGAGGCTGTAAAAACTTTGATCTCGTTACGCTTCCTTCTCAGAGCAATGCTTGCCCTTCTCTTCTAGCAGAATTACGTTGTACACAACGACCTTGCTTTAACTTTCTCAAACTTTCAAGAAGCTCTACTTTGGGCAATGGCGAAGTGGCTAATATTTTTCATTATCCTTCAGCAATAGTTTTACTTGCCAAGATTCTAGCACCAAATACACATAAAAGGAAGTTTGCTATTGGAAGTTTGAGGTTAAGGAATAGAAAATATTAACTGTTTCAGTTTGTTTGAAAAACAAAACACCCCAACTGCACTATTAAATACTTCGCTAAAATCCAGTGTTTCCTTTCCACCTGTCAGTACTCCAATCTCCAACGCAATTTCATTTAGTTATTTAGACTACAGATCATTAAAACACAGCTGTGATTCTGAAGCACTTGATTAAGTTCTATCAGACAAATGGCACTTAAAAGGGGACTTGCAATAAAGCCTTATATGAAAAACAAAAAGCAAAAAAGAATCTAGGAAACTACAAGCTGGTCGGCCTTACTTTGGTTCCTTGGTAAATCATTGTAAAAGTCCTCTTGGAATACACTTCAGGCACTGGAAGGGGAAGGGCATTTGGAACAGTCGGCATGGATTTACCCAGTGAAAATGCTGTATCCAGTTCTGGACCCTGCTTCGATCAACCAGAACAAGTTCTATTTGGACTAGATGATCTCTTGAGGCCCTTTCCAACCTATAACTCCAATTCAATTCACACTAGGTTCAACAATATATTCTATAACTTTTATTTAATTAAAAAGCCATCAGTGACCTCTCTGACTGCTCTCTATCCTTTAAGTTTTTCTTCTCACCTGCATTTTAATGCTAGATATTTTTTCCCCTCATGATTGTGACTCCAGACTCTAATCTGCAGTTAATCAGATAACATTTTTTCTTTCTTTTCTTTTAAAATCTTCATCTTAATGTCTGTGCATTATAACCGCCAGGCAAAAGTATTATCACATACGCATATACAATTTCCCTGTCCATCTTTCAAGAACTTTTTTCCTTTACTATAGCCTTAAATCATGGCTTCTAATATAAACAAAGTGAAAATACTACTATTCGTTCAAATAATTAAATATCTCTATGCTACCATTTGCTTCTAGCCATTGTTCAACCATGTATTTCATTCATTAAAGATACTACGATTTAATCTTAGCACCAAAGACTTAATGATTTTTTTTAGTATTAAATGATGTACATTTCTACTCCACTGCAGATTTTAAAATTAACAATTGTAACCTGTTAAGAAGCAAGGCACTGAACTGGGATGCAAAACTATCCCAAGTATTCCCTCAGTCACATTCAGTTTCCATTCTGCAGTGAGTAAGTTTTAAATAATCCTCATTTAAATAATCCTCTATTTCACTCAGAAAAGATTACTTAAGTAGAGGAAAATTATTCCCCATGAAATGTTCAAGCTTGAATGTGAAGAAGAATGTATAGGAATGGTGGCATTATTTTTCCAAAACTAAACTGCTAGCAATCAAAATTGAAGCTTTTCAAGTACCACTGTAATTTATGAATACTGCAGGTACAATGGGAGATCCTAAAGATTTTCATATCTTTAAGCAAGCAGTGATCTTCAGATGTCACAGACCAGTCTGGATCTGAATAATCTTATCAGCTTTGTCATGAGCAGAGTGAACTGGCAACCACTTCAGTTTCTTGAGGCCAAGTTTCACTGCCAGGAAACTTATAGCACATAATTCAGGAAAGTGAGCCATGTTCCAAAGATAAACTGCTGACCTTCCTTGGCTCCTACAGTTTCGCAAAGGAGAAGATAATTTCCCCCAGAAGACAGTAAGCATAAACCTCATTTAAATGCTACGATTTGCGCTGTGGAGAGGTCCATTTTGTCTCACTGAATTCTCAGGAAAAGCACCTTAATGATTCTCATGATTCTACTTTGGGGCACATAACCTAATGCCTAAAACTAGGTGACATGGATATCCCTCCATCACTTCTAGGGCACAACATAACACATCTTGCAAAGCTTTCTGCTACCGGTTTCTTCATAAATACCCCAAGAACAGTGCAAATTCCTCTATATTCACTCCTGGATAAAATCTCCAACTGAACAGAACATTTTGTAAAAGGTAGTAGTAAAGTAAGTAGTAAAATTTAATTTTAAGTAGTAAAATTTAATTTTGACAGATCACAGTAAAAAAAAAAGGGGTATAAATAATCTTTTATTATATAAAATGCTTATGTTCTAGTTTATCCTCCCAGGCATTGTCCAGTTCTTCACAGAGCTTCTGACTTCCCTCATCTCTCTCAAAGTGGTAACCACTGGAAAAAAGTAGATACTAGTCAGGCTGGTCTTGTCCTAGGGTGTATTCACTTGACTCTCGACAAGTCAATTTATTAGCATCCCTTTTGCATTTCTCAAGCTAACACTCTCTTAAAAGATACCTCAAGTACCCCAACATTTTCTTCTTTTCAGTCACTACTACTTAAAACTTGCCTTTCAACTGCACCTGATGGCAGGAAGCTGGCTAACCATCTCATCAATACTGATAACTCTCTCCTCATACATGTAGTCATTTTTATCACTTATATCATGAGATCTGAGACACCCAGAACGCGAAAATTTAGTAAATAAATGGTTGAAGAACTAGTTGCACAAGCTAAAGCTACAATAAATGCTTCTAGCAGAAAAAATAGTTACTCAGTAACTCTCACTAGACTCATTCTAGGATAATTTCACTAGAATAACTTTATAGCTAGTTTCCATATTCATGAATTCAAAAGAGGCAATTTCAAATAAAGACACCAGCAAAATAGCATCATTCTTGCTTATTAGTGTCTCACAATGAGTTATACATAAATTTGATGAAATCCATGCTGCAGTGTATGCCTGCTCTATAGAAATGATTTGGAGGAGTGAAAATTCTTTTTCACATACTTCATGACTTTAGAGCTCTTTTTTTTATAAAGCAAGAGACCCTAAGAGACATAAAATGTATGCCAAATCAGCAACCACAGCTTTTTTAATATTTCATTTCCATAAGATTCCCCAAACTACTTTCTCCCAATTTCCTCTTCTTCCCAAAGTTCCAAATAATAATTTTAAAAGTTGGTGGTAAACTGCAAGACACTATTAGCTCTCTAACACTAGAAAGCAATCAACAGCAATCAATAACATCATAAAAGCAGACTCTTCACAAAAAGCCACATTCCAGTTTCTCACACTTAATGAATCAGCCCAGTCTTTCCCTGACAATGGAATACCAAATAGTAAAGAAACGAGTTGTTAAAAATGCAAATAATCATAGCATAATTAAGAATTTCTTCTCTACTACAGTATATTCTAAAGTGTATTCTACTTTTAAAAACTACCACACAAGAAAGTATTATACAGTCTCTAAATTACAACTAAGCAAATAATTTTCAATGAAAAATTAGCCTAGTTTTTAGCTTTAAAAAAAAACCTCACTGAACTGATCATACAGATTTTAATATTCTCAAATATGATCATTCCACAAAATATTTACAAAACTCACTGTAATTGCTGCAATTGAGTTTTTCAAGAGCATTACAAATGGTGCATTACTTTGTCTGAACTGTCAGGAAAAACTATGCGGACTCTAAATTACTTCCACAAATGAACTAATGTGCAGATACATCTACCACTAATACTCACAAGGATTCATTTAAGTTTCGTTGTCTACAAACAATTGTCCTTATGTCTTTGGAATGCAATTTCCATTATTACTATTTGTGTAAGTGAAACTCATTTGTGCAAATATTCACACAACCTCCCTCATTACATTGCTAGTGCATTTCAGCACTGATGGATAACATCTCTTTCTATTACATTCTGGTCCTCCATACAGCAGATTGTCAATGAAGTGCATCCGAATAAAGTAGGCACGCTCATTTTCATTGATGATAAGCTGGGATTTAAACAAGTAATTATACAGGTTTACAGATGTAATTCCCATAGCTCCAGTGAATTTTTTTCCTCTTTCTAGCCTATAATTGTGAAAGAGGAATTAAGCTTGTATTGATATATTCAGAACTTCATGCTGTTGGTCAAATCTTCAGTTTTACAGAATTTTTAACTTCCTTTTTACTTGCACTTTTCTTTTCTAAGATGTAGCAAAACACATAACTAGCTTTGCCAAAGACCGTATTAATCTTGAGTCCTCTCTCAAGAGCACAAATCCTTTGCTTTCATTCTCTTTTGAGAGCTCCAAGCCTATCGAATCAAGGAACTACATTTCAAGACAGAAGCAAGCAATTAATTTACTGACTTTAATTTATCATTTCCCCAGAAAACAAATCCTCGTTCACAAAACCACAGACAGCTTATACCCTGTCTTATTCCACTAAGAAATCTTTTAAAAATCAAAATTGGTAACAGATAATTGCACATGCAAATGTTTACTTATATTTCCTGATGAGATTTCCCCATTTTATTTAAATTATTTATTTGAAATAGATACAAGGTCAGCTAAATTCACACCCAGTCACACTAGCAAGCTACAAAAACAGAGGTTTACGAAAACATACCTAACAGACAGAGGCAAAGTTAAAATGTGTAAACTTGAAAGAAAAGAAAACTCACACATTCCTGCTACTAATATCTAGAAGAGCCTTTCTCATCAAATATCCATGTTTATTGAGCATAGCAACAAGGCTGAACACTGCACTACTGCATGCAGAAAGAAGAATTCAACTATTCAATACAACCAACCTTTCAAAGAAGAACAAGCCAACTATGCCAGAATTATTCCATTCACCAATGCTGAACTCAATACAGGAGACAGTAATATCTAATGATCAACATTCTTGAAAGTTGCAACCTGTTAGATTTAATAGCACCATCTTTGTTGTCTGAGACTGTCCACAGTTAAATCCATACTGGCTTGCAAGGCACATCCTAACCTGAAGCTTGACTGAATGGGGACCAAAGAAGTCACACGGTATCAAATATTTCTAGCCTTTGACATGGTATTACTTTTAAGGAAATCACATTGACCATTGTCTTCTAATGATTAGTTTGTAAAATTTCTTATTTTCAGGACTAATATAGCATGATGTTTCAGTTTTAAATTGTCCCTTCTTTAAATGAAGATAAAGATACTGCTATAGCTCAAAGAACATCATCCAATAGATGCAAATCTAATACTGTATGAGATTTTTCTCCCTGCTAGATTAATGAATCCCATGTTATTCTAATATATCTCTGCGCCGGAAGTACAGTCATTGTTTATTTTCTGAAAGATACATTCTACTTATTTTAAAAGTTAACAACTGAAGAGATCATTAAAAAATAAAGCAATAAGAATATAAGAACAATTTGACATCAAAAGGGATTAGAAATCGGCTTTCATGAATGCATAACACTACTGCATGTTCCCTGCATATCAACTAAGTCACTTCTCCTTCACCAGAAACAGAGTTCCTGAAATAGCAATTAGATAGTGTGCTAGACATTTGGAAGCCCTGAACATATTTATCTTTGTGAGTACTCTTCCCATAGAAAGCTATGTGAGCATTTACACAGCAAGAGAAAAATCAATTTGCTATGATATTCCTAAACACAGGAATCTTTTCCACTGAGAACAGAATGAATTCTGGGTATACCTGTCCCATGCTTTTCAGTATTCTCTTCATTCTTTTCATGCTGTTTTCTTCTCTGCTACTACCATTTGTTTTTTTCCCTTGTCCTGTTTACCACATTGCACATTTTTTTCTGATCTTTGCATCTTTATTTCTTGGCACTCACGTATGGAGCAAAACACACACTAGAACTTCAGCCGATGTTTGATTCTGCATATATTTATTTTGCCACCGCTGAAAGTGAACGTTTTCCCTGCTTGTAGAGTTTCCAGAGCCTAAGATCTCAATATTCTAGTTACTTTCTGCTCTGTACACATTTTGTGATAAATGGAAATGTGATAATACTAGTGGGTCTTCTCTTACATTCCTAGCTGTTTGTAGTGATCAAATGTTTCAGTACTTTAAATTAATCTTCTGTGACAGCACAGGCAAATATTTCTTAGAACATCCTGAAATGTGTAGAAACATGACTTTACCCCATATATATATTTTCCGATTTATTTTCAGTATGGGAGTTTTAACATTTCTGAACCTGTAAGAACACAGTAGTAAGAACAAAAGTGAAGGAAACAAGTCTGTGTGCATAGTTGATAATGCAGTTGCAAAATCCTTATTCTTTCAGGTTTCTTCTAAGAAAACTAATTTAAACAATTTTTTAAACTAAACAATCCATTCTTTTAATTCTTCTCATCAACCAGTCCAAAATAAAAAAAAAAAATTATACCAAATTCATTCCTAATGTAAATTTTTAAAAGACTGTGGGCTTACAGTAGATAATCATTTGGTCCGTGGGACTGGCATATAGCCTGCAGCAAAATTTTACACTAAACTTGCAGCAATGAAAGTGTAGTGCATGAAGCCACTGTTCTATCTAACCTCCTGTAAATGGGTGGTATGCACCTCTAAAGAGCAAGAGGTCTAGGAACAACTGTCTGAAACTATTTACAGAACCAGAACAGGAAAGAACTGTGCGTTTTCCTTGAGGAACTGCTGAAAGTCCACTTTGGAAGCTTTAGAAGGACATGGTTCCTGTGACTCATGCTATACATGACACCAGATTAAGGAAAAGGACAAGCTACAGGTTTATTTCATGGGACCTTCCATCATGGCCAGATATGAACATCTGGTTCAAGATTTTTATGTGAATGACAGACTACAAACCTAAGCCAGCAACCTGAAACAGATCTGAGCGTGGGAGTTAGTCCTTCTTGGATTGGGAAAACAGTCTAACAGTTCTACACGCTCCTTTCAATGACCATAATGATTTAAAACAGTAGAACTACAAAGTCTTAATCGAGTTTAATGCCCTTTAAAATGCACAGCATGTACAGCAGTGGTGCCCTAGTAATTTTCCTCTTCCACTAACCTTGCCATATACCCCTAGAGTTCAAAGCTTCACTAGAGAAATAGATTGAAGAGATGCATATTGTATACACACAGTAGAAATGGCCCCATTCGGATTTTGGGTAATATATTTTGAAAAGTACATACATTCATATTAAATACTGTATTGACATGTTTTAGAAATACCTAGAGCCCATGTCGATACAGTGCTAACGTATGGATTTTTTTCACTGAATAATGAGGAAGTCAGTAAAGCATTCAAACTGCTGTATATAAATTACTGCTGCCTGAAGCTACAGTAGCTTAAATCTCTTCCTTTCAAAAAGGGTTTGGGGTTTTTTTTTCTTTCCCCCTTTTTTCCCCCCCCTCTTTTTTTTCCCTTACCTTTTTGACCATATATATTCACAGGGCACAGCTTGGAACAATCTTTTCTTTCAGGTTTTGTCAGTGGCACTGCAGATAAAAGATATGCAGAACCTGTAGTAAATGTAATCATTGTTCGCCTAAGTTAAACTGGTAAGAGTCTGCATCAAAGCAGGGCAGTGAATAAGCCCCTCAAATGGGGTATTTGTTAGCTTAGTATCCAATAAAATGTGTTAGCTACATTTATTACCTATGCTGGTCAATGCTTTAGCAGCCTGCAAACATCTATTAGTGGTCTGATAATGCAAAGTTCAGAGGAAAAAAAACAGTTGCTTAGTCTTGAAATATTTTTTCTGTATTCAAAAAAGAAGCATACAAAAAGGAGTAAAAATGTGACATTCACATGGTGGAGGAAATATCTGAAATTTTCCTCACGGAAGTAATTATCACACAGTGAACAAGTGGAGACAATGCATATGTAGGAAACAGAATGTTATCAACATCAAGAAACAGAAACCACACTATCAAATTCGAAATAATACACTGGCCTCCCATCCGTTTGCCTGTATACAGAATCAGTCATCCCCTGGAGGGATGGTGGAACCCATGCTCAAAGCTTGTAAATAATGAGTCAGCAAACAGGGCAACCGCTTAATATCTTCATTTCAGTAACAAAAACAAGCAAGAATGGAGAATACTGGAAATACTGGTGACATTTTTTGACTTAATGGACAATTAAGCATGCAGGAAACTGAACTTTTGTACTCAAGATAGGCGTACTATTGAGAACAGAGTGCCTTTTAAAAACACCATATCCTTTTAGGCTATAAACCCTGGGCAAATCACCACAATATAACAAGATTTGGCAGCATTCTCATTGTGTCACATCTTTTCATCAAAAAGAAGAGGTTAACTTTGGCGAAACAAAAATCTTACACCTCATAAAAGAAAGAAAAAAGGTGACCGAAACATGAGGGAGGAATATTCCTAGTTCCCTGTCCCTTGCTTTAAAAAAACATGAAGAAAAAAAGAGAAATCTCTCTGCCAGCATCCAGTATGTTGGAAATGGACTCAGCAGGATTTTGGAGTAATCTGACCAAAATGCTCCTTGAATACAAGTTGCATCAAAGAAACACTGTCATAGTCCATTTCCTGAGGGTCTGGCCATCTGCAGAAGGACAAACTAGTTTTCATATTTGACAAGATTACAGAAGAAGCCCACACAATTCTTCAATGCAACCTTTAAAAGTGCTGTCAAATTACAGAGACAAACTTGCAAAAGCGTGCTTCAACCTAAGCAAGATAAGCGATCAATGTAATTGAAGTTTCTGTTTTGTTCTCTGAATATGTATGCTTAATGTTGCTTGCACTGCCAATGTGAGTCTTTGCACCAGCAACATTCCTGGTTGGCACTGTCCTCAATCAAAATAGAGATGTTGTTTTGTCTTGGAGCCTCAGAACTCCTACATCTCTACATAAAGGAGAAATCTGGATGTTAGTCTCACCAGGCAAATCAAATCTTTACTCTTGTTCCATAGCTGCTGTCAGAAACTAACATTAGGGAAGCCCTGAAAGAAACTCTGCAGAGGATATTGTCATATTTGTCCAAGGCTTAGCTGACAGGACACGCCAGAGGCAGTATGGAGAACTCTGAATTTGTGCTGACCATTCCACTTCAGTGCTGATATACAAAAATTGCATTAGGCTAAGATCTGTGATGTTTACTTCTAGTAATTAAGTAGACGAAAAATAGTCTGTAAAAACTAAGTAAAGCTTCCCTTACTTTCTGAATGCATCTGGAAAATAAAAGTTTCTCTGCAACAATGACGGTGTACTTTTTCCCCATGACACTGGTTTTTAAACATCATCGGTCTTTGAATGCCTTTGGGCTACAAACCTGAAGCACAACAAATGTTTTTGTTTCCTCCCCCCTACCCTTGACAGTTCCTGGAGATTAAAAGTCACTATTAAAAGGATCTAATTAGGCAACAAAGCCATTTGCGTCTAATCCTTGGGAATATAAGTAAATCAAATCACTTTTTGGAGCAGATACCACTGATCAGACATATAGCAAAAGAAAGTACTCTTAAAAATTTACATGCCTAAGAAAAACAGTATATAAAAGATGGACACCTGAAAGAATCTGGAAATAATAGTATAGGTATGTCTCTATCTAGACAATTTGCAAATAAAGCGTTTTTTCCTGTCTACTTGGTGTCTACCAAGATCAAACAATAATATTTTGCAAAACATCAATATAACGGCAAAATAAGTAAAGACAGATATCCAATAATTAATACAAAAAAATAATGCCATGGAAAAAAAAATCAACAAGGTAATAATAGGTCAACGAGGACAAGGAAATCCAAGAATATGTCTTTCTGTGTGTATTTACATACATACATATACATTTCCAAATATATGTAACTAAAATTTAGATTCTGGAACTGTGCACGTCATCCAGGATAATGAAGATTCATCCATCAAAACTGCATTCATCTGACTAGCTTTACTGATTTCAAGGACTGTTAGCTGAAATCTGGATTAATTACAGAAATGAGTTTGCAAAAAAAAGGCCGTAGCAAGAAGTCTACACTGTACATTTTGCAGAGTGATACATATAAGCAAAAATATCAAAGTGCTGCATAAAAATCCATAAATTAAGCCTCACTAGATCACTCTGTAAACAGATTTCCTACATTTTCTGATGTGTAAACTGAGACATTAAATAGAGTCCTCGTCTCACCAAGGCCAGTGAGAGCTCTGTTGCATAAAGAGCCACACAGCCAAAGTCCTCTTAACCATCTGTCTTCTCAGCTACCAAAATGAAGAGAGTTGATCCTGCAATCAGTTGAGAAATGATAAAGGACATGTAAGAAAACTAAGTTTCAGAGTATGAAAAATTTTGCCCAGCATTCAGCAGTGCAAGTGAACTTAATATGCCTGATCTGCACAGTGACAGTAGCCACGCCACAGGGCGGAGAGAGAGCATGGTAAAGTCATGCTAATTTAAGCACAATCCAGTGAATACACAGTTTAGAGACCAGCCCCTTGTCATCTTACTCCTTCTGCCTCCCTGGAGCATTGCTTTGTCCAAGTGTTCAGAGAACTGATCTTAACAAAAAGTGTAAGCTGGGACTGTCATACAGGTTAGCCACAGATACCGAAATTCCTCTTCTAACAGATTTTCTGAAAAAAAGCTCTTGCTGCCCCTGCACAAATGTCATAATAAATGCAGGGCATAGCTCTCTTACCACATCACCAGTTTATTTCTCTCACTTTCTTTGACCTCTTTTGCAAATCCCATGCTTGTAGTTGACCATTCCCTCTCCCCCACAAATACTTCTTTCCATTGCAAGATTAAGTTCAATGACTGCTTGGGTGCCTATTTCTTCATATCCCACTTCCCTCCGATTGTGAAGTGAAGCAGAAGCATGAAGTCATGCTTAAAATCAAGTTCATGACAGTCTAATCACACTGACAGCAGGAAACAGTGATCTTAAATAAAATAGTATTTTTTCCATTTAAGAGGGCAATACTGAACTTGCCTTTGCAAACGCAAAGATTTTATGTGTCTGCAAAAGCAACAAAGCAGACTGGTACACTTTCATTTGTGCATTTTTGTGCTACCAAAAAACCTCCAGCTTGAAGTCACCCCATCTTGCATTCCTTCTCCCTTACGCAGCAAAACCTATTCCTATATCACTGAAAAGTGATCTGCTCTCAGGTGGCAACATTATGAATTAACATTCAGCCTAAGGCATGACTGTTACAGTAGAAATGTAGCCTCCAGAAAACAGGGCATTTATAATACAAATGTACACAGATTCTCAGGTACAATAGCATAAATGGTGATGCTATAGTTCAGATTTTTTTTAATGAATTGGGTCTTAAAATTTCAAATTAGAGAAAGATGTATGAGCCACACATATAAATGCTCACAGTATCAAGACACTTATTACCTGTCATCCTGAATGCTTGATTCTGACAAATTTCAGAGCGAGAAAATATTAAGACTTTCTTTAATTAGATTAAAAATATATAAAGGTAACCCAATGTTACCTAGCTCCTTCCTTCCACGGTTTATATTATCCTTCTACAGTCTTAGGAGAACTGAACTTTCTATGAAGATTAATGCTACACTCACTTCACTGCACATTAACGTGGAAGATATTATTACTTTGAGCTCCAAGAATTCCCTCTGGCAAGGGTATTAAATTCATGCATTGTCTCTCCAGCTAGCCTGATATGTTGGCTTTAGAACATCTGTAAATTCAGCCTAGACTGCATAGAAGACTTCACGTCACCATTTTGATTGAAGTATACAACCATTTTTTAAAATACATATCTTGGAAGAAGGTGCAGACCAGTACAAAACTGGAATTACTGCTTTTGCAGAATCACAGAACAGTTGAGGTTGGCAAGGACCTCTGAGGATCAGCTAGTCCAACCCTCCTCTCAAGAGGGTTACCTAGAGCACCCTCTCAAGAGGGTTACCTGGCAATCCTGCCCAGGATTCTATCCAGATTGCTTTTGAATATCTCCAAGGAAGGAGACTCCATGACCTCTCTGGGCAACCTGTTCCAGTCACCCTCATGATAAACAAGTTTTTCCTTATGTTCAGATGGAACTTCTTGTGTTTCAGTTTGTGTCTATCACCTCTCATCCCATCGCCAAGTACCACTGAGAAGAGTCTGGCCCCGTCCTCTTGACACTGTCCCTTCAGCCATTTAACTGCATTGCTAAGATGCCCCTTCAGTCTTCACTTCTCTAGACTGAACACTTCCGGCTCTCTCAGCCTTTCCTCCTAGGAGAGATTGTTCTAGTCCCTTAGTCATCTTTGTGGCCCTTTGCTGGACTCGCTTCAGCAGCTCCATATATCTCTCTCTTGTACTGGGGAGCACAGCACTGGACATAGTACTGCAGGCGTGGCTTCACCAGGGCTGAGTAGAGGGGAAGGATCACTTCCCTCCCTCTGCTGGCAACATTCTTCCTAATGCAGCCCAAGATACTGTGGGCCTTCTGGGCCACAAGGGCACATTGCTGGCTCGTGATCAACTCGTCCACCAGGACCCCGGTCCTTCTTTGCAGAGCTTCTTCCCAGCAGGTCAGCCCCCGGCCTGTACCGATGCGTAGGGTTGTTCCTCCCTAGGTTCAGGACCCTGCACTTCCCTTGATTGAACTTCACGAGGTTCCTCTCTGCCCACTCTGCAGCCTGTCATGGTCCCTCTGAGTGGCAGCACAGCCCTCTGGTGTATGAGCTGCTCCTGCCAGCTTTGTATCAGCAGCACACTTGCTGAGGGTGCAGTCTGTCCCACCATCCAGGTCACTGGTGAACAAGCTGAACAGGACTGGACCCAGTACTGAGCCCCCAGGGGCCACCAGCTACAGGCCTCCAGCTAGACTCTGCGCCACTGATAACCCTCTGAGCTCTGCCATTCAGACAGTTTTCAGTCCACCTCACTCTCTGCCCATCTAGCCCATACTTCCTGAGCTGGCCTATGAGGATGTTAGGGGAGACAGTGTCAAAAGCCTTGCTGAAGTCAAGGTAGACAACGCCCACTGCCCTCCCCTCATCTAACTAGCCAGTTGTCCCATGATCAAAGGCTATCAGGTTGGGTAGGCATGATCTCCCCTTTGTGAAACCATGCTGACTACTCCTGATCGCCTTCTTGTCCTTGATCTGCTTGGCAATGGCTTCCAGGATTAGCTGCTCCATCAGTTTTCCAGTGATCATGGTGAGGCTGACTGGCCTGTAGTTCCCTATGTCCTCCTCCTTGCCCTTTTTGAAGACTGGAGTGACATTTGCTTTCTTCTAGTCCTCAGGCATCTCTCCTGATCACCATGACCTTTACAAGATGATTGAGAGTTGCTTTGCAGTGACATCAGCCAGCTCCCTCAGCACTCATGGGTGCATCTCATCAGAGCCCACGGAGTTGTGTAAGTCCAGTTTGCTTAAGTGATCCCTAACCCAATCCTTTTCCACCAAGGGAAAGTCTTCCTTTTTCTAGACTTTCTTCCTGGTCTCCAGAGCCTAAAATTCCTGAGGGCCAATTTTACCAGTAAAGACCAAGGTGAAGAAGGCATTCTCTCTTCCTTTTCTGTAGGCTTTGTCACCAGGGATCCTGTCCCATTCAGCAGCAAGCCCACTTTTCCCTTAGTCTTCCTTTTGTTAAAGATGTATTTATAGAGGCCTTTCTGGTTGTTCTTGATATCCCTTGTCACATTAAACTCCAGATGGGGTTAGGAAGGCCAAGACCCATCTCTGAATACTCAGACAACATCGCTATATTCCTCTCAGGTTACCTGTCCCTGCTTCCACCTTCTGTATACTGCCTTCTTTTGTTTGAGTTTTGCCAGGAGCTCCTTGCTCATCCATGCAAGTCTCCTGCATCCTTTGCTGGACGACTTGCTCAATGGGATGATCTTGAGCCTGGGGGAGGTGATCCTTGAATATTAACCAGCTTTCTTGGACCTCACTTCCTTCTAGGGCTCTATCCCACGAGATTCTTCTAAGCAGGTCTTTGTAGTCTGCTCTCCAGAAGTCCAGGGTTGTGATCCTGCTCCGTCCTGCTCCCTGCTCTCCAGATCTGGAACTCCGCTGTCTCAGTCACTGCAGCCAAGGTTGCCCCCAACCTTCACATCCCCAACCAGCCCTTCTTTGTTTGTAAGCATGAGGTTCAGCAAAGCACCTCTCCTCACTGGCTCCTTATCAGTGCTCTCCGTGAACCTCTTGGATTTCTTGTGCCCTGCTGTATTATCCCTCTGGCATATATCAGAGTGCTTAAAGTCCCCCATGAGAACCAGGGCCTGTGAACATGAGGCTACTTCCAGCTATCTGTAGAAGGCCTCATCTACTACTTCTTCCTGATCAGGTGGCCTGTGGCTATTACCCACAACAGTGTCACCCCGTGTTAGTCTACCCCTTAATCCTTAACCGTAAGCTTTCACTCAGCCCATCATTCACCCCTAGGCAGAGCACCATGTTTTCCTCCTGCTCTCTCACATAAAGGAGAGCTCCCCCTCCTCGCCTTCTCAGCCTGTCCTTCCTAAAGAGTCTGTATCTATCCATTGCAGCATTCCAATCATGCAAGCTATCCCATCACATCTCCTTAATCACAACAAGATCATAGCCCTGCAAATAGTTCTCTAATTCCTCATGTTTATTCTCCACACTGCACACATTTGTGTGCAGGCACTTCAGAGAGTCATCCAAGAGTGCTGATTTCCAAGAAGAGGTGCAAGAGCTTTCCCCCAGTGTTGTCTTCTAGGCACCTCCTTCCCTGCATGCAAATACTTGAGGTACCCCCACCTACCCCCTGTTCTATTGATTGTGTGGTCCCTAAACTCTCTGTTTCCCCCACCTTTACCAGTGTAAAGCCTTCTTTATGAGGTTGGCCAGCCTGTCAGCAAAGACACTTGTGCCCCGCTTAGTGAGGTGTATCCCATCTCTCCCAGGCACATAATCAATCTTCAAGCAGGGTCCATTGGTTGTAGAAAACAAAATTCTGTTGCTGACACCAGCTGTGCAGCCAATTGTTTACTTGCAGTATCCATCCACTCCTCCTCACATTCTTCCTGTCAGGATCAAGGAGAAAACTACCCAGATTCCCAAACCCCTGACAGCTGCCCCAGACCTCCCTAGTCACATTTGATACTTTCCAAGCTGCCCTTAACAGCATCATTGGTGCCCAAATGGAAGAGCAGCAGAGGGTAGTCTGAGGGACAGATAAGCTTCGGCGGTCTCTCCACAACATACTGGATCCAAGCCCTCTGCAAGCAGCAACTCCTCTAGACAGCAGGTCAGGTCAGCAGATGGGTGCCTCTGTACCCTACAGCAAGGAGTCCACCACTACCATCACTTGCTGCTTCCTTCAGGTGCTCCTGCATGGCTTACAGTATGTTGGCACACATGTTTCACTCAAATCATACCCAGCTCCTCCTAGCCTTGAGGGCAATAAACCTGTTTAGTAGCTGCAAACCTTCAGGAGGAGCAAGAGTCTTCCTCCTGGTATGAGGAGTCACCTGCTTCCAGCCTTTGCCTTCCTTGGCACCACCTACTATCCCCAAAAGGCAACAGACCAAAGCCTGCACCCTCTACTGCAGTTGGGGGTTGGGGCTCTTGAGGCTGCAAGGTCTCTGAGAAGATCCTGTCTCTCTTTCATCCATCATCTCTGATGTTATGCAGCCTGCTGACTTCCTCCTGTAACTTCTTCACCTGGCAACACAGCTTCTTAATAACAGCACACCTTCTGCAGGTTCTTCCTCTTCTCATGGAGAGGCCCAAGCACTCCCTGCAGCCTGAGACTTGCAGAGCTGCACCCTCCATTGGAAGGTCTGTCTGGGTCAAGGCCTCCAACATGGCAGGCAGGGTGACTCCAATGGCTATTGGCGAACGTGCTCTGCAGTGTGTCATAACCATAACTGAGGACATGTACACTGCTCTGGAGATGAGGACCACTGCTGTGCAAACTGCTGCCTCTGCTGGCTGTGCTCTAGGCTGGCTCTTATGTAGGCCTCTCCCAGCACTGTTTAAAAGGGTGCTTGACCCTCATCAAGCATAAGGATATAATCAGACGGACCATTCTTAAGTCCATTTCAAGTGCTCTGTGTGCAGGAAAATACCCAAGACAACTCTCTTTTTCCAGTCAATTTCAAAAGAACCAAAGCCTAAATATTTTTGGCAACCAAGTGTGATATCACACAAAGACTTGAAAGTAGTACATTAGATTTGGGTGTTAATTTGAAAACACTAGCTCTAAACTAACCTCTCTTTACAGAGTATTAACTGCTTGGTACTTTAACTGCCTAACATCTGTATCTGAGTCCCAGGTAGGTTGTCACGAATTGTTACATCAATTTTCTTACAATTACTGTTCCTCTTCCGTTACTTCCTGCTAGTACTGTGAAATAGGAGTTTTGTTTCAATGCCATCAGTATATGGTCATATTCACAATTAACTCCTACAGAAATCCTCTCAATTCAGCAGCTAACCTAGAGCCTGACACTGTACAGCACTCAATCTGACCACCACCAAGATACTAAAAGTTTCACACTGATTTCAAGCCTTACATTGTGTTCTAGGCAAAATGCTGAGTGGCCTCAGCTTCTGCTGATTGCGATCACTAAAAATACAGGGACTCAGCACTTAAAAGAAGGTGGTTCAGAGCAGTTCAAATCAGACCCCGTAAGGAAGTAGACCTCTTCAGTTAAACACACAAACTAAGATAAAATAGCAGCATCTTTTTCACTCATGTTTTGTGAGCACTACTATCCAGACTGGAGTCTCAATTTACATTTACTTGAGGGGAGCCAAAGCTCACCAAGGTCCCCTATTTTCAGTTGTTTCCAAAGAACCTACGACTTGGACTAGTCTGCCTACGTTCAAAGTGGGGAGCAGGTAGGGAGAGAGAAATTGCATTTATAATTCATTTGTGACACAGAAAGTTTTAAAATAGGTTTTATGGCACATAGTTAGCTAGTGGTTCTTCACAATGATGAACTGTATGTGTATGTTTTCTCTACCGTGCTGCATTAACTCTCTAATATTGCTATGCAGCTTAGCAAAATGTAGATATAAAACTCTGCATAACATACCTTTATATTCTGCTACAGTCAGTGAATTTATTCAGTGATAAAACACCTCTGTGCCTAAAGGTAAATTTCTCTTTTGTAGAAAAAAAGTCATATACAAATGTTAAAGCAGTTACAGTTTCAAGCTCAGCCATAAATGCAAACTTGCATTTTGCACTTAATGCCAAAATGCTTTAAGTATTGAAAATATTTTAAATATTTGCATAATTTCTAGGGAGAGGTTAGAGAGGTTCTCAAACACTGGCTAGATGCTGTGCCACTCTAAAACCTTGAAATCCATGGAGTGTCAAAAATAAAACACTGCCAGTGTTCCCACTCTTCCACAACACAGAAAGCAAGTGTGCTTATTCCCTGAAACAACATGGCCACTTACAAAGTGAGGGTTTGCTACTTCTAGCTTATTATTTGAACAGAATTGGTAACCAGAAAATTTTCCAGTCCCAGCAACTAGACCCTATGCTCATTTAATGTATTCATTCCACTGTTTAAAGTTTCTACAGATGTTATAAAAGGAGCAGTCGTCTTATACTTTCCCTACTATCCTTGTCCTTCTGAGTGTTGCAGAGGCAAATTCTGCTCTTCCTTGGAGCTACATTCATTTCTATCAGATCAGGATGGAGACAGGAACTTAGTTAATAGGAAAAAAAAAAAAAAGAAGAAGCTGGGATCTAAAGGTCCTGTTTAATCTTACTTTTACTATTCAAAGTTAGAAGCAAGACTTGAGGTATTTACCATTGCTGTGTAGCTATCATATGGCTAGCAGAAATTTAGCATTAGTAATTTTCTGTTCCTGCATTAGATATTTGACTCACAGCTGTAGAGTCAAGGTTTCTTTCATGAGGAATTGCAAGGGAAAATAGACAGGCAACATGTAAATGCAGGAAAGCAAATGAAGCGGATCAAAGTGATGTGACTAAGTACCAATCCTGACTACACATTTTAGTAGTAACATCATTTCTTTTTTCATTACTTTTATCTTATTAGAAATAAATATTAGAAGGGTTTTACTTCTCACATCCCTCCTCTTCAATAAAATGGCTTTATCATATATGACTTATACAGTGAAACTCTTTCTGTTATAGACCAGAAAAACCCTGAGGAGCTATACACAGGTAAAACAGTTGCATACACCATCTTGAGTCAGTCCACTAATACGGAAGCAGCCCTCTGGGGGAGAAAATGTCAAATTAGTCATGCCCTGGTCATTGCCATGCCTGCAACCCAAAAAGACCTACTTCTTCCAAGTCATGGCGATTTCAAGCTGCCTATCTGATGGCTACACCCAGCTTAGAATAAAGAGGTCTGATTTGTAAAAAGCTGTTCTTGGGAGATCCTAAAGGCTTTTAAAACTCCAGACTAAATGTCAAATTGTGACCTATTTTAGTTCAGTTTCACATTTTTAGTCAATACAAATATTATCATACAAAACAGCACTATGGGGCAAGCAGTTCCTTTTTTATTCTTGCTTCTCATAATAACTTAGACTTTGCTCCTAAAACACCACAGAAGACTTCACACTGTTCCTCTTTAAATCATTTTTTTTATAATTTCATTTGACTTCAGAGAGGATAGGCTTGAACTTACAAGCTTCCTCCTGTATCTTTCATCATGAAATAACTTGGCTGCCATTTATATCTTTTCCTCTTTCTCCATTCACTCAAAAGACTAATACTGCCAATATTTCCACAAAGCCTTCAGCCAGAAAACAAGGCCAGATTTACAGTTGTTTCTGGCTCTCTCCATATATTTGTATGTGATCCATATATATATAGCACTTACACAGTGCATTCACAAGGTGTAGAGCCGCTACACACATGCACTAGGTATATTAATAAAGATGCCAATGGAAATGGCACACACAATGAAGATATTTCATCATATTTTCATTGAAAAGCCAATTTATTGACATATAAGTTACTAGAGAAGATTGCATTTCTTGAAACACAGCAATCAACTATTCTGCATCTGTCAGCATGATACTGATTTGATTGTTCTAGCTTTCTTTACCTATAGGCTTGTTACTATCTGTTTTCCTTAGGTCAGCAGTGGCAAACCAAAACAAATATGAGTATACATTCTAAGACTCCCTCACAAGTGTTAGCAGTATCTGGTGAAGTATTTTAAAGCTATATATTTGATTTTAAATATCATTACTGTATGACTTGAGTATCCTATTTGTATAATTTTTCATAATTCGTATCTATTGTGCAAGACTCTTCAGGAAGTGCTGGACTAAAAAAAAAAAACCAAAATTTACAAAGCAAAGAACCCATTTATAAAGCAAAACTTAGCCACTGTAGATTCACTTGGAGACCCAGATCATACAGATTCTAAAACAGTACTCTTATACTCTCCCCATTGTTGATTTTCTGCATGTTTATTTTGTTTTGATTTTTAACTGCAAAGGAAGTCAGATGTGTGGAATCTGGTTTAATCTGCAATTTATTAACTTCACCCTTTCGGGAACCACAGGCAGCAACTCATTCAAAACAGACATGATGCTTTCTGAACTTCTTTCACCAGGTGGAGAAAGCCATCAATCTCTCCCTACCTCTTCAAACCTTCCCTCATGTAAGAGGGAAATGAACAGAAACATGCCGTTTCTTTGCTATACTCATCATCTTTATCCACATTTCAAATTATTTTTATCTTGCCCTGATTTTGGTTATCAGAGAACTGGGCTTCCTGTGAAACAAATACCTATACTGAATACTTTTCTAAGGGATAGCATTGCCATTTTCTCTAAAACCTGCCGTTTCCCAAAAAGTTAACTGCATCCTATGGCCAAAATACACCTACTCCTTTGTCTTTCTCAAATAACTTGAATATTAGAAACAATAGTTTGGGTAAGTAATGGCTTACACACCTGGACAACTGCCTTCTACTGAGGACTCAGTTGATTCTAATTGCACTTGCAATAGGCTAAGAGCCTGCATCATTTTTAGATCAGCTGACAGCCCTAACCTGTCATTCCAGAATAACTTCTCTGCATGACTGTGCTCTAACTACTAATTTTTTTCCTGTTCAAAGGAACACATGACTTCACACTTTGTTGATCTATGCAGCACTGTCAGCTCCCATATATCCAATTTTCTACAGCATTTAACACCAATTCACAGTATTTCACAATAAACATTCGGCAAGTGCCCCATAGGGCTACTAAAAGTGCAAAGGGGGCCATCAGCAGATAAACTCTTGACACATTAATTATTACTGAAGAGGCCAACATGAATCTCCATGGAAGCTGTCTGGCTTAACAACTGTTCAGCAGAGCAACTTGCAATACTAGAGGCTAAATTACCCTTAGAGAATTTCTACAAAAAGAGAGGAAAAAGCACTTTTTAATAAGCCAACACTTATCCCCATTTTCTGGGTAAACAAACCATACCTCTTCACTACCCTCAGTATACGAGTTTTCTCCCTGGACTTTATTCCTGTTTTCACCAGTTTCTTATTGCACAGCCGAACTTCATGAGTTTTCCTTAAAGCTACCCCACGCAGTCACTGTCACTGATGTAACAGTGTATATAAACTCTCCTTGGACTAACAGTATATCATTTAAGGATAAAAGGGTCCTTCCATTTTCTCATTCTGCAGGGAAGGAGCACATACAGACTTAATGCTCTGATCAAAGTGTACCTATCAATTAGATTAAAATGAAAACAAAAATGTCAGGTCTGGATTTTGGTAGTAGAGGAAAGTAAATGTCTGTTTATGTGCATAGCTTCTTTGTGCCTCAAAAATAGCTTTCTCCTTCATAAGCAGTGCCATTGATTGATGCTATTTGGGCAAATGTCTAAGAACATTTTGTTCAGTAATTACTGTGGACTTGAGCACAGACTATAGAAGAGAAATCTATTTTAAACTCAAAAATTCAGTGTGCCCTTCAGTGCAGGCACGGCTGTGACTAACAGAGATGTCATGCTTATTATCTTTACCAGATGCAGAAGCTCAGAATGAACTATTGAGCTCATTAGAACACACAAAGCAAGGGACAGCATCCAACAGTCATAGCAACAAATTACTGGGATCCAGGCAAACTAGCTAACTATAAATTGAAGTGGAAAAAGAGTAGGCATAAGACATATAGCAATCATTGTCAGCAAACCCAGATGTTAAATAAACAGCTAGATTCTTGATGGTCTTGGAACTGTCAAGAGGGAATATACCAAAACATGAGTGCATCCCAGTGACTAAACAAATACGAAAAAGACTGTTACTGAGAATTAGACAAATTGACACGCAATAAGCAAGTTCAACAGCCAGGGATCTGATTAAAATTCTTGCTGAGAAAATTCTTCATATAGCTAGAAAATATATTTCTCTAAATACCCTTCCATGTCAGTCATGCTATATGCCTCCTTCCCTCAAGAAGGTCTGTTGCATTTCTCTGTCTTTAGCAGAGGTCTAAGTCTTCTGACCAGAGAGGATTAGTAGAATTTTTCTACAGTTTCCTCAGATCCACTTAATTGCCTCAAGTGAGGTTGCTGGTTAAGTAGGCAGAGAAATTCACTCTTCATTTTCATTCTCAATGGCACAAAACCATTCTCTTATCATTTTGCTTCCTGTACCTCACAAGAGTTTGTGCTGTATTATGTATATTATAAATAGTTGTTCAATGGAGTTACACCTTTACAGTGCAATAACAGAATGAAGAACTGGGATCAGGAGTTGGGCACAGAATTTTCCACCAATTTTACTTTCTTATAAGTCCTTTTGTGTTTGTTTCTGTTACTGTTATTTCTCTTTTAGGTCTTCCACATCGCAAGGCATTCTTCTGGGCTGGCTGATAGCAGGCCCTTTTCTCACAACCCTGTGTCATTCTGAACAAGAAACATGTTTTGAATGAAGTTGAGCTTCTGCCTCTTGTAATTTTTGGATTTTTGAGAAAAATATAGTCCTATAATCCACTAATTTTTGGCTTTTGGCTATACCTGAAAAACAAGCATTTGCTGTATGTAGCTTAAACATTATGTATTCTAATATACAATAAATATAACATCAGCAATACCATTGTTTGCTATTGAGGACTCTTGATCACAAAGGGGATGCCTATCATATTACTGAGATACAGGGTTCTATTCAAATCCAGAAGTCATCTAGTGTCAAAACTCACTGGATGCAAGCCAGCACCTGCCTTGTAAGGTTTGGGCAATCCTTGGGCAATAGCAGGTGAGAAAGATGGAGTTCAAAAGGCCTTTTACTGTGTTCCCAAGTGCAATGAGAAAAGGCCATGCAAAGGAAGATCATGAATGCTTAAATTCAATCACTTTTTTGACACAGGCAAATACATCGTGACAGGCTATCAGTAGTATGAGTCTGTTTCAGCAGTTCAGTGGATAAACTGGAAGCTTTATTTCAGCATATGTGTCAGATTATGAGATTGTTATCAGTTGCGGTTGGTTTTCAAAAACACCTTGAGAAGCCAGCCAATACATTGCTTATGTTTTATGGACATTTTCTCTTCAAAACAGTTCTGAGCTTCTGGCGTGATGGCTACTTTCGAATAAAGACATTATTACAGTAGTTAAAGCCTTGCTCTGTTTGCATCAACAAGAAATATCACACAGTCTCTCACTCTGCATAGTCCATATTTTTCACTTCCTGTGTTAGATTATTGTAATTCATTGCTACAAATGAAAACAATACCCATGAATCTAACTCGAAAACAGAATACAGTCAGTCCAATTTTTTAATAAATAAATATGACTGAGGGGATTACAGCAGTATTCTGTATGAGTTTACTTTGTCTCTGGACAGTTCCCATTCCTTATCTTTAAAGACATCAGCTTCTTTCATTCACAAAGATGAACTGACTCTGCTCAAAGTACCCAATTTCATGTTGACTTCTTGTGATATTTTTAGCTACTACAGATCTAGAGTAGGGAAAATTCTGCAGGTTAAAAGATCTTTGCCAACAGATGTCAAGAGTCATCTTCAATGCACAGTTCAATAGCAATGTTTTTGCAAAAGTTGTCAAATAAAGGCCACAAAAAAAGAAAAATCATAAAATAACAATATAGCTGAGTCCAAGTGCAGATATCATTTCAGGTTTTAAACCTTGGAGTTAGCTTCCTGAACAAAGGAAGCTATGAAGACAGACAGACTGATAGGTAGATGTTCAGAATCTGCAAAAGAAGAGGATAAAGACCAAAATCAATTCTCCAAGGAATAATTTTATTTAAAAGTACACTACAATAATCTAAAAGCAGTCAGCAATGTATTAAGTATGTCTCATTTTTCAGGAAGGTGTCTTAACAATAAAGCAGGGAAGCTCTTTATGAATTATCTCCCTTTGAAAAGGGTTGAAAGACCAGACTGCAAAATTGTTGACATAAGGATGTCAGCCTAAAAGAAAAAATCTAATCCATTTTATAGCCTTTTGGATATATTTTCATAAGGCTAGGCTATGCACTCTCATGAGTCACAATTTTAAGATGCCAAAATAAATAATTATACATTTGAAAGTCTTCTTTAAGGGGCATTACTAATTGTTGACCACTACGCCACTTAAAGAGCGGGGCATAACTTGAAACGGATAAGTGAAAATGTGAAAGTTATAAAATTAGATATCCATTAAACTACAATCATTTACATTTTGACAGTTCATAATAGTTTTCACTTTGCTATGAAGACCTTTTGCATGCCTTTTTACCCTGTAATAGCTAAATCCCTGTGGAATTATTAGGGCTTGACAGCTCTACATAAAGCTGAAATAATGGGGTTTGGCATCTGGCATTAATCCTCTTCCATCAATACTGCTGTAATAATTGAAAATGTCAGGCTAAAATGATTGTAAGCCTCAGACATCTGTCACTTATAATTATACAAAAAAATTGGTTCAACTATTATGCTGCAAGTTCCATCAAGAACCACAATACTGAAAGCATAATTACTTTAGCATGCCTAATTTGTTTCAATGTAAAGAAAAAACCCCACTAAACAAAAAAACACCCACTTGTGGCTTTCAAGGAAGCCCTGCTCAACTCTCAGGAGAAAACTATCCTCTTACATGAGATGGGACAAACCGGGCTTTCTAATCCATTCGTGACTATGAAGAACGGCAATGATCCTGTCTCTGTAAACAAGTCACATTAGATATATACTAGAATAACAGAAACCAAAATATTTGTCCAAATACACATGTGCAGTCTTACATGCCATGTCCTCAGAGCAGTGTGAGCGAACTGCTATGAGTAACTGTAGGTAATTGCTGATGCTTGCAACTTCAATAAAGAAATTCTCTGGTAACTTCTGGAAGAAGGTATTCAAACACGTTACAATTGATAACATTGGATATTTTCAATTGCTGTTATTTTAGGGACAATGGCTTATGAAAAATGTTGACATAACGTGAGGCCGGCCTTACACAATGAGTTAAACTGTTCAAAATACTTTGTCCAGTGTGAATGGGCATTTGATAATTCAATACACAGTAGATAAGCATCATGTTTTATTTTTGATCTCTTCCACTCCATAAAACTTAAGGTGAGTTGGGCCCCAGCACTACCAACACTTAAAAAAAGTCTTACAGTCTTAAAAAGTCTTAAAAAAAGCTTACAGTCTGCATATTATAGGAGTTAAAAAACACATCTCTGACAAAGTACATTCTTCTAAATATAACTTTTCCATATTTCTTTCATTCCCATGTTTCAGGGTCAAACCTTGTTACCTTATATCCCAGGAAGCCAATGTAAAAGTAACCAGAGAAAAATGTATATTTTTTACCATGGTGGTTAATTAGTCATCCAATGAATTTTACTGGTTAAACAACAAAAATAAGTGAACTATAAACTTGATAATTTTCTCAGCTGCTTTCTCCAGTCCACTGTGCTCTGTTTTTTTTCAGGTGACCCTGAGCTACCTGCATGTAAGACCTTTTCTTGGTTAGATATTAAAACAACCAATAGATCAAAGATCCCAGCAGCTAGTACCCAACGAAATGACGGCATGAATGTACCTAGAGATCCTGGAACCCCTCACCTGTTGAGGGCAACAGTCCAGTTAAAGTTTCACTAAAAAAAGTTTCTCTGAGCCAAAAAGAAGCCTTTAGGAAAGGGCAGTCCAATGGCCAGAGCAATTCGCAGGACATAGAAGAGACTCAGGTTCAAATATCACGCCTCCAGCCTATAAAATTCTAATATAGAGCACCACTCTAAAATGAAAGGATAAGCTGTACCAAATAAAATTGTTTTGTTTGCTTCAGATACATACCAACACTACAAAGAATCCTGCAATTATAGTTCCTTCTTTTCCAGAATCTACTCTTCACAGATGTATTTAGAGACAGGGAGAAACATACTTTTTGAGAAACAAACATGCTTGTCTTAGATCTGATGTATTCTCTAGAAGAAATATCATATTAACAAAGGGGGTTCTAATATATTAGAAAAAAAATATGCAGAACATGCAATTAACTTCATTGAAAGTCTGCTTAAAAGACAATTGCATCATATACCCTGAAGTGATCTGAGAGATATCTAGGATACAGCATTTGCATTATATTGTGCTTTTGCCAAATTGCACCCTCTTATTCCAACAGAGAAGTTTGAAGATGGTAGAAAGCATATAAGATTGCAAAGTCAGAGCTTGATAAAAAAGAATGTTAGCTTTTCCCTAATTACAACTGCAGTGAGAACTCATTTTTCCTTTGCTGTTTCTCTGTGGTCATCTCCTACTAAATCTACTTATCTCAGTCTAATGGAAGAGGTCTAAAATCTTCTCCAAGGGTGAAATGCTGACATTTTAATCTAGCATTAATTGAACTACTAGCATTCATAGCAGTTCCCTTTGTTCTTCTCTTTTAAGTGATCAATATTCTTCATAGAAGACACAAGCTGTTTGGGTTGTTTTTTTTTTTGGGGGGGGGAAGGGGAGAGGATTTTGTTTGTTTGTATACGTGTTTGTTTTTTTAGAAGAACTGTTTTGGCACTATCTGTACCGGGCTATCACCTGCAGGGAGTTCAAAAGAGCTCTCAGGATATATTTTCTTATATCTAAATGTATGCATCACTAGGTCACATACCAGCAATGGTAGCAACATGGAGAAGTAAAAATAAGAATATTCTTAATTGTGAAATTAGTCCCCCTTGCCTATCCCCACAGTATTCCATATAAACAGCAACTACTTCTCTTAGAAGAAGAAATGATGAATCTTGCATTTGCTAGTAGTAATGAGCTAGCTGAGTTACAAAAAACACCAACCTTTATATGCAGCAACTTCTGTACTCCATTCTAAGAAGTCCTATTTTAATGGAAAATAGAACCAGACTTTACATTTGAAAAGTATTAGTGATGCTTAAGATGATACTTATTACTATGAGTATTGACTATAATTAAAAAGGAAAACGTTCACTGTCATATGATATTTGAAGAGGACATCAGGAAAGTATTAGATTCATCTTTTAGCATCAAGTGCATACTACAAGATAGAGCTGCCAGTGACTTTAAAATAGTTACAGAATACACAGTAGACACCATTAACTGAAATCAACAGGTGTTTTTCAATAACTTCAATGACAATAAAATGCAACTTTTTCAAAGTTTTTTTGATCCTGATAACCTAACTAACCTGATGCAACTCACAGTAAAATCAGGTACTTAATGAATATCTTAACATCTGCACTTCATTCATTTGAGTATGGCGTTCCTGAATTATCAAATTTGGGCTGAGGAAAACATCAGCAAGTTATTTATTCAGTTGATCTCTGCTACAAATTGTTTGCACGATACTAACACAACTCAAGCACAAAACGTCCTGCCCAGTTGACCTTACCATTCTTAACCACTGTATCTTATATTTCATAGCGAAGTTTTACTCCTACCCCAGACCACCCAGTCTATCTCGGCCTCTTGGAATTTTCAAGTCATCTCTGTCAATTAATGAAATTTCAACTCTTCTAGCATTTATATTTTTCCTTAACTTGCACTTTCTTTCCTTTCAGTTAACACTCCTGCTGACTAGATTTCAATGAAGAATTGCATCTATCTTGTTCAGTCTGGCTTCACCACAGTAGAACAATCGCTCAACGCAAAGCACATAAGTACTTTGGTTAGCTTTGTTGAATCAGATGACTTTAAATTAGTTCTTTTCATCTTGTTACCTTGTATTGTTTTTATAATCTCCCTTTCTCAGAACTTAAAGCTTATTTTCTTTTTGGTTATTTGTTAAATAAATTGGTTTTATTATTTGTTGAATTAAGAATCATCTTATTTTTTGATCTACAAGGAGAATGTGAGGGTTTTGCAAGAACTACTGTATATTCAAATTTCTTCTTGGATGTATTACTTTTAAATAATAAAGACTAAAATGGAGATATTAAGAAATCCTTGTATGGGGGACAGGGAAGCACACACAGACACACACACCCCCAATTGGTAATTGCCTCTCTAAGTATTCTTTCTATGAGTTTGGGTGTGAAGGCTGAGGCCCTGGCAGTGTACCAGACTTTTCTATGGGTAATTTCCTCTGAAGGATGAACTAGAATTATTTTTACCTCTTGGTTTTTATATGCTACATTAGCTTCCTTTTTGTGTTTGGCACTTGGACATCATATATCACATTAAGTTATACAATTGCCAAGTTCCTCTCTTTCTCTCTGTCTGTACATATACATATTTATCTGTTTATTCATTAGTTTACCACACTGGTGTCAATATCAAAGCCAGAAACCCACAGTGCACCCTTCTTTGCTCATGCACTTACATCCAACATTAGAAATGCTATCAAGATTGTTTTAACACTTAATCTTTAGTGATGTCTGTCAAAATGAGAGGGGAATAACAAAATACCTTCCGTAAAAACAGTAAGAGCTCTTTTGTATCCCCTCAATAATTCCAGACCATCTAAGTTAATACCTCTATCTACTAACTTTCATCCTACCTGTGCCCTAAAACTGCAGCAAAATACTACTAGAACAGCCTACATCCCATCCTCAATCACAAGTGAAATGTCAAACCCTAAAATTGATTTACAAGTTAATTTGTATGTTTACCTTCCATACAAGCAACTCCAGCTTGTCATCTACATTCCTTCACACATTTGCAAGAATCTCCCTATAAGTACTTTAAAGGAAGGTACTCTTTATCCTCTTCTAAATCTATTATAAAAACTCTGCCTTTCTGGGAAGTCTACAATAAGCTTGACAGCGATATTCCAAGTAGTAATCCATCTTTTTAACTGGCATTATTTATTGGGCTTCTTTACTTTTCTATTTGCTGTATCTATCCACCATCTCAGGTTTTAGATTTAATTTGTAAGCACCTGGGGCCAGGATCATTTATTAATTCTGTGTTTGCACAGCATCTAGTGCACGAGGATTATGATTATGCCTGTGATGACAAATTAAATAAACATCCTGTCTTTCGTCTGAGTCTCAAACATTAGTTTTCAGGACATCTGTAAAATAAGAATTGGAATGGAATAAACTAACTCCGCTATCAAGGACAAAAAGTAATTTCTAAGGATATTCTTCTCAAAGTTAGGAACGCACTCTTTTCAACTGTACTGATTCTCTGAAATATTTTTGCTTTTTTTGCAAACAGAAAACCCTGCCAAAAGTGAACATGAGTTTAGGCGCAGGAATAAAACAGTAGAAGCTATAGATATAATTATTAGAGATCTGTTTCATAAGACACATAAGAACCAGAGAGTTCAGCAAGTACTGGATTGAGCCTTAATTTTTTTTCTTTTTGACCAGAAATGAAATATGCACCTCTTAAAAAAAAAAAACAACCACATATGCACACCGAGATTGGATGTTTACCTTCATAAATATCTGCAGAGGACTTTATGTATTTAAGTGTTCACATAAAATATCTGTCTTATAAGTAACTACATGGTTGTTTCAACACAAAACACACATTTCAGCATTCCAGCTTTCTAAATATGCATTACTCCTTCTGAGTCTTCAGAAGACTACAAAGAGATTATTTAGAAATGGTTTTGATGAAAGTGATGAAAATCTGTTACACACTGTTCACTGATAAGAGTCAAGCAGATTCAGAGTCAGAAGCATTAGTCTTCCATTCTGCCACTAGAATTCTTTGATATCAACCCACTTAACATTTAAAAGTTTCAGCTTGCCTGATTTGAAAATATATAAGCCCTTGCCACTATTTCACAACAGGTGACAGAGCCAAAAATGACTTCCTCTCAGTCTTTTGCTTCAAATCCAGCTTAAACAGTGAAAAGTTCCTACCAAGGAATGAAGAGTACTGTTCTTAAAAGAAAGGGGAAGTCAAAGGGGGGAAAGGAAAGTGAACTGTTTCACAGTTAATGAGATCTGAATTCAATCTGGCCTGTCCTAGTTATCATGATAAAGCAATTCTTGGATGGGGAATGACTAACTACAGAAGATAGCTTAAATAGGACTTGAATTAATAGGACTCATATTACCATTAATCCATCATAGGCCTCAAAATGAATTGGCATTTGGTCCTGCATGTCCTGTCCCTTAGCACAGTAAGGGCTTCATTTTTGTCATTCTGGAAGACAGCTTTTTGAGGTGACAGTTTTTCAATTCAGTGATGACTGTACACTAGTTATTCATGCAAGCAGACCTACTGGCCTCTGTGTTCTTGGTGTGTGTGTGTATGTGTGTATGTATGTGTGTGTGCGTGTACACCAAGTATATAATGTATATACTTGGTATACTAGTGTATTGCACTAACCAGAATGCATTCATTCAGAAGTTTCAGAACTCCCAGAACTCCCTAGTAAAACAGCATTGATAGCCAAGATTTTAAAAAAAAAAAAAAAAAAAAAAAAAAAAAACACACACACCCACCACACACACACACAAAATAGTTCTTATTCATCCTATGCTTATTTATCTGCTTATGCTTCTGGAATAGCAACTAATGATTTGTCTTGAGAGATACAAAAGATAGCTGACAGGAAAGGCTCTGCTAGGACTACAGTCACAAAGGATTATGGAGAGATCTAGTCTGCAAGGTATTACAGCAATTAGAATGTATGCTGGCAGAGAAGAGGCCCTCTGGCTGTGGAGCACCAGATACAGCACTTAGTATTGCAGGGCATGATCATTAGTATCGTGGTACAAGCTCATGCGTTATGCTTCTCAGGCACGTTATCTGTCATTGCACCTCACAGACACCCATGTATAGAATTTATTCTCATATGGTGGTCATTCAACTGTAGCAGCTGCTCTCCTGTCTAGACATGTGAATCATTGCCATAGTTTGTGATCAAATTACAATCACTGAACACGAGCTATGCTACTGTGGGATCACAACGACTGCATGATGAACTAGCAACAGTGTTTTGCAATCACTTTCCCTTGATTTCTCGCTCACTGCTCATCTCTGTGCAGTCACACTACTAAAGGCACTTTGTAATCGTAGGCTAGCTAGCCCCATTAAGGAGTTATCACAGTCACAAGAAATTATGTACTTTTACAGTCAAAAGATATTGATACAGCACAGCTGGGACAGCTAGCAGACCAGGCTTCTTCTAAAGATAAGATCTCCTTTGGAATTTTTTTAGTACTGTGATCAATTAGTAATTTAGAAAATATTAATTAATTGTATATGCTTTTTAGATGTGCACAGATTA
The DNA here is from genome assembly GCF_040807025.1 of Struthio camelus. Taxonomy (NCBI): domain Eukaryota; kingdom Metazoa; phylum Chordata; class Aves; order Struthioniformes; family Struthionidae; genus Struthio; species Struthio camelus. The sequence goes on from NC_090949.1 coordinate 15,539,853, forward strand.
ATGTTAGAAGCCATATATAGTATCAAAGTAGGACCAGCTATGAGATCAGACCAGATTATTCAGGGCTTTATCCAGTCCTGAAAACTTCCAAGGGTGGAGACTGCACAACCTTTCTGGGCAACCTGCTCCACTACTTGAGTATCTTCATGATGCAAAAGACTTCCTTAAATCTAGCCTAAACCTCTCATTTCAATTTATACCTATTGTCTTTTGCCCTCCCATCATACACTACCGTGAATAACCTTGATCTATCTCCTCGATACCATCTTCATAGATTTTGGAAGACTGCTATCAGGTACCCCTGAAGCTGTACCTTCCTGCAGGCTGAATGAGCCCCGTTTCCTCAGCCTCTCCTTACAGCACATGTCATCCAACTCCCAACCACCTTGGTGGCCCTCTGCTGAACTCACTCCTGTTTGCTGATGTCTTTCCTCTATTGAGAGGCCCCAAATTAGATGCAGTATTCTAGATGTGGTCTAATGAGTGTTGAGTAGGGGAGGATAATCATGTCCCTAGACCTACTGACAACACTCCTGCTAATATAGCCCAGGACGCAATTGGCCTTCTTTGCTACTAGAGCACATTGCTGGCTCATGTTCAGCCTTCTGCGTACTAGAACCCACAGGTCCTTATACGTTAAAAAAAGTTATGGGGGGGGAGGGGAGAAGAGTGTGTTAGTTTTACTTCAAACATATGTTTAACCTAGTACGTTTTAAAGGTCCATTACCTCGGCATTGGAGAGACCTGACTGAAACCTATAGAGTCTTGTGGATTTCACTAAGCTTTGAATTTGGTCCTAACTACTGGTTAGCATGAAGATACCTAAAAATTTGGCTGTGTTCTGTGCTTTCCTTTCTCCATTCTTCTGAGGTAAAGATATTACTCTCTAACGTGTATGCACACATGTGTACCTTTAAGAGCTGTAGTTCTATAACTGCCATCTCAATGACAAGAAAAATCGAACTGAAAATATCTGGTTGGGAGGTGACAGTGAAATTTCCATTATATTTTGAATAAAATTTATACCAGAAAGCAAATGAAAAACAAGGATTGCTAAAAGCAATGAAGAATAGAAGTGCTATGAATGGCCCAGCCTGTAGACATTATTCAGGCAAATGCTCCCTACTGAAAAAGTAATGCATGATTAAGCTCTAGATAAATTTTATAAACACTAGAATATTCCATTAAAAGTTTATATTTAACAGAGGACTAAGCATGAAACTTTAATCATCACTGTGCCTCCCTAAAAGCAGAAGAGAAGCATTTCTGGGAAATGCAGAAAAATAACATTCGCAAAAATTATACCACTGCCACACTTCTGAAATACGGAAGAACTGATCTTTTTAATTAAGCCACTACCCCAACAATGAAGGTTATGTATGAATACATACTAAGATGGAGTAATAGAGTAGGGATCAGTAAAGGAAAAGAGATACCCAATGAATAACAACAGAAGTAGAAATGAGTTAATACACTCAAATCAAGGATTGCTGTATGTCATTATCACATGGCCTTCTAGTGCTTGTATTTTTGGTGAAATTAGTGCTGCATATGGCACAGTTATATTTCATTGTGCTTTACAGACATTGCAGGTTATATTAGTAAGCTTGGTTCTCTTCCATAATTACTAAATTACTTATTTGCTTTTGTCCTTTACATTTATATCATGCAGACTGAACTGTGAAAAATGGTGCTCTTGCATTGAATCAGAACTAAACATTCCTTTGTCTCATTGCCCAAAGACAAGGAAAGATACTTATCTGAAGAACTACATTTGCATTTTAAATACTTCTACCTTATAAGAAGCACCTTCTAGAAGTATTAATTATGGTACGCTGTTAGAATACTGTCAGGAATGTGCTTAGTTTAATAACAGCATGTCATAAGAATGCATTTAATGCAGAACAGTGCAATTACAGAAGCATGATTGTTTCATTTTACTGAACACATTCCATACATAAACAATGGGATTACATCTCAACTTTGTAACATTTCTCTTACACTAGTGCATCACAGAAGGCTTTTGTGGGAAATTAGGTAGTTACACATTGCTTTCATAAATGCCATATGCTGCTCAGGTTATCCATTTCAAAACAGTTCATCCGACTGCCAGGAGTTAAATCAAGCAAGGCTGTTACAGGAAGAGTCAACAGCACAAAGCACAATGAAAAAAAAAAAAAAAGATACTACAGTAGTCAGCTTCAAAGTAGCTAAAGTAACATTGGCTTGAGCTGTTTACCAGGTGGGAGCTACTGATCTGGCTCCACCCATGCTGTGTTGGTTTATTCTTTCTTGCCGACAGCCTTTAGTGAAGGAAATCCCAAACCTTAATGTTGGGCAAAGTAAGAAAAGTAAGAGGAGCTTAGGGCTCTTAAGCACGTGAAACAAACAGCTAGATAGTTAGAAAAGTAACAAACCTATAAGACAGAAGATTATGATTACGGGGAGGGGAGGGGGGTGAAGACTTCATCTGCAAATCTTCAATTGCTGGACCTAAATAACAAGCTGAATTATGTTCTTTGTAAAGAGGTGATTAAGAAAAATTTCCAATTATCACTAAAGTATTAGATCTGTTCCTAGTCAAGCTTATCAGTTTTACATATACTGATATAAGAGGGGCTGATCCAGCATCAAAAGAAGCTTTGCATTTCAACTCAGACCAGATTCAGAGTGAATAGTGCATGATCCAAGGACAGAATAGTAAACAACATTTTCTGCTTCTCCTTATCAGACTGATTATGGATGACCGTCCCCTGAAAACCCTTCCCAAGTATTAACAGCTCTGTCCAAGGACTTTCGTATTTCATTGTTTGAATTATCCTTCTATTTGATAGCGAGTAATCCACTGAAACTGAACTACAGAAGCCAGGTTTCAACCTTTCAGTCAGAGTTGCTTCCCTCCAGCCTTGTCTATTTGAGAGCTAAAGTTCATCTTGAGCTATGTTAAACGACGAATAACTTAACACTCAAGATTCTTCCAGAATCACCTGATGGAGGATCTGAATCATTTAAGTGGACCTAGTCAAAAAAGTTAAATGAGTATGTTGTGAAAATACACACTACTTTTTTCAACATGTGACATTTAATGGAATATTGAACTAACTAAGAACTTCTTGGAATCTGTGAACTAACTCTACTCCTATTAGCAGTAGGTTCTAAATGTTAAGAAATTAGTTTTTTATTATATTGTGATCTACTACTGTTTTACAAAGCTGTTTCAAGGCAATTAAGTATTCTCTCATAGAATACCTTTAGTTCAAGTTTCAATTTTTCAGTTTTCTCCCATTTATACATTATCTCATACTATCTAGCAGCATCTTCAATATTTCTTGAATATCAAAAACTATAACATAGCAAGATATTTTACTGCTGTAAAACCACAGGGATTCTGTGAAGTCCATAGAATTACAGCGATTTACACCAGCCAAGAGCATTAGACACTGGTTATTATTCTGCCTTTTTGGTCTCTAAATGTTTTTGTGCCTTTTTCTTAAATCATTGGTGATCACCTCCATTTCTACCCTATTTCAAACTGCATTTTTTCTCTTTGTTTGCTCAGATTTTTTTCCCCACAGCTACGTACAAGAGAAGCATTAACTCATTCCCATTATATTAGTCAACACATAAAAAGAGCAAAACAAGCTCTCATATTCCATACATGAAGTCTTTGTTTGCAATCAAATCAGGCCAAGATTGGCATAACAATCTATATAAAGCCAACTGAAATCTCAACTAACTACTGTATAAATTTAAAAAAAAAAAAAAAAGAGAAAGAAATGGATCTTACTGTCCACACATTACTGATCTCAGCAGAAAAGCCAAGGACAAGTTGCCTGAATTAAATCTAATTTCTAAAAGCCTGTTTTGCATACCAGTAGCTGCACTTGGCTTCCAGTGTTAACCATCAAATCACTTTAACACAGACATTAGAATGCAATCTAGTACTCTGCAAGAGACAAGCCTGTTAATCGTCTAACATTTTCTGTTGTGGCCCCTGATTTTCCTCCTAGCTCTACTGCTAAACACTGTCTTTTCACTGACAGAATGCTCATCGTCCTTTAATGTGAGGAGGCTGATCTGCCATCTTTCTTTCTTGCTCTCAAAGCAAACCAAGTTTGTGCTTCTGAACACAGTATGGTTTAAAAGAAACTCTTTGAAATGGATTTTGATGAAGACTGTCACGTTCATGCTTTTCAAATCTCTATGCAACGCTATTTGGGAGCCTACTAACAAACTTCTCATGATAAAGGTTTAAAGTTTTATCTCCTCCAATGCACAGTATAGGTTCAGAATTTTAATACATGTTTCAGTATCTACAGCATTTCTTCCAACACTTCAAGGCACGCTACATTTTATTTTCCTAGTATTTCATCCAGTACCCTTTTCATTTTCTTGAAGCAAAATCATTGTATTTCAGATCTATAGTTCTTGATGCTACTGCAGCAAAGTTTCATATGTGGGAGAAGTAATTATTTTAAAATGCACAAATTTCATTAAGACAGCTAATAAGGATGGGCTGCATTTTCCCATGACCCAAACAGTAGAAAGTGCAGAATTTAATTAATAAGTTCAAAGAACTTTGGGAAAATAAGCATGTTGCCACATTCCAGTCTAAAATAAAACAATATTCAAAATACATAGGTGTGGTGAACGGCCTCAAGAATGGTATAGTCTACAGGACTGTAAAATGAACCAGTCAATGAAATATTTCAAAATTCTACCTACAGAGAAAGGAACATCAAGTTTTTTCAATAGATGCTCAGCACAAAAAGAAGTCTAAATACAGTGATTCATAGCTTCAAAAATACAATCTTTGAGTGAAATCCACATTATGGGTTCCACATTTTGGAGTCAGAATACTACATCTGCTTCTCATACATCCCACCAGAGAAAGCATTGTTCATTTACTAAAAAGACACATGGAATCATATATCACCTGGCAGTGAGAGAAACAGTATAACAGTGTTTTGCTATCATAGTTTATGCTCATAGCAGACGCTTTACAGTTTTCAAAAAAAGATTTTTTTCTTTTTCCCACCAAGCTATTTTTCATGTATTAAATGAAATATCTAAAATATCTATTTTAGATACTTTTATTGCAATGAAATACTCTGTAATCTACAATAACATGCTCACCATGGAGCTAATCTTAGTTTGGTTAGTAAAGAAATGTGATTCCAGGATAAATGACTAGATACTGGATAGTTATTCTCTGGGTGGTCTCTTATACCTGTAGAGTATTTTGTAATGTAAAAGTATTTCCTAATAATGTTCCTTATACATATGAAAGACGAACTACAAAACTGAGTGCAGCTAATCTTTCCCACTGAGCTACGTAAATAATTACACTGCCCTGGTACTACCAGTGAAGCTAATGGAGCAAGAACAGGCTGATTCTTTGCTTCCACAATTGCATACATCATCTGGACAAAGAAGGTTGACTTGTCTGATTATTCCTGGGGCCTTCTGAAATAGCCAGTGGCTAATATGAAAAGGCAAAGAGTGGTTTTATGTAGAAGAAAAATGAGATTACTTCCCTTGACTTACTAGGCAGTCTAGACAGTAGTTCACAATCTGCTGCTCATCTGCCATGCCTAATTCATGCACAGGATCATCTCCTGTGCTATTCTGCCTTTCAGAAACAGGAAAAGTTAGGTAAATAATGACCTACAGACTATAAAATGCCATTCTTGGTCAGATGCCTGTCTGGCAGTAGCTCTGTATTTTTGCTAGACTACATTGACTGAATGCTCACTCCACCCCCATTTCACTCCTTCCCTGACAAAGTTCGTATGCATCTTACGCTGAGGCTTCACAACAGAAAGACCTAGTGTCATCTATCTGACCAACCATTTCACAATTGCCTTTTTTGAACTTGCACATTCTTTCTGAAGCTGATCATGAATTTATACAAAATGTGAACAGTTCAGATAATTACATGTATTCTGCTTGCTACCTTAATATCATAATTCATGCAAAATTTTCCATTACTTTGTGCTGCATTAAATAGATTCACTGCATTGCTGAAAGTAAAAGCAAGATTAACATTATGTCTGGTGCCCAGGAAATTGTTCTATAGCATCCTGAAAAATTCACTTATTAAGTTTTTATTGAATGCCTGATTGTGGCAGTTAAAATGAGATTAACTGATAAAGGATACTTCATTGTTTTTCATATTCTGCCAGGTTCCCCCATTAAATTCCTGGGGATCACACTACTTTAACAGCTCATCCAAAACCCATCCTGCAGCAATCTATCCGTTCTGTACTTGGTAGCACAGATGGAGGAATTTATTTTAGCATCCCAACAGGCAATATAAAGCATTACAATTAGGAATTGATGGGGGTATATTTCATTTAAGAAATTTCATCTAGATACTGCTAGACACATCTAGGAAAAAGGAATGGGAAGGCAATTTGAAGTCAGTGATGTAACACCTGATTTCTATCAGTATAATGCAGAGTAGAATTTAATAAGATAACCTATCATGAATCCAGTTTGTAGTACCAACAACCCTGAGCAGCAGCAAACGGCTGAAAGAGCAAGGAAGATCCTTCATCCACTTCAGGGACACTAGAACCTCCTGCTATAAATGGAGAAAATAATGGTAAATTGGGGAAAATAATGGTAAGATTGGTAAAGAAATACTGTGAGAATTATGCAGCTGAAAATTATGCAGCTGCATAAACAGCCTAGCAGGGATAAGAGTAAACACTGAGAGCTTCTAGGGTAGCTCTCCCTCCCCATGTTTTGCAACTGTCTGCTCTGAGCTTTTTTCCCCCCTGTCCCTTTTCCAATAGTACATTCACCTCATCTCCCCTCTACCCTTTGACACCACTCTTCTCCCTTTATTTCGTCATTAATGCATTTGTTTCATTGCAGCAGTCCCTTCGCTTGTCAATAACACTCTTCACCCCATATTACACCTGTCATATCAGTTTGGATTATGAACTGAGGCAAACACTGTAAACTTTTGTATTTTCCTACTGCGTAATGTGGCAGTGCCTTCTTCTTTGTTGGTGCTTAGGCACTACTGTAATCTAGCTGACTAGTAATAATTGTAACACATTGGGCAATCACACAGCAGAATGCCTGCTGAACACACTTTTCAACATAGGAACTGTGAGAACACACACTTTCACTACAGGTATGGAAAAACCAAGCAAGCAGCACTAGGATGCCTTGTAGATACTGAAAGCTCTCAGGCTCATTGCCACTCGTTGTTTAGTCTAAACACTATTTGAAAACATTAACCTTTATAGCTAAGTTTTGTCAGTACTCATTTACAAACAAAATAAATACAGATTACAGATGGAAGTAGAGAGTCATGACCCATTTCCATTCATACAAAAATTGTAAGTTATTTCTACGGAGAATAATTCAAAAAACAGAGGTTTAGCTGATGACATTTTGTGTCAAACACCTCAAATATACAGCTCTGTCTCTACTAAACAATTGCCTTTTACTTCTCCTATGGACTTTAGTCATCTAGAACAAATAATCAGAGAATGGGATTTTTAAGCTCTTGTCTGAACATATCTTTCCATTATTGTGAAAAGCTGACATACGATCACTTATTCATCTACTGGTAATGTTAGAGGCTTTCAACTAGCATACAAAAACTATCAGGTTTTATATTTATTGACAATAATAGATGTCATATATCCTTAACTTTATTTCTTGTTACTAAGGAGCCCAGATCTGCTCTCAGCACTCAAATCCCACTGTCAGTTCTGAGGTTTTCAGATTCTTCAGACTGACACCATAAAATGTTTCCAGACCCCTCCACAAGTAGATAACAAGGACATGTTTAAAGCTCTCAGCCATACTTTCAAGTAACTTCAAGTGAAATAAGTCATAGATTTACAAAGCATAAAATATGAAAAACAACCGTGAAAATACTATTTGAATAGAATGCTGGTTGCATTCCACTGTCTAGGAATACAAGACTACATTACCCATTCATTTTAATTTAGAATTGAATGTCCAAACATTTAGCTGTAAATTCTTCACCTTCTTGTACACTTCCAGTGTGCCAGTGCTTCAGTAAGAGGATGTTTTCAAGAAAACTCACATATTGACCTAAAAGTTAGCACAGTGCTTAAAAAATAACATCATTCATCAGACTTTAAGGGTGGAAAAGCATCATGGACATTGGCTGTATTTGCTCCAACAGTGAGATAAAAAAGCTACTTAAGTATGTATATGCTATATGACATTTTATTCAATTTCAAAGTGCTAAGATGAAGCCATTCCATTTAAGATTTTAAAATACAGTAAAAAAGCATCTTGCTACACATGCCTTTTCTTGAGTCTCCATAGAGAAGTGGATTTCAAACTGAACTAAATACAAATAAAAGCTGAGTGATGACAACGTTAATCAAAGGCAGTGCATACCTAAGAGGAAATCCTGGTCTTTTAAGCTCAAGTGAAACTAAGAAAAGAAATCACAGCTCCAAAAAGTACATTGGCTATCAGCAAGCACAACAATTGCACAGAAATATCCATAAGCTTCAGGTATTTTGTCAATTAGTATTTATGTTGTGTGTCAATGTTAGTACCTCTTGACTGTTCTGTATATTAAAAATATTGTTTCTATTCTCCTTTTTTCACTCCTTATTTACAAATACTATTCTAACTTTCAAATGTTATTTAGACTAAATAAGAGTACAAATCTCACATGTGAGGACTACCTGGAAGATAATAAATAAAACAGCCCAAGAGGCTAAAATGTTGCATTTAGCTTTCCTATGTGTATTGCAATCCAAGGCCAGCCCTCACACACACACATGTGATTTAGGAGTTCAAGTACTTTCTTTTAATGCAACTTTGACACACACAAGCTTATCTCTAACTGAAAGTCAGAGGTTGGGGGGGTGCGTTTTAAAGCTTTTAAGTGATTTTGACTATTTTATCCATGATTATTTAAGGTTGATTTTCAAATGGCATGAAGTGGCATAACTCCATTGACTTCTATAAAGTTACATGGTTTTACAGTAGCTGAGAAACTGGCCCTTAACACTGAAAGTAAACTTGTTGGATTTGGTTGTACATAAAGAACTTTTGGAAAATAAGCTATATATGTTTATAGCTCAAGGTCTGATTGACAACTAATCTCAAAGTTTATTATTGTATGCAAACTCAGACAATTTTCACTAAAAAATCCTGTAAACTTTTAACCACCAGCAGGCAACTTCAAAGTGATCTATGGACTACTTCCAAAGCAACTAAGAATACTTTATAGATTCACCTATAAAATCAGAAGAAATAAATATTTCTATGCTGCTTTGCCATGACACAACTTGAGATTATGTGGATAAATCTGACCATTTTTCTTGAAGTTTATAAGATACACTAATCAAAAAAAAAAATCAAAAGTACATTATGTGAACTATGTGGATCTCTGGGAAACAATACGAACAAGAACCCAAGTAGAGTGAAACAAACAGTCACTTACGACTGACTGAAAACAATCTTTTTTTCTTTCCCCAAGAAGCTTTTACAGTATTGTTTTGAACATATACCCATGTCGATGTATCCTTGTTACTACAACATTGCAGTCTACAACCAATTCAACCCACTCTTTTGGTGCAACTGTACTGGGGTCTAACGAATCTCGAGTGTAATTGAGTTTAATCAGTTTCCTTATGATCATAAGCCAGTTGGACCTGAGAAATTATTTAGGTTGAGCGACTTGCTGTATTTTGAGTATGGATAGTCAAAACCTGGGAGCATTAGAGTACCTGCAAACACTATTTCAACTCAATCAGCCCTGTCAGCCTCATAACCCCTTCTTCTAATCTTACTGTGTTTTCTTACATTACCGGATATACCTCACAGCATGCGGTTCCCAGCAAAAAGTATTCAGCAAAATTTATTTCATATAAACCATTGTTTGAGTAGGAAGAATTTCTGCTTTTAAAAGATAGTCTTCTGTTCCTGAAGATCTTTTTTCAGACTTGGAATAACACAGTATATCCATTTCCACTTTGATAACACCTCAGAGCAACGCTGAAGTGGGCACTTTTTCAAGCTAGAGTTGCTGAAGCAAGTGCAAGGAAGTGCTAGAACCTTAATTAAGTTATAACACTATGACATCTCACAGGAGCTGAAAAGTGAAAGAAACACCACCACCAATTCCACAAAGTGAAGAAATACAGAAAGCAAAGAAACAATAACTTCTGAAATTCAGAATGACTTATACCCCATCAGCAGAGCTACTTGCTTGTGTAACTGAATAAGAACTCTGGAATGCAATGCATTCCCTCACAATGTAATATCACTATCACAAATCTCTTCCATATATCCTACAGGATCAAGATCACCAGTTCTTAAGTCTGTCCTTTACTTTCCCTGGTAGAGCATTATCATTTAAAGGCTGAAATTTGGTATTGTTCTAACTCTAAATGTCCCATAATTAATACATGAATGGAAAACAGTGGGTAACTCAGCAGATACAGATCATCATAATATGGATTGATAATGGTCAATAGACTGTTTAAAATCTTATTCAAACAGATGTTTAAATGAATTTAAAATATATACAAGTTGCTTAAAAGTTACTATTTACATAGAAAGTTCAAATTGCAATGGCTTTTTCACTTATTAAAAAGCAAACAAAGCATATACTATGCCTGCATTATGGCAATCCTAACTTACACTGGCTAAGGAGAAGGTGCTAATGTCTGTGTTCCCTGGAGTTATTTTACAGGCAGTTATCGTTTGGGATTAGAAATACCGAGTATTAATTTGCTAAACTTGATTCCTGTAAGGAAAATTACATCTACTGCTCTGCTCATTTCAGGAAAGGGAAGAAAGGTTTTAAAGAGCAGCTTTACTTGCAGTTGAAGGATTGTTCACTTGAAACAAAGGTTGAAGTTAATCTTCTCTAACTTTGGCATACTAAAGTCAAGCATTTAACTTAAGCTAGCTTTTTCTAGGACACCTCTGTAATAAATAGAGTTTAACAGTCACTTTCACATTGCATTTGAGTATACTCTATGATTGGGAGATCTAAACACACGTCCTTCTCCATCAACTGTAGAGGAAGCCTAGGTGAGTAGCTTAGGTGTAACATCTAATCTTAAGATAACTAACCTGAGACAAATTCATCCAAAGAGCCAGATAAAGAACTCACCATCTTGTGCCATTCACTGACAGATAAAAGCCTGGGAGTCTAACACAAACAAAGACTGTTTACTGTTTCATTACATATTGCGGTAGTTTGGCATAGGGTTGAGACAGTTAAACTTTGTTTATCTTTAAATAGCTCCAGTGTAACTAGCCTATTAACTGCCACATCATTGCCGAAGTGTGGAGAACATTCCAGAGGGCAATGCCAGCGATAGCAACAGGTGACTGTTGCACTGCCAGAATTTGACCAATCAGAATTGGTACTCCCTACCTAGCGCTACAGCTGATGGAGGCCAGGGTCTCTTGCGGAGAAGGTCCAGCAAAGACCCTTCCAAGAGGCTGCAGAAACACCTGAGGGCTCAAGAGGGCTGCGGCCCTGCACTGAGACCACACACTGCCTGGCTGGAACCGCTATGCTGACCCTACTGACCTCCCATCTGGACTCTGCCATCTCCCCATCCATGGAATAGGGAGGTTGAACACCCTCCCCACCCACCCAAACACACTGTCCCAAACAGCTTCTCTCCTGCACCACAACAGCCCTCCCATAGACCGAGGAGTCATGTTACTTGTTAATGTTTAATATATCTGTGTCTAAAAGTGCTTTGGCCTCCAAGCACATTTAGTCTCCACACTGTCAATTCGGCCACAAACCACAACATATGTTTTTCCTTACTGTTCTTACACTAAAAGAAATTATACTTGCTGTGTGGAAGCTGGCTGATCATTAGTCAACTTTAGCATTGCCTGGTCGAGAAGAGAGAAATAGGGACATCAGGACTTGCTAAGATGATTATAGTTAATGGCCATATTTTATTTACTGTCAGACTCAGACCTGCTTACAGTCTACTTATTCACTCCTCTTAGATGACTATCTGTTCCAGAACTCCTTGAAGAGTTCTCCTCTCCTCCTTGGAAGACTCAGAGTTTAGCAGAAATTAGTTCTTAATACTACTGCCCCAAGATGATGAGGAGCTGTGCCTCAGAAAACAGACTACAGACCAACAAATACATTTGCTACCAAAGGAGTGAATTTACACCTACCAAAGTTAAATGTCAAAACTCCAAACAGCTCCTAAAAAGGACCATGTTGAGTTATTGAAGAAAAACAGACAATAATGGGAACTTGTGCCTGTGCTGATGGGTTTTGTGATGTGTACAAATGGGCTCAGAAAATCAACTTAAAGTAATTTTCACTCATGAACCATACTCCACTACCATGATTTTAAATTCCCAGACATGAAAGGCTAACACAGTAATATTCTGTACAGTCTCCATAGGAGTATTTTGAAGTATTAATCTGACTACATCCCTGTAGAACCAATAACTCTAGAATTAGAATTATATGTATGAGGCATACACAACAGGAACAAGCACCAGGTAGTAAATGGGCCATCAGCCTCTAGTAAGGATTATCCCAGGACTACTGATATTTCATTTGAACATTTTTAAATGGGATAGACACTGTATAACAGAAAGAAAGGAAGTTTCATGTTCTGTAGGCAATAGACCCGATGTAAAGGAACATAAACTTGCTTTACCTGAAAATGTTCTTTGCATAACTTTGGCTGTGCTCCAACAACACTTTGGACCACATATATGAATTCAAATTGATGTTTAGTCCTACTAAAATCAAAGCTTTTGCAAGAACTTGACATTACAGCATAAAATGAGAAGTACCACGTACTGAATTTTTTACAACAATCCTATGAAGTTGCTAATGGCTAGTGGATGCTTTAGTGCCTTGTAAATGTCTGAAACTAATATCATGGTTATAGTTTACAGATATTCTACTTATTTGGCACCTCTTCCCTTCCTCAGCTTGTAACTGCAGTGTACATATTCACTTCAAACCATAGCCAAGTGCTAAAATAGATACTTGCTATCATACATCACAGCTGCAGGTCTCAACAATAAATACAGAAAATTCTTAAATGCGTAAGAGTTCAAAGCTAATTCAAGAGTACAGACTATTTTCATCTGTTTGCCGCAGTGAGACTGAGCCAGGTATAAAGCAGATATCGGTGATAAGATGCTATTCATTGAATACTTACCACAGATAGAACATATACCTGCCCTCTATACAAATATTAACTAATGATTCCTTATAAAACTCTGTCTGTGGACTGAATCATATGTGAGCATCAGACTCTGCAAGCAATCCTTAATTCCCTGAGACCCTCAGATCAATTTAGTATTGATGGCTGGGAGACTCCCTCAGTAATTCAAGACCAAGGTTTCTCAGAGTACATATTCTAAGAGATTCTTTCAACCCCTACTTTCATCCAAGTGGGACTGTAGTCTATTGACTTCTGATCAACTGAGCTCCCAGTTTCCAGTGACCTAAAAAAGATCTTAAGCGCTCAGAAGTTGGTCTTTCTTTTTTTTTTTTTTTTTTTTACTCAGCAATATTATTTGGTCTAGTAAAAGGCTTTTTTTTTTTTTTGTATTTCACCTCATACAACTCTCGCCCTACATGCAGACTGCCACAGCTACTACAGTTTCTCGCTCTCTTCTGTGACTGAAGAACGTGAGCTGGAAGTCTTAGTAATTAAAGTTTACCACATTCTCAGTTCAGAACTACAATCTAGTAAACTGATTAAGATGAATTTTCTGGAGGAACACACAGCTGACAACTCCCAACTTCATTTCTTGCCACACTGCACTATGGTCTGATTTCAGAAAGGAAGGAGCACAGTCATTTGAAATTGACTCCACCACTTCAGATTTGTATGTTAATATCATTTCATGGTCAGAAGTGATGAATGTATATTCAATTAATAATCAAAGAATAATCAGAAGAGCCTTCATTAATTGCCCTGAGTAAAATGGTGAACATCAATTTTAATATAACAGTCTAGTTTTAAATCTGATTAGACAGGGACATAATTCCTAGGGATAAGCAAGATTTTGCAAAGATCTAGGAAAAAAAAACAAGATTATTTTATTGCATGAGGGTAAACAAACGAACAAAAAACTCCTGCAATTTTGTCCTTTTTTTGGACTGATTTTTGAAAACTGAATGGTTCTGGCTGATTTTGCACCCAAGAGTTTAACATCAGATTGATACTTGATTTCAGTGCCAGTTTCAGGTAGACCTTAACTTTTTTATTGACATTTACAAACTAGGCAGGGAGCTGTTCAGTCACCTTCCCCCTCCTGCCTTTTCTACTTCTTCCTCCAGCTCTCTTTCCTTGTTAGGTAGAAACACATGTATAAAGAGAGAAATAAAAGGGCTCACTGTTTCCAGCAGTATCTGTTTCACCAAGTACACGTAAGTTAGATCTCAGAACACAACTGATAACATATAGTTAGCAAAACACTAGTATTTAACACACAGCATATCTTAGATGTAGTACCATGGCAACATCTGTTCTGAAGACCCGAATAGACTGAATATTTCTGTGAAGAAAAAATTGAAAGAATCTACTTATCATTAGGATTTACCCCTCTGTGTGGCCCAGATCTATTTATCCTAGGAAACCATCTCAGTAGTAACTGTAGTGGTGAAAGATAGCTATGGATGGGGCTGATGATAGTCAAAAAGCTAATATCAAAGTCATCATTCCTCTTGCATACAAAAAGTGAACTGACGGCTCTCAAAAGAGTATCTGTTCCACTACTAAAGACACATAATGCAAGACAATCTCCTGATTAACATGCTCAAGTCTGTGTTCATTCACTATTGTTCATAGAGAGAAGTATTTTCATTAATAATCCTAAAGCATATAATGATCTAGCTTACCTTAATGCATCTCATTTCCTGTATATGTTAAGAGAATCTTAGAAAATGCAGATGGAGAATAATTGTTCTGTAGAGGTCAAGCTTAGGGTGGAGGCGGGGGGGAGACTCCTTTCCCCACTCATTACATGAAAGAAGCTCTACCTACTTGAGGCAGCAATATGAAATACAGCCATTAGAAGTCTGTGCAGTTGTTCAAAATATGTTGAACTATTCTCTCTGGACTCCTCTAGACTCCTGTAATTGGCATCTCAGTCCAAAATTCTCCCTTTCTGAACCTCCGATATAGTCTAAGAAAGGTGTCATTCATTGCAATATGCAACTTGAGAAAATTTCTCTTATCTGCTACTAAAGTGTTCAGCAAAATAAGGTGAAATGCAAAATCCACTATTCATAACAAGAAAGCATCCCAGACAAACAAAAACCCAGCTACAGAATAATCAAGTAGACCGATGGAGAAGTGAGAGAAAAAGGCAGCGATACACTCAAGAATCACAGGTAGATTACGTAGAGGTGCACGAAGTTAGTTCTAATTTGGACGCTATTTCTCCCTTTTTCATGTATACTATCAAGCAAGTTTATTCACATTTTTATTCACCACAGTCCTACAGCACAAGTGGCATCCCACAGGCAAGCAAAGGCATGTAACCTTGAAAACTTTGTAGCCATGCTCTCAAGCACATAAATTCTCCACAGACCTGTAATTGGGATCAGCTAGATGGTAAGAGAGCTAAACACCCCCAGAGCTTTTTTCAAGCTTGATTTATTCAATCAGTTTCTACTCTACTCCCCAATGATGCAGTCATATAGCACTACTAGCAAACTGCATTACTAAGCTTAACTCCTTCCATTAGGTAAATACTACACAATCCATTAAAACTTAACATCTTCCCCATATTTTGTTTTGAGTATCTCTCTCTATTTATTTTTATCCCTTGAATGTTCTGACCACATCTTATTCCATTTGATTCCTCAAGAAGCATACGGGCTTGATGATGGATAGCATGTTTTTCTCAGGCATAGCGTGGGATGATCAGTCCAATAGCTTGCCAGGAGAAACCAGACTTTCAGTTCCAAGCAGCTTCTCCATCCAGATCAGTTATGACTCAGGAGTTTGGGTGCCAGTGATTAGTCCTCACTGCCCACACTATTTTGGATCAAACTGCATTCTATAGTCGCTTCCTGCAACAAAAGGTAACCTTAGCAATTTTTATACATGCAGTTAACTGCCTTCCCTTTATGCTAAAATTACTATCCTTCTTATGCATTCACCTATTGACTATTACAACTTCAGTGCTTCTGCTGGCGTGTACCAAGGTCTCCTACTGCCAACACCATTCTCAACAATTTTTCTTTTATAAAATGTTCACTGGAATTTCCCATATTCTTTCAGCAAATCATATCTTCGCCATGTACTTAGGTTTTACACGCTTTTCAAGTATATATTACTTGCCTCTTAATATATTTCTGCTTCCCTGCAAATTATATCCAATTAATCTTCATCTTCCTGGTTTCACTGTGCTATACAGAAGGGGACTGTGACTTCGCTGGTCCATGAGATTTATATCCTTTCCTTATTTATGTACTCGAGGGTCAGTAAAACATTTAATTGAAACACAGAAAAATGCTACCGCTATCATTGCTGCACATGTGATTGAATGATTAGATTTCAAATTATCAGTCATTGACCTCCTTGTATACTGACACTGAAGAATATCTCAAAAGCCTTATACTTGCTTTCATTTACTAATGTAAGTGTAGAAGGCAGCTTTTTACATTGGTTGTTTGCTGGCAGAGTTGCATTGCTATCAGCAAAACAAAAAAAAAAATTACTGCAAGAATCAGACTTCAGTCCAAAACATCAGCTGGAAGAGTACAATCTGTATTCATTGTACACCAAAAGACAAGTATGTGCTGTCTCACAGTGTGAGACAGAGAGGTTCTCTTCTCACACTGAAGAGAAGTCTGAGCTATATAGCAGAGGCTACAGTGATATAAAAAAAGGCGCTCTCTAATCTCACCAGGCTTCAGTTAATTTCACCTAAAAATGAATTGACCAGACTATGAAAAGCTAGTTTTTCTAATTTATTTTTGCCTGGTTTAAAATCAGGCTTCATTACACTTTGACCAGTTGTATTTGTACAGTTAGATTTTTTCAGTGGGCTTTGTATTGCAGCCACCAATACAAAATAAATCAAGATTGCGTGAACCAGAAGAGAAACACTTAAGACAGTAGAAAATGAAGTTATATGAATTACTTGCAAATCACAAAGCAGCCACTCAACATCTCACAGCATTGACTATTAGAAGAGTTTGTGAGGACTGCTGGGCTTTTATACAAAGCAATACAAAAGGTATTAATGTGTTCTAACAGCTGCTGGATAAGCTATTTTGAAGGCTATAATGCCCGTTTCTTCCTGAAAGTTAAGAAAAATTGAATTGAATCATGCTAATATCCTAAAGAACTTAATTTAAAAAGTGGTCTACTGGACCGCGTACTAAACGGGGACTTCACAGCCATGGTTCTCGTCTCCATTCTACTGACGAGTCACATAAGGAAAATCTTTTTCCCTCTCACATAAAATGAGGAAATGACAATATTTACCTCCTTTCTCATCTACTAATAAGAACTGCAGTAGAAGAACCAAGCATTATACTGTTATTTATAAAATGACACCTTAAGAGAAAAGACCTAGAAAGTATTAGTTATTTTAGAATACAGTAATTCTGACATTATGCATTTAAAGCTCATTTACCAAAATTAAAACTTACTTCAGTGCTAACCCAGAATACTATAAATATGACACACTAATTCTCAGTTACCTAGCACTTTCTTAAACTCCTTATGTATGGTATCTTAGTTAAAACCTTGAACTAAGAGCAGCATCATTAGACCTTTGATACTTATATTTTATACAGACCATTAGCTTGATTTTAAATTCTCTTATCCTCTCAGTCATGGAAGTGCCCCTTTTCTGAAGGGAGGTGCCACTAACTAATATCACTACGATAAATCTATACTTTTCTTTTGTTAATTGACCATGTTTGTGTTAGGAACACAAACTGCTGTATTCTAGCTGAAATAGCCCCTTCCTTAGTACCATATATCGAACAAATGTGAAACTGACTTCTGAGGAAGATGAGGTATTAGACAGTTTTTCTGAAAAATGAATAAACATGCTGGATGGCATTCTAATGCACTCCTACAATGATTACTAAACGTGCATAAAGCGTGGTTCATATAAACAGCTGCAATTCCAATAAGTTAGTGGGAACCAAACCTCATGCTCGGCATAAATTCATTGGAAGTCATGCAGTTACACCAGAAATTAATTTGACCTAGGCTTCCTAAATGCATGAAGATAAGTTAGGAATGTTCTTATGAATTAGCTATTTAGTCATTAGAAACCCAGGAGACCCTTCTATGTGTGACTGTCTGACTCAGTAACTCCTTGTGTCAGTATTGCTACCAGGCTACCTTGAAGAAAACAAACAAACAAAATGAAAAAAAAACACACTTTTATTATGAATTGTCAGCTCACTTTTACAATATTAAGATCATTTATAGGCCTCAGCATTGATTTGTAGATCTTTGGCTGCAGCAAATCACTGACCAGTATAATGGCTTTGGCTGGAGGGTATAAAAACAGAACACCTTTTACAAGATCTTTCTGATTCAGTATCTTCCCAATATAACTGCAATTCCTGTTATGGAGGATGTGAGGATATGAAATATGACCCACATGATCTCCCACAATTCTTTTTCCATAATACACTTTGAACAAACATGAATGGTTTTAAGTTTCTACTGTTGGCTCTCAGATGAACAATCTATTTCTACTGCCTGATGCTAAACATTTGCCACAGACTTTCAAATTTTCAGAACGTTAAATTTGTACTAACCTTTCTAACATTACATTTTGTTATTAAATTGGCCATATGTAAAAGCTATTAAAATGCTTTTATTCTCCCCTTCCTCGTGAATATTTCTGCTAGAGGCAAAACAAAGGTTCATAGCATGTATTACATTTTTTTTTTGGTAATACAAATTACAATACATATTTTGCTTTTCCAGATTTTCCATGTACACACCAAACACTGACAAGGATATCGTTTTCAGAAACTCTTAAACCCAACTGATACAATCAAATTATGAGATGAAGGAAAGGAAAGCCTGGCTTCGCAGGACAAGATCTTACATTCCTAAAAAATTTTCTTTCAGATGCTACTTTCTCACTTTGGAAATTATTCACTACATAAGTCAAAATAATATTAACAGGCTCTTTTATCATACACTTCCACATTCAAGATGTTCTCTATGGATTCCGTTAGGTACATAAAAGTATAACATTCCCTGTTGTCACATAAGGCGAATTATTACGGTAGAGGCTTAGCTGCACCACACCAGTAAGAATGCCTACAAGTTTACAGAAAATCTCTTCTATTACAATGTGGTTCAGACCAGGCCCATAGCATCTGGTGAGCTGTGAGAAGCCTGGCTTAAAATACCAAGGGCTGTATTTTGAAGGGAGTTGTGATCAGTCCTTGAGACCATACACTGGCAATAAGAAGTCCTCTAATGACTATCTAGCACAGGCTGCACACAGACAAGCACTCCTTAACAGGGTGCTTCACCTCCAAGACATTCAAAACAAGATCAGTTAGACAGCAACAATCTGACTTAGGCAATTAGGAATGATCAAGAGCAGTTGGGCTGGGGATCTCAGGATGTCTGCATTTATAACTTGTGGCTCTTCCACTGTGAAGTATCTACTAGCCTGATCGGCCTTCATTCTAGTTTTAAGCCCAGTCAGGAAGACTATTTCTGGAATAAGTTTTATTAAGAAAGACCTATGAAAGTTAGGCACTCAAATCATACTGAAATGCACAAGTAGCTGAATACCACTAGTTTTACTTAGGCTAAAGTTTGCAATGAAAGATTAAAAAAACCAACAAACAAACTTTGCTGTGAAATTTTCATGAGACAGAATTATATGCTTCCCACAAAACATAATTTTTTATCAACTTTTATTCTCTTGGAATAAATGATAAACAAATGATACAATAGATGTGAATCACTGTAGTCAATTTGCATCCACAGAGCCATTTTGTCTCTAGAGTTCTAATGGAGTCCAAGCTACACAGGCAATAGCCATTTTAAAAATGTTAATAGCATAAATTATTTCAAAAAAGCAGCAGTCTAGTTCAATGACTGAATATCTGCCAAATTCATATTTCAAATCTTAGAAGCATTTTTACAGTAGACTGATGTTTGTTTCATTCTATTAGTCAAAATCCCTGCTGTCAAAACTATCAAAGCATTTTTTCCTCAAGTTCTGTAAGGAAGTTATGCTTAAATATTAATAATCTAAGTAAACAGAATTTAAATATCATATTCTATCTCATAATTACATAATTATAATAGTCAAGAAAAAAACCACACCCTTAAGCATCACAGACAGTGATGTACTATAACAATCTGCACTATTACTCTGATACTCTGGAGTACCAGTGAGCCACATGATTACAGATTTCTGCCTCTTGCTGAACTCAACATCTATTATCGTACTACTTTTGTGCAATGAAAGCTGGTAATTTTGAGCAATGCTCCAGAAAGGGTAAGATAAATGCTGACCTTCCACTGAACACAAGTTTCCACCAAAAGCCATTCCTACTGCACTAATAGTTTTTAGAGATGAAGACAGGACAGAAAGGACAACTACAATCATAGTTTCCATGGCTTTTATATTAAGAATAGCTGTAGACTATAGTCTTCAAGATTAATTAACAGGGAAGTTCAACAGAGGGCAAATTTGCTAACTTTTCAGCTGATACAGTAGAACACACATGATATATTCCACCATATATTTGTCTTCAGACATTGCCTTTGACAGAAACTAGTATCACAACATTCAACACCCTACTCTCTGCATGTCTTTAAGTACTTAACTGTTCCTTGTCTTAGACAAAGATTCTTGGGTCAGGAACTGTATTTTTATTCTTCTTCACTGGTACAATGTCCAATACAGAAGTGTTCTAATACCTGACCAATGGTCTGATTCATTATTAACTGTGATGAAATAATAATAGTTGCACTGCCTTTTTATGAACCAGTTAAAAGTTTAACAAAACTGAAAATCCCTGGAAATACAAAAAGCAACAAGCCTTGATGGTTAATGAAATCTAAGGCCTCAGTCTTATTTTGATAAATAGCAGGTTCTAACATACCTGATAGGCTTAACAGTTTTCATTTAATTCAATACAGAGAAATAACTATGACAACACCACAAATGCGTGGGGAGCACAGCACTCCACATAGAAAGAAAAAATAATTGAAGAACATTTCAACTCAAGAAAACCAAAAAAATACAGAGAAAGTTTTAGTCTAAAAGACCGATGGTAACATTTTGGAGATGAACTTGATTAGAAACCAAACGGTGTTTGGATTCTTGAATAATACAAATCAGAGGGAACACAGAACCTTTTGACAGTTAGCAATTTTGTCAAGACAGTGGCGCGCTCTCATATCAAAAAGGAAGCTTGTAGATGGTGAACAGTACTCTGATGCCATAATCATGCATTAGAATCCCAAATACCTCAGTCTTAGAAGCTATGCAGAAGTAGCACACAGACCTGTATTCATAGTGGTAATCAACACAAGGCAAGATAACACCCCCCAAAAAATGGGAGAGAGGGGCAAGAATGCAATGGATATTACTTCGCAAGTTTACAGGTACCATTTGTGTGCATATAGCCCTCACTTTAGACAACTTCTTGATAGATGAATGGAAAACATCACACACAAGTGACAGCATAAAAAAATGGAGGATATCTTTCAGCTTTTTAATCTGTTCTTCATATAAACAGACAGGTAATTGTGCTAGGAGATATTGGGATGCATCTGTTCAGGAACAGGAGCAAGCCATGGAGAGGAAAACCTTAAACTGATATTGCAGCTGAATTCTTTATACTGAGAAATCACATCTTCAGACTAATGGCAACTGTGCACTCTTTCCTCACTACTCCAAAGACAGGTCCAACTGTTAGATATCATAACTAAGCAGATTATTGTGCTAGTCTCTTTTTTAAAGCCAGATAAAACTTACACTCATGTGAATGACAACATCGGTAGCTTACCAGACATGAACCTAAGAACTTTCAGTGAAGTTTTAGTTTGGACTCATCACTGCTACTCCCAGCTGCCATAATCAAAGGGACGGGCAAGAAATGGTGTCAGAATAATGACCAAACTAAAGAAAAGTGACTGAAAAATGAGACTTTGATCAGTTACAGATAGGACCTTCGAAAGACAAGTCGTCACTTGTATCATTAAAACAACCTCATGAAAACTAGAGCACTTCTAAGAAAAGAAATTCATGAAAATTGCAGAAATACAGAGAAACAGATGAGCCAGAAAACAGAAAATTCCACACAATTCAGTTTAATATTCAGACATTAGTGATATGATAAAGTATATCCTTTTCTGATGGAAATTGATCTGAACAGCAGCAATCTCACTAAAGAAACAGGTACCATTGAAGGAATTTGTGATAACAACTCCAAAGTTTCCAGAGAAGAGGAAGATTAAAGATATTTTGCCTGGGTCCTATGCACTAGAAGCAACATCTAAAGATAACTGAGCACTAAGACATAATAGTGCCAGAACAAATGGGCTTATTACCTATCAACAGCAACACTTCAAGAGAGCCCGCAAATCCAAACAGCAAGGCCAAGATCCACTGGAATTAAGTGGGTATTGTTAATAAATTTAGTTAGCTAGACAAATCTTTTTGACATGTGGATTCTGTCAATGCTATTTAATTGCCACTTCCACTAAGAGATGAAATTGGATATCAGAAATTTTACCTGTACCTGGCTTTTATCTTAGACCCTGGAAGTCTGACTGCGATGCTGCAGGTTCTGCAGTTCAGTCATTTCTAAGTGATTACTCAATAATGATTTAAGTTTATAGGGCCAAGAACTGTAAGGATTCTGAAAAGGAGTATTAGCTAACTTGGAGGGATAGAAAGTCTCTATTCCCCCCCTCCCCCTTTCTGTCTCAGTTTTCACAAAATAGACGACAACTAAGAGGTCTTGGTTTTATCCCAGAGCATAATATATTTGTGGGATTGAGAGAAAAGTTTTCCACCCAGTTCTACATCTGTTATCTGATTCTTGTGCCATCATAATCCATCAATTTCTTCCTAAGAGATGTAGTTTTGCATGGCTCATTAAAACAAAATTCTCATACTGAAAATAATTTGACCACTGAAGAAACCACTTTAGAAGACTCTAGGCTATTCATAACACTCTCTTGTTATTCACTGTTATTAATTTTACCTTCAAGAAAATAAAGGCTGGCCTTTCAAGATGAGGCAAATGTAAAGTCACACAGTGGATTTAGATTGGGAGAGATGGGAATTACTAATGCATAAACCTGCTATATGCTGTATAGACTCACTATATAGAATCTTTCATTCCAGGCTTTGAAAGAGCTTTAAAATCATTAATTAATTAAGCCTCCCAAAAATCCTCTGAGCTGGGTGAATGGCCTATATTAAACCCACTTACAGGGTAGGGCACAGCTTGTATGTTATTCCCTTAAGGGAAGGGCTTGATGTCTCAAATAGCCTGCCACAGCTGAGCAGATCTTTATATGATTGTGTCTGCAATTGCAGACAGAGTTAACAACCCGCTGAGAAACAGGCTGCATTCCCAAAACCTGAAGTACTTACTGTGTCCTGTCACCTGACTCTATCGGATTCCCTGCTTAGGGTGAAGATATATTTATGTAGGTCCCTATGATTCTACATAGTCAAGAGGGAGATATAAGCTTCTTGCATAAGTTCTATGAATGATTCTGAATGGCTTCAAGAGGAACAAGCTCTTCATCGACAAAGGAAAAACTCTCTAACTCAAACAGTCTGAATCTCTCTGCTACTATTTTTTATGTACTGTAGTGCTTCAACAGAAGAAGCTTTAGAAAAGCCTCTTCAAGACATCTGAATAGGGCTCCACTGCATTCTAATGACAGGAATGCAATTATTTAGTTATATTTTTTAAATTCCCCTTGGAGCTCACTTTATTTGGATATCACCTACTTTCCAATAGGTTTAGTATAAACTTCCACATCAAATTCTGCATAATGTCTTTAAATTTACATTTTTTTCTTAAATATGGTTAAAGCTCTTAGAGCAGCCAGGCCTTAAAACACTCCTGAAATAGGAAATCTGGGGAAAGCTAAGAATGAGGTCCCTTGTATCCACAAAGTAGAAATGAAAACAGAATTAATACATAGCAAGGAGTGATGTTTTTTAGAGAATCAAAAAAAACCTCTCTGAAATCTAATATATTTTTGAAAAGATCACACTCCCACCTCACTTCATGTATTTTCCAGTAAACTATTCATCATAAGTAATTGTTCCTTTCTAGAGATAATAGAGATAATCTAGTTTATTCACAAGCCTAGATATTCCTCCTTTTTTTTTTTAAGCACAGTTCAGCAGACATTACCTGTCAGATACAGCCAATGAGTTTATATCATTACCTGAGGCATTTTGGCTGTGAAATACGAAAAGAGACAAGACTGATTATGAGACAGTGAGTATGCTCACCTACAAATATCTAGAATACCAGCAATGGTCAAAAGGAAATGCACAGAAGATGACATTTGGGAGTTTAAAGTTTCATGGAGTTTGAGTAAAGTATGATATTCCATAAAGTATATCTGATCTGCACTGTGCTGCTCCAGTTCAGTTATCATGGTTGAACACATTCTTATAGGCTTCTTGACTGACAACTCATTGTCCCAGTAAATGGAAGCAGCCCTGCTCAAGCTATAGCTATAACATGTCCACACATGTGATCAGATCACATGCATAACAAAAATGCCTGTGAATTCTCTAATGAAAAGAACACCAGAGATTTAAAAAAACAAAAAAGACTTTCTATTATATGTAGGTTTTTAACTTCCTATTTCTCTTCAGAAATACACTCAGTGATCAATTCCTCCTGTAATTCTATCACTTCTGTTATGGGTTGGAAGAATCTACTTGGTTTGGTTAAATAAAACAGAGTTGGTGGCAGCCTTTTTTTTGTTTGTTTGTTTTTGGAGTTCAAGTATCTTTCTTTACATTCTAAGGCTATTTTGCACTATGGACTTGGAAAATCCTTTTTTGTCATGTTATTTAAAAGTAAGACAAGTAAGACAATATACAACTCTTTTACATATTTTTCCTCCCAAAATACTGTTCCCAACAGAGCTGAAAGCCTATCTACTGAGTTATATAGATGTTTATTTATTCTAAGGACAACACTGTCAGAATATCTTAACTACAACAGTGCCTACTGCACCATCTTCTACCATTGCTTTTTGTAGCTACTAGTTTTTGACCAGGTGTGCTAGCTCAAATGTCTTTTAATATAATTTATTCCTTCTTTCTGCAGACAGTATTCTCTAGGAATGCTGGTATAAATGTAAACTGTAAGCTCATTTTTTGGCCTGGAGGCAAAAAAAAACTTTTAATAGATAAATTAAGAAAATAATCCAATAATTATAAGGGAAGGCTGCCAAATACTAGGAGCAAAGAATCAGAAAGGGAATAAATTTCTGTCGTGTTAGACCAGTGTTCTTAAATTTAGCCTCTGTGCCCACTTGAAGCCATGCTGCCAGCATGAAATGGTAATTGCAGCACCTGTTCCACTGAGGGAGCACAGGTAATTCTCAGGGATTTTATTTTAAAAACATGGAGATCACAGATGCCTAAGAACTAAAAGGGTAACCAAATAGTTTGGGGGGGGGGGGGGGAGGTGTTTGTACTGACAAACAGGGCTCACCTGCATGACATTCACACCAGCCTTCAGCTAATGGAGGCTATGGATGCTGATTCAGTATATCGCTCACAATTACCACAAAGTGCCACCCCTCAAACAACTGAAACCTGCTGTGTTCAGGGCTTTCCAGTGTTACATGGGAAAGAACCGGAAACAGGCTTTGCTTGCAGTATAGAGAATATATATAGAAAAGGTTTTGGCAGTTCCTTGTGGAAAATTCTGCAACAAAAAGACTAAAGAGATTCATAAACACTGTTCTATAGGAACTTCAGTGCATGTTTTAGACACGAATTGAACTTTCAAAATGCATTTAAATGAATAATATTCTATAACAATTGCTACTGATGCGTTTAGAGTGAAGCTTCAGGAAAGTTCCTAACACATAGCTATTTTCATCTTTAATTCTGTACATAAGTTGTATGATAAAAATGTTTAGAATCAATTTGATCTCCAATGAAATAATTGGGCCCATAATCCCTCAAGATCAAAGTGTTTAAAAAAAGTTATCCTCATTTTCCTTCTCTTTAATATTAAATTTATGATGTCAGATATGACTGATAACATGTTGGAATGTCTGCAATTCATTACAGAAAAACTACACCTTTGTAAAAAGCTTAGACCTGTAGGCTAAAACTCATTACAGTGAAGTCTTTCATGAATATTACTTTCTATGTGCTATAATATTGTGTTACAAAAAAGGTGGTGAGGGTGCATTATAGCCAGGATTCAGTGAGGTCATGATAGTTCACACAGAGTTCAGTGAATAACAGCTGTAAGGCTAGAGTGGTATTTACATGTCCTGTTATTTTTATACTCTATATAGCTTCTCTCTGGAAATGAGAACCTTATTAGTATTTAGTGACTTCACAACCTTTTTCTCATTTGAAAGCCACACGGGGTATAATATTATACAATGTAATAAGAATTGAAAAGAAAGAATATTCCATAGACACTATAGTGTATATAGCTTGAATACAAGCCACCTGGTAATTCTGGCTCCTCAACCTTAAGTTAGTAAGTAATTCAAGTAAATAGTCCCTATTGAGATGACATATAATTTCAAGGAATAGGACAGAATTCTGCAACTTATTTCAACTTGTGACTCAGCAAAGTACATTGTCCTTATTGGGCATTCTTTAAGAGATCCGCTATTTTCCCAAGCTTTTGTAAAGCAAGAAGATTGAAAAACACATAATTGATCTTGCCACATTGTACAAAGCACAGTACTGATACCAGTTCAAGTTGAAGATCAGCATGACAGCCCTAATCACACAGAGTGCATCTCTGTATCGCATGCAATCTCTTTAAGCTCAACAGAAATACCAAAGAATTAGGAACCACTGAGCCTAAAAAAAAGTGTCATTAACATATTGGAGAGAAAGTTGCATATCTTCTTAGGCACGTATATAAGCGCATGTAAATAGTCTAAAACAAAGGGTGAGGAGGATAATGCAAAGGAAAGGAAACAGGAAGGAATAGAAAAATCTGTCATACTTCCTGTAATTTACATATAGCATGGAAAGGCCTTACATTACAATTGTAAAGTCATCCAAAGAGAAATAAAAGGGAGCAGAGGAGCAAGAAATAAGATGTCCTACATGTTTGTGGTTTTTTGTTTGTTTGTTTTTTTTCTAAATACGCTACTTTTACTGTCTCCTCAGTTTCATAGTCCTGGCAGGCTCTAGGTCATTTGCAAGGGCTTATTTTTCCTATTAAAAGTCATTCACACTTGGAGCTTTTAGATTTTGTTTAGTATTATTTAGTTGCTTAGTATATTCCTCTCCCCTTTTTTAAAAGCACAATGGCCATAACCACCATTCTTGTGATGATAAGTGTTAACAAATGCCTGGCTTACCTGTCTTCTTCCATTCGCTAATGTCACTGAGACTTCATTACAACTAAACTTATTTCTTCAAAGAATTTCTAAACTAGCTCATCACCTCCACACATCATTTTCCCACACCAACTGATAGCATTTCAGTCATGGTCTTTGTATTATCTTAACTCCCCCTGTTTTCAGTAATTATCAACACCTGGTGCTTCATTGTTCCTCAGCATCTGGTTGCTTTTTAAACAGTTCAAAAGCTGGTTCTTCACAAACTGCTCAATTGTCTTTAAAATGACTAAGTTTTATTGGTTCTCAGCCATGTTCTTCTTAAGATGCTCATTAATATGTCCTCTGTTCTTTTGTAAATGTAACCTTTTAACTAGAATATTTTTTTCTCCTTTCTCAGACTCTTTTTGTGGATGTTTTCTGTACTGCCCAGGGATAGCTGGGTGAATTTACCTTGCAGTGCATCTTATTCAAACTAGTTATTTATTTTTAATTATTTAACCCACTTTTTTTACCTCTCTTCTATTAGGAACTGACTCCAATTCTGATGACAATTATCCCTCCTGCACAGGGTTCTTTGTTGTTGTTGTTTTCTAAATGCTGTTCATTAAACCCTCCCTAGGTTTTGTAAATCTGAAAATAATCCTGTAATTTTTCAGTTTTTTATTGTATTTCTGACTACAAGCCTTCTTCTATACATTTCAGCACTGTTTAGACCTCCCACCTTTTGTTAATTACTGCCCAAGATGCCTTTCCATATTTTGATTTCTTCAAAATACTGTTTTCCATTTGTGCCTATAAACATTCTCTTAGCTTGTCACAGAAATCTCTCTTTTACTCCTATTCTTATAAGATAGGGTGCTAAATCTCAGTTAGCTCCCTTTAATGTCCTGAATTTCTTATGTCTTAAAGCTCTAAGTATGAGCTAAATTTGATATTATCTAGGTGCAAGTATATTTTTGTGATGTTCTGAAGCTCTTCACCATTGTCTCTCTAGGTAACATAAAATTAATTAGTGCTAATTAACAACTGATTAATCTCATTTCATCATTAGTTTTATCATGAAAATTCACATTTTATTATCAATTTTCACATCATCCTCTTCTTTCAGAAATGCTAAGCATTCACATTTGAAGTTAATATAAGCATTGAGTGCTCCCTGACTCTAGAAAGCAACTTCTGGAGTTTATGAGCATATTCTGCACCATCAGTTAGGAAATTAATTACATACACCATCACATTATAGTCCTTATTACCTGTTTGAGGTCTGATAATGCCCTATGTCAGGGGTTAGGGTTTTTTCCTACTATTAACGATTACAACCTCAATATCATCGTAGTATTCAAAGGCCTTGATCCTGCATAAATACAGAGGAGTGATTCTTATTTTGTGTAAAAGATATATAACTGAATACCTCACATTGCTCTGAAAAATCTCAGCCCATGTTTTCTCTTCCCTCTCCTTCATTAGCAGCATCCAGGGCCACTATCACTCAAGTAAAAAGCTTCCCTCAGCAACAGCAGGTCCAGCCGAGAGCAGGGCATGACATATTTAGTCAGTGAATTGTTGGCAGAAGTAAACAGTTTTTTTTTCCATATTCAAGAATGCCAAATCAGGTTATCAGTGTGATGAAGTATATTAAAGCCTTACAACCTCCATTTGTTACAAGCCTTCATGTATTTTGTCATTTGGAGTATTTTCTGTCATTCATATTCTATCCAGCATCTTGCCTGTCAGACTGTCTGACAAATTGCAATGGCTATTCAATGTGTATCTAGAGGCACAAGTTACAGCATAATCATAGGAACAGGAACTCTAAAAGCGGCATGCATGTGCAAAAGCTTTGATGTCCAAGCTGCAGGGAAAACTTGGCCTTTATCCTTGTAATGCGCCTGACAGAGAAGCTCAGAGAAAACCTCCATTTCTCTTTCATCCTAACAGCATGGACTGCAGGCAGCAGGATTACTTTTTGCATAGACTTGGAAAACTAAACCAAGATGAGCTTTCCAGCCTCTATTCAGCTTCTTGAGTAACAACTCAAAGAGATCAAACCATCTCTGCAGGGCATGTATAAAACACTCCTCTTAAAACTGCCTCTGCAGTTGAGCAAAAGAAGAAATATCAGCTACAGAAAAGAATCTGTGCACAGACCTTATTTCTTTCTGTGCTGCTTTTCCTTCAGGTGAAACCCCAGACTTCCATGAGCTGGCAGAGGCTAAGAGTTCACACTAAGTCTGGTCTCTCTGGGACAAAACAGAAGTGACAGGAAAAAACAGTATGAAAGTAAAAGTTCACTGGTCACTGACCTTTTTTGGTGCTATGAACACAAAGGGTTTCGAAGACTTTTTTTCATCTCAACTTATACACTTACACACTGGTAAAAGTAAAAATAATAATTTCCTGTGTTTATACGCAGTTTAAATTCAATGGTTCATATGTAAACTAAGATCTTGCAGAGTGTTGGGGACTTTTTAAAAATGAGCCACTGTTAGTCAGGCATTCAAATCCTATGCATAGGAAATAGGAAAAAAGCTGTAAACAAATCTAAAATATTAGCAAAAATATCAAAAAAATTACAGACTATAAAGTCCAATGCACAATTTCAAATAGTATTTTTCTCCTGTACATTGACTGAATTCTTTGTAGTGTGAGGATAATCACACAAGTTGGTCTCTTACACAGGGTTCTAGCTTATGTCTGTAAATTATGTTATCTTTTTTCTAGTTTCCTCCAGTAGGAGAGGAAAAAAAAAAAGTCAGCAATTCTTTGTTTTTAGTATACTAACATAGTTCTCATAGACAAGTGAAGCATAATTAATAAAAATACATACATTTACCTAGGATCACTCAGCCCTTGGGATTTCTGCGTTGGAAAATTTACAGACACATAATTTAGAGTCACCAAATATATCAGAAATAGCCATACAACTTTCTATAAAAGCAGAACATTTGGTTTGCATATAAAAATATAGTTGTTATTAATTACGTATATGATGCTTAAATGTTTACAGAGCCCCAGAGAGCTTTTAACTTGATTCATATCCTTTGATAGAGGGATATAAACACAACGATTTGTCTCAGGAACAGATATAACACAGTTCATGATTTTCTAGAACTCTAGAAGTCAACTTCTATGGACTATCTACCAACTACATATCATTATGCAACTGAATTCATCTGTCTTCCCTTGTACTTTCACCACATATTTACTCATCTCTCTGTCAAAGTCACTGCTGGACTGTGTTTTTTGTCCTTTACTCCTGCTGCCATATTAAGCAACGTAGTTTTGGTTGTCTACATTCTTAGATAAGTACACATTAATTCTTAGATCTGCAACTACTGTTAAACTTCTCAATAGATGCCTGATCTTCACTGCCAATAGAAACATTTTTACTAAGACATGAAAGCCTTTTTTCACAAAAAGGGGATTTAATCACTTGTGTAGCTGTACTCTTAGGCCTAAGCAAATTATTAATGTTGATATACAACATTAATATATGTTTCATAAACAATACATTGTTTTTTAATTTTTCAGAAATTGAAAAATTCTAAGTTTAAAGACAAAAATCACCATTCAGTTTCTTTCTGAACATTAGTCTCCCAAATATCTTGGGGGTTAAAGGAGCTTAATTTTGGAATGCAAACAGGGGACTGAAGTTGAAGCCAAGAATCCAGAAGATAACGTTGATAGGATTTTGAAGTATTTGCATATGCAGCCCTTGGAATCTGCTCTAGCAGAGCTGATTACTTTCACCCATAGTTTAGGGATGCACCTGGATTCCATACCGACATAGTAGTAACTAATTGAAAATATGCAAAATATTAAGCTATCCTTTCTAATATCCCTGTTGGTTTGGAGATTGTCCTGTCCGAGTGACTGATGATACATGTTTATTCATTCCTTTCTCATTTTTCATCTGGATTACAAAAATTCAACAAATCATACTATGATGCTACCAACCCTTAAGAAATTCTATCTCAGAAAACTACTGTCTTCCTTCTCCTCTGTCAGGAAGGCTGAGCAGCCTACCATGCCAAAGATATCCATAATTTTCTCATACACCCTGCACAAGACTTCCATAGATGCTAAGCTCCAAGCTCAAAGCCTAGTCACATCTTCATGTTATTCAATAGCCTGGACCAAACGCATCAATGCACCAACTATTTCTGGCATAAAAATTTGATAATCCTATCTAACCCTCAGCAACAATAAATCGGGAGACTGAAACTTCTCAGGAGCCACGTTAAGACTACAGTACCAACTGCTAAAAAGCCATGGATTATTTCAATTTTCCTCCCCTCCCCCCAAACATACATTCTTTCATCTAACACAAAACAGTGTGGATACCTACAAAAATCACTTGCTCTCAAAAGATGAGCCAAAACTCAAAACCCTACAAAAACAAGCTTCATATCACAGAGGCAATTTCTCCTGGAGAAAAGTAGTGAGAAAATAAACTATGTGTGGCCAGTCTTGGTTGTATTATTTCATCAGTGATTTTTTGAAATGATCCTAAATGCTATAGAGATGAAGTAGCAAGAAGCTGAGAAAAAGAGAAAATACGATGAGGAAAGACTCTCAGATAGTGTTTTGTTTCAAAGGCCTTGCTCAAACTTCAGAAATTATTAAAGCTAATCTAATTAGTCCATCTTTCAGTATATACAATAATGAAGTCTGGGTACAAGAAGAAAAATAAGTGAACTTAGTCAAAAGTATTTATCACATTTAATGCAGTATTTTCTGGTTCCAAACATGATCTCCCTCAATGGCATCACCCATCCAGACATGTTTCACTGATGCTTTGTTCTGTCCCCAAATTTCTGCCAGAGGGTGATACATACTTCTTTTTGTTTCACTTTACCAAGCGCTAATGAAAACTGAAGACTAAAACTACCTGTGCTGTCTCAAGCAGCCAGGATTGTTTTTGTTCCTGGAAGTAAATTTGTATGTAGTTTTTAGGAACGGACAGACAGACCCAACATATACCAGCTAGAGTTCAGGATCTCTCATCCATCCCAGCATCCAGAGTCAAGAAGAGCTAATGATGAGCCACGCTCACTGTTCTCCTCTACAGATGTATACAAAGTGCATTTTTAAGATATGTTACAAGGGGGTTAGAAAAGAGTTTAAATCTCGGTAGTGTGTTCCTGCAGGAAGAAGTTCATTTATCATGGTTAAGTAGTTTAAGTCATTTACTTACAGTCATTTTAAATACTATGTCCATCAATAGCTGCTGTATTCACCTTTAGTAAATGATTGTTTACCATCTTGCCAAATCAAAACTGTGTCTAGCTATGCCCAAGAGCTATTAGTATTTCAAAAGCATCTGTACATGTCAAGCGAAGCCAAAATTATAGTAGCTAACAATATTCTAGGAGAAGCATTAGAAACTAGTATTGTAATTATCAAGTTTATAAATTGCAGGAAAACAGAAATAAAACAAAATACAAACACTTCAATTCCAAAATAATTTAATTCTCTGATGTATTTAGGATTTGCTCTGATACAGGGGCAGCTTTCAGGATGGAACTGAATACTGCGACCAGGAAAAAACGGTTCAGAAGAGCAGTGATGGCAGAGCACTATCTGTATTCGTCATACACTGGGCCGGAGCTTTGCATTTCATACATTATTCACAACTTGCTGCAGTCATTCAGCAAGGTCAGTGCATACATATCCCTACTATACATTAATGGAAAAAGATGACATATATTAGAGAGTAAGATAATACAAAAATGTGAACTGTTCTGCTCTACGTGAATTCCGAAGTCTACAGATGCTTTTGAAACCCTCTTTGTGCTTGGTTAGAACAGATGCTCACTAACAACCCACTAAGTAGCACAGGAATTTAGTGGGTGGATCTGACTGATGAGGGTTACTATTTCTATCTCCTACTAGCTCTGGGGAGTCAATAAGAATAACCAAATATAAATCAGTTATAAATAAAGATCTACTTACATACCAGACTATAACTTCAGAACATGCTATATGTTTACTTATTTTATTTATTTATTTCTTTTTAATCAATTTCCCTCTCCAATGTCTCATGTTATACTAGGGCTCATCCTAACCTCAAGCACTCTTTCCTCCTCCTCCTATCAATTTAGATTTACACATGTTCTTCCCTGGGCTCTATTACATTCCCAACAGAATTCAGCTTTCCTCTCCTGGTTTCTTCAAATCCCACCTCCCGCCATGGCCAACAGGAATACAGTTTTCCTTACCTGCCGCTATATTTCAACCTTGACTCAGAAGGAAAATCCTTAGGTGTGAAAGGATAAAACTGCCAGTGAGATCAGGTTAAGTGTAGTCTCCACTACCAGCAGAACCAATTACTGTCCTGTCCTACCATAGTTTCACTGAGATGAGAAACAAGAGGAAGAAAGCTGCTCCATAAACAACCAATTACATAACAAGGATGGAGCAAGAAATGCTCTTATTCCCCCACTTCTATTGTTAATATATTTTGTCAAAGTACCTTCTCAGAACTTCAGCTTAAGAGAGGACAGAGTATTTTACAAGGCTTAAATGAGATGCTTAGCATAAACTATGTGTAGCCATGTAATAATAGAGCATTAAAGCTTATCTGAGGTTTCAAAGGGAGGCTGAAGTGAGTAGAAACATTCTAGAGACTATACCAGAGGAGATTTTTATTCAGGGGTTTCTGGGATCATTGCATGAGCAATCTCTTTCAACTGACAGGCAAACTTTAAAAAAAAAAAAAAAAAAAAAAAAAGAATTAACATGACAATAAAAACAAGTAAGAAAAATAAACCAGATCAGCACAACCTGCCTCAAGTCTTTTTCTTCAGGGTGAACTTGTGATGAACGTAATTTTACAGAACATGATACTGCATGAATTCCTCCAGGACTGATTCAGAGATGGTATATTAATGTTTCACAATTTGTAGGAGGAATAAAAAAAGAACTGAGACATTTTAGACTTTGAACAATTAAGTCAATTTTTTTTGCTCAGCCTAATGTTGACTGGTATTCTGAACTAACTTTTTAATATAAGTTGGTGACATTTTAATTTAAAAAAAAAAGAAAAAAAGAGAAGAAAAACTTTGAAGCCACTATCACCACAAAATTTTCCTATTAGGTTGTTTCCTAACATTTGCTAATTTAATTCTGTAGCGATTTTAATTCTTATTTTATTCTGACTTCGAATGTTACAGCTTCCATTAAAACTTCTCCTGATATAGCAATGATCTTTCAAGGATTTGCTTCCTATTTGTTTTCTTGAAATTTAATTTATGGTTTTTATATCAACATTTCTATTTTCCTGATAAGCCTTATAGGGCTAACTCTTCAGGCATCATACCACTAAATAATCCATAAGGACATATTCTAGTTTTAGATACACTGACTTAAGCCTAAAAAGATTTTATTGACAGCCTTTACTTTCTAGTCCTAATATCTTGTACCTTTTTTACCCTGCTATAATGATTTTAAAAGCTTTCACAGATACACTAACTCATTCTATTTTTTCCACAAGCATATTTTTTGAAATAATATTGTTTGTATTCAAGGTGCATGTGTAAGAAAAGCTAATATATTATGTCATATACTTTTACATACTGAGTTCATTCTTTTTTCTGCTTTTCTTCTCAGAGGGTGAGATCCACCCATGTTCAAAAATCATACATAAAATCTATGCATTATTCATGTCATATTCAAAGTTAGATCCACTGCAATAAAAACAAAGAGCAGGAAAAAAACCCCAGACACTCCAAGAAATTAGGAATAACATTTTTAAAGAACGAAACACCAAAATGAGGTTTGACTAGGCAAATAAATCTCAATGAGATTCCAAATAATGTAAGAATCAAGCAAAAGGAGAAAATATGAATAAATAAAAGTTTCTTCAGCTTGCCCCTCTTTTTTCCCCCATTATCATTCCCTATTGTTATTAGCAAAGGAAATTTAATTAGGAAAGGTCTATTGGTATCGGTGCAAGTCTTTCAGACCATTGCACAGTCTGATGTCAAATCTTTAAAAATACAGTTTATTTTTTCAGACTATTCCTCCTCAATATTCTACAACCAAAATAGTTTTGGTTGTCAAAGGAAGTGATATTGGAAGAGCCAGTTAAAAAGCTGCCCTATTACAGTGGAGTAGAAGTGTCCTTATAAATATAAGGTAGCTACTAGCTTAATAACCAATGTAATTTTTCTAAGCTCCCTAAATGCTGTATGTTGTCCTAAGGAGTGGTCTATACATTGATATTTTATTTTCTGGGTTATAGGGATTTAAATATGGGTGGAGTCAATGTTCTGGAAGGCTACAGAGTGCTTTTGATTAGCCCGACAAATATTAGTGAAGTTCTTGGGGGGGAAAAAAAAAAACACAGCACTTCTACACTCATTTCTGTATTTTTTTCTACGCAATGAAAAAGCAGGCAATGACCTGCCTCGCTCCCAGACAGGTGCAGTACCAGAGAATCCCTTCTTACCCTCTATTCTTTCTACACATGGGCTCCAGGCTCAGTTCCAACCCTGTTCCTGCTGCAAGGATTTGTGCAACTTTCCCATACTTGTGTTCTTCAACAGTGCTGATACAGATACAACTAGTTTTTGAGAAAATTAGTTCCCAGAATTTTTTTCCACAGTGTTTTGTTACTGTTGCTCTAAAATTATCAGTGTTATACAGGAAAGCGAAGCGTTACAAAGACTTTAACACAGGTTTGTTAGGCTGTTAGGTGTTATAGAAAGAAGTCCTGGAGCACATTTAAGCACCCTGAGTAACAAGTGACTGCTAACAAGAGTTGTGTACATCTCTCTCTGAAACACATAAATGATAACTTGCTTTATGGGAGTTAGTGAACAGATTCTCTAGCATGTCTGCTTTTGTCTCTTAAGAAAAACTACTTACAAAAGAATAAGAAAAGAATTTCACAGCTCATCCTGCAGCTCCGCTGCAATTTGCATTTATATTTTATTGGCCATTCCATTGCAATCATTTTGAAACAAGAGTAAAACAAGGAGGAAACTTAACATTTAAGAATTAAAATTGATTTTGAATTCATTTCAGATGTTTCCCTTGATTTCTGCTTGCTTGTTTTACCTTAATTTATGCAGACACTGAAATATGCAACTGAAACATTACCTGCAACACACTAGCCAAAATATCAGTCTGTGCATACTAATGGGTTGGTAACTCTGTTCAGCCTTTATGATTTTTGTAGGAAGCCTTTGTAGAATAAGGCATGATAGGAATGTATTTTTCAAAATGTAAAAAACATACCCAAGTACTCCTAAGCTTATTTTATAATTGAGAATATAATTTTTCATGAATATGAATAGTGACCCTAAAAGACAAATATTGCATTCTCCATAATTTAGTGGATAGCATCAAAAGAATACTAAGGTGTTACTGCATGAGAGTCTCCAGCTGATACATAAACATAAAAGAAGCAAAGAGGTTTATTTTCAAAGCAGAGGGCACTGACACTGTGACAGAATTCTGCCTTAATGATTTTATTTCTGCTATATAAAACTAATGATGTAGATCTTAGTATTTCTTTACTGAACAGATGTTATAGCACTAAAGTGACAGCTGCTCACTGTGCTATCTTGTGTCCTGAATGACTTGAAGAACACAAACTTAGTGGGTGTTTGTCGTTCACGTTCTACTTCATCAAAAATTATGCTTTAATTCTATCTTATATCTTTGTAAAGTGTCTGCTCTTGATGAAATATGGGGAGATTTTTTTAAGTTTTTTTTTTTTTTTTTAAATTCTTTATGCCAAATACAGAGAAGCTTTTCAAAAGTTTGGTGGATTAAAGAGTTGTCTTTTGGTGAACTGAAGAGATATTATTCAAGCAATAAGCCCATGATTTCTGGATATCCTTAGAAAAGAAAGAGAAGATGTAAGTGACTGTAGGTTAAGAATGCTGATGTCTGTAGAAGTTAATTCTGCATTTAGTTCTCCCATCAGTGATGCTGATATTTTATTAACTTCCATCAGTTGTGAAGGTTTTCTAAAGACATTTCCAAAATAAGTGGTGTACACATGAAATGAGGAAGGAACCTCAATCTACTGCAGCATGTTATTTTTCCAGACATGAGACTCCTGAATGATGGACAATACAAGAAGGATTGAGCCATAAGAGCTATATGTGTGACTGAAGCAAACAACAAAAATGAATTAGAAAGGACATATGGAAGCTTATTAGATTAGCAAGGGCCTAATCAGACTGAGGTGGGAAAAAATTGTACCAAACAGCGTTTCCTCGTACGGTTTTTCATTGAGGTTCTCCACAATAGCCAATTCTGCCACCTAGACAGGGAGTGAAAAAGTCCTGTACTAATTCTTAGAAAGTAGACTTACCTGCTCTCAAACACACCAGAGCCACCCAGGAGGTCGTGCAGGCATCACCCTTACATTCAACCATAGATTTCTGAGGTCAGTACTGATTGCATTGCATCAGGCACCATTATTATGCCCAAACACTAGTAGTCCATTCCCTAAAATTTCCATTAAACTCTTAAGAAAATTTCTAATTATAACAGGAGAATGAGCTTTTCTCTTCTGGGATTCCAGCTTCAGCCCAACTGGATGTCTAAATAAACTCTTCACTTACACGAAATGAAATGCTTTATAAAACAGAACACAATCCAGCACAGTTTACTATAACTGGCCCTCCTTGGTTCATGTTATTTCAAGGCATTTACCAGAATGATTTTAAAATGCATCACTAATTCCAGTGACAGTATCACAGTATTGTAACAAAATATAACACACACATATACAAATACATAACTAGATATAACATAATCAAGTGAAAAAGAGTCTTGTAAGTAGTATTACATCATAAGCTAACACATTTGGTATTGTTACTCCATTGGTTATGACCTTAAATTACTTGCTCTTTCAAGGCATTTAACACCTCATATTTCCTACTGACACCATCATTCAGAGGAAAAAAAGCAGTGATCATACAAGGCATTTCAAGTGAGCAGACCACTGGACTCCATTAGCATGAGGGAGCTCTCAGAGGAAGCAGGGAAAATGGGATCTCTCTCTCATTTTTTAATATTTTTATTTTTCATTAAAATGCTTTTCTCCCTGAAGCCCACAGAAATTTGGATAAATTTATAATCAGACTAGAATATGGAAATTTGCAATCAAAACATAATGACTATTCTTCTTTGTGTTTGCAACACAAAAAGATTCATACCTTGATGCAGTAGCCCCAGGAAATTAAGAATACCATCCAGCATGATTCGCTATGGACTACTTGTAACAACTGCCTGTATCACAGCTCACTGTCAGGTAGGCAATAAGACCCCAGGAACATACACTCTTTCACTGTCTCCCAGCAGCATTATCTGAGGTCATACTGATTGGACAAGCAGAAACATCCAACCACCCACATAAAGTAGGACAACTACTTGATTTTACCTGGTAATTGCCTTCCAGGTGTTATGAATTACATAAAAAAAGAAACTACGAGCACATAAGGAAAAATGTTACTCTAATTTCAGGGTGGTTGTAAGACTGATGAATTTGTGGGCTAAGTAAAGCAATAAGGGATTCTTTGTTTATTTATGCTTTTGCCTTTTTTAAGTACTGGTAGGTAGTACTCAGGTATTTTTTCTTTCTAGGCTAAAACAAGCGTTATTAAAAAACACAACAACAAAAAAACACAATTTGGGAGAGTTGCTATTCAAAAGACAGTGCTGTAAATCACAGAATGAGATAACCCAGGTGAGAAACAGAAAGATGACCAGTTATTATCAGGGCAGGTAAGAAAACTAAAAACTGAGAGGAAAAACCAGTGCTACAAGGATTAATCATAAAACATATTGAGATGAAGAGGAGAAAATGCATTTGCTGTGGTTAGATACAAAGCTTGGGTTTGAAGGGGACATCAAAGCTGTTTGCTCTGGATCTCATTTAGCAGCACTCAAGCAAAAGAGATACAAAATGATCTTTTATTTTGAAATGCAGTAGAGTTCAGGAAGCTCCATTTTTAAAGGTTTCATTTGGATACAGATGAACAAGACGAAGCAGATAGAAAAAGTACTGCGACTCCTCTGTGGAACAGCCACTTCCCCCCAATGTCTTTGCCCTACCTTTCTATGTAAATATCTTGACAATGTGTTTTAGGAGCAGCTGTAATGAAAATGAAACCAAGCAGAGTCTAAACAGTTACAAAGTCACCAAGTATAACATGATGAAGCAATATAAGTGAGCAGCAGAAGGCTAGTAATTTGTATTTACTACCTAGTAAGAGCATTGCTTAGGAGTTATAATGAAAGAAAGAAGCAGTAAGAGAAGCAATAGAATACAGAGAAAAACAGAACATTAAAGTAGTCAATCAGAGAGGATGTTTTAAGATTAAGCATGCATTAGCAGTATTCAGAGATAAAACAGTCATCTGGTTCTGAATTTTTTCCCTGTATCCACAAATACTTAACTCGTTTCACAGGAATCCCTTTATGCATGGGCCCAAGCATGGCTTGTTCTGCTAACTACAAAATGCATACTAAAGCAGTTTCTGCTATTATTTATCTAGGGCATATAAAGTAGCTGTTTACTCTGTAAGGAAATGGAAGGCTGCTGCAGATGACAACAGACCAAGCAACAGTGAAATCATAGCTCTTCGATGCTCAGAAGACCATAATGCTGCAGGTTAAAGCTCCCATACAGTCCAAAACTCCAGTAGTGTAAGGTACTAAGTAGTACAAGTGCATATAAAGCACAAACGAAACAGGAAAGCTGCAGGAAGAGACAACAAAATGACCTAATCAAGAAGAACATCCAGAATTCAATTTACAAAGAGAAGTCAGTAGCACGCAATAATTCTAAATGCTTGAGTTTTCTCCTTGCTCTCATCATTCCACTCTTCTGTACAGCCTCTGTTTGACAGAGAGAGAAGAGGGGAAATATTTTTTCTTTCAGGAGAGCAGCTCTTCCTCTGCTTCAATTCAGGGAATACATGTAGGCCTCCATCCGAAGTGTCCCCCTAACTCAGCTATCTGCTGTTCTCAGACACTGACATGAACAGAGTATGCACCATTTTGAAGAACTAGTACCTTGACTAATTTTTCGTAAGTAAAGCTTAGACTATGGGAAAATAAAAACTTTCTCAAGGACTACATTTGCTATGAAAAATGAAAATTAATGAAGAAAAAGATTCTACAGTGCTGTAGCCAGAGCAGAGGCCTGCTGCACCCATAAAGTAGAATACACTGAGCAGGACATAATTAATATTTGCTTTCCTTGATTTCAGACATAGGCATTCTGAAATAGCATAACCATACACTGTCATACTGTATAAGCATTTTGTAACACAGCTGAGCATAACATGTAATCACAAAGGGGGTGAGGGTCAACAAATATAAAAATAGCAACGATGAGAGAGGGAAAATGAGGAAGAACAGTTTTGTTGACCTTGGTTCAGCTTCTCTTCCTAAAGAGCTCTAGAGCCTGATCACTTCAACTTCAGTGAATAAAACCAAGGACCATAGCCATCAGTGCTCTGCAGTACTGCATACTTGCTACTAATTTAGACTGAGCTCGATAAGTGAGGATTGACTGCTTTAAGTAAGTGGTGGTAATAATTAATAATGTTTAAGGACTAACCACTGGCTATATGTATTGGTAATGAATGTTGGTATAGTATAGTTGCTTTTTGAAGCTTGAAACCAGCCTGATTTAATACTAAATACTCCTATTACTTTACTCTCTTATTCCTTAACTTATATACACTTGCATTTAGCTGCAACTGAGATGAAAAGAAAAACACTACTGCAAAATCAACAGTGAAAATACTGAAGTTGCAATCTTGGAAATAAACATTTATCTTACCAAACTTTACAAGTTTGCATTTCTAGCGTTTACAGGGAAAACACTCAAGTTTTTTACCAGCAGTTCTGTCAAGACTTAATGTGTCAGTAAGAGACCTATATTGAGTTCTTATCTTCTATCCGCAATGTGGGCATCTTCTGAATTTGTAATAGAGCACAGAAGTGTCTTTTCTGCTCTGGGACTGCATGCAGCAGTCACAGCCCAGAGCCACAGTACCGTGCATCCCACTAAGGTCTGTGCTCATAGGGGCTTTGCTCGAAGGCACATCCCTTTTCAATCGAACAACCATCTCTGCCTCTTCAGGAATCTCTCTGTCACACTCCAGGGAGTCTCTCCCTCCCTTCACACCTCCCCCAGAACTGTAGAATCCGAAATAACTGGATTCACAATATTCAAATGTCTATGCTGGTATTCCCCACAGGGAATACCCAACTTATGGTTTCGCATAAAGTACAAATTTTGTATAATAAACCCTTTTGATTCAGGGGAAAGTATCAATAATATTGTGAGGATGGATTTTTAACTAGGCATGTTCACAGAATTTAAAAGGGAAAAATATCATTCCCAGCATTTAAGTCTGTTAATTTAATCTCTAAAGGTCAGGTTAAGCCTGAAGGATGCAGGATATCTGCTACCCTACACCAGCTTCCACGGCTGCTGAACTGCTAATAAAGCATTGACACTGAGGGAGGAGAGGAGTGTTATGTGCAACTATGGCCACGTAGAGCAGCCTCCTTGGAGAATGAAACAAAATCTCTGATGTGTTTTGTGTTACACCACCTATATACTTGCTGAAAAGCCTCTGGAAATTAGAGAGGATTGCCTGTCCCTACTATTAGCCTTTCCATTCAGAGAGAATGCACCTTTGATGAACAGCAAGCATAACCTTTCCACAGCAATCACTCAATTTTCTACAATGGTAGCAAAAAAGGGAAAGGGAAAGCTGGTTTAGTTTTTCTTATTACTCCTCTCTAGGGCTACATAGTATGGCTACTTATGGCTCAAACACTGCTGTGACAAGTGCAGCCTTTGGATACCTCCAGCATAGTGAAGGAAGAACATATGAAGTAGTAGAGAGTTCAGGAAAGTATTATTTTAAAAAAGTTTGCCCAATGTTTTATGCACTGTTTCCCATGCAGCCTGTATTTGACCCTGACGCTGTTTACTCTCCTGTGCAAATGATATTTTAATGACAAAATTATAAATAATAAAAGTTATTAGAAGCAGAGAGAATAAATTAATAACATAAATTAATGAAAAAGCAAAGGGAAGAGAGAATTTAATTGGAATAACAGCAGAGTTTTTCTTACTGATGCTTTTTTCTTCTTGGTGCAGAGGGCTGCTACATCATTTGATTCATTTTTGAAACAGTCCCCAAAACACTGGAAAAAAAATGCAGAAAAGCTTTGCACTTGAACAGATGAGCTTTATTTCTTGCTTCCATTCTTCTCCAGCACTTTGCAAAATGTTGGATTTTTTATTTTTGCTAAGTCTGCAGAGAAGTTCTGAACCTAATGCCAACAGGTAGTTCAGTAGTTTCTGCACTCTATGTTCCTTTAGAATTAGTTTGTATATTCGGAGCAAAAGAAAAACTGTTAAAAAGAATGCATGTTTCCTTCTTTTAGAGGTAGTCCTCCCCATGCAAGGCAGTAGCAATAAAACAACAAAACCCAAACTCAAACAGGCATAAGGAACTGTGATTTCAGTTAAAATTCTATCAGAGTGGCAGCGAGAATGAGTGAGATAGCACTGAGAGCCCAAGGATATAGGAGGTCAGCTTATACATAATTAATTTGTTAATCTTCCATGGCATTTTACTGAAATGTGTTATTGTCCAAAATAAATCCAGAAGGATGACAAGCTGTCTTTTTGAGTGGTTTTGTGTGCATGTGCTCTGCATTTCATATTTCAATAATAAATACAACAGCATTTTGGTGTTTTAAGCGCCCTATGTGCCTTTTTAACATCTCCCCTGGCGTTATGGGGTTTGCTTATTTTGCCATATGTTAGTGGCACACTCATTATCACTCAGAATGCTCAATCGCAAGTATCTAGCAGTACCAAATGGCATTTTTTTCTTTACAAAAAAATCACTAGAAACTGACTGTTTAGAAGTAATTCAGTATGATCCTTTATGTTTGATGTTATAGGTATTTTCAACATTTTGGGGGTTTAACCCAAAGCCCAGAAATATAAATGCCTTTCTATTCATTTAATAGGCTGATCATAAAATAAACTTGTTCGAGATGAGGCTTAAAATATAGAATTAGATAATTCCCCAGTGCAGTGGAGTGTTAAACTATTTTGTATATCGAATAGTGAAAGGGAATCATCACTTACCATCACAGGTTTTATAAGGAACACTTTGATAAATGTATTTGCTCCTGGACTACTTTGCCATTTTATGTGACACTTTGCTGCCTTCTATCTCCCAAGCACTATCTGAGAAAATAATAATTCTGAAGATGCTTTTTAAAAATGGCCTCAAAATCTTCAGCTTGCAGGCTGTAAAATGGGGGTAAATGGCAAATGTACTTTGGGCTCTTCAGATGAAAACTGCTTTAATCAGCTTAAAATGCTGAAAAGGATGAGGAGGAGGTTAATATTTCCCATAAATACCTTATCTTTGAGGTTTGTATTCATCTCTGATTTATTAAAACCCAATTAAGCCTTTAAAAATTTGATGATACAACAGAACCAGATTTTATTTGTAATTAGAGCATGTAGTTAAGTGAAACAAGTTCAAGGCATACACCAACATCAACATTTTAAAAATAAATTAAAAATGGTTTCTTTGAGCAAGGTAAATTTTTCAAGCACTTTGTGGAAATGATTATTTACAACTTATTTACAACTTTGGGGGGGAAAGACATTAACTTTTACTCTGCATTTTAAAGACATGGAGTTACTTACCTCACTAAAGCAGCTGCTGAAGAGGAGCTATATCATAAAGTGCTTTTATTGAGGTAGCAAATGGTAAAACATGTATTTAACATAAATGATACTCCAGCTCAGAAGACTCTTGATCTGCACGTGCTGTCAAAAGAAAACTCTTGCTACAAATACGCTGGCATAGTCAGCACCTCACTGAATACTGTGGACAGCACTGTCATTGGGAGAACTTGACCTTGAATACATAAAAATATCCAGTGCAGTATGTTAG
Source organism: Struthio camelus (assembly GCF_040807025.1). Classification (NCBI taxonomy): domain Eukaryota; kingdom Metazoa; phylum Chordata; class Aves; order Struthioniformes; family Struthionidae; genus Struthio; species Struthio camelus. The sequence continues at coordinate 15,584,377 of NC_090949.1, forward strand.
TGCTGACTAGTGGGATGATGTTGACCTACATGAACATTTGATTACCTTTTGGCACTGATTTTCAGTAGAACGAAGTAACATTCAGTCATTACTAATTTCTTCACTGTGCCTGTGAAGAACAGGCAAAATCAGACAAAGGAAGAAGAATTGAAATAAACAACCAAATATACTTAAATTTAGATCGAAGCAATATGATGAATATTCATCAGGGAGTGTTTATTCATGATAATAACACATTTTTCTATTCTCAGCTGCTGTGATCTTTTGTTATGCAGAGTGTGAAGTTACATAAGGTTTTTATTAAATTATTTCTAAGCAGCTCTTTTCAATACTCCTTATAATTAATACTAAAAAGCTGGAGGTAGTATGCATTACTTGAGATGTTTATATAGATTTTCACTTGGTAAATTACCTCCTTCTAAAGTATGAGTTTGGGATGCTGAAGTGTCTTTAAATGGTTAAGTAAATTACCAAAAGACCTCATAACTAGCATGACAATTGCATTGCTGCCAGACTCAGTAAGCCACAATCACAGAATCACAGAATGGTTTAGGTTGGAAGGGACCTCTGGAGATCATCTAGTCCAACCTCCCTGTTCAAGCAGGGTCACCTAGAGCATATTGCCCAGGATCACATCCAGACGGGTTTTGAATATCTCCAGCGAAGGAGACTCCACCACCTCTCTGGGCAACCTGTTCCAATGCTCTGTCACCCTCCCAGTGAAGAAGTTTTTTCTCAGGTTCAGATGGAACTTCCTGTGGTTCAGTTTCTGCCCGTTGCCTCTTGTCTTGTCACTGGGCACCACGGAGAAGAGATTGGCCTCATCCTCTTGACACCCCCGCTTCAGATACTTATACACGTTGATGAGATCGCCTCTCAATCTTCTCTTCTGCAGACTGAACAGGCCCAGCTCTTGCAGCCTTTCTTCATAGGAGAGATAAGTGAATGTCCTCAGACGCATGCAGGTATTTTAGCAAAACTGGGGAAGCTAGTGGGCATAATCTGTTCAATTGTCAAACTGTGAGCTTAACAGCTTCCTCAGCCTCCACTCCAGTGTCAACAGCAGAGAACAGTGATCTGGAAACTGTTTTTCCTTCCTCACTAACCAGGCCATCAACTATTCTATATTGTTCTAGAGTCAGAAAACAAAGAGGAGACTCAAAGAGCAAACTAAAAACTAGTGACTAGGGAAACTATTTTCAGAAAACAGAAACTTAACTTAAAAGTCCAAAATACTCAACACTGCTTCAACAACTGATTATAAGTTCTCCTGTTCTTTTAGTATAGCTTTAGCCCATTTGTCATTGAAAATATTTTTGTCCTGCTATATTTAAGCCTCTTTATTTAGAAGGTAAATAGCTCCATCACTGTAGAGTGAATTTCATCTGTACAGGAAACCTTATGTGCTTTTTACGGCCTGTGTAAAGAAGAAAAAGGAAATGCTTACAATAAGAAATCATGTTTTCCAAATGGAAGAGACACTTTTGAAGTTAACATGCTATTAGATCCATAAATGCACAAGGATTTATAATACTAAAGCTTCGCAAAGCTTCTGTGATTGATGAAGAAAATGACTATTACACTACTATAAACATATAAAAATAAGTAGAAGGGTATTTTTCACTCATTTTGTTCTTGCATTTAAAATCAGTTTCATAAGTAAGTGGAATGTATTTAGAATGGAAACAGAAGAAATGTAGAAGTATCTTTGAAAATGATTTTCAGTCTTTGTTAGTGAAAGAGGAACATGCTCTAGGTGAACATGCTTGAGCAGGGAGGGGTTGGACTAGATCATCTCCAGAGGTCTCTTCCAACATCAACCATTCTGTGATTATGTGAAGAGGAAATAAGGCAGAAGAGGAGAAGTAGGACAGGGAGAGAAGAGGAGAAGCAATGCTTTATTATATTGGAATAAATCTTACCACCTTTTGACACAATAATTTATGCTGATGTTCTTTGCTTTTAAATACACACATCCACATTGCTTGGAGCCCTGTGGCCAGCTTCCAAATGATATGGTAGAATGCTGAGGTGAAATAGATACCACAAACAGTGCTTGAAGGGAAAAAAATAAATTTACCTATAGGGGCATACCTGTTATTTAAAAAACTTTCTTAAAAGGCCCTGGAAAGAATACAGCAACAGTTCCTAAATCTCTGGATAACCAAATCAAAATATCAATACATGGAATACTGTATTTTACAAAATGTAACAGTATCTTAAAGCTTGCTCATTGTTTTAGGCTGGTCTTGAAATCTATAACCAAGCTGCTCCTTTTCTCTTTTCAGGGCAACAGAAGTATTTAGTTTGTGAGCCATACTTTCTGTTCTTGCAATAGTGCAGGGAACCTTTTTCAGTTGCCCTTTCCTTTTGATAAAAGTAGGAACTTTACATGAAAAGTAAATTTCAACACCTAATCAACCTTGAACTAGGTTGTGGAAGATTAAACAACTCTAATAAAGCAGTGTGACCTCTTATCAGATTGAGTGCTATTTCTTTCAAATAGACTTTTCATTACCTTGTCTTTACCAAGTATTCCCTCCCCTCAAATTTACTACAGCTGCTGTGCTTGTTCAGCAATGTCAGGGCTGCTGAACCAGAGACAAAAATGGTAGCCAATGGAGAGGGGAAAAGATTAACTATTCTAGATACCACTACAGGACAGCTGTTGTAGGAGGCGTTCTCCTCTGTGAGCAATGGGAAGTCTCGAATATAAATGAATTCTCTCTGTCTGTTGAATCTTCCGATTGAAAACCTTTTCTAGACTGGTTAACATCACCTTCCAGAAATAATTTATTTGTAAATACCTGAGAATATATTGGTGGCTAAATGCTTCCATTTCAGTGCAACCTGAAATGTCATACTTCTCATCCAAAGCTCATTCAATCCTTTACTCCTCAATGAAGTTGAAGGCTAACAGAAAGCACTGGAAGAAAAAAAGTATCCAAAATATTGTGGAGTCTTCAAATACTGTGTAGTTAAAATGCCATATGCATAACTAAGGTTGGTAAACAGTGGCAATACAGAACTTCTAAATCTGAGCAAAACTGTCAGAAAACTATAGCCAGAGCAGTTACAGTCCACTGCTAAAATGAAGGGACGTACCTAGTACATAGCATATCCTGGGTCTGATATTCAGTATTTTCTTTCAGGTAACAGAAAGGAGAGTACATTTACTGAATCTGCAGATGACCCCAATATGGGAGGGTTGGCTAGCACTTTGGAAGACAGGTTTAGAATTCAAAGTTATCTTAATTAATTGGAGAAGGTGGCTGAGAAATAGGACATACTTCAAAGTTCTTGACTTAGGCATGAATATTCAGTTTCAGGTATACAGGAGAGGGAACAATTGGCGAGGTGGCAATTGACTGAAAGTATTGCAAACAATAATGTCAGGCTGTCAAAAAAAAGGCTAGGATGTATAAACAGGAATACTACTTGTAACATAGATCTTCATCTGGAAAGCCTGAATTGGCAAATTGTGCACCACTTTGGGCAGCACACTTTAAGAAATATGTGACCACTGGATGAGAATGCAAAGGAGAGTAACGAGAATAATCAGAGGTATAGAAAATGTAGATTATAAGAAAATATTAGCTAGCCTGGGGAAGGCTGAAGGAAGATAAATTTTCAAATATGTAAAAGGCTGCTGGAAAAGAAAAGGGAATCATCTGTTCATCATACTGAAGACAATGTGAAAGGATGGAATTTCAGACTAAACATTAGGAAACACTTTCTAGTAACAGTTAAAATGGTGAATGACTGACAAGATTGCTGAGGATGGCTGTAGAACCTTTGCTTTTATTGGATATTTTTAAGAATAGGTTGGCTAACTTTCATTTTGAAATAAAAACAGTAGATAGATTCCATTCTCATGTGGATTTATTCTCAGAATAAAATGAACCTCCTCTTGAAATCATAACCTAATCCACAAATACCATTTCTTTTTATAAAAAAAAAAAACAGAAGTTAATCATAACTTTTTACTTAAGTTCTCTAAGGAATTCTCTTTTAAGGAAAAAAATGCAGTCATCACATTGATCACCTTCATGGCAATATCAGGTAATCAAGTATGTTTTGCCAAATACTAACTTAATTTTTTGCTGTTTTTGCTGAGATTACAAGTTTTGTTGATGCAATAGACTTGAACTTCTGTGAGGCATTTGGCTTTGGTCTGCATGACATTTTGATTAAGAATCAAAACAACATAAAATGAACACAGCATATATACATGGATTTTGAAAGTGCCTGACAGGTCCTAAAATGCTACAGCAAATGTTATCTCCACATTGAGTAGGTGATTTTTCTATTGGCATGCTAACAGATCAGTTTTTGCTCTTATGCTATTTAATATATTTCTACATGACTTAAAATACAAAATTATCACTGAGAAAGTTGGATGATGATACAATCAATAGGAAAATCATAAATAGCAAAGGCACAGAGTAATCAATATAGAATCATCTGCACCATACATGAAAGGTCCTTCATTTCAAAATTACAGAATACATGCCAGGCTGATGAGAGAAACTGCTTATTCTGGAAAGCAGTAACTTTGAAAAGAATTTCAGGTTCATGATGGACAATCAGGTGACACCCTGGGCCAAAGGGGCTAGCACAGTTCCAGTATCTGAAAACATGGGACTCTCATGTAGGAACATATAGGTTTTATTCCTCCAGTACAAGCAGCAGGCAGCTAACACATGTATGTGCATCTAGAGATGTGCAGAGGGGAGATGAGAATTTTAAAACAAGGCTTCTATCTCTAAAAAGGACCAGTTCAAAATGGCAGTTTTCCATAATCTAACTTTCTATTATTTCATAGAGGGTAACAGGAGTGCACGACGAAAGATCTATATTTATAGTTGATGCTAGTACAATTTGCTATAAATCAATACTGTAAAGCAAAGTATCGTCCTGCAGTGTGTAAAATCCTAAAGTGTAGTCTTCAAAAGGGCACACAAGGGAAGAAATAAAAATGCTTCATCGAGCAGAAAGATCTAACTAATGGCAATCATTCCTGGATTTTCAAATGCAAGGTCAAATCTAAATTTAGCCTTTCATCTTTTTCATAATTTAGTACTGCTTCTCGAGGGAAGCAAAACAGGGTGCCCTGTTCCTACTTTCATTAATATTCCTCAGGGTCCTGACTGCTCTGATGTTCTGTCCCATTTGCATGCTAGTTGCCAACTTCAGAGTGCAAGGGATTTCTTTTTCCTCTCTGCATCAGAATAGCATTCTTTCCTCATCACCCTCCACAGTGTAGGGCATGAGCACACCTGGCAGATTTTTAATGAACATTCTGTAACTTCAGATACCTTCAAGGCTGGTTTAGTCTCCACATTCTCTTCTTGAAGCATACTACAGTTGCAATCTTTGATCTTTAGTACAGCACTTGAGTAGTTATAAGAAGTTGGTTCAGGGCACGTGGCATGTATTTTGCGAGTCCTTTAAACTACTCCTCAACTGTGGCACCTCCCTTCTAGTCCTAATGTTCCTATGAACTACCTAGAAAAGACTGAATATAAAAATAGTGATATGTGTTTTTATCCCATTCTTCTTCTATTGGTTTTTTTTCCATGGTACATCTCTTATTTTACCTCTTCCTTTTAATGATCAAAATCTTTTAATGATTGTAAGTGATAATGGAGTAAAGCTAGGAATTTGAAACAAAGGGAAATTCTCAGTGAGGCTGTTGATTTATATCAAATTAAGGCAAAGCTCTAAAACAGGAAAGTTAATGCGCAACTCTTATGTTCCCACACCTCAGGCAATCTGTTTCTTCCAAGCCCAGCTTGTGGTGGCAATGGGGCTGCACAAAGCAGTTGACATTAGCAGTCCTTCACCTCACTGATGCATTTCATACTCAGCTCAAGCATCCATCCTCTAACAGAGAGGCTGGATCCCCTGAGAATCGCTCCTAGAGCTAACTCTTCACTCTCCTGTCTAGGCAGGCTGTTTCTTGCCGGCCACGGAGAGGTTTTGCTGAACAATTCATGCAGGTTGGTAAGGTGGGCTGTCTCTGCACTAAATCATGCTTTCATATTGGTATGTGACACATGAAAAGAAGTAGGAATAAGACCAAATGCTCAGTCAGAACAAAATGTCTTGCATCATGCGCTTACATCTCCCAAAACGTTCCTCCAGACTCCAACTGATCTATGAGTCAAATATTCTAAGGACCTACACTTCCTGCTAAAGGCAGCAGAAACTTCAGATATTCAACAAATTCCCAAATCAAACCAAAAGTTTATTTTTATCTGTGATGGGACCTGAAATTGCCCAGTGATTTGAGGCAGAATTACCTGAACCTCTTCCTAAGAAGGAGCGTTTATCAAGAGGGTTTTGCATCACTGCATTTTTATTACAACACAGAATAGATCTGGTATGCAGTAAAACTGAGAATCCAAGCCTGCTGACTGAAATTGGTTAAAACAAAAGGTTTTCTAAACAATTTCACCCTTGTCCTTTCTCTCAAGTTAGCTCTCAATCCAGCAACCGTTAGTGACTTTTAAGTAGCCCTTTGCACCCACGTGAAATCTTCTTCCCCCTTTTATCACATATGAGGTTTGACTGTATGTTTTGTTCCCTTGTGTAGGGATACCTTCTTCTCCTCCTTACTCTTACTGCAGGATGTCTGCTGTTCTGCTACTCAGCCTGCCTGGTCTGTCTTGCACCCCAGAAAATTTTAGAAGTTGAGCTAAAAGCTAGTGGCTCTCAAGGAAAATGCCCTCTCCTTCTCCCTCCAGACAGTTCCACCTGACACAGAATACAGGACCCAGGAAAAGATAATCAGGAATCTTCCTCTCTACTAATCTCTAGTCTTTTAAAAACAAAATGCAACACATGGTATACAGCAAAGGAAGAAAAAAGAGGAAAAAATGCAACCGATACCATCTCATCATCATTCAGGAGAGACAACTGGCATGTAACAAGAACACAGAAATGAGGCTTGGAAGAGTGTGGTTTAAAGTTAAAAACAGCACAGAAAAACATGGTACACTGTATGCATGGAAAATGATGTCCTTTGAAGAAATTATGGGTAAATTCAAGATGCATTAAAATATCTACTGTTATAGATATAGCATCTTCTACTAGCAAGATAAACTTTCATTTAAAATTGAGCAATATGGATAAAGTTTGAATAGGTGCAATGCTGTATTGAGGAAAATGTCAACTAAAGAATTTATTCATTCCCACCAAGGAGGTCTGAAGTGTTTTGCTTACAGTGCTGAAAAGAAGCTTAATTTAGAAAAAATACAGACATAAATAGTTGAATTCATTGCTGCTTTCCATGTAAGTGCTTGCTGTAAGGTGCAGGGGATTTACCACTTAGTACACAGTTTCAGACAGCCATTAAGACCTATTAAATATGGGCATACACAGAGCCTAGCAGTAGAACAAGGATATGTTTTAGAACTACGATTTGTGAATAATCTTATTAATTTACAGGCTCGGATGAATATTACACTCACAGATAGGAAAACTAAGCCCTTAGCCTACAGCTGTTCATCATATCTCAGCACACAGCCAATCATATTGCTCATCAAATGTTTGCTTCTCAGATGATCAAGCAAGAGGAATACATGTTCTAAATCTCTCTGGAATTCTTTCTCACTTAAAAAAAAAAACCAAATATGCCATATGTGCTATTAAAACCTAACAAAAGAATATAAAGCAATGAGGAATTCATTAATAAAGACAAAGTAAAGATGCACTCTTTAAAAAGACAACAGAAGAAATTACTGCAAAATGTATGACAGTAACGAACAGTAAATTTTCAAAAGTCACTGCAGTCTTCCTTGAACTAACTCATGAAAGGCTGAACAAGTGTTAAATTCATTTCAATATCAGTGAAATAAGAGTTGCAGCACCTAAATCAACAGAAACACAATTTGAAATAGTTCTCTTTCCTTACAAAAACTGCTTATATTTATGTGTCCATATATTTTTAGCTGCGTTCAAACCTGGTAGATAAAAGTGCACTCTTAGGTCAATATTTATATTACACAAGAGACGTACTGCATACATAAACTAGTTAAATATCAACATAAAATCAAATTCACAATGAAATCATGAGTAACATCCAAGTATAAAGAAAAAAAGAGGAACAGAATACCACTAAGTAAAAAAAAAAAAATTTCTTAGTGCTTATCCACCAATTGTACAAACTCAGAATAACCACCTTGCCATGCATATTGTAGTTCAGCAGTCTGGTATATCATAAGCCAAACGAGAAGCAAGACACTGCATGAAGACCACCAGCAGATCCTGTGACTGGGAACTTTCAGAAACTTAGAACTACTTGGATAAAGCAAATGAGGCAAGGAGAAGAGCAGGAACATAGACTGAAAAATGCAATGAGTGACAGACTTGATATACCACACTTTTGCTTTGGTCCTGGAAATAGCCTAGGGTGGCTTAAGGTACTCCTGAATCCCAGGACACCATTCCCACAGGCAAATAACCTGCACGGCAGTAGGTATCCTGTAAAGCACTGTAAGACACTGTAAAGCATACAGCACCCTAGTCTTGTATAACCTGGGAATACAGCTTCTATTTCCTAAAAGCTGAGTTGCTCCAGAGCTAGTACTGAGAATGCTCCTCAGGCAAATAGTCCCGGCTTGAGGCCTGGCTTTGTATCTAGAAGCTGTCATTGTAACTGACTGGATACAGATCCAGGGAGACAGCAGGATGGGAAACCACAGCAAACAGTAACTTGGAGAAAACTAGTACTGAGGCACCAGCATGTGGCAGAAATGTAGTCAGCCAAGAAGACTGAGACTAGGAACAGATACAGCTTAGGCAGCAGTCAAGGAACAAGAATATGACTGGGGATGACTGTTACTCTGGAACAATGGATTCCACCTGCAGATGGAGTTCATATCTGATGAGGTACAAGTCACTAAAACCAAATTGTCACATGGATAATAATTATGTACTCTTTATATTCTGGGTGCTTAACTGGCCTGCCTTGAGATCTGCAGAAGTGCTGAATCCCTACAGCTGCAGCTGAAGTTAATGGGAGTTAGGCTTTAAGCATACTAAGTGATTATATAATAAGAACACCAAAAAAATAAAGATTCTAGACATTCAAGTTAGGCACCGACAGTAAGTGCAAATTTTTTACTTTCATATTTTTGTATTCTCTTTTTGACCTTAACAGTGCTCCCCTACTCTGCAGGCACATTGTGAAAATTTATATATTTTTAAACCACTCATAATTTAGTTATGAATGTTATTTAGAAGCTCATAAATAAATTACTAATGAAAACATGCCATGTGTAAGCAGTGTGAGTATATTTATTTGGGGGGTAAAGAGACATCAGAAAAATTAGACAAAATAATAAATGCTCAGTGACTACTGTCCATCCTGCACCTTGAACAAGGAATGTGCTCCGCCACAGAGTAAAGGGGCCTGGTGAGCAGATATCCCATATAATCATACAGCTTTGCTTTTGCCTCTTTAGTTAAGTTGATCAGGTATCAATACTGACGTTTTCCAACTTTTGAATACTAAACTGCTGCAGCCTTAATCTTCTTTTAATGTAATTTTTGGGTGTAATGCCTACACACATAATTTATATTACAGTGTCTCTTCTTCAAGATAAACACTAGCAGTAGCTCCAAGACCTCTTCCCGTCCATCTCTGATATACAGACTACACCTCTCCAAAGCACTTACAACAGCTATCATTTCTCATGCTACATTACCATGTTCAGCAGTAATGTATTCAAGGAGACATTGCCAAAAAAATGATGATTCAGAACAGTGAATGACAAGAAACACAGAACTTTCCTGGAAGAGAAAATCAGGCACACTACTATGCATGATATCATGCATCTGGAGGGACTAGGAATCTTTTTTTAATCTATTAAATTGTAGAAATAAAAATCTAATGAATTATGCATTTCTGAACGTGTCATACAGGCAATGAATCAATGCCTTGTTGCTTTTCATTTCTTTCGTTGTTATGAATCAGTGGATTTGGATATCCAGTTAGAAAGATTATAATCAGGAATTCAAAGGACTGTATACTTCATTTCACAATCTGGCCTAAACAAAAAACATAATTTTTATCACATGAAGACATTCATGCAATTTTCCCCAGGAGAATTTTGCTGCCACCTACCCACACACACTACTCTGTGCAAACATCCTTTATGGAGAAAGTGAGGTAAGCCAGCAAAAAAGCAGAATAAAGAAGCAGTACAGAACCTGTGCAGTAGAGATCTTTCTACTGATATAGCATTAGTTCTTCCATGTAAAACTGAATTAACACAGCTTTAAAGAAGTCTTAGAGACTCTACCATACCCCTTATCAGAACCATCAAAGAATACAAGTGAAAGAAGTAAATGGTAGCAGAGAAATTTTTTTTAGTAGGTGGAGTTTTAGAAATGACTACATGATCAGGCCAGTACTTTCATCATAGATTGATTTCAACTTGAACCATCATATGGAAACCAAACTAAAGAAGAATTGCATTACACTCAGATTCTGCAACATAACTGTATTTGTAGAGGTAGCGGTTTTCGGCACTTGCTCACATCTGTCTGCTTAAATGAATGCACAGCCTGTTATTTGCTTCTTGGCATCTTTCAGGGGAGCTGCTAAGCATAACTGTGATCAGTCTAATAAACAAACATAAAAAGCACTTTCAACACCTCTATTTGCACCTACTGACATTAGGCAGAGAGCTGTTGGTCTTAAAGGACCAATATGGTTCTTTAAAAACAGCACCTTAATGTTGGAACACAAAGATGATGAATCAGCTCTAAATAAAAAAATCAAACAATACTAAACAAGCAAAAAACTAACAGAAAGAAGACAGCTTACTTCCTTGTTTAAACACTCTAATTCCATTCAGTGTTGCAACCATACATTAGGAAGTGAATTTCTTCTGCAAGACTTATTAAAACAACTGAATATTTGCCTGAAAAAGATTAAGACTTTAGTCATAAATTACTTGCATTGCATACCAGAGGCATTTTCATAAGAATTATATAAAAATTCATTAATTGAAAATAAAAGTGTAGTTTAAGTAAAATTGACAGTAACTTGCATGGAATTTCAGTATTTCACGGTGTATTTCATCAAAAGATACTCAGGAAAGAGGGAACAGTTGTATTGCCAAATTTTAGGGACTTTCATTAAATGCACAAGTTATCAGGCTAGCCTCCAAGATCCCAGTATATATTTATCCAATCCAGAGAGAAAGGCTCCCACAGAGAATGATGCAAAGGATTCAGTTAGGCACAGAACATTAGTCCTTGGGCTGATTTCCACAAGGTTGCCTCTAATATTTCTGATTCCCCACTAAAGAAGCTCTAAATCACCCATAATCCAATGTTTGGATTCCTTATATTGATGTTTATACTAAATTGTCCCCTAAAGTCCTGTGCAGGCTCCTCTCTCCATCAGCAGGTTTTATCCAATCTAGCAGCTGTTGTATAAGTGGTCTATTGGAGATATGACTAGGAATTGATATCGTCTTAACTGCCATTAAGTACAGTTTCTGAAGAGCAGCAGAAAACAGTGCTGTGAGGTCTATTATGTGGGCTACTGTTAGAAGATAAACGGTTGATAACATCAGGGCACATGTAGCTAAACATCGACTACAGTGGCAACTTGGGTATCTTTTATAGCTAGATCGTTTAATATGCTGCAAGATACTGACTTCTAAGTTTTGGCCAAGTAAAAATATGGTTTGAATACATATGCCAAATGATATGTCAAGGGCGAGAAAAAGGCATAAATCAGAATAGTGTTATTGTAGGAGGATTCCTAGAGGAACTCATAAAAAATGAAGTTTCCATTACAAAGGGCAAGCAAAGATTTCTTCTCTCAGGTTTCCTTCTTCCAAATGTCATATAAAGATTTTTGAGTAGTTGAGCATTCCTGAGTTCTGACAAGAACCACCAATAACCTATTTAAGTACCCTGTAGAAAAGATGGCTACTGTGTTAATCGCACTGCCTTCCTCACTAAGTGCTTCTTGACGCTTTCAGGGATACCATTTGATCGCATTTTTAGGAGAGGCACTGCTGTAACTGTTGCTAGAATAATTAGGAGTTCAGGGAAGAGTGCCTGAAATCACAAGCGATTCTTTCAATTGAAAAGGAGGCAGTTGGTACATGTTAAATAGATAGATAACCAAAAATGCAGGAAAGTCAATACCAGTGATGCCATGATTTTGTGCAACATAAAATATATTGCTTTAAAGTAAATGGCTGCTGTACTCTTCCTTATTTCAACCTCCTGAAAATGTTGCTGAATCAGTAATGTTTAGTCATTATTATTACACTACATTCTCATTGTATGTGCACTTAGAGTATGCTTCAGATATAATGTCTCCTTGTAGACAAGCAGAACAATTGTGTATTTTTTTATGTAAGTAAAGAAGGTTATTTGTGAAATTACATTCAAATCGCTTTTAACCTTCTCAAAAATTTATCTTAGAGCTTTCTTATATCAGGATCTCAGCTTAAAACTGGTCTTGCACTTTGAGGAGTAGTTTTAACGAACATAAGCTTCTTTAATTTCTCCAATATGTTCCTTCTTTGCCTTCAAAATCAATTTTTTCAGCACAAGAGGAGAGATGGGGATGAAGTGAGTAACCTGATTATATTTAAATAATGCTTGTATAAAATACTGTTAATGTTTGCTGAAGTATGACAGGGGATTTTCTGAATAATGAAGCTACTCAATTAAAAATAAGTTAATGTGCTGGATTAGCAGGGTGCTGGAAAAAGACTGAAACAGTTACCTGGCAATTGATCAAGGAGCCTTGTCTTATAGAACAATACTAGCACAAAAATAGCTCATAAATCTGAAAGGTTGATTACTAAAGCTGTTGTGGGAGCTTTATTTTTTAGAGGAATATTGAATTAATGAGAAATAATACAAGGGGGGAGTTTAATTATTCTGAATAGAAGCATTTTCAAACCTAGCCTCTCAGGACAGGTATGATTATGTAGGTCACATATCTAAAATGACTTTTATGCATATTTCATTGAAGCCTATCTTTTCATGAAGGATAGTCAGCAACAAGCCCTCTTCAGATAGTATTCTCTCTATAGTGCCTTAAATGAAAGATATTTCCTTTGTGGTTATGGAGCTGTTAAGATGAGCAGTCAATAAATACAGAATTAGACTTGTCTTATTTTTAGATTATCCTTTTCACACAATAATAAAGAACCTGTTTTGCTTCTCACTCTCCCCACGCCCCTGCCATCATTTTGAATGTATAGCAATTAGACACTGGGCAGGATTCCTAGTCTGCTTCTACTTCTGGAGACTTACTGGCAAACTGACAAGGATGCATTTTTATATTCATCCAAACAATGAGATTTTGATTCTGAGTTCATGTGCAAGGTTTTCAATGAAATTTTGCAAAGGCAAAAGCAACTAAGGGGCAATAATGAAGCTACTGAGCAAAGACATTTAATTTTCTTTGTCTGCACCCACTTTTGCTGTTTTAAGATATGAAACATTTTTACACTCCTTTTTAGTGCTTCTCTCCTTTATTTTTTGAGTAGATTTTAGATATTTTTTCTCATCGTAGTAAAACGCCCTCTCTAGGTTTCTACATGTTAAGTGTTCTCAGTGAAAAATGTGCATCATCTTTGTATCACTGTTGTTACCTTTTCTGAGCTGCAAGACTGCTTCTTCTTACAAGAAATGGTGGAAATGTCTGGTCCACTGAGCAGAAGAAAATCTGATTACAATAAATTTAAATGGCCATTTTCTTAATCTTAAAAAGCTAATGGGCAAATTTAACCAACTTTTAATAGACTCCTATCAGTTACACAGTCTGCACAGTGCAAGACCAGAGGGTTTATCAGCTACTGCCATACATAATTCAAGCAAGCATTATGAAAACATGGTCTCTCAGCTCAGTAATTGGATGTGTATAAATTCCTAGTTTATCCAGCACATTCTATTGGTGAACTAAACTGTACTTCATTGCATGTCTTCAGAGCTGAAATTCTACATGCTGATTTGCTGTACTGCCTTGTCTACTTAGAGTACTAAATAATTGTTTGTAATATTTAAGTTTAGGAGGAATACCTTCCAGATATTCCTGTACTCATGCCTTCATATACACTCAAACCTAGATATATATAACAATAAAGGCAAAACTCTGTTCTTGTTAAATATGAAGAACTAATTTCTATCACATTTTGGGATACGTCTGGGCTGTTATACTTTTGTGTCTGAAATGTTTGGTGGAGGTTCTGAAGTGTTCTTCCAAACTTCAGATAGTATTAAAAGTAATTCTCTGGCTGTTTCTGTAGCTGAGATAAACTACAACAAATACAGCAATTTTAATGCAATGCTGGCACATCACTTTCTCTTCCCTGAGCACTAGTTTAAGGCAAAGTTAGCTGGGGTTAAATCGTTAACCAGACATGAGGAAAGAAGGACCACATGCAAGGAATACAGTTTAATTAAACAGAAACAGTATTAATTCATCAGGGAAGCACCCAGCACAGCCTTATATACCACAGATCATTATTTTTCTTACTTGACTATTTCCCTAGGTTAGAAAATTGTCATCGGTCCATTTTCCCACTGCTGAGACTGCATAGCCCTCCCACTGTAACTCTTTTCCCAAGTCCCCCCTCATTGTATTAACTCCATTCATCATCTTCCCTATGGAGCATCATGTTTTAATTCCACTGTTCCCTAGTTTAAGGTTCCAGATCCCTTCTGACCAAACTGTGACAGCCATGTGTTACCTGAACTGTGACATTTTGAACCTTATCTTTTCACCAGACAAGGCAGTGCTTTGTTTGGTGTGAAGGTGCCAACCTGCACTAAACTGGAGGTGACAGGAAAAGCCTCCCATAGAGACTAATGCAGCACTTACAGCTAACAAAAAAGCCCAGACACACACTAAATCTAAAGGAGGAAAGGTGGAATCTACCCTCAGCATGAGATAGGTCTCTGGCTAGAGGAACAGATTTTATACATGCTGCACCTTGAGTGTAGGAACTTGCTGCCCATATCATCAATCCCTGTGATTCTGCTTCCTCACACCACCAAATCCTGCCAAGCCAGAGAAAAAGATGAGGGAATGTTCCTTGTCTGTCCCTTAAACCAGCAACCTGTATATTCATCTTCATAACTCTACAAGTGCATGCCAAAATCTTCATATGTTCGAAAATGTAAGACTCCCTGGGATTGGTTCCCAAGCAAGAGATGACATGTCTTGCAAAGGATCCCAGCTCTCTCTCACAAGAATATGCTAAGGAGGATCTATGGTTGGGTCTGATACAATCAAGTGATACTGGCTTCACCAGCTTCTCTTAAATCATTTTTCTCCCTAAGAATTGACATTACTCAGGAGAGCCCACATCAGCACAGTCCTGTAGTGGTTCATATACAACAGATCTGGAATAGGGAAGAAATTTAAACTGCCAATAAACATCTACAAAAGCGTGAACAAAAACATGAATTTTCACATGTCTGCTAATGCAAAGACCTTAATGCTATACATGTAAGTGTATGAATATCTTTTATGCTTAACCTTCCCATTTTGCTTTTGATGATAAGCTTATTTTTACTTAGTTTTCATATATTCTCTGCATGTAGGGTATTTAATCTGGCATAGAAATTACTCCTAGTCTGCCCAAGACAATATGCCACACTTGGGGAGCAGAGAAAATTGAAATATTGAGCTTTCATTTAATCTCTTATTTAATTTGTAATGATCTAGACCACTGCGACTTGAAGGAGTGCCATACCAATACATAACATCGGAAAAAAGAGTGCAGAGAGCATGCCTGCTACATCAGCAAGATTGTGCCTGACCTTGCAAATATATAAATGATATGGATACAGTGTAGGCAGCTTATCACAGAGCTCTCGGGAAACAGACATTTTTCTAACAATAGCTCCTCTGAAATGAACAGGGGAAACAAGACATCCCATGCATCCCACTGTTTTTCACTAGCCAAACACTATCCCGTAGATCTTGAAAATGACTCAACTCAGTCTCTCATTGTTCCCAACTGACTTGCTCCATAGTTGTTAGCCTGAACCTAGAAAAGAACCCAGAAGACAAAACTGCATTAGCTCTTATTTACACAATTAAAAAATGGGGAGGTAAACTCATCAGTTCGACATTGGAGGCAAAAAGTAAGAACTGAGTAAACTTTGCATTGTCTAAATTAGACATGAGTAAATTGTATCTAGCTGTGCTTATTCTTCAATACACCCACCTGAAGTTCCATCCTTGAGAACTTAGCTTATACAGTTTTTGAGGCCACTTTACAATAGCAATACAGCAGGTGTGCTGTAGTGCAGAGGGGCTGCTTATTTCACTAAGCCATCTGATCAAACAGCATTTTTTCCCTAAAAGGCTAAGATATAACAGTGACAACAAAGACAACAATACTGGTATATTTTCTTATGTAAGGAATATGTAATCATCACCCTAGCATTTAAACTAACTTTTAATATTATTGTAGACTATGCAAGCAAAAAGAGACTCACTGGGGCTGATGATATGGTCATTATAATAAATGAACAATTTTCTTCTTCTGCCTGCAAGCTAAGGGAAATTAAATATTCCTAAGGCTCTGTGTAACTTAAATGATAGGTAGAGCTCTCTTAGGCAATGATTTATATATATATATATATGTCATTTACATCGAATGGTAGTCACTTAAATATCAGCAATAGGTGCACACATATGAGTGGACCAAGACGCTTGGGAATACCATGCTACAAACTAATGATGGGTAAATATCAAAAGGTTGCTAAATTTCAGGTCAGCTCATCATCTAGACTTATTAAATGCCTTTATCTGGAAAAAAAGAGCCGTGTGTGTGCAACAGGGTTATTATCACAATATAGCAACTACTTGTTGATTAAGAGTTTTTTGGAAATACCATAATAAATACAATGCTATGGGAGTATTTTTGCACTGTCAGTTTCAGTTAGTTGAAATTCAAAATTTATAAAGTAATTAAAAAATATATTAATTTAGCAGAGCCTGAATTTTTACAATGTGCTTAAGCTTGGTTTTTTTGGCCAAGCAGGTAGTAACAAGAGTAAAACAATTATTTAAAATTATGTTTGGATTTGTTTTGTTTTCTCGGGGTTTTTTTTTTGCTTTACCCCTCAACATTGTTATGTTAGTCACTTCTCCTCTTTTTATAATTCTATCCACAGTCTGCCTCCTTCTCTTACTCTTGTCCCACTTCCACTGATACATATGTAATTAATAAATATCTGCAGTGTCAACATTTTCTAAACTTCCATTCCAAACCTAAGAAAAAAAATCTATAGCTGAGCAAGGCAACAAATACTAGGACCAACAGGAAAGACTTCCTTCAAAGTGATGTCCTCCTAATTAACAAATAAACACCTTTTTTCCTGACAGATGAAAAACTATTTTATTAAAAATATGAAAACCGTTCCATTTCAATTTTTAAAACGTCAGCCTTCTGTATGTGTATTTATGTGCTATATATAAGAAATGAATTTGAAGATTTTCATAGGAAACTTTTCAACCAGCTCAACTATATGCATAAGTCTGCAATTTGCAGCTCTGAATAATGAATAGCAAAATTTTGTGTAAGTACTTCTGATATCTTCCTTTTTTAGCCTGGATAGCTGTGCCATTTTTACAAATGTTTGTTTTCTTATGCAAAGCTTCTTGAGAAAGCACCTACTGCTTATATCTGATTTTTGTCTTGTATGAGTTCTTTTGATCCTGCTTTGATCTTCTTGTTTTAGTCAGTTTCCCAGAATATGAAGCTCAAGTCACATTAAAATCCTGAGCATGTTTTTAAAAGCTATCATTTAATCCTTTGGAGAAAAAGAGAATGTTAAAAAACTTTTTGCAAGATTTTTGTAGAGGTTTGATTGAAAGAGGATAGTCTCAAATAGCTT
Source organism: Struthio camelus (assembly GCF_040807025.1). Lineage (NCBI taxonomy): Eukaryota > Metazoa > Chordata > Aves > Struthioniformes > Struthionidae > Struthio > Struthio camelus. The sequence goes on from NC_090949.1 coordinate 15,602,281, forward strand.
TCAATTTTTAGAACAGGGTCAATGTATTACTCTCAAATAATTTTCTAAATCTATTCAGGCAAAACATCTTGATCTAGAAGACTAAATAATAAAATCAAGAGCCTCCAGTTTTCAAACACATTCAAAATATGTAGAATACCTGCCAATTTCACTTAGGTGAAGATGGTTCTTTGTGAAATTACATTTGAGACTATAGCTAACATACACATTACTACAGAATCTAACTGAACTAGGGTACAACACCCATAATCTAACCTAATCAGGCTACTGTTTCAAAGGTATTATTACTCTGCTATCTGAAGCACAGCTCAAATGTGTTTAAACATAAATGACAGCCAAAGGTCTATAAGGTAATATAGTATAGTACTACATCCAATTATAATTTGTCACAGAGCCACTTAGTATATATACAGGTATCTATCCCTATGAAAACAGATAAATAAATTCCAGATATTTTTCTAAGCACTGGTACATAAAATCTCTATCACTTAACAGAGCACCAAAAAACTCAGGTCACAAACTTCGACTGAAAATTTTCCTCTCTGGAGAGAGCATTATAATAGATTTAAGAACCCTCCTCTTTCAACACATCCTCACCTCTTCCAAGGATACCTCAATATCATATGCATAAGAGACACCTTGGGCCCATGACTCTTTTAGAAGCACAGATATGCTGATCATCCAGGTAGCAAGTCAAATAGAACAGTTAAATGTAAGACCTTTCCTCCGAGGGCAGTGTTAATGTGGGCCTATTCCCTGTACCATCACTACTTTTTTCCCAGAGCCAGTATGAACTTAATTTCTTTGACACTTCTAACCTTCTTTCAAGTTGGATAACATAGTTTTATCCTTTATCAGTCCGTTACTCCAGCAGTTCTGTGAAAAGCATCACATTTTTTCCCTGGAAACTTATTTTTAAGTATTTAATATTCTGTTGAACTTACCTTAGCAACAGCAGTCTTATATACGTTCCCTGGATGGAAACAGCATCTTCTCAACTAATAATTCAAAGTTTTTATCTTAACTCCTGTCATGCTTATCAGAAGTTTACTTCTCTAGTGCCTTTGTGTCCCTCCTCTGTGATTTCTAGCATCCAGATATTAAAATAAACCAATAAATACCCATAGCAAACATTTACTAACACAGCAAGGACTTCAGTAACTTCTCAAAGAAATAATCTACACACAGAATTTGTAAACCACTATAGACTTATAAACTTCTATCATTCTCTTCCTCAGTTCATCTTGCAGTTCTGTCCAATCAAAAGTTTTCCTTCTTTTCTTTATGACCAAAACTGACTATAATAATTCAGAAAGTTTTGACCCTTTCTATACTGCATACAGAATTTCCACCGCAATAAGCTTAGATGCAAAATATTCAGTACAATTGCTCTAGACAGTACCAACAACCTATAATTTTATTGTATGCAGCTCAGCATTAGTGACAGCTAATGGAATCAAAGTGAAAACTTACAGTGGTCCCAATTCACAGTTTTATTGGATGAATGAATTAGCCAAAATCATGAACACGCTTTAGAACATCCTAGTCTGTAGGTAATTGTTTTTCCTTCTTCATACTATTCTTCAGAGAGCTAATGTTAGATTAATATTCCGAGCTGTGGTTTTACATATGGTGTTTATTTTGTAAGAAGCTCAAACATGAGAAAGCAACTGTTTGCCTTATTATTTCAATATACATAAAAATATTTTTCTGATATGAATAAATGAAAAATAGAAGCTATTATGTGAATAAAGCTTTCCTTTCTCTCCAGTCTTCTTTTAGCAGCTTATAAACTAATATACATGAATAAAAACAGGAACACATGTATGTGCATTGTATTCTCTAAATCCTGTCAAAGACCTCATAATATTTTGTTCTTGACTATTACAGAGAAGCCACCTGAGTTCACACTCCATATTAAATGCAGAAATCAATTAGCTGGGGAAAACATTATATCCTATATTATAGAGGTTAAGTTCTTAATCGATAGGTGTAGAAAGGAAGCCTCCAATGTAACACAGTGAAGCATTCCCTTACAGCTGTACTGGGTTTACTGGAGTTTGGCAAAAGAAAAGAAGTTCTCTCACTAGAGTCTGGCACTAACTAACACTATATTCTGTTTGGATTCAGCTTCAGGGCCTGAATTATAATTAGCACATCCAGCAAAGTATTAAAAAAAAAAGAGAGAAAGAGAGAGAGAGAGAGAGAGAGAGAGAGGATGACAGGAATCTTGTGTCTGAGCTTTAACTGTAGTTATCTATGACCTAGGCTTAAAAGTGATCATGTTAGCTATTTTATCACTTCTAAAGGTGAATTATATTCCTGGTATGTGGTTCATCACAAGGAGTTTTTGTTTGTTCTTTTTTCCATTTGGGGCTAGCAGATTTGACATTTCATATTTCAATTTCCAAACCATTTAATAAACAATTAGCAACACTTCTTTAACAGTGTGAAGAATACGAAATTATCAAAAGTGACATCCCTGGGCTGCAAAGCAAAGTAATAGCAGAAGTAGAGTTAGCCCCTGTAAGATTTCCAGGCTACTAGCCTAAGCCCTCCTTTTTTATGCCATTCTATCCAGCCAGCTTAGCCATTCTGAGTTACTGTACTCTGCCTACAGTGGGAAATGCAGAAGCTCCAGATGCAGCTGCCTGATCATATAGGTGATCACCTGTCTAGAATTTCTGAATTCAGAGTCACTCCAAAGAGGCTGCAAAACAAATAGCCACTGTGTTTGCACAGATCAGCTATGAAGTGCAGAGACACACAGTCTGACATACTCAGACATCTAACTCTGTAAACACTCCAGCTAGTTTCAGAATGAAGCTTGATTGCTTTGCAAAAAAGGTCATCTGCAATACTACGGCCAGGATTCAGTGACCTTTCCACTCTCACGTTCCTCTTGTAAACACATACATCATTGAAAATTTGTGATGATCTATGTTATTAATTATCTTTAAATAAGAGCTTTGAAAAGTTTTATCAGACTTCAGCTGTTTAATATAAGGTTAGGAACACCATATACTCTAGCTGGGTGTCTTCACTAAAAGCACTACCCATGAGCAATATCTAATTCTCTGTTAAAAGAAAAAAAAAACTGTTTTTTTGTAATACTGAGAAGAAATTCCAAAATAAAGCAATATTGTATTATTATTTGAACAGCGTTAGTACTTAGGATCCTGCTAAAAAACTAAAACCCTTGATGCTAAGTGGTGTAAGGTACTACAGTATTATACCATATTTTAAATTGGTGAGTTCACTTTCATATTAATGAAGCCATCTAGAAGTTCTCTTCATGTTTTTGGCAAATAACTGAATCTCAGTGTGTTCATCCTTTAGAGTTTGTTGAAATACCAGGAAAAATCACATGTATTTTAAAATACATATGCTAAATGCGTATGAAATAAAATACATGTGCAAATGAATTATTTAACCTTTTTTCTTTTTATAGCAATAATTTCCAGTTTCTAAATACATTTTACTCAGAGTTTGGAGGGTACCTGTTGATTCTGTTTTGTTAGGGTTAAAAATGTCATTGAAAAACTCATAATTTTTAAATAAAACTGTTAAAATATTTTATCCCTTGGCTGAAATGCCCAATTAAAATAACCAGCACAAGAATCAAGAGGTTAACGCAACCTAGCAAACCAGATTAACAGCATCAAAACCTAAAATATTCTGCAGAATGACAGAGTAATTAATTCATGGACAGATTTTATTAAAATCTTTTAAAATGGAAAATATAATTTTAAAAGTTTTTAAAATAATTCTAATTTTAAAAGTTTTTAAAATAATTCTAATTTTAAAATGAGTGATTTTGACAAATTTCAATCAATTGCAGCTGTTTCACTCCAGTTCAAGATATATACTTCTCTTATAACTATAGCTATAGTGTTGTGCAGTATTACTTGTACTTACACTGTCAAATTAGCATCAAATTAATTTTACTTACGTAATATTCCTTCCAAGATCAGTATTTAAAGGCATAGTATGATGTAACAGCTCTCACTTAATCATTATAGAGAAGAGCCATTTCAGCTATTTTTCATACTTTCCTACAGAACTTTGTCTGAGAAGCATTTATAAAATGGCAAACTTCATTGGAAAATTAAGGAATTAAAAGGAAGTTAAGTGCCTAGTAAGATAAAAGCCATGAGAGCTGTTTGTATAACATATTGGAAAATTCCCAGGGATATTAATAACACTGTGAAATTGTATTTGCTTATTGAAATGTTGTTTGGAATAAAATTTGTTTCATACAAATTTTGACCAATTCAGAATGCAAGAAATGTCAAAATGTCAATTTTCCATGAAACAGAAATTCCAAAAATTTCAATTTGTTCTCATTCAAATGTTAATATTTCTCACACAGTCACAGCAACAACGCAGTAGTTTACATAAAGAGCAATTTTCCTAGCTTTCTGAATTGCCTTTTCTTCACAAAATTGCTGTGAGGTCAATGGCAGATCAAAAATTTATACACTACAAAAATATTATGTCTCATTTTAAAGCTGTGTTTTTTAATACTGACTGCAAACACTAAAGTAAAGTACATCACAATTTACAAGGAATAAGCTATTAAAGTCACACACACACAAACAGAGAACCACAAAGCTTACAAGATCAATTTATATTCTATTTAGCAGGACTTCACCATCATTGTCCATATACCTCTTTACAAATATTGTAAAAAATAATCATTCCTCAAAAGAATTAAAGAATCATTTTTGGATCATATTTTCTTCAGCAACATGAATCTCCCATTTCCGTACTACAGAAAAAAGTTCAGAGGTGAAGAGCAAGCTAACACAAGGCAAGTATGAACTTGAAAATGTAATATAAGTAAAACAAAGCTCTTTATGAAATAATTCACTTGTTATCTTTCTTTGTTGTCTACAAATTAAATTGGCTTTGAGGGACATGTCCCCCTCTACAGATATTTAATGTTTAGAACGGGGATCTCAGATTGCATTATGTGTGCAGTTAAATTCCATAATTTTAATATATAGTAATAATTGAATAATAATGTAGTCAGCTTTGGGAAAAGTTCTTCCTATACTTTTAGAGACCCATACACTAGTAGGCTTGTATTTTTCATCTGAGCAAGTCTATTACTAAGCTCTAATCTTCTGGAGAATGCTAGTCGTTGATGCTGTGACAAAGCAAGCTGAATGTGAGTAGAAACATAGTTTGAGACAGGCTTGACTTCATACAAATTTAGAAGAGCCTGGGACTAATATAAATCTAAATATAAACAAACACCTTTTAGTCTGGGGCTAGAAAATTATTTAAAAGTGCAAAAGAGAAAATGGAAATTTGCTTTATGTTTAAGGAAAGGGGGAAGTATTATGAAACTGAAGTTTATGAAAATGGTGGACTAATGTTTCCTAAGGTTTCAGAAGCAACACAAAACCAAGTACGTCTAAGAGTTGGGAAATCCCAGCTTAAATGAACACCTTATTCTTCCAAACACCTACAAACATATTTAGTAAGATACACAATAAATAGCAGCACCACTTCACACTCATAGAAATACAGACCACATTCCTATCAGCTTCACTGGATTTTACCCATGTTGTATAATGATAACTATGCATGTAAATCTCTGCAGGATCAGGAACTTAGGCTGCTGCAAAATGCTTAATTTGCAATAAACAATTTTTTCAGAAGGCAAACTACTTAGCAAATTTAGCACTTTCATGCATTGCCAATTACCTGTAACTAGGTTAAAAGATCTACTAATTTTTAAATTTTCAGAGTTTTATGAACAAATTTCAGCTTTACGATTTCTTATGAGGTACTCAGTACCTCACAAAAGTAATGTACACTAACAAATTAATAGTAGCTTGTGTGACTGGTCTTATAGATCACATCACAACAATCCTTTCTTCTTAGACGACTTAGTATTTCACTAACTTTTCCAAAATAAACTTAAGACACAATTTGGTCTTCATATTTACAAAAATCTTGCCAAGAGGCCTTAAAATTCAGTTTCTACAAATTTTCACACTAACAGAAGAAATCCTGCTTGAAGAGTTAAGAGAAATAAAAAATACAGTTAAAATAAAATTGCACATAGAAGATAACAGTAAACCACGTTCTTGCAATATATGCAGCTCCAGATAAAGCAGAAACTCCCAGTATTTGGCAACAGTTAAAAGGTTATCATACTTTTCACACAAGTAGAGATGTTCATTTAAAAGCCCTAGCCAAAATTCTTCATAGCTGAAAAATTCAGATGGCATTCCACATTTTGTCTTCAGTACCCTGTTATTCCTGTTTCTGCAAGTCTGATACGAACATTACGATGGAAAACATCAGACTTGCAAACTCCTGTGTAGATCAGAGAATAAAATTTTTTGACCTGATACGACAAATTGTCTTACACAGTTAACATATGCCTTCATTCCTCTTCTTCATGGGTTTGATAATATGACAACTACACCACACTTGATCTGGCAGTATTTAAAAACTGGCCTAAATCAAAGGATGCAAGTCCTACTGAAAAGACGCGCACAAACAGCTGCTTGATCACAGCATTTTTTTTTTTTTTGCATTAACTTGCAGACACAGGCCCTGAGCCTGGTAGCACTCAGATATGCACATGTGGAAATGTGAAATCAATGCTTTAACACTTCCAGTGCTGGGGTCTTGGATTGCACTCTAGTGGTTTCATACATTGTCCTTCTTCCAACACTGTTGTATACTAGGAATGAAGTGATATAATTCCACAGTTAAATCCTACCTGCTGTGACAATGCCTCATCTACGTAAAGATGATTTGCTACATTAACACACAGAAAGCTTCTAGTATGATCGTTCTTAAAGACACCGACAAAGTAATTACTTTGCTAGTCAATATGTCATGGCAGCTTAAAGCACATAAACCATGAACTCCTTTGCTCATACCTGCACTGCGTCAATGTTCACATAAATTTAATGATCTTGTTGAAAATACCCTACCTCCAGCCATCAAGCAGGCTCAAAGCCAAAGCTTTAGTAGAGTCTATAAGAAAGTGTCCTTTTTGATTTTAAACCTGTGGGTCAAACAAATCTAAGATACTACAATTTCTCTCACAGAACTACAGCAAAGTGTTTACTTGGCTTATAAGATAGGCTGTGAATGAGGTGATCGGTAGCATATTTCCTGAAGGCTGTACACAGCTTCTCTTTCAGAGAGAAAGGGCTACAAATCCCTTGCTAACATATTCAGCAGACGGCAGTATGTATGTTAACTGGCTGGGTATCTGCTCATATTTCACTGACAACCCTCAGTGTTTCCCTCATTTAAAGAACTCTCTCCTGGCTTAAGATAAAAAAGTGGCAATACTGTATAAACTGAAGTTACTGTTAACATGCTGTTCGGGGCCAGGACAGAGGAATGACCTTTTATTAAAATTAATCATGAGAAAGCTTGGCATTGTTTTAGCAAAGATCACCTCCATCTCCTGAAAAAGGGGGAAGCTTACCAAAACCCCACATATTTTTTCATTTTTCAGTAAAACCACATCAAATTAGAAAACTGAATAATTTCTACACTACTGTTCAAGCAAATAATAATATACATCAAATTGGTCCAAAATTTTGAAATATATGCTAATGAGAAATATAGCGCCTGGCTTTTCTCACAAACCTTAAGGGATAACATAACTGGCTCCAAGTCCCAGGCTCAGTAAAAGAGCCACACCAGTTGTGAAGATCACCACTGTTTTCACATTTTGTGGTTTGCCTGATACAGAATTATAGGGTAATTCAGGCTGGAAGGGACCTCAACAGGTTGGACTAGAGTCAAACCTCCTGCTCAAAGTAGGGTCAGCTATCAAGTTAGACTAGGTTAGTCAGACTAGGTTAGTCAGAGGTTTTCAATCCGGTATTGAAAAGCTCCAAGGATGAAGACTGCATCATCTCCCTGGGCAACCTGTTCCACTGCTTTACAGTCCTAATGGTGGAAAAGATTCTCCTTATACCTTGAAACATGATGTATTTATAGCTTCTACACTTCCTGAATATCAGATATTATAGGTCTGATTCACTTTTCAGATATACCAGTTGTACACCAGTGATACCTTTCAAACACACTAGCAAAACTACCTGCATGAAAACTACAGTATAAGGGATAATGAGACCTTTGCTTCAGAGAACAGTACTCTCTTAACATGAATGATGTAATTAGCTGTTCTCTCTAGAACTTAAAAGTGGGCTGATACCTACAGAAAATTGAAGAAAATATCCATGAATTTTCTCTAAATAAGACATTACTATCGTTACTTTGATCAAGTTTCACAGCCAAAGCTATGAATGAGTGGAACTGGAATACATGGAATCATTTCATTTGTCCCTTTGTTGCTGCTGTGCAACAGGACAGGAAAAACATCAAAATACATACAGAACCAACTCTCAAGCATTTGGAATAATACTGGACAAATGGAATATGTGTATGACAAAAAAGGGATAATGTGACCCACATATCAGCTACATTTTTATATTCTAATGAGAAAATCAAAACAAATGACATTGTACATTGTGGAAAGCAGAATTTGCTGAGTGGTTAAGTCTACCCAGTGCAACTCTTAGTGAGCACATCTTTACTGCTTCCAGGCTTACATGGAGTCAGTTTGGAGGTTTCTTCACTCATGGTAATTAATGTATAACTAGACAGTCTCCTCACAAATTATGAAGAGCTGACTCCATTTGATAATAGCCAAGACACATGAAGTCGCTTTAAAGAAGACTTCCTTTAGAATATAACAAATGTTATATGAACTAAACTGTAAGACCTGTTTTTAAGTACTGCTCATCCTTCTCTTCCTAACGTTCATCTTTAAAAAGCTGCCTCCCTACTTAAACTGATTCAGAGAGAATACTGATGTTTACCTTTCACAACCATAATTCTATATTAGTATTCAAAATCTAATGCTAAAAAAACACCAGGGGCATGCCAGTAAGCATCATCTTGGATGACTTTTTTCCAGATTCGTTACATACTAGCATCCAAGAAGACTAAAATATCAAATGTGTGCCAGCTAACAAAAAATTACCATAACATAGACATATAATTAACATAACATATACCTTCAGCTTGTAACAAGCATACTTCCTGGCTACATGAGATAGAACCACAAACACTGCAGTAGAATGACAAATAGTACCATGCTATTATATGATCTTTAAAACTGAAAGAGATTTAAAATTAAAGCGATGATCCACTGTATCACAGGAAATATGCCCCTCTTAAGCTAATTTGTTTTTGCAGCAAGTCCTATGCAAACTTTTCTTTCTCCAGCCTAGCAATATTTTCTTCACTGAAAACAGAGCTACAACATACACGATTGCTGTGTTTGGGGAAAAAATTCAGTTATGAAGGTAACATGCACAACATTAGAATTGAACAGAAGAGAAAATTCATCAGAATGTTTGCATCATAGTTCACATTCATGACTTAATTTTTTTTTAGGGATTTGTGCCTTTAAATGGTCATGAGAGAGACCAGTACTGCAATTGCACTTTTATGAGTGAGTCCTTCTTATTACTCTTATTATTTTGAGAGCCAGTCCTGTGGGATGCGGAGCCCCAAAACTCCCCAATGATCAGCAGTTGTGGATACTCAGGTCCTTTCACTTCTAATAAAAGCGCATCATGCTGTTATACAGGAATATTGCAAGCAGCCTCTTTACTATGACACTGAGGTCAATAAGTATCCATATATGTTATGAGTCATAGTTGAGATTTGCTGGCATATAAAGCTAGGAGAGTAAAAATTAGTACTAAAATACATTCAGAAATGTGTCACCTTATGTCATTCAGCCCTGACTTTGCTATTTTGGGCAGTATGTATTTGCAAAGTATTTTGTGTTCTAAACTAGAAGAAATATTTAATATTAAAACATTCTTCAGATTCCTAGAACTTAGCTGGGAAATTAATTCCAGATCACCAGCTACTTAGCTCATCTTTAACTGTGACTTGACAGGTTGCAAGTTATGCATTTTAAGAGGTAATGTTCAATTTTAAACGATGGCAATTGAATATTTTAGTCTTTAAAAATGATTGTATTCGTATTGAGTAACTGTACGATCTTTATTTTTAAGATCTGTCATCCAAACCAAATGTCTATTAAACAACTGACTAGATTTTACTATCTGTACTAGAATCTGCAAATAAAACACATTTCCCCCTTAGTTCTCTAGGTTTCACTTATTCTCTATATGCATGCAATTTTAAGAACAGCTGTGAGAGCCCATAAAGAATAAATTTGCCTTCCTTATGATCTCTCTTAAAAGAAATCTTAATCCTTAAGATTGTCTTCAAGTTCTAGGATATTTAAAATGATAAAAGTTGCATGTAACCAATAATACACTTAAACTCCATTCCAAAGGGATATGTTGTCCATATTGGAGGGAAAAATATCAAAGAGCTTGTGTTAGCAGAAGTCCATGGCCACCGAAGAAAAATTTTTGGCTCATAAGCAACGCTGAATTTTTCATATATGTTGTCACTTTCATGAAGAATGCTGTTCCTACATACCAATCTGATATAATCTTTAATTATATATTTTCATTTCTATTGTGCAGCAATTTATAGTTAAACATAACTGATTTGTAAATTTGAAAAGATCAGAGCCATAGAGGGCTCTAAAGATGATGTTAACCATTAAAAGGACAGATAGAGGGACTGCTTAGTGATTTTATTAATTTTTTTTTTTAAATGCATAAAGGACTAAAAATAAAAAGCAAAAATGATATCTGACAGGAAAAACAAACTGAACCAAATCACTTTGTGAAAATATTTACAAATAGTCATATTAGCTTTAAAACAATTTGTATTTCTATAGGGTTTAAGTTATTTTTGCACTTCATCTGAATTTTAAGTATCTGGGAACACTTTACTAGGATAGTTTCTTCACAAATTAAAATTAAGATCAAACTGAAAATTCAACAAAAGTAAATTCTAAGTACAGATCAGTTAAAGAACTAAAAGAGGTGCCTAACTGACACGGTTTCTGTAAAAAACCTATCTTCTTCACCAAGTACCTAAATACTTTTGTATACCTGTCTTGTGCAACTTTGTATATTCATAGAAGCCAGTAACAATTATGCTGATTTACAGCTACTTGCACTCTACAGTACACTTAATATAGACATTCAACTGACAGTCATCTTGGGAAACAACATCAGTACCACATTTCTTCAGAAACTTGAATTTTAACTATTTTTGCACACTTATTGAGATATATACAAAGGAGAGTATTTGTCACAGAAAAGTTCTCGAAAATCAAAAAATTACAACAAAATTTTAAGAGACTCAGAATCACTTTGTGAACATTTTGAGAGTGGAGAGTAGGAGAAACATCAATAGCTAGACTGATTTTAATTATTTTTAATCACCTTTCAACTTAATTATTTTCATATACAAAACACAAAATACATTTTGCCAGGGCTGTAAGATTTCCAAAAATACACAGTGTTGGCCTAAGTGTACTCTTCTATTTAGTACACTTGTCACTCAGACAGCTACAGTGATAACATATGCTTCTAAAATCTCTTGTTAATATTATAAGTAACTAATATAGTAATATGGATTAGGAACCAAGGTTGTAGCATTGACAGATTCCAAATAAGATGACTCTGCTTACATGGCTGATGAATATAAATCATATTTGAATATGATGGCAAAATCTATCCAAATAAAGACAAATCTAATAAGTTACACTAGTTCTGAATTTTGTGTCATATCTCCAGTATTTCTGTATTTTACATAATACATGCATACTGTTCACTGAATAAATAGAATGAATTAGTACTTCACTGATGGTTTTTCTGCTCACCTGATTTTACTACACTTTTAAGCAATCTGTTTCCCTTATGTTCCTTACGAGTATAGTAACATATAACATTTTCCTACCAGAAAAGTTTAGCTTCGCTATCATTGACAGTTTAATTTTGTTTTTACCTTTTTCTCTCTTTCAACTCACAAAAGTACCAGAAAGTCTCATCTGTAATGAAAGACATATTTAAGCCCTCCAGGGATATTTCAGCTTCATTAATGTCAATAGGGTTAGTATTTAACCTCTGTTTTCCCAATTCCCCAAACCTTTCATCCTTATCATAAATATGGATAAAATAGTCCAAATATAGTCCACCTTTATAACTAGAGACTCAGTGGAAAATTCAGTACCCATGAAATACTCAGTGTAAGTATAAAATATATGTTAAGAAATATTTTCTTGTCTAGAAGAACTTCTAATAGCACTGCAATTAAAAGCACAGTTTTGAGATGTGGCTTAGTATAAATAATTTTAAGAGTGTCATTCTGTTGATGCATTTGTGCACCAACTTTTATCAAAACTCCCATCAGTATTTTGGAGCCATCAAACTCAGATTGCAGAACTTGGAACTTATTTATATAGAATTCAGTAGCTACATTCAATTTATCAACTTTAGTTTCCAGCATACCCAAGTGAATAAGCATCTGTCTTTATTCCAACTGCTAGCAATAAGTCTTGTAATGTGGTGTCAAAAAGACATTACTATAACTTTAGCCACATGCTGACAATATCCTCCCCGATCTAGACAAGCTGTGTTTAGCTTGCCACCATATTGCTAATACTCTGTCATTGAGGTCTGCAGGGAAGTTTTTAATATCTCTTTTCTTCCCTCTCATAACTGAGTATATTACCCTGACTGCAACCATCTCCCTACAGAAAATTCAAGAAGAAATGTAACTCATACAGATTTTCACAGGTTTTAAGGATATGCTTAAAAGCTCTGGTAAAGAGAGAAGATCTGTAGAATCAGGCTTTCTCTTGCCATTTTGGCATACACAACAGAAATAAAAACTTCTCAAATTCACTTGAATTCAACTTAATTTTTCAGATTCATTTTACGAACCCAATTATTTCAGGTACTAACTGCTAGTGACTCTCACTACTCTTCAGAGAGCTTCTTGTTCGGTTGCTAGAGGGTAAGTCCATTATAAATTTTCTCCTTCCCTTTAACAGACCGTTAAAATCAAGGGGAACAGAATTGGGTCACTTCATATCATTCCTATGCCATGCCCTTTTAAAATACTTTTTGTGGCTTTCCATATATCAAAGAAATTATTAGCTTGAAACAGGTGAAAGTATCTGAGGAGTTTAGGAAATCTGAACTCTCGCTTTTTTTTATGGGAGAGGGGAATCATTTGTTTTATTTTTAACCGGTACTATTCCGTATTTTAGCAATTTCAAAGATAGATATTCCAAGCAGCATGAGCAAGTGAACAAACATAGAGCTTTGCAGAGGCTCTTTAAAAAGTTTGCATTCTGTGATTATAGTTCATGAATTTTGCCAATTTTATCTATGATGGACTGAAAAAGGACAGAGAGAAATAGGAAGATGAAGTACAAAGGAAAATAAGAGAACCAGTCACTCTAAAAAAGATCCTAAATAAATACCCTTATACCTGCCTTTTATAATCTACAATCTTTTTTTACAAGAAGTTGTTTTTATTGAAAACACTACCCAGTCTTTTTCCTTTGGAGAATCTCAGCTTTCCAGTGCTTTGGTACTGTTACTTTAGTTATTATTAAACCTGTAGTAGTATATGCAGCTGTTCCCTTGTGATATGCTCTTACCTTTATTCTGTAGAGAATATACCTTATATACTTTTTCTACAGAAAAATTTAACTAAATTGATCTCCTTTCTGTATACTCTGTAGAAGAAAATTAATCACTGAGTTTATATCAGGGGAATTTTCTTTCCACTGTAGAACCTGTAATTTCAGTGAAAGCCCATTCATAAATTCCTTATTTTTTCTTCTTTTTGGTAAAGAAACCACACTCTGCAGATGTATCTTCTATGGAAATGGAAGACTCAATCTTTGTAAAAGATAATGTTGACTGAAAGGGGTCTTTCCTAAGTCATGGCTGTGTTTTACATTAATCTGTCAAAGTATTTTTAATGTCAGCATAAAACATTAATTTTGTTTCACTCACAATAGAAAACTTGGTCAGTTTTATCCTCAGAGAAATTCAGAAAACATATAATATAATAACCACTATAGAAAAAATTGACATCCTCGCTCTAGGAACATTATGCCAATGACATGCCCTCTTTTCAGAGAGCATGTGAACAGAAAAGTTTCTGTTCCATCTGTCCTTCAACAGTGGTCTTAACTCTTGAAGATAAAAGACATTAGACTTGGAGACTGGGAGGCAGCAGGTTAGAAAACTATTGGACACTCAATCAATACGCCGTCCCAGGCCTGCGCATCCATTAATATGTTCTATCTAAAACACTGTAAGAAAACCATGACAAGTTGTGCCTCAGTCAAATACTTATTGTTACGCAGTCTCTCTTAAACAGCACTCAGAGTAATAGAAAGTATGCTGACAGTTCTGCCTACTGCCAGTTGTTTGCAAGCCAGATGCATGTATGAGAGGGCTCTAGCCGATTAACACTTTGCATTTTAGTTTTATGTTTTTGCAATGAAATTTTGTTCCCTTTGGTTTTTTTCCCCATTTTTTTCTTTTTTAACATTATATGGCACCTAAAAATCGAAGACAGCTGCATGCCTCTTTGTGCTAGCTACTGAAAAAGTACACAGAAAAAAATGGAGACCCCAGAGAACTTCACATCTAGTCAAGACAGAAAAAAAGTGCCAATCGTAAAGCTAACATATTTTACCATGCAAAGGTGAAGAATACTTCATGACAGAATGACTAGCCCAGCTGATTAATTTCCCCAAATCAGATTCCTTTCACTCCCCTCTGATCTAATCCTGATACAAGAGGAGCTTCTCTTCACCTCCCATAACCACAACTTATAAAATTAAATCAAACCAAAACAATGGATGTAGCCAAATAATCCTCTACCTACTTACTGTTTCTACTGCATGCAGACAGGAGCTCAGTCGCCATGGTTGCAGAGGATTCTTTCTTTCCTTTCACAGGAAGACAAAAAAGCAGCCTTCAGCAAGTCCTTAAAGAGAAGAAAAAGGTAATCTAGTTGGCCTATCACTATCTGTCTGATTGTCTACCTGGCATTTCTTTTTACCCTGCTTCCTTCCTTTTCAGTAAGGAAATGAGGTTTAGCTTCAGGTCCAGTCCATGAGGATCTCACTCATACTCTGACTGGCATATGTAACCTGGGACTATACTCAGGAGGACTATGAGCAGTGAGAAAGGTCTTTACTTCCATGCACTAAAAACTATCCCCACAGTTTCCAGGGATATGGCCACAATATCTTATTCTCCTCCTTTCCAGTCTGTAAATGGCAAGGATTAGATGGCCAGCATGTTTGCTTCTTAATTCAGGATGGTATGAAGTAGCTTGCAGGGGAAAACTACTAGAAAGGATTATTAAGAAATTCAAGAAGGGAATAAAGTGTGGAACAGGATAAATATTTGGAGTTATTTACTTGCCTTTTAAAAAATTATCATAAAACTAAAACGCTGCGCTCAGTCAAAACACCCAGCTTTCATAACCTGTGGCTTCAGCGCCAATCATTGTTAAAGTAGGCTGCCATTTTCCCTACAGTCTATACATGAAACTGAGGCAACCTGTCATAAAAGGAGGCACCAACTTCCATGTTCTCAACTAGAACTTAAGCACAACCACTAAGACTGAAGCAAAACTGAACCACAACCTCTTCACTCTAATTGTCTGAAACTAGGCAAATGAGAGTTAGGACAAAAGGGAATGCTGGAGAGCAAAAAAAGCTGGCTTGTAGTTTCAGCCCAGAAAAGATATTAAAGTGCAAACTGCATTGTCAGGTGCTGAAAACAGAGTAAACAGGATGCAAGAACAGAATAATTTAAGCTATATCATAGTGTAATAGGAAAATATGAGAACATGTACAAATAAGAAACTCTACTGCTCTTTATTCCTGATCAGCCCCACTGTCAGCCCCAAGCAAAAATATGCCAGTCCCCTAAAAATAACATCTTAAAGTTCTAAGTTTTCTTCCAGTTTGCGAGTATTTACACTACACTCAGGTTAGTTCTAAGGAGGGGGATGGGGGGACTTGCTACCACTGTATACTAGTAATTGTACATATGTTTTAATAAAAGCTAGTAGTAATTCTTATACAGCCTACAGGGGTACTGGGGCTTTTTAAAACATAACAGCAAATGTTGCTAGGCTCAAGATAGTATCTCTAAAACTGCAACTACGGGAAAGAGCTGTGAGGACGGAATGAAGAAACGTTCCTTGCTCCTCAACTATTTAGGACAAAGTAGGCAGGGGGATTCACCTTTTCTGGTATCAGCTGGGCTCTAATTCTCTAGCCAAACTATAGATTAGATTTTCAAAAATTTAATAACCTCACTGAACAAGTATTTAAAATTAATCAACACCAGCAATAGTTGCAGAAGAGAAGCCCTTAAGAAAACAAAGAACTGGAAAGTACTAAGACCATGGGCACGGGATTTTGCTGTAATAATTTCCACAGATGTGAACTACTACAATGAGCACTGTATCTCCATTCACCCCTTTGGAAAGCACTATAGGGGTAGCCTATGTATAGGTGAAACTGAGCTAAAGGTCAGTTACTTTCCAACTCCAGCACAGGTAGGTCCCAACCTACTTGAAAACTAATAAAACATTAAACCTAAGATTAACCTGACCATAGTTTGGGTCATGCAAGGGAAAATAACTAACATTCAAATGTACTTTCCCAGGGCTAACAGGATAGTGCTGTGGTGAGTGGGATTTACATTTGGGCCATGCTCAGCTGTGGGCTGAGGGTACAGCCCTGAAGAATTTTCCTCGCTGTAGCCCTTAAAGGGTGACCGTGAGCTGCCATTTATGCAGACAGGCGCATGCCCAGAGCCTTGACTGGCAAAACAGTACTGGCCTACTACAATTACAGTGGTTGAAGAAGAGAAAAGGAATTCTTACACTGCACATGCATGCAGCGTACCATCCCTCGGAAGGCTACCGAGGGACTCCTCAACCCACGAGCTCCACAGACCCTCACCTATGCAGGCCTTGCCTCCATAGCTTTCCGGTCAAAGGAAGGAGACACGACTGTCCCCTGCTGGTGCACAGAGTGGTGGTTTCTGCCAACCCGCTCCTCCCATCAGCGCTCAGGTCTGATTGACCTTCGGGGGAGGAGGACGGGGGGGGACAGACAGGCCGCGCTTGGAAAGGGCAGGAGCCCCAAACAAAACCCCTCTCCTCTGCGGCGCCCCTCAGCTCCCCCAGAAGGGCCTCCCTTGCACCTCCGCACTACCTAGCCCGGGTCTCCCAGGGAGAGATGTTCAGGGAGGCTCGCACCTACCCGCCTGTGAACAACGGGAGAGCCGCGCCTGTCTGCGCAGTGCTCTCCACAAAGTAAAGTGCCCCTGCCAGCCACGGCCGGGGTGGGGGATAACGCGAAGTTTGTGTGAAGGGGTGCAGACAGTCGCCCTGCGGCACAGGACCCCGTGCGCTGTGGCAGCCCGTGCCGTGCCTCTCCTCCGCCTGCGGCTCCCGGAGCCCCCCCAGCAGCTACCCCGGCCGCCAGCGCCGGCAACGCCGCGCTCCGCTAACGGTCGCCGCTAACGGTCCGCGGCTCCTCGCGGCAGCAGTGATGTCACATCCGCCACCCGCACGCGACCCGCCGCCGCCTCGCGTGCCCAAACTTTTGCCGTGGGGTGGGCTGGCGTGGGGTGGGCTGGCCGGGGGCGGGGTGCGGCGGGGCAGCGCGGCGGAGCCGCTCCGGCAGCACGGGCAGCGCCGTCCTCGCCCGCCCTCCCCGCGCTGAGGCCGCCTGCGGAATGAGCGTCCCCCGGGCGGCGGCTGCTGCTGCTGCCGCCGCCGCCGCCTCCACTCGTGCTCCGGCGGGCGGGCAGAAAGCGCAGCTGCCGGAGCGGTCTCTGCAGGGGCAGCGGAGTGAATGACCGAGAGGAGCTGCGCGCCGAGGCCGCCCGGGATCACCATGCAGGCGCCCGCCAACGTCCTTAGCCTCCTGCTGCTGTCCTTGCTGGCCGGGCTCGAGCCTTCCAAGGTAGGAGACGGCCGGGCGCGCTGTGCGCGGCAGCCGCCGCCGCCGCGCTTCCCCCCGCGCAGCCCCGCAGAGGGCGAGTTCACCGGGCCTCGCAACGGCCGAGCAGGGCGGACTGGCGGCGGCGCGGCGCGGGCGCTGCGGCTCTCGCCGGCGGCTGCGCGTCCTTTTGCCGCCCGACCGCCTAGGCTGGGAGTTTGTAACGGAAAGGGCGCGCAGCCGGCCGCGCTCCCTGCCGTAGCGGTCCCCGTCCTTTCCGCCGGGGAGGCGGGCGCGTGTGCGAGCGGCCAGCGAGGCCGGCAGCGGCGGCCCCCGAGGCGGCCCGCAGAGCCGCGGCCACGCGCGGCCCCCGCACCGCCGCACACACGGTTTCCCCGTCAGTTGCCTATGGAAGGATGCGGACAACGAGACCGCTGGGCCCATTGGTGGTAAATCACTACGGGGATAATTAGCACCGATAGCTGTCCAGCTCTGACTGAAATGAACAGAGGTTTATCCAAACTCGAGGCAAAGAGGTATTTATAGCGCTCAGTGGCTGCCCCAGTTCAGCGAAGCAGCTAGCGCTGGCAGCAGGGACCAGCAGCCCCCGAGTCAAAACCCGCTCGTTTAGAGCAGAACCGGAGGTGTCATGGGAAGGCACTGATTTTAGTGCAATAGCCATGCTCCAGGCGACGGCAGTTTCATTATTTTTCAAATGCATTCAGATTGCCAAGAGATCAAATCTAATTTTGAAAAAATGGCAACATAAAAGCAAACAGTATTTCCTCAGTCATGCAACTGACTTGTGAGAGTGATTTGGGATTAAATCATTGAAAATCAGGCATGCTCTATACCAGTTAATAGCAATGATAACGAAAAACCACTAGGCCTGCAGATGTGTCTATTGTGCAGCATCAACTTAGAACTTGTCTCATTCATCTTTTTATGTCACGCAATCTTGTGACTGTCAGCATTATAAAAAGTTAATGAGAGAGAAAATATTTGTATAATATATCAGTTCATTACCACCAGTAGTCCACAGCATGTGGCCACAATTTATATTGTGTGTCGGTGAATGTCATTTTAATGATTTAAGTATCAGATCACCATACAAAGCAATGTTCAGCTCTCCTGACGGTCTTTTTCTTTTTAAATAGAGGAATTAATCACATAAATCATATATTTAAAAAAAAAACTACTGCATTTCCAACAATATGGAAAGGATGTTCCTCTTCAAAAATATTGAGATAGAACTTAAAAAGCAATTCAGTGAATATCTGATTTACAGCTGCAGTAGTTGACTGCTCTTTAATCTGTAAGATACAATGACAACTTAAAAAAGCAGGAGGTGATATAGGATTAATAACATTAATTGAATGATAAATCATATCACTGTGTTATTATATAGGAGCTATTTAAAAGTATCACCTATGGCTATGTTCGGTAAAGAGATTCATGAGGCAATGCACAGGAGTTGTACATCTATGTGTATTAGCAGCACATGGTCTCATTATAATTATGAGTTTCTACACACTCATTTTTCTTGATTTGTTTTTTTTTATCTTCAGTTACCTTAATCAGGTCTGTTAAAGTCAAAGAGACTGCCTGAAAGCGGGAAGAGCAAAATTTCTATCCCTTTGCCTATTTACTGAAGAGTAAAACCACTAATGAAACAAATGAGCTTCAGCTGGCAGCAATTTCTTTTTAGTTCAGGTGTCAGAGGTATGCCCCAAAACAACAGTGGGAAGATACTCTCCATTTTGTGTCTCTCACTATACAGCACTGAAAAGCAGGAATGAAATGGCATAAATTAACTTTTCAAACTTTGCTTCTAGGCTTTTTTTGCTATGGCATACTGTTCTGAGGGCATAAAAACAGGCTTTTATTCATCACTGTATGTGAAATTTTAGGGGATATTAAAATGTTCGTTGCAGGCTATTTTAACTTTGTGAAGGGATCTTAGGCTAGAAAGCTCAAAAGGTTATGTAAAAGTAAGAGCTCTTAATCAAAGTCTGCTATTTAACGGAGCTAAGTTGGATTTTCAGAAATAAAAACACAAGATCAAATGGTTACTCAGATCCTTGGTTAAGATACTACACCAGATCAAGCATATAAAAAGATGCCATATGGCAGATAATCATTTAGTTTTGTAGGGTATGAAAAACAGATTTCATATTTCTGTACAAAATGATATATGGAAAATGTATATGGTTGTTTTTAGCAAATAACTACAAGCTGTGACTGGAAGTAGTGCTCAGTTATTTATCTTACTTCATGCTAAATGGAAACGTAATAATAATTTCCTGCCTTACAGGTTGGGAAGCATATGTTTCATGTGAAATTAGTTGTAGGAAACAAGGGGATGTTAATTTTTTTTTCTTTTCCAGAAAGAATTGTGCAATATGCTCATTACTAGACCCACAACTTTTTACCTCTCCTTGACACTGACAAATTACTCATCAGAATAAATCACACTAGACATTTCAGAGTATAGGCATCCTATTCATGTCCTAGATGATTAATATCTGAATAATAATTAATTTTACTGATCAATTACTTTAAAACAATGCCTACAAATAAAAATGTTTGATTTAGTATCAGGCAATTACTGACTCTAAAACAACTGTGCACAGGCACTCTTACTATGACAGGGCTTCTATGTTAAACTTCCTAGGTTATCTACTGATGGTAAAGTGTTTAAGTATCGCCATCTTATGGTAAGATATATAACCAAAATATGTATAGTTTTTTCTTAAATTTCTGACACATGAAGATTTTATTTCTACTATGGTAATTTATTGCCTATGCTGTTGTATTTCAGTTTTTTCTGCTAAACATGATGTAGAATCTTGATTACCTCTGGAAAATCTTCTTTATCAAATGAAGCCAGCTCACTACTGAGTGATTTTTTAAATACTCCTAATACTAATTGCAGAATATCAGTTTTAAAAAAACTTATTAAAAAGTCATATCTGTTAATTAGATTCTAATTTTGCTCTGTATTTATATAGAAAAAATACAAGAAAATATAATTTTTCATGATAACGTAAAGTTTTCTTTCCATCAGAGTGATTAGCTATTCACCAGGAAACCAAGTACAGGGAAAGAACTTGAAATATAAAGTTTTTCCTTTCTCCTACACTCAAATGTACCTTGAAAGAAGAAACTATTAAGCATTAGGATATTCATAAGAGTTACTGCTAGATGGCATCTCTGTGTTGCTTTTCTACAAGCCATGAGTTTTCTGTAGTGGCCTTCACAGTATGTAAAGTGGACTTTTTTTTACAAGGATCACTTCCACAAGCCATCATCTGATTACTGTAACCAAATAATCCCTGTAGTATTACCAAGTAAGCATTTTAGGGTGATGTAGTGCTGATCCACATAGAAAACAACAACAGCAGGTTCCAAAGACTGCCTTCTTTTTACATGGTGCTTTTTAAGGTTAATTTTGAAAATGTAGATAGATCTGAAAAATATGTATGATTTTTCAATGCAGTTACGTGAACTGTATGCCTTTAACAGTCATAATGGCTCTATGTCCTGTATGTGACGGGTTTTTATTCTTCGAAATTTTATAAAAACTGTTTCAGAAGAAAACTGACAAGTATAGTCCCAAGCAGGAGATATGTTTGTACCATTAAGGACAGTTATAGAAAACAACTGTTATTATTTCAAGCAGTGAATATACATAGGATGTTTGGGAATATTAACATTAAAAAAGGAAAGCAAATTGGTAACCATTTAGCTAATGCTAAGGGTTGCTATAGCTAATGCAATGGTTTTTGAATGCATACTTAATCTTTCCATTTTGACCTTATAAATGACTGTGTTCCTACATTTTGGAAATCTACAAAGTTATCTTCACACGTAATCAGGCTACGCAACTAGCCACTAAAAACTCATTCTTTTCCTCAGAGACTTCCCAAACTTGTTGGTAAGAAAAGACTGTATTCATGCTACTTTGCAGTACAAGTTGATTCATCCCTACTATGAGATTTTATAACAAGAATATAATGCACAAACAAGGGTTTATTTAGCCTGCAGCATTTAAGAATGCTCTAAATCATTAATTGCTGAATGCGGTCTGCTCCTGCCTGGTGTCTGGTCTCCCATTTCTGAGCAAGTGATTCAAAAGCCAGTGAAGAACAGCCAAGTTCTGTCTATATCCTGGGCCCTCTCCCAACTGGAATTCCAATTGCATTGCTGTTACCCATTGATTGAAGTTACTAGAGTAAGGTCCAAAGACTGTTATTAACACTACCATATCTCTCTGCAATGGTTAATACAATGACTTCTTGTCTTTGAGTGACTGAAAAAACAAAGATGCTTCATGTATGTCCTTTTCATCCACATTCAATAACGCACCTCCACCATGTTATGCAAAATCACAGGAAGACATTCTCTGTTTCATTTTAAGTTACATATATGAAGCTATTAGAAAAGACTATGAGACAACATGCATGTGAATGATACCTGTGTGACTGCCAACTCTTGTGGTGCTATTAGACATCACATAGTTCTTCAGATTATTTTTAACTTGATGCTGTATGAAGAAAACTTTTTTCTCCAGCTAAAAATGTTTTCCTCTGTTGTTCACTACCGATATAGCCATCACTTCTTTGAATGTATTCATATATTGATTATATGCAGTGTGTGTATATATATATATATACACACACACACTGATCTTAAAAGTTTATATATGCATATGTATACACAGGCATGAATATGCATATAGTAAGTACTTATTTTCCCATAGGAAGTAATTATTTTCCCCTTAGATGCAACTTTCCTTCAGGTAATCAGGCTACCACCTTCCTTGTGTATTATTTGATCAGGTCATAAACCAATAAAGGAGAAACAACTCACAAAATAAGTGAAGAAGAAAGAGCTGAAGAAGAGATGATGACTGTCAGGAATAGGAAATGCAGTATAACAGCTATTAAAACAACATCCAGCTATAGCTCTAAAGGTGGTGTTATTATATGGCTGCACACTTAGTACAGTTATAAATTATGTAAAGGTATTCTCTTTCCTTGAAACTCATAGGGACCTACTAAGAAATGAACTGGGAATCCTTAGAGAGGCTCCAGCTTATTTTAGGCACTGAAATTCACTTTTTCAGTAGCACAGTATAACATGAATGCTTCAGGGCATTATTTAGGCTTCTTGCTGGACCCTCAGTAAAAATCAGATAAAATTTAAAATCTTTGCTTAAATCTTTGCAGCAGTAGTCTGGAATGAGCCCTCTCGAAGACCATCTTTCACAAGAACAACAATCTAGCCTATTGCTTCTCTCCCCAAAGCACGATGAAGCTGAGAAGTGAGGACTTTGAGTGGCAGGTTTGAATACGGAGCCGTTTTCACAAGGGAGAATGCCAGCATTCCAGAGCAAGTGGAAAACATTTCTTTTCTATAGAATTGAACTGAAAATTTCACAATTTCTTGCCTTTAAGTCTATATGGCATAAACACATAAAGAACGAAATATCTGGGAGTTCCAGATTACATCTATTTTTCAAATGTTCTTATACAAAGATGTATGACACAAGCCCATGCTTCTATGCACATTAAAACATTCCACCTCACAATCTAGCCAGCCAAATTCTTAGTCCTCCAAGCCAGTAAAAAGCAGAAATACAGCAGCAGTGCATATTACCCTTAAAATGATATTTTGAATGCTCTACAGTTAGAAAAACCTTCAGGAGTTAAACACTTCTATGTATTTCAAGAATTCTGAAAAAAGACTGAAGAGTTCAAATTGTATTTGTTTAATGTAAGGATATAGTGGGGACTACATCACACATGATCAGCTAATAAATGTGCAACTTGGTGCACTTGCAGAAGAGAATAATTTACTGTTCACCTCATCTGACCTCATTTTTAAAAAGAAGGTCTTTCACAAAAAACAACAGCTCCACATCTGTCCCCCTTCAACTTCTTTACTGACTTGTGTTTTTTTCTAAAATAAAATGATCTTTGTGCCTTTACAAGGAGATCTCTTAAGAACTCTCAGAGTACGCAGCATCAATCTCCATGTACTTAGCCTTGGCATTAATCATGGTTTTGATGAGTTTGGGGTTTTTTTTTTTGTTTTAAGATAGAAAACTATCTTAGCCATTCCTTGATTCAGTCAGCTGGGTAACTTTCCTAACACAAGAGAGAAATGTATTTTATAGAGGACACAACTCCTCTTACTTAAATACAAAATTATCTTAACCACAGAAAGTTGATTCTTCTGTTATTATACTTGCACTGCAACACGTTGAATATTAACTACAAAAGATAGCGTATGTTATTCAAGAGATAAGAATATAAGTGAAATACAAATGCAGCATGGCTGTATTGTAATGACAGCTGAACAGAACTCTAATTCAGAAATGGACAAAAAGTTGCATGTTTTACAGTTCTGGCTATGGCACAGTATAATCTATTTATTTGAAGGACTCCCATCCATCATTGGTGGCCACCCGATAACTTTCCCTGTCTGAGATAAAGTCATTTCAAGATGAAGGAAAACAGTATGACTAGTACACTTAAGAAAGCATTTGTCTCTGTTCATGAATGTAAGGTTCATATTATAACGTTTGTGTGACAGTGAGGCCCAAACAAAGACAATTCTGAGATTATTTTTTAATATTGTGCATAACATTATTACCAAGAATCAGTGATACTTTGTTCCAAGCAGCATCACGTTTTTCCATACTAGTGGCTCAATCTTTTCTTAAAGGCAACTGTACTTCATTCATTGGCATAATTAGCAGAACACTTGATACTTTTTTCAAAAATATTACTATTTTTATTGTCACTGTTTTGTTCACATCATTAAAGGTGTTTAAAGTTTAGATTTGGTTGGCATTGGAGAATGCATGTTTTGCGAGAGACAACAGAATGCTAAAAAACAAGGCCCTTTCTGGATATGTTCTGCTTTTATTATACAGTTCTGCTAAGTATTTTAGGCTCGTTTTGTGGTAGACTAGGCTATTGTCCTAACACAAGGAGTTTCCAAGCATTGAAGAGTGTGGATGACTTGTTTAATATGCCAATATATTAACAGGCATATAGCCTTATTGGTGGTTATATGGTTTATCTTATTCCTATTCAAAAGATTATTGCATTGGCCATAATACTAAAAGATTTTTCTTTTTTATAAATCACACCACTGATACGTATGTATCACTTTTTTAGTGCATCTTAGAAGATCAGATAAGGAAAGCCAATACCATTTGTCTAGCTAGCTCTTTGTTGACCAACACTAAATGATCTCTAGTTTTCATCTTTACTGGCCAACTTCTACAAATAGTTTCCTAATAAAATGCCTTTTCAGAAGATATGACTGATATATTAACAAGTCAAATAAATACACCATAAAATGTGCGTACTTAGGGAAAGAAACATAGAACACAAAATCCTGGTGATATAAGCAGCTAACAACATTACGAAGATAACTGTATT
Source organism: Struthio camelus (assembly GCF_040807025.1). NCBI lineage: Eukaryota > Metazoa > Chordata > Aves > Struthioniformes > Struthionidae > Struthio > Struthio camelus. Next base: position 15,627,679 of record NC_090949.1, read on the forward strand.
AATAAGGGATACAAGAGTATACATAGTAATTTGTTTACTTAAAATTTTGTTACAGTATCACACATAGTAAATAACTGTATTTTACAAGTCACTAAACAGTCATAAATTGGAACTTCAGTTATAGCCAAAAGTAGGTTGCATATGAAATACCAGTCCTCTGGATGTGGAATTTTATAAACTCTTACCTAGCTGCTTCTGTATTGTAGCTACATTTTTCACAAGAAACAAAAACACAATTACTGTGCAATTATTCACAAAATATGCACTATTATTTATTAAGTCTTTTTTTCCCTCAGGGGAAATTAAAGTAATTGTAATATTCCAACCCCTTCTGAGTCTTACTCAAAGAATATAATGAAATCACTTAAGTAGCCCAAGATAACACTAATGTAATTTTTTAATCCTTCATTCCCCTTAAGAACAAAGTCATCAGCCTGCTCCACTGGCATCTATCGAAACAAATCCTTGTAACTGTGAATGCAGATTTAATCTTCTTTTTGTTTTTTTAGCATTTCACTGAAAAGCATATGACAGCCAGCAGAACAATGGCTTAAGTAAACTCCAGAGTCAGGTAGCCCTCTTTATCCCTGTGATTTGGGGGGATACTATTTACATCCTCCTGAAGCTGTGAAGTAACCTATACTTCCCATTCTGGGCAGCCAGAAGAATGGGAAAAGACTTGATTGAAAGGAATGCAGCTCCCTGACCTCTCTGAAGTGCCAATCACAACACTGTAAATAAAGTTACCCTTACATTATTGGTGCATATTATTTAAAAATACATTTTTAATATGAATTTTCATGGACCTTCTTTTTTAATACTGCTTCTTTAGGAAAATTCTTTAAAATGTGTTTGAACATATCCCTTTCACTGTGATAAGTAAGCAGTTAACTAATTTCCCTATAAGATTATGGATAATATTTATTTGAGCTTGGACTTTAGTTTTAAATTTGGATTTATAGAAATATGAACTTCAATGTATTTAGAATATATTAATATATCAATATTTACTCATTATGTATTTAGTGAAACTGGTCTGGTCTGTCTCAGCTTCTTAGGGCAATTTTTTTCCTTTTTCATCTGTTATAATGTCTCACATTATTCTGGCGATCCTGCTCTCTTATAATAAGATTCTGTGTATTTTTAAAATATTGCATTGAGACTTCAAGAAAATACATAGAAAACAGTGTAATTCTGAGCTGTAACACTGAGCTGTTTTACTAAGTAAAAAGCAGTACATAGAATACAGAGACTGAAATTCCAAAGAACTTCATTAGCTTTCTTAGATTAGGTATTATTTCAAAGTGAAACTCATCTGTTTTTTAAGGTGTGAGGTATCAGTAATTTTCTTTTATTGTTGATTATTCTGGATCCAACTAAACCAGGCCTATTCCCACTGAACTGAATAGGCATTTCACAGTTTTCCTTTCGCAGGAGTAAAGAAAATGCATTAGTTGTAGCTTGTAACTCTTTGGCAGCCCATTACTTTAAAATTGTCCATTGCTAACTCAACACTGGGGTTTTTAACTGGGAATCACTGTCCAGCACACATTGTGAAAGAATTGTGCTGTCAAATCTTTTAAGACATATAAGTTTAAGAATTCCATTCTTGTACCAGTAAAACCTCCTGACTACTTTTCTTTTTCAGCAGTTGAAAACAAGCTTTGCTTTTTCATTTTTTTAACAGAGAGCCAGCTGGGCAGAGAATAACCTTAATGAACCCAAATTCTTAAAAAATAAAGTTCCCCAGCAGCCTCCCGCAAATTAACTGCTAGTTGCCCCAGGTCCAGCATCATCCCCTGTCCTTGGCTACATGTTCCAGCTCTCTCCTTTGTACGACTCACCCGACCTTTAACTGGCCCATTTTAATGCACTAAATAACAGAAAGCTACCCTGTTTATGTTGGCATGTGGTCTTCCATTTGACTGCTCTCGACTTCTTAAGTCATTCTGAAGTTATAGGGGAGGGAACTCATTGGTTAATACATGATACTCATTCTGTTTGCGTAGACAGACACAAATTTATAACATTCATATTGAGTTTGGCAGAGAAATTAAAAAAAAAATCTTACAAGCAAGACATCCCTTATTCACCATGCCTTACTTAGCCATTTAATGCTGTTTTATTTGCTTTAGCTCTCCTTTTTTTTTTCTGCTTCTCTTGTTTCTTGTCTATCAGCAAGATCTGTCCAATTCTTCAATTCTGTCATTGTAAGGTTGTGCATATAGTACTTGTACTGAACATGACCATAGACAGTGCTGCCCTCTAATTTTTATACTAAAGGTCCTTTCAGTTCTGTTCAACGCCTTGAAAACAAGAGTCTTAGCTCTGAGAGTGGTATGAATTACCATATGGATTATTGTATGAAAAATTCAGACACAGGTGTAGATATATGCACTCTCATTTCTCAGAACAAGTGTATGACAGGCTTAAGTTTATAATAAGATATTAGCTCAATCTTATCTGCTGTCATAACAGGTATTTCTGGGCACTTGCATGAAGTATATACAGAGATGCATGTCAGGTAGAGTAACAAATGAGAGCCTTCTCATAAAGCAGGGAACTTTTCATATTTCGTAAGTAGTTCATATTTGGAGAAATCAACTACATATTGAGTTTGATGCCTTATTACAAAGAAGTCAGATAAGCTCAGACATCATATCCCCCCCATCATATCCCAGGCTACAACTGTATTACATATGAAAACCCACAGATATTAGGTAATATACAAATTATTCTATCAATAATATTATTTTATAAATTATGAGAAATGAATGACAGAAAACTGGTTAACAAAATCAGAATTGCTAAGTTCTGAAATTGCACAAATTGTACTCAAACTGACAATGAAATGGGAAGCTTTTTTGGATATACATTATTCAGAGAAAAGATTTCTACAAAATAGATTTGAGTCTGAAATTTACTTTTGCCGCCTCAACTTTGCCAAGGAATTATTTTAAAATACAGGTTTCATTGCTCAAAGAATGTTCAAAATTGTGCTTGTTTGCTTGATGGTAAAATTACATTTTCTATGGGACCTGAATAATTCAATAGACTATTTTCTTTTGAATTACCTTTCCTAATATACTTGTTGATTTGCCTTTTAAATCAGTAGCTATTCTTCAGATTCACAAAAAGCCTTGTTCAAGATGTTGGTTACAACATTATACTCACTTTATTCAATCTGGACATCCTTTTTTTTCTGCTAACTGATTTAATATGGAACAGCATTCACTTAACATGTTTTCAGGAATGGATTTACCATGAAGGGGTAAGGGGCTGTACGGATCTCCTCCCACTATTAGTCGCAGTGCATTCCCAGATCCGTTCTGTGGCTCTGGCTCCCCAGTCTGATGCAGTGCTTCTTCATCAAGAATAGTGAAATCTGCCAAAATCAGAACCTTGAATAACTCCTGTAACCCTTTTGGAGTTTACTGGTAATTACTTCAAGAAACATGTATGTAGAAAATAAATGAAATAAAATGAGAAGTGCAACTCTCAAAAATTTCACAGTGAAATTTAAAGCTGGTGATGTAATAATACTTGTTTTCCTGACAGGAAGCACTGGATTTTTACTAAATTCTCTTTGCCTTAATTTTGTGTCAGCTTATTCAGAGAAATAAATGAAAGAAGAAAGAAGAGGACTGAAAGGTAGTTTTGGAGTTAAGATCCCAAGTGAACTAGGATAAACCTCTGACTTTTTCAAAGCTTCCTCTATGTTGTTATTCTCTATTTCCATAAATAAAATAGGCATAATTTTTGCTGGTTTTTGATTGTTTCCTTTTTCATAACATAAACTCCTTAGTTCTCACAATACTGACAGCACCTAATAGAAAAGGGACAGACCACAGCTTGTTCTCTGTTGTTCCTATTAATCACATCCTTTATTTATTCATAAGGTAAATAATAGGATCTTCTACTCTAAATACCTTTGTTTTAAATTAAAATACAATCTTTAACAAACAAAGTCAGTAAATATATCCATTAATAGCAGATCACTCCTACTGTTTCCTCCTTGACCCCCTCAACTTCCATTTCAACAACCACCATTGCTTCTAGCATCCCAAAGTTAATTCTTCATTGGGACTGCTAAGAGTCTAACTACTTGTGTGTTTTTAAACAACTTCAGTCACAGTGGGCTTACTAAAATGTCAATGCATCCTGACAGTAGTACAAAAAGACCAAAATAGGAACCTTGAATTTACATCTTTTTGTGTTTGAATTCTGGAGCCATGATGTGACCATTTGCTTCTAAGTGAGAATGAAAATGGGAAAATATTCATTGAAGCATTAAATATTTTTTTAAAGTGCTAATATTTTAGGAGTCCACACTCACTGACTATCATATTAGTGCGTATATCATCCAAAATATATAAAAAAGGGAATGATATTAACCTTTCAGTCATTCAGTACTGAATTAGAATAATACCTGATAGTTACTCATCATTAGAAAATTCATCCTTAAATAAATGACAAAAACCTGTTAATGAACTACCTGAATAGTCTGAAGATGTTTTATCCAAAATAATTCATGAAAATTTATCATTAGTACAGTCAGGGACCTTTGGAGGTCTTCTAGTTCAACTTTAAACTTAGATCATGTTGCTCAGAGCTATTTCTAGTCCAGTTCTGGGTATCTCCAAGGATGGAGATTCCACAGCCTCTCCCAAGAAAGAATCTGTTCCAGGGTTTTCATATTTTCTCATTGTGATTTTTTTCTTTGTATCTAGTCAAATTTCACTTGCAGCTTCTAGATGCTGCCTTTCCTTCTGTCACTGTGCACCTCTGAGGAAAGTCTGGCTTTTACATTATAAAAACCCACTAGATAGCTCTCCGCAGGAATCAGATCCCTCTTTACCCTCCCCTCTGCTCCAGACTGAACACACCCTTCTTTGTCAGCTTCTCCTTGTACATCATGGGCTTTAGCCCCCTAACTATCTTTGTGGCCCCCCACTAGAACGGCACCATTATGGCAATCCCTTTCTTGTATTTGGGGCCCCAAAATGGACACAGTATTCCAGATGCAGCCTCATAAGTCCCAAACAGAGGAGACTAATAACTTCCCTTCACCTGCTGGCTATATCCTTGCTAATGCAGTATGAAGTTAGCTTTCACACTACAGTGACACACTGCTGACTCAGGTGCAAATTGCTATCCACTAGGCACTGCGCGTCCTTTTCTACAAGTTGCATACTAGCCAGTCTGCTCCCAGCTGGTACTGTTGCATGGAGTTATTCCACCCCAGATACAGGACTTTGTATTTGCCTTCACTGCCCTTGCCAGCATCTCAGGGCCTGTCTGAACAGCAGCCTTCGCCTTCAGCCAATCAAGCACTACCCCCAATTTGGTGTCATTCTGCTCCACTGTCCAGGTGCAGAACTGTAATCCACTCATCCAGTTCATAGCTCCCCAGTTTGACTACAGCAAGGATGCTGTAGAAAATCATGTCAAAAGCCTTAGTAAATGACATCTTCTGCTCAGGGTTCAGGTTCTGAGAGACCCAGTGGTTTCTTTGTTTCTGTTACTATTTTTCATTCAGGCTCTGCTGAGTATGGCTGAAGTCCATTCCTAGGATAAAAACAGATACATGTATATGCAAAGAGTAATTGTGAGCTCATAAAATTTTGCTTGGAAGTTTGTTTTCATTAGTTCCTAAAACATTTTTCAATAAACACTAAAGTTTAGAAAACACTATGTCAAAAATACTGGAATGGTTACACTGTGATGATTTGAGTCTAATTCATTTTCTACTTAAATTCTCAGTGCAATGTTGTCATAAATAATAACAGTCAATTGAGACTGGGATGACATAGTCATATTATTTGTTTTGTTACCTTTTTTTCAAAGAACAGATACTGATTGTTCACATCACAGTTCTTATCCTAAAGCCATTGAAGACTGAATTTATATTTCTAAAAATTTTCATTGCCCAGCTAAGGGCTACAAGCAGAGACTCTAGTAACCGTGACTGGTCAGTTCAGAGTGATTGGAAATTTTAATTATTTTGTTAGTTAGATACTGAGGTAACTCCTAGCATCTCGTGGACATTTTTTAATTTTGCTTCTGTGAGTGCCACCAGGGACCAGACTAGGGAGTTCTGCAATTGATACAATCCCTCCTGTCAAAAAATATGTATTTGTACTGCAGTCTGCCCTAGCATTCCTCCCTTCCTCCTCCCACTCTGAGCTACGAGCTCCAGAGAGCAGCACATGAAGAAGGACACAAACACTACCCATCTGCTCTTCCAGCCCTTTCCACATAGTCTGTGTGCTGAGGGATGCACAGGCGGATCTGTTCCTCAACTTGTTGCTCTGAACAATGAAATTATCCCTGTTCTCTATGATCCACGAAGAGAGGGAATGTATGTGTTGGCTGAACTTGTGTTTCCTCTGGGTTGAATGAGAAGTGAAGAGACACTCTTTTTCCTGTGGAGATTTCAATGACTCTCTGAAGAGAGACTGACGTGGCTCCCCTGATGTCTCCAATATGGACACTGTACAAAAGGCCATCGGGCAATACTGAGCCTTGAATTTTGCATTTTGGGAGAAAATGAAAGAAAATGGATTTTAACACAATACTGGCAGTAGCTGTAGTATTCAGATTTGCCAGGTTTTAGATTTGACAAGTGAGAAAGCTACAGCAATGACTACAGTTCACAACTACTACTTATAAGAAAGAAAAATTTACCTAGATGCCACTGGTATTCCAATTAGGTTCACTGGTGTCTGTCAGGAGTAGAATAAATTGCTCTTGCTTATAGCTGTCTCTCATTTAGAAATGAGCTTTATTTCACAGTATGCAATTAAAACAACCTCTGAATGTTCATTTCTAAACATTCTCGAATGATTCATTCAACTGTGAAAACTTCCTTCCACTTTGGCTATCATTCTCATAGCATCTTGTTAAAAAAGAAAAGAACTCTTAAAGCTGAGAGCAACCAGATTCCCTTCCAGAACCTTCTGGCTCATTTAACAGAAGATAACTCTGATACATACCAGAAATGATGAATCAGCATTAGGGACACTAAGGGTCAGAGTTAATCTCTTGGCTATTTACCCTTTGGCCAGTGCCTCAAGTATAAACCTTATTCCTTTTAATGTCCACCGGTATGATATCTTAAATATCATTACAATTAAATATGGTTAAGACTGATTAGGTCACTGAGTAAGGGACAATGATAAGTTAATGTTTTCTCAAACGGTTCCACAAATCACTTTCTAAATGGTTGGTAGCAGTGCTGGTGGTTATTGAAAAAATTCCTCATGAAAACTGTCCAGTTCTTCTGTTAAACAGAAACAACCTTGTAATTTTTTTTCCTTAGGGATTTTTCTGAACCACATACATGTAGACTTTGTCTAACACTTATTTTCCCCTTCTCATTAGTATTAGTATCTCATTAGTGTTCTTTGACATATGATATGTGTGCCTTCTGATTTGTATGTTTTAACAGCCTCTAACACTTAAGAACCAACTGTGTTATCCTGTCACTTTCTAATTAATTTCTCTCTCTGGACCTCTTCCACTTAAGCAAAATTTTTGTTCTTAAAACATCACTGTTTTCATATCCATTATCATTTCAAAGTACAGTTCTGAAGACTTGCTGTGTTGTGCCATCATTAGTTTCCCAAATACCTGCAGATTTTAAGAAAGTAAATTAGTGCATGCAGTATCTTTCTTTTCTAATATTTTTGCTTCCTCTGAACAAAACATGCTATTATTGGTTAATTTTATGCCAAAGCCCTTAAGCTTCTCCATTTTTTCCGCCTCTGAAATGCTGCTATTCTGTATCAGCGTACTCATGGTTTGCAATCTTGGAATGCTTTCTGACTAGCCATGTTCCTTAAAGAACCCATTAACCGCTAGGCATCTGCTTTTCCCATGTTCACTTGCCTTTGGAGGATGGCTTCTTTTTTCAAGGGATGTTTTCAATATTTTTCACTTTTGAGAAACTAAGTTTGGACAAATTCCTTCAGTCCCCTCCATATCACTTCACAGGCTGAATTTTTTTATTACTATTATTATTTTTAATAATAACTAAAACCAAATCCTGTGAGCTACAAGTAACTGCATATCAGGCCAAATTCACTGTTAAGCTAGAAAAAAAAAAAAGCATTTCCACTGACAATAGTGATAATTATTGGAGTGTATTGGAATGAAAATACACTTTTCTATTTGGTAGCCTAAAGGTACCTGTTTCTTTATATATCGGTTGCTTTAGGGAGGCTGTCTTTTAATGCAAGTGTGCTCTTGCAAAGCATTGACTGGCAGAAGGAACTGATTATTAGCATACCTACCACCATCAACATATACATGAACTTAAGAAATATCTTAAATAATCTACTTTATTATTTTCATTAACAAAAAAAAATTATCCAGTCACACACATCACGTTTGGAGATCAGGTACATTACTTCAGAATCCGAGTATTTTCTGCCCACCTCACCTTTGAGCATCATGCCATTTTAAAATCAGCAACATCCTGTTAGAGATATTTTTACACTGAACAGATCATAACCTTCCAATTTCCAGGCCAAAAGGCTTTGTACTTCTGCTTTCATTAGGACCAGTGGGCACAGAACCACAGTCCTTCATGCTGGGGGAATTCTTGCCCAACAAAATGAGAAGGCTGATTCCACGATGCGAGTGTGTGCCATGGTGTCTATTGACCATAAGACTCTGCTTGAAGATTAACTTGCTTAGAAAGTAACTGGCTGAAAGACCAAAGGTAACAGTAGAAATAATGAGAACTTCAGAATGAATGCCTTAAATGCCTAACTAGGGATACAGGCTTTGTCACTACTGACTTTTAAATGCAACCTCTAATCCAGTGCAAAGGTATATTCTACACCACCCACACTGTTTACCTCGAGGCATGCCAGAGGAAAAACCTTCCAGTAAACCATGTAGTTAATGTACCTAGTTGCACATTCCCCAAACCAATCAAAACAAATACATACGTACCTTAAAATATATATTAAAAAGCTTTGAAGAATGTGATGACTGAAAAATAATGGCGGTTGAAAGAATACAGTTTCTATTGGATAGCTGGCTTGTACTCTTTTTGTTGAGAGGCAAGCACATTATCACTTTTGCTGCAATTTTCTTCTTAATTTATTGGGTTGTTACTAAGTTAATAATTTGTTACACAATGGGAATACAATAGTCAGTAGGCCAAGGCCCATCAAAAATTCTCTCTTACAGGACAAGCACATCAGTGCAAGATGCCTGAAAAAAAAGACGATGAAAAAGATGAAGTTATTCAATGTGTTTGCCTCCTAATGCATCGTCCTAGATAGATAAGAACAAAAACAACAAAAAAAAAGTCCACAAATACCCATTCCAACTTTTAAACAAACGTAGCTTAAAAATGCTTGCATCCCTTTTCTAAGAAGCAAAAATTGATGGCAGAAGTGAATGTTAGGTGCATATTGTAAAACATTTTTGAAAACGAGTTTATAATTTGTACTTGCATTTGTAGAGGATAAAAAGTTTTGCCTATTCATTTAAGAAGTATCAATATATTATATGACTTATCAGTCCAATCAAAGTTATTCAAATTTTAGCATTCAGATGTGTGAATTATTCATAAGATAGGTACAGACCAGGAACCGTTTATAGAAATGTTTCTGAAAATAGTACTCTATCTGTAGACTGATTCTAGTAAAAGAAGAAGCTAATTTTATTAAATTGTTTAGATCAAATTATCTGCTTAACCCTACTACTGCCCTTACTACTAGGGCAACCTATTTAACTATGCTAGCAATGCGGCTCTCAATACTTCTCAGAAGAATATGAGTAACCCACCACATTATACTACTGCACTTTTTTTCTTTACAGTTCTTCATACTCAGATTCAGTCCCTAGTATAGCTTATAACAAAAACACCCACACGCTACCTCAAATTGATGTGGAAACAAATACGCCTCTTCCTGCTCCATTAACAGGGTCAAAATCAAAAATCATAAGTATTGGTTAAGCAACACTTACAAAGCAACGTCTGATTTACTGATTACTGGGGAGGGGAAATCTATGATCTTGTTGGTCTTACTAAAAAGTCATTCCATACAATTTTGACAAACAGTAGAGAAAATAGACAAGGGATCTCTGACTCCTTGAACAGGTTCAAACAGAGAAAGAAAGGGATCAGTCACAGGAGCCTTGCAGAAAAATAGCAAGTAGCATTCAATGGCAGGAGAGAGTAAAAGACTAAGAGAAGATTAATTTTCCTTCAAAATATGTGTGAGAAGTGTGTAAGAAAGCAAACAAAACAAGGAATAGGCTACTGTGTATTTGAAACAAAATCCTACCAAATGTGAATTACAGCTGTTCCCAAGTTCTGTCATTCTCCTTAAGCAGTCATCAGTCTCAAGCAGTTTGCAACAAAGAAAAAAGCTCTTTCCTAGTAGCTTTATATTGTAACATGCACAATCATTTACTAGATTTTAATTATCTATTCATATCTTTAAATAAGGTGCACAATTACAAAAATGCATTTTCAAGGACAAGTGGGTAAAATAGCTGCATGGATTTTAAAACAATTTCTCAGTTTTATTTTTGTTTTTTTTTCCTACTGTAAACGTATAAATCTTTGAAAGATGGGTAGATGTCTATAAACATAGATAGACAGATGGATGGATGCACGTGAATAGAAAAAACAAAGTCTTGTTAGTTGTCATTATAAATGAGAATACCAATAATATTTTAAGGTGAGATGGTATTTTCTATGCTGCTACAAAGATAGGAAATAGCATTTCCAACTCCTAGTATTCTCTCACATTCTAGTCACGTTGTACGAAGAGTTAAGCAAATATTATGGGGATATTCCATGAATATTTAAAAAAAACTAACATAATCCATACTTACACTTTCATTTTGTTCATTATTCAAGACCATCTTTGCTATTAGATTTTCAATAGCATCGATATACATATAACTTCAAAGTTGCAACCTTGAATATTTGCAGAAACACATTTCTTAAATACAGACAGGTATTTACACTAGAGATACTTGTCCAGTCAGGATACAGAAATAAGCACATACGACTAACCTGACCAGTCAGAATTAACCATATAAACTGGAATACTAGATGCTTTCAGGGATGGATTTGTAATAAAGTTTTAATACAAGCTTTCAGCTGGGCTGACACCACAGCTTTTGCCAGACAAAGACACTTGAGAACATCAGTTTGATGGCAGTTACTTTGTGGTTAGACAACGAAACCACATCAGATGTTATTTTTTGCAAACAATCCAGCCAGCTCCAAGAGGCAGTTTGCACAACTTCATGAGACCTAACAGCATTTTAGTAACATAAAAATGTTGCTAAAGCTTCTCAAGGCAATGTCCATGTCTTCTTGTTTATCTAGGAAAAAAACATTATGCTGTAGGCCTACTATGAATAAATAATTATGAATGGATAGAGCATATGGCTTTGCTTTGAACTCTGCTATTCAGTAAACCTTTCATCATGTTCCTGGGAGATGCTATGCCATCCTCTTCTCTTTCTGTGCAGTCATTTTTTCTCTAGAGGAACTCATACAGTAGGCAGAAGAAACAACAAATAACTTCAGTATGGGAGAGAGTAAACAGAGTAAACAACATGACTCTTATTTTGGGGTACATGGAGGATTTGTAAACACAGTTTCGATGCCATACATTTGCTTATTCTATGTCTAAAATAGGGATGTTGGGAGTTAAATTAGTTTGAGGTACAATTAAAAAGCGTTAGCTCACCTAGGCCGACATTTCTGCTGAAGGATCAATATGAATGCAAATGATACCTGCACTGCAGTAGTTAAATAAAGAGCAAAGGCTTAGAATTGACTTATGACCAAAGACCATCAAAGAAGCATCTGATCCTAAAAGTCACATCTACCCAGGGGAGGCAAGGGCCTGAGCTATTTTACAGTTTTTATTTATTCATGCTACAAAGTTATAAAGACATTGTAGCAGAAAAATAGAAACCTACTGCACTCCAAAGAATGTCCTTGGGGAAAAGAATGGTCTTATTTTCCTATTTCAGAACACTCTGTCTTTTACTGCTTCGGGGGGAAAAAAAAAAACTTTTGAAAGTTTGTCATACTTTGGGTTTCTTAAATTTTTCTGTTCTGCCATTTCCAAAGACTCAAGAAAGGAAAAAAAAATCTGATGCTGAGAACTGTAAAATCAATATATGAGCCACAAGAAGGAGAAAATGGCAGTAAAAGTTAATCTCTTCACCATACAAAATGATTGTACCTTAAGTGAGGAACCAGCCAGCACAGATTGGTGCAGACAGCATAGTGCTGGGGTGATTCTGTGGCTCAGATATTTCCACAGAGCAGAACAGAATTGCATCAAGGATGCCAGAACCTGTCACCCTTCTGATCAGCCATTTCGCTTTGGCCATTCAGGTTGTATAGCATGCACAAGAATAACACAAAAATCACCTCGTCTCTTGTCTCTACTTTTAGCTGGGAGATGCTCCAGCCCCTGGGCACTGCGCATCCAAGGGCCAGAGTTATATGCGTTGAGGCCCTAACTAAACTCTTTGCCATAATTTTGTGATGTTGCTTAGTCCTGGAGAGATCCTGCCATCCCCCAGGCAGCGATCACTGGCCATGCCTGGGACTGCCACCCACACAGCACTACAGAGCTGTGGGATTGATACAGAATCTGGCCACCATTATTTAGCCTCGTTGCCCCCACTTCTCTCCTTCCCTTGTCCTAACTAAAGGAATGCCAACCTGAAATAACCAGACGTTTTTTGGAGTCATCTCTGATACCAGAGCTTCTCAGAGGGGTCAGTCAGAGTTAGGAGCTGGTCCCATTCTCATGCTAAAGAGTGAAATTCTCAGTTGCCATTTCTCTTCTGCTTAAAAAGGTTTTTAACAAAGGAAGTCATGCTGTTATCTACTCCCTGTGCATCATTAGCTAAATAAAACTGCCACATAAATATTTTATTGTGATAAGAGTTTGATATTGGAATAAATCGGCATACTCCAACAAACACTTGTCCATTATTACAGGTTGCTCTGAGTTGACCAAGTATGTACAAAAAAACTTTTCCCTCAGAGAATAAACAGAACTGTTATGCTTTGGCAAGGATAAATCACCCTGAGTCTTTTCAGTCTATGTATCTAGTGAACCACTGAGCAACAGCAATGTCCAGAAAACAAAATTCTAACATCCTTTAAACTGGTATAAACAAGGAACTATTCTGATGACACCTACTGAGTCACTTCAAGTTTGTTCATAAATATCTAAAGACACAACAGTGCTCTGTACTTTTAGAGAAGACACCTAAACTTGCATAATCCACTGCCACTTAATATTCAGTGACACCACTGATGATCACCCCAAGGCAATCGCAGAGTTGCATTTCATACACGGTAGGGGCTATGGAGCTAAGTTGATTTATACTGGCTGAGGATTTTCCCCATCATTTTTCTATTATTAGTTACATGCAGATGCTGTTTCATTATCCGCTAATATCAGGAGTGGGAATCTACAAAATACAAAGATGTTAGTTTAGAATCCTTTTTTTCCCTCTCAGCTCTATTGTTAAATCCTATTTTGAAAACAGTGTGTGAAGGGGTGTGAAAATAGAGCAGGGTGAAACAGCATGAAAATAGCACAATATTTTTTGTTTTCAAACCAAGTGAGAGACAACATCATTTCTCTTACCATGCATACTTGCAAGAAAATATGTTTAGTGAAAAGACAATATGGAGCAAAATCCTCAATCCTTAACCAGTCAAATGGAATAAAAGTTTAAGTATTTATCTCCAAATAAGTGTTTAATGTTATAAAATATGACTGCCTCTACCAGTTTTAATGATGAGATAATCTGTTGTCACCTAGTGTTTAGTATTTGTTGTATGTAATGTAGAAATAAAGTGCATTTAGGTGGCACATGGTATCACACATGCATATACATTCTCCATACATCTTGAAATAGCATATAGGCATTCTCCTGACAGTCATACAGGATATACAAGATAGCCTTTCTAATCCAAACCTACCGCTTAGTGGCTAGTTTTCACCACAGGCGCATTCAGGCACAATACGCAAACAATACTTCAAGTTCTGCCTCTATTGCAGTCACTCCAGTGTTTTAGAAATTTAAGTGTAGCTTCATATCCATCACAAGAATACACACTGTTCATTTTGTATCAGAAGTCACAGGCTTTTGGAACTCCTAATTTTTTGTTGGGCTATGAATTAACCCTGCTAAAATACTATGAGATCCTCAGATTAAAGTCTCTATCTAAATTAAAATCATTATTATTACCAAAGAGAAATAAAGGAGCAATTTGAAAGTGTATGAAAATGAAATGATAAGAGTTCAATCAGACTCATTATGGAATTAAATACTTAATGCCTTTCTGTGAATTAAAACCTGATTGAAGAAAGAAACTGAGATTAGATAACCTACAATTTACTCATGTGGAGTGGTTTGGCAGAGTCCAGAAAGTGATTCAGGTGCTCTGAGGAGCTCCGAGAGCAGCTTGGAGATGGCTGATCTACTGGGATGTTGGGACCATTTCCACCTCTGTAGATTTTCCACAGAGAGCCTTATCAGGAAACCCTTACTGTAAAAGTTGTTTACCCTTTACTGAAAAAGCAGAAAATGCAGTAATATTATTTGCCAAGTGACAGAAATTGGTCCCTTGTCCTTAATAAAAATGGTGTTCCAAACCCTTCAAGCTTTTCCAGTGTGTAGGGTTCAATTCATTTCCAGATCATGTAAGAGCACTCTTGCTCTGTTTGTAAGATTAAGCCTTTGAAAATCATGCAGGTCTTCCACACCTAAATTATGCCTTAAGGATACAATTCTTAATGAGCATTAGATTGTTTTGCTGTTACGTGAACAGCAAAGAAAAAATTGTTTCCCCCTTTCCTCACAGAGATATTAATTACTGTTATTAATATAGGCAAGAATTTACTCTTCTTGTCACACTGGCTCACTTGCCGTGGCAGGTATCTTGGGAGGAGAAGAGGCAAAGCTGTACACGTTTGTATTCCTCCTTGCCCTGAAATTCTACATAGCTCTCTGTGGGAAGAACGAAGAAGCAGGCCTCATTCTTCCTTATTCTCCTCGGCAGGCACAGAGTGGATTTCACAACATAACGTGGAGTTTGTAATATTTGCAATGTATACCAAAGTAAGGGAAAGTGTTTCACTTCAAATGAGGAGAGATTTCTGGAATGTATACTCCAGTATCAACTGGAGAACGAATGGAGTGGAGCAAAGCTCAGTTTGTTTTCTGCTGTTTTTTTCTCTTCTCCGTCTTCTTCCATCCCTGTTTTCTAGAGGAATAATGTAGAAAAAATACTTGTAAACCAATGCCTCCTACATTCACTCGTGACACTTCCTTGGCATTTATTTTACCTCCGTTTGGCAAAATTATGTTGCAGCTGTTTGGAACTGTTATGTAGTCTGTTATGAACTCTGCATCAAGTATTTTTAGATTTGATTGTGTTGAATCCCCTCTGTTTTAGTAAGTTATTTCCAATTCATATGAGTTACATGAATCTCAGAACTGCATTAACCTTCATTATGCAATCTCTGCATTTCAGCATGTAACCTCACATACAAAGACAAAAAAGAGATGCACTTGAACAAGAAAGTCTAAAAAATGGGAAAAACATATCAAAGGCACACACAGTTAAGGAGCAGCTAAGAGGCACAGCTAGCTTATATACTCAGATACAACAGTTCTTCTATTTGAATGTTTTAACTGGACCAGGCTAGTCTTTAGTTTCTGACTTCCATGTCTTGGTTTCTTGTCAGCTTTATCAGAAGAGCTCACTTTCTGTCACTCCTATAAATTCTGCTGCCCTCTAAGAACAAAGGTCATTAAAAGAAGCTTTGGGTTTTCCCTCCCTCCTTTTACCTCATGTGAAAAAAGGAAAAGTCTCTCAAGTATATAGGAGACTTTTCTTTTCCACTTCACTCCCGTCACCCAGAAACAAATCTTGCAATCCCTACCTTCATCAGAACTATCACAGAAGCATGGAAAATAAACCTAGAGTGCAGCTCAAAAGGACATTTAATCCATTCCTTCAAAACAGAATAATTTAACATACTTGCATCATTCCTATCAGCTGTTATTCTAACCAGCTCTTAACCACAACCATTGCTGAAGGCTACATAGTCCCTGTAAGCAGTTTATTCCAGTCCTTAGTATCTTTAGTTTTAATTTTTTCCTGTATGTGTAACATAATTTTTTTGCAATGCAAATTTAAATCAAAGTAGAATAATTTGTTCAGTCCGTCCTCTATACTAACTCAAAATTAACTATATCTGAACTATCAGGTAGGCAGAAATAGTTCAAAAATAAGTTTATTCTTCCACATGAATGTTGAAAATATTTTCAATATTTGGCCAAAAGGCTGTTTAAATAGCAGAGGCATGAAAAAGGCTTGCTTTAGGGATTCTCATTTTCCAGTAAAGATTGAAAATGTTCTGAGGAATCAAACACTGCCTGTCAACACATATTCTATAGTGTTAAATATTCAACTTCTTGTCAAAAACCTTTTGATTGAAATCTTCTCCGTCTCTGTAACAATCTAGGAATCCTTCATAATCGCGTCCACAAAGAATCCAATTTTCAATAATGTTAACAAAAGAAATTAATGTATATTCTAAATCAGTTAAGATTGCGTATTCTAATATCAGTTGAGAAGAAACAGATTGTTATTTCTAATTGACCTAAAAAAATCAGAAATTGCCTTATTGATTTTATCATCTAAATATTACAGAGTTCTCACCTCTAACTTGTGACTATGCATGGGGGTACCTGATGCAGTACCCCAATGCAATTAAGCAGACCCACACTACTGGGCTGTGCAAGAGAAAGGAAAAAAGTGATCAAGTCATCTCTGTGAAAACTGTAGTAAATTACGTGTGCCCTGAAGTTCAAAAACGATATTTTGAACACACACAATTGGCATACCTTATGTTCCCTTTAGGACTTTAGTGAAAGTCACTTTCACTTCATTAGTTTCTTTGTTAGTGTTGCCTCAATTACAAGAGAGGAAAGCTTATACTGCACTTTAAAAAATAGTACAAAGCAGTGAATTTCCATCTATTTCCCATAACAATTTCTTAGGGTACTTGTATTTCAACTGATAGGTGTTACTTGTATTAAACTCATATCAAAACAACCTCAGCATCCTGTCTCTTCTAGCAGCATGCAAGGTCTGGGGCAGAAAGTTAGGGGGCTGCTGCCCTCTGGAAGTGCTCTTCTCTTTTGCACAGAACAGGACACATTTGCCTGGAAAGCCTTTACTCAGTGCTCTTACTTCAGGGACCCACTAATATGTAAGCAAATATCTTTGAAGTCAGTGATACCTGGTCACATGACCAAATTGCAAGCATCAAGGTATTACTTGATGGAAATGATGCCAAATATTTTTAGATATTCATATTATATTTTACAAAACTTTTTAAAAAGTTACAGTACAATGTTCTCAACTCTGTGTTCTCTTTCCATTTCCTATGAAAAACTAGTGATTTATATACCACTTCAGGGGCAGAGGCAGAACACATTTTAGCATTCTTGAGCACTTTCGTTCATTACAAGATATCCATAAATCTGTATCTCAGGAAGAAAATAACAATATTAAAAGGCAATACTATTATGCTGCATAAATAATCAGTGGCTCCATGTGGTGAGATAAGAGGTTTTCTACCAGAATTTCATTGATGAAATACAGTCAGTTTGTAGCAGGAAACAACTGTTAATTAGAATGAAAGAGGTTTCACTGGGGACTAGCTGTAGGAATTTTCAGTCATATTTAAATTTCTTTGTGCTTCAAAAAAACTAAATCAGACTTGAGCAGGGTAGTTTTATTCCATGCATGGAATAAAAACCATCAGAAAGCATCACTAGATACAAGGTCTTTTAGTGATATTTGCACACTCCTTTACTATTGCTGAGAAACTCAGAAGAAATAGTAACATACCAAACTTCTCCTTTTTCTTTTAAAACTGTACTGTAACACTAGAACCTGGCATTTTTGCTGCAATTTCCTAAAGATTACAGGTTCGTTATTGAGGAACTGCTGACATGTACCCCGTAAAAGATGTGAGGAGAAGGGCTAATATGATCATAAATCATTTGCACTACTCCAGTCTTCAGTGTTCCTGGGAGAACCTGCTCATCATAACATAAATCAGAGCTGACTGAAGCCTATGATGCCACCCTGTGTTTGTCTCAGACATCCAGGAACACAGTGAGCAAAGGAGTCAAATAACCCAGAGATGTCTTCATGTTGAGATATCCCTTCTCAGCCATCTCAGGCCAGCTTAACAATCCCAAAGCATCCTAACGTAAACCAGCAAGTGCCTGTTTGTTGAACTACGTCACCCTTAGTTTTTACTCTTCTGTTTTGTTCTGCCTGTGAAAGGGCTCAGTTTTCAGTTGCAGGAGTTTTCTTTTGCTTGATTGTTAACATATTATGTTATTATATTTTATATATATATATATAATGTGGTAGGAACATTATACCAGATTCAGGAAAAATCTTATTAAAAAAGGTCACTAGAATAAGGAATAAAGACTACTACCTAATTTGGCTTTCCATAGTTATATTCAAGACTGACTGTTGTAAGCCCTTAAACCTACTGCCTCTGCTGTTTGTTTACTTCGACTGCATCTGGTCTAAAAGAGACAGAATTATACCTGAAGTCTCAGATTGTTCTTTTACTGCATATATTTCCATATGTTTCAATATCTTCTGTTATTTTTATCAGTATCATTCTGTTTTCCTTTGTGTCCCCTAAATTATTAATTCAATTCATGTTATCAGTTTTACCCTCGGTAGGTTTTTTTTCCTCTTTATACAATAAATTGCACACTACTGTTTCCTAACCCAGAAGATTTAAGTTATACTATGAATAAACTGAATTGTCCTAGATTCTTCATAATTACTGAAAACTGACTGATTTTGTGCAGTAACACAACTGTCTGCGTAGAACACTGAAAAACTCTTATCCTATTGGTTACATGTAGAATGCATTTACACACATAAAACAGTATAATATAATAGGCGTATAATATATATAATGTGTTACAGTTACATTGTAGTTCATATGCATAAGCATATGCATAAGCAATGACCTTAAGTAATATTAAATTTATTTTCTGTCCTTCAACATTCTCTGGCAGATATTATTTTTGAAGATACTGATCATCTTATTCCCAACTGTCAGTACTTTCCATTCCTATTTCATTTTTAAAGAGTCTATACAGTTGTCTCAGCCAAGCCATTTTATCCAGATTGTCCATCCAGATTGTGATGGGTAATATGTTTAATTATCTTCCCTCTAGTTATCTAATATTTACAATTTGAAATTCTTCATTATAGGTTGTAGGGCCAGTTCTATTCGGTAAATTCCTGGAGAATTGTTTTGTGTAATGGAGCATTACTGCATTTTGTGCGCTGAAACAGTACTGTTTCCAATTCATTACATAAGGAGAAATGAGATATCTTATGAAGTAAGCATTAGAATATGAAGTCAGAAAGTCTGCACTGCTAAGCCAGATTGGCCTTTGGGGAAACTGGACATTTCCATCCCACTAGAAAGCCCTTATAATTGCATCATTCTTATGACTGCCAAGCAAGCTGCACTAGAGACTCCATTCAGTCCCACCTGCATTCTTAATGCATCTGACTTCTAATACCTTACTTTGAGTCAAAGCAAGAGATCTATCTATTCTTGTGGTGAATCTCTCATCTGCTTCTCCCGATTCCCAATCTTAATTTCCCATACTGGTTTCACTTGGTTCCAGCACTCTTGCTGAGTCCAGGACAGTATAAACTTGCAACAACACTGGAACAACATCTGCCAAATTAAATACTAATTCCTCCAAGGCACAAAGTCCCTAGAGAACGAGTAAAAACAATAAATGGCCTTTATGTCTAGGTAGTATTGGTAACCTTTATACATTCACCTTTAGCTTTCCAACTTTATGTCTAGAGCACAATAAAAAGAGCGCTCTGCTGAAGTTCTCTCATCTCCTGTATAAGCCAGCCCTTTCCTAGCTCCTCCACTCCACCTCCTTGCTCTGATGCTGTCTCAGATGTAGAACTGTCTATAATCCCACATGTCAGACTTGAGAAAAGTACTCCATCCAAGCCTGTAGGAGACAGAAACATACTTTCTTTCTCACTCATGATCAAGCTGTTGTTATATTAACCCACTTGAAGCCAATTACCTTGGCCTTACCATTACCACCTTTTCATTTCCTGCGTGCTTCAAGTTAACTGTATGCATTGAGAAAGGATACTATCACACAATCCCACTCATATATGATATCTCATTATTATATTTTAAAAGAAATATTTACAGATCCCTTAAATTCTGTGTGTCTCTGGGACTGCTGATCAGCTCAAGGGATTTAGAGCCATGACATTTTCCTGTACACCTGGGAATTCACAGAGGGAATGAAAGTTACCGAGGAATCGATATCTCTTCAATATCTCTTCAAAGGTCCCTGTGGGCTACGGGATACTGCTTTATGTTTTGCTGATGGTTCTAAACATACTGCACAGTCCAGCCCTTTATTTAAAGGCAATTAATCATACCCTCAAGGGACACAAGGAGAGTCCATACTAAGGAGGCTAGGACTTTAAGAAATCCAAGTCTATACTCTGATGCTTGAATTTCTTAATACCGGTATCCTCATGCTACAACTCTTGCAGTATTAGGTCTTGCTAGGAAAGAAGAAGAATCTGGATCTGGAGCCAGATCTGAATTTCCCAGAAGAATCAAAACATGTAGTGCAAACAGCATCTTCTGTACAGCTCACACACATATCTCTTAACAATAAACAAACATGAAAATTGCAGTAAAACATGCAGTTCGATTCCAGGATAAAGCAAGACTATATGAATACCCCCAGTTAAGCATGTTTGTAAGGTCTACTTTCCCAGACTCCCATAGGATCACTTTTGCTTTAGAACGTGGCAATATCCAGTACCTTCTTAAACAATGAACTAAATACTTTTCAAGTCTCTACCAATTTTTCAGAAGTATTAAAGTGTCTAAGCTGGTATTTATTCTAAACCCCTTGAAATGAAAATTTGTTTTGCAGCCCAAAATATCCATTCATATTACTAATAAACCATTGAGTATATGTGCAGAGTAACCTGACTTGCAAGCTTTCTGCTGATCAAAGTGTCATTTGCAACCTAGGACTTGTTTCTTTAAAATATTAACAATTAATTAAAAGGTAGCTTTGCAAAATGTTTCTTCTCATATCCAGCTTGTTTAACAAAATGTCCAGTGATAGGTTACTTTGAATAAACACCCAGCCACATTCCATATGATCAGCTATCACATAAATATTTGCATAGGCAGTCCGGTAGTTCATCTTTAATGGTTTCTCACAGTCACCACCATTTTTTCTTCTCTTGCTGTTAGATTATTTTTTTTTACTAGCAAGTGTAACTCCTCATCCGTTTTCACTTCTATGTCTATGCCATTTATCTTAATATTCATCACAAGTTCCACATCACGTTATTTCTTCTTGAATTTCCTCTTGCCTAGAAGAAATAGTCTGTCTCCTGATTTCTGCCTTTAAATAGCAAGCGTGCAATTATTTTCCAAATGTGTAACATAATTTTAAAATAGCTTATTTTCTAAATAGAACTTTTAATTATTTGTATTTTGAGACTTTAAAAGAAGTAACTTGAAGCCCACTACAGTCACAATTAAGGAACAGCAGTGAGTGTCACTACAGCTTCCATGTTGTAGCAGTACTGTTCCTGCAGCCATGATGTCTGTACTCATGTATATGATTGCACTACAGAGTTTGTGGGGAGATATCGTATCTTTTACCAGATGCACTCTTTGATATCACTGGAAAAAAAAGTATAGAAGCTGTTCCTTGGGAATACAAGTTCTTTTTCAGGTCTGAAGAAGCAGCAACAATCTCCAAAATTAAAAACTAGTTGAGATTCTGAAGATTGCTACTGCTTTTCCGATCTTAAAGAACAGCTTTTGTAATCCAAAGTGTGACTGTTTCTCCCAACTGTATCAATTCATCTAATACAGAGTATCATCGCTTTCCCACAAATATCATGGCACTTCATCTAAGTCTCTGGCATGCCACCAGCTTGGATTCCTCAAAATTGCTCTCAACAAACTAAGTGCAGATTCAGAACAGTCATTCAGATGATCTGGTACAATACTGAAATATTTCATATTTTGAAAATCTATTTCATTAAATGCTGAAAACATAACAGAAGCTAAACTTTTCCAATAAAACCATTAGTTCTGATTATAATTCTATAACTTCATTATTCAATCATTTTTCTTGGCTTTTGCTGAGATTTTCAGAAACTGTAAGGATAGTGTTATGATTCTTATTTTAAAATATAGATACATAATCAAAGGTAACTATTACTATGTGCTAGAGCAGAACACCAGCACAAACAGAGGCTATAACACATACATTTGGGGGCTGCCCAAAGCTCTCTTTTCGCTCTGGAACTCCTTTTGGCACATTTATGATGCTGGTATTTGTCCACCTACAGCAGGTACAGTGTAGCAGCCATTACCATTAGAGAGCTGACAGAACTGAACAGCTTTTGGCCAGCATCAATCCAGAATACGGATATCAAACTGTGGAAGAAAAAACATGCACCTCACTAACTTTATCTATTGAGCTTCCCTTTATCAGCATCACCTCCTCATTTGTGACAATAACTCATCTGCACCCGTAGCACAGTTAGAAATGAACCAAAAACGTCCCAGTCCAAAGGCAGAGCTTAATGTGAGCAGAGATAGTCTATCCAAGCCAAAAAGAATTGTGATAAACATCTAGTGCAAATCATGCAAGTCACGCTTTGCCTTTAAAATGATTTTGATTACTTCATTATAATGAGCAAAAAACATTTACAAAGTGACTGTCATTTAGCTAAGTTATTCTAGCGCTAAAATTCAGTACATTATTTTAAAACTCCGCTTAAATTTTTCCAGGAAAACATAGCATAAATTCAAGCTGAGTTTTGCTGAAGTGTCCTTCAGGAAATGGCTTACATTATCTGGAAAATGTATGTGTGGCAGTAAAAGAAATAGAGCTCCCAATGGAGATAATTTAGAAAAATACTACTACCAGCCTTCAGCCTAAAGTGGTCATTCATTACCTTAAATTTAAAATCTGCAAAAGTCTGTTTTCTAAACAGTCTAAAATAGGAGAGAAGCTGCTACAGCTAGTTATTGGTTTGTTGAGTTTTGTTTCTATTGAGAAAGCCGATGCCTTTGAAACTATCTGTTACTGTTTATGTATTATGCATTCTTCTTGTTACAGTAACAGATCATTTAATTCATACCTTCCTTGTTTCTTTGGCCCTTTTCCTCCCCCTTAACTGCAAGAAAGCTTGTGGGAAATAAGAACATAGGGAGCAATCATGTTTTAAATTGAGAGAACTTTCACTTCTTTTTTTCATTATATGTTTCATTAAAGAAAAAAATAACAGCTAATTTTAGCAACTAGTCCTGTGGTATCCCATTTGGCCCAAAGCATACAAAATTGTCCATAAGCAGTGGCTGAGGTAGGTTCCACCTGGAATCACTTTTCCATATATGTGCTATATTCATAAGAAAACAAACAATAATTTGCTAGTCCATCAAAAGCAAAAAATTAACAAAAAGAAATTATCTGTGAAATATGGTTTCTTCAGCTTCCCAGTTTTACCTCTGCATTATTTTCTTCAGCATGTTGCTATTTCTGTCAAACCATCTCTTTTTATATAGATTTTAAATCATTTTATTCTAGTTGTAAATCTAAAATTGATTTCTAAGGCTAATGATGACGGGAGTTAGTGCTTTCTTATTGCTATTTGATAGCCTTAACAATGCCAGTACTTTGACAAATTGGCTAAGATATATCTTTTTTTTTTCTAGTTTCATGTTAATAGTCTTTGCTCTTATAGTGTAACCTCTTGGTGCCTTTAAGAAGTCACTCTACAGCTGGTAACGTGTTCAGTGCCAGGAAATCCGTACGTTGTCTAAGACGATATTAAGCAAGACAAAACACTCAGAATCTTCACTTGGTCAGGACACGCTGCTGTAAAATGCAGAAAAGATCTTTATAGTTCTAATTATTTCTGCATTACACCCATTAAAAAGCAGAATGGCAAATCAGACTCTGTGACTGGAAGAGCCCCTTACCCACAGCTTGCAGAGTACACAGGGTTTTCTGAGTTGCCTTAAAATTGGGTAAGTAAATACCTGTTCCTTCCTCATATCCAACCTTCTTTACAGCTAATCTATTACCAGAGTCTGAATGTTGATAACCCTGTAGTACACAGGATTATAGAAGCTTTAAACATTTGCCATTTTGACCCCTTAGCCCCTGCACTTCTGACTATAGGCCAAGAGTCCCATGTTGTTACATTTAGGGAAAAGCGGTGCTGAGATGAGCTACATGCCCGCCTCAGGAACATGCCAAACGTGAGACACAGACAGCTGCAAAGGCGGTAGCGCCAGCTGAGCGAGCCTTCCTCTCCTGCCAGCCCACGCGTGAGGCTGGGGAGGGCTAGGGAAATGCCCGTGGCCACTCTGCAGTGAGAGCAATGGGGCCTAGGGGCAGGGGCACCAAGCTGCCATTTTGTCCTTGGCACCAAAACGTCTTGCTACAGTCTTGCTGCCTGAGTTCCTTAAAAATCTTTGAATATGCATTCTTCAACTACTTCAAAGCAGAGATTACCAGGTGTGACTGTTAAGTTTAAAGACATGTCATATGGAAACATTCTTCACCTTCTTTCCAAAGAATAATCTTCCAACTAAATCTTTACCATTCTTTGATATTGTACATTGGTCAAAACTAAGCACATGCTTATACATTAAGCATACAATTTACTGCTCTCCTCTGCAAATGAACGTGAAAGAAAAACTCCTTCGGCTCCCAGGAGAATGCTGCCTGTGAACAATGGAGTTAATAGCCCACTGCAGTTTAACCAGCATTTTCTGCAAGCTGCACTGCACCTCAGGTATCTATATGCAGGAATAATACTGTATTTTCTGCACTTTTTTCATGAGTAGAGTTTCCACTATTGCCAATAAACATTCTGTGTGCATAACAAGCATATAATGTGAAACAAGGATCTACTGGAATCTGTGACTGCAGAAAAATGAAACTGAAGTCTGCAACACAGGTTGGAGAAAAAGCCATGTATTTATTCTATACCCCAGCTGTTCAAAGGATTTTTTTGTTTGTTCCCTCTGCTGGCACTGAATAGTTTAAAAATTAACATTGAACTTGTAAAAATTAAGTGGAAGTTAGGCAAGGAAAGCTATGATAATTTTATTAGGTTTCAAATACTAAATATTTTAAACCCACCAGCAATGAACAAGCCCCTTACGTTTAGAAGTGCCTGAAAAGAACATGTATTTCATTCTGTTCTTAAATCATTTCACTATGGGATATTTTGGAAGTTCTCAGTGACTCAAATACGATTCAAAAATATAATCCCAATATGTTTTTACTCAGCTCAGGTAGAAAACAGATTTCCAGATATGGTACAGGTCAGGTCTCAGAGGACAAGTGAACCATCTCCGGTGTTCTCAACCAGAATTAAGATTTTGAAAGGAGAGAAAAGCAGCTAGAAGTTTCACATAGGTTTCGCTGCAAACATTAAATACATAAATAAAAAGTCTACTCCAAAACTAAATCTGAAAATATAAGATTTGCTCCTGTACAGCATTTTCTACCTCTCTCTTATTATCAAGGTGCTGAAAAAAGACAGCATCACCCCATTAAGCAACATGTCACATAGAGCACACACTGTGTCTCTGATGTGTTTATAAGAAGGGCATAATGGGTTTCCAGGCGAAAATTAAAGTGTTCCTGCTCGCTATGAAAAACAAAATTATGATGTCTTATTTCTTTATGAAAGGCATGATTATGACTCATAATACGTGAGGACAGTTCACAGAGATCTTACAGCAAAATGCTTTTCCACAGGTAAAGCAGTTCTACTTCAGCTCCAGCAACGGTGATGACAATTTAAGAGATTTTCTCTATTGACAATCAAAGTATCCAATATGGGCATTGAGCCATTCCTCTTCTTACCATAAGGCCTATTTATATTCTCAGATACTTTCAGTGCATTAAGGACTGCTATATGAATGGTTAAGCTGTAAGAAGACTATATTTATGCATCTGGATCTTGAATACTATATTCTATACTCTACTCTATGACTGGGTTTCTTCCTTTTAAATTACAGAAAAGTATATACCAGAGAGCGTGAGACTTCTATGAAATCCAAATAAGTATCTCAAGTGAGCTGCTTAGAGGCAGTCACACTAAGTGGCTGTAGTTTAGTTTAGTTTTAAGATACGGTGACATCACAGAAATTAATAACAATTTCTTTTCCACTGCAAACATTCAGGTTTCAACAGAACTGAAGGATCCAGAGATTTTACCTTCAAAATGTTGTGTACTGCTCGACATTAAGAGGTCTTACCTCATGACCTTTACAGTGGTTTGGATTGAAAAGACCTTGCAGAAACTCCAGCACAAATTTTGTGTCCAGAATGATCATTTGCCCTTGAGCAAATAGCTCCTTCACATTCTGCATTGCTATGTTAGCTGGGCTGCAGAAGTGAATTACAAGACTTGTAGAAATCTTTTATTAAATTTCTCTGTCAGTTGCTAATGAATTAGCGGGAATCCTCACTGTAAAATTAACAGCAAATCTAGAAACCTCTGTAACCACCCTTATTAACCAAAATTTTGGTGCTTATATATTTATGTTTGATTAGATCTACAACTGCATGTAAAGCTTCACAAGCTTTGCCTGTGCATTTAATTCCTCACAACCACATAGCCCAGCAGTCATTTAAAGATTCACTGAGTTGGTGATTCTTAGCTGGTGAATTCCCCCTAATTCTAGTTAGGAAGAAAAATACCTGCATTAAATTTTTTTTGGACAGAAACATCATTCTCTGGAAGTGAAATCTTTGGTGCTAAACTATCCATCAGTACCTGATCCTCACACATTTCATATTTCTCCTATAATATTCCTCTTTGCCATTTTTATTTTTATTATAAACAGGGGATTATGACTGCACATGAGGAATAAGCGGCTGGAGGTAATAAAAAATAGCCTTAGTATTAAACTGTTGAAAAGAAATTTGAAAAAAATAGGTTACACTCTGTTTGGAGAATATCAGTAAACAGAATGCTTCCCATATGGTATTGTCTGAGGCTTCATCAGTCATCACTTATACTCTTCAGTTGTCAGCTTACTGAACCCCCCCCCCCCAAACTCCGTGAAATTCATTTCATAAGTAGGAACAGCCTTGTTTCCTTTCCTTTGTCATAAAATGCCACTTTAAAAGAATGACTGTAACGTGACATGATATGTACACAGTTTTTTTTAGATTATTTTGCATTTGACAGCTCAGATGTGAACCCTTTGTACAGGAAAAGTTATTCATCAGCTTGATGTCAGAACTGTTTACTATGTTATAAAAGGTTTGTTCTCTTCTACTGCCATAGCCTGTATCAGATATTCCATTGCTTCACTGCAAAACAACACAAAGCAAAGCCTAACCACCTCCCCGTGCCTCCCCAGCTGCTGCAACTGTGTTCTGCAACAACTGAAGAATCACTCATCATTAGTCTGAGACCACAGCTTCCCAACTCAAAGAACAGCATTTAATACCCGTTTTAGAGGCGCATTAAAAGGGGGAAAAAGGATAACACATTGCAGGGTGAAGAATCATAAGTACTGAAAGAGTAACCTGTCCTACCATTATTAAACATGGTAATGAAGAGCTGTACTGATAGCCACTGTATTTTGCTTCTATAAGTGTGAGTCACAGGAATCACAACCAGTTCAAAACTTTAGGATAAAAAAGAACTAAAAGATAATGTGAGAGGTGAGACAGAATTACATTCCACTCATAGCAGCCAATGTATTTGTCAAGTCAAAACTTTAAATGGCTGCCTTTAATTAAATAAAGCAGGCAGTTGAGATTATGTCTACTGGAAATTTGTTTTGAATATACCATATTCACCAAGGCAGCTGTATCAAACACTGACTCTTCCACATTTATTTATCACTTGGGTATTTCTTGACATACCCTTTCTTATGTATTTCTTACAAGCACAGTGTGAAATGCAAACAGAAGAGGCCTTATCTAACATTGTGTTAAAAATTAATGATTAATGCAATATTAATATAATTATTTTTAGTACCATCATGCAAGCCATATAGTTAAAAATAAAAAAATTTATCATGAACATAATTGTTCAGACTCTCTCTCCAGATTTTATTTTCCACAAGTTTGAAGAAATAGTCTACATTTATCTCAGTGTTTACCTTAGGTCTCATAATTTTCTGTGCTGAATTTTAAGAGAACTTCCAATGTATACACCTCTTTTCCAATCAAAAAGAAATGGTCTCTCCTAAGTTGCTACCTATTGTACATACAGATTTTTCTCAGCATTGAGCTAATGTTAGAAATGCTAAACCTCTGTGAAGTGGTATGTCAATCAATCTCTAAAGTGAACTGCTGATAGAAATGAAGAGGAAGGGGAGTCAGATCATGAATGATTTCTGTTTCAAAACAATGTGGACATCTATAGTTGTCCAGTACTCCTGCTGAGCCTGGAATCTTGGGCAATCATAAGCCACATGAACTACAATGGCCCTACTTGTCCAGGAAAAGAGGCGGCTTTTAACACTAAGAATTTTAACCAGTTCATCTTGTCCTACACAACGTCCTGCATAGCTCATGTGTTTGTAGGTAACTGATGAAATCATCTGGAAAACATATACATATATGAATCAACACTGACAACTCCACAATATATAATAGGTACCTATTCTGAAATACAGAAGCAAAAATACTATACAATATTTTTCCCAGTGCTGACTCAGGCACATTAATGCATTTGCTCACATTGTGCTAATGAGCTCTGCTTACTTTCCACAAAAAATGTGTTTATCGACAAAAATGTTCAAAGAATTAGTCTTGAGAAGTCACACTGAAGTGTGAGTAACCTTAGAAACCTCACTTTATACTTTTTGAACTGAATACTTGGCCTGGTTGTTTGGACATCTGCAACCTGATTCAGGGCTTAAGGGACTCAACAGTTTTCTGCTGGCTTGAGCAGACTTTTGGTCAGAGCATCAGTTAGGAACTTTTTAAACACAATTAAACCACTGTTTCTGAATAGCAAAAACTGAGTTTTTCAAAGACCTGTTCTCCAGTAAATGGGAACTTCATGCTGTCCTTCAAAATCAACTCTTATCACTTCAGGCTTTTGTTAAGTCTCAAAGGAATCAACCCGCACCCAGCAACCAGTATTCCTGACATTACAGAACTACTGTGGTGAGCACGGGCACAGGCACGACTGCCACTGTCCTATGCACAAACACTTAAGTTTAAGTTTTTGCTCGTCTTTCCTCTAGGTGTCTTTCGTTGCATTCAAGTGATACGCTAGGAGCCAAGAGACAGCAATCCCTAATATCTCACCATTAAGTATTTCTCAGTTTGTATAGCTCCATTTGTGCCTCTGCCTTCCTCCCTTCAGCTGTCTTTCTCTTCCTCTTACTCCTTTTACAAAGTTGCTTTATACTATTCATATTCAAACCGGCTTTTACAATCTTACCTCTCACCCATGTGCAGACACCTCAGTCATTCATACCAAACATTACAAAGTTGACATTTTGCTGTTGCTGGAAATTGGTAGCCAAGATAAAAACCACATTTTATTTAGCTTTGTATTTATTTGTACAAGATAGCATTACTGCATGAGGGGTAAGAGTGCTAATCTTCACAAAATTTGGGACACATTGGTATGCTTTTCATGTTTACATTTGCTTTTGCTCACTGCTGTGCATTACAGAAGTGTATTTCTCATAAAGTAATATCTTTAAGACAACAGCTACAATTTTATAAATCTCTCTTTCACTCACTGAGGGCTGGGAACAGAACCTTGGAACTGCAAACTTGAAAAACAAATTCCTCATCCATGAAGAACTTCTTCAGTTCCCGTTAGTATTATGCCCTTCAGCAAGCCTGCAGAGGGCAGTATCAATCACTCACATATTTATCGCCATGAAACTAGCTCAACCACCCAGAGCAGTAAATGCCTGGTTTGATGATCTCGTTAAGACAAAAAACAGGGTAAAGAGTAAACTTCCAAAAATGAGCAATTAAATCCTTTAAAATGAAATATGTTTTAGAACCTTTCTGTTCAGTAAAAGCTAAATAGGAAATAAAAATTGCTACTATCTAAATAGTATGTCATAATTTCAATGAGGTCGGTATAATTTTTCTGTAACATAATTTTGATACATGGCCAAATAAATATGGTTAGTTCTTAATGTTGTTCAAATTAGAAACCTCCATGATTTTGTCAGCCTAGCAAAATAATAAGTGCTTGCTTTCTATGCATTTGTTTAAAAGTATTTTATAGCGTCTTTGATCTCAGATCATGCTTTGTGGTATTATACACAGCTCATTTTACCCACTACTGAAATACAGCCATCTCGAGGTGAAATATTGCAGCTGTTTAATCGTATTCAAAGCACTATGCAACACTTTAGGACAGATTACAGTATCCAGCTGAAACTGCAGGAAGCCGTTTGCTAGACAGAACATAATTAACTGGAATTACTGGAATTTGGCCACCGTGCTCAGATTAACACCTCTGTCTTGCAGGAAAGCATGCCCTTGGGATTTTTCAATATTCACATATAGTCCTTGTATGCCTTCATCCCTGTCCAAAAGTAAAGAAGTCTTTCCAGCATGGTGCTGAGAAACAGTATATAATAAAAACGGAGTCACTTATAATGAGACACCTTCTCAAAATCTGATTTGCTGAGGATTTTGCAGGAAACGTGCAGTGCTTTCTGAAAAGCCACATCATTTTCTTTCTGTCTTTCTGCCTGCTGAAAGAGAGATTCATATCTCAGATGGGAAATGTTAATGCTACTGTTAGAAAATTCCAACAGGAACGTGCCACAACATTTAAATGTTACCACCAGTGCCATGCTAGTTAAACCTATACAATTTGGGTAGTATATGAAGGTAGCATAGTCTTTGGGACTCCAGACTGCTAGAAATACTTCTGGATAACTTTCTCTTTGTCATCCTTATAGAGGATATGACCATATACGAAGCATGGTGGGGTGAAGGGCAAGTCAAAGGATAACTTCCCCCTTTTCACTTTTTCATTAGCCAGACAGCTTATAGAGTCTTGACAATTACCTGCATCAGGAATTAAACAGAGGATGAAGCCAAGTGTTTCTATAATGCAAACCTGTTTATTTACAAAGAACATACAAAGATCTGCTCCTTGGAATACAGTAGAAATCAAACAACGGGAGATAAACTTCCTTGCTGACAGTTACAACAGACAGCACTTGGCAAAATGTGAGTACATCCCTACTGCTAAATAAAAAAGGACATGAACTGCTCTCTTGACTCAAGGCACAACGCAGCTCCTTTGCGCACACCAAGACTACTCTCTTCCGCCCTGAAATACAGTGACCATGTCCAACATGTCCAACTTCTGAACCATGGCCAGGCATAAAATGAAGAGGTTATCAGGGAGTGTGTTAAGAAGGAACAGTATGGTTAGTCATGGGCTGATGTCCAACCCCATCCCCTGACCCTGTTTTATATCCAAAAGCCAAAAATCATAGTTTTACAAGTGTAATCTTTGGCTTTCAAACCTTTTCTATTTGTTTCTCAATGACATTTCTGTTTTTGCTCTCACTTGCAAAGATTTTGGGAGATTTTAAGTAGGGATCGCACAAATCTACCAGTGGCCATTAAACATGATGGTCCACAAGCAACCTCCAGTTTAGGGGTCCACAACCACTAACTACCAAAAACTTGAAGCATACATCAACCAGAGGAAGGTTCAGTTATAATGGCCCTTTGCAGAGGCTCTAGATGGACCTCTGTCCTGAGTAAGGTATTCCTCTGTTTTATGATATATATTTGCATTCAGAGCCCTTTGAAACCTCTCAGTTTATCAAACCACAACAGAACTCACTGATTTTCACGGCTCAAGCCCTTCTCCAGGATTATATATGATCTACCTTGGTGGTGAACTTCAGCTGCCGAATACCTTAGAAGAACCAAGTTCTTTTTTCTTAATTTGTCCTGCCAGTGTGAATGAGGCTTTGTTTGCTGCCTAACAGAAAAATATGTATTTTGAGAGTTAAAAAAAACAAAATTACATATGCCTTAAAGCCTTAAGCATGAGGAGTACTCCAGGAGGGGTTATGCCAAAATCCTATATCCAGCCCCTACGTTTTTGAAAAGAGCATCTAAACTGCAGTACCTGTTATGCCCATCCAATTCCAGGCTCAAGCCCATACACATTCTACCTTGCTATTCTGTGGCTGTTCATGCCAACAGGAGAGCTCTCTGTATTTTCCAACGCATGTAGATTCCCAGTTTCTGCTGAGGTAAAAAGGATTCTTTGCACAATCTTCAGTCATTGACTAATAAATAACTAAATGTCTCCTTATATTTTAGAAAAGAAGCTTCTAGAATAAGCATGAGTAACCTCGATCACCCCGAGAAATAAAGAAAACAGAACGGAAAAGGATGATTCCACTAAACTTTTTTCTACCACTAGATCCATCATTATATTGTACATCTAAGGAAATGAAACTGTGAGTTTTTACTGAGAATCTGATATAAATGTTATCGAAAATAAAAATGGCAGGAAATTAACTGAAAAACAAAATTTTGTTTCATTTCAGTCAGTCCTTCCCTGCCCTTTATTTTTTTTTTCCAGCTGTTCAATTAGCTCTAGACTTTCCTAAAAGCACTCTGCTCAGCCTCATTCTACCTCCAGACAATTCACATCATGAACTAAATCCACTGCAGAAACATTACTTTCTTTATTACTCTTTACACTTGGGAAATGCTAGCAACTGAACTCAAGAGGATATATGGGAAGAAAACATGGAAATGCTCTCTAAGAACAATGTCTTCCTCCATTCAAAGGGACTGAGAGCTCCCTGAAGCCTGAGACTGTCTTAGGAAGACAGCTAAGACCACTTCAGGAAGAAGGTCACCTCAACAGCACGGTAAGACTAGAAGCGTGTAATGGACAGCAGATGCAAAATAATCCCTTGTCCGCTACTTTTAATATCAGCGGAGATGCCTCATTGGAGAATGTTATAATATATACAAAGATGAGCTGGAAAAAGGATATTCTACAGAATGGGCTCATTCCTCTCAGTCTGCTGTTACAAGAGAACCTGGATATTACTATTCTCAGGTAACACTGCAAAGCCAGAAGTTTTTGTTGAACAAAAATGTAGGCGTAGATGAAGAAGGTAACTGAAAAGACCAAGTTGCACTTGCTCAGTCCACATTCAGCTCTGGGAATTTTAACTGTAACTCAAATTCTGAGAACCTGCTTTATACATGCATTAAACTTACCTGAATAAATAATAACACTCAGGAACATGACTAATGCGCCAACACATTATTTCTGAAACCAATTTACTGAGTCATCACTGGAATATATCACATGAATAAAAAGAAAACTATAGACACTATAGAAGAAAAAGAGCACTATAACAAGTGAAGCTTTGACTTCTGTGCATGAGCTTACTTTCAAAACCTAACCTGTCAAAGTACAAACTTACTAAGCTTTAGGATTCCTGCTTATGCACTGCTTCAAAAGAAACTACTTAAGACATCTGAGCCATGAGTGTGTCATTGCTTTGACCTCCATCTGCAGAAAATGCAAGCTTTTAGGCAAAGGCTTTACAGAGGAGTTAATATGTTTTCCTGCCAAATAAAACTGGTTTTGTAGCATTTATCCATCAATATGTTTTTGAATTCTAAGAAATATTTGGGAATGGGCTCACGTTTTTTGGCACACATTACATAAGCTGACATCAGGGTTAAATGACTGCTGTGGATCTTCACTATTTCGTTTTCCTTACAATCACTGTCCCCTTTTCCCAACCAGGAGACAATTACGCATTTTTAATACATTTATATGTGCCTGTTCGCATATTGCTGACTCTCAAGATATTTACTTTAGTGAGATTCATAATACTGAGGTTAATTACTTTTTATAATATGGAGGTTATCATACATCAGTTGTGATAACATAATGTTGAGCCTTATTCTCATTTACATTAGACTTCATTTAACCCCCATGAAAGTCTTACAGGGTCTCAAAGTGAAAGCAAATATCAGGGCAAATATCTCATGTAATTATAATAACTAAGGACATTTCTATAACAACCTTGATAATAATTGAAAATATAATAGGTGAATATTACAGTGCTGGTATAGAGCAACTCTACTGAAAACACTGAAATTGCTACAGATTTGTGTACCTCTACATGAGATCAAAATTTTGCTTCTGTATAAATATTTTACATTTCACTGACTTTAAGAGAATTTAACTATGAAAACAGGAATTTATTATGCCAGTGAAAATTTTAATGTAATTTACTTAAAAAGAATAATGTTCACATACTAGAAATGCTGTTACTTTCTAGTTTTTGTTCATAAAGTTATGTCTTCGCAGCATATTATGAATTGGAAATGTGCAATTTTTGCTGTCTAACACAGAGGTGACATAAAACATCATAAGGTTTTCCTTCTACTTTCTAACTAGATGAGAACAACTCTTCAGTTATTCTTTGGTTTCTGGTAAGATCTTTGTATTTATGATTTCAGGTATGTTTCTCACTAAAATTTTCTAATATTTGCTTGCCATTTTTTTATTTCCTCAAATTTTTATGGCACAAAATAAGCTAAAATGATTTTGAAGCTTTATTTCCTTAGCAGAAAGATTTTTTGGACATTTCTGCAGTTCTAATAAAAGCAGAAACAAAATACAGTTCCAGTGACCATCTCCACTGCTTGGGAAAAAATTGTTTTCAGAACCATTCTCAGTGATGCGTTCTCTTGCAATACTACTAAGCATCTATTTGACAAATGGATGCATGAAATGAAGATGATTAGGTACACTGAATATTGAATGTTACACTGAAAAAGGTGAGGTCCCCATCTAGAAGGAAGGTGAGGCCTGTCTAAACAAACTCAAGTTTAGTATTAAACTTACAGCACCATTGGACAAGGCTGCTAAAAGCCCTAGAAGGGCTTTCCTGCAATTTTCACTGGCACTACACTGCTGCCAGTACATGCGCTAGGGCTGGGTTAGCAGGCTCGCCTGTGCCTCTCAGAGCTGCAAGCATGTCCCTGCACTGCAGCATAAGCGTACTTGAAAGCCCTTAACACTTCTTTTGGGGTGTAGCAGAACTAACACCAGCGCCACAGGGAATGC
The DNA here is from genome assembly GCF_040807025.1 of Struthio camelus. NCBI lineage: Eukaryota > Metazoa > Chordata > Aves > Struthioniformes > Struthionidae > Struthio > Struthio camelus. Next base: position 15,662,975 of record NC_090949.1, read on the forward strand.
AGATACCACCTATATGGTACTTATAAATTATGTAACCAATGAAGAATACCTGAGGGACGTTTCCTGCTATGCTACCTTTAAAGATGTTCCTAGTGAAATATCATGAATCACACATCAGCAAGTTTTACTTCAGTAGGTAAACTAGTTGGAAAATAGAGTTCTCAATACCTTAATGAATATACCAGGATAAGAATCAACTGGCATGGCATCTGTTAGGAATAATCCTGCGCTCCCAAACAAACAGCATGCTTTGTGGGAGGTGACAATACATTGGATAAAGGATAAACAGCAGTAATAATTTATCTGGACTTCTGAAGAGCCTTTTATTGTCTTTTGAATGTACTTTGTCAAAGGTTAAAACAATCAGGAGAGGATAAATATGAACATATTTGTTGTGGATTAGAAAACATTTAAGGGAAGAAAACCAAAAATATGAACAGCTGCAGCTCAATGTGGTAAAATAAATATATAATATGATTCTCCAAATAAACGTGTTGGAACTAATGGAATGTATGTACTTATTAAACTTCTAAAAGAAGAGAGAAAATAAAGGTGATAAAACTGGTGAGTGACAGAATTTTTTTTATGTTAGTCAGGACTAAAAAGGATGTTGAGGCACTTCAGAAGAACCCAATAGAACTAGAAAATTATGCAACACAATGCCCAAAGATAGATAATTTATATAAATTGAATTACTCAGGCAACTGACGGATTACCAATCAAGTGCAACAGTTCAGCAAGAAGACCGACTCTTGATGTCAGTCTGGACAGTTCAATAAGCCCATCTGTTCAGTGGTTAGTGATGGCCAAAGGAACAGACAAGCTGTAAAATAAAATGATAATGGAATAATATGATAATTTGTGCAATAAATGAATGACGTTCCTTCACCATGAATAAAGTCTCTCACAGTATTCAACAGTCTCTTTAACCAGAACAGTTTAAAAGACTGCCTCCTCTAAAAAAAAAAAAAACAAAATACCCAGAGACTTGAAAGGAAGATTTAAAAACATTAAATTCCTCACTTTATGAAACATAAAAGTAATACCAATGTGAAAAAACCATAAATAAGGATTTTTTTTAAAGTAACAGACCTGTGAATTTCATTACCATGCTGAATCATGTTCACTTTTAGGGGAGGAGTAGGGGGAATTTTAATGATATTCTATTTTCATGGATAAAAATAAGCGCTGCATATTATGTCTAAATATATGGACATAGTAATGTGTCTATATACACACACAACACACCATAAGGGCTTTATCTTGGCTTCTCTTATGTTCTTGGTATCTCAGATTATCAAGCATTTAGAATATGCTGTCTTATTGTTTGCCAAACATCCAGCCTTGGATCACTTGTTGTAACAGTTTTTAACACAGCAAAGTTGGCAAATATCTTTGCATATTGGGAAGACTTTTTTTGAGGACAAATCTTTTCCCCATCACCCAGTAACCTTAAGAATTTTACATTGCCATAGAGTTTTCTCATTGAAGAACATACTATTTCTTTAGTGAAAAAAGTCTGGGATATTTTCCTCTCATTTTTAGGTCCTGGATACCATAATTTGGGTCTCATACCCATAGTCATATTAAAGGCAAAACTGATCACTGCATTTCCTTCTGCACTTCTTCCTTATATTACACAACTGCCTCAGGGGATCATAAACAAGGTATGGGGCAGCTGCCCTTATACACTCAAGCTGAGCTCCTCAGCACAGCTTTCACCCCGATTACCTTACTGGCACACGGAGCAGGCTAAAATTAAAACAGACCAGGGGCCTGCAAGAACTCTCCATAGATAAAAGCTAGTCTAAAATTTGAAGCAGTCATTTCTTTGCTCCCTGTAACCTGAAGACTCTTGGTAATGCCCTATTCTCATCTGCCTTCTAAAACACTGAGCTGTCTACACTTGACTGCACATGGTTAGGTATGGTGCCATCTTGTGTGACACACTAGAGCAGTCAATAAGAGCAAAAGAATTAATTTAAACTAAGGAAGCAAGTATTTCTGAAGTGGACTGCAGTGTTCACTGAGCACAGAGGATACCCTCTAACACACCATTAGCAATAGCGGATGTGTCTGTGTCACTGGCTCCAAATTCCACCCTCTTCTAACACTACTTAGAGCTTTAAACATCTTAAAGGCCCACAATTAATTGCTCCTGTCTTATCTAGTCTTCAGCATTTTGGTGACATGGCCTTCTCATATGTACTCCATAGTCTTAGATTTCTGCATTAACATTTAATGAAACTCACATGTGAGCCTAAAGAGCAAAAAGACATACATCAATGCTGAAAGCTGAACTCAGCAAGGTTTCATTACGTTTTCTGCATCTTTCTTGCTGCTCTAAGTAGTAGATAATTATGGTTGACTGTTCAAGTTGTGGTGTAAGAACACATGGTTCTTCTCCGAGGCAACGCCTGACCGGCCTCTCTGTCTCAAGGTGGAACAACCACTGCAAGGGTGCCTTGCTAGAGGGTCTCTGTCACCAGAGAAAGATATAATGGCTCCCATTGCACAACCCATTCATATTTATGTTCGTGTTAAGATAAGCTGTTAAGAAAGCTATTTTGAAATACAGAAAATTTCTTAAATTTGCAGTCTAGCCACAACTTTTGGTAAGTACATTTGTAAGACAAGACATAATCAAACTGTGGAACTCCATGCCAGTAGATGTTGGGCATCCCAAAAGTAAAGCTGGTTTAAAAAGTGACTTGAGAAATGTTCAAGAAAAGCTGTTGAACCCAAAGTTACAACCTCTGGCCCAGTAAGTCATTAAACCACAGTTTGCCATGCAGAATTGGTATACAAGCAAATAAGTTCATATTCTAATACTATTTTCAAATGCACTTTTCAGCGAATTATAATTTTTGAAAATTTGAAATATTTTCCAGCTCACATTAATGTGCAATTGCCAGAAAATATTTAATATTTGGATGCATAGAATTTCTCTGCTATTGCTGAATCTGTTTGCTGGAAGACCCCTTATAAGATTATACTTTAGCTCTCATTGGGTTTTTCTTGTATTTCTTAATTTTTAAAAAATTAGTATTCCATATGTCTTGAATAAACAGCAGAGATGACTGAAATAATTCTAACTGAATGTTGGGAGAGAGAGGTCTAGCCTGAATTTGGTATACAAGCTCTGAGAATATGAAAAATATTTTTATTTTTAAATAAAATATTAAAATATTTAAAAATTTTAAAATATTTTTATAAAAAGTTTAACAAATGCATTCCAATCACTCACATTCCTACAAATATGCATCCCTTTCAATTTCATTATAGTTTCCTTCATATGAACTACCAAAATTCTTTAAGAAAAATATACTTTTTTGGAAGCAAATTCAGAAACAAAAAAAAAAAATCCAGAATTGTGTTTGGGAACAAATGCAATACTCTCTCTCTCCCTCTTTTAGAGAGCTTTTAAGCAAGTTCTTTCTAAAATAATTGGTGTTAGATATCCTTGATCTGCCTTTCCTTTTTAAAAATAATTTCAAAAAAAATAAAGCTACCCCAACTGCACAGTGATTTGTACACTCGTTTTTTCCTGCTATTTTCACATTAACTTCTTATATCTTGTACCAAGGAAATCAGTGGATTCATCTACTTTTAAATACTGAATTTACAAAAAAGCTAAGTTGCCACTGAACCTGAGGATCATACTACAGCATTAGAGAACAGTAGATTTAACAGCAGATTAGAGCAAACATGCTGTTTGAGCCACCCACATTTTGTTTTCTGTTCCCATCCAAAAGGCAATGAAGACACACTCAGCCTGCCAGCAGGGTATGTAATGCCATAAGTCTCAGTATGCAAACATGTAAACTAACAAGGAGGCTCAGAAATGTGAACCTTTACTACTTCAGTGTTCTTTCATGAACTACACATATGTTAACAACAAGCTTTGCAAACTATGAAGTCACTGATATTGATAATCTATGTGAGAACAACAGATCACAGAATGCTTTGAAAGGTTTGTGAGAATGACAGCTTTTGCGTTTTCGTAGCCATGCTGAGAATTCTCCCTCTTCCCCTCGCCACTGGGACAAGTATAATGTTGTATTTAGAAATACACTTGAGTATATTTCTACTAAAGTAGTGATGGGGACAAGATGGGCGTTATTTGTGTTTGGTTTTGCAATTGGGCTTTTGCATTTTAGACAAGAACACACACCATTCTGCAAGCACTGATCTAACCAAATGTCAGTTGACTCCGTGGCACTTATAAAGAAACAAACTCAACCACCCCATCTCCCACTGGAAAGCTGCAACGACTATTAGCATATAAAGGACTGCTTATTTAGTGGTCAGCGTCATAAGGTAGTCTGCATAAGTATTTGTTAGTAAAGGTAGCAAGATAGAGAGCAAATAAGGATGTGAGTGGTTTTAATGGATGATTAAATCTGGGTAGCTTGATCTCCTTTCCCGCTGTGGCTGCTGTGTGCTGCAGTCACGCCTCTCCCTGCCAGCCTGCACTGGGATGATAATCAGTCACTATGAAAACTCATTAGCTCCTCAGCAATGAGTCCTCCACTGCTGAAGCTTGGTGCTGTTCTTAGTACCATGGCAATGATCTCTAACTGGATGTCCCAAACTCTCCCATCTCTGGTAGGACTAAATATCACCAGACTTTCCACTTCAGATACTCTAGTAAGTAGCTGTGATGTGTTGCAAGCCATCTTAATGCTGAACTGGTATTTAAGTGACTGCAAAAGCTTTAGTTTGCTGCCTCTTTGTAAATCTCTTTTTAAGCTACTAATCTTCCTGTCATCACTTAATGCATGCTTCTCTTTGGGCATTATAAAACTGCACATTGGTGAGCGTGTTGTGGTCTTACTACGAAAGGAAAGATTTTAAAATAGCATCCTTAAATATTTAAGAAGAGTGAAATGCTAAAAATAGTACAGCAATGTCATTTCATTTGCCTAGACTTTTTTCCTATGCTTACTGCTCCAGAAAAATATATAGTATTAAGAAAAACAGTTTGAGATCAGACTGTAGATTTCTTTTTGATTTTTGTCTGAAGAATGCTATAGATTAGCTAATATCTCTACAATATGTGAAGAGTCTGTTTCTTTCTTGTTCTTCTCTGTTGGAGTACAGTTAAGCAAATAAATAGCTGTTAGAGTAAAATTGGTACTAGAAGGCTGGATACCAGACTTCTAGAAAGGCTGATATGGGAACGGTGTAAGCGACACAAATACCACTTTGTGGTTGATGCTCGTATAGAGCAGCCTCTGTTAATGAAGAGATAAAGCCATTATGAGATTAACTATTCCTGAGAAGTGTAAAACTTAAAGTAGTAGCTGAACTGGACAACAGGGAACATTATACTGGCATTCATGAAAGACGAAATTAAAGTGGAACACAATTTTTCTAAATGCTTAGTAAAATAAACTCTCATACCTGTACTTTTAGTGTAACTGCAATCGGATATTTATATAATAGTATGCTATGTAAACATTCACTACCTGTATTTACTCTCAGAACCTAATGCTACGTAAACAATAACATTCACTACCTGTATTTACTCTCAGAACCTAATTTTTTTTTTAAAACTAAAATGATGAATTTACTAATCCGTATTTAATTAACTGAATACATGTATACAGGAAAAAAATACTGCAAAAAGTCACTGCATTAAGATGATTAAACATTGCTACTTTTAAATAAATTAAATTTTGTTTTAAGAAAGAATTCTGCTACGTTTTAGATGAGCAAGAACATGAGGAGACAAGGAAAAGCTCTATTCTATTTTCTTTCAGTGTAACTGCTTTTCCCATTGAACTACGGAGCATATTACTAGTTCTTGTGGCAATATGTCACAAGTAATAAAGTTCCCTATCTCATTTAAGTCCAAGTTTAAACTTGCAACTGAGTTGCTAAGAGGCACACGCTAGTTATTATAACAAGTGTGTGACTATGTTTATACATATACATATATATATGCATTTACATAAACACTATCAGTTTCTGAGTCAACTGTCATGCCTCCCTTGGCTTCAACAGAGCACTGATGATATAAATACCTCCTAAGAATTATTTAAATAATACCATTTGCACTCATTAAATTGGAGTTGCTTGCACATTTCTTGTTTCAAGAGGGTAACAGGATGTCTGCAGAGCTGGGGACACAATCATAAAAAGATCCTAACTGAGCTTGGCAATGTCTGCGTACTGAAAAAAATACCATCTTCAATCGTGTTTCTTTTACATTAAACTACTGAGCATGCCAAAGCTGCTACTTTTTTCCTAAACCTCCGATGCCAGCAGAGGGGCTTTCTGTCCCTGGTGTTCAGTAATACTCTGGTCATCAGTAACAGATTGTTACCTGCCAGCAAGGGATCTCCAAGGTACCACCATCCACGGGCTGCTTGTCCCAGTGAACAGCGCAGCACATACAGTTATCCAAAAGTTCTCTTGTAGCACACACAGCTCAAAAATTGTGTTTATTGTACCAGCCCTCCGTTATCCTCTCTTCCCCTCAGCTGGAAGAGCTGTACGACGAGGTGGGGTCAGGGGAAAGAGCAGCTGCTCCTCTGCAGCATCTGGTCCTGCTACAACCCCAGGACTGAAATCATAAGACAAACTGAAAAATATCACTTATATGAGGAGATCATATTAAGTACATGTACTGCCGTTTGCCCTGCCCCAGGTAACAATGGAGGAAGCTGTAATAGTTTTATCAGAATATATAAAAGTGCAAGTTAAAAAAATAAATCTTTTTGAGGTAAGTAAGACTGTAGCCCGGCTACAGTTATAAATATTGGCTTTTGTAAGGATTCCTTCTGTTTTCCCCCGATTTTTAAGAACTAGCATAATTTATTACTGTCATTCTTCTTTTCTACTTGGTTATTTCTTTTCTCGTTTGTTTACTAAGGCCTGTCAGCAGTAAGCCTGCATTTGAAGAGTAGATTCAGCAGCTTTCATAAGGTTTTGATGCCTTCTAGCTCTTTCCATAGGTGGCACAGCAGTTTCCGCTGGAGGTAGGCATTAAGTGTCAAAGTAGAAAAATAATGGAAAGAAAAAAAAGGCAAAGAAATGCACCCTACACACACCCGCTTGTTTTTCTCTATCTGTATTCATTCACATTGCCCTTCTAATTAATGGTCCAAATATAGGGAAACAGAGAATACTGCAACAGGCTGTAGCCTAAACTGCAGGACACCACCTCAGTACGGGTTTGTGCACTCGTATTGTGCCTGAAGGTCTCTCACAGTGAGAAGTATTTTCCCAAATAATATCTACTTTTTAAAAATCTAGCAGTACGTTAGGCATCGTAAGAAAACATCTGCCAAATTAATCAATAAATATTTTTTCTAGAAAAAAATCAGAGCGCACCATATTTATCATTAGGACTTACACAACTGTATTCACTTAAATGCAATTCAATCAGTTGCTACCAATCTAAACGTTCCAAGTGTAAGGCTCAAATTTGACAATTTGTTCATAAACTCAGACTATTTCTGTCCTAAAAGAATTATAATCACAAACACTAGGTCTATAGATGTTCCTGAACTTCAAGATAAACTTTGTTTCCTTGCTATTGCATGACATCGCTGTCCTGGCCTAAGGTCTACAGAGGCACGAGGAAACTATTGGAGTAAACAGAGCTTACACTTTGCAAGGGTTACCAGCCTTGAGAGCCTTCAGTTGTTCAAGCTCACAATTTTAGTAGCTACTGAAAAATCAATTTAAATTGTCTCTGAAACTGCAATTTTATTTATTTATTTTTTGTTCTCCATCTCTTAAACTAGATTTCTTTTGCCCTAAAAATAAAGCTAAGACCATCACAGAAGTGGTACAATTTAGCACTGAACTTTGGATTTGCCTTTGTAGCAAAGCCTAGGGCAAGGTCAGCTGTCCTCTTTTTACAGTCATCTCGATTATGATCCTTTAGTTTTCCCTGCAAAAATAGGGAATAATACAGTTTTGATTTTTCAATTAACTCCACAGTAGCAGAGGTCACTGCTATCCTCAGTGACTTCTTCAGAAGAGTTTTCATGGGGAAAAACGTCTGTGTTCTTTCTCCAACATGCAGTTGACATGCAGGAAAAAATTGCCACCTTTTCATCTAACCTCAGTCTATAGAGATACTGCTTCTCTCCTGAGGGGAGGAACTGTGCATCTCCATATTCTAAGCCAGTAAAGCTTGCCAGGTTTAATAATCACTCTTTCTGCTGATGCTGAATACAATTTTATAATATAGCTAGTAATTGACTTCAACTGTGTCCAGAGCAAAATTATTTCAGTGGTAATCCATTACCATCTGTACTACAAAATTCAGTAGTCAATTCTATATTATTAGATATGAAAGAATAATGCATAATATTAAAATACAGAAAGAGTAAAAAAAAAAGTACTTCTAGGATCCATTAGATTTAATTCCGTCACTTGAATCTGTTCAATCATCTAATTATATTTCTTTTCTCATTCCAGTCCTGTATATTTTATACATCCCACTAAACACACAGATACCTAGTCTCACAAGGAATCACACAAACTTTAAAGGCAGTGAGGTGTTGACCTGCTCAGCAAGCAAACATGATTTTTTTGCTTTTTTTTCTTGTTGTTGTTAGTTGCTCAAAAAAGAACAGAGCTAGCCTCCTCCTGTCCCAGAGGAGGACAGTGCAATGGCCTCTATTTGCCATGGTCCCCCAGACATTTTTCAGTACTACCTGGCAGCAAGCCTCCCTTCCCCTTCTTGTATATATAGTTAAAGTCAATGGAGAAGAGCTTGCTGTGTGTTGCATATTTAAGAGCAAACCTGCTAACCCATGTTCAGAATTGCTTCTGAGCCAGATCCCTATGGCATGAGTCACATACACCATGATCTCTCTTTGGGATTTCATATTTGTTCTTTTCTGTCTTTGTTGTTTCCATTAGTCTAAAGTAAAAGTCATTCAGGCTGAAAGGATGTATTTGTTCTCTGTTGATGAAAAACCACAACATCCCTCTGCAAAGAATTAAATCAACCAACTTGTGCTGAACCACAAGCAGAAAACTGTTTTCATCTACACTGGAAACAATGATTGCAACACACTTCTAGAGCACAATTACAAAGGTGTGAGACACGACAAAACTGTGAAATCACCAATCTAATTAGTTAATAATAAATGATAAACAGGAGGAACCTCATTCCAAACATACTGCAGAAATAAACAAAAATATTCTGAGGGGTTTTTTTTCCAAACAAAAATATCAATTCAATTCCCTTTATTTCTGTTATTATTACTGTGTTGTTACAGACTCAGATTAGCCCCAAGGAAGGGTGGCAAGTTTATAGTTCAGCCCAGGATCCTGACGGCCGATGCATTTGTACTGTTGTTGCACCTGAACAAAACCTATGTTCAAGAGATGCCAAAAGCAGGCAACTTAGACAACTGCTAGAGAAGGTAAGTCTTCCCAGCAAATTCCTCCATTTAATCATTGAGCTTCCCATGGAAATCTACTCCTTTTGCTCTTGAAATTTAATACATAATGGAGGATTCAAGAGTTATCTAACTAGTTATTCAAGAGTTATCTATCATAAAACATAGACCTAAAAATATATTTTTCAGCATACACTTTTCAATACTTTTCTACTTCTATAGAAAAATCATGCCAGTGCTAATCATACAGTGCCAGATCCTGCAAGTTTTCCCTCCATAAACCTCTGAACTTCAGCAGAGGCTTAGTCTCAGTTTGTGAAGGAGTCTGTAGCATGACATTCAGCTAATGTGGAAATGTTTCAAATACTAACTAACAATCCTTGTCTCAAATGAAAGTTGAAATGTAAAGATCAGAGGGCATGTTTGCTACTGGCACGGAACTTCAGTCACTTCTCCTTGCCCTCTCCTCTTCTTTACAGACTAATATTTTAATGAACTATTTTATCATCTCAGAATCCCTGGGACATAATACATTAACCTCCTTTCCCCAGCAAAATACATTACACTTCTTCTGTGTTCTGACTTGGTGGGGGTAGAATCTCCCACATGGGGTTTACGTCACCTGAGTAACCTGATAAAAATCTCAACCACATTGAATTAGTTGGCTTTCCACTTACTATGCATGACAGGAGACAAAACCCAGGATTAGATCTGATTCAATAAATGTTTCAGCTATGACTGCCAAAGTTAAAAATGAAGTTCTTACTTTTCTAAATATGTCTGCCTGCATATCAAGTATCCAAACCAAATCAAGCTAACATGATACTCTCACAGAATCAGAGCCAGGTTCTTATCATAATCACCTGTAACTCTACCACTGAAGTCAACCTGGATGATCACTGAATTCCAGAATAAATGATAATTGGCCTGATTTTGACTCTTAAGCCAAGTTTATGCTCTTTACCTTTAACCACAAGCCCTCTGAACACCTGGGGGGACTCACCATTCCTAATAGTTTCATGGCATTCAGCAGATGTAGTTTTGGAATTGGCATAAAATGTTGCATCAGATGTCTCAGAGCAAAAGCTATGGCTCTTTTCACCACATGAGGTCCCTTCACGTCCCAGGGACAGCAAAGAGGATGTGCTACCCCTCATACTGTACCTGTTTAGTTTACAAAACACAGGGAGACTTCAGTCCTCAGAGTGTTTGCTCTCGCACATTTCCCAAAAACTAAAATAATAATGAAAAGAACTTTCTCTTGGGCAAGGGGAGAGTTTAAGTTCACAACACTGCTTTTGAGCTGCCACAGAGAAGAACCTAAATCATCAGTCTCTAAAAGTTATTTACTTATGATTAGAACTGTGGTAAACATGGGTATGTAGTGTCATATTATTAGTCCAGTAAATCCAAACAATCATTTAATTAGAGCCTCTATGCGAATGCAGCTTCTGCCAAAAGGAAACATTTAAAGTTCTTCCAAGACCTTTATTTGCTTGCTTTCAACAACTATAAAGCAAAGAAAAGAGAAACATTAATTTTTTCCATTAAAAATACTTTCTAAGAACTGCTAAAGGCAACTGCCTAATAGCTAATCTATACTAAGAGCCCTAGATCATATAGAATCACATTACACTAAACCCACACATTCTCTTAACAAGTAGGTATGATGTGCTATAGCCCTTATCAAAATACGTAACTACAGTTATGAATACAAGTTCAGATATTACGTGTTTACATCTTGCAAACAACAGGAATACTCCTGGTTTTGTCCTATATTAGGAAAGTGTACCTTTTTTTTTTTTTTGGCTTGAGCCAAGACTTCAACATAGTGTCCAATATTTTTACACTACTCCACTCCTTTCTGTTTTGGGAAGACAAATCACATTTTGAAACAGAGTAACTGCATTTGCAAAGTACCGTGTTGGTTTTATGACTGGCAAAAGAATTGCCTTTATATCAGGTACAGTTAAAAACATATAATTTACTCTAGATAAAAGAGTAAACTATTTTTCATTTACTATTTTTTCTATTCCTATCTCACTGTATCAAAAGTGCTACCTATAGCTACAAATTCACTTGCTCTACAAGTTACCTGAATATTCACTTCTCACTTCATGCATTTTTGTACCAATGAGACAATTTGATAAAATTTCTGATTTTGTATCTCCTTATTAAATCATTGCCAAACACCTGTCCAATGATGGGATCATCCAATCTTATCTCTGAACAGTCTCATGGATTGCTTATACTGAATTACTATACAAACGCCTATTAGCAATAAAAATTATGCTCTTCATACTAACAGAAAATATCTCCAGCCCTCAGTGCCCTCCCTCCTGAAGCGCTTGGGAGAAAAGTCGTGCTACAGAGCACATCCTGAAGGACAATCAGCATCAGGAGAATGACAAAGTAGATTCCAGTGCTTAACAGCCTCTGTTGATCCCATTTTTATAAGGGGGCTGAAAGGACCTCTCCTTCTCTCCCTTTCTCTCTCCCTCACTCCCCCTCTCCAGCTTTAAGGTCTTATGCCTGCTAGTCCTCTGTTGGCCTTGTGGCTCAGTTTTTGTACTGTCATGCAGTTATGGAATTTAAAATTATGCTGTGGTATAAATGACTCGCAACTAAAGCACTGACGTAAGTACATTTTATTGCCTGACATTTAACTACCTAACCAGGAAAAAAAGTAAAGCAACAAAAAGTGCATTTAGAGAGTGTTCTTCTTTAACAGGTTCAGAATATGTCCCAGTCTATTGAAGTTTTAAATCTACGGACTCAGAGGGATTTCCAGTATGTTTTAAAAATGGAAACACAAATGAAAGGGCTGAAGGCCAAGTTTCGGCAAATTGAAGATGATCGGAAGACATTAATGACAAAGCATTTTCAAGTAGGTTTTATTTTAACAATAACTTTGAAAGCCTGCTGGAAGCAATGTACTAAGCAGCAATGCATGGACTGCTAAGAACTCAACTTGAAATGTTCATACAATGGCACCATTAAAAAGAAAAGCATAATAAAATTTCCTTTAGGATGATAATCTTTTGCTCTGTTTAACTGTAATAGGGAGTAACCATTAATTATTAAGACATTACAGAAATGTCATTATGAACAGATTCCTGTTTTCTTCTGTATCAATGTGCATGTCATACTGAGAAATTTATATTCACACAAGCTCCAGTGATAAACGTAAAGATCTAATGGAATTAATAGCAAACAACTAGAGAGTGCTGCAATTTTACTGTTGCCTGACATTTAGTGCAACTGAAGGGAAGAAAGCCTGTAATAATTCAGGTTATTGTAATTTTTATCCAGTACAATTAAGATCTAATTTCATGTTTGAAGGTTTGCTATTTTGGATTTGGGATAGGGGAGGAGGGCAATCATCCCCAGTCACATTTCTGCGATTAAAAAAAGACTTTCAAGGAATTTTAATGACAAGAAAAACCACAAGCCAATTGTTCTGCGAGGAAGCGGGGTTGCAGTGATTATAAAATAGCATTGTATATTCTGAAACAGCTATCTGAAGTACTCTTAAGGAGAAAACGTTACAGAGCATATTCAAGTACTTTAAATACCAAGTCTGATAAATGGATATTTCAAGCCTGCAGGAAAGCCAGATAGGATCTAGAAAATGTATTCCAAGGATTAAATTATGTTAACCTAATATATATTTTTGAAGTGTTTCATGAAAGCTCACACAATTATGGACTTAATTTTCTCATCAGTGCTAAAGTTGGATACCTAAATCAACAAGTACATAGCTAAGGGGTGTAATATATTCTTCAGATCCACTGAATATCCAAGGTGCCTTAATAATACCAAGAATTAAATATACTAATGGCCTGACTACACAACTTTGTCTAAGTTATCATTCTTAGTTTAGCTTGGAGTTTGAGTACATACTCCTAGCCATTTTCAAACATAAGAAATGTCTCCCAACTTTTCCTTCTTTAGCACTCTTTGCTACAGTTTGCACATTTGTACAAATTGTACATTTGTATAGTGCCATTATATACTCTGTATTCCCATTACTGTTTTCCTTGGGACCAAATATCAAAATTTGAATGTCTGATACACAATGTCAAAGGTAGCAGCTTTCAGCACTACTCTAACCTTTTAAACATTTGATATTTGTATTGGCCAGTCATTTAACTTCAGTCTGACAGTTTGGCAGGAGTATAAAACAGATTTCTAACCAATCAAATTATAGAGTAATTTAAAAGGTCAACATAATACAATATGCTGCTGGCTTTCTGAAATTTAATCTACTAAAATCCCAGTGCTTTATCTTTCCTGAGACAAAGAAACTCATTCTAGACATAAAATTAGGCCTCATACCAGCAGGCGTGAAGTGCCAAAATACATCTACCACCTATCAGTATTGCAGTGCAAATTAGCGCTTGTACCAGTCATCACAGCAACAAGCTAAGAGTGCCAGTAGATTCCAAGAAAATTATTGCCTTTGTCATGAAAATACCAAAAATATCTGTATGTCCTTTACCAAAGTGAAATGTTCCAACACTGTGGTTCCATGTTTATGAGAATTAAAGAGTACAAATTTGATTCAGATCATTTGAGCATATGGTCATATTTTTGTCAAATCATCATTTATACCAGGCACAAGATACCTGATCCCCCCTCCCAAAGTTAGAGCAGTTTGGTCAAAAGATTTGACCGTTTATTTGGCGTAAATCCTACTAGGAATAAGTTACCTTTACCAATTCTCTTAAACATATTTTATCTTGCTGAATTTTTACAGGCTTTGGGTTTTTTCCACCATGATTTAACCATGATTTTTGATAGCTTACTGCTTCACAGAACCAAAGAATGTTTCAAAATTTAATACCAAAAATATTGGGTTCTGGAGCTCTGCTTTCTAAATCATGAAACCTACTCTCATTATCATCACGGGCAACATAACTGTTTTTTAACAGGTTTAAATTATTAGGCTCAATTATTAGGCTCCAGTTAAGTTTTTAATAAGAACAGTCAAATAAAAATAGTTTTAACAGCAGACTAAACCATCTCTCCACTTCTTTCTGTTCAGTTCAGTAATTCTGCTAACTTGCCATAATTGGAAGGCCCCTTGAAAACAGAATCAAAGATACAAAGAGAACTCCTGATACTCTTAGATCCATTTATAACAACATGTCTGCATGTAACTTAAAATGCAGTTTTCTAGCTATTAAGATGACCTATGTGTAAAATACACTTCCTAACAAAACATGCAAGTCTTTATTTTGAGTAAAGACTAATTCTCATATGAAAGCACTTCTTAAAACCATATGAACACATTAGCTAGGTGATGAACTGATACTGCTGAACTCTCAAACTGTGTATAGAACATGTCTGAGAGGGAATAATTCAGAGGTAGATGTTCAAGTAGCTCTAATGCTGACCATGCTCATCAGCTTCTCTCACATCTTAACAGAAAAGTATTCTGTTTGGCATCATAATATTATTTATTTTGGAAATATTTTATAGTTTATTACTTCCTTTAATACACATGACATAATAAACTATACTCACGTGTCTCCGCACATCTCAATGACTGCTAGCCTGGCACATCTGACCACAATTGCTTCTGCACCTCTTTCTCTTGTTTGGGCTTCCATTATAGTTCTCCTCTGCTTTCCCTTCTATCTGCTGACTGTTCCATCTACTCTTTAGGATTTCATTTTCTAATCCCTTCGATACCTTTTCCCCAGGTGTCCTCATCTGCTCCCAGTGCCTATTATCATCACATGTTAGCACCTAACAAATCTCTATTTGCACCTTCTTCTTGTTCTGCCTAGGCTTGCATCTCCTCTTTTCCCTCTGGCATTCACTCATGGAAGTCCTGCTGTTTCCTCAAATTACAAACAGATATGCAAATCTTTATATATGGATGATACATCAAGGCAAACCTGCATGCATTTCATAAAGCAAAACCTTCCGACTGCAAGGATTCTTTGAGGGTACCACAAAATAATAACCAAACAAACAAAAAAAAAAAACCTCAAACAATCTAAACTAATTTAACAAAGTCCCTAAGATTAGCACATTTAAAAAAATAATTACAAGACAAAAGATGAGCAGCCGTTATAGGTTACAAATTGATTGAGACAAATTCTCAGAGTGCATGATATAGCAGAAATTTGAGATTGCAAAGAGATTGCAACCTGAGATTGCTAAGTAAAGCCTTATTTTGTTTAATCAATGTTTAATAGGATTGGCAAGGCAGCAGCAACTGCAAGTGACAATAAAATGGCTTGGGAGAGTCAAGAACAAAGAACAATTGAGGAAGTTCAAAGGCATCTAGTGATATAGCAGGATGACAAATACAGCTCACATTTAAGAAAAGTATATTTTGAACTATACATATGCACAATAGGTTCTGAATTTTTTTACTTCAGAAGAAAGATGTATATATATCACTGTGGCCAGATCAGCATTAAACAGAGTTTAACAGCCATTACAGAAAAAGTGAACTCAATATTTTTAAGGCATGGAAAAGAAAATAAGAGTTCATCAGCGATGACAGCACTGTAAAACAGGTACGACATCCTTGACTGTCACTGTGTGTTCAGGCCTAATCACCTTCTCTCCTGAAAGATATGGCCAGTGGGGCTTTTACATCCTGTCGATGGAAAGTCAGACCTCCGAGAGGTTTGGTTCGAATCACTTAAAGGTAATTGTGTACTTTCAGGAAAAACTGATTGTTCTCTCATGCATTTTATCCACTGCTTACTGCCATTAATCCTGAGGTTTCTAAGATTTTCACAATATGCTATTAATAGATGTGTAGGTAAAAATCAATACACATTTTCAAGTCATATTAATAATCATGCATAAATATTACAGTAATGGGAGTTAGAGGATTGAACTCTTTTAAACTGCTCTAATGCACATTTGATCGCCTCTTACAGGAGTTGAAGGAAAAGATGGATGAGCTCCTACCACTGATCCCAGTTCTGGAACAATACAAAACTGACGCCAAATTAATCACCCAGTTCAAGGAGGAAATTAGGAATCTGTCTACCGTTCTCACTGGGATTCAGGAAGAAATTGGTGCCTATGACTATGAGGAACTACACCAGCGGGTACTCAGTTTAGAAACCAGGCTTCGAGACTGCATGAAAAAGCTCAGTAAGTTCACAATTTCTTGTCAAATTTGGTCCCTCAGCTCTTATTTTCTGTAGCCTTTGTAGAAAGATGAAGTTTTCTGTTCTCTTATTTGAAGAAAGACTACACCATATTCTGATCTGTGCTACTCTAATAAAAATCAAGAGCAACTCCACCAAGGTCAACCATATCATTCTAAGTTTACACCACTGTATCTTAGAGGAGAATCTGCCCTACTATATGCAGGAGGAATTAAGATGGAAAATTATAAAAGATAGCAACTTTAAACCCTAAGAGATTTACAACTCGTTAGGGAGCTACAAAGATTCTCTCACACTAGCTCAGGCAGGCTTGCTACTCAGGTCATCTTTGGGATGTCAGCATGAAAAAAATTTAGGAGAAAGTAGACCAGGATCAGTTTAGAGGTGTCCGCCTCACAACTCTGATTCAAATGTCACTACGATATCTGAGAGGCCACCTAGACTGTACTGTCTTTAAACCTGTAATGTTAGCATTTAGCAGAGATGTGCTATTCCGCAATCTGCAATACAGTATAATTAGCATGACACCTAACTTAGAGGAATGAAGCACAATCTCTGCAGGAAGCAGAGCAACAATTCATTTTGAGCAGTGCACAGATTTACTGCAGGACCATCAGACATTCTCTGAAAATCAGTACCAGCTCTGTATCAATTACCAAAATTAGAAGTCTTAACTATCGTTATTAAGTGCCAACCTTAATTTCCCTTACCCAAATAGGGATAATCAGTAAGTACCTACTCTACAACCACGATGCAAAGTCTGCTCCCTCAGCCTTGTCTCTTTTAAAGGCAGGGATAAAGCACACACCAGCTCACAGGTGCAGACTAGTTCACTAGGAAATCAATCACTCCATCCATTCTGAGAAATCAGAATGGATTGCTATTAAAATCTTGACTTCTACAGCCAACATTCCAGCCCCTTCTTTGAGAAATAAATATTTTATAAGTTCAATTTTAACTTGAACAAAATAGAAATTACAAAGTTCAACTCTGTGATCAATGTCTCAGTTACCAGGTTGGGGGGTTTATTTTAAAGGCTAGACATGATATGAAACATGTTTTTAAGGTAATAAGCAGTACCTCTTTCATTTTGTGAGGCAATGGAATAAGAAAAATCTAGGTTAGGTTATCCTCTTAAATTATTTATTTTTAATTTCCTTATTTTCTACTAGAAATAGCATAGCAATGATGGGCAAAAATACATGAAAGAATTCTTCAAACAGAAATCTCTTATGATCCTATTTTTCCCTCAGTACACACACATAATAGCACATTACTGCGTTGACTGGAGCCACGCATGCAGTCAAAAGAAAATGGCTGCATCACAATACTGCGGCAAACAAGAAAAATGGTATAATTTTCTGAATCTTCCAGTAAGTGTATTAGGCACCAAAAGATCATCATTTCATCTGCAATGAGCATCTTGGTTTTCCTCGTTTTACCGTATGTACTTGTAACAGTGATCAGTAAAGTAACGACAGTACAGGATACATTTTAAACATCAGAATTACCAGGCTTATTCAGATAGATGCTCTTCTCAGATGTTTGCCTTTTATTTCTTAATTATTTCTCTAACTTTTTTTATCCAAGTCTCCCCTCCTCTCTATCCTGCAAAACAGGCTACTTCTCTCAATATGCTAATGTAAAAAAAAAAATCTATAAAAATTATGCATATTACCAATAAAGAGAAAATATTTGTACAAAATAGATTACTATACACATCCATGCCACTAGTGCACTCAGATAAACACGATATCCTTTTTCTAATATGTTATGCCATCCTGGGCATCTCCCTTTCCCCATTAAACTTTCTAAAGTCTTATAACAAAGTACCTTTTCCAACACCCTATGCAAGTGCAATTTGAACAATGGTAGGCAGTGTCACTTAGGAGAACTGCTACCAATTTGATATTTCATAATAGGGTAAGAACATCTTTACATGTTTTAAAGACCAAAAGCAGGGCTTCTGACCAATTATTAAAAGGGTTTCGGCCTTCTCAAGCTCTAGTACAGATTTATTCATCCTTATTGGTATTATTCTCTAGGCTTAGGTGCTTAAATGACTTTTATGCTCTCCTATCATGCGACTGGCTGCATTTCTGGCCCACCTGTCTGCTCCTTCTAAAAACACCTTAGGTCAGGCTTACTGTGAGCAACTCTTTAAAGTTGGTAGTGTGCACTCAGATAAGCAAGCATACAGGCTTTCATGTCTACCTCATCTACCCACCTCCATTCACCACACTGGAGATGATCCAATTATGGTTATCCATGCCAATCTGATGGCCAGAAACCTATGGCAGCAGAAGACAGATTGGCCACAATGTGCCCCAGAATTTGTCTTGTATAGTCAAAGATTTTTGTTGAGTTTCACTATACATATATACATATATATATAGAGAGAGAGAGAGAGAGAGAGAGAGAGAGAGTTATCTAACTAGTCTGTGCAATAGCTATTTTGCCATTATTCTCTCTAGCAGGTGTTATTCAGCAATATAACAGCTATATAATGCATTATTTATTTGGTCATGACCACTTAAAAGGGATCTTCCATCTGCACTGGCAACCCCTGCAACAGTCATTAGCATAGAGTGAGCAGTTTTTTTACTTTCACTGAAGTTTAATGACTACTATAGCAGTTGTGATGAGTCAGACTTGTTCCCTCTCCCTGGAATAGGAGAAAATTCAAGTTGAAACTGCTAACAAATTTGGCCACAGAACTTTAAAAAGATGCATGCTATTAAACATACAGTGTAGGAATATAATTGCCCATGCTACAAATTTGCATGCACTTATGCACATGTGAATTTTTAGCAGGTAGATATGTGAGGTATGTGCATGCATAAGAAAATGCAGGTTGCTCTTTATGTTTGGGACTCTTATTTTTGTAATAATCTGTTTACTAAATTGGAAAAAAAAAAGATATGGCTAGCATTCACGGAAGCCAATACTCTGCCAACCATTGCTTAAGGAATATGGAAAAGCAATTAGAGCAGATACACATTCGATTCATTTGTAGCTGCCTCTAATTACAATGCAGAATCTAAACAACATTTTACAATAACATTTTTCCTTAGGACTTGAACAGTAGAATATTCTATTTAGCCAAAGAAATGCTGTTACATCATGGCAAAAGAGGAATTAGCGTAGGCATTTACTGATTGCAGTGACACTTGCACTTCCAAAGCATCTTTCCCTTCGGGATTTGAAGAGCCATACAAATATCACTTAGTACAAAACTCTGCAATGGAGATAAACGCTATCTCCATTTTATACATAAAGAAACAGCAAGGCAAGAAGAAGAGACTTTCCCAAAGATTACACAGCAAGTCATTGCACACGAAGTAGAATCCAGAGGCTTCCTCTTAGCAAGCTCTAATAAGTAGACAATGTTTCCTCTATTTGAATTATGTAGGAGAATAGAAACACAGCCATTAAGTAAGAAGTAATTCTTTATTCCCTCACATTATAAAGTAATGTCGTGACAAATTTGATCATAAGTAGGAAAGTGAAAGAAGTGAAGCACTTGGAAGTGGCTTGTGCACACTGCAAAAAAATACTCACTTCATTTTCCCCTGTTTATTACCTACAATAAATAGAGTAATAATGCTTATGATCATTACAAGAGGATGTTTTAGTTGGGATAGACTGTATTTCCCTGGCAAGCCCTTCGATAAATCATACACTTGCTTGGTATATATAGCAGCTACCAACATTCACTGGCGTCACAGAGACTGGAAATATCAACTACCCATTCCTAGCTATATTCAAAATAGTTTCCTGTTCAACTAACCTTCACAACCTTCACCTGCTCTTTGCTCACTTCAGAGCAAATTTTCAGATACATTCTGCCCCACAGACTGTCCCAGGCTACAGAGGTATTACATCTGCTTTTTTTTTTTCTTTTAAAATGTCCACCACATGCTCCTCAACTTCTTCCTTAATATCAATACAGGAAATCACAAGCGGACTTACTAAGTCCATGGTGGAAAACCGTTGTAAGATAGAATCAAGCCATAAATACCCAGATTGTGCACTATACAATGTTGCTCGTACAGTTTCATTTAGGATGGATGAACACTCAGAGGCTGATTTCCCAATTACTGGTTGAGATTTTCTAATGTAGTGAGCTGCTTCTTTTAAAGTCAAGAGAAAGAGGCCATCACTGAAAGCTTAAAATCACTCTACCCTAAAAGAGTGTGTAACCTCATCTGAATATTTCTGTGCTGGAAAAAAACACCTAGAAATCTCACAGGAGGTTTTGTTTGGTTGTTCGTTTTTTAAACATTTCTGAACTTCCTGACATTTGTTAGTATGGAGATGCACATGACCTACCTTTTCACTACCATCTGGTCCTTCTTCTGTCAGGGAATTAAAAAGCAGAGGCTTGCTATAGCCAAAGTTTTTCCACCAGCAAAAAAAAAGCTTTCCGGCCATGAAAGGAGTCATTTCCTCATCCTCATATGTTCCCTTCTGCCAGAGGAAAAAAAAGAAAAAAAAAAACACATAAACCAAAAGAGAGCTTTTGGCCATGTAAAGAAATGCAGAGCCACTTTTAACTCTCAGCCATTTCACTGTTATGGAAAATTAATGAAGCAGATGGTTTCTATGTTTCACTGAGATCTTTCCCAACTATATTTCCAAATTCGCAACCAGTAAATACTGGTATGGGAAAAATAGTAATACCTTGCTTATATAAGACCTCTGTCACAAATTACTTAACAAAGAGAGATTTCTAGATATGAAAATTCAATAACAAAAAAGTCATGCATCTCAAATATGGTAATAACTGCAAATGTGTTACTCATTATGCAGAAGGGCATAGTAGAGAATAATTTTTACCACCTCCACTACTGCACACACACCGGCCACCAGCTCTGTCTTCCAGGACTGCTTCTAGAAAAAACATCTTCTGTCTTGTTTCTAAGGGAAACAAGAAATCTATCTTTTGCATCTGATGAGTTTCAGAAGCAAGAGCTCCTTTATTTATTCTCACCGCAAGAGGAAAACAGAAAGAGCACATCAAAATTCTCTCTTTTTGAAATTTTGAGTCAAATAATTCAAGGATTATTTTTTTCCACTGGGTGCCATTCTGATTCAAAAAAGGCACTGCACGTGCTCCAGTTACTGTACCTCAAAACTTCCTTTTGATTTAATGAGGTCCGGACAAACTGCTAAACTGGAAAACTCACCGGAAGTTATACATCTGACTAACATTGCCCATACTAAGTGTGAGAAGAACATCTACCAGCAGTGTCCCATTGCCTGACAACATGTCACAGTGGCTTTAGATAGAAGAGCAAACTCTGATACTGTGTGGCAGGAAGGTCCTGAGAACACAGTATCTAGGGAAGTAAAGTATTTGCATCTGTTTAAAGATGCATTGAAGACTTCCTCCCCAAGGACCATAGAAAGCCACCAGAAGGGGAACAAAGCCTGCAGCTGACAGAACTGTTCTGCAGTTCCCATCTCCCAGACAGAAATTCTCCTTTAAAGATGTTTTAGTCAGACATGTTAAAAGTCACCTCCAAAGGGTTACCAAGGCAGTTGGGAATCCCCAGATTAGCAAAGAAGTCAGTTTCTAACAGGTTTAACACATGCTAGGCCAGAACGCTTCCCATTTCACAAGACATTTGCCTATCCTCTATTTTGCTAGATACAAAATGAACTACAGAAAAATCTTAATTGGAAATTATTAGGATTTTTTTTTGTTTTAGACTCCCATTCTCTTAATATCTATCCAGATGTTGTTATTCTCCTATGTTAGCTACAAGGTACGACATGACATAGAGCTGTATTTTATTTGCAAAGTGAAACTCTGAAAGTAACCTGAACATGCCATGTCCCAGAACTTTTACATAGATGATACTGCTTTTTCAGTACTTTAGTGTCACCATTCCCTAGCAAGAAACCTCAGCACACAAGGTGAATTCTAATACAGCCACATGAACAATTATAGGGTCTGCACTTGCAGATGAGAGTATAGGCTGGCATTAGAGCAACACTTTTTACATTTAAGTAGGCAAGAAGAAGCTGTTTCCAACACTGAATGAGAGGAAGAAAATTTCTTGCACTGAATGCAAAATTGGAAGTGCTTACAACGACCCAGAAAACTCACCTTGCTTTGTTAGTGAACTGTTAAATGTTATATTGAGCTTTAGTCTCGAAAGACCTCTCATTTAACTTCAGTACCAAATGCTAGCCCAGGCTTGGGCAAGCTATAAGGAGATTATTATCTTTTTAAAGTCAGTACCACTAATTATTTCAGTGTTAAACAGACCAATAAACTGCATTTTGTAGTAACATGCCATCAAAATGCTGCACGATTCATTTGGAATAAATTATTTACTTGCAATAGTAATTCAATAATACTTCAGCGCAGACAGCACACTTACTACTATATAATGAGCTAAACCATAAACGACCCTGATTCTGCCAATATTTTATAGTTCTGCTACAACAAATGGGTAAACATATTTGGAGGTGAGGCTCCAAAAGACAGAACTGAAGAAAATAAGGATAGCTTTCTCTCAAAGAAAAAGAATAACTTAGTTTTAGTGTTTCCTTAATTGCATTCACTTAATTCTCTTACCTTCAAATATTGGAAGCAGCAGCACTGCATTAGAGGGCTGTCTCAGGGTTTGACAGAATAAAATGTGAAATGAGTTTCAGAGGGATTTCAGTGAGAAGGGGAGGAGGATTTGGCCTCAATTACCTTTTCCTAGTCTTACAATTTCCTTTTGATCATCAATCAGCCCATATGTTCATTCTGTTCTCAAGACCAGTATTTAGCAAGCCAGTTCATCTTTCGAATTCTTGGGATAATTTTCTTTTACAAATGCTATCTGTCGCAGCCTTAAACAGTTCAAAATAATATAAGCTAATTTATCAAGTTGACCATCCAGCTGAGATACATGTTGGGGCCTGTGCTGTTCTTTTAAGCAGTTCTATCTCAACTCAGAGAACTTACTGATATGGGATTCTGGTCCACATGCAATGGTTTGAGATTAGACTGCTCAAAACAAGAGAGGACTAACACCATCCATTCACTTGGCCCTGACAAGTTTTCAAATGAAGAGAAGAGTGAAGTTCTGAAACAATAAGGGTGAGGGTGGGCAAAGCAAAAAATGTTTCCCCAATTTTACAGTCAGGTTACTAATTTATGAAGAGCGAGACATAAATATACTGTCTGCAATAGCAAGGGACTAGACTTACTTGGGCCAGAACTTTGGAAGAGACCTCATATATTAAGTTCTTGTTCCTGAGTATCTCCTAGCTGTAAAGGGGATGTAACAAGACTTATTGCAGGACATGAAAGGAACAGAGCCTTTAATCACAGGAGGGGGATGCTGACTGCTCTACCACTTCCTTCTACATCACAGAAGGGAACGCATCAGCCCATGCTGCCCTAAGTAACCCAACAGCCCTTGCATACTGCTAAGATTTACTGCACAAACCAGCTGATGGGATAAAATTATCACTACAATGGGACTGACGTACCGTAGGTAGAAAAAGTATATCTAATATTACTATTTAGTTCTAACTACCTATTCCATCAGGTTATATCATATGTAGGCAGATTTGTGGGTTTCCATTTAATGAACAAGGAAAAGGAAAGATGGGACATACTATAGGGCAGGAGAAAGAAAAAATCCTCTTGTCTCTTAGAAGATGCTCTCTTTGATTAGACTGAAAAAGAGGTTTTGTCACTTTTTCAGTCATCTGCTCCTCAGCTAAACAGGAATTCTCCTTACAGTCTTCCTTTCTTGACACTACTACCGTCTATCTAGGAATAAATATTTAATCACATAAATATACCCTGGACTCATAAACTGCTCATCATTTAGCCCTTGAAGTACAATGTCATCTCTTCTTTCACTTTGAATAATATCTCAATACATTTTGAAAGACCGTTCTCTAGCAACATCTAACTCCTGTCACAAGGAGAAACTGCTCAGTTCACACAGTTTAAACTAAATCAAGATTGAAGAGGTTTATTGATTTATTAAAGGTAAGTAATTAATTGGCAATCAGTGAACTGTACCTACACATTTCTGAATAGCCTTCTCTAACTAATCTCAAAAAGTTCCAGTCACACACACAGGCGCACACATAGAGTTAGAAGTGCACCCCCCTTCCCAGGGGCAGTGTGGGATAGAAGCACCCCCCTACCTGGACACCCCTCCTGCTGGAGATATGGGGCTTTGAGCTCTATCTTGGCCCATGCTGCACCTACAAGCCACCAATGCTCAAGCCCCCGGGGGCTTGCAAAAGTCCTCGGGGTTCCCATCAGGGGGGGCTGGGTCCCTGCACGCTGCCCCCCTCCTCTGCCACCAGGAGCCGAAAGCAGCTGCTCAGGGTGTCCGACGGGGCTGCTTTGCCTGGCCTGGGCAAAAGCTGTGGTGCCAGCGGGGTGACTGCTCTCAGTGGCAGCGTCACAGCAGGTTTGGACTGCCGCTGTCTCTCTGTAATTCCCTCATTACTGCTTATTCCATCTTCCTCCTCGCCAGGCTGTGTTTTGGACAGCCACCCATGCAGACAGCCTTGCAAGCTGAGCTCAGGCACGCCGTGCACGCTCTCAGGCCTGCCCCAACCAGAGGTGTCACCCAGGCCGCAGGAAGGCTGCGCAAGCACCGTGCAGCTCCGCAGCAGGGTCTTTACCTTTTAGCAGTCCAGAAGCAAAATTTCAGGGTTCATTTTCAGTTCCATATCTAGCTTCCTAGATTTTATTACCTTTTTTTCTTAAAAAATGACATGTTTTAGAATTCCAAATCCTTTGCTACTTTTAGTTTTACTACTAATTTCAATGCAATGTTTTACAGATACTAATTAGTGTACCCTTCTAACTCACACATTTTACTCAATTTGTATTTTAATTCTCTTGAAACTACAGACTCAGAAGTGATTAATTTTTTCTGATTTCTTTCTACACATTGTTAGTTTTCTAATAATCTTATTTCAAACTGTTTCAGACCTCTTCAAAGGTTTCAGTTTGTCATGCCCATTTCTGAGATTATTTACTAACATACCACCTAAAAATAAAGAGAGAGACCAAGAGACAGAGGGAGATTGGCCTTGCTACAGTATAGCCCTTAACTTCCCAAACTGCAGTTTATTGCTGTAGAAAAATAGCATGCAGCACAGAATACTGGCAGCATAGCAGAAAAACAGCACTCAGCACACAAAACTAGCAGCATTGTCTTCAAAAAATTCCTAAATAAAAATGTCTTGTAATATGATAAGTAACTGGGGAAAAATATGTAAGATGTAAGACTCCAAAATATCAGCAAAAGATTGTAAGATACATACACTGAGATATGTAAATAACAATGCCTTTAAACTGATCCAGAAAACAGACACAACCTACACTGCTCATTCAGGTCTCAGCATGTACTCAGTTAGCTTCATTACAGCCCATTTCCCTGGCCATGAATGAAATGCCCGGGAGCAGTTGCGGAGCTGTTCCCGCAGCATTACCCCACGCTAATTGACTGAAGCAGGCTGGTACAATACATTCCTTGTCAGCTACATAACGTAGGAAATCCAGGCATAATGTGACCTTCTCCTTTGAACTGAATAAATTCACTCTCAACATTACATACAGTTTATTTGTCACATTTCCTAGACAGATTGTGTTATACACTATAGCGCAATCACGTATCGTCACTTTTTTTACACTCATACGGAAAATCCTTTCTTCAAAAACATGCTATCTCACTTAATTATCTACATCACTGTGTGATACCAAGTCCCTAGGGCAACATATGAATTCCACCTAGGGCTTGCTGCTAATGGGTATGTTATTAATGTCCCCTAAAATATAGATTTTTGCATTGTTAGGAAGGTCAGGATTCAAGATCAAATCGACTCATTATTTCCTCCCAGACAGTCTAATACGAGACAGCCTAATGGATTAGAAGCCAACTGATACAGCCACAGTTCCTGAATAATTCTCATATTCACCTTCTTAACAACAGACAGGCCCATAATACTGTATTTGGGCATGGAAGAGCTATGTGTGTGTAATTGTAGGGAAAAGTCAGATTTGGGTGCATAGTCCCACATCAACCTATTTTTTTCTGGTCTACCCCAACCTTGCTGTTACCCTGATCAACGGAAAACTCAAACACCCATCAGTTCTAATGTTTCTCTGACCCTCTGGAGACCTAAATTAGGAGGGTTTATGTCTTCTCGTTATTTGTTATTAAATTTCATTAACTGCATCTGGAAACATATTTTATTAGGTTGTATTTATGCCCAGAAAATGCATCTGTGCTTTAAAATATATAAACATATAAATATAAACAAATAATTTTTATTAGTATACTTTTTATGCTTCTACCTATCTGTGTTACTCAATACAGAAAAGTTCATACTGTGAAGACGACAATCCATCTTCAGCCTAAGCCTGAATTCCCTGGAGCCACTATTTAGTTTAGAGCAATTGGTCTTGCATTCTGAGTGATGTCAAGGAGAGTTGTGTAATTGTTTGCACTAATGCATTTGTTTTTCTAATGTCAGCGTGTGGGAAGTTGATGAAAATTACAGGCCCCATTACAGTCAAGATATCCGGAACTCGATTTGGAGCCTGGATGACAGATCCATTAGCATCAGAGAAAAATAACCGGGTATGTTAAAGCACTAAATACCTTCGTGTCCTGGAGTTTTACTTGCATAAAACACTTAAGTAAGTTTTTAAACGTAAGTTTTACTTACTTATTTTAATCTATAAAGAGAGACTTTTTTCCCCTAAGTCACACTTGCAAGCAAGTTTCCTGTCCTTACGTCATTTTCACTGTTTAGTATCTTTAGGAAAAAAACTAAAAGCATTTGTGCAAAAATATCCAAAGACAAAAGTTAACTAAGCATACTGTGTCACTTCCTTAAACTGTTTCATGGATAATGCATGCTTATCTGAAATCACTATAAAAACTTTATTTTTCTTACATTATAGTTTAATGACCATCTTTAAGACCTCAAGTAGTTGAACACTAACATGAATAGTTTTACCCATGAACACAATCCGCAGGGCAGTCAAAATTTGCAGGATTAGGCCCAATCTGAACTGTATTCAGATTATGTACCTCTTCCATATCCCCCTCACAGCCACCCTCTTAGAGTAACATAAAAACTCACCGTGTGCATGCAAATTGAAGCAAACCATATCCTACACAGGATCTCAGCTGCTAGAAACATAGGGAGCTGAACCGGCATTTAAACAAATATTTTGTCAATGTTTTTCAAATCTGCAGACAAAACAAAACAAAAACTAACCTGTTCTTTTATTAGTCAGGATTTGATTTTTCCTCTGAGATAAACCAAAGGGAGAAAAGGCAAAAGACATGAAAGAAAAATCAGGGAAAATCGTAGTTGGTACACAGAAATGAAAAGATCAGTTGATTTTGTTTTCTTTTGTTTTAAGGGGAAAAATGTTTCCTAAAACTCTACTGGTTTCATTGCCACTGTGTTTGGTTTCTTTCCTCAAATTTCACTGATTTTCATTGACTAGAGGTTCAGCTGAGGAAAATTCAGCCAAATCTATTCCTAAGCATAAGACTAAGCTTCGCTCACACAACATTTTCCATCCACCTCTTAGATTATTAGTCTCTGGGAATATGTTTAAGGAAGTTTCATATTGCAGAGATATAAACATTAAATAATCCAAAACTGAAATTTATCTGAAATTGCAGACACTGTAGTTTTAACAGTCTCCTTGAGAGTTCATTTTTTATAAGTTCTGATTTAGAAATTCAAGAGTTCCTCATGACTTTGTAACAGAAATGTCGACGATATTGCACTTTGCTAGCCTTCTGTATACCTAAAGCCTTTCCTTTCTTTCTTGGTAATGTATCGGTCTTGCAGTTTCATGACCATGTATCACGGATTGTGTTCCAGGTGATCACTCTCAATTTTTGTTTTCTTTCCAGGTCTGGTACATGGATAGTTACACTAACAATAAAATTGTTCGTGAATATAAATCAATGGCAGACTTTGTCAGCGGGGCTGAATCAAGGACATACAACCTTCCATTCAAATGGGCAGGAACCAACCATGTTGTCTACAATGGCTCCCTTTATTTCAACAAGTATCAGAGCAATATCATCATCAAATACAGCTTTGACAGTGGGCGGGTGCTTGCACAGCGTAGCCTTGAGTACGCTGGCTTTCACAATGTCTACCCCTATACCTGGGGTGGCTTTTCTGATATTGACCTGATGGCAGATGAAATTGGGCTATGGGCTGTGTATGCCACCAACCAGAACGCAGGCAACATTGTCATCAGCCAGCTAAACCAGGATACACTGGAAGTGCTGAAGAGCTGGAATACAGGCTATCCAAAGAGAAGCGCTGGAGAATCCTTCATGATCTGTGGCACCTTATACGTTACCAACTCCCACTTAACAGGAGCCAAGGTCTACTACTCTTATTCCACAAAAACCTCCACTTATGAGTATACAGACATTCCGTTCCATAATCAGTATTTTCATATATCCATGCTTGACTACAATGCAAGAGATAGAGCTCTCTATGCCTGGAATAATGGACACCAAGTCCTGTTTAATGTCACCCTTTTCCACGTCATTAAGACTGAAGATGACACATAATTCTCTTCTCCTTTCCCTCTCCTCACCCCACTTCAGAAAAGTGTCATTTGTGATAACTCTAAAGCATCCATCCCTCTGGGTTTATTTTAATTTAATTTATTTTTTTCCATTACGGAAAAACATTTTCTACCATACGATGCATTTCAAACATGAGCCTGTCAAAAAAAGACCTGTTGGAAATAAAAGCATCTTAACTCATGATTCTACAAGGTCTGTCAAGGCCTCGTCATGAAAAGCACTAAAGAGAGTTTAAGAGGCTAAAGATATAGTTTTAAAAAGATTATGATCTGCCTTATATTAGAGTCAGACACTAATGGTGGCTTAAATGCATGAATGTCTTTTTTACCTCATCTTTTTTTTTTTTTTAATCTATATATTGCTCAACTTCAGGAAATTTTTTGGTTGCAATCTGACACAAATTACACATCATATTTTTATTTATTCCAAATGAAAGACTTAGAAATATAATTTACTTAGACATAGAGTATGATTCATTCTGCCATCATCCAATTTCAGATGTGGTGCTGTACAGTATGTTTTTAAATCTCTTGCAAACATTTTATTGATAGTATGTATTTCTACCATTGTAACCACCATTGTGCAATTGTATCTCTTCACTTATGTGAAAGTAAACTAAGTACTATTTTTTATAAAATATATTGAAGCTTAATTGAAGTTCTGGCTATGGGTCAATTGAAAGTGGTAAATCTGAGAAAAGGCTGTTATTTCCCCGAAAGACAGATCAACAGTTTGTGAGATGCGTGAGCCCTGTTCCCAGCTGTGGATGGTAGACCCTTTCTCATTCACCCTTGGTACTTACTAGCAAATCTGCAACCTTGAAGTCTCACGTCAACCCCAACTTTACAATTGTTCACCCTGTCCAATTTCTATCTCATGCCCCTTTTCTCCCTCTTACTCTCTTTCTTCCCATCATTTTCTTTCCCATATTAAGCTCACTCCCTGATGTGGGCTGCAGAAGGGAGATTCTGAATGTGGGCTGCCACCTGTGCCTCCAGCCTGAACGTCTAAGCAGGTCCTGCATTTGCCTCTGTTCTGGGGCAGCAAGGAATAGAGTTATAAGGCAAACTGCTTTACTAAATCTACTTATCTTCTCACCCCTAACACAAGAACAGGTTTCTGTTGACAAAGGGCTTCTCTGGGATGGCAGCAATTAAGTGGAAAAAAAAAACAAAGGAAAAGGTCCAAGGCTAAAATGATCAGTGCGACACCTGATAGCCAACTTGGGAGAAAGCAGCTACAATACTGAGGCCAACCGCTTGCAAAGAGGTTTAGGTTTTGTTACAGATAATATCATTACTTACAGCCAAAACTGATGACTTTGTAAACAAATATTTATGAAAGCTACGTGGCTTTCATTAGAAATTGCAGTGGAGGGGAGCATTCTATTGAGGAAAAAGAATGAGGTGCTATTTATTGGTCTATTTTGGCATAAATGAGAAGAAGCTAACATTAAGAAATAGTAAAGATTTTGTATTCAGCTGGGCTGTCACACACTGGAAAAAGCCAAGTATCTAATGCACTGTGTTAAAGCTTGTTCCTCCCAAATTCTTCATTTCTCCTCTTTTAAACCCTTTGAAATTGAGCTCATAGAAAAGCAAAAACATTGACAAAAATGTTCCTGTTTAAGGACATGAAAAAAATTTAAACACGCTGACATTTTGGCAGATCTATCTGAAGCTATTTCATTTATTCTCCCCGACAAACCAGCTGACACCAACTTAAGCCTCAAGACTGTTTTCATTATTATAAATACATACGTCTACATACATTTACTTTACAGTTTAAGCCCATGAGTAGCTGCACACCAAATTGTCTTATTTTTCATATCAGTTGCAAAACAGAAAACTACTTACAGGTTTCAAGAACTGATAAGGGGCAAAAAAACTACAACATGACCAGAGAAAAGTTACTCTCCTACCTCCGTTGTCCTTCCTGTCTAACTGAAACAGTAGCTGCCCTTCCTCAAAAGCAGTTACACAGGATTTAGAGACACTAACTCCAGGTAAATACACCAGTTAGACCACTTCACTCCCACAACAGCTTGCCACATTTTCCTGTATTAACAATGAAACTTCTGTCATACATTAAAGTGTATGCAACTACTGATTTAAAAGGTATTTTATGTGATATAGGAATGTTTTGTGAAAATTAAACGTATTCAGATTTTTATCAAATGCCCTTAAACAAATCCTGACTTTTCACTCCATGCTGAGTAACTTGAACCAAGTATTTTTCCCCACAAATACAACATTCTTAAAAACACTAATCTTAGAGTTATTATAGAGAGAAATTTAACTTATTTCACTTTTATTATCAGAAACTAATACTCACATCATGGGGATCAAATCATCTGAAGAAAATGGTTACTACCATGTTTTTATAAGAATTTTATGCAGCATAATTAGTACAAATGCATGAATTAGTATAAGCAGGTAACAGTTCTTATTATAAGATTAATCTCACCTGATTTTAATGCCATTAAATTAGCCATTTAAAAGCTAGCAGTCCACACTAAGACAGTCATCTAGAATCCTATTAGTTGAGGGACAGAAAGAAAGAGTTATACTACTAAAGGGTGCTACAGAGACAGGTAGTAAAGATAGGCACCTTTGAAGGGTGATGCGTGTTGATAAAGCTACAGTACTAAAGCATGAAAGTCACACATAGATAAATCCTGCCCTGCTAAATGAGTAACAGTGGGTTGGATTCCAATACATGAAATTCCAAGCATGAAATAATAGCCTACACAGTATCGATACAACAAAATCTGATTAGCAAGATATTATTAAGTAAATAACACTGCTTCTTGCTGATGAGTATTCATTTTTCTGCGAATCAGTGTTGATCACTTGAATGCCTTTTCCAAAGTCATAGTCTTAAGAAGTTGCAAACATCATCACTCAATAAGTGCAAGTTTAAGTGTTACAAACTTTGTCTTCATAACTAAGCAGAATATCTCCATAATATGGCATAAACCTACACGTCAGTAAGGTTTTTTTTGTTGTTACAAGGAGGTACTGACACTATAGGAAAAATAATCTCTCTTTAAATATGGGAAAAGTAGTAGTAGAGCCTGCTTTAATGTCTTAGCAATGAATTACAGACTCCTGCTCCAAGAGTGAGAATGTAAAAGCATCATATTGTTCCTGCACTCAAAAAAGGAATTCTTAAATTTCACAAAGCCATACTGCTGGCAGAAAGGCAGGCACAAGGACCACAAATTCAGCACAGAAACACAAGTCTGCCAGTCCACTGGGCTTGCCTCTCCCGAGAGAGCCAGAGGAATGGGAATGATGCATACTGCAAAGCCTGCAGCTTTCTCCCTAGAATGGGCTAGCCTTCTCCATGACAAAATATGTAGCACAAACCTCCACAGAGAAAGCTTCTTGGACAGTAATCATCCTTTATAGTCCCTTCCAGCAATTTTTTCCAGTGGGTAACTATCAAGTCTATTGTTATGCACAGAAGCTGTTCAGCCAGTCCTTTCTGTCACAGTGTGTTAAGCAGACCACCGGCAGAGTGACTCTGTAGTCTACTTGGCACTGTAGTCACTAGTAGCAGAGGATGGTAATCAATTTGAAAAAAAAAAAAAATTAAGTATTGAGTGAGACAGGATGATGCAATGCTTTAATCATGGACTGCTTAGATCTGAAAATATTCATTTCCAGACAAGTGCAGGAGCACTAGCTGTCACTCAGCTCAGTAGGCTGGATCCACAGCAAAGGAAGACATAATCTATGTTTCAAACCGCAGCCTGAATAAATTTGTTACCTAGTAATTTGTCATGATACCTAATTGCTTAGAAAAGACTAGGTGCAGAGATGAACAAACCATTCACAGCAAATTATTCATCTGGTAAATTTTATCCCTTTCCAGTTCAAGAATTGCCAGGGTTATGATTTGTAGTGATTTCTATGCTGGTCAAATTCTTTAAGGAAATCACTGGGATGGACGCATTTCTCCCCATAAATCACTTGCACACTCTTTGCTGCAAATCTTACTCTAAGTCCCTGGAATCTGGGAAGCAATATTGGGTATTTGGTCTTTATAACAAAAGGCTGCACCTGTAGCACTTTGGCACAGAGCTGCATTTCAGATTGGTTTGATGACCAGCTGTCCACTGCGCTAATTTTGAAGAGACTGACTTTGGCTCCACAACACTTTGCAACAACTGTGCTCCATCAGAAACTCCAAGTCATCAAAAGGATTCGAGCATGCAAAGACTAACTCCCATAGATCACAGAGCCAAGTCCTGAAACTTGCTTCCCCACCCAGGAATAAACAGAGATCATCTTAAAAGTAAAGGTTAAATAACCACAGAGTCATAGAATATTTAATAAACTTATTTCTCCTACAGAGAACAGAAAACAGACAAATGACCATTTACATTAGAGAAAGAGCATTATTACGGGGATTTCTACGTTTAGTTACTGTGCAACTGAGGAGATACACAGTCGTCCAGCACCAAACTCTGGAAACTATACCACAACGAAAGTTTTGTTCAGTATGGGTTTTGCTGGGCTCTCAAAAGCAGACATACTGTTCCAGTTTGACAGATACTACCACAGATTCACAAATCTTAAGATGTTCAGGAGTTCTGTCCATGTTACAAATAGATCATCAGGCTTTGGTTAGTTTAGTGTTATAATTAATCTCCACTCTGATAATCTGTGAACTCCTGTAGACTTTCGGTAGCTGTCAGTCACTATGTTTAGTAAGCATATCAAGATCATTTCTAACCTTTCCAAAATTCTTTCTTTTTCCTCAGACATGTCTCGTGTAACTAGCAGACAGAGCGTTAACAAACTGAAAGGGTGATAAACACGAGGGACACATCCTCTCTGCAGCTACCATGTGCTCAGCTCTCATTCAATTCAATAGGGATTATTCATAAATGTATGGCCCCAGATATTAAATCTGTATATTTCCTCTGAAAACAGTGTGGAGGGAATCTTCACTCTTAAAACATAAATCATGTTTATTGATTTTACATCAATGGAAGTTGCAGAAGCTTGTCATAAAAGTGTTCAGCCTCTTAAAGCCTAAGACGTTTGTTTGTATCTCTGATACAAACTTGGACTTGGTCAGCATTATTTGTTTTAAAATTGGTAGAGTTGGAAGCACAACCCACTATAAATGCAGATAATATTCAGATTAGATGCATTCTGCCCCCACATTTGAGTTCACGGTACAGAAATACTCCTTTCCTGAAAAGTGTTCAACTGATATACCATAGCAGCAATACAAAAGTATAAAAAGATACATGAAAGAATGATAGTTAAAAGGTCAGATTCTGCATCTCAATGCACAATCCATTTTACTGAGCTTTTCACATAAAAGGTTGAATTCATATTTACATAGTACATATTGCTCACCTACACCATGAATAGTAAGAATCCACTGGGTCAGAAACACTTTACTTCAGCTTGCAGGGATATAAAACAGTGATCATGTTTGCAGGCTCCGGACTGATAAACAGATAAATAATAAACAGATATTCCCAGCCTTTGGCCCCTCGCAGAGAACGCAGACGATATTCCCCCCCCAAAAAGCCTGCAGTAACTCTTCTCAATGCTTGCAGCAACTCTCGACAGCAGTTACATCTTTCTGAAGCTAATGAAATGTTTCTCACTAACAGTTCTTCTCTCACTTTTGCTTAGTATTTACAACAGCCCAGTATCTGAAGGCCTATCCATGCTGTAGCAGCAATTAGTTTCCTAACACTGTGTCACAAAGGTAAGATAAAGACTCTTCTCACTCTGGTGATCAGAATGTGCAAGAGTACTTTGGGGTACACACACTTACAGCCCAAGCTTTCCACTGAAGGAGACTGAATGACCTCATGTGAGCCTCCACGTTGCTGCAACTGCCTATTTAATGGCCAGTCAAGTATCTTCAAGCATTGTTATGCTCAAAAAAAGTTCTACTGCCAAATACGGTTACCGGTAGTTAAACATGCTTCACATCACTGGGGATTATTTTTGTTCTTTATCTGAAAGAACTCACACTGCCAAAACTGTACTTACAGTGGCATATCTATACAATTTTAACTGTATGACTTCTAGTACAGACATGGCCCAAATAATCCAGCAAAAAAAAAATACTGCCTTCATGATAATACAAATATTGCTAACTGTACAAAAACATTTTCATTCAGCCAATAGAACTGTGACTTTTTTATTCCCCGAAGAATCATTTACCTCTTTCCCACTAAAATATTCAGATTACCTCTCCTGAGCGCTCATACTGATCCTTCAGTTTGGTTTCTAAGATGTCCACTAGGCAACATAGTATATTTCTAGATGAAAGAGAAAAGCATAAGTCGCCATACTTACAAGTACAGGAAAGGAGAACACTGACTGAAATTATGGCAAGCAGCATGTAGTTCGTTTTATTCAAGGATCTATTTAAAAACTTACAATTGCTCAACAGTGGATTAGGACACCTAACTGTTGTGTATATTTCAAACTCACTTTGCAAATACTTCACTGAAGGTGGGAATGGTTAAAATGAGCAGAAGGTGGTCACCCACTAGTACAGTCAGGAAAGAACCAGCAATCTTGATATCCTGGTCTGAGTCTTAATTACTAGACCATAACCTAAAGGAAGTACTTGCTTGCAGTGGCATTCTCCTCTGTCTATCTGTTCTGCTTCTCTTCAGACAAAGCTTTCAGGAAGAAGAATGCAACTGAATTGCCTAATGTAATTTAGTTCATTTTCCAAGAATGTTCCTACTTCCTTACTTTTACCTAATTCTACAGATGTTTGGGGGAGGTGCCTAACTGGGTTCTGGAGTTACAAGACTGTCCAATCCTCTCACTTCAATATCTAAGGGCCCCCACACTCCTAGCACTGTACAACACTACTGGCATATGACTGAACTTAAATTTTTGTTAATTCCCTCCTAAGCGGTTATTATGGAACCCTCTCCTACTGATGCTTAATCTCCAGATGGAAGAACTTAAATTAGGCAAAGCAGCATAAAAGTATTGCCAACACCAAAGTACCACTGGAAGACTTTACTTTGTCCAGCCTACCTTTCTACTTTGATCAGGGATGTCAAGAGATTGCAAGAGATGAGTTTATGGGTGTGATCACTGCAAAATACGTGAATTCGTTTATGCAGGAGCAAGAGTGTCTCTCTTCATTATTAGTATTAAAACAGCTCAGTCCACAAGATCCTAATTCTACTGTGTTGCAGGTAAGAAACGAAGCAGATCTTGGTTTTCAATGCAGCTGGGCACTAAAGATTCCATAGTGCTTTGTTTTTGTCAGAAAGAGAAAAATTAGTCCCCAAGTCCAATTCAAACTCCAACTCTCTTTGGGTGTTCACTTCTTTTCTTAAAGAGGATAGGTAGATACAGTACACAGATAAACAGCTGCTCTAATCTTCCCCAGTAGCAGAGGTAGTAATTGCTGCATGCTTACTCTATACTAGGTTCGATTCCAAGTACTTTTTTATAACATGACTGGTTTAGAGTTCTTTAGGATGAAAACTTTAATGTTAATACAAAACACTGAAGCATCAAAGCCATAATTTCAGGCTTCTGTAAGAATTAGTGCACAGCATTCCCTGTTCCCTGCTCCTGTGGAGTGAATAGCTTATTTTAGCTTTCCAGAAAGTGCTCCAGCTAGAGCAGGTGGAGAAGGGAAAAAGAGACAAAGATCCAGACAGGGCCGTTGGGCAACTGTCTGCAGCTGGGAGGAATGGAGCACTTACATGTTGGTAATCAATGGATGCTGCTCCCTTCGGCAGGTGCACAGGCATGAGTCCAACCCTGGTCTGCTGAAACAGGCACAGTCAATCTGCAGCCATTCATTTCCACTCTAAAAATCCAAGGCAATGGGATCTGAGTGTATACAGACAAGAACTCCTCTATACCAAAGAGCTGATAGCCTTGATTCTCACTGTTTCCGAATTTGTGTGAGAATGAGGAAAAGGGATTTTTATGTAAACAGAAATCAACTGCCATACACACTGTATGTAAATTTATACATTAAGTTAATTGGAAAGATGAGGGTATGAAAAACAATTAGAGAGGAAAAGGCCAATATGGCAAAGTTAAAGTAATTTGAAATAAAAGTACCATATTACACTACTGAGTTATGATATTCCTTCCACTTTGTCTAATTTTGAGAAGCCACTCCATTTGTTTCCCTCACACATATCACCCATATGTCCAAAGCACTCCAGCTTACTTGTCTTCGGAGTTTTCCTTCTTCTGTTTGTTTGTTTTATTCTAATCTTCTTCATCTTCACTTGACCCGCTCCAACCCAGCTCATCTGGCAGAGTGAATTTTAATGCAGGGTTGTTTGGGCAGAACTAAAACTGCACAGGAGATTTATAGAGCAGCAAGCTTCATCTGGAAAAAGCCCAAATTTATTTTCCCAGTTACGTAAAATTTAGCTCTAATGCGTCCATAAAACTGCCTGCAAGCAGTACTGATTATATATTATGGGCTGGTATACAGAAATGATTTAGAACAGATTCAAGACAGTTTTCTTGCCTTTTATTTCTTTAAGGAAATGTTTTGTTTCACATCACCAATGGTGAGAAATGAGATCAGAATCATCTTTCACCAGAGTAGGTTAAAGATTCACTTCTCCTTTCTGGACCCCTGTCTCAAGGTGGTCAGGAACACTTCCATCTCCAGGAAATCAGGCAACACAGTAACTGAGTATGCATCTTGTCAGAGGTGCTTATGCCTTTTGAGCTAAGCTCCAACTCTG
This sequence comes from Struthio camelus, assembly GCF_040807025.1. NCBI lineage: Eukaryota > Metazoa > Chordata > Aves > Struthioniformes > Struthionidae > Struthio > Struthio camelus. Next base: position 15,700,845 of record NC_090949.1, read on the forward strand.
TGTCACACCATGCAGACAAGACATTCATTCAAGCTTCCTTCATCTGGGCAAGCTGGTCTTATTGTCACCTTGAAGGACATTAGAGATTAATGGCTACTCAGAACCATCACTGTCAGTATAGCACTTTAAGAGACAAGTGCTTTTTTGGAGGAAAAAAAGAGAATTGCTTTAACCTATTCCTGCAATTCTTTAACAGTAGGTCACTTGGGAGAGAGAACACCCACTACCTGACTGTACTGCAAGGGCCACCACCTCAGGACTGCAGGGCAATTTACAGACACTAACTAATGAAGTTCCACAATCCATCAAGGAAGAAAAGGAACTTTTACAATCCTCATTCTTCAGACTGAGCAATTTGGAGAGAGAACAGTTCATCTTAAGCCACAAAGCATTTCTTTGGCTCACCGGAGCTGATGCTCGATTTCCAAAATCTCATGTCAGTGTATTATCTGTTAGCAATCCTGCAGAACCAAATATCTGTGCCCAGGTTCAGTTCTCACACTCTTACACAGAATCTTAGTGACTTTTTCTATTTTGTTTCCAGCCTAGTAAGGCAGCCTCCTCTCACTGGCAAATTATGTTTTTTCATGCAACAGTGTCAGTCTCAATGGCCTATATTTCAGATGCAGCTGGTTAACTTATAATGGCATATGCCTGTCATGGATAACTGCTTCTAAATGATTTATGAAGAAAAATACCACTGCTACTCAGAGTTCTTTTGTTTCCTTTCATGGAAAAAGGATCCAAAGGGTGCTGCACATGACTACTTTTATGCTGCCCATATTTTGTCTACTTGCAAAGGTCTATCTTGAAGAATTCTTTTCCAGATGGGATTTTTTTTCTAGTGTATGCTGTAACTCTGTAATGATTTAACTTTAATAATTTAATAATCTTTTTTTTTTTTCACAGAAGTATCAAGTCATAGTAATACAGCAGCAACAAAAGATTCACGATGGGAGAGGGCTTTCTTTTCATGTTGACTGAAGATTATACGCGATATGCAGGTGGCTCCCTCAAATAAATGATCTGTTTCCCAAAGAAGAAAAGACACCCCATAAACTACTGAAATAAGTAGAAAAATTAGGTGCGTACGTGATGTAACTGGAGTTATTGCCTCTCTTGAATTACTTGAGTCTGCTGACTCAAAATTAAGAAGGGTGGGTTACCTAAGTGTATTTTAGGCTATTATAACTCTGGACTAGCTCCCTTCCCTTCAGAATACAAACCTCATCAGCAAAATATACACAAAAGGAGTTCCGTTCACCAGGCTAAATGAGGGAGGAAAACAGAAAAATTTTTGTATGCTTTTACACTACTTTGAGAATTGAAGTAGGACTTAGGAGATTCACAGGCCTCATCCCGACCCTATGTCCAGGAAAGAATTTCACGCTGATAGACTAAATTGCACTCCTATGTCAAATACTAATATGCTGTTATTTTAACAGTATGGAGGTATGATTACACATAACAGAAAAATGGCACACTATACAGCACAGCCCCTAATCCGAAAGACAATAAACACAGTAAAATACAACATATTAAAATAAATGAAATGATCCCAATGGACAGTGCTTCACAATACACTAACTGAACAGCACTCCGTTATAGTTATTCAATAAAATATACTAGAGTAATCAGATGATTTTATTAGCATTTACTGAATGACAGTATGTGGGACATATGCCTAGATAATTATGAAATTAGATATTTATGTATCATATGAAAATGGATACTTATTATGTCATTAGACTGACTCACAAAAAAATACCTAGATAATCATATAATTATAAGCATGGAATGCTGCTTTTTCATAATATTAAAACAGAGTTAGGAAACAGATATGGAAATGCAAATACTTTACGCCACCCAGTATAACATGATGTTATACTGAAGATGCAAATTAAAAATGAATCTAGATGAAAGAGCTAAATAAATTTCACATTCATGTTTTTCTTCCCAGTTGCAGAGAGAAAAAGCACAGAATTGATTTTATAGATAATATAGATATAGATGGAGATGGAGATGTAAATACAGATACATGCTTGTGCCTCAGCTCTACACGGTATTTAAGTCCCTGCCTGGAGAGAATATGGCAGCTCTGGGCAATCGGTTTTACGTTCAGTGAAGCAAGATCAACCAGAAGGAGAAATAATCCAAGAACACACAACATAAGAAAACTACTACCTTGCTAGTCAAGACTCCCAGAACTTGAGATATTTCTTCTTCCTTGAACAGAGTTTGTCATTCTGGGCAGGGGCTGCAGCTTGCCAGAGGTACCAGGACAGCCAGCTGCCCCGCTGCCCTGGAAGCTACTACTGCTAGATCAGAACCAGGATATAGTCGTCCTATGGAAGCTGTAAAGCTCTTAGCAGATGTTCCTGAGGAATCATAAGGTTTCTCCCTTGCTCACCAGAATAATCAAAGGATCATCCGCAATATAGTCAAGCACACTGCACAGTGTAACAAGCTTTATAAGAAAACAGTCTTACTAAGTGTAAGCAGGTTGTCTGAAAGGATAAACCCTGCTTGCCAAAGTTTCATGCCGCTGCCTAGCTAGTCCACTTGGTGGCACAACCTCATTAACAGGAACTTTAAATATTTGCCACATGACCTCCCAGAAATTAGCTGGGGAACATGAGAGAGATTTACTGTAGAAATTTTGATAAATTAGCAGACAGCTACAGCAAGCCTAAATAAAGTTAATCACGTTTTTCTAAAATTTTATTCTAATTTGTATTCTTTCGGGATACTTTGCTCATCTGCTGCTAAATTGGGAATTCTCTGGCTTGCTAAATAACCCATTTAAATTAGCATACATTTACACACATTTGCATACATTGACATACAAATCGGCTCCACTGTCATGCTTGAATATGGCCTTGTCTGAATCCACCTATCAACATTATCAGCTGAATTATTATTAATTAACAGTACTGGGCCCACTTCTATATAGTTTCTGAGTCCCTTTCACAAGATGCTTCACTGAGTTACTGACAAGAGGCCTTAGCATTTCAAGTAATTAGATGTAATAATTAGATATCAGTTTAGTAAATGGTCTATTTTCCATTTTCACTCTTAGGTAAGCAGTACTGTGCATTAATTTAAAAAGGGATGTTAAGGAACATTTTCTAAAGATAGCACATTTTAGAATCAATAGAATTGTAAAAGAACTGACCGAGGAGATTTCTGGCCCAGTGACATTAGCATATCCATGAACCGTTATAAGTCACGCTTTGGTTTTGCCTCAGTCAAGCCCAAGCTATGAGACTCAACACAGGGCCCATACTAAAGTCATTTTTGGAGAAGTGCAATGGTCTGTGAAATAAGAAGGGTCATAACAGGCAAAACATTCTTCATTAGAGCCTAAAACTCTTTGACTGCATGATTCTATGACATACTTAGATCTGAAGCATTTATCAGCTCTTTCCATTCAGATTTTTAAAGACCAAGTCCACACATAACATGACTTTGTGTTATGCAAAAAGCAGACAATATTGATTCTTAAGAGATGGTTACTTTACAGGCTGTCTTTTGGTAATACATGTGAGATATCAATATTTAGTTAATTTTTAACCAAAACACAAAAATAATTACTTAACACAAAAATAATTACTGAATTCCATCCATTAGCATCACTTACAATAATACTGTCGGAGATGTTATCCTAGCACTTAGCTACAATTTCCAGAGGTACTAAAAAGGTCAGGCTAATAATCCATTACAGAAGCGAAAGCTGCTAAACCATTATCAGTTGATTGTTCACAATCATTAAGGTGTCTTTAGGAAAAGATGGTGGGCCAGTTTCAAAGGTATCTTGCAGTGGTATAAATTTAATCCAAATAGTCAGTTTTATATATAAGATTATATCTGCTTTGTCACACCAGGATGAGGCAGCTGTGTCAAAGCTGTCACTCATGGAAGTAGAAGATATTCTTGGGATCGCTGATAGTAGTTAGGCATAATATACAAGAGGTTCAGACTCTATGAAGACAAATGCCCAGTAGCTGAGAGTTACTTCATCGTTCTTTACAACTGACTAGTCACAGATAATTATGTTCTGCTTTCCTGTGACTGACTATCAAGCATAAATTCAAAGACTGTATAAAATACAGTCAATAACAAGAGAGAGGACAGACATTTCAAAGCCTTAAGAGGAATAAGCTCACATTTTATCTTTATGAGTTTAGTATGCAGCTTCTATAAAGACCTACACTTAAATGCAATAATGCTTTTACAAGACTTATTTTCTCTACTTGAGAACTGGATCTCTATTTTGTACACTTTAAAATGATTAATAATAATAAAAATACCTTTTGGAAATAAAATTCCCACTAGAACTTGCATATTAAGTTCAGCCTTGCTACTGAGACTACTACTAAATCCAATTAAACTCTATGCTCGTTCAGCCATCAGCAGCTCTTTGCATATATAGATAGAATGCTACAAGGGATTATGTTTGTGAAAGACCTATCAGTCAGCTTCATTCTTGGTGAATTCTTTAGCAAAATAACTTGCTGATTCTTAAAAAATTAGTTTTAATCTCCCTAAATCAAGAGGATATGGAAGATGCTACGTTAAACCACACAAGTACTTTCAAGAATTTTAGCAAGATTAAACCATGAGAAAAACTCCTGGAGATGAGCACTTTTCTTAGTGTAACTTGTAATGCAAGTAATACACGATGAGGATTATACCAGAATTGCCCTAAAATACTCTGAATATTGGTAGGAAATGAAAGTTGTCAATAAATGCATAGAAAGATTATTAAAAGAGCTTGTGTCATGTTGTATCGACTTAACGAACAGAGAGAGAGAACTTTTCTTCTAAAACACTTTCTGAAAGGAGAAGAAAGCAGACCTAAGGTGTAAAATATTTCAATAACTTAAAAACAAATCCAGGTCAAACATGAGAAGACTCTTTCACCCTAAATATGTTTTGCGCATAGAGGTTAAAACTGTAGGATAATGTGATCAAAAATTTTCAACTGCAAAATAAGTGAAATATTAATATTAAAATTGTAATACAAACTGTAGTATCATTAAATGAGGACCTTGTTGCTTCAGAACTACTACTGCAAAGCTATCACATTTCACTTTATGTAAATAAGTGAGACAGATTTGTTATGCCACTATGAATGAAAGACAGTTTTTAACTTTATAAATTATGTCATCCAAGCAGCAAACGAGTCGGCAGAAATTATACGTGACACAACCAGCATATTATGAATTTCACAGTTCAGGAACTGGTAGATATAAGCTGATCAGTGGTAATTAGCTGTCTTTCTAAATGCAAAAGGCACTGGCTTAAGTCTCCACAAGGATTCTTCTATCAAGGCAAGTGGAATAGTGCATTTCTGCACTACCAACAACAAATTGTGGGCATCCATTCTTATGTCACATTTGTCAGCACTTTATTCCAGCAGGTTCTTACCCATTCACATAACTGGAATGCAGCTTCAGGGACCAGACACAGTTATTTCACCATTTGTCTCTTTTCCTCACCAAACTTAGCAATAGCTCACGCTAAGAGAAAGTACTCAAAAGGTATACTTAGGTGCCTTAAAATTATCTTCCTAGAACTCCTATTTCTGAGTCTAAACATTCTACTCCGATACTTCAACTGTAATTAGTATTTCACTGCATCCCACAAAGGCAGACGGGAAGAACATGTGTGGTCTCAGCATACTTCTCTGTCTTTACCCAGCCAAACCTGCACTCACTCACTCAAGGTAGATCCTGAACGAGGAAAACATTTCCTACAGAAGAAAGAAAAAGCTAGTATCTCAGAAGGAACCAATCTTCCTTCTTCACTTCTCAAAATCAGAGGGGGGCAGACTCAGTATTCAGATGTCATTAAATTTATATACACCATCAAATATTAAAGTTGTTTCTCTAAGACACTGAGATAGTTGATAAACTTTCATTGCCCATCAGAATGCCAGTTATGTTCAGTGCTATTCTCAGCGAAAGTTAATTTAAGGATACCTCACCCAAAGCAATAGTTTCTGATTTAGTTCTCTTCCAGTCTGATATGGGCTTCAGAGCTTTTGCTGCTGACTGCATGCATTACACACTGAAGAGACCTGGTGCTCTGGGAAGAAAATGTTATTTTGGTCCTATTCCTTCTTTTCTCTAGGGATATTTGCTGACCTCAGTGTCCCTAGCAAATATTCAGTCCTGCACAAACACTGAAAGAGCATTTTGGCTTCAATAATGGGATGATGGTGGCTGAAGTAGTCTAACTTTGTTGCATGAATAAATACAGACATTTGGGGCCAAATACATTTCTTGTTCACAGAGATTCAGGTTAAAAATCTTTATGGATGTACATATATCATTTGTAGCATAACTATTCAGCTTTTCAAGGAGTTTCCTTAAGGCATTTTCTATATTGACTCTCCCATAGTTAAACATTTTATATTTTATATTTTAACATACCTTTGCAGTTTCATTTTGATAGCTAGTTTTAACAGCATCCTCCTACACCTTATAGCAATTTCAAATGTTCTGGTTTTTTTATATGACTAGATCTAGGTTCAGATAAGCTTTCTTAGCTTCTTCACTTTTTTTAGCCACAAGTATTTGCAATTAAGGTTTGCGGGATTTTTAGATTGTTTCGTTTTAAGGCAGGATTAAGAAGACAGAAATTGTAAAGTGTGCTTTTATGGAATTCAGATTACACAAGACTGAAAATTACAATGAAAGGGAATGCATCGTACCACACAGGAACACCATGTACAGTAACAAATCAGATTATTCAACCAATATAAATGCCTCAGGCCTGAATTTACACCTACCCAATTTGCTTAGCCTAGAAAACATAATTCAATACTATATTCTGTGCTGGTGGGGCTAAAACTCTGCAGGAAATATAGCATTAATCTCTAAAATACTAAAGGACAAATGAATCAGAAATGCGCCAGTGTGTGTGATTTCAAGAACAGCTCTCTCCTTCCTGACCTTGCAATAGCCTTTCACTGTTCTATATGGACCTGCTCTTAGCCCATTTCCTGCAACAGTTTCCAAATTCATAAAGCTACTAAAAAACATCTAATTCACTTGAGTGAGGCCATATATTTTCTAATGAACCTAGTAGTATTCTTTTCTTAACCATTCTAAAACTGTACCTAATCGAGAAATATGAACTCAGTTTCTTATTTGGGCTCATTTTCCACGTAAGAGTCAAAGAAAAATTCAGTTCTGACAGAAACTAGTACTGCGGATCATTATTAAACAATACATTGGTGTTGGGTGCAGCACCTGATAAGTAATTAGCTGATTAGGTGATAAAATACAGTAAATTGTATCATTTAGAGGCTACTTCAAAGAAAAACAACAGAGAGCAGGATACAGCAAAGAAGAGAACTTGCCTTTGCTAAGCCTGATGGCAGCTGTACTTCCCAGTCACACAGCCAGGCCTATTTCATAGCAGGACAACACTTAAAACTGTTCTCAGTAGGAAAATTGCAGGGAATCGATACCTTCTGATTACTGCGCATCATACATGTTCCCAGCAGTGCCAAGAACACTCTTCATTTAGTCCTGAAAGAACCATATATTGGCTCGGAGTAACTTTTTTCTTGCCATTCCACAGCAGCCAAATGGAACATAGCATAGGATTCAATAACGGGGAGAATCACTTCCTGAACACAGCAACCCCCGGGGATACATTGCAGTTAAAAAGGGCTACCAAAATTTAATGCCTCCATCTTTTTCTGGATTAAAGCAATGGTCTCCATCCCTCTATCCATTCCATCCATCTGGCAGGAACTAATTCTGACTCTTATGACTGTTGCTGGATAAATATTTCTTTGCACTCACCAAAGCCTTTTTCGACTCTTTGAGAAACAGAGAAATATGCCCAAGAGCTTCAGGAGGTACCATATTGTAGACAGAAACACAAGAATCTGAAGTTGCATACCATGAATAGCATTGATAGTTGGGACAGATAAGACAAACGGATTAAATGTGCACTGTAATGTCAATTATACTCATAAAACAAGAAGTCCAGTGAAGGTTTACTAATATTAAAGTTCATTCATTCACTTCAGCTCACTGGAAAATCAACTGTGATTACTTTATGCTAGTTTGCTTTGCATGGTGTCTGGTTATCTGAAATTACTTTATCAAAATAAATAGTTAAACTGTAATTGATACTATTTTTAACTGTGACTGGAACAAATCTAGATCTATTTTCATGAAAACTTAGGCTCAGATGAATCCTAAAGCTGTAACATTTCTCTGTTCTGTACTTTATACAGCATTTATGGTGGATACATATTGCATTGATAGTGCCAACGTACATAAATTTAAACTGTCACAGTATGAAGAAAAAATAATATATCAAGAATAGTCAAAAAAAAACTGCCTCCTACTCTGTCTGTTCTTTCTCCTTGTTGCTTTCTTTTATTCTGCTTTGAACTAGAAGAGACAGTAACTGCATGCACTTAAAGTACTGGGCTTTCTTTAAAAGATTGCATAAAAATTATTTTGAAAAGTCAGAGACTATCACTGTCATTTTTCATCTGGAAAAAAATAAAAGGTAAATTTACAACATCTATATAAGAGAGACAAGCTGTATTCTTTCCTTTTTCCTCCATGAAATACTAAATATTATTGAACAAAAGTATTATTTAGCTATGAAGTATCTGGTGACAGACAATAAAACAATTTTATTGATCCGATTGCAAAGAGGAAGAAAATACTTAGCAGTATTTACTTTGATTCCTTTTAATCTATTAGTTACAGTGTTGTGGCAAACAAAATCTGAATAAATGCAGACTCAATCAGTGTTTTGTCTAACAAAACCCATTTCTAATTAACTGGATATTCCTGTGCTCTAGAGCGTCACCGCTAATTTGTTCTCTTGCAGCTGCATAATGTCTTTCCTAGACTCCTGTACATAGACATTATTAGAGTAAGTGATGGGAGACTTAGGCGGTTTAAATATCATTTTTTGCTACAAAAGGACACAGAGGATGAATATCTGCCTTTCCCTTAGCTATGGAATGCAGAGTGATTTACCATCACATTCTCACATAGCAAACTTAGGACATCAGACAGAACTATACAGTCTGTTCAGTCTTCCTTAATGACCTCCAGTCTTCTCTGAGTCCTCTTGCTTTCCTAATCATGGCTAACACCTCCAGAGCTGGTTTGCCTACATACTGGGAGAGGATAGCATACATATATGCTAAACATTACAACCTGGAATTCCCTTGTCATTGTAGAGAAGAAAGGAATAAGAGGATAAATCGAAAATGAATACCACCTTCTCTTCTCTCCAACTCCATTCTGTTTGTACATCCCAGTGACTACAAAGAGCAAATTTGATCAAATAAATTAAGGAAAATAATACTGAAGAACAGCTATTCACATACATGTGCCATATCTCCTCCCAAAGACACTGCCTCTTGCTCCTCTTTTCCTGTGAAAACAATGGGCAATACATAGCTTTGTACCATTATCCATTCACTCTTATTTCAGTAGATCAAAAAAGACTCTGAAAGACTGTTCTCTCCCTACTTCGCTACAGCTAACCATTGATTTGCAGTCAGTACAGTAGGTCTATCAGCCTCTGTGAACATCTCTTTGGGTCTACATGATAAAGGAACTTTTCATAGATGGTGAAAGATTTTGTTATGTCTCATTAAATGGTAGGAATATGTTGAAAGTCCCTGCAAAACACAGTACGTCATCAAGCTTGGCTTAAAAATAAAAATGTGGCAAACTTCCAAAATATTGATGTGTTTTTCTGGAATGGGAATTATATTAGCATTTCATATCATGGTTGCGTAGCAGGTGTACACTTATTAACATTCTGGATATGCTGCACAGTCTGTCATCTACAGAAACAAGCCTGTGGAAATAGATATAGTTTATTGCAATTATACATCTCTTACAGAAAGTTCTCTTGCAGCAGAAGGGGATTATTAAAATTATATTCCATAAGAAGCCAATGGAAACACTTCCCCTCACTAGACTGTTAGTTTTATCATAAAATAAATTACTGAACACCTGATGCTCTGATTAGCTAATTCAGAAAGGAGACTAGACTTCATTCTTGTTCCTAATTTACCTTTTACATTTCATAGACTTGCATTTCTAATTCACTTACTAACTGATGACATCTCAAATGTAAAATGGAAATGGAAGTTTTTTGTTTACGAATATGCTTAAGGTATAGATTAAAATTAATGTCCAGGTTTTCCAAACACAGAATAATGAATTAATCATATAGAAGCTCAGGAGCTCAGTTTTATTGCTCAGGAAAAAAATTTATAGTCTCTTGACAGACTCAAAAGCTAGATACTTAATGAGAGATCCTCCTGTATATGGCTGCATCAAAGCAAGTCCTTGGTGACTTCTGCTTTCTCCTTTCTGGCAGCACGGTACACACATGTTCCACATACTGCTACCGACAAATATTTTGCTCACGGATGTCATTAGCCCAGCATATATAATCTGTATTTCCTACAACCAGAACTGACTTGCAGTTTTATCTTGCTTCCAGATTCTGCTCTAAGCCACTAATAAATAAATCAGATGACGGCATGGAAATCCTAAAGCCCAAATTCTTCGTTTTTATCTCCCCTTGCCACTTCTTTTTCTTGAGGTTCTCATGACTGCAGTTTCTGCTTATTAGTTGAAGCATAACTTCAAGACAAGTATGTCTTTTTGTCATGCAACAGCAGAAGGCCATGAGTTTTTCCATTAGGCCATAAACTTTGTGTTCAGTTACGCCTAAGCCATAGTATTACGAGAGTGGCTAACGGATACACTAGCCAAAAGCTATGGAGATGACTGGAGAAAAGTATTACATGCAAAATCCCTGAAATGCCTTACTCTGTCTGCACAGGAATCGGAGGTTTTTCTTTGGTTAGCAGACTTTATGTCTGGAGCTGAAATACTGCGTACTTGGCTTTTTTTTCAGAGAAAAAATTCAGAGCTATGTATAACTTCATAAAACAATTGCCAGATACACAAAAACAATATTGAACTGCCTCCTTAATGTAAACTAGCATAGTTACCCTGCCAAGGGATCAGATCCATAATAAATAGCTATATAAAAACCACTGCTTTGGTACCTCTGGAAAGATATCTCTGTCCCTGCACATATCTTTAGAAGGACACTCATTCTTTTTTTCTAATTATTCAAATCTAAGAGGACATAAAGCAATACCATTAATATTCTTACGACAGACATACTAGAGAATATGCGAAGACAAAAAAACTACCGTATTCAAATACTTTTGAATGACACTGAGAAGCAACATCATAAAAGTTTGGGAACTACTTTGAATGGTCTCAGGCTATTTTTCACTATTAATGTAAATCATGTGAAATGACATGAGGTAACAAAGTGTCTGCCCAGCTGCAGTAATATTTTCAAAAATATGGTGGCACCTAACTTTCATATTTGACTGGAGGAAGGGTTCCTTTAAATCCCACAAAGCACCTACAAGAGAGTTCAAATGGCACCATCAGGCCCAATCTCCAAGCAGGGTTTTTGGCCAAAGCAACCGAGCAAGTAGCTCATTTGACTATTGCATTCACAGATGCATTTCTATTCAACAGGCACTTGTGGCATAATAATAACCACATAAAGTTTCCTCCCAAGGCCAAACAGACAAGCAGGAACAGAGATTTTATGATAAATTCTCGATGTTACTATACACTTAGACATAAATCTGGAATTTATCCTAAAGCTTGCCTTAGGAGGTACGGACTTCCTCAACAGTGGAAGAATAATTTGCACTTCTCTCCATCAGGAACTAAACCTCAAAGAATACAATGAATAAGACTTTTGGCCATTGAAATTTTCTCATCTGACTTCTGGAATAATCACATCCAATGGTACATCTAATTTTTGATAATGGCGGGGGATGAACTCCATGGAATACATTATATCAGATATTCAACTGGGAGGAATTAGCATAGTTCTTTAGCTCTGTAACATCATTTTACTTCACCAGAGGTAATATTTGCCTCCAAAAAAAGAAAATTCTAATAAAAAATACTACCTACTGAATGTGGTATGACTTTTTGAGTTCACCTGAGTGTAAAAATAGGCCCACTATTTCAGTTTTATTATAATATTTTCAATTTAAGGCAGAAACATTCAGATTTCTATAGCAATCCTTTCATCCTTCAGAAGATGAAAAGACTACCCTCAGGTATTCATCTAGTTCACCAATTATACATCAGTTCAGGCTTTACAGAATAACTATGAAGAATTCCAGTCCTCTTAATTTAACCATGTGAAAGTACCTTACAAGTCTTCAAGAATATCGAACAAATAATAATTCAACAGGATGAATCCGAGGAAGTCTCTGAGTCTGGGAGAAGTGTTAAGGTATTTTCCAAGAACAATATAGTTTTTGAAGAAACTCAAAACAGCCTTATGGTTTCACTGTTTTAAATAGCTCATTGGCTTTTCCATAGGAAAAAATCCATTAGCAGTAAGAACGTAAAGAGCATTTTAAAGGGTAGGAGGCATCTGCAGACACTGTTATCAAACATTAGAAACCTCTAGTTAGAGCTTTCTCAATTTTTCAGATTTGTGTCTCTAACAAATATGCATACACACCAAAAATAATTATTTTAGCAACATTCAGTGTCTCCTCCTTGCCAGATAAGACAAAAAACCCATCTCACTCTTAGTCAATGTTTATTCATTTCCTTTCAGGTTGCAGAGCTGAAAGAAATGTTGTATCCAAAGATAACGAGAGTTGTTGCAAACGTGTTGCCTTAAGGAAAAAGTAAAGGAGGATCTTTAACAAAGTATTACAAAGACCTTTCCTCTCTAGTGTATTGCCCATAAAACTGCTCTGCTTCTAAAAACTGCTTATTTACCACAAATACTGGCATCATATATACCACTGTTCATGTTCTTTGTTCATCACAGAGATATTCACTTTTACAAGGGACGGTAAGAGCAGTCCCACTGATTACACCACAGGCATACAACCATAGGCTCTCTCAGGATGTTGATAAGCATTGTTGTGCTTCTCTTCAATTCAGTTCAGTATCATGAGCCTGGAAAATCATACGTTGACAATGAGTTAGGAAAGAATTAGAGCCCTAAATCCCAAAGTAAATCAAAGACAGAGATATAATCAATATTGCAGTACATGCTGTTTCTGGGCTTAGTGACATAAATAAAACATTTTTTTCCAGAGTGAATATAAACTCAAAAATTTGATGTGTTCATATGCAGAATATTAGTGCTCACGTGCAAAGTTTAATTAAAGTCCGCCCTATTAGTAATTACCCATAAACAAAGTTAATACAAACGATTTCAGGTAAAATTTTGTTATATTTAATGTTTTTAAATATCTGCCGAAGCCAGCTTCCACTGACAATTGCCTGTAGACAAGTTATAAGTGAATTCAAGTTGCATTATCTGGAAACTGTGCTACCAGAAACATTTTTGCAATGTTTGAAGTGAATTACACATGTAGTTCCTGCTTTTGTTAATATTAGCAAGCTATGCATTGTGCTGAAAACATATGCTCGTATAGCACTCTTTTTTTATATCAAATACACTGCACTAAAGATCATTGAAAAGACAGATTCCTTGTCACTTTGCTCTTTATTGCTAAAAAAATATTCCTATATACGGAAGACACTCTTCCCATCGTTAGGTCAAGCATAAGTGTAACATAAAAATATTTCCGACTCTAGATTCCATACACACAAATTAACCCAAAGAGGTAGAACCACTAAACATTGCCAAATCCAAATGCAATGACATAACCTCATTAAAGTAAAATGATCTTAGTCAGTTATGCCCAAATCCATTCCACCTCCTTAACTAAAATGATTAATTTAGAAGTCTGGTTATCCTAAATTGCACATAAATGTCAATCTGTCCAGTCTCTCAGAATAGCAACTTTAGGGACCTCTAATCCTAACTTTGGTGTTGTAGGTACCCTTGCCTAGAGACAGGTCAGCTTAAATGATCTCCAGTCTGTATCAGTACAAGACTCAGGGCACATACATGCATTCAGTCATGCTATATCCATGTTATGTGGTTAACCCTCTTGAAAGGAATTATGGAACTATATAAAGCACCAAGAAATGGTGATGATGAGACCTGTTCACATTCAACTCAGCACACTTTAGATGTGTTGTTGCTCATGAAAACAATACAATTATCAAAACATAACAGGAGAAGTTAACCGTGATGTTTTGCAAAAGAGAAGACAAGCATTAACACTTAACTCATATAATTTGTATTATTCCTACTAAATAATATATACACAGGAATTACCTGGCAATTGTTTGACTTACTCTCTATCACCTACTGAGAGCTGCCAACAACCTCTCCAACACTGCCTTCACCTGCTCCCAGCACCACTTTGGGCACACAATGACTCCATGCCTATGAGACTGAGAAACACAACACTTCTAAAGAAGAGCTGGCCCTTTGGATGCCTCAGCTCCATCCCTTGTCCTCACTGTGAGGTGCTTCTATTCTGCTTTCATTTCTGGTTTGTTAGGCACCAGGCATTTGTACTGTTGCTCTTGAATGGGACAGTAAATTACCTAATTCCTATCTATGCCCCTTTAGATGTTAGAAGTAACAATCCCTGTAGTGGCAAATGCAGCAGCTGTATATCTTTGTTATTTGAAGAGCTATACCATTTTTTCCTCTAACATCTTAGGTATTGAACATGCTGTGTCATCATGGGGAATCACTACCCTTGCTGGAAAGCACTACTCAGTCACTAGCTAATTTACCATTCCCTTGACAGAGACTCCTGGCAAGCAGTAGACAGCTCCCTGCCAGCAGCCTTACTCTTTAGCTAGGTTGTATTTAAAAATTAAAATGAAGTTTTCTTCCATGGCGAGTGGTTTCCATTTGTTTGGTAGATGCTCTGTATTGTTAAAAAGAATAATTCAGCTGGAATCAGTGTTATCTTCTCAATACCATGTCAACTTTTATTTTAGCTAAAACACAAACTCAAGACTTACTTATTTTTTACTGTTGTTTATAGCACTGTAGATCCCAGAGATCCCAAAAAGGCTGAGGTACTGTTGGAAAGTGTAAAGTTCTCTCCTGATGACACTATAACAGATACATCCGGCCTTCAGGAATCCCAAGCTCCTAAGACCAGACAGGAAGTCTGCAGCAAGGACGACTTACCCTTAGCGGAGGAGGATCAGGTTAGGGAACAGTTAAACCATCTGGATCTGCGCAAGTCCATGGGCTCTGATGGGATGCACCCACAAGTGCTGAGGGAGCTGGCCAATGTCATTGCAAAGCCACTCCTGACTATCGCTGAAAGGTCAAGGCGACTGAAGGAGGTTCCAGAGGACTGGAGGAAGGCAAATGTCACCCCCGTCTTCAAGAAGCGGGAAGAGGATCTGGAGAACTGTAAGTTGGTCAGCCTCACCTCGGTTCCTGGGAAGCTGATGGAACAACTAATCCTGGATACTATTTCCAGACAAACATGGAAGACAGAAAAGTGACTAGAAGTAGTCAGCATGGATTTACAAAGGGGAAATCATGCTTGACCAACGATAAAACCTTCTATGATGAGATGACTGGCTCAGTGGGCACAGGGAGAGCAGCGGATGCTGTTTACCTTGACTTCAATAAAGCTTTTGACACTGTCTCCTATAACATCCTCATAGACAGGCTGATGAGTACAGGCTAAGTAAGCAGACAGCGAGGTGGACTGAAAACCAGCTGAACTGCTGGGCTCAGAGGATTGTGATCAGCAGGACGAAGGCCACTAACTAGAAGTGTCCTTCTGGGGTGATATTAGGGCTAATTTTATTTAACATCTTCATTAACAACTTGGATGATTGGACCAAATACACCTTCAGCAAGTTCACAGACAATACAAAATGGGGAGGAGCAGCTGATACACCAGATGATTGCACTGCCATTCAGAGGGACCTCAACATGCTGCAGTCACAAAGTCCAACATAGAGAAGTGCAAAGTACTGCACCTGAGGAGAACTAACCTCAGGTACCAGTACAGGCTGGGGGCCAATCAGCTGGAAAGCAACTTTGCAGAGTAGGACCTGGGGGTCCTTATGGACAACAACTTGAACATGGGCCAGCAACATGCTCACGTGGCAAAGAAGGCCAACAGGGCTGCAATAAGCAGAGCACTGCCAGCAAGTCAAGGGAGGTGAGCCTTCCCCTCTGCTCAGCACTGGTAAAATGACACGTGGAGTAGTGCATCCAGTTCTGGGCTCC
Source organism: Struthio camelus (assembly GCF_040807025.1). Lineage (NCBI taxonomy): Eukaryota > Metazoa > Chordata > Aves > Struthioniformes > Struthionidae > Struthio > Struthio camelus. The sequence continues at coordinate 15,717,060 of NC_090949.1, forward strand.
CCAGTGCAAGAAAGATATGGATATACTGGAGTGAGTCCAGCAAAGGGCTGCAAAGATGCTTAAGGGACTGAAGCATTTCTCATTCAAGGAGAGGCTGAGAGAGCTGGGACTGTTCAGCTTGGAGAGAGCTGGGACTGTTCAGCTTGGAGAAGAGAAGGCTCAAGAGGATCTTATCAAAAGTTATAAACAGCTGATGGGAGGGTGTGACAGCACCAGACTCCTCTCAGTGGTGCCCACTGACAGGAAAAGATGTAGCAAGCAAAGACCGAAACATAGGAAATTCTGTCTGAATAGAAGAAAACTGTGAGGGTTGCCCAGAGAGGTTGTGGAGTCTCTATCCTTGGAGATATTCAAGACCTGGCTGGACATGGTCCTGCGCAACATGCTCTAGCTGATCCTGCTTGAAAAGGGGGTTGGACCAGGTGATCTCCAGAGGTCCCTTCCAACCCTAACTATTCGGTGATTTTGAAAGACCCTCTAACCTCATTTTATTTTTAGACATTGAAAACGTGAAGCCCAGGAAATTCAACAAAGTCTGTAATTTTATATTATAAAGTTTAATTTCTTTTCCTTACCAAACAATGGAATAAATCATTCAAACAAATGATTAATAAACCCCTAAAAAAACAACATAGCTCTATCAAGAATAAGGACAAACCAACCTAATTTCCTTGCGGGGCAGGGTAACATGCCTTTTAGATATGGAAAAAATGCATTAGAGGTGATGTATCTTGATTTCACAGTCAGACATTCTACAGTTTCACAATATCCTCGTAAGCAAGCTAAGACAACATGACTACTGTAAAATGAGTACATAATTGCCTGATTAACAGAATTTGAAAATTAGTTATCAGTAGTTCTCTGGCAAACTGGAAGGAAGGTTCAAGCAAGAGTTCTTAGAGGTCTGCTTTTGGCCAGTATTAGTCAATATTTTCCAGTAATGACTTGGATGAGATGACGGGAAGTATGCTTATTAAATTTGCAGAAGATGCAAAATCAGATGGATTAGCAGCACTTTGGTGGATAGCATTATAGTATAGAAGAATCTTAGAAAAGCAAGGAAGAGGTCTAAAATAAATTCAACACTGTCAAATAAGGACAAGTGCAAAGTGCTATTTTCAGTCCACTGTGAAAATACAGGATACGGGTGACAGCTGCTCTGCAAATAAAGAATATGGGGTTCCTCTCCTCCTCCAGCTGAACATTAAAATTTTCTTGCTGTGGAAAAAAAAACTGCACTGATATGCATGTTTGTACATGTCACGTACAAATAGTGGTGTTGGACACAAATACATGAAATAAATCTTACGAACTCTGGAAACTAATCACATAGGCTGTACTGTAGCTGATTCAAGAGCATCATATTCATGAAAGATGACAATTACTTGGACAAAGCCCAGAGGAGATTATCAAGTCATCTGAAATCTACAAAATATGACCTCTGATTGGAAGAATTAGGTTCTTCCAATTGTATAGAACGGTATAGAAGAGAAAATTAAGAGATCTCATGGTGATAGCTGACTGTAAAAGACTGCTGTGAAAAGAACAGGAATGAACTGTATTCCATGTTCACTCTGGGTAGAACAAGAAATAATAGGCTTAAATTGCAAAAGGAGATTTAAGTTAGGTGTTATGTAAAATATTCTCACTAAAAAGGTAATAAAGTACAAGAATAGTATGCCAAAGACACACATAGTGCCTCCATCTATGAAGGTTTTTTAACGAACAAGTCAGAAAAAAAGTCTGCAAAGAGTAATATAAGCAAGTTGATTCTGCCTCAGACTGCTTTTCACCCCTAATGTCTATTCCTCTATCGGGTGAATATATTCAATATATGTGGTCAATCCTGGTGTACTGTGAAATGCATGAATTAATAAAATAAATAGAAAAATATATCAGGCACAAAACCCTACCTTGCTAAAAACATGAATAAAAATCCCACTGACTTCTGCAGGTTCAGGACTTCATCCCATAAGATGCAATGCTGATACAACTTTATTTGCATTTTATTTCCTAAGTGGAAGTGAGTATAAAAAAAGAGGCAGAATAAGAAATAAAAATAAAATGAATAAAAAATGTCCACAGAAGAAATTAATGGTAATAGCAGTAGTCGCAGAGCTGGTTTACTTTTTTACTCAGTGGTAAATCCTGAGGGATTATGTAGTGCATAGAACAAAGGCTATTATTTTTTCCCTAAAATTAGAACCACAGCTGTTTTGAAACACATAAAAGGCAATTTATATGCTGTGTAATAGATTTCATGTTGACTGTGCTACTGTTTTCAGATACCTTTTTTTTTCCTGATACTGAAAAAAAAATGAACAGGACATTCAAGCACCATCAAGTGTTAAACAGACAATTTGTTTTTTTAAAGTCAATAACTATGCATTTTTTTTTCTTTATGGTTCACCTTATATACAATCTAAACTTATTCAGTTTTCTTAAGCGCACAAAAAGCAATATCCTGGTAAGAATATTGTTGAAAGAAGTAATTGAGTGAATCAGCTATGAATCCTAGCCCTGTGCTGACAGAGCAAATATACAGCGTTAACAGAATAATTGTCTTGACTTTGCAACAATACCAAGAGAAATATTTTACAGATAAAGGTAAAGATACAGGGTGAAAAATCCTTCTATTCTTCAGCACTGCTTGGAGAAGAGCAACAGACGCGCTCTGTGAGCTGTTAACAATTTCACCCTCAATTTTGTACGTTTACCAGCAGGCAATTTCAAATCAAGGCTGAAAGTTTGTGCTTGGACTATCAGTTCAAAACTGATGGGGTTTTTGTTACAAAAGGTATTCAATTACTTGTCTTTCTGAATTTATAAGGAGAAAAAATCTCCATTTGGGGAGCAGATTAGATGCATACTGGCAACTATAATACCATGACTTGAATATTTCTCTGTTTTTTGAAAGTGAAAAGAATTATTAGACAATAAACTGGCCAATCTTGGGGAAGGGGAGGATTCAAAAAACAACAATAAAGGATATTTAAACATGAAATTTAGCAACTTCGTATAGTATATTACACAGCTAAACAATTGAGAAGGCACTTCTTAAATAAATTAGCAACATGCTGAAACCTTGTGACTGCATAATGAACTCTGATAACTGAAGCAATAGTTCTCATCTTTAATTATTTTATAATAGTCAATTGAATTAAAATAGGTTAAACTGGTGGTTGCATTACTTTATTTCAGCTACTGCAGTTATGCACAAAGCAGATAACCCAGTAAAACCAAGGCAGAATTGAATTCTGACTCATCTTGCCTTAAAGCTCCCACAGCAATGATGTCACATTGACTGCAGAGAGAGACTCTGCTTCTGAACGGTGGGTCACATGGAGATGAGAGCCTGCCTCTGTCTACTGCATTACAGCAGCTGCGACCAACTAATTGTTTCCATTATATTTTCAAACGGATAGGGGTACCTCAGGGAGAATATGTCCGCATCTAAATCAGTTACTGTAAGAAGTGACATGGTATTGCCGATTGGCACTGTATTGGGGCTTTCTAGCCGTGACTCTGCACAGACTTTATATGCACTTAACCGATTCTCAAAGTAAAACATTTATTAGGATTAGCAGATTCCAGAGTTCAAACAATTAAGTACACATACAAGCCAGTGCAACACTGGGGTCACAGCTTGCCTCTTTGTCCAATTTATCACTCTGCTGGACTACGTTTATATTATGCTGCCCCACACCGATATTTCACTGGTGAACATGATGACTCTAGATTATGTATGAGGATTACAAAGAACATTCTCGACTGCTAAAACATAGCAAGAAAACTATGCTTGTGGATGTTATGTAAGCATAACAAATATCCCTCTTGGGTTTTAATTTAGATCTCCTGCATTTTTTGTTCATTATTGCTGAGAACTGGCCCTTATCAAAGTTTAGTTTAGCATCTGCTTCTGATTATTGGCATGACATAAGGTTTGTATAAGAACATTTTTCATACCTAACTCCACCGTCTACAATCGAACACCAGCTTTTATAATTCTCTTGTGGATTCTGTTCCCTCTGCCATCTCTCTTCACCTGTAAAATGGAAACAGAATAATTTTCATTTCCACCCTTTGGTCGGACTTCTAAATTCTTTCTGCCAGTCTGAAATGATATGGCTGTACAGAGCTTAAGTGGATGGATGTCTTCCCTTTGAGGGTATAAATACCATAAATTTAAATTTTTTTCAGGAAGCACAACCTCTGTCATTGCTTTCAGAATAACATTTATTTGTATGTTGATTACACTTACTATAATATCTTGTCAAAGACACTAGCAAAGTTTATCATTTAGAGAAGATGAAAAAGGATTTTAGTGAATATTGCTAAAACATACCCACCCATGTCCTTTTGAATATAGGCAATACAGAAAGAAAAATCTTGTATACAACAGTAGCATTTCATTAGGTCTTTTCATGTACTTTGCCTGCTTCTTTAACCAATAAATTACGGACACATGGGGCCACTCTACCAGATTTATTTGAACTTGAGATTCTTTCGAGCCAAAGATGCTTGATTTTCTGTAGTTATATATCATTCATCCAGGTATATGTCTAGATGCTGTGCATCTTCATAATGAAGTACCACTTTGTTACTCTATGTTATAAATAATTAAAGCTGCAATAATGTTATAGCAACTTGTTCCAACACACACACACTTGATAGTAACGGATATATTTTCATTGCTTTTGCATACATAGCACTACATAACCTGACAGCTTTAGCCTGCATTCAATTCAAGAATAAGAGCCAGTGCTACTACTAAGATCATAACTCTTTTTTTATTTGATGAACTGTTTAATCAAAAGATGTTTGATATGATTGTTGAGGAAAGTCATACTGAATATAACGTATGCAGTGCGTTAAACAATTGGCCAGAAAACACACTTGTTTTTCATCCTGGAATGATTATTAAGTAATTGTTTCAGACGACGGAAAGACATCGCTAACTTGTAATACAGACATTAAATAAAATCTAAATAAATCATGAATGAAACCATACCACAACTGAACTGAAGCACCTGCCAGAACGTACTGCACAGCCCAATAATTTTCAAGATGTAAAAAAGAAGAGCAGTCCTTCCAGCTGAAACCTTAATAGGAACCTAAAGGTGAAAAACTGCTGTAAGAACTTCAGAACAGAGCTGCAGAAGCAATATGGGCAAATTCCAGATTCTCAGAGCTCTGTTTGTCCTCTTAGGAAAATATTTTCCAAGTTATTACTATGCTGGCACTGTGTTCAGCTTATTTATCTCCAGGGACACAGAGTTCTCTTTAACAGGGAAATACTGCTTTTTTTAAAGATGTTGATGCTTTCCCTTTACTATAAAATGACCTTTCCAGTCAGACAGCAGAGCAGAAAGGCTGCACCAGACCTGTTTGCAGACCAGCTAGTACAAGGCAGTTGGCAGATGCCGGATCCAGGATGAGATGTCTTGAAGTTGTCAGTTGTGCCACTATTTCATACTCCCTGCCAGGAAGAATAAGAACCGGTATAAAACTACTGAGAGTGCACAATGCTATCGTCCACCTCCTTTCTATTTGAATACCTTTCAACCTGAAATAAGGAGAGTATAAGAGAGAAATACAATTTCTCTTGCAGTCTACCGAGTGTATAAGTTCATCCTTACTGCATGAATGAGGAAAGCAAAGGAGTAGATTGTTACATAAATTTTACAACAGCAGATCTCAGCCAAAAAGTTATAAAAAGAATTCATGAATAAAAACTTCTAATTCTGCATTCAATTAAGTAGACAACGCCATGTTCATAAACACACTAAAATAAATCATAGGTTTTAAAACATAGGCAGGGCCTATTGGCTATTTAGATCCCTCCCTGTGTAACAATCAATATAAGTAGTTGTTCCCACGGGCTGTCAAGAACCTGTCCACCTACTGACTGCTCGCAACTCCATTTAACATCAGCAAAATTTGACCATAATCAATACTTCTCAATGAAATGCAGCACTATGACATTTAAATTTGACGATTTAAAATCCTCTACAGTTTGCCCCCAAACTTCTTTAGTTAAGATCCTTTACATTGCAATTTCTATAGCTAATCAGATAATGATAATGAGTTTTATTTTTTAAATGTAATAAAAAGACTATAAAAGGAGATGACCTGTCACGCTTTGCCATGGTACACATCGAAGAAAAATGGATTCATTTCAAGGTATAATATTCTGTGAACTATTTTTTTCCACTATACCTTTACTGAATGCTTCCTTGGAGATACTGGTCATTCCTATTTCTCATTCAAGACATAGGCAAAGGGAGATGAGAGCAATTCGCACCTCTTAAACTTTCAACATTTTGCAGATCTGCAAGTTTTTTCCTTCTCTTGATGCACTGTACAAGTGGAGGCAATGACCTGAAACAGGATCAGCAATTTCTCCACTCACACTTTCAGTAAGTATACCATACTCTGCTGCACAACATACTGCTCTCTGGGGCATTACTGGTACAGGAAAGGACAAACCAACAGTGAACAAGAGGACCGCACTCTGGCTTTTAGTGTTTAAATTCTGGCTTCATTCAATTCAACAGCAAAATTTTCTATGGAGACCTTGCATACACCTGAGACTATATTCACTTGCGGGTAGTTAATTACCCATGAATATTGCAGGCATGGGACTGGACGAAGAGGCAGGTGCAACCTGACATGAATAAAAGCACTCTTCGTTCATAAAAATACTCATCTACCAGAAAATTAAAGAAGATGACAAAACACATTCACACAAGTTCAGCAGAAACATGTGTAAAGAACTGTGGTTTTTAATGTAACATTCAGTACCCTTCAGGATGACGCAGAGATTAGACTTAATTTTAAAGCTTAACAAGCAGAAACTCTGGTGCTGGCATAAATGGAAACTGCTTAGCATGAAAATCCTCCAAGATGTCTGCAGGTGTAACATGAAAACATGGCTTTAAATTGGGATTGCAAATATGCCATTTCCTGTCTGTTGGCTTTTGTTCCTCTCCTCCTCCATCTTGCTGGAACAGCCCTCTTCGAATCGCCTGGCAACCCCTATGCTATGCGCTATAGTTGCAGACCCATCCAAAATTAATAGAACTATAAACATAACTCTGCCAGCTCTTCTTTGCTCATAAAACTTTTACCCTTATCTCAGAGTGTCTGGAAATCTCAGCCACTCGGATAGACATACACAACTGTAGTTGTACTTTATTGCAAATAGAATATATCAAAGGGATAAGACATGTCAGTCCATGATTAGGTTAGAAAGTGATTAATGAATTCATCCACCTCCATTTGTGGGTGCCCAAGGTGAGACACCTTCAACAAATCTTGATAGACTGAGTTCGTTCAAAGACCTTTCTCACCATTTCAAATTGTACATCCAAATTCCCTAGTTTATTGATAAATCCAAGTAGTCTTAGCTTCAGGATACTGAGAAAGACAGCAAATGCAGAAATGAACTGATCATTTAGACAGCAAAGCAAAACAATGCAGGAGATAGTTTTGTCTCTTCATTGATGCTTACAAATGCACACACACACAGCATCTGAACTGTAAAACAGGAAACTTGGCCCCAGCTGTATCTATGGTGAGGATGACCACCATAATATATTCATTTTCCATTTCTTCTATACATGCCATTGACAGAACAGACTTGCAATATTTCAGTTTGACAACTTGAAGTGTAATGTTTGCGGATGACTTCCAATTTAGTTTTATAGAGCAAGAAGAGAACTTTGCAGTTACTGAGACAGATTCATTATGACCAAGCCTGAAAGATTCAAATTATTACGCTGTTTAAAAGGTTATGCCCTGAGGTCAAAGTGGATTAATGTAACCCACTAGAAAAAGCACTACAGGGACATGCTGAACAAACTTATTCTCTGATGTAAGTTAGAACAGCTTCAGAGCTACTCTCAACTCCAGCTTCTCTGCAATACCACGGAAATACCACCTGCCGAAGGCTGCTGCAATCCAGCATACTCCGAGGATGAAAAATAGAGCAGACGGCTATTCTGCTGCCTGTTTTTTGGAGAGGGATTCTTCTTAGCAGGGGGCAACCTCAGCTGCCCTATTCAGAAAATTTTTAGCCTCTCATTTTTAATACATCGAATATATTTTATTTGGTAGCCCAGTCCTGTATATGAATGTTTATGAACAACGGCGTGATGAAAGGCTGTACAGTGAATGTTTTCTTACTTTCATCTACAGAATATAGTTCATTTAAAAGATGCCGGATCACAGTGAAAATGAATCACTTCAACAAAGTTTCACCTGCAGTAACTTCTTTAAGAAAACCCTGCCTAGTGTTTGTGGCTAAGCGCAGTGGCCCAGAGTCCCTTTCAGACTCCTAAAGCAACACTGCAATAAGCCTAGGAGAAATGTTTCAGAAACACTGCTGGGTGGAAAAGTGCCTCTATGGAGATTGCCACAAACGTTTATGCTGTCAAGTTTGGACCACTGCTTTAGTGTTTCATAGTACACCAGAAATTAAGATTTCTCTTGAAAATTCTTTGCAGGACTGAAAAATCTGTGCTTCCAGTTCTTCCTGGCTCCACAAGTACATTGTGAATGACTGAGCGATGAATAGAATACAGCTTCTAGGGATTTTACATGGCTGAATCCCTGAAGCAAGGATTAGGTAGTGAAGTTATGAAGAAGGATCTAGATCTTCATCTCTCCCTATTTCTGGCAGGGCACAACATAGCCTCGAGGAAGCTGGCAGGGGTAAGCCTCAAACTGGGATGAGTTTGTGCACTATCAGACCTATCACTCAGGATTATTCTTTCTTAATTCGTGGGGGCATGTTTTATTTTATTTCAAAAATAGTCCACTAAGTTCAACAGATCAACTAGTAAAATTCAGCATTTTGTAGTACTTTCAATCATGCTCTAGAGGAAAAAATTTTTAGTTCATAAAACTGTGTGTCCTGCCAAGCCCAATTATTTCTACACACGAATGTTGATCTTTTCAAAATGCAGCCTTGGCAGTGTCAGAACAGCTCTTGCTGTAAAACATGCGGAAGTGCAGCTTGTCATACCTCAGCTGCATAATCCTGAATGAAACTGCAAAATTCCAAGCACAAAGCGGCAGGTTGAGCCCTGAAACTAGTGTACATCAGCAAACTGAAAACTGAAGCTTCAGACTTACGATTATGCATTTTGGATCAAGTTCTGATTCGTTTATTCAAATCCAGCAGTATCTTATTCCTCAAATGATCACAATGAAATGGAAGTATTTGTACTATAAGGCACAGTTCAACCCAAGTCTGCTGGATTTTTAACATGTACTCTGTGTCCCCATGTGCTTGTTACTGTGTCTGTGCTATATATTGCTGCTTGATACAGATGCAAAATATTTTTAGATAGGAATTAATGCCATTAAAATAAATATAATTTATTATACCATTAGGTTTTGGGAAGGTTGACAAGAAGCCTGACTTTGTTGAGGAAAGGCTATGCTGCAGCTGCTACTACTGGATATGACCACCTGCACGTATTTCCTCCTGGCAAATTAAATCCTTCACATTTGCCAAAGGACAAAAAATACTGCCATCATTTTGACAGTCTGCTGAACTTAATAGCACTAGATGTTGCAAAACCCTTGCTTTTTTTGAAACCACATTCAGTGGTAAAGCATGGAGTACTGCCTATCTTTACCAAAGATTTTTCAGTAGGAAGGAAGGGAACGAGCTTAGTAACGCTCCTTCTTTTCCTTCAGAACGATGGCCTGAGCTACTGGTACCCAGTGTGAAGCATCACACACCAGGCTAGTGAGGAAACTACAGTTGTCATCACTCTCTCACTTCTTTTCCCCTCACAGGATCACATTTTCTCCTATACACTGTTTTACTTTAATTTCTCCACATTTCTTTTTCCTGATGATCATCTCCTGATATTTTTAACTCTCTTATACAACAACAGTGAAAAGAAGTGTAGTAGCCTTGGGGAAGATAACGCACTGTGGCAATCAGAGAAAGCAGGATGCTTAACCACTACATAACTTACTCCTTTTCATCCACATTGCTCTGTTACTTCGTGTATGTGTAGCTTCCCATGATGCAAAATAATGGAGAGAGAGCATGCACATAACTCCTTTTCATGGGTCATACTTACATGATTTCTCTCTGAAATAATAAATTAGAAATGCTTTTGTGAAGGTCACCTTATTAATGCAGTAACACAGAATATGACAGAACCAGCTGCCACCCCTTATTGATGTAGGGCAGAAACAGAGCTAATGAAATTCTCAGTTCTTCTTGGATGGAGAACTTGCCCAGCTAAAAGTCGTATTTCTGTGCACAGCATATTTGGGCCGATAGCACAGACTCATGCCCCACCATGTATCAGTGCAAGCCTCTACGGACTGCGTTTGTGGAAAAGAGCAGGAACCACAAGTGAACCTTCAAAAGGGTTTCTTTAACTGGCCAGGAGAATAGTGATGAGAATTACTCTGTGTAGTCACTTTTATGTTTCCTTTGATAATCATTAAGAAGTATCCAGGCAAGTACAGATTTACTTCTGAAAATTTGGCCCAAACTGTGGGTAAGCAGAACCTAAAAATCTAAACTCTCTTAAAAATCTAAACTTAAATATTACGCTGGAAAATTCCAAAAACCAAAAGCTTTTTAAAAGATACCTTTCCTCTCAGGTACCAGCACTGAAAACTATTCCTCTGAATCATTTTTAAAACATACTTCTTAGTTGATTAGAATCATTTTGCAAAAATTAGTTCCATTTTGTCTGAAAGCTTAAAAAAAATAATAGCTTAAGTGACTTTGCAAAAAGCACTAAGTCAGGTAACTGACTCTTATCTAGGACTTTGCTAGAATTAAACAGCCATTTTAAAAAATAAATATATATAAAACAAATACATTTTAAAAATCCAGACCCATTAAGTAAAAGATTCAGTGGAATTTTTTGCTTTTAGGTAGTTCAACTAGCAGTGTACACACTATACGTTAATAAGGATTATATCAGAGAAGATAATTTTATGAATACTATATTTGGCAGTCTTATCAATGACATCTTGAGGGATTTAATTTAAGGAGCTGTTATGAAAAATATTATATTAATGCATTGCTGAGATTCAAATTTGAATCCACAAAACTCAGAGAACTTACTAACTAAAGTCAGTAACTGCAATTATACCACCTACAAATACGCATTATTGCCTTTCCTTACAAGACAGCAGAACAGATAGTAATTATTGTCCCCGTATAGTTTTACACACTGCCAAACCACGTCTTTATCTCTAGCCTACTGTGTGCCACTATACGCTGCACTATACTAAATCTATGAGTTATGTTCTATCTTGAAATCCAGTGACCCTGAGTCTGATCCCACTAATATTAGTATAAATCAAGACTGAGATAGTGAAATCACTAAAGTTTAAATCTCACTGCAACACATAAATAACAGATAATGCTTGTCACCTACGGCTTTTGTAGAAATAAGCTGTTGCTCCCCGATGATGGTCAAAATGTTTCGGGGTTTTTTTGTTTAAATGCTTACTATATAAAAATTTCTGTTCTGGAATTGCTAAATACCGCAGAACCAAATAAAGCAAGGAAAAAAGTACATTTCTTCTTCTTTTAGAAGTCCGTTTGCGAAGAAAACAATATTTTGGCACGTTCTGAAATAAATTGGGGGGGTTAGAGCTTTGAAGATATGCAAAGGTATATAACTCCCATTGCCATAAATGAACATCGGAAATATGAATGTCTTTGATAAGCTGTGTTTACTGACTGTCTTTGAGCATGATCACAGGTGCTTTATATACTGTGTTTTGAGCTGTCGAGAGACTAAATCGGGAGAAGAAATGCTTTGCACCAAAACTGAACTCTTTTTTCCAATTTTTTTCAGATGTTTATGAGGAAAAAGACCAAGTATTTTGGACAATAGCAAGCCAGTAGAACTTTGACTAGTACACCTAGACATCCTAAACTTTGGCTAAAGGGAATTTATAAGTCTGCAGTTTCTAGAGTGCGTGAAATAAATGATGTCCACGCTGTTGTCAGAGAGGTAGAGAGTATCTATTTATAGAGGATACTTACATTGCAAATCTATGCTAGGAGCAATGTCTTTGATGACATATTTTAAAATAAAATGAACAATAACCAGGGCATAATAATGAACATGGTGGAAAGAGGAGATTATTGGATGAAGGTTGTTCTATTCCCAAAAGCAAGAAAGCAGAATTAAATTCAAGTTCTTTTCCTGTTTCCTCCTGCAAACCTCAAAGTAAAGCTGCAACTAACCTATACTGCAGTTTGCATACCTGTAAAGGAAAAAATTACACCAAACTACCTAACTGGGTATTGTGTGAGTAAGTAAATTCACCAGTGGCTATAGCTTTCATGAGAGCTGCAGAGAGATAAGCATATGGGCCAACATTACTCTCAGGTGTACTGCATTACAGTTCAGACAACTGTGCTTTACTGTAGTAAGACGTTCAGATAATATAGTCAGAGTACCAGTCTTTACTTCTAGAGGTCTTTTCCAAACCTGGACTAAGCTCCAAGAATCCCAAAACAAAGCAGGTGAAACTTGCATACGTTTTTCATACTACTCTTTAACAAATAGAATCTGTACTTAAGGTCTGATTTGTACCCTTTAATCTCTACTTTTTAGGAAAAGACTGAAAAAATCTCAGGCTATCACTAAGTCATACGAAATAGTCTGATGTCTTATGTTTTCCAAGCACAGAAGCATCCATCTTCCCTCTCTCACTTCCCTCCTTTGTGCATAAGCCAAATACTGGCACACAGGCTGCCCAAAGGGAATATATACATCAGCTCCAGAAAGCTGTTAACATACGGCTGAGCGTGTCCCGACCGTGCCATTATTATGACAGCTTGCTCAAAAACAGAACAGACAAGCAGGAGGGGAAAAAAGTTCACAGCTCTTGCCTCTACCATATATGTCTAGTGAAGTCTTAGCATTCATTCCTAAATATTAAGCTACTGTGATCTAGAACGCCAAAAAAAGTGATCTAGACTTACCAAATGCAACTAAGCAATCCAGCAATTGAGTTTGCTGTTACTGATTTTGACCACTGGCAATTAGCATTAATCTTCCCACACAGGCATCTCAGAGACTAATCTCAGTGGAAGTACATGTCACAGCCGTGCTGTGTTACACAGGAATCTCTCAGCACTGACACACTTCTCTTTCACAGCACATCTCTTCTTCCTCTGCAAACTGTGGGATCATTTAGACACAGAACCAGTGAAGATTTCCTGTATTCAAAGAAACAGGCAAGCTCCAGCCAGAGTCCATTCACTATCTATTGCTCAAAGGGGCCAATCTGGATTAAATACAATTAATAAACTTTGTCACATCTTTCACATATGTTATTCATATGTTAATTCTTCCCCTTCGTTATAATCTGACCTCATAGAGTTAGCCTGGAAATATTTAGAAACACATGAATTTCATAAATATTTTAAATAAAATATTAATGAATGATTGTTTCCATTAGCTTTTCAAGTCTCTCCCCGGAGTGCCCACTGCAGCCTTGAAACATCCCAGAACTGCTGCTCTCACGTTGCCAGTTCCCATCACAACTACTCTCTGCTTCTTCGCCTTCGCAACACTACCGTAATCTCATTAGCTCCCAGTACTCCCTGCCCTCTCGCTCTCTCTCTGTTTAATAGGCCCCAAAGAGATGTTTGTTTTTACTTTCCTTTCTGCCTCTTGAATAATTAAATAACAGCAGTATAACTGAAGAACCCAAGTCTTCCATTCTGTGGCTCAGTTAACCTAAAAAAGGTAAAAGCACAATGTGTTTCTCCTGTCAGCACCCAAATTTATCTTCTACCTTTTGGTACTAAGAACCATGTTTTAAAATTGGACTGATACAGACATTTGACCTGTTTGGGTCAATGTGTCATCTCCCTACCACTTTAAGCTGATTGGTCAGGACCTTTTACAAAAGTATATTTATTTCAGTGCAAAGATTTCTCAGATTTGGGGTGGAGCACGCAGTCAGAAAAGCAGAGCCCGAGTTAAAGACAGGGCAGCCACGAAGCCCCTCGTGCTATACTAGTGCACCCCAGGGAGGTGTGAGAGAAGGTCGATTCCCTTCTCCGCAGGGTATCAGGCCAGCGGCAGGGAGCTGGGTGCCCCTTTGCAGGCCCTACCCTTCACGCTAGGCATTAGTTTGTGGTCAGCAACTTTCTCTCTTTCATGTCCCTGGCACAAATGTTTTTTTACTTTTCTTTCCAATATAAAATGAAAGACGGTTGCAAAATTTCAATATATTTAACTTAATGAGATTCTTACAGTCAGCTCACTTGTAAATCAGATTGAGACCAAAAAGAGGTTTCAGATATTGCAAAAAGGTTGGGTTTAAAACATAATACTACAGTGTTAGGGTTTTTTCTTTTGTTTTTAAATCTAGCAGTAATACAAAGATGGGGCAGAAAAAACAATGCAGACAGATGCCAAAAGGTATCTGTAAATGAAGAGAACAGAGTGGTGATATGTGCTTTTTTCTTTTCCTTTTTAAAATCTTGTCGATCGCTAACACAATGCTGCAGCATTCATGCGTTCCCTGGGGCGGGGGGGAACCCTACTCCTGCAATAAACCGGGAAAAGGTCTCGTTGATGTGATAGATGAACTGCAGTAACAGGCTTAGCCAAATACCTACAGATGTTCTTCACAGACTGACTTCAGCTTCTGGATAAAGACCATTGTTTTATGCTTGAGCAACATGCTTGGGTTATATTTGTAGCAGGTAACCAGTTTTTTCACTTTTTTTTCCTTTTTTTAAACAATCATCAAATTTGAGAGGTTAAATTTGAGGACATTCAATCCATCAATTCAATCAATCCATACTTACTAAGTAATATAGGTTTTTAAAAGTATGTTTTTCTTGCTTCTCTTCAGGAAACACTATCTTCTTTCCTGCCAAAGAAAAGGGAAGTGATTGCACAGAAAACCAAAGTGAAGCAACGAAATGATTCATCCAGAGCCACAGCTGTGCAGTCTTTGTCATAACCCAGCTGCTAACACCTAATATCAGAAATTAAATCTCCTACCTTTGGCTTCAAAAAATTAGTTATACACCCACCGAGCATTGTTAACAGCCCAGATACTTTGTCAACAACAAAAGTTCTCTCTTCCTCTCTATGTATGTACGTGTATGTATATATGTATACGTATATATAATATGTGTATGTGTGTACATATAAAAAACCATATGTTTGAACATCCACATATGCATGTGTATGTGTGAATACAGATATATGCATGCGTGTGTATACACACTCATGCGTACACGCGTACCCACTAGTCAGTAAGGGGCGAAGGTCTTGGCTTGCAGTCAGAAGGCAGGCGGAGAGCGCGAGCACGAAGGCAGGACGCAGGGAGGGAACGCACAGGCAGAACGCTGCCATGAATTTCTAAGCAGCGCTGCTATGATAGAACTTTATATTCTGAGTCCGCTCATTTCAACGTCCGTATTATTATAGGAGTAGGATAGCTCATATTTTTCAATCACAACTTCAAATTTACACCAAAGAAAGCTTTTTTTCAAAAAAATCACATTTTCAAATAATGCAGACAAACATACTTCTCTAGAGTTTTTAATCAGTATTTCATTAAAGATGAGAACATTCACTAAACAAGCTAATTATTTCTAAGCTGTTCTTAGCATGGTATACATTTGTTGAAACAAAATACTGCAATTCAGCAACAAAGTTATTGTGCTACAGAACATAACAGAATATAATAACCAAAACAACTTCATAAACCCGACTGCCCTGCAGGACAGAGCGAATATTTTCCAAGATGGAAGATGATCTGTTGGCATCCTCTCAATCCCACAGATGCCAAAATTCACAAAATTCATGTGGAGATCCTTCTAACTACAGTTGCTTTCACAGGACACAATATGTTACGCCCTGTAAACTGCTAAACTGCGTCTGTTATTCCCACTCATTTTCTTACAGCCTGCACAGGAAAGGAAGGAAAGGAAGGAAAGGAAGGAAAGGAAGGAAAGGAAGGAAAGGAAGGAAAGGAAGGAAAGGAAAATTCCAGCATCATGGCTGCTACTTCTTACTTTGCAAAATCTGCCACGTGGGAAGTGATCACAAAACCGCTGAGTGGAGCAAAACCATATGTAATAATCCAACAGTTCTTAAGATCATTCAGGCTTTTCTTTTTTGAAAGAATCTTTTCAAAAACCTTTTGGAAGGTAAGATAATTGCTCTGACATGTCATTAGCATGTACCTATTTCTTGCTGAGTCTGAAAATCTTTTAAATAATATTTCCTTGATACCCATTAGTCACTAACTAAAAGAAGATAAGCTGAAAGGCTTGTAACAGATTGCTATTTTGTAGAAGAAATGTGATGGAAAAGGCCCACAACATAAAGGCTTAGAGGAAGAGGGGCGGCACAACAGACTCTTCTGTGGGTTCTCCCTCTCCACACCCCCCCTTTTTTTGCAGTATGAATGACAGAAACTAGTTGGTTAGAACATGTTTCAGTACAGTTGGTTCACTTTTTAACTCAGGTTGAGACATTTCTAAATGAAAGACTGTACACAACTAAAATAATATACTAATTGCCCTTTGCTTGACCCTTTAATTACCTTGAACTTCTCCAAACGCAGCTGTCATTGCAGCAGAAACCAAGCTGTAACGCAGAGGAAGGGCTCTTCCCGCCAGCGCAGAAGGGGTAGTGTGCAATGTTAATATTAGATTGGGGCGGTGGGGAGGGTGCACAGTTTTGCGCTCAAGCTATGCTTTCAGGAAGCCAGTATTAAAAAAAATAGAGAAATTATGCCTACATTTGTTTCGCCTTCCTTTGGAGATTAGAAACACCCCGAGGCACCTCATCTTTGCAGAGTGGCTGCTGTCAAGAAGCAATGAAGTGCACATGGAAGCCAACTGAACTTAGCAACTTGTTTACTCAGGAAGACAACAGCTGGAGAAGGATGGAGTATTTCAATAATTAGCCCGCCGCATTAGATACAGGACAAACTGGTATATGATCTAACATTATAATAGGAGATTGCCACTTTAAGAGTATAGAAAACTAGTAAAATTATCTTCCTTTAGGATCAAGGAGTGTCCTTTACTCGATCTGAGGATGCTGGAAACTATGAGCAGTCCAAAACATCGCTCCCTGTTTGTCTTTTCAAAGCCTCAGGCAGTTCTTTTCTCCTAGTAGAAACTATGTTTCTCAACATTAATATCCTGAAATCATTCTGCTATGTCCAATAATCCCTCTCTTCTCCAAAAGGAAAGCTTAATAAACCAGAAATGTTTTATTGATTATATATTGCGTATCTGGAGAAATTAAAATTTGTGTCATCGAGCATGCATTGTTTTGGTACCTTCTTCTGAAACATCTCATGGGAATTCTTAAGTTTGGATAAAACTTTAATAATGTGTAACAAGTAATTTAGCCCAAAGAGAATATTTATGAACTCCAATGTGTTGCACAGCCCAATTATCCACTACCTGCCGTTGCATGCAAGGGACAGGAAAATGTACGTTCTTCATTAAAATGTCGCATACAAAAGGCTTAATCCAAAACCTGCTGAAGTTAATAGAAAGTTTCCTGCTGCTATCGCTGGCTTTCAAATCACAGCCCATCATACAGAACATCAACTGGGACTCTTTACGGCCAGCTGAAGTGGGTTTCTAATGGTCAGTGAGTTCAGTTGAAATTGGTTCTGAAAGGCACTGTATTTTAGACATTTGGCTAAAACAACATATATTTTATTGCTATGCAATTAGAAAAAAAGTCAGAACTAGAGATTCAAAGATCTGAAAAGCTCACAGAGTAGATTATAGGAGAGACATCAAAACAAGTGTTCTGAAGAAAATAAATGTTTCTTAGCCTACATAATAGTATGTTCCGTATTGGTTTATCAGAGGAACAGTGACTCATTGTTACTGGAAAAATGAGAGAATGAAGGACCAGGTCCTAGCTGGAAGCCTTCCCTTAGTCCTCAAGTTGAGGTCACTTAGTTTCTGTTGGCCTCCCACTTTTGCTTGGGTATGCAAGAGATATGGACCTAATAACACACTGCACTGCACTAGGGCAAAGTTACTGCCATGAAAGTCGGGTCTTAAATCAGCGTTTCCTCAGCTGTATTCTGTGTATGTCAGTTAGTTACTCAGTCTTCCCATTATCCCAGGTGTTCCCCAGTTCCAAAAGAACCACAAGACGCTGCTGTAATCAGCCAAGGGGCAGTGAGGGAAGGCAGCAAAAAATAGCCAATTCCAAGCCTGGGAGCTTGCCCAGCAAGCCTCCTACCACTTTGTTGGACTAACAGACACAAGCCCATTCTATTTTAGCACATAATTATAGTGTTCCTTGCTATTACTGTTGTTGCATCCTCAGAATTGAAGCCTGTTCCAACACTTCCATTTTTCTACCTGAAGATCCAGTCCTGCAGGTCTGACAAACACTGCAGAAACCTGTCTCTTTCCCCACAGATCTGCCTACCTGGTCAAAATTTGCTGTTTTAATCTATCCCACCATCAGTAGGAATGATTATACCATTGGGTCCCCGTAAATCCAAGTCAGCACCAATGGCAAAATTCCCAATGATATAAGTGCAGCAAATGACGGTCACTTCTTCAGTACAAATTCCCTCAGATATTCTATTATTAAAAGTTATTAAGTACTTATTCTAGTGAAAACACTAATCATATTATTGAAGACAAAGTGTTTGTGCATCTGGAAAAATGGAGATACGACTTACAGCTGGGTTATCAGTTTTCTTCATGCAGCAATAGCCAGGAACACAGTGTGGATGCGAAATCAACTTACTTGATTTCAGCCACTTTGAAATACGGCAGCTGGTCAAACAAAGCTCTCCAGGCTTTCCCTGGGACCCTTGAACAGAGGTACTTATCTACAAAAGGCAGCTTATCCCAACAGTTTCAATCTCTTATTTTTATTTAGGATGAAATTTAGGTGCTCTAAAAGAGCATCTCTCGGCATTGACTATGGGAAGAGCCTGGACAGCCTTGGCTAGACACCCGTCCTTCAGGTGATTGCAGGTAAATGAAGTGAACATGGCACTGTAAGACAAACTGCCAGGAGAAGCAAAAAGTCTGCTAGGACCTTATGTACATCCTATTTGCTAGTCTACCCAGCAGTCAGTGCTATTTTTCCTCATTTTTGTTTTTATTCTGGCTAGATTAAAAGCTAGCTCTGGTTTGGTTACCTACACGTGGCAATTACGCTCTCATTTTGCTGTAGAGTCATGTCCCTAGTCTAATTAAAACGTGGTATAACATGGAAGAAGCCGTAGTTAATAGTCAGTTGCTAAACCGCTCTCTCTCCAACTCTGATTGTTCGGTCTGTCACACAGCACATAGTCCACAAAGCTTTATGTGGCATTTATGATTAAACAAGTTTTTTTTTTCTCCCCCCAAAGCTGCCTCTGGCTTAAATGCTTCATGAGACAATGAGCTTATTTTCTCCATATTTTCATTAAAAATCTTACTTAATATGTCTTACAGAAAGCAGTTCAGCCTTCTGCTGACAAGCCAGTGCTGTACTTAACACAAACTCCTGCATCTTTTTATCTGAAGTCAGTAAAAGGCTGACAACCTAACCTGAAGTTTACATCAAAATATTTCACAGAAAGCCTGGAACTCTCACTGTGTCCATATTTCTTTTGTGAGTATTTTCTGCAAGTAGATAGGAAAAAAGGGTAGGAAGGATATTGAAAACTAATTATAAATTACTACTATAACATATTTCTGGAGAGCTCATTTTGAATGTGCCATGAAAGAATTTGTACCAGAATCCTGCTTCTATGAAACAAGCTACGGTTCCCTAAATGTTATTGGCATTGAATATATATCTGCTCAAAATTAGTTAGGAATCTGGAGACACCAAATCCTCCATTCTCTACCAATCCAGAACTATTTAGAAAATAATAAGAAATGTAAATAGACTAACCCGTTCATGGACAACTCATAAGCTGAAAAGAGAACAAATATACAAAATACATTGCATTCATTACAAAATACCAGCTTCTTTATCTGTTATCAAACCATTTGTGATCTCAAAATTACATGCATTTTTGCGAACAGCAATCCAAGAGTAACTTCTTGTGCCTAAAAAAAAAGTGACACCAAAATGTTTCTATTAAACAAAACAGAAAACATAGAAGGTGAACTAAGCTTAGCAAGACATCTAAGTTTCAAAATTTCTAGAATTTACTCTTTAACATATTCAGAGTTTCATTCTGCTGACTTGTGTAAATACCCATTTTTCACCTCAGTAAGACCAATTAAGCCATATTTTCATGCATACAAAAATACAGAACCAACTTCAAAGCAAAACAATTGCTTTGTAGACCAACTTTTTTCACGCTTAGGTAATTGATTATAATCCTCAGATTTCCAGAAAACTAAATTAAAACATTCACTCTTGATAAATGAATAGTGGAATGTGAAATCTGTGGAATATAAAGCAAACTGAGGTTTTAAACTGTCAGTTCTGTGTCAATTATCACTGGCTGAATTATTCGTTGTGAATAATATTCTCACGGATTTAGCCCTTTCTCTTCTTATCACAAGTTCTCCATGAATTGACTATAATTTATTCAAACATTCATTATCTGCAAGTATTTGCTAAATATTTTATGTCAACAAATTTCAGTCCCGGGGATGCTTGCAAAATCTTCGCCTCAGTATCACGCTTCTTTGTTATTTCTGGAATGATCTGACCAACTTAATTATATAACAGTGTTTCTGGCACTCTGCTCGGATGACTGAAATATTTTAAACAGAAGAACCCCAAATGACGAACCCTGAATAGCAAATAATGCCAGCACAGATTTTTGGACCTAATATATGTTTACATATATATATATCTATGTGTACGTGTGTCTATGGTGTGTGCATATATAAATATATATTTCAAGGTATAGGTAGAGAAGTGGAGCACTAGTATATTTAAAATTAATCACTGCCTCGGCTGAGAGTCATTTTCGTATTTCTATGTCTGTCAGCTTCTTTACCTCTGACCTGCTGATGGGCTTGGTGCTGTATTTCCAAAGGTGCTTACACGAATGAAGATGAAAACAAGGGCCAGAATGGATTTTCAGATGCATCTCAGTAGATAACTCTCTTGGTATAAAAATGTTTTTGAAAAACCCATTAGGATGCTTTTTATATCCCTAGGCACCTAACCAACCTTAAAAATATGATCTTTCTGTGTGTCCTGTACCTGATTGCTTTTATTCTTCTTCTCTGATGATTAAAAATAGCTCTATTAAGCAAGAAGTGCTTATCAGGAGATTTCGGGGGTCCTATAAGGACAATGCAGCATTTTGAGTTCAGTGTAATATATGACCCAGTATGCTGCAAAACAGAAAGTCTCCTTTGGAGGTAAAAGCTCAGTTAACTTTTGCATAGAAAGCATAAACAGTGGGTCTAGATCCACTATAAACTAACTCAGTGCTGATGAAGGAGAAGAGAATGAAATTCTCACGCTACTCAATACGGTGACTCAATTCATTGCCTTCAGTTGGACTGGGATTTGAGCAGCCATCATCACAGACAGAAGGCATACTTATCCTACTGTCTTAAAATCAAACGCTCTAAAAAAAGTTGAAGGGAAAAATTGGAAGAATCTAACTATATGTACTTTGGAATATTCAGTAATTTATACCATTTTTGGCAAACTTAATCTTTATTTGCTTGATGAAAATAATATTTACTGGAACTGCAATATGGATCAGCTGAATAGGTAATGATAATGCTCTTTTTTCCCCAATACATTGTTAAACGTAAGCTGAATTCTGCATGGAAAAAGCATATATAGTGGATATTTCTCCAATTATATGACAGCTGGACCAATAGATGTACTTTAACAAAGGAGGCATACATGCAGACTTCATATGTATACACACTATACCTGCGATATTAACTATGTGTACGATATGTGATGTGTAGCACATCAATACCAAATATTTTAGAATAAAATCCTAAGCAAAAGGGATTAAGTTGGAAAAATAAAATTTTCAACAACATCACAACAAATTAAGTTTTAAAAATCTATTTTGGCTTTTCCTGTGAACAGGTTCAATATTAATAAAACTGCATTTTCTGAAGAATACTGTAAAACTTGACTCAGGACTCTGCATAATCTGAGCTAGCAAGGGAAGTAAAATTTAGAATTATATAACCTCTGTGGAAATGCCCCACTACTTTCTGTCAGACACTAAGTCTAAGGAAGAGCAGTCCCAACATCTACTTGGCCACAGTGGCAAATGGAGAAGATAGAGATTTAATAAGAAGAATGGAAAATGAACATCCAGAACTGAATTCCAGGAGTATCTGCAATCCAAATACGGTGCTGCTCACATTGCACTCAGAAGGTATATTGATGAGGCACTCTATGAATAATAGTTCAGAGATAAAAGAAGTAGGACATGAGAGAGACCGAATTCAAGAATTAGAGGTGATTAAGACATTGCATTGCTTGAAAGATTAATATAGCATGGGGTTAATGTAACTGCTAATGACACTGACTTTCCAGAAGAAACCAAAGTAACAGATTAAGTTATTATTCTAGTTACAGAATCCAAATAATTTTAAATAAATATGTATTACAAACCATAAGACACAGGGGCACTTATGATTATTAAAAGGATTGCTGTGTAACAGAGCCACAAGTGATCTGACAGAGCAACCTGAGACAGCCACAGTGCCGTAAAAGACACTAGTTGGATTTAATAGCCCGGGGGGTGGGGGGGGTCCCTACTTTTTCTACTACCTTACTAAGCTGAGGTAAGAAACCTGCATAATGGAAAACTAAAATCTGTCTACGTATGAATCACTCATAGCACAAGAACAGAAACAAAAATGAACCATCAAAAAATAGAGAGTGAAATTAAGACTGTGGGAAAGGCAGGAGAAGAAAATAGGAGAAAATAAACTTGAGACCTGTAGGAAGTTGCACTGAAAGGGTCAAAGCCTCAAACAGCTCCTGGGAAGAAAAAAATGAAAGCTCTACTGTGTGATGAAAAATCGTAACAAAGACTAAATTTTACATCAGAAAAAACACACAGCATACAGTAAGGGAGCTGATAGGAGTAATCAGTGTAAATCCAAACAGGTACGCAAGAAATTATAATGAACACGACATTCCTCCTTTTTCCAGAAAAGGCTGAACTACCCATTTCATTGCTGTTGAACACCATACTGCTTCCAGACAAATGGGGCTGATTGATTCCTTTGGTTTATACTGAAACTTCACTGCAGTTGGAGTTATACAAATTGCACGCTAGTTTGAATGATAAACTGGTGCATATGGGTTGACACAAGTTGGCAGCATGACTTATATTCTGTGTCCATGATGTTGTATGTTTGCCTCAACACAGTTTAATCACAGGATCTTGTAAATAGGGAGAAAAAAAGGAATTAAAGGAAAAAACCACTGTGTAGGTTTTAATAATATCCTCATTTATTCTTTCATGGCTATTTATTACTGAACACTGTAAATATGGAAAAAACAGGAATCATAATGAAAAATCATACAAAACTATTGTGGAGAAGTAAAGACGTTGCTAAAGACAACGCAGTGGATTTTCTTTACTGTTCTTTTTCTTCATGCTTACAAGGTCCTGTGATAAATGGCAGTGAAAAAAGGAGGACATCGTTAAATTCACACAGACAGAAAAAGCATCCAGCAACACTTGTTGTATGGGCTTAAATATTAACCACTTTTGTTTCCAATATAGTGCAACAGTCATACCTCAGCCATTTCACTCCTGAGCATAAATATACATAATCGTTACGTTGTCAAAGCTGTGTTAAGTTCTCATCTAACAATTATTTCTTTTAGGCTACTAGAGAGATTGTATTTCTGATACCTTTCTTATGTGGTTCACGGTGAACTGACTTCACTTATTGGATAAAGAGAATTATCCTTTCATACTTTGCAAGCATGCCTGACTTAATGTATCACACACCCAGACCCCTATTCTTACCATAGCCTCCTGTAGCCAGCCACCTATCTACACAAGCGCTCTTTCCCAACAATGGCAAAAGGTTATCATATTCCCTCCTTTCAGCACAGGGCACTGCACTCATCACACAAATCCATACCATCACGGGACAGTACCAGGATAAACACCGTCCTCTAGTGCTCATTTTATTATTCTCTCAGATAGCTTGATTATTTTTGCCTAGATTGATTGAATAATGGAAATATTTATCTGTAAATAAATTAGCTGATTTCAAAAGAAAATAATTGCAATGAATACTATTTGCAAAATATTATTTCATCTACAGTACTAACTGGTTAAAACTTTTGGTCCCATTCCAAATTTTCTTGTAGATTTTCTACTATCATGACTGTAAAGGAGTTCTTCATACTTTTACATTAGGATTGCTGCTTAATGAAAAGTATCAACGTTTTTACAAAGAAATTTTCTTGGAGTGAAGAGTAGGGAGTTCACCTAGATCACTCCAGTGATTCACTCTCTTTACAGCGTCAGAAGGGAGGTGTTAATGACTAGCCTTCTTTAGATGACTGATTTTATGTGCGGTAAGTTAGGTGGTATAATCCCACCCTAAAACCTGCATGTATTTCAAGCAGTAACTTCCAGTTGTCGCCATCAAATAATGTTTTGCTTCAACACATGCTATTACAGTTTCTTATTAAATGGCTTAAAATAATTATCTGTTTTTCCAGGCATTCATTTTTGTCCCAAGTGACCTTCATTGGGTTCAATAACAGTTCTACTATCAACTTAAACGGGAGCAGAGTTCAGCGGGACTCCGGCACAGTTATTTTCTTTGTTTAATGCTTCTTTCCATTTCTATCTCTAATGTATGTTATAATCTTCCTTTTCAGATAAGGAAAACATACGGCTTAATTCCCCCCTTGAAATATACCCAGTACTATTCCATTAAGCTCAGTAGAGTTGCACAAATATGGCTAAAGAATGAATTCGGCCTCATACGTTTTCAACAAGCAATCCATTGAGATAAAATCTCTAGAATTCATACACTTTTATGAATTCTAGAATTCACTAGTGAATTCACTTCTCTAGAATTTCATTACACTTTCATTTGTTAATCCTTCTACTTCAAAGGAGTGCCACCACATAAAACAGATGTAAAGAAGCTGAGATTAAAGCTTGTCACCCATCCCGACCGCAGACTCTTTAACTTTGATCAGTAACACTTTCTCTTTACAAACTTTATCAGTTGCTTAAGATAATGAAGTGTGATATCCCGTTAAATGTATCTCCTGACAACAATTAATTCCATGGAACAAGCCCGCCTTTGATTGATTATACTATCATTATGGGATCATTTAAAGAATTTGGAGAAAATGGAAACTAAATCTTTGTAAGTTTAAATGCAACGAAGTTAACAAGAATAAATATATATAAGCAATACTCCTGCTGCCACTTTACTCTCAGTCAACAAGCCACTCCAGGGGTGGCCTTGCAAAAAAAACTCACTGGCCTCTTGGAAAGACTCTGCTCCCGTGAAGTTCACCTCAGGGAGTTATCTATGGTTTTATACTTCCTGCACTGAGCAATAGTTATGTAGATTGAACCATCAGGTGTTAGTGTGGTCTGCATTTAAACCTCTTCAGGTAGCTAATTACTGCATTTGGAGATCTATGCAAGGAATCACTTACCACACCATGAATGATTAGCTGAAACTTCAATTTAATGCCCATATATTGGAAGCTAAATTTATTCTTAGCAAAAATTCAGGGCCCATACACTTCTATGCTATCAAATCACAGACGTGTCAGTCTTATGAATATCTACACCTTTTTAAGCCTCTTTGTTTCTTTATTATTAGACAAGTTAAATATGTTGCAGAAAGTATTTCCATCAAGGTTTCTGCTTGTTGCATTAAAATTTCATTTTTCACTCCTTTGCTCTCATAATTTATGAGATGTACTAAAGAGAAATATGCAGATGACTTTTCTGTCCCAGGTAAAACTATACTGTCTTTTCATCTTCATTAACATCTCTAACCTAAGCATTGAACTCTCTACAACTCTAAACCCTCACAGATTCTACAATCTCTCTTCTGAGGTGGGATAGACACCTGCATACAGTATTAAATATGACAGAGTACCACTGATTTACATAATAGCCCTGTATTTTCTGGGTTAATCTGTAATTTTTTTTATTAATAAAGCATAACTTCTCATCTGTGGCTGTGACTGCCAATAAGCAGTGAGCAGATACACTCACTGAACTGCCTAAAATAATGCCAGTGTATTTTTCCTAAGTGGTTATAGATAATTGAATTAAGCTTTTAATCAATAATTCATCAAGCATACAATCTCAACATACACAGAAAGACAGAGGATTCACATATATTTAACATGAACATTATGGCTGAGGTTTTCCAAAAGCATTCATGTTTGCTTTCCAATCCCATGAAAGCTGATAGCAAAACTTCTCTTGACTTCAACAGCAGCTAGGTTTGAAAAATTCCCTGAAAAAATTGCACAGTAAAACAATCTTTCTAACGAGATTTCTTTAACTAGACCAAACTTCAGGTTTGCATCAATCCTCACACAGAATTGCAGACGTTACTGCTCTAAAACAACTCCTTTAATTAAAGACTGCATACAGATCTGAAGAACTGTAATGAATAACCAATGATTCTGGTTTTATTTTACCCTAACAGCAGAGCCAAGGGCACCAAAGGCAGAGAAATAGTTGTGCAGTTGGTACAGGTGTTGCTGACCAGATGCATATTACTGCCATTACTCAGCTGCCTTCCCCCTTGCTGGGGCAAACTTAGAGCAATGAAGGCTTGTATTGATAAGGCCCTGCTACAACAATTATTCTCATCCTATCAGAGAACAAGAAACATCTAACATGACTAATCACCCTTGGAAAAATTAGCCCATGCAGTGGCATTCTGGATACTAGAACAACCACTTATTTCTTCACAGTGTGAAGGCCAAGACCCATACAGTTACTGTGGAACAAAAAAAAAAAAAAAAATCAACCTCAGAGAGAACAGGAAATATTTTTCAAATATAAAGCTGCGTCCATTAAACTGTTTGAGCAACAGCCTCCTCCCATTCTGTCACCTACAACAGAAACCTGGTTTCAAGGTCACTGAGCATGAGCAGCACCTTCCCACAAACACGCGCCAAACTCATCTGACATATGCACTATGTCCCAGATGCCTCAGATTATCTGCATATGAAAAAAACAGCTCTGCAGGCTTTGCACAGTGAGTCCAGTGCATCCAGTACATGCCATATTTGCTGCATGTGAGCAGACCAGTAAGCAGCAAATACCATCGAGTGGTGGTACGACCATATTCAGCAAGTGCAAAGCATGTTGAACTTGTCCACGCGCAGAAACAGCTCAGGCACAGTACGTCCCTGGCTTCCTCCTACTTTCTTCAGTGGAAATAAATTTATTATTCTTGTGAATCATTCAACCATCCTTGCATTACAGTCTTGTACAAGAAGCAAAAGATAAGTAAATGACTATAAAATGGTGAATCCACCACATTTTTATAAAATGTGCCTGAGCATAGCAAGAATGTAAAATGTATTGAATGAGAAAAAGCAATTAATTTATGACACAGAGGAAGACAGTATCATGTTATAATTTTTTTCCTGCACCTTTCCTCATCAACTACATTTCAGAACACATATCTTATTAATATTTAGTCTGAGCTAGTATAGCAGGAAAGATGTCTTCTTTCTTACAGCTTGCATTACGTACACTCAATAATCAGTCGTTATGTTCAGGGGTGAACAGGTTCTCCTCTCTCTTACACCAGGAAGAACTCTCTGAAAAGAGGGCATAAGGAAGCAGAGCCAGGGCACTGGGCCTTCATGTACCACCCACAGAAAAGGACCACTCAGGGTGTTTGACTGATGACAATACAGCCTGGGAGATCCATATTTACTATCACTATTTAGTCAGGAATGGCTCAGTGATGCCACTGCAAAGTTGTTCTAGAAAGTTCAGTCTAGCGCTGCGCTTAACAGAGCCTTACAAAAAGGCCAGAAATATTTGCATCTCTCTGCAGGGCTAAATGCAGTTTTCACAGCACAGAGTCCCCTCTGGTGTCTACAGTTACATTGCACAACTCAAACAGCAGAATGGAGAGAATGGCTCCACGATCATAAAGCACCGTTTTCAGAGCTGTGTGTGAAATGAGTGTGCTGCTGCATTTCTTGCTGTCCTTGCGGGCAGTGAAAGTACTCTTCTTTTCACACAATATAAGACAATTACATACAGGAGGGAATGTGGAGGGACATTGCACATGTTTTGAGGTGAAAAATACAGGATTTTCTTATCCTGGACTTCTGAACTATTCAGCAGCTTTTGAACTCTTCAAGTGGTGCTATAGACCATGGAACGCTTTATTTGCCTTTTCTTTGTATGGTTAATATACAATATCAGTACACAAAAACCAACGATCACTGAACATAATTTTATACTGATAACAAAGTTGTTCATATGAAGTGGATAAACTCAATTTTCACACCCCTCTCATAATCCAGATACCAAGGGACCCGACTTCCATATATGATTAACTTGCTTATCTTAAATTCACTAAGCCTACAAAAACTTTTTTTTCTGCTACTCTTCGATCCTGCCCCAAATACTTACTTTTTTTAGGCCATGTGCAGAGATAAACCTTTCTTTATGGAAGACTATACATAGTAGAAATTGGTCACTGAGGGCTTGTCTCTTTATTCGTTATGGAAACTACAAATGGAGAGTCACTTAGACATTCGCAATGAAGGTCCGCCGCTCCGCCTGCCTGGTTCATATGTGTGTGTGGGCTCCAGTGAGCATCTATTTCAACATGAGCAGTGCCCGCAGGAGTTAGCTGATTTTTGCTTCATATTCTACAAATCTGCATTTTGGAAATTTCTTCTAGAACCTTTTGTCCACTAGTGAATGGTGATCTGGAACTAAGTTATTTTTAAAGTTTTTAATAACAATAGCCCAGCCATGACACTGCAGATTTACTCTAGACATTGAGAGAGAAACAAAACAAAACAAAAGAAATCACTCAAAAATGTGAGTAAAGGCTTTTCAGTTTGATAAGTAATCAGCATTTAATTTTGCATGTCAAATTGCATATCATTAAGCCCAGCTCCAATATTCACACTGACAGAAATCAAGGCAACACTAAAGACAACAGCAGAATTGTACTAATTTAAAGCCAACGCAAGTAAAAGATAGTAAGACCTAACATCTGGACACTCACTGACCCATCTGCACATGCTTAAGAGCCTACTTTATTATACTGTGACTGTCCTTGAAGTCCCCTTTTATAACATTCGACCTCACAAGCAGAGGCATCTCTATTAAATAATAAAATCTAATAGAATATTACCTAAGACTCCTGGAGCAGAACAGCTGAGCCTTCAAAACTCACCTTTTTCATCTGCACTAAAAGCTTTCATTTGCTTCCCCTCTGTTCTCCCCTAAAAAGAATACCTGTCAATAAGATAAGCAATAGCTGTTTTTTGAGTGTCAGGTACATTCAGTGGTCCATTGCCCAGAGCTCATTCCCTGATACTGATTTCATGAAGCACAAGAAGACTTTATCAGGTTCTCCTAACATGGCATACGGTAGCTGCAAAAACGTTGCATAACTATAGCAGCCATAAGGCTGCAGAATTTTACTTGATTTTCACAGAAGCAACAGTATTTAAGTAATCCTAATCATTATTGTGTTTTTGCATGCTTGTTTTGCCCTTCCCCAAACTATCTTCCCTCGTGGCCTGGAAAAGGACTGAGTGGAATATCAAGCTCTGTCTCTTGCTACAGCTTGCTCCCACCTCATTCACTTGCTTCATTATGGCCATGTATGGAGATGAACCTTTCTTTGTGAAAGACAATGCATAGTAGAAATTGATCACTGAGGGCTTATCTTTTAATCCATTAAGGAAACTGAAAGGTCTCCTCGGTCACATGCAGAGAACTTACCTCACAGCCAAGAAGGATTCTGCCGCTACCACTCTGACTACAAGGCTGTTCTCTGTTGGAAACCTTCATCCAATTTCCTACCTAAGTATATTAATGATTGTATCATTTATACCCATTTGTTCTTCTGCAAGACAGTCCTACTGTTGTTTTGACTGGAATTCCCCCTGCTGCAAAAAAGTGTAATTAATTTAGTAAGAGATTAGATTTTTCTTCCTGTTTGCTGGGTAGTTTTCAGTTAAATACTAGGAATTCCCTCAGGATTTGCAGGAGGACTATCGTATTTATTGCTTGACATTTCTGCAGTTCTAAAAGATTCCCAAATTTGTCCAGCATAAAACGAAGGAGAACCAGTATGCTCTGGCTGTGCCAATCCTGGAAATAGCATAACAATTACAGCTTCAAAGCCAGTCTAATGTTTTCTCCATGACATTTACTTGACACTAAAATCCCGTATTCCAAAACTATTTCCTACAGCCTTTTGGATTTAGGCTGGGGCATAATAAAAATTTCTGCTACAACAGAAAACACAAAACTGCATTGAGTTAATTGGGTTCTATACAATTTTGCCAGGATTGCGCTCATCCTATATGTCAGACCTTTGCATCAGAGCACTGTTAAGTGCTTCATTGACACAGAGCTCAGATCATTAAAGAAAAGGAAGAAAGTCATGTTTCACATTAAGTAAGAATTAAGCAGGAATTTTTCAAAGTCAAAAATATTCCATTTTTTGCTTTATTAAATCAGTATGGATATTTGCTCAGCACACTATCTTCAGTGGACAATGGCATTTATAAAATGTGTACAACTAAGAATCAGGACAAATAAAGTAGAGGAAACCATAAGAAATTAAAATACTTCTGTGCTTCCTATTTAAAAAGAAAGACTGGAGAAAATAAACACATAACATGATACATCTGTAATCTTTATCTGATTAAATTCTCATTGAAATTAACAGGAGACTTTTGGGCACAGCAACCCTATACCTTTACATTTTCAAGCAGCAAAAAGGAAGCCTTGAAAATAGAATTAGCTGTTCCATGCTGAAGGCTATGCTTGAAAAAGTTGCCCAGTTACATAATTTGATCACTAACATACTACTGATATTCACATGTCCAGTTTTGCTGTGTGAGAAAGTCTCATCCAGCGTTCAAAACCAACAGACATTCCACTGGTCTTGAACATCAGACATATACAGGGACCTTGGAATAATACTTTTCCTTAACCCAGGAGAAAGAATGTAATGAGATCCTTCTTGTCCCTGGGTAATTACCTTCTGAGGCAGCTCATTCCTATACTTGGAGACCAAAAATTTGACTTTGAATCCTTTCCCATTAACCTAGAATTTAGCAATGGGGATCAAGAGCTCTGCAACTCTTTTTAACATCAAAATGCTGAGAAATAAGGAATTTTATATCACCTTCTTTCCATATTTCTGGTTTTAAGAACACTGATCTAAATCCTCATGTGCACTGGGCATTACTCTGCATTTTCATAACGGTTTTAATTTGTCATATTAACCTTTTAGGTTTCTTTGGCAACTCAGAATTTCTGCAAGTCTTAACAATCAATATATAATCAAAAGAAAATTTGGAATGTTGCCACTTCTACATCTCTTTTCCTCATCTCATCAGTAAATACCTTTAAATCATCCCTACTTCATACACAATCAGAAAACTCCTGACACACAAGTTGAAAAGTGATTGTTTTTACGCACAATCTATTTTCTGTCCCTGAAATATCTGCTGGCAGACCAGTACTTTGCTTCTTGCACTATCACTTAGTTCCCTTTTGAAGCTTGAAAGATCTGGCCTTCAAGAACGTTCACTTCTGAAATTAGAAATGCAGCAGGACTCATTCGAGGGGATGGAAAGTTGGAAATCAATTGTAGGGAACAGAAGAATGGAGTAAGTCAAGTGACATTTTCATGCCAAGAAAGAGAGGCTCCCTTCAACTCTTTACATTCAAAGTTTCATTCATCTTATACTGGCGTTCAAAGATTTCTTATCCCAGACCACACCATAACCCATTTTCTGATTTATGCCCATACATTTGTGGTTTATGGCTAGCCACATGTTCTAAAACAAGTAGCTTACACAACAATGTCATAGCGCCCCATAGAGCAATAGAAAGAAGCTGCAACTTGTCTTAAAATCACAGGTGTTAAAACTGTGATGGTGTCTTTTCTCTCTGCTGCTGGAAATAGAAACTGTCTTAGCCAGAACATCATAAAGGTGTGGCCTGAATTTCCTCAGACCTAGCTATCAGCTTGGATTCCCATTCCCAGTGACTGCTGCTCAACAAAGGAAGATTCAGTCACAGTCTGAAAAAGTAACTGATACGAACAGAGATGAAAACCACTACAGCTAAGCAAGCAAGTTTCAAAGGACTTGTATGTAACAAAACAGCACTCCCGGAGTGACTCAAACCAAATGCTCGATGAGGAGCTCTTAAGTTCTGTCTCTTTTACCACAACATGGAACTGGATAGAGACTATGGAAAAGCAGTACTGTAAAGCATGAAAAGTGCTTGCATTTTTCTTTTCTGGTTTGCAGTCTTGGTGCAACACCCACTACAGCAGTGATGTGACTTCATTCTCGTGGAACTGGTAAGGTACTATCTTGTAGTATCACAGCCATAAGGAAATATGCTTAGACTGGATAATTAGCATTGTGTGCAGCTCCCTGCATTAAGACTGTTGTATAGTTAAAGATCCTGTAAGAATTGTAAGGGAATACATTTTATTCTTAAAAATTACTGGAAACTCCACTGAAATGAATATATGGATTCTATATTTCACTTATGCATTTAGATGCGTTAATATCACACACGCACACACACACACACACACTACATATAAATAAAATGAGGAATTATCCACATGCTTTGTTTTCCAAGCTCAAACAATGGCATTTTACCTACTGCCATTCTAAAGCAGGTTATTAAACTTTTAACAAATCTGACTGAGAGTACGAAGTTCTAGACTATACAAGTCAGGATGCACATATTCAATAGATTTCAGCTTGCCCAGGAAGTACCACATACCACACAGATGAACAGTAGGTCCTGTTAGGTTTGTGGACAGTTAGAAAAAAAGAGGCACAACATGCAAGTCTTCCAGGTATGGCAGAAACTAAGTTGAGCTCTGACAAGAAAATCTTAGGTGCTATTACTTTAGAAAATACAGTTATTACTTTAGAAAATACAGTTAGATACTCTAGAACTGACTAACAAATGTGGTGAATATTTCTAGTCTACTTCTGTGGCTGTAGGCAATAAATTTAGAAAATACCTTCTAAATCTCAAAACGGAATTGTAAGACAAGCAGTCACCTTCAGTTCAGACATGCACAGAGTCCTTGAGCAATTTGATATAACGGCACAGGAACTAACTGGTTTGAGCCAAACAGGAATTAATCTGTATCTATTATCTGGATCTATTAAGCCCATCTCATTAGCTGACCTCACTTGAGTACAGCCTACTTAAACTGAGGAGACTGGAAGAAGACAGCTATAGTATAAATCCCACATCAGGGCTTCTACTGGGCACATGGAGTAGCCAAGGGGAGTGGATTTTTTTCCCATTTAGTTGGTGACTTGCTTTTGGGCGAGGTGGACTTTATTTACCAGTAGGAGTTCTAAGACGGCCTTTCATCAGGGTTCGGAAGCAAGCAGAGTCTCAGCAACAAATTAGGTAGAAAGAAACCGCCTTCACTTTAAAAGAGCCCTAATATTTTTAACGTTAGAAGTCACCATGGTGAATTTAATGAAAACAAATGACAGAAAATAACTTGCCTTCTAAAACTTTTACATTCTGAGAAAGAGACTTTATAGACTTAGTTTATCATTTCACTTTCATGACCTAAGACTTTCATAGCCTATTGGCAATATTTGCAGCATATTAGCAACTCTCTACTAAGTTTTACTCCCTTCTTATTAGATTATGGTCCAACTCATCCAAAAAAACTTGCAAGAGATTGACAGGTTTCCTACTTTTCATACTGTGTGGCGGTTTCAACATTTCTACACAAGTATATAGCAATTTATATAACAGATTTTACAAATAATTCCTAAAAACAAATTTCTTATGTGAATAAGACAGTACAGATGTATATATAGACAAGCACAGCTTATAACCATGACTAAATACAACTACAGAGGAGAAACAGTTGCATTTTCTACCATGGGCAGAGAATGGTGTTAACATTCAAAGGTGACTTTTCGTCATCATTTCAACAGATCAGTGCTAGTAGGTATAGAAAAGCTCAAGCAGGGGCAAGCACTAAGGCCTACAAGGCCCCTGGTTGCAGGGCTCTGGATGCAAAGAAAACAAAGCAACTGAACAGGAGAGAAATAGCAGGGACCTGTTCAGGAAGAGGAGGACTGAGGGGAAGTGAGATGCTGCTTTGGACTGAGTTAGTAACACCAAAGTGAACTAAAACCAAGTACTTTGGGAGCCGTTTCAAAAACTCATCAGCCCACACCACCCTCACAGAAAGACTTTAGCACAGTCCAGTAATTTCAGCAGTTATGAGCTCCGGCAAGAACAACCTTCTCCAGTTCCCATTTTAGAAGCCAATTGTTTGAATTATCCCTGGGAAATTTAGCTGATGTGATAAGGAAAGCAGGCAGTAGTTAGTGGCATAAAACAGGTCTTCAGCCACTTAGAAAAAAGGATTAAGAACTTGAAATGGGTCAGAAAACACAACCAAGAGTTTGGGTTGACAACCCCTTCTTATGTCAACTGCTTTTTAGGGAGACAAACTCACATGATAGCACATTTAGTTTCAGCAGAGCTTTCATCCCACATGGAAAAAAAAAAAAAAAAAGGTGAGGGGGGTGGAATTTAGACCAATGCATCTGAAACATGGGTTAGTCTATGGAAGCTTTCCTCGATAACTGAAAGTACTGCAATCTGGACACTCAGGAACTGTGATCAATCTGGTAAATCCCAGAAATTTTTAGCATTTTCTCTCCTCTAGAATGAACAAGCTCAGGACTAAAACCCAATCACACCGTGAGATGTCTCCCTTTCCTGATTAGCTTTATCTACATCATGTTTAAAATACAGTTTGAATCATTTCTCCTCCATCTCCGTCCTGTTATGTACACAAATAGCTGTAAAACAGCTTATGATGCAGTAATCTGCTGACTGATCTCTCAATTGCAGGTGTTATATGTAAGTTTATAAGGAATATCCAAATATAGGACAAACGAGAGTCACATGTGCTAAACATTTTATATGCTCCATCTCACCATTCAGCTAGGCAAAGCAACATTTTTGAAATACAGATTAAAAAGCTTGCTCTTGTTTGCTTTCTATTACTCATTGCTCCTGTAACTAACCTTGGATTTTTTCAATGGAAATATCTAAGCTTAATAACTGTCACAGATTGCACCCAAAAAGATCTGAGGATCATATGAAAATGGGTTCTGTGCATATGTTATAAACCTCCCTCCATTTATTTACCTGCTGTTTAAAAGCCTGCTGCTGAAAAATGAAACCAAAGCAGTAATACGAGAGGTAGGTGACTAGTCACACAACATAAAAATTCAAAATGAGCAGCTCCCAAATAACCTAATCACTGAAACGTATTGGCTGGGCTATCTGGCAAGTACTTTTAAGTAGCCAATAGATCTGTAGAAATCAATAGCCATTTTCACACAATCAAAAAAACATTTACATTGATAACACAGCTATTCTGAACAGATCAACTATTTCTAACAGTAAGAACGCAAATGAACAATAGAGCCAAAGACTATTCAAAACTCTGACCCCACTCAACTTCAGCAAGTCTGAATCCAGAACCTCATCTCTGTTCTAACCAAACGGAAGATTTACTGCACCAGCAAGATACAGCACACTCCTAACTTCATTAGGAAGGAAGAAAATTACAAGAGCTGCAAATCTGTAAGCCAAGATTCTGACTCTCCCAAGAGAAATTCTCTGCGGCAGAAAAACTGCAAGAAAAAAAGGGGAAAGAGGAAAAGGCATTCTTTTCACATCAGTATCTTCAACACCTTCCTTTTTGGAACTGAGCAGATAATCACTGGGTTCTAATCTCCCCAATATGCTTAGAACCAGAATCAATATTCAGTGTTTATTTTAGAAGCTATGTGCATAGTTCACAGGGTACAAGAGTAAAATCTTAAGTATGCAAATTCTGTGGATGCAGCCTGATTGTGCCATACCCATAGTACATTCTTGTACAGAGACGTAGCCACATAATACAGTTTCGTAACTGGTCCTGGTGTAATTTTGGCACCGCTGTTCTCATCAGTGTCAAGAAAGGAAGCACGGCTGCAGCTTGTCATTTACCAGGATGGCAAAGTATTTTCCTGTGGGTAGGCAATAGCATTTTGACACGAACGTGTTACTGAAAATAATGAACAAGTATAACCCTGGATCCAGTTCTCCCATGGCCGTCGGTATTATGAACACAGGTAGCGTATAGCTTTGGACTTGCATTTGTTCTTGAAATCCAGATGTTCAAGAATGAGAAAGGGCTGAACAGCCACCTGCATGGGTGGTATTTCCAAGGACCCAAAATGACTGTCCCCTTAACTTTACTTTGCGGACCTAATGTTGAATGTTTTTCTCTCCCGCACAAAGCTCAAAATACTACTTTCCCAAGGTTTTTTCCCCTCTGATTTCAGGAACTTTAGTATGAGCAACCACCACTTTGCTAGAGGAACAGTTACCATTTCTAACTGTGCTCAGCTATTTTACTCACTAGAAAAGACCTTCTTAGTTTTTCTGTCAGCGCAGTAAAAGATGAGTAATAATGAAACCAATAGGATAACACCAATTTACATTAGTTCGGCTCTAGCTCTAAAAGTGCACTGCCTCTTTTGATGTCATTATCCTACTGTAAGATAACTTATTTCTTTTCTGCTCTAACCTTGTACTGCTTTCAGTTTTCATCTTCTCCTTGAGTATCTTTATTTCAGAGACTTTTTCTTTATGTGAAATCAATTATTTACACGTTTTATTAATAGCATCCATAATCTGCACATACAAGGCAGTGCAATCCAAAATCAAAAGAAACAAGCCCACTCCAGCTCGCCTACATTCTCTGCTCTCGTAGATGAGCACACTGTAATGACATTACACAGGCAGCTGCGGTGCTGGCCTACTGAGCATGACTGGATGAGGGTTAAGTGTCCGCTGGGTGCAATAGTCCCTCAAAATTAGGATGTTGTTCAAATATCCTGAAGATAGGAATTGGGAAAGTTATTTTGCTCTGCGGGTTGGTCTGTGATTTGTTTGTTCGTTTGTTTTCTTTTTTGAAAAGGCACATGAAAAGTCAATTCCATTTGCCTTTTTTCTGGAATATGGAATTTTTGTTGTCTCTCTCAAGATGCATCTTTAGGAATTTGTCCATTCCCACGTAAGGGAGGAGAGCCTTACTTGGCCCCTGTCCTGTCTCCTCAGAGAGATAACCCAGTTTAGCACAAGTAGCATGATCATCCCTTGATCCAACATTACAAAATGTTTGTGTTACACAATTCAAAACTAGATATTCTTTACTTTGTGATTTTCTTTTTTCTCAAACTGCTCACACTTGAATGAATCCATAAAAATATTTTTTTACGGATGTGTCACAAGTACAATCAATTTCCACTGATTTCAGTGGGAGTTAAAATATGAACACAGGCCTTCACGGAACTTTATTTCTAAATTCTATTATCTGAGCACCACTGACAACATTTATTGTCCCCAAATAATTCAGTTTTATTAGATGCAGTGTATTCAGCTACCCAGCTTACAGTGAGCCAAATCTTCCATCTGACAAATAGTCTTTCAAAAAAACAGACAACTCATTTCCTCCATTGTATTTGCTGGTTGCTACTACAGTAAAAGCACAAAAAACTCCATGAGTCACTGTTCCTAAAAAGAAACATTAAGATCCACAGGAACTTTATCTGGATGTTGTTACAAAAAGGAAGTAAAGAGCCACGTCTAGGAGAAAAAAAGGCTCTAGGAAAAACAAAATTAACTTTTCCCATGCTATTTTTGGTAGGACAGGGAGAGGGACAGGGAGAAAGGCAGAGGAGAAAGAAAGAGAAGAGACAGAAGTGACCTGAACTTGCAATGAAGTGCTGTAAAAAGAAACTGAGAAGAGAGATACTGCAGGAACTAATCAGCTGATTTACAAACGATTCAAGGCACTAGCAGGAAACTTCAGGCTTTTGTCTATAAAATCTATTATCCTGCCTCTTCTTGAAGCTAAGCATTCATGTTTGGTGACCTCTCTTTTCTATTGCTGGTATTTTTGCTTTTCACCTTGGAGCCTCTCTGGATGCAGCGCTTGCTACTTCTGCCTCTTTCTTTTCCAAAGAAAACACTTCTTATATCTTAATTCTGGTTTCTTTTCAGATTCTCAAGTATTCTTCCACATAATTGTATTTTTACAATTAAACATTTAGGGATCAAATAATACAGTCAATACAAAATGTTACATGTAAATATTTCTTGCTGTAGGCCTTTCCTCTTGAGAGAAAGAGTAAAAAAAAATAGCTTCTTATTGGATTGGATGACATATTAAAAGCAGGCTGATGTTGCATGTTGCTAATATTTGCTGCCCAGTATTTTCTTGCTCATTAAAAATCCCCTGGGACTCCAGGATCCTGAAACTCTGAATATGCTAGTGTTAGACCAAAAATTTCTCATTTCTATGCCTTCAAGTCTCAATTATCTGTAGAACATAACAACAACATCTCTCCCACATTGTTAATTCCTTCTCTCTCTAGTAAAGAGCTTAAGTATCATTCCCTAAGAGGAAGTTTATTGCTTGATAGTGTTAAATAACTTGCCACATATGGTGTTATTGCTCCTTCTCAGCATTTGCCTGTCCTAATACCATACAACAGAACTGTAGCAGAGAATCATCCCAGCAGGATTTAGTTTTTCCCAGTAGATCATGCCCTGCATTATACAGTAAAATACCTTATTCATTTATGTTTCCCGTACTCCCACAGCATTTGAATATGGATGTACATCGCACTTGTATACCTGACAGGTTTCCAATACCACTGTTATTACTGCAACTACTATTTTCCATGCAGGACTATCATTTCTTACTGGTGCACTGCTGCTCTCCTTGTGAAGTTACTGCTGATACACATGCGCCAATTACACATGATGCAGCATAAACATCACTAGGACTGCTCTGGCTCAGACTGATGATCTTGCAGAGCCTATGAGAATTAAATTAGCTATTCTATTTCCTTTACAGTTTCTTGTTATTCATTACTTCTCATTTTTAAACTCACTTTAATCAGCTTGTCTGGTAGAGAAAGTAGACTTTCAGAGACGCAGATTAGTCAGAAAAAGGTAAATACAAAGGTGAAAAAGGTAGCAGTTCCATATTCAATTCTTCTATAAGAAATTGAAAAAGATGCCCCCTTCTCTCATGCATGTAGTTCATCTGATCACTTTACCCAGAAATTTACTTTTAGGGACTCTCCACTCTGCATTCACTTCTACTTGATACTGGCAAACTTGATAAGGTAGTGAAATGAAATTAGTTGCTGAAGCCTGAGACAATACAGAACTTGTAAAGAACATCATAGTCTTTCTTACTTAAAACACTGAATTAAGGGATGTGACTTCCTTGCTAATACACTAACAATGAATATAGTAGAGAATTATAGTATGTTTAGTTTTCATACCCAAAGAGGAACTTCCAAACAATCACACACACAACCCTAGCAGTTTTTCTTTTATGTCAACTATGGTTTAACTTCAGGATGCATCACTTCAAGATCAGTGCGAAATACATCTGGCTGCTTACAGAACTTTCAATCAAATCAAATTTACATTATAAAGCAGCCTTTGTGACAGCATTCTAGGGCAATGAACAAAGTCACTTTAAAAATAAATGCAACTGAATATTAATAAGTCAAACCAAACAAATAAGCTTTATTTTACAGTTAGAAATGTACAGATCTTCTGCAGTCCTCATACAAATGGGAATTGAATTCCATAACCAAACATCACACTAAACAAAAGCATGCAGGTCCAGAACACAGGCCAAATATATGGCAAAGCCGAAAAGGTATGTGAAAAAATGAATCTGGCTGCAGCTCAGGTGGAACGGAGACAAGCTCTGAGCATATGATGAATAAGTGTCAACCAGCTGATTGCCACCACAGTTTATAACCGTAAGCCAAGATTTTCAGAGAGATATGCCTAACTTGGGAGCTAAATTCAAGGCACTCATCAGTCTTGGCTACAGGCTTATATCGACTATTACCAAGTTTATCACTAAACACCATGCTACCATCTAATTACTATATCTCAAGAAAAACCCAAGATGGAAGAACAGATGTACTGAAACTCAGGACTCCAACAGAGCAATTATTCCAGAACTGTAACCATAGGTGAGGACATAAACATGCCCTGTATAAGTGCAAATAACAGCTCACTTCTATGAGCCCAGAAATTCATATACATGAAGATTTTAACTCTCTTCATGAATGTAAATATACAGATATGTACACACATAT
The DNA here is from genome assembly GCF_040807025.1 of Struthio camelus. NCBI lineage: Eukaryota > Metazoa > Chordata > Aves > Struthioniformes > Struthionidae > Struthio > Struthio camelus. The sequence goes on from NC_090949.1 coordinate 15,757,505, forward strand.
TTATGCATATATACATGCATGTGTACACAGACAAAAGTATTGCATTTGGAAAGGCTCAAAAATATTACGAACTCTGCCATTAGTTGTCTCTAGGAAAGTCAGCTGTTACAAAGTTTTCTGGATGAGCCATGAAGAAACTTAATTATTCAAACAACAGAGGGTATAGAGATGAACCAGCCAACAATACCCATGATTTAACAGTTCTATGTGGAGAAGACTCATTGCTAGAAATTAAGTTTAAAATCCCCCACCACAGTCCACCAAAATATCGCTTAACACTATGCACGAGAGTACCCCTGTCAGCTTCAAAGGTGCCACTCAAAAGCTTAATGCAAAGCAGGTGTTGAAGGATATAACTTATACCATGTGAGGTATTTCTTTATTTATTAACATAATTAAGGGGTAGTCTGAAAAATACAGATCAACTGTTTAAGATCACCTAATGAATTTAATCATGCACAGCATTTATAGCCCACTTTTACTTACCATCTCCTGGGACGGTTTATGATTTGAAGTGATTGACAAAACTGATTTTCATAGTTCTCTGTGCAGATTTTCTCCTGTTTTATTATTTTCATACTGCCATCTGAGCAATGCTATTATCAAATAACTCATCATTAATAAGAGCCAAAATCTCAGCATTTTTAATAGGAATAACAGACATACATTGTTATTCAAAAGGCTTTAAAAAAAAATCTGAGCATTAAGCTTCTCAAGACTAGCATCAAAAAAGACAAACTTTCTGTACTTTTTATTAACTTACACCGGTACATTTGCTGTCAGTGCAGTGCTACAGATATTAAAAGAACTCCCAGCATGGCTGAACAGAACTTTTAAGGAAATCTTGCTTCTCAGCTTGCTGCACATAATATAACTTCGCACTCATCACTCACTGGTTCTTGTAATCTCACAGAGAAACAAATGCAGTGTTAATGCAATGTGCCTCAAGGGAGCTCAGCAAAGAACAGAAAATGTGCATCTCACATACTGTTTTTTCCTCACTCTATTTTTCACTATTTTTCCTCTCATGATTAAGAACATATACTGACTTTATAGAAATATTGCAGTCAGCAAACAACGTACAAACTGCATCGCTCTCCTATGACAAGCGCTGTGGAAACACAGTCCCAGATGGCTGCGCAATCTCTAGGGACCATGAAATCCACATGGCAGGGAACTCCACAAAATCCAATAAAATGCTCTGGCTATGCTTGCCACAGCTTTTTCTGTCAATTAAATGTTACTGAAAATATTTGAAACAAGAAAATACAGACAGTATCTGTGTATCTGTATGGACAGGCACAATATTGTTCCTTTTCAGAGTAATAATAAGGCCATATAATTTAGTGCATATTTTTAACTACATGTTTTGTTCCCTCACTATTCTAACTCAGATAACTTATATGAAAAAGAGATGCAGAAAAGTGGTTACACAGGATAGCATCTGAGAAGACACATACACCCAGAGATCTCTGTTGGAACAAAAAAAAAAAAAAAGTCCTACCCAAACAGCAAGTAGGCAATGGGTTAGCTCTCTGCAAACTCGTCTTATGCTCCCTCTTTCAGGAAAAAAGAATGGGGAAACTGGTAGAGATTTACAGCTCTTTCCCTTCTTCTCCCACCCAGTACCCTGGGATGGTACCTTGCCAGATCATATCAGGATTGATTTTTGAACTCTCTCCTGTAGCAAAGCTTAACAGGTTCCACACTGTCAAGCAAGTTTTCACAGCATTGCTGTCTGGGCCAGACCCTACCTCGCCACTCTCAGGAGACATAAAAAGAACAATGGCTACTTAGACAAAACAGCCCAGAAAACATATGCAGAGGAAAGAAAAAAGGTTCTGTAGAAACTGAGGAGAAAAGAAAAGAAAATAGCTTATTTTAATGAAGCAAGTGTAACTGATAGGAGCTCTAGGTACACAGAATCTGGCCTTCCTCTGGGATGACAAGGGATGAAAGGGTTCCAAAGACTCAGAGAAGCGCCAGCACGAATCATGCCATACTTTCTTATAATCATACCATTTGCTAGTCTAACGAAAGAGACCCTTTCAAACTTTCAAGGCCCTAGAAGTGTGTTCAGCCTGTGAACTGGGCTGGAGACTCTGTTCACATCAGCACTCTCATCGCATCACCGCTTTGCTAGAAAGAAAGTAGTTTTCTTTGCATGGTGGCTCTCACTCACACCAGCCCAAAATGCCTCATGAGACCTCCTTTCAACCTCTCTTCAGGACAATTTTCCCCATCCTTTGCACGCTCTTTACTTTTATCTCCACCCCCTCTTATTTTGCACATGTGTGCACATGGCTCTGTGTTAAATTGTCTTTAATTTTAATTTATCTCATGAGGGAAAGTTATCACAAATGGGAAATAAACACTCATTCAACCTTTCCCTCTTCTTCCCCAGTATGTTTATGGAGCTTGAACTTTCCCAAATAAATACAATATGCCTATTTTGTCATTTTTATTTAAGATTTGTCATGCAAATAAACCGATTCCTAACACATTGAAAAACTCTCACCCAAACAGAGCTAGAATCGATAGAAGTCATTCTCATTAACTACCCTGGGCTTTGCATTAGATTCAGAGAGATATTGCTGAACAAAGACCTATCAACACAGAACAGCCTAATACATGGAAACAAACAGCACATACTACCTGTCTTCTTTTGAACTGAACGGCTTTCTATTTTTGTACTTGAAAGTGTCTTTATATAATGTTTTCTTCCCCATTCGGGAAGAAAATACATGGATTTTGGCACTTATTACTATTTTTATGTATAACATGTTAGTAGAGTTTGGTTCTCAAATTAGTGTTGATAATGACCCAAGTCACTTCAACCGTAACCACAAACATCCTCCTGTGACCTGGTTTATGTACTTGTTTCTTGGGAGAAGCCTAGCACCAACAAAAACAACTGAAGGCACAAGTTATCACAGTCCAATCATGACATCTCAGGTATTAGGAAAAAACAAATAAGCTTCTAATTACAGCAACCTATTAAGAGTAGGCTGGACTACAGGGTGTTAATTTTTCTCTAGACGTGGACTGCAGCACAAGCATGAAGTTGCTTTTCTTTCATGCATCTGAGGTAACATTTGTCTACCTTTAATTTCCACCTGTGCTTAATTAACAAGTTAAGAATTGTTAGAGACCTAGAAAGCACCACAAGCAGTCTCACCAAGGGTATATGTATTTCCTTGTAGATAAAATTACACTAACAACAGCTGACATCAGAGAAATTCGTTACTACAAGAGAACAAAAGCTGCTGAGAAACAAAAAAGGACAAGATTTTACAAAGGGAATCATTTGGGATAAGTGCTGTGAATAATAAAAAACTCCCAAGATAGTCCATAATGTATAACAAACCTGTAAAAAATCAAAACAAAGACAGTGACATCTGTGCTGTGTGATGCTGGTGCTGGAGTCAATGAAGAGGGATTAATGATCCCAGATGTACTAAGCAGTGATTTGAATCAATTTGTACATACATGCATCATTACTGATGTCTTAGGTTTTTGTGTACGGAATGTGTAATGTAGTTAAAACCTTTATTTCCACTAGTACTTGAAGAATTAAGATTGTCATTCAGTTAAGACTCATTTAAAGTTACAAAGCCATCGCCAACAAGAACAATTCATCAGAACATTCTCTGAGCTATTTGGCTGATTGTTTTTGGCATGGGTCAAATGTCTCCTCTAGCCTATGTCATTCAGACCAGTTAATACAGAAAGAAAGGTTCTTATCCATAAAACACTGCTCTATTGAAGTAGAGGGTTTGGGGTTTTTTTTAGTTTTTTAATACTTTCTTCCTGGGTTATTTCTCTAACATCTAGCATAGCTAGAATTCTAGACTTACATCAGAAACTTCTAGATCTATATCAAAATATTGGAGCTGCTCAAAGATTTCCAGCTTCTACCTAATACTTCCACTTTTCACTTCATTATGAAAATCGTGGGCTGCCTATTGATCTCAGCTGACTGATGATATAAATCCAAAATTACAAATCAGCCTAGAATCATAACCTGTCCCTGTACCATTCTTTTCTAAAATAAGAAACTCCATTGCTTCATTTGTGTCTTTAAAAAAAAGAAATATGACCTCCACATTCTCAAGACAATTTAGTTAGATAAAGGACAGTTTGTCAGCCTCAATTTCTGGCAAATCTTGGGCTCAAAGCCTCCTGCTTCTGTTATCGACAGGGATCCTTAGAACTTTTTTAAGATTCTCAGAAAGGACTTAATTCATCCAAAGAACTAATCAAAGTGTTCTGAGTTCACAGGTAGAGTTTGTTAATAGGACACGTCTACCAGTACTGAATGAAACAGATAACGTTAGGATATGAAGAACTCTAATGCAACCAGCTACACTTATCATTTTCCTCTATCATTTTCTTTTGCATTCTCAGGCATCTCAAACGTTCATGTATTCTTTTGGTTGCTTTCATTCAAGCTTGCTTCTATCCACTTAAAACAATGAAAATAATCATTTGAATCAATGATTGATGTTTTAAGATCAGAAAGTTTAAGTTTCAGCCTCTCTATTAGGCTCAATTTTTAAAGATTATGTAATGCTACACAGTTTAAGTCCACTCTCTCAGGGGCAATAGATTTTATAACAGTTACATGCCACTGCGCACTGGAATTCAGTTTAATTTTTGTGCACTGACATGTGAAGACTCCCACAGACCTGCTCCCTCTCTCGAAGGCTACACACTGTTCCCTGCCTCTGGAGTCTGTTCCATTTAGAGCACAACATTCACCAGGCAGGTCCAAACTCTTCTACCACTATCCAACCTCTTGCAAGCTACAGTACCAGCAAAGAGGCAAACTGTTGCAAGTTAGCAAAGCAGGTGGGTTGTTGAATTCAATAAAACATGGCTCTTCTCAGGAATACTTCTGTTCTGAACACTCCCATATTTCTCCTTTTTGGCAGGAGTACACATCTACATATTGGCTGTACTAGGCAAGGCTCTTATCCAGAGATAAAGGTTTTGCCATGCCTGGGTCTGCTTAAAGCAGCCATTAGTTTGAACATGCAATTCTTGCTCAGATGAGCAAGTCTTCACGCCTACGACTAGTTGGATTCTGCGCCAGGATGGGTCTGAACTGCAAAATTCAGTTTCCACTGGATTTCTATAACCCTCCAAGGCAAGGAGGGTTTGGGACCATTTTAGAGATCAGTTTGAGCTGCAGTATTTTAGTACTGTTGTGGGATCAAAAATTCCAGAGGTGTTAAAATCCAGGAAAATCTATTCAAGCTATTTTTGACTTCCTGATAACTATGTTTCACAGCAGACAGGAAAGGAAATGTAGCAATTGTTAGGCACAATCCGTCTCACTGTGTTGCAAAGAGGTGTTTTCTTCACTCATTTCATACGCTGTTTGCAACTAGCCACAGTGGCTCCACAGAATCAGTAGTTCCTCTAGCACAAAATCATGGAGGAAATTGTACACATTCTTTTGCTTTGAAAGGCAAGCAGTTGAGCGCATATTTCATTTGCATTGCACTATAGCTTCACTGACTACATTAATAAAAAGAGGCATATCTTCTACTCAAAATAAGTAAGAGAGCAGAAAGTTATTTTAATTATATAATTGTTATTTGAAGGCTCTGAACTGAGAGAGAGGACAATGACTTGGCATATTTTTTCACTAGGCTCTTCCCAGACTTTATATTCTGTCCTTCTGCATGCATTTATGTCTACACTAATCTATGACTAAGTGCAAGTCATAGATTAGTTTAATCAACACAGCTTCTGCTGTTCTGGCTACTGCCTTTTGAGGTGTGACCTCTTAACGAGCAACCCTTGAAGAAGTCATTCATAAAATTAAACTTATTCACAAGCTCCACTGATTATCCATTTCTTCTCTTTCCTGTTTAAGAAAAACTGAGAACACCCGTTTGCAGCCACAGTGAAGAACTGTGGCGCAGAATCTAATAACCTCATACATACAAACCAATCGGATGGACACCTCATGGACATAGGAAAATCCCCTCCAAGCACTGGCATGAGTCTGATAGATAGGAGAGTAGAATCCAGGACAAAAATTGTCTGTGGATTTTCTAAACCCAAATGGGATTCAAGAACACAAAGAGTATCGACCCTCTGCATTTACCACATGCAGCAGCAAAAGCAAAAATCTTCTGCCCAAGCCAGAGGAAGCTCTGTATATATCCAACTATTCCCTAATATCATTTTCCAGCCCCCAGGGAAAATAGTGATGAAATAAAGTACTGAGCATATAGAAAGTCAAGAAAACCTCCTCAGCACAGAAAGAGCCCAAGTGACACAGCCCAAGCCAGGAGTTTCAGGCCAAATTTGATTGTTAGAATTCATTCATCACATATTTTGCCATTAGCTAGTGCTTTTTTCCCTATGATGAGAGTATTGAAAATCTATTATGAAAAGCAGAAATATCAACTCTCTGGCATCTGCAGCCAGCTTTCTAATATCACTAAAGTATTTCTAATGAAGGTTTCTGTGCTTGACCCAGCCAGAGCTTGCTACCCGGACACCTTCTTACATATATCCGCTCTTACCTGAGTTGTCTAGACCCAAGTCCAATGCCTTGAGAGTTTCTTGGTCTCTCTCATTCATACTTTCTTGTAGGCAGCCTGAACTAGTAAGAAGCCCAGGCTGTCACAGCTGCCCAACACCAGTCACCTGACTATAGTGACACACAAGAAACAGAGGTACTTGGGAGACATCTGGTTGGTTGGCATGCCATAAAATGCTGACACTGCACGACATATGTTCTAAGATGCACATTTTCTCCCCAGGCATACTGGCTAGGTTATGCCACAGCCACCTACAAGATAGCTTTTATACCTGAGGATAGACACTGACACCTCAAAGGAAATTGTGTCTGAACAGTGATCAAGAGTGGCCCAAGATGGTTTTTTGCCTCTGATCCCTACTTATTTTTACTTTACATATTGCTCTCATCTTCCTTCAACTGAAATGTTTCAGTCTTTCATTAAAAAAAAAAAAAAATTACGTATCCATGATAAGATGAATGGGGTTTTGGATACTAGTCAAACCAAAATTATCCAGTCCCGTGTTATTAATTGACTGCAGAGAAGCACTCTATACCTTAGCTGTATCAGCAAAGGGGAACTGTATTTTAGCAAAAGGGCCTCTGTCTCATGTAACTACTTCTGCTCAATCATTACATATCAGGGTTTGTTAACATAAATAAGCATAACACAAGGTTAATATAACCCTACCCATATGTCAAATGAATATTTCAACCATCACAGACAAAACTAACATTTTAAAGACTTCCGGTTTTGGAGTATATATACAGTATCTTGGTAACTAATAGCAATATTTGAGTTTTCTTTGCAAGTGTGAACAGCATATTTCATGTACAGCCTACTTGTTATATGAGTTATGGTACCTTCCATACTTTTAAGAGCAACTTCTCCAACCCACTTCTGCTTAGAAAGAGTCTTCAGATTTTGTACTTCAGGGAAAGGGAAGAGACCAGAGCAGAGTTATCTGCAAGCCTGCAGAAGCCACTCTTACTCACACTCAGTGCACAATGCACAAGCCACTGTCTGCTCTACAGTCTGTTCAGTAACAGTTGGCTAGGAACAGAAGTGCTGCTTTTCCAATCAACTTTCTGCCAAAGAATGCAAGCTTATATGGGGAATTGGATATGAGAGCTGTTTAGAGGAAATATTAGTCATACAGCACCACTAAACATTTAGTCTGTATATATTTCCACAAAAATGATAAAGCCTTCTTGAAGCTTTGAATTCAATTCCAGTGTAATATTAAACTGTTTAAAATGACATTGCATAATTCAAAAGTAAAAGCGAATGCGTTGTAGAAAGAAAACTGTATAATGTGGGCTTAATGTATGAGAAGTCAGCATTATCTGGATCTTTCTAATCATAATTTCAGTTGTTAAAGCACCAGGGACTCCATCAGTATAGACACTATATTCTGACTCAATTATATTATGCATTAAAAAGTGGTAGTTTACAGCATCCATTAGACTTGTTATTACCCTTGTGCCATACCCAATTGACCAAAGGAAAAAAGCTTTCTCCTAAGGGAGGTAAAACAAAAAAAAAAAGCATATTCGGTGAAATGCATTAATAGGTACTCCCTGAGAGAAGTTTCAGTTCATTTCTTCCAAAGATGAGTATTCCTACAAAATGCATCAAAGTAAACATCATGCCTCATTACCCTTTTCTATTGTTCAGACCCCACATATATAGGTGTAACACTGATTAATAGAAATAAATTACAACATCCTGCGACTCGGACAGAATACATGATTCCAAAAGTTTAGCAGGATTAACAACAACAACAAAACTCGAATAAAACAAATTTATCAGGAAGCTCATCCAAGTCTCATCCACAATAAATAGAAAAATGAGTGGCTGCATATCTTAATCTTCAAATTCGTAAGATTAAAATACTGCCATTCCTAGTATTGCAACCAACAGCAATAGCCATGAAAAGATGTTTAACTCCAGTTCAACTGATGAGATATCACTTGCAATTATTACTTTCTGTAAGATATAAGTTTTGCAGGTCACCAGTTTGGCTGTCAGCTTAACTCTGATCAATACAGTGCTTTTCTGCTGTAAAATAGCCAATAAAACCTGCTCCCAAAATCTGTATAGGATTTCTCAGACACCCGCACTCTTTAACTATCCAACTATTAACTAACAACTGCTCTTTTGAAGCCTGCTTTACTTAGTTTTCAGAGTGGTACTGGTCTCCAAATTAGATTTTAAGTACTTTTAGAGTAATTCAGGTAGAAGGTTGAAGGGGTTTTTTAATTTGTTTGTTTTAAACAGTGTAGGTCATAACTGTTAGGATAACTAGGATTGTTAGGATAACTATACGTTGCTAAATTCATGCTTATTTATCAAATAATTGTATTAGTCTGCTTTTCAGACAATCAAATTGATAGAGATGGGCAGCAAGTTTTTTTCCCCGATCTTGTAACAATTTGAGATGTAAAATACTGATCATTCAAAAGTGAAATTAATTTTTTTTTTGTATAAACTAACAAAACAGAGCACACATTTTAAGAATCAAATAAAATATTTAATTTGGACATTTCAAACAGTTTCTGGAGATTTCTTCCCCCCTCATTAACAAGATTTCCAAACTAAATTATGTTAAAGAATAATGTTTATTTCAAAATTGAACTAAGAAATAAAAAATTTAAATTCTCATCAGAAAATAATTCTTATCAAAAAGGATCATTCTGAGCAGTTTTCTTTTTGGGTAATGAGATATTTTCAGCAAAAGAATTCCTCACTATGCTATAAACATACAATAACTTTACTCACAATCCATGACAATGCCATAGTGTCTTTTTGCTATTTTGTGGCAGCTGTGGATAATGCTTTAAATCCTTCACATTCCTGCATCCTACGAAGATCCTGAATTATGAACAATGTTATTCAGGAGATAAATGTGGTCTGAAACCAATGACTTCTCATTCAAATATAGCTAAGGCTCACCGTGTTTCTCACCGTTTCCCACTCCCCTTTTCTGTTCCACTGGCGCACATCACTCATTTCACAGCATTGCAAACCCATCTACTTCTCTGCTGCAGCCCATTCCTTTTAAAAGCATATCATATAGCAAATGAGATGCCTTTTCCAGTTATTTCATAAAAGAAAACACCTGTTTGATAAATGTTGCCTGCCTGACAATATTGAACATCACTGAAAAACTACAACCACTTTTAAACAACATGTTTGTCCCCAGTTCCAAGACATGATCTTGATTCATTTGAAGTCTGCAACAAAATTCCTGTTGAGGTAGACTGGACTAAGTGCAAGCTTTGCCCCATTCCTACAAGATTCACTCAGGTGGCGTTCTCTGCTTGTGCCAGACCTCCACCAGAATCAACATCACTCTATGCAAGTTTTTGTTGTAACTGGTATAATGCTTGCTGAATAATTCCTCAGTATTGATACATATTCATACCCTTAATGCCATACATATGCATCTTGCTTTCTGAAGCTTCCCCAAGCATAGACATGAAGAGAGTATAAAATGAACATCCTCCATTTAATGTCAATGATGCTATGCTAATTTACATTGATTGAGCCTCTGACTTCTCACCTGTATAGGTCCTCTATGACATCTGATGATAAGGCTTATGATATAGAAATTATCTACTCCAAAAAAGATTTGCTGGGGTGGGGAGGTGTTTAGTTTTTTATAGCTTTAAAACCCAGCAATTCTTCTGCAGCGTCCTTAAGTATTTCTTCCTAGAAAAAACTCCCAAAAGCTGGAGTACTTTAGCAAATCTTTTTAACCGACTTGCCATCAAGATTTTCCTTTCCCAAAGCATTTGCGTGACTGCCAACAGAAGACACCTATTCATCGTCCTTCCACGTCATTAGTTTATCACTAGAAGAAAAAAGTCCACAGTCAAATTAGAGATAAATTGAAACTTGAAACAGAAAAGCTGACAATGACAAACCAAACAAACATCTATTTATTTCATCCCATAGACACTATTACTAACGTTTTGAGTATATGAAATATTACTCTTCGCATGCCTGAAGATGGCACTGAGCCACTGGCTCAAGAAGAGAGCAGTGCAGAATACACACCATAACATGAAGAATTTATCAAGGGATGTGAACTAACTGTAAGTGCCCTAGTTCATCAACTGAGCAATCCCAGGGTGAGGTCTGGCACCTCTATTTTTTTCTGCATACAGGACATCATCAGTTTTCAGATTTTGTGGCCAGGGTCACACAAGAAGATAGAGTAGGTGATCACATTTCCTTTTTGTTTTGAAATCTATGACTTCCACAATGTCATGGTATCTTACAGTAGAAAAAATAAAAGCAAATTCAATACACTTATTGCTCATAATACTAACGCCATCTGCCAGAGTTGTGATTGATAACATCGCTCTGCTGAACTAGAACGGATGCATAAGCAATACTTGATCTGACACTGATACAAATGGTCTTGCTTGTATCTTCCTAGAAATAGAAGACATTAAAAGGATTATACAAAGCACATACATGTAACAGAAGTCAATAACAGAATCAATGTCTTCTTATGATGAAGAAAAAAATAAAATGCATTAAAGTTCATCGCAGTATCTGATCTTTGGGCATACAGGATTGCCCCATGCAGTAACTGAAACGAAATAGGATCACTGGAATGGAGAACACAGAAAGACAAAACATGCAATTTTTTGTAGCCTTTGCATTCATTTTGCATTGGCATGCTCTAAGCAAAATTCAAGTAATTTATACCCATGCTGGGACTCTGCCATAGCCTTCAATTTATTATTTGGATAGAGCTACAGCTTTGCCATTACACTTTACAACCATGGGATCTGGTTCCCAAGTAACTGGTCCTTTCTGTAGTAATGTCCAGCTATGCAAGTGGATGAACAATACTACCTCATCTGAATGGTAACATTTCATAATTCTTTCAGATTCACTTAGCATACACATAAATATACCAAGAAATAAGATGATGCGGTTCCAGTCCTAAATTTCTTGCCCTGAACACCTTACAATCTACACGCCAAACGCACAACACTTGCTCAGGAAGCATTTGGTATTCACAAATAGAAATACATGACTGATCAGTCATAAACAAATGTTCAAGACAACAGGAAAGTAGGCGAAAGAGAAATACGTGGAATTTTTTTTAAGAAGACATCACAGAACTTGTGATTTGTTTTTCATTCTCATTGTAGAATTGTGCTTGCTGTCTTGAGATACGTTAGGGAGAGTATGGAGATTAGCAAAGAAACAACATGAAAGATAGGAGAGGGAAGATATTTTGGCAGTATTTTCAGAAACAAGGTCTATAATTTCCATTAAACCTAACATAAAGGTCTTTGAATTTTTCCTCTGACTTCAAAAAATTTTGAACCAAAGCCAGTAGGACCACAGAGAGACTCAGTCAATCAGATGGGATCATCTCCTCCTCTTCTCTTACTGACGTTTTTAAGAAATCAAGGACTTCATGAACCAGGTAAAACACAGGAGACTTCATTTATCTTCTCTTGTTAAAGCAAAAGAGATCCTAGGGAACGACACAGATTGTGGAAAATAAAAATGAGTCATTGCATACTCCTGGCCAGAACAGTTCAGTTAACAGATGCCCATGGGACTGTTCTTCTGGAGAATGAGAAATCTCTTGTCCTGCCAAAAGCAGTGAGACTGCAGTGGACACCATTAATGTCAACATGCTATGATATTTCAGACACCATTGAAACGGGACATCTTGATTTTTTTTTAATTTTTCTTTCTTGTTTTAACATAGACTTAAAAAACTAATTTTTCTTCATAAGTTCCATCAGAATTGTCTTCCAAATCAGGTTCCTCCAGGCATTTAAAATGCACAAACAAGCCTTGCTCTCTTCATTCCAGCAGAATTAGTGATTTAAAAATCCATGTTTCATAATATGGCCATAAGGAATTCTCATTCAAATATGAACTATACCTCTTCATTGTTCCAAACTACAGAAATTGTGCTGAGCTTTCTACACAGAGTTATCTATTCTAATGCAGAAAGAATTTACTCATTTGCCTGCTTGTGGAACAGTATCACCTAATAGACACCCAAGAGCCTACAAAGCTTTGTGGCCCAGCTAAAAGAGGTATATGCTTATGTCCTTTGAAACCTAGTTTCTTGATTTATTCAAAGGCTTGCTCAAATTTTCTCTGAAGCTTGTGGATGCCTTTTTTTGCAATAATATATTAATGTTGATGAAACTTCCATGCAGAAGCATACTCTCTGGCATGAGATACACATTCTGTTGTTGCAAAGCACTGCAGGAAATCTTAAATAAAGTCCCTAATCAGCCTGATTTAAACTGTGGATTTTATCCTGGATTCCCTCCAAATTCCAAATGAATGGTCTTTTCAATAGACCGTTGTTACTGCAGGATCTCTTTTTGTCCTGTGCTTCATGTAAATCTTGAAAATTATCGGTTTCATGCTGAAGCATATTGGCATCAGGTAGATGTTAGGATAATTTCTACTAGCCTTGTTTCTGACCAGAACCAAGAAGCAGAGTTAAAATTATCTACTGCTACAATAAAATGGGTTTTTTTAATCTTCTTTTTCTTAACAAGGCCTAGAAAAAGAAGGCTGACATGGTAAAATCATCTAAATCACCATCATCAAAAGGCTAAAGAGCCACATAGTTAGATAAGAATTTTATTCTTTTATATCTTAATTACTAAGCATAAAATCATATTAATATATTAAAATAATTTTTATTGTCTAGCCACTATCACTGAATTTATATCATCACTTACTGCTGCTGTCGTTTTTATAACATACCAGTGATACTGCCATAACTGGAAGATACTGGTAGCAAACAGTTAGCAGGGCATTGTAGCTGTACGCGGATCATCATTATTGTAAAGCAAACTCTTAGCGACCCTAAAACTGAATCGTACGGCTAGGTTATATTCACAAAACATTAGTTAACCACAGCTTGAAGGATGTCCAAGAAAAATGAGATTATAACAGTGGCCCCGAAAAGTACAAGCAGAAGATTATAACAGAGGCCTTGAAAAGGCAAGCATAGGATAATAGAAGAGACTGCAGGGCTATCAAAACAAATCACAAAAGATGGGTTAACCATCACTATATGGATGCATCTTTGGGAGTTAAGTAAAACTGCTTTTAGGGATAACAAAGAACAAGTATCCAGCACATGTAAAATGCACTACAAATAATAAAACTTAGATATAATGTCAAATTACAAATCAATGAAGAAAGAACAATTGAGCAGATTGTGTTAGCAAACATGCAAAAATGACCCCAAGAAGATCCAAGACTGAGGAGGAAGAAACCGTGAACATCACGCTTCTCCCAGCAATGGACTCGGATCCTGACAAATCATTGCAAAACCACCCTCTTCCTCACAAGGAAAATTAGCTCAGGAAACTTAGGAGCCAAAGCAGCATAGGAAAGTAAAGGGAATTTGCACTTTTCAGTTTAAACAATACCATAATTGAAAATGAGCTACAATAACTAGACAATCTGGAGAGTAAGTGTTAGCATCTTTGTAACTGGACTAATAATAATTCTTTGATTAGACTGTGAAGACTTTAAATAGACTAAAAATAAATTCTTAGCATCAACTATACTTCTTTAGCCTGCACGAAATGGAAATGGTGTCTGATATGGTACCCTGCCTTAGAGGACTGGCGTTAAATCCGGATGTGACTTTATTATCACATTACGATGACTATATTCTCATTAGAACTTAACTCTGTTAGAATTGATTTTGCGGAGTAATGAAGTGAAAACAACTGAAGCGTTCCAACCCAACAAAAGCTGCATGGCTATTTTGCTTCCTTGCAGACTGTTCAGGATGACACAATAGCTTCTCCCTCTCTTTTTCTCATTATATATATATATATATATATATACACATACACACATACATATATATATAAAAATACACACATTATATATAATATGTGTATAAATATACACACATAAGGGTATACGTTTATATGTGTGTGTGTGTGTCATACAATGCTAGTCATTTATATCAAACTTCTCCAGACTAAATTTTTTGTGATCGCTTCCTGCCAAGCTAAAACATCTCTTTAGGATCAACATGCAGAATAATATGCACTTTCAATCTAAAAGGTGTAAAGGACAGGAAAGTTATTTTTCCAATTCATGCTACAAAAAATTAAGAAATGCCACATTCCCCCAGTACAGCATCCCAGTTAAACTGCTCTGCAGCCTATAAGAAATAAAATACAAAATTAACAGCCCAGCTTAGCTAAATTTTATTTTCGAGGCACTTTGTCACTCCTCGTTCATTCTGAAGCACATCAGCTGAGCTGTTGCAATAGGGCTTTAAAGAATATAGAGAGTGATTTAAAGACAATTCCTCTATTTTCACTTCTCACCACTGCAAGCTAACTTAAGAAGTATACAGCATCTCCACTTTGAAAGAGGATTATAAACAGAATTGACCCCAAGCTGACCCATGCAGCTGAACCATAAGGAAGGAATGACTGAGACAGCAGGAGGAGGGAAAAAAATTTTGAAATGTTTTTCATTCTTTTTCTGCTCCCATTTCTATCACCACTTTTAATTGTGCCATCCAGAAAGAAATCCAACCTCCATTTCACATCTTCAGTGTTTTCAAAAGTTTTTATTTTAAATGCACAATATAATGTAAAATTGAGGTCATATAAAAACCACCAGCCATGTCAGAACGAGCATCCTGTGTCACATCCTCTGCCACTCGTGCTGCACAACACACTGAACGCATGCATCGCTAGTTCAGGAATATAAGCTCTTCTGTGGCTTATCACTTAATTGGCAATTACAATCCTATAATTAACTACAGAAAAAAAGCCTCTGGCAAAAAGCAGCTGGGCAATCCAAAACTTGAGTTATAAAAATTATTTCTAAAACCAGTCAAACAGCTCATCTGCAAATAGATAAACAAATCCCACCAGAGAGTTACTACTGTCAATTCCTTCACCCACACAAGCCTCCAACCATGAGGGGGTCCGTATCAGTCCAAAAGTGACAGGGAATGGCTACAGAGTTGCCGTCAGTCTGATACTGGGCAACAGTAACTGCCAGCCTCAAAAAAGACAGAAGGCTGAAATATTCTAACCCATCTTGTTGCTGTAAACACCTTGGTACAATCGCCTAGCTGACCACCACTTTTAGAAGTAGGTGTGCAATAAATAAGCTCTTGAAAGTGCCACTTACAATAAGATGTCAGTGGGCCAAAAACGCCAACCCTGACTGGCATCCGTCCTACCGTGCTTGATTCAGTTCTTCACATCACACTGCAATATTAATTCTAAAAACATATGCACCTGCAACCAACCTTTTTAAGAGGGTAGTAGACAGACCAAGAGTGACAGAAAATGTAATGAGATTCTCATCTTCCTTTTCTGATTTTTAATATTTCGTCATCCCATCTTCTCACCTGCTAAACCCACGAGGGAACTACTTTTCTAGTGAGATGATAGCCCAGCATACCTTGCCATGTGCTAGAGATTTCCTCGCACAGAGCATAACTGAGTCAAGAGCCAAACTGGACTCTTATCAGGCCATTCAGAAAGTACTTAGAACAAGGCTAACTAAGTAGTGAAATGATTTCTTTGGTTTTAGTTTTAAAATATCTAGATTTCTACCTGCTCTCAACAGGTAATTCAGCTGTGCATCAGAGACTCCAACTGCTGCAGCAGGCACCACAAAAAAAAAAAAAAAAACACTAACACTTACACACTGGATTCCCATCTTCCTTGAGATAAAAGAAATAAACCACACAACTTCTCTAATCAGCAGTTAATGTCACATGTTCCACTTCTTTATTTTTAAAGCAAGGAATATATACACCAGTAAACAAAGGATTATATGTATAATTGTGAAACAGGAATTTAGATAGACCAAAGATTTTCTTTACCTGTTCAAGAACACCTCTACTTTGATTTCATAACAGCCTTGAAAAAGAAGGGTCTGGATTCCAACTCAGCAAAAAGAAAGTATGGATCTTATCAAATTTAATATTTTTATGTTTCCTCAATGAAACAGAGAACAGAAAAGTTTTATTTTGGTCACATAAATCTTATTATTCATTACAAAAAGGAATCTTTTCTTTCAGACATTTCCAGAGAACAGAGAATAAACGGGGACAGAACTGCTGGTGGTATCGGAGTTCTACCTCCAGCAAAGGGGCAAGCACCCCTTGCATTCAGTTCCCTTCATTGACCTAAGGCAGCTGGCATCCCAAGCACAGACCTCCTCAGGAAGCAAGTCAAGCTGTCCAGCACTACAAGCCGAGAGCCCATCCTCTCAACTTTTTCATATCATTACTTGATGCGTAAGTAATTTGTCATTGACTAGAATCCAAGTATTTCATCTCCTAAAAGAGCACCCTCACTGGAAGGCTCCAGGGTCATTCCTTCCCCTCTTGCTCTATTTCTCAATGCTGGAAAAGGTGGAAGGAAAGGGATTGAAGACCTCCAAACACATTCTGCTGCTCAGGGCTTCCAGAGTAAAGAGAAACAATTTAAAACCCCTCAAATCCAACAGATTCTGGGTCCCTCACTCTCTGGATGAGCAGCCTGGTCACAGGAGTACAGTTAGACATGAGACAGCAGCTCCAGCAGTTCTACAGGTCCCTCCTTGCACAGTATATCTAAAAGTACTTGTTTAATTGATCTCAATTTGCAAATAGTTTCAAGATTATATTCACCAAAACATAATAGTATCCATTATCTTGGACAAAAAAATATTTTGTCCAGTGTTATTTAAATCTTCTATGCTTTTCAAGTACTGATTTATGAAATCACAAAAATAAGATTTCTTGTTCTCACAAATGCACTGGAGCATGCTGAAAATTTAGGTTTTTAATGACTGGGAGCTTACTTATCTACACTGCTACAATTCAGTCTTCATTTTTCTTCATCTTTTTCTTTTCAAATGCCTTTATACTGTATGATGAACTGGAAAAAACATATGTATATTTTTTGAACATTGCAAGAGATCCTGTCTTCTCAGTTCTATATTGCTATCGCATGGATTCATGGAGTTCAGTCAAAGAGGCTCAACAGGGGTTACCTCAATAGAAACAGTAAGCAATGACACAAATTAGTCCCAGGTACACAGCTTCACAGCAGATAAGCTAACAGTAGCAGGCTCCACCCAGACCAAAATGAGCTATTTTTCCTAAGGTTAAGCCAGAAATCAGAGTGAAAAAAACTCAAGGTCCTGGAAAACGGAAGAGGTCTGGGTAAGCTCAGAGTGGCTTCCAGGGTTTGTCAATGCAAACCTAACACGCTGGGAACGCTAAGACGACAAGAAACTTACTGCAAGGGACAGTCAAGTCAGTTGTCAAGTCAAGCTCTTGTCAAGTCAGAGATATGAAATGAACTGGACCCAACTCTACCAAGAAAAAGAGGTTAATCTTTGTAAAGAGTAATGCAATTCAAACACACCCTTCATCCTGTGTGGGTTTTTTTTTTTTTAAACGTTGGAGGAATAGAAGAAAATTGTTATGTTTTGAATACATTCACTTTGAGACATTTTGATCAGCTGCTACCACAACTGTACCTCATTTGCTGAAGTAGTCATAGCTCACACTGAAGGGGCTGCAGGCAGGTCCTGGTCTGACAATGAGCAAATGGCAAAATTGCAGTGCAGGAGAGGTAAAGCCAAGCGTTGCACTCAGGGGGGAAAAAAAAGGGGTGGGGGGAGTAAATGGGAAAAAGCTTATCTTCTTCCCTATAAGGAGATGTTCAGGTTTCCCTTTACTGCCTACTGTAATATTTAACTGGAACTAGAGTGACAGAAACAAGACTGACATTTTAGCTAAAAATCAAAATAGCTTAAAAAAAAAGATGCTGATTTTGATTAATTTCATTTTAGAAGAAAATGGAAATTAACAGTTTCAGTGTCAGGCCCTCACTTAGCTTTTGTATAATGAACCACTTTCTTTAGATCGTAAGGACACTCGTTGTTTTAAATGTTTCTCAAAATGAAAGCTGTGAAGCCATCTAAAACATTTTCAAGCTCTTCTTCACTAGAAATTATAGAAAGTTCTGACTGTGTTTTCTTTTAGAATGTAAAACATGTAAAAGAAAAAAAAAAAAGTATCTACATCCTACCCAGCTCCACAATTTTCCCTGAGTTTAGTCCTTCTCGCAGCATTCATCACCTTACTAAAACGAAAAGCCTCTTCACATGCCACCCCACTGATCAGCCAGGTTTAATAAAGGATACGCTCTTCTATTTTCTTAGATGCCCAAAATCCGACCTTATAATCTCGTACTGGCTTGTCAAAGGCAAAGGAACTGTGTGGCACTTCAACTAAATTCCAGAGACAAATAAAAGCTTACCGCAGTGGGAACAACTCTTGTATATGACTGAAGAAATGAAATACTTTATTTGATATAGAGGACAGCACATCTAGCAATATGATGTTGGTTTTCCTTTTTCCTTTTTTTGATTTTTTTTTCTTTTTTAATTAATCTACAGCAACTTGCTGATAAACCCTATCCTCTCCCCACCAGCATCAAAACATTTGAATCCCTTGAGAATTTTCAAACCTAGACTTTGTACGCGTGTTTGAAGTTCACATAAACCAATGTCCCTTTCTGTGTAATAAGGTCCAAATCCCATTCCGGTTGGATTAGCGCACACACACAGTGATCCACTCATCTCACTGGTGCCCTGTCAGAACCACACAGGTAAAAATGACAGAAGAACTTAGGTCTGTGTAAATAGGTTTCTTCACTGTCCCTTTTATGATATTTCAATTTATGGAGAGAATACCAACTCCTGCTCCACCGTGATGACTCTAGCAGCATATATCATCTCTCATAAATCACTTTTCTCTTTACATTCAGATTGGCTGCTGTAGTCAAAGAGTGAAACTGATTTTGTTTATTTTGACATGTGAAGATGCAGAGCGCACCTTTTAATACATCACTCAGGAGGAGGCTTTACTGACAGCATGAGCCGTTGCTGGGCCAGCCACCTCTCTGGCAATAGAAACAGCAGCATCTGGAGCTAACTGAGCTAGGACACTGTCATTTTCCCATCCTGTAATTTGAAATCAGGTCACATCAATTCACAGTACCAACAAACTCATTTTGTGTGCTTTTAAATACTCTGCAAAGTATTTACGTATTCCTTAATACTGGGTAAATCAGTAGGTCTGTCTGAGAACTTGGACACTTACTATTTATGTCTGCTGGCAAAACAAAGGCTGGACCACAGGAAGCCTCAAGGAGAGAACTAACACGTGAGTCTTATCCAACTGCCATGCTGCGTCTGCCATCTCCGACTGGGAATTATCCTCAGCTGGTGTCAAGCAAAAAATAAAAACAAAGCACAACTGGAAGAGGAGAGGTTCACACTGAGGAAGACACAACTTTCCATTCCCTTCCTGGGGGTGGGGGAATGAAAGTCATGCAAATGCTTGAAGGTTGGGAGAGTACTTGGGGAAGTACCATTTATGCCTGCCCTGTTCTCATGCCCCTCCTGAGGTACCAGTTTGGGCCACAAAAGAGGGACAGAGGGTCTTCCCTGAGCACTACCCATAGATTTATTTATGGCATGATGCCTTGGATACCCAGACCATTGAGATATCCAGGTGGGGCTGCGGAAGGAAGACTGTACAGACACTAACTAACCATTTGCTTGCACTATATTTCTACCTAACCCACGCCACATGCAGTGATACTGCTGGCTACCTGTGGGAGAAAGGAGAGGTTCCCACGGCTCCCAGTGTATAATTCAGCTTCAAAGAGGAGTGGAAAAGGGAGGGTTTTATTTTTCTCCAAAGCCCTGGCAATCAGCCATGGTAAGAAAGATGTGTCCACCTATAAGAGGATTGCAAGTAGGGACTTCTGGTACTCCTAGAAGCTTTAAATTCTTTCCGATACCTGCATAGTGTACACCTTGGTCACACGTTCAGAATTAAACCTAGCGCTCGATTTGTGGTCAGAAGTAGCAGCATTGCCCTTCCCTGTAACGAGAGGAATCATCTACTTCACAACCATATCTGTTTAGGAAGCCAATAAATATGCTTCTATATTATTTAATATTTTACGCAAAAAATAAATAATAAAAATTAAAAATATATCATTAACTATTTTATATTATATTTTAATTAACTAGATTAAAACAAAAGCACTGTTATGCAGTCAGTTAGGCTGTTTGGTCAGGTATTTCTTCTATTTTATGTTTATTCCCTTTCATAATGGCCAAGTAACAGACCCAAGGCGTATTATCTTAAATTGAACTGAAATAAAACTTCTCAGCTTTTGGCCAAGTATAAAAAGCCATAAAAAAATTGAACCGGTTCATTCTGAAAGATTTTGTTCAAATCAAGCCACAAAGGTTTTGTTTCATTTTAAGAGTGATTTACCCCTTGCACCTTCCATCTTTTTTGCATACATAAATGAAAAATGAGAGTAAAACTTGAATATTGAAAATGCTTCAAACGTGCCAAAACAAAAGGACTTACTTTAATTACCCTCTTCTTTTTTTCTGCCTAAACACCTTTTTTTTACTTATATTTTTACTTAAACAACTTTTAAAGTTATATTTAATGCACAAAAATCACCTGAAAACCTCTCAAATCTCCCTTCCTTCTAGGAGGGAGATTTCTCTAGTTCTAAAATCTCTTCTGAGATTCAGACTAAGCAACATATTTGCTCAAACAAAAACAAACAAACAAACAAACAAACAAGTTCAGTCAGTTCAGTCATACCATACCTTGACTTCAAAACAGCTCCAGTTGCCAGTTTCTGTTGATGCCATTTCCTGGCATCAGTCTTTTCCCCGCAATAGCATCATTATGTAGTAGTAGCTTTTGCTTCACCATTTGACATACAACAGACACCAAATGTCTTTTCCATCTGATCCGCTGTTCCCCCCCCCGGCTAAAATTGACAGGAAAAAAAGGAAACCTGTACCTTCATCTTCAACTCTGTTGTTAGCTCTGCCTTAAGCTACTCTTGCTTCTTCCAAGAAAAACATGGTCAAACACACTTGAACTCTACCCAGGGTCAGGCATGAGCTCATTTTAAGGGATGAGCAAATTAATACATTCACACTGAAGCACTACTGGTGGGACTTTTAGGAAAGTTCCATGAAAATGGGAAACTGCTTTCACCCAACACCACATGGAAAGGAAGTCAGCTGTGGAAATCCCACATCCTTTTTCTGAAGCACCAGTCAGCAGCGGGGATCTTCTCCCTCAAGTCTCTGCATCTCTGGGACAGTCTGTATCACCTCACAGAGCTGCTTTCAATTTAAGACCTGAGGAGTTTGTGTAGATCCTTAAAAGCTAGTGAATTGCTGGCCTCACCTCAAACACAGAAGTCCCTTTCACTTCAACAGGAAACAAGATGCCCTAAATAGAGAACAGCACAAATGGAAAACAGGAACCTCTCCAGTCACAGGAATTACTGCCAGTAGTACCCAAGATTTTGATTTTAGATTTGAGATGGCAAGTGAAGGGATGGATTTTATACATGACCTGTTAATAAACTATGTTTGCAGGTTTCTATTCTACTTATTTCAGAAAGTATTTTACTACTTCTCTTCAAAGGAAAGTAAACTATACCAGGAGGACAGCAGATGCATTTAGATCTGGATTTAACCACTGACATCACATATTGAAACAAAAGCTCAGTCTTTACCTCCATGCACAAGGGTTTGGCTGGTGTATAACTTTGCTTTTTCTTCCAGTGCTTTCCTCATGTCTACAGAAAAGGAAGCTTTGTTCCCATTCTACCCTGCAACCTTTTCCTTTATTTGTTTTCACCACCTGGGTAGTTCACAAAATGAAGTGTAATGACTAGCACCTCGACAGCAACCTGCAAGAGGCACCAAAACAAATCAAGTGCAGCAATGCTCACTGGTTGACAGCTGTAATGAATTAAATTGCCTGTCCCACTTCAATTCATTATACCTTCCATGAAAAAAGACTTAGAGGTAAGATGAGATATTCAAAAATACACCCTGCATTTCTATTAATCTAACAGTGAATTGTTTTCTATACCATAAAGCTAGCAATCCTTGTCTGCCCTACGCTGCATCACAGCATAAAGCTGTGAAGCCTACCCAATGAGGAGATACAAAGAGGCAATGTGAAGATCAAAAAGACGTCACCTTCTAAGGCTGACTTAAAAGCTACCAGTCTGTGAAAAATGTGTTTCATTTGTTTAGATGCCTTCATGTACCTGCCACACCTGTGCCATTTAGTTCCTAAATGAATCCAGTATTTTACCAGTTTCAGTGATGGAAATTATTCTTCACTTTGTAGCATTCCAATTTCAGACTGTTGTTCACTGCCATCTGCTGGAACTTGGGGCCATACCAGAGCAACTGAGTGTACTGGAGATACTGACTAGAATACAAATGTCATTTGCTGTTACTGCTGTAACACAGTGTAAGATTCACCTGCCCAGAATAAAGGTGACATGAACATTTAATGAAACCCTGGAGAGAGAAAAAAGGAAAAAGCCTACACATCCTAAATGACATTATATGATTTCTATCTTATTTTATGGCTAAGTGGCTGGTGCAGACCCTGGCATGCTCTTAAAGTACTGACTAGGGGGGGGAGAGGAAAAAAAAAAACAAAAAAACCAAACCTCTCAACCTCTCAGTCATCACAGCATGGCAGCAATCTGCTTCAGCTGTTATTCTCACTAAAAATTTAATATCATGTTAGATACCAGTATATCTAATTGTGTGCAAAATTGAATACATTTAAAATGCTGGCACTAGGTTGAGCTGGACTTCATTATGGTACATGTAGATATAGACATACACAGGTAAAGAGAAAGAGGGGACAGAGAAACCTCTCCCACATGGGCTAAAAATATGTGTAAATGAGTGCGTAAAATGGCTTACCAGCTTTTATTTATCTTTCTTACAGCTGCTAGAATTGTAAAAAGCAGTCAACTCATTCTTTACTGCTTGCTGTCTCTGAGCATTTGTGGTCTTGCCAAAGGAATAAAGCATTGCAGCGACTGTGAGAATATGTTTAGTAAACACTACCTCAGTGAAAGCTTTTGGTGATGTAACATAAACCTCAATGAAAGGTTTAGAATCAGCGACAAAATGGCAGAACACAGGATTAAAGCTATTACTCCATTTCAACTGCAAAGCCTGCACCTACCTTCACCTGGGGGTTACAGTTAATAGTTCTGGTCCTGCAATCTTTGCTCACCCCTGCAACCCTTTTTCTCAGGAAACGTCTCCTTGGGCTTAATGCTGAAGTCTTTATTCAGATAAAATTCCCAAAGAGTTGACAGCAGTAGGGACAGAGGAATTCAGGATTTGACCTGAATACATAGCTTTTACTCATAGGAAAAAAAGATTTCTTTGCATTACAATTTCAGCACCTAGTTTAATATTTGCCAAAATACCTGAAGCTTAAGTTAAGGATGGGACTAAAAACAATGTCCTTTGCTTTACATAGATTATGCTCTATGCCCTAAGCAATTGTCAAAGTATTATGCTGTCATTATAATCACTTATATTAAACTTGAGCTTCCACGCTCCACTTGAAATCACAGTTAATAAAATAAGCTGTTTATCTGAGAAGTTTTCAATAAACAAAGAAACTGAGAAAGGGATGAATATGCATATTTTACACATCAGAAAATGAAACACAGAATAATTAGCACTCCTCAAGTATACAGAGCCTACTGTAGAGCTCATCACTAACCCCCAGATCCCTTGAGCTTCACAGCAAAGCTTTAAACCCCAGATGATCTTTGAATGGAAAAGGACATGGAGAGCATTTAATGTATTTACTTACTTATTTGTTGTTAGATTTACAAAAAAATGTACTGCTCAGGAAAACGAGAGGGTAACCCTAATACTCCAAAATGAAAATAGTGCAGTAAAGTTTCATCTAGGTATTCTCAGAGCCGTAAAACACATCTCTGCTCCTCTCAGTACACTCCGATTAAGAACCTAAGAACAGTCTCATTGAATCACAACACAAACTTATTTAACTATATCTTCTCTACAACAATGGCCAACAACACAGATCCAGCAAAACATAAAAATGGAGTAAGCACACAGAGATACCTCCCCTCTCAAGGGGGAAGTTGAGTTTACTCTCTCAACTTCCAACGGTTCCATTCTGGGACTTCTAATGCCAAGTACCCTGCAATAGGCAGCTTTAACTGCACTGAGCCCAGAGCGCAGCCAACAGAGGCAGCGAACAGACGCAGCAGTTTGCGCAGCAGTTTGCACAGCAGTTCGCGCAGAAGGGCGCCAGAAGGCAAAGAAGGCACCTCTCCATTTTGCATATTTTGCACAGTGGTGTGTCCTTCCCCGGGGCATGGTCATGACACGCCGCAGAGCACGTTCCCCAGTGGCTGCGGGAGGTGCTGCATCGGCTGTGTCTGAGGCCTCAACCCAGACAGACCCTCAGACAGCAGATGCAGCTCTGCAGGTGTCAGGCTGCAGGGAGTGCCTGGGGCCTCTCCGCGAGGCCTGGGCTGACAGACAGCTCTCCTGTGTGAGGTGTGCTGTGGTTGACCAGTTGCGTCACCAGATAAAGGAGTTACGGGAGGAGGTTAGTAGGCTGCGTAGCATCCGAGAGGATGAGCGGGAGATTGACAGGGCGTTCTCGGAGACTGTGCAGCTCCGGGAGTCCCCTGCCCCCACTGCAGCGGAGTTGTCAGAGGGCTCAGCACCGTGTGTAAAGGTGCATCATAACGCTGTTGAAGAGGGCTGGAAGCTGGTGACCTCTCGTAGAAGGAGAAAGGCTCTTGCTCCTCCTCAAGACTTACCCTTGAAGAACAAGTTTAGCGCCCTCCAAGCCGAGGAGGAGCTGGGCATGGCTCCAAGGGAGGCAACTGGCCTGGCAGACCCTGTGCTGTGCAGGAACCCCCAGAAGAAATGGCGAGTGATTGTTGTGGGTGACTCCCTGCTGCAGGGGACAGAGGCACCTATCTGCCGACCTGATCTCTTGTCCAGAGAGGTTTGCTGCCTGCCAGGGGCTCGAAGAACAGATGTCCTGGAAAGACTGCCAAGGCTTGTCCACGCGTCGGACTACTACCCTCTGCTGATCTTCCATGTGGGTGCTAATGACACGAAAGGCAAATTGGAAACCATCAAACGGGACTTCAGAGCTCTGGGAATGGTGGTGAAGGGTCTGGGAGCCCAGGTCGTTTTCTCCTCAATCTTGCCTGTGAGGGGGAAGGACAGGAGGAGGAGTAGACGAGTTTTCCAAGTTAACAGCTGGCTGCGCCGCTGGTGTTGGCAACAGGGCTTTGGTTTCTATGACCATGGGACCCTGTTTGAAGATCAACAGCTGATGGGGAGCGATGGGATCCACCTTACCAAGCGGGGCACGCGTGTCTTTGCCAACAGATTGGCCAGCCTGGTACGGAGGGCTTTAAACTAGGCAAGATGGGGGAAGGGGAGTGGTATAGTGGCAGGGGAGTCAGTAAAACACCGCTCAAGGCAGGATGCCTCCAGCGGGTGCATACAACCAGGGGAGACAGCATGGGACATGGCTATGGAGGATCCTCTTGCACCTCTTCTGGGAAGCCTGCGTGCTTGACTGGCTCTCTGAAATGCCTGTATACCAATGCACGCAGCATGGGGAATAAGCAGGAAGAGTTAGAGATCTGTGTGCGGTCGCAGGGCCATGATCTCATTGCAG